>NC_138528.1:109839906-111229906 GCF_964234715.1 Podarcis melisellensis | reverse complement strand
TTCAGTGCACATGGATGCACATTGTTTTAATGGTTTAACCATTTCAGATGCACTTTGCCAGCTAACTCAAAGGACAGCTGCTGCAAGTTTTCAGTAGAAACCAGCTGTGCACACCACTGATTGGCTAGCACTTGCAACATCACAAAACCACATCCCACCTGCAGAGAAATGTTGCAACAGTTTTTTAAATGACAAACGTTCATGCTGCACTTTTTAAACAATTACATGGATAGCCCATCTGAAGACCATGGAGGGAATTGAAGCAGAGATGACTGAAATCATTGCTTTAATCTCTGGTCAGTGCACTTTGTGCAAGCTGGGCTCATGCTACGCGAGAAAAACAAAACCAAACAGCAAGCCCTGTTCAAAGAAACACCTATGTGCTGTGCACATTTTGAGGTCCTGTTCAATTCTGAAATAGATGTGAGCTCTCTTTATGAGAGAAGATATGTCCTATTAATTTTTCCTTTATATGTCACTCATGCAGATAACTCCATGAGCTAGGACAATAGCCCCAACTGACACTTCCTTCTCTTGTTCTGACGCTTCCTTCCTGATATTTCATAAAACCAATCAATATGCTGCCATATGTCTGACCTGAAGCTGAGGCTCCAATACTTTGGCCACCTCATGAGAAGAGAAGACTCCCTGCAAAAGACCCTGATGTTGGGAAAGATTGATGGCACAAGGAGAAGGGGACGACAGAGGACGAGATGGCTGAACAGTGTTCTTGAAGCTACCAACATGAGTTTGACCAAACTGTGGGAGGCAGTAGAAGACAGGAGTGTCTGGCGTGCTCTGGTCCATGGGGTCACAAAGAGTCGGACAAATGACTAAACAACAACAACATGTCTGACCTGTCCAGTATTCCCTTTATGTGATTTTAAAATTGACCATTTAAACAACAACAACAACAAAAAACAACCAAATGAAGAATGCCCACCCACCCATCAAAGTGGAGTCCTTGGAAAAAAGCACAAGTAATTGAATCATGAGTGGTCATTTGGGGACGGAACTGGACATCATCAGACTTCATTTCTGCCAAACACACCCATGTCTCTTTCCCTTTTCTTTCTTGGAATACTGAAATAGAACTTCACTTGAATCCCTTTACACATGGTGGACTACCGACAACCGTGTTTACCCAAAGCACTACTCCGTGTAATGGATGATGCTGTATGTTCTAGTTGTTATACTGAAGAAGAATCTTGCTGAATCAGATCAGCAGCCCATCTAAGTCCCATGCGCTATTCTCACATCGGCCAATCAGATGCTGTAACATCTTAACATCACATTATTGATGTTTATAAAATAGAAACCGGGTGCTGGCCAACAAGATTTTTTATTTATTTCTATGTGAGATTTCTTGACCGTACTTTCTTGTAAAGTCCCGGGGGCAGACTGCAACTGGTGTGTGTGTGATTAAAACAAATAAAACAGTTACAGTTATGAAAACAAGTAATGCTGTTCCAACCAGAACAGTATAGATTCGGTAAAAGAAATGGGTTCCACCAAAAAAAAACCCACCTTAGCAGGCAAAGGCCAGAGTAAAGAGATGTTCAATGAAGATGCTAGATGCACCTTTGTGAGGAAGGAATTTCACAATTTAGTGGCTGCCTTAGATAAAGCCCTATCCCGGAACACCGTTCCCCACACTTCCAACAATGGCAGAACTACCGAGAGAATCTGGTTAAATTACACTGGATATATTTCCCAGGTGTCAAAAGGTTATTTATGTATGCCACTACTGCAGCCCCTGTTTTGTTAGCCCAAAAATGGAAACCAAGCGAGGTCCCAACTCATGAAGAATGGCAACTTAAGCTGATGGAATATGTGCAGCTTGCAGACCTAACACAGAATAAGAGAACAAAAAGAGCATACATTTAGAGAAGACTGGGAAATGTTTATTGAATATATGGGGGGAAATTGTGTACACTTGAAGACGTTGGCTGCGTTAAGATAAATTTAACAGTGTAAATAGGTTTTGATGGATGTAATAATGGAATACTGAATGGTTTAGTTTATGTAAAATATGCAGGGTTTTATGGTATGCAAAATGAACCAGGGAAAGAGAAGAAGGGAAGTCACTGATATTTTAGGATGTTTAAATGAGCATTCCAAATAGTAAAACAGAAAATTTAATACAAAATTATATTTTTTTAAAAAAAAATTACACTGGATATAACTGAACAACAATAAAATATCATGAACAAGATTCCCTAGAAGCCAGCCAAAAGGATCTCTTTAACTTGGAAGACTGCCAACTTTGGGAGGGGCATTTGGAACGCTGAGAAAGTGCCGTGGGCATCAGTCACAACATGGCTGCTGTAGCTACAAGCTGTGGATTCAGCTTGTGGATGTGTGGCATAACTTAAAATGGCTGCTGTGGGGGATGTGTGTGTGTGGCGTAACGCAAAATGGCTACCACATCTAAAAAAGCAAGGAAAAAAACAGAATGCCCCCCTACACACACACCAGCTGTCCCAACAATGCTGGTTATGGTTTGGAAGGCAACTATATCAACCACTACTTTGCTTGCTCACCAAAATAAACTTTTTACATCTCTCCTCTGTTCAAAATGAAAAGGAAAATGGGTGCTCAAACTTGGCATCCAATGAAACAAAGCCATGTTCAAGGGTGTGTAAGTTCAATGTAGGAGAGTCCAACCAAGCCAGTTGAGACTATTCACAAGTGCCATAGGAATGGCTGAGGGGTACATTGGAACCTTCAGCCATCATATGGGTGACCCCTGATGTACAGGGTCGTCAGACTTTCAGAGTCGCTAAGCCTGAAGCTCAAGCTTGGTGATATGATGGGGTGGGCAACATGTAGTTCAGACCCGATATTTTGCAGGTGTTATGACACACAGATTGCAATCACAGTTTTAGTAATAACAACAACACCCTTTAGAATCAACTTGCAATGCTAATAAGAGAAAATATCCTTATCTACCTTGAGCCCATATCACATGGATAAACCTGGGTTTGGTAGCAGTAAGGGATGCCTTGGTGTATCACACGTGTTCCCAACACCGGATTTTAAAGACTCTCTTCTGCCTCCATTTTTTTAAAAAAAACACCAAGTTCAGTAACTTGTCTTTCATCCGCCTAACATTATTCACCTGATTTTGCGCAGGAAGTCCAGAAATGGCACTTTTTATGGATAAATAGCCCAGTTCCCGCTGGGACCTGTTGTATAGGGAGCAACATAAAAGAATGAGTCCAAGAATAGTAGACGGAGGGGGGAGGAAGCACAAGTTTAATCTATACTTTCCCAAGCTGCTTTCACTGAATCTGAAATTCCCTTGTTTCCTTTCAAGTATGTATTTTCTTTTTCCTGCTGTTAACCGTGTGGCTAGGATCAATACCAGTCTTTCATTCCCAGTGTTTGAAATCACCCCCTTCCGACAACTAACTCAAAACAGCGTATGCAAATGATGACAACACCTTTTGACTTAAACCTCAAACCTTTGTCACAACAATGTTCCTCCAGGAGCTATTCGATTTTGTAGTTTCAGGACTCCAAACTGTGGCTTAAGTCACAGTCATGTCTGTGCACTTGGTGACTCAAAACATGAATGGCCTTTATTGAAAAGTCTTGTGTTCAAGGGGATGCAAGGACAGGGCATTCTCTTTGGGGTGTTGCAGCCACTGATGTCCTATTCACGCACTGCAAGTCGTCACTGGATGCTGATGAACCTGCACCTGTGAATTAAGCCTTTGTCATCATGCTGAAAACAGGCCACCAGACAGCCAATGATAATACAGAAATGGGTTCACCTCTTCAATGCGAGGTTCATTCTATAGAGCAAAACCTTTGGATCCAACCAGCTTCCTCTGAAAGATACAGTTTCTCTATGAGCATCTTTCCATCCAGGAGGACCATGACCACATTCAGTTGAGTTAAAAATGTTCAATTTGGTCTGTTGCTTACAAGTTGCCATGTTCTCTTCTGCCCATCCACTTTTTTGCCCATGGTTGTGTGGCTGCAGTAAGGTCAGGGTGTGGTAGTTTCATTGCCCCCTGTTTCTCCTAGGGCCCTTTCCTCCACTCCACCCACACCAGGAGTCAAGTAGGAACCATGGACCGTCTTCTGAGATTATCATGTGCCAAATTAAATGGATAAATAAAGATGATGGATGGATGGATGGATGGATGGAGATAGATGACAGTAGATAGATGATAGATGATAGATAGATAGATAGATAGATAGATAGATAGATAGATAGAGATAGATAGATAGAGATAGATAGATTGATAGATAGATGATAGATAGATAGATAGATAGATAGATAGATTAGATAGATAGATAGATAGATAGATAGATAGATAGATAGATGATAGATGGATAGATAGATAGATAGATGATAGATAGATAGATAGATGATAGATAGATAGATAGATGATAGATAGATAGATAGATGATAGATAGATAGATAGATAGATAGAGATAGATAGATAGATAGATAGATAGATGATAGATAGATAGATAGATAGATAGATAGATAGATAGATAGATAGATAGATAGATAGATGATAGATGATAGATAGATAGATAGATAGATAGATAGATAGATAGATAGATAGATAGATAGATAGATGATAGATAGATAGATGATAGATAGATAGATAGATGATAGATATAGATAGATAGATATAGATAGATGATAGATAAATATAGATGATAGATAGATGATAGATAGATAGATAGATGATAGATAGATAGATAGATAGATAGATAGATAGATGATAGACAGATAATGATAGATAGAGATGATAGAGTCATTAAACACTGAACATGCCTCTCTTGCACTGTGCATTAAAAACTGCCACTTTCAGTGCTTTCCTACTTGAGTATACTTTCCTAGATACCCATGCTCACTACGGGATGACTTTTTCCTCCTGGTCACATTGCTGCTACCCATACAACCCCAAGCTAGACAACAAGTTTCTTTTGGGGAGGTTGGACAGTCACACCCAACTCTTCGAAAGGTGCATGTGTTACGCTGCCAGTGGCAGCTTCCCTTGTTGCCTTGGCCAATGCAAAGCAAACCGCTCCAAGACACCCTATGCAACCCTGTCGATTCCATCAAATTAATCAGTCCTCAAAATCAACCACCAAATTGATCGTTTTTGAGACAAGTGGCTTGCCAATGCACCCAATGGCAATGCATGTTCTCAGAGACAACATTCCATGAGACAAGGCAAGGGAAAGAGAAGAGGTGGAATACTCACATTCCTTTGAGCCGTTGCCACATCTTCTCCGTGTGGCCTCCTATCGGATACTTTAAAGGAGCGCTCTCCATGCCCGGAGTCGTCTCGGTACCCGTGGAGCCCATGGCCATCAATGTCCAGCCAGCAGTGACAGAATTAGAGTCAATCTCAGCGGCGAGGAGGAAGAGTCTTCTTCAGTTCGGCACACAGACCAGAAGATCTGCACATGTTAGGCAGCAGCTGCTCTCATCTCTCTCGAAACCTATCAGGATTACAGAGCAGAGGGGAGCTTCTGCCTCAATTGCTGATTCACTAGGCTGGCCAAATCCACACTCTGCCTGCCCCTTTCCCTCCGTGCCAACTCAGTCCCTTAAGCACACAGCTCTCCTGACCTCAAGACAGATTAATCCATGCCAGTGAGGCAGCAAATGTACTGCCGACCGTTGATGCTCTCCCCGCACTTGTCTCTGGTTCGGTTCAACTGCTGGAGTCCTGTGCACAGAAGCGCAGCTGTCTCATTCAAAATGTGCAGGAATCTCTGGCCACGCCGGAATCAATGTGAGCATCTAGAGTGGTCCAGGAGAGAGAACGATTTGTGCGCTTGCTTGCTTGCTTGCTCGCTCTCTCGCTCTCTTTTTCTCTCTGCAGTTCACAAAGCAGGGTGCAATCAGGAAGCAGGTGGCTGGAGCCAATCTGAAGTCCGCACCCTCCTTAATCAAGGGGGAGCATCTGCTTAAGCGTCACTTCTTCCCCTTCTCTGCGTTGATCCCGAATTGCTTCTCTGCAAACAAAAGCACCTCTCAGAATGAATAAGCAGAGCAGGCATGGTTGGTGTGCACGGCGCTCCTGCATAAAAGGGAATGAGAGAGAGAGAGAGCGCTCCACAGGTTGCCATTGAAGGAGTAGGCTCTTAATTGCGACTATTCGGCTTCTCCTAGCAACTCCGCACAGTAGATTACTGTCAAATTAACCCGTTGAAAAAGCAGCAGCTGCAACACAGTCTCCTCAGTGACTCCATTGGGACAGCAGCATGTGCAGTTTCAAAGGGGGGAGTGGGAAAGAAACCTTGGGTGCTGAGTTTTAGTACCCACTTCCTGGGGCAGGGGGCTGGGGGGGAGTATTATTAAGTCTGCAAATAAAAAGCCAAGTGACTGAGAGCGAATTCTTCTGCCAGTCCTGAAGCAGAGCACCAGCCCTATTTTTCTAAGCCAGCTCTGGGCTTCTGGCTGCACAGCCAGCGCTGTGAAGGTGCTGGAAGAGGAAAGATTGCAGATCTGCTACCCATCGCCTTCTTTGCTCAGACGTATACTTGAGCATCGCTGGAGGCTCAGCGTTAGACTAGTGGTCTGGCTGGACTTGATTTTGGAACAAATAGTGGCAAGTGCTATTTTATCAGAACACAAGCACAGGGAACAACCATTTGCTTCAGCTGAAGGTTTGGGGAAAGTCACAAAATTTATCATTTGGGAAACTCTTTCATAAGTGGAATTCAAGGAATCCTTATTTTTTTCATGAATTAAGATGCTTCTACCAGTTAAGATTATTTACAACATCCTACTTCATGTATAGAGGATAATTGCATAATTTGCAGTTAGGGATGGGAAGAGATTAGAGTCAGTTCTCATCTGAAAGTAAACCTAGGTATTTTGCACTTTCTGTGCCTTGAAATTTGCACTTCTCCAATTTTTGAAGTGCAGTTCTCCAGCCAAGGAAGACATACAAAAATGGATACCCTACCATAAAGTGTGCATTAAAAAGGCATTTATTAGTGAAAACAACATACAAAAATGCATTATAAAAGCAAAATTTGCATTGCAAGAATTCACACATTGGGCAAAACCGCGTAGGAAATGACACATATTAGGAGAAATTCACACGAAAATTCTAGTGAATTTTCATGATGCAAACCAACATGGAAATGTAGAGAACTGAATTTACGACTGGAAAAATGAGAAACTGCAAAACCATTTGCCCACTGCTACTTACAGTACTTTGGTAATCCTCATAAAGTAGCCCAGTATTATTTTTCCCCATATTGCAGTGTGGTCGGGGGGTGAAGAAAAGAGGCTGAGAGAACAGAGGCTCTGAGGTCAGTTCAGAACTGAATGAAATTTGGATCATAGTTTTCAATCTTGATTCACAATCAATGCAAAACCTGCTATGCCTTTCATTTTACCAGCTATCCAGAATCCGTATATGGAGCATGTTAAAAATTAAGCATTTCTCGATCCTATTGATTTCAACAGGTGTATTTTATTTATTTTATACATTGTTTATTTATTATATAAATGTTTTATCGGTTTATAAGGGCATTTTAAAACCACCAGCTCATTAAGCTACCACAGCCACGTACAATTAATTCTTGAAAAACTCTTGGTGAAACAAATACCAGTACTTTTCCAGCAAGCAGAAAAATATCAGGATTGTAGGTGTGTGTCTGGTTTCAGTTCATAGGTGCGTTACTCTCCCAGAGATACCAGTTGGAGGTAAAAGTATCCCTTTGCCTGGATCATTGTGACATCAGGTGATTGGCAGGTGGGCACTTGACCACCAGCCCTGTGGTGATTACCAAATATGATCAGTATATTTCTGCACTAGGCAATTTGTTATGCTTTTGAATGGGTAGGAACAATATTCAGACAATAATCTGAAGGCCCACAATACCATTCAGCTGTCTACTTCAGCACCCTAGTGACTCAGCTGCACAGCTGCAAATATAACGTTTTAAGTGTGTTTTAAGTGTCTTATACAAATGTGACACTAGATGGCGATAATGAGCTAATGGCAAATTCAATGTATATTTTTAAAACTTTTTTTTAAAAAAAAGCATCTTCACAGCGTTTTTAATATGTGTCTATATTCCACCTGGGAAAGAAGAGAAAGATTGTGCCCACTGTTAAATGGTAGGGCCAGCACTCCATGAAGTCCTTTTCCTCTCTAGCCCCTCTGGCCTCCATGGTCCATTCTGTCTTTGCATCTATGGGCAGGTCAACTGCATCAGATTGGGAATCCATGGGGCAGCACAGATAAACAAGTCGGGTAGCTACATGGTTGGAACCCAATCCATGGCGTCAGGTATCAGTGTTGTGTCTCAGAGCATCCTTCAACAAACAGAGGCCTGAGCAGGACATTCCAATGACATCAGGTGGCGGCGTTTTGCCTACATGATTTGAAATCAAGCCATAAGAGCAACAACACAGCCTGCCACACACTGACAATCAGCTTGCCAAGCACACTGTACAGCGCTTTGCACAGGCCTTTGAATGGCAGTGCCTGCAACCCCGTTTTGAGGCCATATGGCATTAAGATGTAGGGCAGGTGGGTGTGCCTTGGCCCCATAGGCCAAAGAGGAAGGCTTGTGAGGCCTGGTTAGGCCCATAGCCACAGTTTCTCCACCACTGGTGTAGATCTGCTGTTTGCAAAGTTAGAAGTTTCACAAATGGAAGTATTTTATTCTAAGAATGTGGAGGTCACGTTCTCAGCCTGCAAAGTGGCTGGAGTCAGCAATGCGCTGCCGCATCTGTTTTTAAAGATATGCTCAAGAAACTGAACATATTTCAGAGTTTATTTTAGGAAAAGAGAACATCAGCATATATGAACTGTGGTCTTTTGTGGAAATGTTATCAGTTCATTGCTGCCAACTGCTGAGAATTATTGTATAAGATACCTGTTACAGCAGATAAAGTATATATTGCATCATTAAAACAAAAAAATTTCCTTCCAGTAGCACCTTAAAGACCAACTAAGTTAGTTCTTGGTATGAGCTTTCGTGTGCATGCACACTTCTTCAGATACATGCACACGAAAGCTCATACCAAGAACTAACTTAGTTGGTCTTTAAGGTGCTACTGGAAGGAATTTTTTTGTTTTGACTATGGCAGACCAACACGGCTACCTATCTGTTATTGCATCATTGTTATTGTTATTACATCTATTACTTTGTTATTTTTCTATTGTTGTTGTTGTGTTCTTGTTGTTATTTCTTATTATTTTTATTATCACTGTTTCAGGAGTGTCCTCCCTGCCTCCCAGGCCTACCCTTGAGTCTCATTGACAAATGGGATGTTTCATTGATGGGGTTTGCCCATACAATTATGACTGTGATCAACTTCTCATTCCCCTTTAGAATAGGAGAACTAATTCTGTCTTTGGGATTTAACTTTGTGATCACAAGCGAATCACAGCATTTCACAAGTGCTGTTAAGAGGGAGCACCACAGAGACATTTTTAAAGCCCAAACTGTGTTAGCTATCACCCACCCACATTGCTTCACACTTACATTTGCATTGTTTTGACGAGGAGATAGATTGAAGCAGGGTGGGAAGAAATGATTGACAAGCAGCAAAAGCCTATCAGAACCTGTTTGCTGAGGTCATTTAGATTGAAGCTACTCAAGAAATTGAAAGAAATAGAGGGACAGATTTAACTTTAAAAACTCATCATTTTAGTTTAGTTATGCCATAATATATTAGCGCGTATGTCTAGGAATCTCTCTGAAGAAGCAAGATAAATGTGCCTTATTTCATCTGTGGTATCTCCCCACTTCTTCTGCATGCAAGGACCTGTCTGTGATCTTCATTCCCTAGACTACCTAAAACACTTTGTGTGCATAGATGTACAAGCAATAAAACGAACATGTAAACCCTCGTAGTCATTTTTCCTGATGCAAGGCAAAGGGAATGTGTTTATAAGTGGGCAAAGCAATGAACAGTATGAGGTGGAAAGGGACAGGAAGTTCACATGCTTATCGGCTTACCTGAAGGCTTATCCACACTTACTATTTCACTGTGTCACAGCCCATGCTTTAAAGATCCATGTCTGAGTGCTCTCACTCTTTTTTGATCCAGAGCGTTCTCCGTGAAAACCCGCTCAGTACCACTGAATCAGAGCAAACAGCAATCCATGGAACACCCTGAGCTCCAGGATTGAGAAATGTGTTATTCCCCCCCAACCTTTTGGTATAAGCTTTGTGGGAATGTTCAGGGAGGCAGGAGAGGATATATTGTTTACTAATATTCTTCCTAACTTCTGCTAGCAAGTTCTATAACTTAGCAGAGTTTTACATTCCCCTTTGAAACACACAGTGGGTAGTTGGTTGCAGGCTTGTTTAAGCCTCTTAATATTAGATTCCTGGTAAGTCCCCTTAGAGCCCTCTTAAAAGAATAAACACAACACAATCTTGTATAAAGTATATTTTAAAAAGTTTACTCACACATTCAGTTCACAGATGAATCCCTGAAGTTACAAAGTATATACATGTGGATCTACCCCATATGGGGGGGTTAATCCCAGTGAGTGCAGACTGGCAGTCATTTGCAGTTCACATGACAAAAGGAAGATGGAAAAGAGAGAGGAGGGCTGCATGTCTTGTGGTTTTGTTACCTGCACAGGTAAAGTCACACTCACCTTTAGTCACATTCAAAAGGAAGTATGTCCCAGCCCAGCAGGAAACAGGAAGTTCCAACTGGCTGAACCAAACACCCCCTTGCATGTCCACTCTAGGAAAACAAGGAATGTTGTACTTGACTGCTACTTTTGTATCATATCACACAAGCTTAAGTCAGAGAGATAGCAGCAGAAGCCAGAGTGCTACCTATAAATACATGCTGGCATATTTGGTGAGTGTGGATGTTTGTCTCTCTCATATATTTCGGTATTTTGAATCTGCTAGTAGGTGTTATGCTCCCCATATGTCGACTGTTTTGCTTTATGTTGATGTTTTAAGAGGATGGCTTATCTAATTGTTCTGTCCCGCTCCAAAATGTGGGGTTTAAACGGTATGTTTTGTATTCCTTCATGATATTTTTACGATGTAGTAAGCAATTTCTTTGAAATAGGGAGCTGTTTTAAAATTGACTAAGTAAATAAGTGTGGGGATCTGGGGAACAGCAGCATGAATCTACCCACCAGGCCTTGCCAGTAACAGAATCTCTTCTAGGATTGGAACCCAGGCTCTCAAATATATTCCCTATTTTGGGGATCCAGGCTTTCAAAGATATCCACTATATCACTGATCTGGTACAGTGCTCAGCATCTGCACTAAAATAATCTCTGGAACATACCGGTACAATGGTGCCTCGCAATACGAAATTAATTCGTTCTGCAAGTTGCTTCGTCTTGCGATTTTTTCGTTTTGCGGAGCGCGGATTCCCTGGGTATTAACGGCTTTAAGAAAAAGGAAGCAAACCCACAAGACGTTTTCGTCTTGCGAAGCAAGCCCATAGGGAAAATTGTCTTGCGAAGCAACTCAAGAAACGAAAAACCCTTTCGTCTTGCGCGTTTTTCATCTAGCGAGGCATTCGTCTTGCGAGGTACCACTGTACATGGGGGTTCTTAAGACAGCTCTTACCCCTGGCGGCCCTGGGGATTGCTAGGAAGTTCAGTTTACTAGGCCGATGGCAAGGGTGAAATATTATATGTTATTCAGACTCCCCATGGATCAAACCACACCATGGTGTGGGTAACAAAAGATACACAAGGTGGTCAGCCTTAAAAAAACCATAAAAAGTTGTTCTAACTTCTGAACTTGCCCTAAGTACTAAGATAGGCAGATAGCTTCTCTTAAATGATTCAGGGCTAGTTGAACCTGGAATTGAGTGGCCAGTCCTTCTATCCTCCTGGCAGATGAACAGTGTGGACTTTGTGGTGTTTCACCAGCTAACTCCAGCTGAAGACACCTAGCACAGGACTTGACTAAGCATTGACTAACATTGGCAGCAGTGAAACAGAATCCACAAAGGTCAACAGTGGTTGCCCACTTAGGAAAGAAGGAAGGAAAATAAGAGAGAGGAAGGAAAGCAGGAAGGAACATGGATGCCTTGGGTCAAAGGTCAAATGTTTTAGGCATTTTCTATTGTTAAACTTCCTGACTCTTGCTGACACTCTCAGCCATACGTTTTGGCGAATGGAATGAATCAAACTTTTGAAAGGGAAACAAGTAGGGGAATGAAGACTATTAGTGATTATAACTGGAAAGAGAAGAAGCTAATTGTGCTGGAAGAAGTTGTCATTGCCCCTTCCTACCAAGTGGGAAACTTTAAAGACAAAGAGGGGTGCGCTCTAAGTCATGTAAACAAAATAGTCAAGAAATATATGTGGAACAGCAGTGGAATGGGAGATGGTGGACTCTCCTTCCTTAGTAGTTTTTAAGCAGCGGTTGGATGGCCATCTGTCATGGATGCTTTAGTTGAGATTCCTGCATGCAATGGGCTGGATGAGGTCCCTTACAGTTCTATGATTCTCTGAAATGTTTCCCCTTACACACCCCTAGTTCTCATCTTGGGGGTTGGGGAGGCAAGATAAACTTCTGAAGAATATATCAGGATAAATGAACCCGTTATGACCAGAGGATAAATTAAGTAGCTCTCTCAAATCTGGAACTGGGTACAAAATGTTAATAATTGGACCACAGGACCTTTTCCTTTTGCCTTGGAGAGGTTCTATTCCATGGGAATCCCTAATGGAGCGGAGAAAAACTGTGCATGTCAAATAATGTTAACATAGTCTGGAATTTAACAGACCGCTTGCAATTTGTGCAGTGCATGATGATAACACTGTGATTAAAGTTTAGCAAAGTGAGGAATGTAGGCAGACATATTGGTGTTTAGATTGACAATGATTAGATTAACTAACTGCTAAGTGTGATACACCCTGCCAATTCAAATGGCACTATCCCAACGAATTAAATAAAGGATGGCAATGAATCTATCTTCTTTTTTTAAGAGGCAGTAAGAACATAATTTCTTCCTCTTTGTATTCTTTGTCGATTGGGCACTTAGGCCTTTAGTCTAAATGAGCCCCCAATTTTCTGAGGCTGGTCCTCAGTCATGAGAACTAGAAACTTGTACTTTTAGTCAGTGAAAGAATGAGATCCTCATAACTATTGGGGCCAAACTACACGTTTAACATGGAGTTCCATGTAACTTTCCCCTGAGGGAGATCAGTGTAGGCGTTGCTTAACCCTTTTTCTTCTGGCTGTTTGCCCTTTGGAAATTGGCCCCTTTGAATTATTTTTCTCTACCTCTACAGGAGAAATACCATGATATTTGAGGCTTTCCCCCCAGGGAAGAATACAGAAGAACAAATTGCTGAAGGAATTGTTTGCCAGTTTCCCCACTAAACCAATCTGAGGTTACATCATACAGCATGAAACATAAACACAGAGGCCTTGTATACAGAAGCTTTCTCTCCCTCCCTCTCTTAGCTAGCAGTTTATAACGTAGTCATTTCAAATACTCCCTTTGCACTGCTCAACAAAGGAAACAAGAAAATGTTCCCTCTGGCTTATTACATTTCCACAAGGACCATAGCAACAAGAAAAAAGCTGCCTGGTATTTATATATATATATAAGCCACAAACACAACAGATGCCACAAAAAGAAAGAAAAATTCTATACAGCCTTTTGATGGAGAAGTATAGATTACATCATCTCTGCAATCACCTACAAGACTGCAGGGAAGCATTCTGCTCTCAGGCTGTTCCACAGAGGAATCCAAAAGTTCCACTCCTGGAACACAAGTTTGGGCTACAATCTTTCCGTAATTTCTTTCTTTTCTTTCTCTCTTTGGTCGAGTTTATGTCCTGCCCTTCAGCATGAAATGGACACAAGGTGGGTCGCAATATTATTTTTTTTGAGCTACAGACCAAAAAATAACCTCATAACAAACCTATAAGAGCATAAAGCAGAGCTGACCATTCTCGCCCACCAAAACTGCCACTCAGTCCATCTGTCACGGTAGGACTATGCAGGACTGGTGAGGGTCGCGGGTGGTGCTGTGGTCTAAACCACTGAGCCTCTTGGGCTTGTTGATCAGAAGGTCGGCGGTTCGAATCCACATGATGGACTGAGCTCCCATTGCTCTCTCCCAGCTTCTGCCAACCTAGCAATTCGAAACCATACCAGTACAAGTAGATAAAAAGGTACTGCTGCAGCAACAAGGTAAATGGCATTTCCGTGCACTCTGCCACTCTTCATGGTCCTCCGTGTGCCAGAACAAATGCTGACTCCCTCAGCCTGAAAAGTGAGATGAGTGCTGCACCCCATAGTCGCCTTTGACTGGACTTAAGCGTCCAGGGGTGCTTTGCCTTTTTAGCTGCTACACTCTGATGCTCTGGTTGCCTGGAAGAAGAGGAAGGTTTTGAACTGGTGCTGAAAGATGGACAATGCTGGCGCTGGACACGCCTCAAGGGAGAGGGTGTTTTGGGGTGCCAATGCAAAGAAGGCTCTCTTGTGAGTCCCAGCACCTCACACTTCACTCAATGATGAGCCTCTTGAAGGAGCATATGGACAGCACTCCTCCAGATAGCCTGGGCCCAAGCCTTTCAGCAGCCTCTTTCAGCAGTTGTTTTATCTGTGAGTTGTTTTAGTTCTTATGCTCTTACAGTTTTAACTGTGTGTCTTTGTTGGTTTTTAGCTCTTATCTGTTTTAATTATTAGTTTTTTATCTACCCATTATCTGTATTTAATCTTGTATTTTTGAAATATACTCAGAGTCGCAAAGTGATTTCATGCTCTTTATTCAGCTCATAGTGGTGAGTAGGAATGAATGAAAGTCCCCTCAAAGTATCTGCTTTATATACATTATTTACCCAATGGACTACACATGATTGGCTAATTCTGGAATTCTACTGTAAGCCAATCAGGTTGTGGATTCACTTATATCTGGAGCATGATTGGGTGGTTCCTGCCAACCGATCATACTGCTGCATTGTTCTAGGACCAATCAGACTGCTGCATTCTGAATCCTATTGTTGTAGGACCAATCAGACTGCTGCAATTTGGATCCTATTGTTCTAGTACCAATCAGACTGCTGCAGTTTGGATCCTATTCAACTCAGTACATAATAATTTTATTCGGATGTTTTATGCCTGTTTCCTTGTCCTCATTTGCCCTAACAATTATCGGTCAAAAATCCCAACTGCTATTTTTTTGGTATGTCAAAACCAGATTGAATTAGACTCAGTGACCGACAGGTACCCAAGTTCAGATCCTTACCAGTGTTGTACAGTACACACTTTCCTGGGAGTAAGCCCCACTGAGCACTAGGGGACTTTGTTTTGGAGTAAATGCATTGCATTGCACTGCCCAACTCTTACATTGTTTTAAAATTTGCACTATGGGGATTCTCATAGGCACCACATATTTTTTATTATGTTGGTTTCTTTGGATATCCGGTTCGTGGTTGCCACAAACTGGGGGTTTCTTTAAAGGTGCTGCTTGTCTTAACTACACATATTATATCAGGGCATGATGAAATAATAATAAGTAATAAAAGGGACTGAATAATGATGAAGGCAGACCAGAGGATGTTCTTTGGGTTACATGTCTCACAGGACAGATAGGGGATAGAGGGCATCCACAGAGAGGGAGAATCAGAGAGCAATAGGGAGTGCAACCCAACTTTACAAATGCACCTTATGGCCATTTCAAAATTATGTTTCTACAGCCAAGCTCCAGAATTGGAAACCTGGAAGTAGGGTCTTGGGGTTCAGGGGTCAATCAAAGGTCACATAATGGTTAACCCCTCTCCTTCCATTATCCCATTCTCCTTTTCAGTCTCTCTCAACTCCATACTGAGGTCACTTCAGCAAATATGATCTTTGCCACACAAGCTCATCAAGGTATCACACGTTTCCACCCTTAGCAGTGTCTAGGCCTGGGACATAGCTGTCAACGTTTCCCTTTTTTAAAGGGAAATTCCCTTATTCTGAATAGGATTCATCGCAAGAGAAGGGAAAAGTTGACAGCTATGGCCTGGGAGCCTCTTTACCTCAGCATGCAAGCTGTTGCTGCTGCTTTCCACTTCTGGTTTTTTGTTTGTTTGTTTTTTGCTCCTACCTGCATACACCTGATTGTATGATGTAGCCAAATTTCTGCAAGCAATCGCAGGGAAAGGTAAGGATGTTACCATAGCAGCGCCATGCTATAGAAAAAATATGCCGAAGGAGCAGTTAGAGCCTCTTTTTACATACACATACAGGTGTGTACAGTTGAATTGGTTAGTCTACTTTTAAAATTATGAAATGCATTCAGCTACTAGAGGGCGAAAGAAACATGAATCATTCTGGTCTCCGGTTGCAGTTCTCAGCAGGAGCAAAGGGAAGCAATCCGTTGCTTGGCAGTTAGCAAAACTTAGGAACACATGACACCACCTCATGCAGAATCAGGCCTTTGGCTTATCTAGCTCAGTATTTTTCTGCACTGGTTGGCAGTGGCTTTCCAGGGTTTCAGACAGAGGTATTTTCCCAGCCCAACCTGGAGATGCCAGGAACTGAACTTTGGACATCTGCATGTAAACATCTGCAGATTTTGGCCAATGTGAGGACAGGATGCTGGACTCAATGGGCCCCTGGCACTCCTTATGTTCTTTGTACAAGAGGCAGGAACAGTCCTCAATTCCGAGTGTTATTAGGAACATAGTTAAGCACTTTTCAGCCTGGAGAGCAACTATGGGATAAAAGAGACATGGGGGCATTCATTATTAGTTTTGTTTGTTGTTGGTTTTTAAGCCAACCACGACCTCTTATCAATGTATGGAGAAGGAACCCCATCAGCAATCATCAACATATTTAATCAGAAGCACTGGGATTGACTCTGAAAACTATGAATGGAAGGAAGGTCCCAACAATATGGGAAGGGGAAGGGGAAGCTGATGAATAAGCTGGAAATGGTTTCTAAGCTCCATGAGCAGAAGTTCCTACCACCTAATTTGGGGTGCTGTGCCTCTCCTTCCAGCATCCCCTTCCCCATACCGTATCCCACATCGTTGTGAATTTTCCCTCCAACCCACCAGAGAAGTTTTTGAGGAGACACTGGCTTAACTGAGAGTGCTGAATGGAGGGACACCTCTGCCTAAGCTATCTCAACGCCCCCACCAGCTTTTTAGAGAACCACATATAACTAACCTGTTTAAGTCAAATTAACACATGAAGGGGTTAATACCATAGAGTAAGCTGTCCTGCCAGGCTTAGCTATGTTCACTTCCCCTCACCTTGGGAGGAATTAAGAATCCAGCCTTTGGTTTTCCCCAGTCTACATGTGAACATCAGCATGTGAAAAGGTTTGAGCTGGTTGCTCCAGCTGAGACCAACGGCTCTTACAAGCCTCTCTTGTAAGCCTCTCTCTACCAATAAGCTAGGAACTTTTACTACTTTGTAACTAAGCTAAGTTTTCCTGCCTGTGCAACTTTTCTGACTGATGTATGGGAAATCACATGAACCAGACCTTTGAAGAGCTTGTAAGTAAACCAATTTTTAAAGTTGCCAAACACATGGCATTTTCCTATGCTGGGGGAAGACATTTTAGAACTCACTCAGAGAGACACGTTAAAGGTTTTACAACCTATATTTCCATACATTATTTTGCTGCATATTAAAAAGGTAAAGGTAAAGGACCCCTGGCAGTTAAGTCCAGTCGCGAATGACTCTGGGGTTGCGGCGCTTATCTCGCTTTACTGGCCGAGGGAGCCGTCCGCTTTCTGGTGAAACCAGAGCAGTGCATGGAAATGTCATTTACCTTCCCGCCGGAGCGGTACCTATTTATCTACTTGCACTGGTGTGCTTTCGAACTACTAGGTTGGCAGGAGCTGGGACCGAGCAATGGGAGCTCACCCCATCACGGGGATTCTTTTTTTTTTTTTATAAAAATTTTTATTAAGATTTTTTACAAATACATATTTAACAAACAGAATAGGTTTCATAACATCCTTTCATTCTATTGCGGACTCCCTCACGTCTCCCGCTTCCACTTTCATCATTAAAAACGAATTTTTCCAAGCAAATTATCATCTTGTTTATGCTCTTAAGTGCAATATTTAGGTTAAACTCCAATAAAAAATTATAATTTAATGGTAGACAGTTATTTCTACTCTGGCTTCCTTGTTAGGATTCAACCAAATTACAGTACTTTTGTAAATAAATCTTAAATTTCTTCCAGTCTTCTTCGACCCTCTCCTCTCCCAGGTCGCGGATTCTGCCAGTCATCTCAGCCAGTTGCATATAGTCCATCAGCTGCATCTGCCATTCTTCCAGTGTGGGTAGATCTTGGGTTTTCCAGCTCTTAGCAATAAGTATCCTTGCCGCCGTTGTAGCGTACATAAAAAATGTTCTGTCCTTCTTTAACACGTTCTGGCCGACCATGCCCAGAAGGAAGGCCTCTGGTTTCTTGGTGAAGGTATACTTAAATACCTTTTTTAACTCATTGTATATCATTTCCCAAAAGGCCTTCACTTTAGGGCAGGTCCACCAGAGGTGAAAAAATGTTCCTTCATTTTCCTTACATTTCCAACATTTGTTATCAGACGAATGGTATATTTTAGCCAATTTCACTGGGGTCATGTACCATCTATATATCATTTTCATTACATTTTCCTTCAGAGCATTACATGCTGTGAAGTTCAGCCCGGTGGTCCATAACCTTTCCCAGTCCTCAAACATAATGTTGTGCCCAATATCCTGGGCCCACTTTATCATAGCCGATTTAACCAATTCGTCTTGTGTGTTCCATTTCAGCAGCAAGTTATACATTTTTGAAAGTACCTTAGTCTTAGGTTCTAGCAGTTCTGTCTCCAGTTTCGATTTCTCCACCTGGAATCCTAACTTTTTATCAATCTTAAACACTTCCTTAATCTGAGCATAGTCCATCACGGGGATTCTTAAATCTCTGCTGGAGTTCTCTCACCAAAGAGTACTTGCCCCAAACTGGGATCTTGGTATCCAGGGATCCTTTTCCTTTTTATATTATTTTCTGCCAACACAGCCCAAGGATGGGGTTTGGAATGTTCTTTTCATATGTTTATGCATTTCCAATGCTGAGATGCTTTCTTTGTTCTATGTATGTTGGGTTTCTGTTCCACCCACCAAATCACCCTCAATGTCAGGGTGGTGGTTGTTTTTTTTTCTCCTCCTCTTTGTCAAGTAGAAGGCAGCTTCCTCAGCACAGCAGAGCACTGTGTGAGTTGTTCTTCGAGGAACTGTTGAAAATACTGGCAGGATATTTACTACAGTGTTATGGAAAGAAGCCCAGAGGGAATGTGACACTGGGGAAGCCATATTCCAACCAGATCAGTTTTTAATGTATGTTCCAATAGACATGCTCAAGACTTTATTCATTTTCACTGAATAAATATACTCTTAAACTGGCCAAGAGGCTATGCTCACAGAATACAGGTTAACTTTACGGTATAAAAGCTTGAGCTGAGTCACACTTCACTTGTGTTTAAGAGTGGTTTCACTAAAGAACAGTCTTTAACCTCATGCGGCCAAAGAAAATCTATAAATTGTGTTTTGTTTCATTATTTATTTTAAATCCCCTCAAACTCTCTCCTGTCCATTTTATAGATTTTCCACTTCATTAAGTCTATGTTCTATTAAACTGTACTCTCCGGCACTGTTAGATTATTATAAGCCAATGCTACGGTTGCCAAACGTATTGAAATATGGAGCTACCAATGGAAACTAGTCTTCATTCATGATTTACCTGCCAGTAGTGCTACCAATATGCTGTCAGCTGAGACATCACTGATTTTTAACCTCAAAGGGGTTGTGGAAATTAACTCTTCTCATCCCTTCTTATGTTCTAGAGAACTTCCAGCAGATACTAAAATAAACATTTCAACGTTGGGGAACTAAGCCTAACTGAACACAATGAGGCTTATTTACAAATATCCATACACAGGAATAATATGCTGTAATATGCATTGATCTAATGCATGTTAATTCAAGTGAATTCAGTAGAAATTGCTTAATAGTACACTTGTATCAGACTCGGCTGCATTCCACAGATATAGATATGGATATATAAGGAGAGGGTTTTTTCCCCTTCAATGTTCCATATAATTTCAATTTTTTTTGTGAAAAACTGAAGAAGAAAATCTTTATGCTTTGGGGTCTGGATTTTCACTTTTTGAAATATGGCACGAACCGGTCGTGCTCCCCCTGAAAGTGATACTCCCAAAGCCAAGGAAATATTACATAGGAACTTTGAACTTTTACTAAAGAACAGGTGGAAATATGATACAAATTATACCTGCCTTCAAATTAGCACCATGACATTGTTTCTAAATTTAATGGGTAGAGAACAAAAAAACAGTCTATGTGAGTCACTTCAGACAAAAGACTGGTGAGGGAGAGAAATGTTTCCTGTGTCTTCAGGAAAACTCAAAAGTCTACAGCTTCATATTGGGAGAGAGAGAGAGAGAGAGAGAGAGAGAGAGAGAGAGAGAGAGAGCGCAAATAAAGGGATCCCCATGAGGTTGGGTCTGTTACACAAAGGACACATCTACATAGAGGGAAGAGACGCAGAACCAATTAGCAAACAAATAGCATCAACAAAGCCAGGATACAATGGTAGCAGTGGAGGTAGATGTCAGATCTCGTTGGGGCTTTCCTGACTCTTTGCTTCATTCCTTCCTTCCTCTGTCACCATTGGTGATATTTTGTGTTTTGCTTCATGGCACAGCTTAGACCTTATGTGTATCACAAGTTCAAAACAAAAGAGATCCATGGCAACCAGCAGTGCAAGCAAGATGGTGCCAGTGGCCGAGAAGAGCAGCTGTAGGCAGGGAAGTAGCAGGAGAAAGGAGAGGAACCGCAAGCTGGGGTTTTGCATCACTTCCTCATACCAGGGCTAGATTCTCTCTCTCTAGAGCAGGCATAGGCAAACTGGCATAGGCAAACTCCGGCCCTCTATATGTTTTGGACTACAGTTCCCATCATCCCTGACCACTGGTCCTGTTAGCTAGGGATGATGGGAATTGTAGTCCCAAACATCTGGAGGACTGGAGTTTGTCTATGCCTGCTCTAGAATAGAGAGTGCAAAGAAGTCAGATGGGTGGGGTACAAATAAATTATTATTATTATTACTACTAATAATAATTTTTAAGGATTTCAATTCTTTATTCTCCTGCTATTTTTTAACCGACAAATGAATGTTGAGGCCTAGGAAAGTAGGGGGGAGTGTTTTTCATTTTTTACCCCCTGACTCTATTTGCTAATACAGTGGTACCTCGGGATCCGAACGGTATCCATTCCGGAGCTCCGTTCACATCTTGAACAGAACGTAAGATGCGACAACACGTCTGAGCATGCGTGGGTCGCGCTTCGCCGCTTCTGCACATGCACGTGATGTCCCTTTGAGCATCTGCGCATGCGCGAGCGGCAAAACCCGGAAGTAACATGCTCCGTTACTTCCAGGTCGCCACAGAGCGCAACCCAAAAGTGCTCAACCTGAAGCGCATTTATCCCGAGGTATGACTGTACAGCATTAAAAAGCTATCCCAGGTGGTAGGTTATAAGCTAAGGTGATGCTTCATCATGAATAGATCTGGCCTAGCATTATATTCCAAAACATTTGACAATATTCAAACAGAAAAGACCATCTCAGACCTCTCCTGGATTCTAATGGGGGGTGGGCACACAGGTCAGTCACACACACAAACTCTTGATTTCTCTCATACACCGCACTGCTCCCTCTTATAGCAAATTCAGGCAGCGTCAACAGAAATGGAGCCAAAATGGGGCTATTAAAAAACAAGAAGGTATCAGTGCGCTCAAGGGAATATTGTAGAGATTTGTAGAAATTACATATAACTACGGTGACTAACAAAACAAGAGCTATTCGAGCACATTTTTAAAATAAAAAATGCTTCAACTTTCTCCTTCTTTATTTGTTCCTATAAGGTAAAGGTAAAAGGTAAAAGTAAAGGACCCCTGGACGGTTAAGTCCAGTCAAAGGCGACTATGGGGTTGCGGCGCTCTTCTCGCTTTCAGGCTGAGGGAGCCGGCGTTTGTCCACATGCAGCTTTCCAGGTCATGTGGCCAGCATGACTAAACGGCTTCTGGCTTACATAGGGGATGGGGTTGTAGGTATGCAGGTTCATTGTACTTTAGGAGGTTCAATGGAGCAGACCCTCCAACGTTTCTCCAACGAAAATAGGGATGTCCTCTTTAATAACAACAACAAGTTTGTCATTTATACCTCACCCATATGACTGGGCTGCCCCAGCCACTCTGGGTGGCTTCAAAGATGTATATAATGCCATTTTCCTACCAGCCCTTCTCCTATACAGTGGTACCTTGGGTTAAGAACTTAATTCATTCTGTAGGTCCATTCTTTTTTCTTTTTTTTATAAAAGTTTTTATTAATTTTTCCAACACATAATAAAAGACAAACACATTACAAAACAAAGACATACACCACATTAAACATATACTGACTTCCCCATACCTCCCTTTCGCTGCATCCTTGTTCCAAAGTTCTTTAGCAACCCTTTAATCAGTTTATCTATTAGTTCCCTTTCATTAAATTTCTTTAAACTTAATATTTACAGCTGTATTTCTCTACTTCTTACCCCTTGACATCTCAACACTCCTCAATTTTACAACAGTTTTTAAGATATAATTTAAACTTCTTCCAGTCCTCTTCCACTGTCTCTTTCCCCTGATCTCGGATTCTGCCGGTCATCTCTGCTAGTCCCATGAAGTCTGTCACCTTCGTCTGCCATTCTTCCAGAGTAGGTAGTTCTTGCATCTTCCAATACTTTGCCAGAAGAATTCTTGCTGCTGTGGTAGCATACATAAAAAAGGTTCTGTCCTTCTTTGGCACCAATTGGCCAACCATGCCCAGGAGAAAAGCCTCAGGTTTCTTAGGAAAAGTCCATTTAAGGACCTTCTTAATTTCATTATAGATCATTTCCCAGAAGGCTTTAATCTTTGGGCAGGTCCACCAAAGGTGGTAAAAGGTACCTTCAGTCTCATTACATTTCCAACATTTATTATTGGGCAAATGATATATTTTTGCTAGTTTGACTGGGGTCATGTACCACCTGTAAATCATTTTCATTATGTTCTCTTTTAAGGCATTACATGCCGTGAATTTAACACCGGTGGTCCATAACTGTTCCCAGTCAGCAAACATAATGTCATGACCGATATCCTGTGCCCATTTAATCAGGTCCATTCTTAACCTGAAACTGTTCTTAACCTGAGGTACCACTTTAGCTAATGGGGCCTCCCGCTGTCGCCGCCACGTGATTTCTGTTCTCATCCTGAAGCAAAGTTCTTAACCCGAGGTACTATTTCTGGGTTAGCAGAGTCTGTAACCTGAAGTGTCTGTAACCTGAAGCGTCTGTAACCCAAGGTACCACTGTACAAGTCAATGGAGAGAGAGATCTCTCTCTCCCAGAGAGACGAAGCTATATCTCCAGAAATCCTTGGGCATGGAAGAAGCTGAACCCCATCAATTATCCTGGGGTTATCCTTGGGATAATTGCCTCAGGCAAGTCTTTCTTGGGGTTCCATGCTTCTTCCCCGACATCTCCACTCCCCCAGTGAATCATCTTGTACCCACTCCAAAATGATAAGGTCTGTCCTCACAGGAGAACCACTGCAGCTGTGACTCGGATAGTCTCTGTCTCGCACTCAGGACCCCTCTGCACATACCAATGCATCCATGTAGAGCCCCTCCATAAGGAATCCTGCTTGGGCCTGAATTTCCTTTGTGTGGAGGTTCTGTATACATTCTGCATACATTGGTACACATGTACAACCCCTTCTGTGAGCTCCAAAGGTGAGAATGGTGGGAGGGTGTGGCCAGACCACATGGCCTCCCACAACCCTCCTCCCACTTCTTTTTCAGGGCTAGGGAGTTGCCGCAACCCTTTTTTATTTTTGCTGATGTCCTATTTGACTTTTCCTTCTCTTGGCATATCCTAAGGTTACCAGACTTCCCCGTTTCCCAGGGACAGTCCCCGGATTTGCAAATCAGTCCCCTGACAAAATCCATTGATGTTGAAAAGTGTCCCCAGATACATTGGGAAAAAAATCTAGTAACCTTAGGCCATAGCCCACTCTATGTACTTTAAAGACCAGTGCAGAAAGTTGTAGCTTTTGGCCACATTCAGCACATTTTCAGGAAAGAGCAGGTTTTTTTAATGCAACACAATAGTTTGTTCTTTATCTGAATGCTTTTCCATTTGCTTTTCCAAAATGCATATCTGAGTAGGGTGTCCCCCCCCCCCCCGAAGCTTATAAGAGCTTGTTGGAAAGATTAAAGCACCATTCATACAAAAGGCTTGTTTCTCTGCTTCCCATCTCAATTCAAATACTTGTTTTATAATGTATTTCTTCACAGCTCCCTTGACTTTGGCACTGCACACCAAAGAGAAAAGATCTTTTTTCATGACTTTAGCCAGAAGCACTAATGAGCTGCTCTATTAAAATATGTATTTTATTATGTTTCCCATTAAAAAAGAAAGGCTTGGAAATTATAAAAGATACTGGTGTTAATCTTGGACTCAACCTCTGATAGAAACCTGATCTTCCTGTTTGTTATTTTTAATTGAATTCATGGATGAAAGACAAAGATTCCCTCTAATCCCTTTTTCTACCTAACATGCCACATTCAACATCAAGTGAGAGGGGCTTTAGCAGTGTTTATCCATCGATTTTTAAGATTCTCATATCCCCTTTAAAACGTCTGCCAGATTTTACTCTCCCCCAGCCTGCAAATAAGAGTTTTAGTACATTTTCATAACAAATAAGGAAATCTCGGGGCCGAGCCAAAGGGATAGAATAGCAAGCCATATATGGGCAAGTCAAGGAACAGAGGTGTTCCTTCCATTAATCCAAAATTATATGTGCATGTTAGGCTACCATCAGAGCAGCAAGTTAGGGAAGTGTATTACATAATTCCCATTCATAGCATGACTTTCCATCACTATCTCTTACTAACACTGGCACACTGGCACACAAAAGTGTTCTTTAATTCAACTGCTCATTCATTCATTCATTCTTCCTTCATTCCACAACATTTATATTCCATCCTTTGTCCATCACACAGCACAGTGGGGCTTAGACAAGGGTTCCAGTGCTCCATCTTGACAATAATCAGGCCCAGGGTTGCTTAGCTTCATGTGAACATTGCTGCATTGTGTTCCTTCTTTGACCATGCCCTGTAGCAGGGCTTTCGGGGCCCAGGGAAATGTTTGGAAATCAGGTGTGGGCACCACAAAACACCCATCTCACAGAAGAAAAATAAGCAATGCTCTGATCCTGCACACGCTCCAAAAAGAGAGAGGCAAAACATCTACACTACAAAAGCAAATAAAGCACAGACAAATAAAGTAGGCAACACCAACAAAGAAAGAGGCTTTCCCTACCCAACCAACCCTACTGCCCAAAATTGGGAATGGCAGAAAGCCTTGACATGTGCCAGTGGGGTGTTTGAGGCCCATGTGTACCATGTTGGGAAACCCAATCCTATAGAGTCTTTAATAAGAGTCCTATTAAGCAAACACACACACACACCAGGGTCAACTGATCCGTGCACAGAATGTGAGGAGATGCAAAATTAATTGGTGGAGATAGAAACTGGAGAACTGATGAGGGTGGACAGAAAGGCAATTTTTAAAGCAGGCATAAGATTTAAAAGCTAAGGAATCACAGAGGTGAACGGCAGCAGCATCACGCCTCAGATCACTTGTTGGGTGTGAAGAGGAGGGTGTATATGACTAGTTCTGCTGCAATCCCATGTTCACATGAGTCATAAGAAGAGTCCAGTATACTTGTTTTGACATCTTCATCCAGTGCTCAAAAGAGCCTTTTCCTAGGTCATTCCAAGTGGTTCAGACTTCATAGTGGCATAATAGAGCTATCCAACACCGCCCAAGAGTTTGGAGTAATAAGAATGGAGGTGAAAATGTTAATAAGTGAGAGAAAGGTGTGTGCGTGCGTTCCTATGCTTTTAGTAGGTTAGCATGTCAGAGAGAAGCATCACACTAAACCTTACTTCCTGATATGCATGGCATCCCCCCTCCACTCAAAATTACAAAAACTTCCCAATGGCAATCTGAAATGGTACAGCCCAGATTTCCGTCACCTGGGATTGTCACCTCATTCTGTTTAAACCAGGAGCGGTTTAGTTATGCTGACCACATGACTCAGAAAAGCTGTCTGTGGACAAACGCTGGCTCCCTCGGCCTGAAAGTGGAGATGAGTGCCACACCCCATAGTCGAATTTGACTAGACTTAATCATCCAGGTGTCCTTGACCTTTACCTTAAAGCAGATTCCATATTTTACATCACATTCTACAGCATCCTTTTCATCAGTAGAGGCTGGTCCATCATGGCAAATGGGGTTGTTGCTGCTTCTGCTTTTTTGGCGATCACTCGTAGCCGAGTAAGATTGTCTTCCATGATCAAGATCTTAATAGTGAGTCTGTAAGTGACTGTGGAGGCCAATTCTGGATCCTCACGTCCTTCCACAGTGGGGCCCCACCAACCTCAGTCTTCATTCCTATAAGCCCATTCGCCTTCCTACTCACATCCAGTCCAGGCTGTGGCCTGCCTGTAGAACCTGGCAGGAAAGAGGATGGGGACCAATCACAACTTAGTTGGCTCTGACTATCATTGCCTCTGGCGCCACCTAATGTTGACCTCCTTGCTTTCCGCCCTCTCTCCCACCATGCTAATGGCCACTAGGCACCACTGCCTTTTGGCAGTCTCTGCAGCACAGCTCCTCCACAACTCACGGTGGCCACATTAGAAACCCTGGTGCACATGACTAGGCCACAGACCATAGTTTCATGTGATGCTGGCGTGATCCCTTCCTGAAACTAAGGGAAAACTGGCCTGGAGAGGAGCTGCAAAATGGATTCCTTCCATAGCAGAGTAAGTGCAACTGCACCCTATGAAGTTGCCCTTCAATATTAGCAGTATAGAATCATATTGGCAACAAGGCTAATTCACAGATCCGTCCCCCAATCAGTAATTAAATTCATGGTTGAAAAAAGAGTTCCGAAGACACGGCTGCAACGAAAGGCATCCAAAAAACAAGAACGAAGTTTCAAAGATCAAAACGGGTGACTGTACAGGAACTCGAAAGAGATGTTACATTTTGTGAGCCATGTCTAAATTGAGGGTTTGGGGAACGCAGCACCATTTGCAATGCTTCTGATTAATCCTGTTGGAAGAGATGCGTGAGTGTGATTAATAGGTAAGGGACCGTGTAACCAGGGCATCTAGATTCCTCAGCTAAAAATATCCACACGTTGACGTCATACTGCTATTTGGAAGGAAGCCTGAGCCACCACCTGCCAGGCACATGTTCTGAGACCACTGGTTATTTCAGCAGACTTACATACAGCCCTGGACACTCAAAATGCTGGTTCCCACCCCCCTCCCCAATGGGATGCAGTATTTGGGCACGAAAAAGGTAAAGGTAAAGGACCCCTGGATGGTTAGGTCCAGTCAAAAGCGACCATGGGGTGCGGCGCTCATCTCACTTTTCAGGCCGAGGTGAGACAGCTTTCTAGGTCATGTGGCCAGCATGACTAAACCGTTTCTGGAGCAAAGGGACTCTGTGATGGAAACCAGAGCACACAGAAATGCCGTTTACCTTCCCATTGCAGCAGTACCTATGTATCTACTTGCACTGGCATGCTTTTGAACTGCTAGGTTGGCAGGAGCTGGCACAGAGCAATGGGAACTCACCCTGTTGTGTGGATTCGAACCGCTGACCTTCTGATCGGCAAGCCCAGCAGGCTCAGTGCTTTAGACCACAGCGCCACCCGCGTCCCTCATTTGGGCATATAGAACAAGAGTAGCCAATGCTGAGCCCTCCAGATATTCCTGAACTACAACTCCCATCATCCCCGTCCATTTGCCATGCTAGCTGGCGATGATGGGGGAAATGGTATTCAATATGGCATCGCATTGGGTTCCCCTGATGTAGGGTAGCATTCAGGAGAGTATAAAAGATGTGAGGGCTTTCCCAGAGAAATTTTACTAGTTTTAATCAAATCTATGTGTTCTTTCCTAAAAACAAACAAACCCTCAAGTGTTTCTCCAAAGAAGGAACCGCTAAATTTGACTCAAAATTTTCCTCCAGGCAAAATTTGGTAGAGTATCTTTTGCCCAGATCTTACCAGTTTTCGTCACTGCTTAGAATTTTTCTTTACCGGTTCTGGACTTCAGGGAAGTCAGGTGGTGACCAAACACAGCTTGACTAAACCTGCTTTAATGTGTGTCCCAGGCAGAAAAGAAATGTACAGAAAAGAGATTTTTTTGCTAGACTCATTAGCATTCTTCCTCTTTAAAGGTTTTGAAGAACGTTTGATGGAAAAGGGAAAGCCTTAGAATACATCTTAGAATACCAAGAATGGCTATTCACACATACATGCAAAATGTCTCTATTTATTGGATACAAGATGGGGACAGCAGAAACATGACCCTTCCTGAACCCCACTTCTGGAAAGACTTGACTTCACATATAAGTGATCCCATATACAGTCATACCTTGGAAGTTGAACGGAATCTGTTCCAGACGTCCGTTCAACTTCCAAAATGTTCGGAAACCAAATCGCTTCTTCTGATTGGCTGCAGGAAGCAGAAGCCACAGAAGCCTTGTCGGACGTACAGGCTCCAAAAGAACGTTTGCAAACCAGAACAATCACTTCTGGGTTTGCGGTGTTTGGGAGCCAAAACTTCCAAGTACGTGTGCATTCAGGATCCAAGGTACGACTGTAATGTTGCTAATGTGCCATGTAAATATTTCATTACAAGGCATTTGGGAGAACATTTGCCCATCGGTACTTGGTTAGGAAAATGGATTTGCCTTTATGACAATTGCACACTGGAAGAATGTGCATGCTTTGCATTGATGCAATCTGTCAGTGCATAAAAAGCGCTCCAGGATGTGGCAGAAAGACATAATCCCTCTGCCCTACCATTTGTTCAGCATATATACATACATGTAAAATATATAAATGGTTTGTCTTTCCTTGTGGAACTCTTGCCAAGCTGGGTGATTCCTTGTAGTATTGTCCAGTACAGAGAGTTCCTCCTTTATTTGCTTCTGTTTAGAGTACAAAACGCTGATCAGATGTTTGAGCAGCTTCTTGGAGAAAGTATGGCATAGTTTCTTTGCATATTCAGTAGGATAGGTGGACTGTAGAGGGTTCTTAATTCTAAGACCCTTAGGTATAATGTCCAGGTTCTTGAATTTAGTCAGAAAGGTGCTATCAGTCTGTACCTGTGCAAACTTTTTTGTGCGGTTGATGGACTTCCATTTCATGCAGCTCAGTGTGGTGCCTTCCATGATTTTAGACTCAGATAGGTAGCCGTGTTGGTCTGATGCAGTCAAATTAAATTAAAAAATTGTCCAGTTGCACCATTTACCACCCTCAACTGGAGTTACTGAAAAAACATGTAAAATATATAGTGAGACTTGTGCCTCATATATTTTATCCTGCTGAAAATGGAAGCAAGCTGTAACTCTTATCAGCTCCACAATTTCTGCCAGCCTGTTTATAAAGATGAAGTGTTAGAATTTGATCATCCATGCCTTAACGAGAGAGAGAGAGAGAGTGCTTAAAAAAACAACAACGCATAGCCCTTCAAGGTAGAAAAAGTCCTGTGTTTATTTGACTCCTGTGTGAATTTCTATTGCCAGAAAACTCATTAAAAATATCCACAAACAAAGCCGATGACAGAACTTAGAATAGCTCACGGAGCTTTTCGATCTGCATGCCCATATCTCTTGCTCACAATCTGTACCTCTTTAACACCCCAATTCTATACACTGGCATAGCTGCAGCTGACTTGCTCATGCCAGCTTAGCAAAAGCAGCATTCTATAGTTGTCAAGTCCATCTGCCATGCCTCCTGTCATTTGCAGTTCCCCATTATCAAAATTATTGCCAGTGTTATTGTGGGTGCGATTCATATCCTGTTGGAAACAGCAGTCTCGTGGATTCAACAAAGTTGTTTACGATGGGAGGTCTTGTGCCAGGAGAGCTAGCCCAGTCGAAACAGGATACCCTCAATGGATGCTAGTCCATTAAGGCAAATGGGACACTGTTCCACCAACCCCAGTTTGTCTGGGGTGGGGGCACTGGCTGTCACCTCCCTCCTGGTTACTTTCAGCATCGTCCTTGTAGAACTCCGCAGGGAGAAGAATGGGGATGAACCTAGAATTAATTGGCTCTGCCTGGCATTGCCTGTGGTTGTGCGTGCCTTTTGCTCTGGGTCCATCTACTGCTGGCCTCGTGCTTTATGCTTCTTCAGTCCCAATGGGCACCACTGGATACCATCTAGGAGAAATTGTTCCCAGAACAGGACCCTCTGCCATGACTGTTTCACATAACTTCACTGTGCTGCAGCTAGCAGTGCACAAGAGCACAGTATGACAAAATGATAATGGCAACATGTGTGGGTACAGAATTTCAGCCTGACTCGTTCTTTAAAAAGAAAATTATATAGTCAAGGTATTGTTTAAGGCCCAAGCCATTTTGCTGTTTGAGGTGAAGGACAAAGCGGTGTTCTCCCCTTTTTACACACAGAAGCTGATTAGATTGGTTGTCAAATGGCAGTGGTGGCGGCCACCAGATAGAGTCTTCCACTACATCCGAGGGCAGGAGGCTAGGTATGGGGGTGCAGGACTGACTACATAGCTCACCCGGCTCTGCCTTCCAGCAGAAGGAATATCCCCTCCCTCCAGCATTTGCCACCTGAAGTGGTTCCTTCACTCTGCCAAATGGTAGGGCCATACCTGCAGAGCATCCCATCTAAACTCCGTGCCCATCAGTGACAGCATTTGTCTAGCTTTTAACGCTTCTCAGTATCTTGCAAAAGTCTGTCATGCAAAAAGAAGTTTCCATACCATTTCTGACCAACTTTGACATAACCATCATATGCATAATATATATTACAAATTCCACTAGTATTATCACATACAGTCGTACTTTGGTTGTTGAACGGGATCTGTTCCGGAAGTCTGTTTGACTTCTGAAAACATTCAACAACCAAGGCACAGCTTCCAATTGGCTGCAGGAGCTTCCTGCACTCAGTTGGAAGCTGTGGAAGCTGCGTCAGATGTTCGGCTTCCAAAGAACGTTCCAAAGAACATTCGCAAACTGGAACACTCACTGGAACATTCAAGTTGCAAGGCGTTCAGGATCCAAGGTACAAATGTATTAGATAAAGGTCAAGGGACCCCTGACCATTAGGTCCAGTCGTGACTGACTCTGGGGTTGCGGCACTCATCTCGCTTTATTGGCCGAACCAGAGCCATTTACCTTCCCGCCGGAGAGGTACCTATTTATCTACTTGCACTTTGATGTGCTCTCGAACTGCTAGGTTGGCAGGAGCAGGGACCGAGCAACGGGAGCTCACCCCATCGCAGGGATTTGAACTGCCGACCTTTTGATTAGCAAGTCCTAGGCTCTGTGGTTTAACCCACAGCGCCACCCGCGTCCCTACAACTGTATTACTTACCTTAAATCTTCACCTTAGTTAAAACCTTGTGTCGAAGCAAGATATTACAAAAACACTGATGAAACCACTCAGTAATTAAAAGCACTTAGCCACTGTTAACAAACTTTTTCCTGTTGATGAAGTTGTTTTCCCAGCGTTTCCTCCAGCTGGGTTCCTATACCATGCAGACAGGAACTAAGTGTTCTAATCAGATCTCTTTCCTCTTCCTGAGATATTTGTATATTAATTGCAATTCCCTGTGGAATGGAGAAATTCAAATGAGTGCTGCGGATTGGCTATGACTAAAGGTTTAATTAAGTCTTTTGATACCACAGGAGAAATGCTTGGGACTGGGCCTGCGTCATGCCTGATTCCTGTTGTCAGTCTTCTCAGTTTGCCAAGTAGCATTTCACAACCAAAGGCAACGGTACTTAGGTGTCTTCACGTTTGCATTATTAAGGGAACCAATTATGTGTCATTCATCCTCACTGTGCATGAGATTGCTGCGATCAGAAATGGGCCATGATTTGAAGCAATTTAAAAGCATGTTTGGAAAAAAGGAAAGTACTACCATGGCAGCAAACAAGGAACACCCAACTCGTATGTTTGCCACTGATAATGAGCTTAGAAATGCATTTGTTTTCTTTCTAGTGCCTGATTTGTATTTCCCTTGAAATATTATTATTATTGAATCTATGAATCATGTCCCGTGAGGCATCCCAAATATGATAAAAAGACATAAAACAGTTACATACATGTATAAAAGCAGTTGAAGCAATTTATAAATGCAATTGCACATAGAGCTCTCCAGGCTGGTGTTTTATTGCAGGTGCATTCTATGACATTATAAGTGTGATAATGGTAGATTGATTCTGCTTCAGTTTGCTCTGCGATGTTTTCCCAGTGCTACCAGATTAACGCGGCCCAGAGGGGTTCTAACGCAACAAAAGCAGGACATGAACAAACTAGGACATTGGCAGTATAAAAAGTTGTGGAGTTTTAGCTGGAAGCTATGGGATATGCACTGAGTGGAAGCTAAAGATTTGCAGTATTGAAGCCAGGACTGCGTGTGACCACCCTGAAAGCATTAAGAGCACAAGTCATCATCACTGTGCAAAAACAAAAAGAATGTCTGAAGGGACTCCTTATTGCATAAATGCAATTGTATACAGAAACAGTTAAAACAAATAACAAAGCGATTCTAGATAAGACAGCAGACCCTCTAAGTGTTCCTATTTTCCAGGGACAGTCCCAGATTTATAGAAGCCATCCTAGTTTCTGATTTGATCCTGGAATGTCCCGCTTTTCCTTAGGACATCCCTATTTTAATCGGAGAAACGTTGGAGGGTATGGAGTCATGAGACACACACCCCCAGCCAAAGAGAAAAGTAACTATGCAACATTTAGAAGACATTTGAAAGCAGCCCTGAATATGGACGGTTTTTAAAAATTTTAATGTTTTATAATGTTTTTATATATGTTGGAACACACCCAGAGTGGCTGGGGCAATCCAGTCAAATGGGCAGGGTAGAAATAATAAAATGATAATGATGATAATGATGATGATGATGGAATATGACATCCCTGTTTTCATCAGAGAAATGGTTACTCACGCTTCTGGTTACAGACTCTGCTAACCCAGAAATAGTACCTCAGGTTAAGAACTTTGCGTCAGGATGAGAACTGAAATTGTGCTCCAGCGGCGCAGCGGCAGCAGGAGGCTCCATTAGCTAAAGTGGTACCTCAGATTAAGAACAGTTTCAGGTTAAGAATGGACCTCTGGAACGAATTAAGTACTTAACCCGAGGTACCACTGTACTAATATCCTGATTCTGCAGGAATAACCCCCTTGTAAATGTCCAGAGTTGCAGGACTTTATTTATTGAAGAACAACTAAACAGGGCAAACTGGCTTCCCATTACTTTTCACATGCTTTAAGCTCTCATCAAAAATTCAAAATCTGGTCCAATTACCATGTGTGGGTGAGCATGTTAGCCCCACTCCCATCTGGGCAGTTGCATCCCATGTATAGCTGGAGGTTCTACAAGTGCAGCTATTCCTATTTCTAATAAGTCGTCATTTTAAAACACCTCCATTATTAAGCGGAGAGTGTTTGTAATAGAGTGATTTTTATTTTATTTTTAAATGTAAGCACATCCCCCATTTAGGCTAGTACAGTGGGATTAACAGGAAATCAATAGGGCTTAGACATTTACTTACATTCCTTGCTAAATCACTATGCGTGTTTTCTAATGTGCCAGGGCCCAATAGAGGAAAGCAGGCCAATGAATTGTTGACAGATTAACTGCCCACTTTACAGCTAAATATTCTCCAAGCTGCTTAGCAAGAGAGCTCGTCAACTATTAAATGGAAGAGCAGCAAACAAAGAGCTTTGAAAGGTATCATGGGATTGCTTTTTATGATGTTTAACCAAAACCAAGTTACACTGAACGAAGATAAATATCCATATCTATTGCAGACATAATAGTGCAGTGTATCAATTCCTAAATCTCGGGCCAATAAACAGCTCTTAAGAGCATGAGAGCAAGGTAAGAGATAGTTAGATGATCACTAGCTAGCTAGGTATCTGGAAGCAATTGCTATAATTTAAAGAGAAATATCTCTCTCCATAATAGGAAAGACTGTGACCAAGTGATGTGCTCAGTCCATATGTTAACTTTGATGGGCAGGCTGAAGGCTCAAGCTCTCATATGTGGTGGACTTGTAAAAGGGTAAAAGAGTATTGGGAAATGATCCATAATAAATTGGAAAAAAATGTTTAAAAGTACTACCAAACACACACACACACACATAGAGTTCTTTCTGTTGGGGATAATTCAGACTGAAATTCCCAGGTGTCAAAAAGGGTTATGTATGCTACTATTGTGGCCCATATTTTGTTAGCCCAAAAATGGAAAACAACCAAAGAAGAATGTTGACAGAATATGCGCAGCTTGCAGACTTAATGTATAGAATAAGAGAACAAGAAGAACATATGTTTAGAGAGGATTGGGAAATGTTTATTGACTATATGGGAAATAACTGTACAGCTGAAAATGCTTGGCAGCGTTAAGATAAAGTCAACAGTGTAAATAAGTTTTGATGGATGTAATAATGGAATACTGAATGATATAGTTTCTGTAAAATATGCAGTGATTTATGATATGTAAAATGAACCATGGAAAGAGAAGAAGGGAAGTCATTGCTATTTTAAGGATGTAAAAACGAGTACTTCAAATTGTGAAACAGAAAATTTTATATATATTGGTTACAATAATAGGAGCCAACTCCTGGGGGCCAAGATCGCTTCAGCCCCCCAGTAAAATATTTGAAGGGGCCAGCCCCCCAAAAAATGTTTTTAATGGCATTGCCATTCAACTGGTGTGTGTTGCTTCTTGTGATCAATTATGTGGGTCAGGGCTTACCCCCACAATATTTTATTCAATTTGGCACCCCAGTGACAATTCTTTCCAAATCTGCCGATAACAGCTCCCAGCAGTTTCAGAACCCAACAGAACAACTCCCATGGCACCAAACTGTGGCTGCAATGATAAGAGCACAAAGAGAGTTAGACTGAGTTCTTCTGATCCCTGGCTGATAAATGAAACTTTTGATGTCCTCCATACTTGATCTCTGTCATTGCTGTGAAATAATCTGCCTGGCTGAGCAGCTGAAGCAGGTCGCCAAGCCACATAAGACAGATGGGAGTGAGCGGGAATGGATCAAGGGTTAGCTGGCAGGAGAGAAAACGGTTGATGACAGCAGCAACGAAGAGAGTGACACACCACACTTAAAGTCCTCGGGTGTCTAGAACAATTTTTGGTTTCAGGGACAGCCTTACACTGCACATACCACTCCCACTAGAGGCTGTCATATGGCAGACACACCAACTGCCTTATGCAATATGTTCAATTGGTATGAGAGTCACGTTTTAGATGGATCTGGTTCCATCTGCCATCCCTTCTCCTTCCCACTTACCTGCTCATACTACAAGGTCACCTACTATGACATCAGTGCTGGTTTTTTTATTATTATTAATTAAAAAGAATATGACACAAAATGTATTTTTTAAAAAATCCTTGAACATTATTGAACAGCCAAAGCTTCCCTCTTTATGTTTCCATAGATACAGCCACAGTCTTTTAATAATCTGAATAGAGGCTCGCAAAAGTGCTGCGCTGCGTTGACGTCTCTGGCACTCACCATTTCCCTTCTTCCTTCTACACCGGGAGCTCCTTCATTTGCTCGAGGTTTGGAAAGTGAGGATACAGGAGCCACCGACACATCGCACAGGACCTGGCCATTGACGAAACATATTTGACAGCATTTGTGAAATTAAAAACCTATGTGCACGGAAACTGTCCGTGCGTAGGCTTGGTTGTGTGATCGTTGAGGCCGACTGCCCAGTTCCTCTGTAACAGGCATCAGGTGTTAACAAGAACCTAACTAACCTTGCAGCAAGGCCAATAGTTATTGGCTTGTGGTTAGATGGAGGCAGGCTTTTTCATGGATTGTACTGGGTCTGTGGAATGCCAAAGGGATGCAGGTGGCGCTGGGGTAAACCACTGAGACTCTTGGGCTTGCCGATTGGAAGGTTGGCAGTTCGAATCCCTGCAATGGAGTGAGCTCCCGTTGCTCTGTCCCAGCTCCTGCCAACCTAGCAGTTTGAAAGCAACACCAGTACAAGTAGATAAATAGATACCACCATGGCGGGAAGGTAAACAGCATTTCCGTGTGCTCTGGTTTCCGTCTCGGTGTTCCGTTGTGCCAGAAGTGGTTTAGTCATGCTGGCCACATGACTTGGAAAGCTGTCTGGACAAAAACTGGCTCCCTCGACCTGAAAGCGAGATGAGCACCGCAACCTCATAGTTGCCTTTGACTAGACTTTACCGTCCAGGGGTCCTTTACCTTTAACCCTTTTTGTGGAATGCCTTCCCAGCTGAAATTCAAGCTGCTACACCTGCAATGGCATTCCATGTCTGGCTCTTGAAGAGTGACAAGGGTTAAGGGCTACCTTAGAGAGAGCACTCTGCATTTTCTCTTATCTTTCTCTTTTTTGTATTTATTTAAATTAGTTTCTTTTATCTTCTTGTATTCTTTGTTTACAAAGCTTTAATAAAATCACATTTTTTTTAGATACCTCTCCTTACATAAGCATTTCCCGTATCCCTTAAACTAAATTTGGATTTCCTTTTATATAAAAAAAAGTTATTAATTTTATGACTCTGTTTTATCGTATATTTCAGTCATGCTTTTTAAGTTGATTTCGTTTCTTTCAGCTTATTTTTCTTATTATTCATTTCATTTCTGTACCGCTTTGCATTTTTAAGGGGGGGAAACCTCAAAGTGGTTTACAACCTACATCAAAACATCAAAAGAAAGCAATCCAGAATAAAACGTTAAGGAGAAGAAAGTCAAATATAAGTTATACATGCAAAGCAACATAAATAACAGGAAACGAAAATATTATCTTAAAGATTTCAAAATAAAACATTACAAAGGAGGTAAGCTATGGAACACACAGCAAAGTTAACCAAAACAATTATCTGGACCATTTCAAAAGAAAACATTACTAAAGGAAGTCTGGTATAAAATGCACATTAAAGCAGCATAATTTGCAAGGGAATAAAATATTGCCATAAGCATAGAATGTGTCTGCTGCCATTGCTACCATTCCTGCCTATGGTGGTTCATGGTGGGCGACTGCAGTGGAAGCTCAGGCTCAGTGACCTGGGTCTGTGCTGAGAGACAGCCAAGATGATCCCTGGCCTCTTCAGCAGCCTCAGCTTTTGTAGCTGGAGTCAGTCAGGGCCCACCCTCCCAGGCCAGGTGGGAAAAGGCCTGCAAAGCGGGGAGCAGGTCTTCCAGGACTAACAGTGAAGCGTAGCTGGGTTCAGGCATGAGCCAAGGAACATCAGGAACAAGAATAACAAACAGGGGCACTTGGCCCAGTATATATACCTTAAGGCGGCCCAGGAATCACACCTCCCTGCCTGTGATAGGTCGTCTTTTCCTGTGACTGGCGAATCATAACACTGGCCCTATCTCAGCAGAGATTGACTATCTGCCAGCTACCAGCAAATGTCATTAGAGGGTTTTAGAATCCTCTCTGTCTTTTGTTCTGTGGATGAAGCTCCTGAGCACCAGGAGGCATTAAGGTCTAGAGGCCTGCAATGTTATGCATACATAACACACAGCCAAGATGGTTTTATCTTTCATAAAGTGCTTAGAAGCCGGTTCAGGCATAAAGCAGCTTTAGTTTCTACCAATAAATCATCTTACTTACTTATACATAAAAGGTAAAGGGACCATTAGGACCAATCGCGGACGACTCTGGGGTTGCGGCGCTCATCTTGCTTCTGGGTCATGTGGCCAGCATGACTAAGCCACTTCTGGCGAACCAGAGCAGCGCATGGAAACACCATTTACCTTCCCACCAGAGCAGTACCTACCGGTATTTATCTACTTGCACTTTGACGTGCTTTCGAACTGCTAGGTTGGCAGGAGCAGGGACCGAGCAACGGGAGCTCACCCCATCGTGGGGATTCGAACCGCCAACCTTCTGATCGGCAAGCCCTAGGTTCTGTGGTTTAACCCACAGCGCCACTCGATTCCCTTATACATACGCCACCTCTTTCCCTGGCAGGACTCAAGGACTCATAACATTCTCACCAAAGTGGGTTCCTTTGGGAGGAAGGGTAGGGTATAAATCTAATAAATAAATAAATATAAACAGATGACCATCCAAAAGAAGGATAGTCATAGTCTTGTTAGTCCTGGATCTTGCAAAATTGCCTCAATGGTTTACGCAAGCCAGGTGATATGTGTCCATTTCTACCCTTCCTGGGTGATGGCCAACACTTGTCAGAGTAGAGCTATTTAAATCAATGAATTTAAGTGACTTCAATCTGTTAATTTCAATGGGTCTACTCTGAGTATAACTTAGTTGAACACCCTTTGAATGTGTAGTAATTATTGTTATTATTGCTCTATTTTTGCATGATTCGTAATACACAGGCATTTTTATCTTTCTGTGTTAGGGACACATAACTGCAGAGGGCCAGATATGTGGGAATATGTTACTATCTCTTTGACTGTTATAAAAACCATCCTCTCCACGCGTATTTCAGAATCTGATGTACTGCTTTCATCTTCAAGAGGTCAATTCACCTCTGTCAATTCTCATGTAAGCCTTTGAGAACGCCAGGCAGCAGGATGACAGTCAGACTGAATTACAAAATGATATTTCACTACAACACATTCTTTTTGCAGATATAGATATCTTGAGATTGCCCCTTGAATAAAAGGTTGAACGGTGGATGTGTGGTTCTGCTTCATGGCACCGTGTCAGGCTTCACCTGCATAAATGCACTTGCTCCCCCGAATCCAAACGGAAGGAAATCAAGATTAATTCTGTATCATCAAATCCGCTGGGCTAACATTTCTTTCTATCTTGTCTTAATTTTTTATATAAATTTATATAAAAATTATTTGGAAAGGCAAATAATACAGTGGTACCTTGGGTCACATACGCTTCAGGTTACATACACTTCAGGTTACAGACTCCGCTAACCCAGAAATAGTGCTTCAGGTTAAGAACTTTGCCTCAGGATGAGAACAGAAATCATGCTTTGGCAGCGCAATGGCAACAGGAGGCCCCATTAGCTAAAGTGGTGCTTCAGGTTAAGAACAGTTTCAGGTTAAGAACGCACCTCCGGAACGAATTAAGTACTTAACCCGAGGTACCACTGTATTACAATACTCCATGAAGTAACTATGCACGGTTAGAGGAAAGGATCATAGAAGCCAGCTCTTAGGGGGCTGAGAGGATCTTCGCCCCCCCTAAGATATTTGAGGGGGCCAGGGGCGCTCAAAGTTGATGGGCATTGCCATTCAAATAGTGTTATGTAATCAATTCTGCAGGGTGGGGCTTACCTGAGCCCCCCAATATTTTATTCAAGTTGCCACCCCTGGAAAAGGCCATCAGTACTTTGATTGAGTAAAGTCCTATCTCAATCCCCAAAGCCAGAGTTGAGAAAAGACTTGATTGTATCTAAGTTTGCTTCTACAGTCATAGCTCGGGATGAATACGCTTCAGCTTAAATATTTCCGGGTTGCGCTCTGCGGCGATCCAGAAGTAATGGAGCGCGTTACTTCCAGGTTTTGCCACTTGCGCATGCGCAGACGTTCAAAATGACGTCACACGCATGCGCGGAAGTGGTGAAACGTGACCCACACACGTGCAAACGCGCAGTCGCATCTTACGTTCGCTTCAGGATGCGAAAGGGGCTCTGGAACGGATCCTGTTCGCATCCAGAGGTACCACCTTACAAATATAAATTAGCCCATGCAAATTTCATATAGATCTGTGATCTCTTTTTTGGATATGTGTTTCCTCTCCCACCCATCCCCACACTCCTTCAAAGTGTTGATGGCTGCCCTAACCCATATTCTAACCCAAGGGTAAATGCCCACTCTTTTCTGAGAGTCATCCATTCCTGCTTTGAAAACCCAGATTTACACAGCCATTTGGAAGGAGACTGCAAAACATTTCTCATCAGAAGGAATGCAGGTGGTCGAGTCCCCAGCCAGCTTTTGTTTAATTGGCTAGTTTGCTTTGAGTACAATCAGTACCATCAGATTTTATAAGGACACAGGGCTTCTCTGGTACTCTCATTAAAGCCCTGTCTGTTGGCACTCGATCTCCATATGAGGGAATCGACCACAGCTATCTCCCATCTTAATCAGAATGTACAAAAAGGACTCTATGACTTGGTTTCTACTGAGCCATGAAATCTATTTCAGCATAGTAATGTAAAAGGTAAAGTAAAGGTAAAGGACCCCTGGAAGGTTAAGTCCAGTCAAAGGAGACTATAGGGTTGTAGAGCTCATCTTGCTTCAGGACGAGGGAGCCAGTGTTTGTCTACAGACAGCTTTCCGGGTCAAGTGGCCAGAATGACTAAACCACTTCTGGTGCAATGAAACACCGTGACAGAAATCAGAGCGCATGGAAATGCTGTTTACCTTTCTGCTGCAGTGGGACCTATTTATCTATTTGCACTGGCGTGCTTTCGAACTGCTAGGTTGGCAGGAGCTGGGACAGAGTGACAGGAGCTCACTCCATCACAGGGATTCAAACTGCCGACCTTCTGATCGACAAGCCCAAGAGGCTCAGTGGTTTAGACCACAGCGCCACCCACATCCCTAGTATTAATGCACCTTCAGCGCTAAAGCATATTTTCTATTCAATGCTTATTTCTCTAAACTAGGTGTGCTGATACTACTGCAGGTTTGTGGGGGAAAGGGGTCAGGCAGAATTGTCTCTGTAGATCCTTTCCAGACCTGTGGTTATGCATCATTTGAGGTCCTAATCAAAAGCAGAAATCTTGCTGAACCAGCCTGGACAGTTCCTCTGTCATGGTAATGGTTCTGCGTTGATCATCTGAGGCCCCTCTTCGTGTGCCTCCTCCACATGAGGCCTGGAGGGTGGCAACACAATAATGGGTCTTCTCTGTGGTGGCTCACCATTTGTGGAAAGCTCTCCCCAGGGAGGTTCGCTTAGCACCTTCATTATATATTTTTAGGCACCAGGCAAAAACATTCCTCTTCAACCAGGCCTTTGGCTGATTAATATCCTACAGCCTTTAAAATGTATCTGCTGGAAGGGGAGTTATTTTGTTTTGTTGTTTTGGTTTAATTTTTTACTGTGCTTTATCCTGTATTTTATTATGTGAAGCACCCTGAGATCTTTTGATGAAGGGTAGCATGTAATTTTAATAAATACATGTAATAAATAAAATAAAAATGGTCTTAGCTGATCATCTAAGTATGTGTCGTGCACATTTTAAAAGACTGAGCTCTGTTGGTGCAGAGACATATAGGTGAGACTTTTCCCACCTCATCAGACTGGATGCCACATCATCCTAAAATGGAGGGGGGAATAGGGTTTTGGGGGGGGATGAGAATGAGTTTTGGCCGGTGCTGGAAGCTGGAAACACAGATGCATATCTGCTCTGTGCTGAACTCAAGCTGTGGCTTCTCTGGAAGGTGCTCTGCAAGGAAAGGGTGACATAACTGGGCTCCTGAGCCCCACAGGGGTGCCACAGAAAGAATGTACAGTGGTACCTCGGATTACATACACTTCAGGTTACATACGCTTCAGGTTACAGACTCCGCTAACCCATAAATATTACCTCGGGTTAAGAACTTTGCTTCAGGATGAGAACAGAAATTGCAACGGGAGGCCCCATTAGCTAAAGTGGTGCTTCAGGTTAAGAACAGTTTCAGGTTAAGAACGGACCTCCGGAATGAATTAAGTAAGTAACCAGAGGTACCACTGTAGTTAATCAAGGGAGCCATGGAGTCAAAAAGCTTGAAAAGCTCTGGTTTAAACAGTTCTCTGTTGACTACTGTCATCGTATAGTCTGATTGGGACTGTACACCTGATTTGACAGAGGCCCAGATCAAAGGTCATCCAGTAAATTTTATATCTGAAAGCAGATTTGATCCTAGCTCTCTTATCCAACACACTCTTCACTTCATTGTTTCAGCACAAGCATGAATTGACGAACAATGTTTCTATTATATGCAGCCCCCTCTTCTTTTCCCTAAGCAGAGCCAAGTTGGCCATTTTCCAGGCGCTCATTCCTTGGCTTTCAGAAAATGCATCAATGATGGCGAAAAGGAGATTTAGAAGCACCGGTTGTGATTCCTTGATGTTTTATGATAACATACTTGCAAGCAAAAAAAATTCCTTGCCAACTTACTGATGATGCAGGAGGTCACCGTGGGGCTAGGCTGTGTGGATGGAAGAGAGGAGTGGCTTCAAAAATAAGTGGATACAGTGGTACCTCGGGTTACAGATGCTTCAGGTTATATACGCTTCAGGTTACAGACTCCGCTAACCCAGAAATAGTACCTCGGATTAAGAACTTTGCTTCAGGATGAGAACAGAAATTGTTCTCCAGCGGCAGCAGGAGGCCCCATCAGCTAAAATGGTGCTTCAGGTTCAGAACAGTTTCAGGTTAAGAACGGACCTCCGGAATGAATTAAGTACTTAACCTGAGGAACCACTGTATTGGACAGAAGGAGTTTGTGTAGAGTTCTTATTAGACATCATCCTTACATATACTTCTTGAAAATTCACACACACACACACCACTCCATCTGCAGCAAGTCAAATAAAGCCCCAGTCTCATATTTGCTTTCCTGGCGAGGATCAACAATGAAGAAAAACTGGTGCCAGGAATCCAAAGCAGACTTGGCCCTCTGCCACCCTAGCATAGGCACTGCAAATTCTGACAAATTTACCGGAAAACGTGACATCTTGAAAATGAAGAAAAGCCGTCAACAACTCTCCTTTTCAGCCTGGAGCTGTGTAAAACCTCATTAGAAACCTTCTGCCAAGCTCAATAATGAAATTACAATCAAGCATTAATTTTTGTAAAAGCTTTCCTAAAACTTTTGTGTTAAGGTTTGTTGGAAAAGAAGCTCTTTGGTGCTTTTTAAGACAAGGTTGATTTGAAATTTCGGCTGTCGGCAGCTGTGTATTCATTGCATAAGATACAAGCTCTTTTCATGCGAATGATTGACAGCCCTACAATTATGGTGACAAAAATAAGGGAATGGAAGTTGAAAAGCAAGTGGAAGCTTTGCCACTTTATGGCACGAATTTGATTGGCAGATCCTCCTTTTTTCAGAAATGATGACAGGATAAACATCCTTCAGAGCCGATATTCTTAATCCTTCCGCACTGACATTCGGTGTATATCAGCAAAGCTCAACGTATTTTGTCGGACTGGCGCATTCACTGAGCTGCCAGATACAATTAAGTGAGCTTCTCAGAACCTTTATGTTAATTGTGCCATAGGGCGAAACACTTTGGTGCTGTGTGTGACAAACGCCATGCCTCCAGGCTGACAGAAATTTGCCTCCAAAAGATGTTTGAAATGCAGACAGTTGGTTTCTTTCTTAATGCTATTATGGAAAACTGCCATTCATGAGCTAAGCCAAAATGTAGACTAGTTGTTCAGAAACTAAGAGATTAGGAATAAAGAACAACAGGTCCCATTTCTAGATGTGTTCCAGTGCTACCTTTGGTCTACACCAGCGGTTCTCAAGCTGTGGGTCCCAAGATGTTGTTGGACTACAACTCCCATCATCCCTAGCTAGCAAGGCCAGAGCTCGTGGATGATGGGAGTTGCAGTCCAACAACATCTGGGGACCCACAGCTTGAGAACTGCTGGTCTAGACTCTAGGAAATGTCATCCTTCCTTTGACACACCTTCCTTGGATGAGTTTTAAGCAGAGGTTGCATGGCCAACCTTGAAATCATGTATGATTTAGTGGAGATTCCTGCATCACAGTGGACTAGATGACCCTCGTACTCCCATCCAACTCTATAATTCTATGATTAAAATAGTGCCTTTGTGGCACTATTAGTGCCATCAAGGGTTGGCATTAAACAGTAGAGTGTATTCTTCAATGAATATTGTTATAAGAGATAAATACCCACTCACCTGGGGCTCTGGGTGGGCGGTCTTTGCTGCATGGCACGGCCACAGTGGTTCCAGGGGGTACCCGATACAAGGAATCTAACAAAGGGTCTATATGAAAGGTCTCTCCAGGCCCTTACTAAGGCAAAAAGACTGGTATTGATAAACTGGAAAAAGAAAAATGCAGCTGGCTTTAACGTTTGGATTGAAGATACATATAAACTCACTCCCCATGAACAAGTTGTGCACAAACTGTTATGTACTGAAGTTCTCACCCTAGGCCAGCAGGGGGATACTGTAGATAGTTTTCACTCAGGTCCACATATGCAAATAGGGGATTGAAAGTGACGTTCAGTGATTGGATAGTTACAGAAAGTGGTTACTGTTGCGTTGTAGTGGAGCTCTATATAAGCAGGCTGGCCGAACCCTTCAGATTAATAATAATAATAATAATAATAATAATAATAATAATAATAATAATTTATTATTTATACCCCGCCCATCTGGCTGGGCCTCCCCAGCCACTCTGGGCGGCTTCCATAAAAACCAAAAATACAGTAAAATCACACGTTAAAAACTTCCCTGAACAGGGCTGCCTTAAGATGTCTTCTGAATGTCAAGTAGTTGTTTATTGCTTTGACATCTGCTGGAAGGGCGTTCCACAGGGTGGGCGCCACTACCGAGAAGGCCCTCTGCCTGGTTCCCTGTAGCTTTGCTTCTCGCAATGAGGGAACCGCCAGAAGGCCCTCGGCGCTGGACCTCAGCGTCCAGGCAGAATGATGGGGGTGGAGACGCTCCTTCAGGTATACTGGACCGAGGCCATTTAGGGCTTTAAAGGTCAGCACCAACACTTTGAATTGTGCTCGGAAACACACTGGGAGCCAATGTAGGTCTTTCAAGACCGGTGTTATATGGTCTCGGCGACCGCTCCCAGTCACCAGTCTAGCTGCCGCATTCTGGATTAGTTGTAGTTTCCGAGTCACCTTCAAAGGTAGCCCCACGTAGAGTGCATTGCAGTAGTCCAAGCGGGAGATAACCAGAGCATGCACCACTCTGGCGAGACAGTCCGCAGGCAGATAGGGTCTCAGCCTACGTACCAGATGGAGCTGGTAAACAGCTGCCCTGGACACAGATTTAACCTGTGCCTCTATGGACAGCTGTGAGTCCAAAATGACTCCCAGGCTGCGCACCTGGTCCTTCAGGGGCACAGTTACCCCATTCAGGACCAGGGAATCCTCCACACCTGCCCGCCTCCTGTCCCCCAGAAACAGTACTTCTGTCTTGTCAGGATTCAACCTCAATCTGTTAGCCGCCATCCATCCTCCAACTGCCTCCAGACACTTACACAGGACCTTCACTGCCCTCACTGGTTCTGATTTAAAAGAGAGGTAGAGCTGGGTATCATCTGCATACTGATGAACACCCAGCCCAAACCTCCTGATGATCTCTCCCAGTGGCTGCATGTAGATGTTGAAAAGCATGGGGGAGAGGACAGAACCCTGAGGCACCCCACAAGTGAGAGCCCAGGGGTCTGAACACTCATCCCCCCACCACCACTTTCTGAACACAGCCCAGGAGGAAGGAGCGGAACCACTGTAGGACAGTGCCCCCAGCTCCCAGCCCCTCAAGGCGGTCCAGAAGGATGTTATGGTCGATGGCATCAAACGCCGCTGAGAGATCCAGGAGAACTAGGAAACAGCTCTCACCTTTGTCCCTAGCCCGCCGGAGATCATCAACCAGTGCAACCAAGGCAGTTTCAGTCCCATGATGAGGCCTGAATCCCGACTGGAAGGGATCCAAATGGTCCGCTTCTTCCAGGCGTGCCTGGAGTTGTTCAGCAACCGCTCGCTCTATCACCTTGCCCAAGAATGGAAGATTTGAGACTGGGCGATAGTTGGCCATTGTGGCCGCATCTAAAGATGGTTTTTTAAGAAGCGGTTTAATAACCGCCTCTTTCAGTGGGTCTGGGAAGGCTCCCTCACGGAGGGAAGCATTCACCACCCCACGAAGCCCATCGCCCAGTCCTTCCCGGCTAGCTTTTATAAGCCAGGATGGGCAAGGATCCAGGAGACAGGTGGTTGGTTTCACTCGTCCAAGCAGCCTGTCCACATCCTCGGAGGTAACAGATTGGAATTGAACCCACTCAACTTGACTAGACAGAACTCTAGCACTCTCCCGCCCTGGCCCTGCTCCCACGGTGGAGTCTACTTCTTCCCGAATCTGAGCGATTTTATCTGCAAAAAACTTTGCAAAATCATTGCAGGAGAATATGTGGCCCGTACTGGGCCCCGATGTTACAGGTGGTTCCGCTAAATTGTGAACCACCTGAAAAAGTCTCCTGCTGCTGTTTTCTGCAGATGCAATAGAGGCGGTGAAGAAATTCTTCTTCGCCGTCGCTATCGCCACTTGGTAGGCTTGACATTGAGCTCTAACCTGTGTCCGGTCAGATTCGGAATGAGTTATCCGCCACCGGCGCTCTAGCCGTCTCAACGATTGTTTCATTGCCCTCAGATCCGTGGAAAACCACGGGGCTCTCCGGGCTCCATGCAATCGGAGAGGGCGCTTCGGAGCCAAACAGTCAATAGCCCTGGTTAACTCCACATTCCAGCGGGCCACCAGGGAATCAGCTGGAAGGCCATCAACATGGGATAAAGCATCCCCTACCACTCTCTGGAAACCATTTGGATCCATTAAGTGGCGGGGGCGGACCATCCGAATTGGTCCCACCTCCCTGCAGAGGGGATGGGTCGCAGAGAAGTCCAGTTGCACCAGGAAGTGATCTGACCATGGCACTTCTTTTGTTTTACTTTTACTTAGTGTCAGATCACCAACATCCATAGAGGTAAACACCAGGTCCAAGGCATGTCCGTGGCTATGGGTTGGGCCAGACTTATTCAGGGACAGCCCCATGGAGGCCATGCTTTCCACGAAGTCCCGAGCTGCCCCTTGTAAGGTCGTGTCGGCATGGATGTTAAAATCCCCTAGGACGACCAAGCTAGGTGTCTCCAGGAGAACATCCGCCACGACCTGAAGCAGCTCGGGCAGGGAATCCTTGGTGCAGCAGGGAGGTCGGTACACCAAAAGGAATCCTGTACTGCCCCTATTGCCCAACTTCCAGAACATGCACTCAGAAAACTGGGTCTTCCCAATAGGACGCCTGGTGCAAACTAATGACTTTCTAAAAATCACTGCAACCCCCCCTCCCCGCCCACATGACCTGGGTTGCTGTGCATAAGAGAAACCTGGTGGACAAGCAGCGGCAAGGACAGGCCCATCTGCTTCATCCAACCAAGTCTCTGTTACACATGCCAGGTCAAGTCCTCCATCCATGATCAAGTCATGGATGGCAGTGGTCTTATGAATCATTGACCTGGCATTGCACAGCAGCACCTTCAGGTCATGTGGGTATCCCTTGCTGATTCCAGTATCCATCCGGTCAGGACCAGACCCGGAGGCAGGAATAGTCCTCAGACAACGACTAAACCTGCCTCCTCTGTAATGACATGGTCTGGTCTTAGCGTAACTCGTCCTCCTACCCGTGATCACTGAGATCGGTTGTCCCAGTGCATTCCCCCCTGTGGAACATGCCCCAGCCATTTTGTGGGCTGGGGCCCACTCCCCGGCAGCCCTGACCCCTCCCCCTAAGAACAAAATAACAACTTATACAAACAAACAAAAAATGTAAAAATTACAAAAACATCAAAATAAAAAAATAATTCCCCAAACCCAACCAAACATCCATCCCACCCCCACCCCCCACATACAAAAAATCCAAAAGAATTTTTTAAAAAAACATTTTTAAAACACTCTGTGCCCCTCCTGCAGTAACACTGTCCTAGTGAGGCCTGTCAGGCCCCGCCCTGGGCCAGGTGGTAAGTGGCAAGAGCAGGGCCCTCAGGCACTCACTCAGGGGATACCTCCTGGGAAGCAGGCAGCAAGCAGCATGCAGTCCTTATGAGGCTTCAGGCCCCGCCCCAGGCCAGATGGTAAGTGGCAGGAAGGAGCAGGGCCCTCAAGCACTCACTCAGGGGGAGTCCTCCTGGGCAGCAGGCAGCAAGCACCAAGCAGTCCTTATGAGGCTTCAGGCCCCGCCCCAGGCCAGATGGTAAGTGGCAAGAGCAGGGCCCTCAAGCACTCACTCAGGGGAGTCCTCCTGGGCAGCAGGCAGCAAGCAGCACACAGTCCTTATGAGGCTTCAGGCCCCACCCCAGGCCAGATGGTAAGTGGCAAGAGCAGGGCCCTCAAGCACTCACTCAGGGGAGTCCTCCTGGGCAGCAGGCAGCAAGCAGCACGCAGTCCTTATGAGGCTTCAGGCCCCGCCCCAGGCCAGATGGTAAGTGGCAAGAGCAGGGTCCTCGGCACTCACTCAACCACCCAACAGAATAATTTGTGGCTGTGTGACATAGTTCTGCTTCTGAAATTAAGCAGATCTAGGCCCATCAGCCTTTTGGATCAAAAACCAACTGGGAACTATATGTATGGAAGCTGCTTTTGAGATCTTCAAACTTAAAAGTGTTATAACAACAGTACCAGTGACCTGCGTTTTCTGCAGGAATGTGGCACATCATTTAAAACCTTGAGTTCCTGTCAGTTGTCTGAAAAGGGCTTGTGAACTATGTGTTAGTTTGAAGCAACTTTTAAATGAAGTAAGGCTGTGCATCTCAAATTGCCACAGAATATAAACAATGTTTCAGCATATGGCTGCAATGAATCAATCAGGAAATGTACAGGGGAAGGAAGGAGATTAAATTGTCTGTGTTTTAGCTTTTCAAGTTTTTTTTGGGGGGGTAGTGTCTCTCACTTTCATAGAAAACAATTCTGTCTCCTTCCTAAAAGAGACTCCTGGAAGGCAAAAGGGGCTTTGCTGGAGCAACTCTTGGGTTGGAGTAACTGGCTAAAATGTTTTAAAATGTTTTAAAGGGTTCTAATTTTGGTTCCTCTGTTTTGTTTTTGTCAGGATGGTGTTGGCAAAATGTTTAGTTGGGGGGTGGCGGTTATTTTAATTAGGATATAACTGTAGAATGTTTATTATTGTTATTGTTGTTGTTGTGGGTTTCTATTGATTTATTTGTTTGTTGCTCGTATAGAGTATTTTGTTTTTTAATGTTTGATGCTTCGTTGTGTTTTTATATATGTTGTACATACAACATGTTGTATATAAAACATCTTTTGTCTGTTCTGAATCTCCTGCCAATCACTTTAATTGGATGGTCCTGAGCACTAGTATTAAAATGAGGCATCAAAAACAAACAAAAAAAACCTCTCTCTATTCACTGTCTCCATATTATACATATTTTTTATTAACTTTTATCATCCCCCCCTCCCTCTGTTGTCTTAAGAAGCTTAGTGGGATTTCTTTGTTTTCTTTGACTAGATCTCTGCTTCTTAGTAGCACTTTTCTGCACTTTTTTCCTGCTCTGCAATATCCTTTTCCATACCATGTGGCCAAATCTGTGTGCAGTATTCTAAATGCAGCTGCACCATAGATTTGAGATAAGACTTGAAGATAAACAGTCTTCATTTCAACCCCTTTCCTGGTGATCTCTGGCATAAAATGTTCATTTGCAGCACAATTGCCCACAAATCCTGATCCTGCCTCGCTTTACAGTATTTGTTTTCTGGAACGTTTCTTAAAGCTGCAAACACCCCTCCTGATGTGAACTAACAGAGCAGAAACACGTTATACAACATGTGATTCCCCTGTAATCAGTGCCGGATATACATATAAGCTAAACAAGCTACATCTTAGGGCCTCACTCTCTTGGGGGCCCCCAACTTTGATAAAATACATATTTTGTTATGTGCAAATGGCTTTAGATACCTATTAGGTCCATAAATTACCATATAGCATATATTCAACACAAAAAAACAGTGACAATGTATTGTTGACAAAGGACAGCTGGACATACAGTATAAAGGGCCCCATTACCTTCAGTAGCTTACGGCCTCATCAAACCTAAATCCGGCCCTGCCTGTAATGTAATCTCCCTTATGGGCTTTATCTGTAGGACAGAACATTATGGAACATGTGTGAGCATTCCCAGTAAAATATAGCTTTTGTGATCCCAAAAAGACTGGTGTTTTCCTTTCGAAAGCAATCTTAAAGATAATACTGAGGAACACTTGGCAAATTGTGTTCCTTTCCACTGATTAGTCCTATCATGTTCTGCTTATTTTTCTTTTCTTTTCAGAAAAAAACACCTGTAACAGAGGGGCGTTGAAAGCCCCAGAAATACTCTGACCACAGAGCTCCCCCCCCCTTTTTTTTTCTTTGCTAATCTCATGCAAAAGGTCATCTGCTGCATAGTTGGTAGTTTTTGAGAGTGGACTTCATTCTCTATGCAGGGAGCCCATTTTGTATAAGAGAATCCTCGCTGAGGAGTAAGTTACTGTTTGTTTGGCATTTCTAAACAAGATGTTTGTCTCATCAGGGAAGGATTTCTTCCCCTCTCCCTTGTTGTGTGATTATTGTGTTCTTCGCTCAATAATTTCTGCAGCCTGCTAGCTGCCTTCCCACATCAGCTTCTGAAGAGCAAGTGACTGCATTTCTCTTCATGAAAAGGATTTTTTTAATGGTCTCTGCCAGAAATAGCAGGAACTCAATGTCTTGTACATTTTTTTCCCATTTTTTTTAATACAGGATGTGAGTCATTATCAACAGCAGGACACCTTAGGTGTTCCGAGCGCTCTGTGTCTTTTACAACATACGAGATGAAAAAGGAAAGATTGTTGTTGGAAAACAGCTCCCACCCCAATAGGCTCGCAAGGGGCAGTTTAAACCCTCCAAAATCCACTTGGCTCCATACTAACAACCACTCATATCATTTTCCGTTATTATTATTTTTGTACATGACATTTCATTCTGAAGTGAAGTTGAAAATAGAGGCAGAACTGCACACAAGAATACTAAAAGATCACTAAAAATAAGTGAAAATGCACACTATCGCTGCATTTGAAGCACATTTTTCGCCTGCACAATGGAACTTCGCCGTCCTTTTTCTTTCCCCTGTATACTCTCAAAATCTGCTCCAGGTGGTTTCAGGACCCTTCAGAGCAGATCTGGTGAGTCACGTGGAGGAAGGAAAAGAAGGGTGAACTCCACACATGACGCAGACTTGGACACAACCCTCACCCATTACAGCCCTTAGCCCGGGAGCAGCCAATACGTTGCTCTCTAGATGTCGTTGGGAGGTGGGAAGAGAGAAAAGGCCACCAATTGCAGAGAACACCCAGAGGCTGCCATCTATAAAGATGGAGTGTGGGCAAATTTTATGGAGCAATCCCCTACTTGGGGAATATGGGAGATGTACCACCACTGGCAACAAAGGCCCGTATAGTTAAAGCTATGGTTTTCCCAGTAGTGGTGTATGGAAGTGAGAGCTGGACCATAAAGACGGCTGACCGCCAAAGAATTGATGCTTTTGAATTATGGTGCTGGAGGAGACTCTTGAGAGTCCCATGGACTGCAAGAAGATCAAACCTCTCCATTCTTAAGGAAATCAGCCCTGAGTGCTCACTGGAAGGACAGATCGTGAAGCTGAGGCTGCAATACTATGGCCACCTCATGAGAAGAGAAGACTCCCTGGGAAAGACCCTGATGTTGGGAAAGATGGAGGGCACAAGAAGGGGACGACAGAGGACAAGATGGTTGGACAGTGTTCTTGAAACTACCAGCATGAACTTGACCAAACTGCAGGAGGCAGTGGAAGACAGGAGTGCCTGGCGTGCTCTGGTCCAAGGGGTCACAAAGAGTAGGACATGACTAAACGACAAACAACAACAACCACCACTGGGCTAGCAAAACAGCTGCCATATCCTATCTTGCTAATATTAGTAGTAGTAGTAGTATTAATTAGATCTCTTTCACACTCTTCACCGTAAGCTTCCAGAATGACTTACAATAATATATTTTTTAAAAAAACTGGATTAAAACTAGTGAGAGTAATTGAGTTATATAAAATTATCAGTAGTTATATGTGCTCAGTCCAGGAAGGAAGGGGGAAGTCATTACCCCTCAGTTATAGTTCCCAGCACCTTTAACAAACTGCAACTCCCAGGAATCTTTGGGAGACAGCCAAGTGCTTTCCATGTATAATGTGGATGGGATCCCAGTTTGGTTTGGTTTCTGCTTGAGGGATTGCTTTAAAAGGACCTTGTTTGTTTGTTTGTTTGTTTGTTTGTTTGTAAACTTGTGTGCACATGGCCAAATTATCTCAATGGCTTGCGCAGAATGGCAAACTTGCTTGACAACACAAACCTTGGACCTTGTAAATGCCATTAATAAATTGAATTCCAGATATTGTTCAGCACTGGCTGATTTCTACACATACTTATAAATATGTGTGACTGGCTCAAAAGGGCCTTCGGGGCATCTCTTTTCTGTTTATACATCCCATCATCTCTCCTCCCCGCCCCCCCAGATGGGGAAAATTGAATCACATTATCTTCTAATGATAATGAAATATACTTTTATTTAGAGTGCTGCATGTTCTCCTAAGGGTGGGGAAATGAGTTTCTTTGCAGTCAGTCCTTTAAATGTTTCGGATTGTTAAAGCAGTTGGTGGATTTGCTACGGGATGAATCACGGGAAGCCATGGAATCAATTAGTGGGGAACCTTTCACAATATATGAAGTACCAAAATGAAAAGGTCTTCAGATTGTTATCATTTAATTACATTGTGGTTTTGGCACTATACGGCCAAATAAGAGCCAGTCTGATTTTATTTCTGCTTGGTGGATTCTTGCTGCTTTAAAAGCATCTCATCTAATGCTTTTTTAATTACAAACTTATGCACGTATGGCTATATTATAACCAACAGTTAAATTCCAGAATACCTGAGATTTCTCAACCATTACATATTCCGGATACTCACAAGTGCTGGGGATTAATGTGCTGTATATCCTTCAGAAATAGTTCAACTGCACTATTATCTTTCCATCACCATTAGCAGAGCGCTAGTTTATTACAGCTTAAACCTTTAACCTATATGTGTATGTGTTTATTTCCAAGTATCATTCCTAAGATACCTTTGCTTTCTTTCCTCCTCTTTTTTAAAGAGAATTTTGTGATCACCTAAAAGACAGGTCCTTTTAAAAACGATTCTTCTAGAAGACAAAGCCTATAATTCCAGAAGGAAACATTACACAAACCATGGGATCAAATTGTTTTCAAACTTTGATTTCACTGCTCTTTAAATGATAGTATATGATCTTCACAGCAGTTGTGGAAAAAGGTGAATTTCATGCTGGGAATCATTAGCAAACAAACATGAACCTCCCTATAAGATGGTGGCACATGATTTTGGTTTCAAGATGGAGGCGGCAGCTGAGAAATTCAGATGGTGGGGAGAAGAATGCATTGGTTTGACGCATAAACCATCAAGCAGCTGCATGAAATACCTGCATCACTTATTTGATGTTGGGAGGTGGAGCTGCTTAGAGAAAGCAAAGTGCATTGAGCAAGCAACAAATTCTGGAACAGACGGAGCAAAGTCAGCTACTTTCAGCTGACTTCTCAAAAATTCTCATTCTCATTACAGAAATTTTCATCATTGCAAAGTACTTTTGGAATCTGAAGAGCCTATTGGCATAATCACATTTCTATGTCCTGAATGGACTCCTCGCTACCCAGAAGGAAAGCATCTCATAAAACTGTTCATAATAAACTGTTTTTTTATTAAAATTAAAGAGCAGCCATTATGAGGATCTATAAATCTAGCCAGTTGCCTTGAATTAGGGTGGAGGCCCTGTAAATCTGTGGCCCAGCTGAAGATAATTGGGCCATAATTCCTTTTTAAACAGCGTTTCCTGTGCCGCAAGCCTTTCCCTTTCACTCTTTTGTCTACTAAATGAGCCTGTATGCGTATTCCTCACCAGTCCTACAGCAACGACCCAGGAACGTTAGAATCCAATGTTGGCCCTGTTAGCGAGTGACATTGCTGCCTCCTCCAACCTCAACCCACCCAACAAATACCCCAGAGGAACTTGGAGCCACAGCTGAACAAAACTCATGCAAAAAGCGAATTGGCACCTTCTAACTTGGAAGATGTATTGATGGCCACTGGTGTTTCCATGATGGCACTTGTTTTGAGCTGTTCTGGTTCAGTTTCACTAAAACTTCTGCGGTGATGTATAGACTCCAACCAGAAGCACTGGTTCACGCAATGGGCTGATTTAAGTGGTAGCAGTTGACTGGATGTCAGGGACTGGCTAGATGAGGAGTGTTGGAAGCCACCCAACCGAGATGCCTCCAGGGAAAATGCAGGAGAGGACAGTCTGGACACAGGTTCAGACTGGTGGACAACTGGATACACCCCAGAGGAGGAGAGGAGCTGGGAGATACTGGAGGGTGAGGAAGAGGGGTGACCAAGCAGATGCCCCAGCCCCTCACAAAGACAGAAGTCAGACTTGGCACCAGATGACAATGTGTCTGTCGAAAGCCTGCTAGCTCTTCCTCTCACTCCCAAAACAAGGTGTTTACTCCATGTAACAGAACAGAGAACAAGAGACAGGAAATGTCCCTCAGGGCTACCTGTAGGCAGAGGGAGGGATCGGACACCTAGAAAATAGTCTAGAAGAGGAGGAGCTAGCCACTTGATGAACAACAGCTTACATGAGAACATATCTCATGAGTTTCCATATATTCCTGTTCTGATTTTATAATAAAATGGTTAACTACAAGTTCACTGTGTGACTTTGTTTCTCTCTCTCTCTCAGCTTCACTGAACTGTGCTAGGTCTCAGAGTTCAAGGTGTGACATTAGGCATGAGCATATGCACAAAGAAACGTCAATTTGCCATTAAAAGAGGCAGAGGGAGAAGTGAGAAGCCGCCACTGCACGTATCTCTGTTTTGGTAGCCTGGGCAGGGCCATCGTTCAGCGGTAGAGCAGGTCTCAGGTATCTCCAATCCCAGTTATCTCCTGGTAGGGCTGCAAATGTGGAGAACTGGACTTGAAAGTGGGGAAAACGAGGACCTAAAATTGACACATTTGCCCATCTGTATGGGTGGTAAATTGCACAGCACACGTGAATGTGTGCTCAGAAGATTAATCACCATTGGTAGACCTTTGCTATTTGCCAGATTGCATTACTTGGCAGTAAAAAAAGTTCACATGTTCATCTGGGCCTCATCAAACATTGCCTAGTCTAATTGTGTGTACTTATGTGTGACACAGTTCTTAGGCAGAAGTGGAAGGAGGTTTTTGCAAATGTAGCAACAGGCATACTATTTTCCTTCTGGATCAGGGTCATGATTTGGGATGACCAATCTGTGATCTCAGATGTCTGGCACACAAACTCAAAAAATTTGCACCCCACCTCTCATCATAAAAAAGATCACATTTTTACCAATATACTGCTGAGACTTTCATTTGCGGTGCAATCACAATGAGCTCATAACAGTTCTGAATTATTATTTTTGCAAGAAGGAAGATTCAACATTTGAAAGGTTATATATGCTGCATTTTTAAAGTTTTGCATCTTGGCTTTTGATTGGCATATGAGAAAAAAGGAATCTTTATCAACATATGGCACTATTATTACATTTTCCCTCTTTGTCAGAAGACATTAATCTATTAATTTGTTACCTAGGAACAAGCTCGGCTAAGATTTTGAGAAGGGAGCTTGAATTAAAAACATTGGAATGGATCCAGATTAAGGCTCCAATCCTAACCCCATTTGCCTGGGAGTAATCCCTGTTGAATTCAATAGAACCTACTTGCAAACAGAAGTGACCAGGACTGTGCTGCAAATTCCCATGCAGGTCTACTATGAAGTCTGTTGAATTCAGTGGGGCTTACTCCTAGGAAAAGAGTGTACAGCAATATAACAAGTAACAAACAATTCTTTTTAAAAACTGAAACAGAGGCATTCTACATGAAACCTTCAGGAAACTGAAAACAACTGTGCTGTGTATTTCATGTATAAAGCTGTTTGTTAGGTCTTCAGTAAAGGTAAAGGTAAAGGGACCCCTGACCAATAGGTCCAGTCGTGGACGACTCTGGAGTTGTGGCTCTCATCTCGCTTTAGCAAGCCAAACTTTGTTGTTTTGAATACCCCCCCCCCAAAAAAAACCCAGGGTAAGTGGAGATGGTTTGTGTTACTTTCTTGCTTCTCTGTTCCCACCCCCACTCCCCGTCCCGACATCTCACAGTCAGTTCCGACCCCAGATCTTTTGTACCAACAGTCTTTTAGCAGTTAGGATGCTCATATACACAGTGGCGAAGCTTGATGCTCCAGTACTGGGGGGGCAGAGAGCAGGCGGGGGGCAGAGCTGGTGCGCATCCCAAGGGCATGGCACGCCACCCAAAGGGGCATGACACACGTCCTGGGGGCATGGTGTGCCGCCCAGTGCAGGTGGGGGAACAGCCGTGAGGACACCCCACCTGGATAGCGCTGCTGGTGGTGGTGCGCTCCCCCCGCACTCCTCTTCCTCCACCAGTGTGCAGTCATACCTCGGGCTACAGACGCTTCAGGTTGCATTTTTTTGGGTTACGGACACGCTGAAATCCAGAAGTACTGGAATGGGTTACTTCCAGGTTTCGGTGGTCACACATGCGCAGAAGCGTGAAATCGCGCTTTGCACATGCGCAGAGGCACCAAATCGCAACCCGCACGTGTGCAGCCGTGGTGCTGCGGGTTGCGAACGTGCCTCCCGCACGGATCATGTTCGCAACCCGAGTGTCCACTGTATATGCATGCCATGACACCAGAGCAACTCAGCCCATGGCTCCAAAATCAAGTTTCTGTCACCAACAGGCTTTCATGCCATAACAACTCAGCCTTTGGTTAAGAATGTTTCAGAGGCTGCAGCTGTTTTCTTCCTTTTTTTCAAGTTTTTCCGGCTTTCATGAGCACATCGGGCAAGTGTCTATTCTCCAGCATAATTTGGAAACATGAAATGAGAACAGAACCCACCCTGCAAGCTAGAGCTGATGCAGATCTAAGAGTAGAAAAAGACCTAAGAGCACAAACAGAACTTGTATTCCCACCCACCCTCCAAGGAACTAAAAAATGCATGCATGAGATTCTCTGGCAGATTCCCCTTTTGAATGGGCCAGGCCCAAAAAAGCGTAAGTTCAAACTAGGGATGGGGGGAAGAAATTTGATCCCGTTCACATTTAAATGTTAACTTGCAAAATTTACACTTTCCAAAATGTGTATGAGAACTGAAACACAGCCGTCCTTTGGACGTGGCACTTCTCCAAGTTTTGCAAAAGAGTTCTTTAGCCAAGTAATGTGTAGAAAAATGCATACACTAGCATAGAACCTGCATATAAATGTGCATATTAGTGAAAATATCAAGATGTGTTATGTTATATTGCATAGAGAGAGAAATATGTATCAGGAGAAATTCACACCAAAATGCTGGATTTTCAGGGCTCCCCCCCCCCCAAAAAAAGAGAACTTATATGAAAACATGGAGAATTGACGATTGGAAGGCTAAGAAACTGAAATTGACAGATTTCCTCACCTTGACTTCAAAGGCAGAAGTACACTAGGCACCTCCAGCCCATTCAAGGAGTCTATTATAAGATACTTGCCAACATTATTTCAGAAGCTACCTTAAAAAAAAAAAAGACCTAATGAACTATGTGCATCAATAAATGAATCTGTCAAAGTGTTGTTGTTTTAACTGAATCATGGCACAATAAGTGATTTTTTTGACAGATCTTGCAATACAGTTTTGTACATCCAGAGACTAAACATTCAGGCTAGCAAAATAAATTCCTTCTGTGATAAATCCCTCTTGGATAACTGCATGAAACATAGAAATGACCAATTCACCCTGAGTGGATAAATAGACTGCAAATAAAAGCGTGTCAAAACAACGGGTTTTTCTGCTGATCTGTATTTATCTAAACTAAAGCCAAGTCTTCTCTCAGAGAAGGAATATGATTTGGCAATCTGAGCCAAGAACTATATGTTATTGCTCCCTGAATACCTTCCTATACTGCGATATGAATCTTTATAGGTACAGCTGCACCAAATGTTCTCCCATTTAATTTTTTTAGTCACAGGTAGTGCTTTGGGATGGCGACTCTTTGCACCCAACACACTAATTGTGAGAATGGTTGCCTTAAGAAACAAAACAAAACAAAACCTTCTTTGCTGACATTATTTGGAACACGACACTCTGGCAGTTCAATCAAGCAATCTCCTTTATTGGCACAGAAAAAGCACATCGTATACATGGATCACAATGCAGTTAACGAAACATAGTAGCAGATACTTTTAGGATAAAACTGTCCAGACATTGTGAGGTACAAAAATGGCTCTTGGGACCTATGGTGATTTCATGGCGTCGCTCAAAAATCTTGCCACATTCTCCACAACGTCATTACCACAGCAGTTCCAAACCTGCCTGGCAGGTTGTTTCCAGAAGATGGTGCTCAAGGACTTTTGCTCTGCAACACGGAATTTATTCTCTAGGGTTCTACAGAATTATCCAACACTTCTCCTTCACCAGAGAGAGAGAGTGTGAAGGGGGAAGAGATATGGAAAAATGAAAGCAGCCAAACATCCCTAATTCTGAGTAGACATGCACAACATTGTGAGGGGAAAATAGCCAGTGGACTTGAGGGCAGAATAAGAGGAAGAAGCAGAGGCCTGGAGTTGGGGTGAAGAGCTAGACGTGCATCAGGCCAAGCAAAACTGTGGCATAATAAAATACATATATACCACATTTTTCTGTGAATAACAGGCCCCCATGTATAAGACATCCCCTATTTTGGGGGACTCCAAATTGAGAAAATAGGGGGAGATTCTATCCATGTATAAGATGACCCAGAATTCTGAATGTAATTTTTAAATAAAAAAAACCTAATCTTATAAATTGAAAAGTATAGTATATTGTAAGTGGTCTGTGATAAAGAGCTGTTATCGGGAATACAGTGGACAATGGAAAGTAGTAAAAAATGAAGTGAATTCCACATCTTGAGTTGAATCAACCTATCAAATTCTGATTGAAGAACTCTCACCACAACCATCCTAAATACTGCATATGAGCTTGATGCATATTCCAAGGGCTCTGGCACCAGACAGTTTTAACCCCCACACAATGTAATCCTAAAAGTGATGACAACTGATAAGTCTAACAGAACTGCATGTGGTTTGTTTTTTAATGTTAACATGCATTCAGAATCCCATCGTTCTCTAAAACTCTTGAGTCTGCTGTATTCTTCAGTTGCAGCAAGACTTGTTTGTTTTAGTTCTGTATTTATATGCCACCAATTCCAGTGTTAGAAACTGAAATATGAAAGCTAGGAGCTAAATGGCACCTTAAACCTAGTTTATGGGCGCAGCAATGGAATGTCTAGGTGCACTTTTTTAATAACCAGAATACAAAGCTGAAAATGAATGAACTGCAGCTAAAATGTTATGTTCGTTTTTCACATGGCCTAGTCCTTTCCCTTCCCACCCCCCTAATATTATTAAGAAGGTCTCTTCTGTAGTCTTCAGAGAGTAGCTAGAAGTGGGGAGACAGAAAAAGGTCCTCCTTTTCTTCCACTCTGCAGTTTTAATCTGAATTCTCAGGTGCAGTATTGCGCCCAGAGCTCAGAAAGTGTTCACACTAATGAAATTCTCTGTCGCAAAATGCGCCTAGAACATTGGGAGTTTGGAACCCTGACCAAGTCATACAATATAACAAGGTGGTGTATGGGGATATATTTACAATAAAATATATGATTCATCAGTAGCTTGGACGCATCCCATGAATTTGATAAAATTATTCATTTGATCCATACTGTATTACACAAAAAATGTTTTCTTTCTTCAGTGGAAAATGATGTGAGCAGAGCACCCTCTGGTGTCCTGTCACTGGTACTATGTAATATAGAAGATGCACCTTCCAGCAAGATGCAACAGCTAAGATAAACTCTTAGCTGACATCCGCAAAATGTATTTATCATCTTTATTTCAAGAGAGAGAGAAGGGTGGGGGTGGAGGGAGATGCAGAATAACCTTTTTGTTTGCTTGCTTAATGTCTGGTATACCTCTGGAGAGAGAGAGAGAGAGAGAGAGAGAGAGAGAGAGAGAGAGAGAGAGAGAGAGAGAGAGAGAGAGAGAGATCTCATGCTTTGCAAAAGAACACCCTACAATTATCACTTCAGAAGAAACACATAAATCCAAATGGCAAGAGAAAAACAGATGGGTCTTCAGAAAACAGAAGGAGCTCCTGGGTCTTCAAATTCTCTGGGACTGGCTATAATTATTACAGCTTAAAATGCTCCTATAAGCATGCAAGACACATTAACAGATCATTAACAAGGAATGTATTTTTCTCAAAGGTCTCTTGTATGCAAAACTCATTTTAATAGGAAGTATCTATGCACCAAATGAAAACAGATTGTCCTTCTTTGCTGAATCTTTTCCATAGGGCATTTCTAAACTTGCTATTTTGCACACTGGGATTCAACTGTGTGCTGGCAAATTCAGGTTGTACAGTTAAAGGGGAATTGGTGCTCATGTGAAACAACCCCACCTATGAAAAAAATATCAACTTTTTGCAGCAAGGAAATGCATTGGAAAGTGTGGGGCAGCAACTGCTTGATGCAACATTGTATAACCACCCCTGCAAACAATACACAATGAACAGTCAACATCCCATGACCTCCCTTCAAACTTTGTGCGAACAAATCAGGATGAATGCTTGACAAACAGCTCTTCTGGAAGTGACCATACATCACAAAATAATAAATACAGTCATATCTTGTTTCTTGAATGCCTTGGTACTCGGGCATTTTGGCTCCCAAATGCTGCAACCCTGGAAGTGAGAGTTCCAGTTTGCAAATCAATTTTGCAAGCCGTACGTCCAACGGGGCTTTCGCAGCTTCTGATTGATTGCAGGAGTTTCCTGCAGCCATTCAGAAGCCGCACTTTGGTTTCCAAACATTTTGGAAATTGAACGTACTTCCAGAACAGATTCCATTCGACTTCCAAGGTACAACTGTATCCAACTTGTGGGAGAGAAGGAACTTGAAATGTGTTGCAAATCAGGGGTGGGCAAACTTCTGGTTTCTGGAATCTTTGTGTTTAAATCAAAGCCTCAAAACCCACCCATCGGGGCCTTGTGTAATAATAATAATAATAATAATAATAATAATAATAATAATAATAATAATTTATTATTTCTACCCCGCCCACTCTGGGCAGCTTTCAACAGAACACCAAAAACAGAATAAAACATCAAACATTAAAAACTTCCCTGAACAGAGCTGCCTTCAGATGTCTTCTAAAAGTCGAATATTTATTTCCTTGACATCTGATGGGAGGACGTTCCACAGGGAGGGCACCACTGCTGAGAAGGCCCTCTGCCTGGCATACACTTAGAATTAAAGAAACATAAATGGAATAATTTGTTTTGAGTCCCAAAACTGAACTCACAGTCCTTTCCACAATTATTATTTTTTAAAATCTGCTTTGGGCTACCCCACTTGCCTTACTATTTGAATTTCATCCAGAGAGAGGGTCCTTTTGTTGTTGCTGTTGATAAGCAGCCGGGAGTCCGAAATCCCTGACCATCTCTGAGAAAATACACAGCAATATCCCTGCTGCCAACCCATGTTTTAGATGACAAATTAGAACAGGAATGGTGTTGCTGACTCCATCTCCCATCATCCCTGACCACTGCCCATGCTGGCTGCGATTGATGGGAGTCCAGCAACTTCTAGCCTTCACAAAATAACACTGGAGCGTGAATGACAACTGCAGTGCTGCAATTCCAGTGAAATTTCCAGGACAGCCTGAATGTACAAGAACATAAGAACAGTTCTCCTTCATCAGGCTATTCACCAATGCTATTCTAGGCTGCATCAACAGAAGTACAGTGTCCAGATCAAGAGAAGTAATAGTAATACTCTATTCTGCCTTGGTCAGACCACACCTGCAACACAATTTAAGAAGGTTGTTGACAAGGTGTGCAGAGGAGGGCAACCAAGATGATCAAGGATCTGTAAACCAAACCTTAGGAGGTATGGTTCAGGGAATTTTTAGCCTGGAGAAGAGGAGATGAATAGGAGATAGCCATCTTCAAATATCTTAAGGGTTGTCGCATGGAAGATGGAGCAAGCTTGTTTTCTCCTGCTCTGGGGGGCAGGACTTGAACCCATGGCTTCAAGTTGCAAGAAAAGAGATTCCGACTCAACATCAGGAAGTACTTTCTGACAGTAAGAGCTTTCTTTGGAGCTTTTTAAGCAGAAGATGGGTGGCCATCTGTCCTGGATGCTTTAGCTGAGATTCCTGCATTGCAGGGCAGTGGTCTAGATTCTATGATTCAAGGCCAGTGGCCCACCTAATCCAGCTCATAGATCTGCTCATAGATCCCTATGAGAATCCCACAAGCTGGATTTAAAGGCAGCAACACCCTGTAGTTTCCGGCAACTTCTGGTATCCAAGGCTATTTCATGAATCCTTTGCCTCACTGCACTGCTCGGGTGCTGTTGCAAGGAGAAAAGCAGGAAACCTCCACAGCAGAGCTTTCCAAACTTTTCCTGTTGGTGACACGCTTTTTAGACATTTCACAACACAGTAATTCATTTTTACTAGCAAACTAAAAGTTAAACTAACCCCTTTCCAGCCCCGGGAGGAGCGCACGGAGCATTTGCATGACACACCTACACACTGCAGCCGCACAGTTTGGAAAGCTCTGCCCTACAGCCATGTAAAGTCCATTAGGTGAGATGCACAGCTGAAATGCCTGGGAGGGTCACTTCTCAGGTGCGGCTGTGAGAGACAGGGGAAGAAGGCGGCTGGAGTATGATGTCGGATTCCCATCAGCCCCAGCCAGGATGGCCAATGGTCAGAGACAATGGGAGCACCTGAGAGAGTCGGGCAACATCTGGTGGACACCAGGTTGGAGAAACCTGGAGGAAGGTTCTTCTCCCTTGGCTGGGCTCCTACATGAATTGTAAAAAAAAAGCTCTGTTAAGGCTCTGAGAAAAGGTAAAGGGACCCCTGACCACTAGGTCCAGTCGTGGCCGACTCTGAGGTTGCGGCGCTCATCTCGCTTTATTGGCCGAGGGAGCCAGCATACAGCTTCCGGGTCATGTGGCCATCATGACTAAGCCGCTTCTGGCGAACCAGAGCAGTGCACGGAAACGCTGTTTACCTTCCCGCCACAGCGGTAACTATTTATCTACTTGCACTTTGATGTGCTATTGAACTGCTAGCTTGGCAGGAGCAGGGACCGAGCAATGGGAGCTCACCCCCGCGGGGATTCAAACCATCGATCTTCTGATCGGCAAGTCCTAGGCTCTGTGGTTCCAAATTTATAATCCGGTGGCCCTGCCAACTTCATCTTTGGGTATGATGAGCAGCAACGTGTGACGCTAGGAGGTGAGGTCAAATGACCAGAAACCCTCCATGTCTTCCACCCATTAGATGGCCCTCGTGGTCCCTTCCAACTCTATGATCTATGATCCATCTAATCTGACAGATTTGCCAGTAAAGAGTGAGCCAGACTTTGCCCCAGATTGGTAAGAAACACACACAAACAAACCCACCCAGAAGGTCACCCACTACCGAGATGCCTGTGTCTAAAACGGTGCCTCAAACCCGTCCCCGTCCCCCCAATACTTTGTTGCATTGCTGGTTTGGGCCTGGCCTCTACAGAATCAAAGAATTGCAGAGTTGGAAGGGCATCTAGCCCAACCTCCTGCAGTGTCCCGCAGGCTTCCCGAAACAACTCTTGAAATGGAAAGTCGGTCCCACGCAGTTCAGTGGGGCTTAATCCAAAGCGAGTGTGTCTTATAAGGGATGGGGAACTTATGGGATGCTCCTGGACTGCATGGCTCTGTCAAGGGGAGCCAGAGTTCAATGAGATAACTCTGTTGTAGAGCACCAGACTCTGAATCTCAGGGTCGTGGGTTCGAATCCCCATGTTGGGCAGAAAAAATCCTGCATTGCAGGGGGTTAGACTAGATAACCCTTGTGGTCCCTATATGACATGGGGGGGAGCGCTCAAAGGTTAATCCCCGCGCACCGCGTCTGCAGCTGCGCCTGGCTGAGGCCCGCGGGCTTACTCTTGAGCAAGCCAACGTTAAGAAGTGCCGGGAGGGTGGAAGACGAGGCTCCCCCCTCCCCAGCCCCCGTCTGCCCGATCTGTTTCAGGGCAGGCCTAGAAGAGGCGCGCCAAGAGCGCGCGTCCGGAACACGGCGTCACCTCTAGTCCCGCCAAGGCGCCTCCACCCCCGGCCAGGCGGCTGAGCGCTTCCCCCGGGGCGCCGGGGCTGCCGGAGCTGCGGCCACGTCAGCCTTGCGCCCCGCCCGCCTTCCCGCCGCCTCCGGTTGCGAGCCGGATCCTCCGCGCCTCTCTCGCTTCCCTCTTCCTCCGGCGCAGGCCTGCCTGCCTGCCTGCTGCCTGCCTGCTCCACGGCTCCTGCTCGGCGCCGGCCAGCGGAGGGAAGGACCCCCAGCTCCGCCACCCGGTAAGGCTCCGGAGGGGCCCCCAGCGCAGAGGAAGCGGACGGAGGACCAGGGCCGGGGAAGGAAGCGCTTTTCTCGACGCCTCCTTCCTTCCGTCCTTCTCTCCCAAGCAACATCCCATTGGTGTTCCAAGAGCTTGCTGCGCCGCCCCAAAACTTCAGGGATTGCATTCCTTATGTAGGCACCTTTTCCTTTGTCACCCGGGGCATCCTCTGGGTTCTCATGGCCGCACATATTTGGCTACCCCCCCATCTGTAGTCCCGTACTCTTTCTTCCTCCTTCCCTCTTTTCTTTCTTTCTTTCTTTCTTTCCCTCGCTCAGTGGATTCCCTTTCCTCTGCCTCTTCTCCCCGGACCCCAGTGTGTTTCCTTGCTTTAAAATAGTTACCTGGTAAGTAGAGGGCACTTAGAAATGGAGGAGGAAGGGATACAGTGGAAGACATCACCAACCATAGAATTCTAGAGTTGGAAGGGATTTTGAGGGTCCTGTAGTCCCCCTGCAATGCTAAAGCATCCAAGGCAGATGGCCATCCTACCTCTGCTTGAAAACCTCCAAGGAAGGAGAGACCGTTGCATTGGCAAACTGTCATGAATATGATGTTTTTTCTTGTTATTAATATTACTATTATTATTATTTGTACCCCATCCATCAGACTGGGTTGCTCCAGCCACTCTGGGCAGCTTCCCACATATAATAAAACATTAAACATTTTTTAAAACTTCACATGTCTTCTAAAGGTTGTATATCAAGCCTGCAGCCTTCTTCACTTTGAAACCTCACAGCAGCTCCTGACATAGTTTTTCAGAGGGTGTTGCGTCCGGCCAAGTTCATCCGATAGCTACAGCTTTCATTTCAGACTGTGCAGAACCTGCTCTGCCATTCCTCCAAGGAGCTGGAGAAGGCCTGGGTTAGACTGGCTCAGTTGGTAGAGCTCAAGACTCTTATTAAAATCTCAGGGTTGTGGATTTGAGTCAAATGATCCCTGCATTGCAGGCAGTCAGAGCCAGTGTGGTGTAGTGGTTAAGAGCAGTAGACTCGTAATCTGGTGAACCGGGTTCGCATCTCCGCTCCTCCACATGCAGCTGCTGGGTGACCTGGGGCCAGTCACACTTCTTTGAAGTCTCTCAGCCCCACTCACCTCACAGAGTGTTTGTTGTGGGGGAGGAAGGGAAAGGAGAATGTTAGCCGCTTTGAGACTCCTTCGGGTTGTGATAAAACGGGATATCAAATCCAAACTCTTCTTTTGCTTCTGCATCTTGTGGTCCTGTTCAGTTCTACAATTCTATAATTCTGTATGGTGGCATGCATGGCATATGTTATGAGGATAACAACCCTCTGAAGCTGAGAGATGTGGGGGACTGGTCCAGGGTCGCCAAGTCGGTGAGCTTTGGGACTCGATTGGGGATTTGAACCCAGGTCCTAGGGCAAGACTCTGCCCGCTGCACCACACTGGCTGTTGTGCATAGAACCCCTTTGCACAGCCGTTGAATATGCAGCCAGCAGCAGGCTGGGCATTGAGTGTGACCCTCTCATGCGTTCTTTCAGCTCATCCAGCAATGATCCTTCCCTCCTTAGATCAAACGCAGTTGGGGCTGTAGGAATATCTTTCCCATCCCCAAAGGCCCGCCCTTTGATCTTATTTTCAGTTATTTTGCTTCACTTATACCTCACCTGCCTTCCCATAATAGAATTCAAGGTGGCGCTCACAAAATGCTCAGGTGGCATCCCACACCATAAACTGGGAGTGGATAGTTTTACGACGGTTCTGTTATTGCGCCTGTATTCTTCGTGTCATTTTTAAAATTATTATTATTTCATTTTGCTCTCTCAGATTCTTTCTGCTTCTTTCCACTCATTCTTCTTTCTTCCCTCGCCAGGATTTTCTTTTCACCCACAAATGACCCAAGCCTAAATGGTCATTTCCTTGCAATCACCTCCTCCTCTGGGCTTAAAATGCTAGGATTACTGTCTTTACTAGTGGCTGTGCTTTTTAATAGCAGAAATCAACAAGTGGTGGTGGCGATGGTTGCGGTTGTTTTCGGATTCCACCCTTGGAAAAGCTTCGCTTTTTATCTTGTCCTGTCTGAAGTATAAATCTGGCCAGCACGAATGCTCCCAAGGGGATTGTATTGGGGAAGAACATGAGAAGAGCCTGTTGGATCAGGCCAATGGCCTGTCTAAGTAGAGCATCCTATTCTTACAGAAACCAACCAGGTGCCTGTGGGAAACTGCAAGCAGGATTTGAACACAGGACAGCTCTCCCCCACTGTAGTTTCCAGCAACTGGTATTGAGAGTATTACTGCTTCTGACCAAGGAGACAAAGCATAAACATCATAGCTTGTAGCCACTGATAGCTTTACCTCCATGGATTTCCAATGAGCCATCCAAGTTGCTCATTGTTGACAGATACCTACATCTTTAGCAAGAAAGTAACAATTGCCAAAGGCAAATGTTGCATATTTTCTAGGTTTTAGGGAACAACACTCTGAAGTTAAGGCAGCCTTTTAAATAGCTCCACAATGTTACCACCGTTGTTCATTCCCCTGCATGCAATATCTTTGCCACCTGTTTATGCATTTTTAATTCCAATAATATTTATAAACTGCCAACTCTTTAACAAAGTACCAAGGCAGTGCACAGTAAAATCACCTAAACGTAATAAAGCTATAAAACTGTATAATATAGAAGTAATGCCCAACACTGAATCAAATTAATGCTTGACCAAACTACCAGGCTAGTACTTAAATACAAAATGAATTTAATGTGCTTTAAAAAAACTCTTAATGTAAAATGTTGACAGTCTTCTACCCCATTTCCTTCCCTCCCAGAAACAATTTATTACTCTGGAAGCGGCCTTGTAACGGGAGTAGGATATTTGTTACGTAGTTAAAGATTAAGGTCACACTGATTTCAAGATATAAACATGTAGACTAAAAGGTGAAGATCATAAGACTACATTTGTGGAAATCCAAGAAACATTTAGTATCCCTCAGTGATTACCAGTGAGTAGGAATACCACCAGTTCCCACCACATGCCCCTATGTCTTTAATAGCAGTATACGAAATGAGTCCTTTGTAAATGAAAGGCTATTTACTGCCTAGGAATGAGATTTCACAAAACGAAACTGCGTTCATCTGCAAGTGTCTTTGTGAAGTAACTAGGACTCTGCATTTACCGTATAGCACAGACCATCTGAAAACTTCTGTCTTCCTTTTAGGCGCTGTCTCTTTGAAGAACCCAAGTGGGCTGCCTCTGGACCATGACAGCAAACATCCTATGAGAAGCGTATTCAGAAATATATTCAGTTATTTGGCTACGGCACTGTGAATTGCATTGGTCTGCGACGCTTGCCTCACTCAAGTACTCAACATGGAGCCATTGTTACCCAGAGGAAAGTGCCTCACAGACTTGAAAAGACTCTTTTTGCTGTCACTTGTGTTAATATATCTGATAGCTTTGGTTTCTCCAGATCAAGACTACTATGGTTTACTCGGAATATCCAAAGAAGCAACAAGTAGAGAAATAAGGCAGGCTTTCAAAAAATTAGCACTGAAGTTGCATCCAGATAAGAATCAGGTAGGTTGCCTAGTCATGGAAAGGCTTTTTTCAATTAGCCAAGAACATTTCAAGACTGAAATGTGTTGAATTGCAATGTTTGTTTATTTGTTTGGTAAACGAACGCTGGGAAGTTTTTCTCTCTTGCAGAATGATCCAGAGGCCCACGAAAACTTCCTGAAAATAAACAGAGCGTACGAAGTGCTAAAAGACGAAGATCTGCGAAAGAAATATGACAAATACGGCGAGAAAGGTCTGGACGACCAGCAGCAAGGAGGCAGATATGAGAGCTGGCACTACTATCGCTACGATTTTGGTAAGATAACACGCTTGTGAGTGGGGCGCAATTGTTTTGTGCTGTTTTCCCTGCCCAGAATTAGTGTAGCTTTGAAAGTACATGGTAGCCAGGCTGGCACACAGTTAAAAGAGCCAACGAGGACTTAACTCTGTGTGGGCCTGTGACCGCTGCAAGGAGGTACACAGTGTGTCCTTGGCTTTCTTAATTAGTCTGATTCTTAGGGACAGGACAGCCTTTATTCCATTCTTTTGCTAAGTGTCCTTTAGAGTCGGTACTTGTTCCTACCCCTTAACAAGACTCAACCAACACCTTTTTTACTCAACAGCTTCTCAGAGCAGGAAACTGTAACTAGTTCTCCTCCCACTCGGTTAAAATTGGTTTTTAATGTTTTCAATTGGTTTTTAACGTTTTGAAGCTGGCAACCCTTCGGAACTAGCCAGCCTGCAGGATTAGGGCATTAATATTTTATTGGTTTCAAATATAAAGAAATAAAGTGATGCAAAGGGAGGGGGAGAGCAGAAAAAGGCCCAAAAATGTGTAGAAAGAAGCAACCTATGAATATGTGAAAATATATGAAAAATACCCTAACCCATACATTCTTATATAAATTTGATGTTATTATCCTGATGTTATTATACAGTGGTTTTCAATCAGTGTGCCGTGGCACTCTGGGGTGTGTTGAATGATATTCAGGGGTGCCACGGCAACACTGGCCTCCGTACCTCTTTCCTTCCCTCCCTCCCTCTGATGCCCTCTCACGTCTCTGCCTCCCAAAGGCTTGCACAGCTGTTTGTTGCAGCAGCCCTGGCTACAAGCTCCCCAGGCAAATGCTGTCACTGGGGTTGGCCGGGAGGTGCTCCCCAGGCCCCTGTGGGGCAGTGTGAGGAGGCACCTCTCTTTGGGGCAGGGGGTGCAGCTCAGAGACCAGGGTGGGTAGCTGTGGCAGCCCAGAGGACTCCCAAGGAGAGAGGAGAAGAGAGGAGGCTGAGGGCACCCTCCACAAGGTAGGGGTGAGGGGCTGCCAGCTCTGCAGGCAAGGGGTGACATAACTAGGCTCCTGAGCCCCACAGGGGTGCCGCAGAAAGAGTGTAGTTGGTCAAGGGAGCCGTGGACCCAAAAAGGTTGAAAACCTCTGTCCTAACACATATGGAAATATTAATGGCCTACTACATTTTGTATAAACTCAATCCAAATATTGTCATATTTATCCAAACAAAGTCTATGTCTGTAAGCAGTCCGTTCATAAGCTGCAAGTGTTATCATGTAGTCAATCCATTTATTAAAGGGGACCATACCTTTATTCTTCCAGTTCATCAATATCAGTCTCTTGGCTACCATTAGAGCGCATAGAATCCATTTTTGTTGTCCCATTGTTAACTCCCATACAATATCGTTCAGAAGAATGTTCTCTGCTGAAAATTTTAGCTTTTTCTGGACGGTCATAATTATACAATCCTACACTTTCTCCCCAAAATTAGTAAATATAGTCTTGCAGCCCCCTCAAGTAGGTAGGCTTCAAGAAAAATGAATTTAGCTGAATCAATTGCTGAGCAGTTGTGACCAGATGGAGAGGGTCTTATTCTGAATACTGCACCTTTTTGTATAGTTTTATGCTGTGAAAGCCCCTTCACTCGCCAGCACGAAATTCCTTCTCACCATTTGCTATCTGGCGCAATCCAAGTTTATGTACAATGACATAGCAAATGCCATTTTATTATTCAAATGCCCTTGTTGTTGTTTTTGAATGCTCATGGGGTGTTTCTTTGCCAGGTATTTATGATGATGATCCTGAAATTATAACGCTGGACAGAGGAGAATTTGGTAAGTCATTATGTTAACGTGGTTTCCAGGCACTTTTTAATTTATTCAGAGTGCATAATTGCGCCACCTCATCCTTTCCTGGGAGAAAACGTTATGTGGATTGCAAAATGTCAGCCAGAGTGACTATGAGAGCTCAGTGTTCAAAGGCAGCGTTTTATTTCTTCCCTGTGAGTCATTTGTCTGTAGAAACTTTACAGCACTCATTGCCTCAGTCTCTGTGGAAAGCTAGCAACACCTTGACGAAAAGGGGAAATTATTCCTCCTTTTTTTCTGAAGTTCCGCTCTGCCGTCTTTACAGAAATTTCCTTTAAGAAAGATTAGTGGTCCAAACAAAGCACTTGAGTTATTTCCACTTACCAGTTGTTCTGCTTTTCTTACTTAAGATATATTTCGAATAGGTTTTCTCAGTGGAGACCACTTTAATAATTTGGGGTTGGGGGTTAACTGTATCATGATCCTACATTTAGTTGTTGTTTTTTAAAGAGAAAAATCGAACTTTGCTAACTTAGTTCTCTTCCTCAGGAAACAACTCACAGATAACTAAACATCGGTTATGTGTTTGCATTTCCTGTTCGTGTTTGACCAGGGTTATTTGCAGAATTGAATGTGTTTGCCTAGCATGATAACAACACACTTGTACACACAGTGAGAGTTTCCCCACCCCTGGTATTTGAGCAGTAGACAGATTTTATGCTTTTTACATTCTCTGTATTTCACGGTCATCCAGCATCTGATCTGGCCTAAGTGATAATGTTGAAACCGAATAGGCCCTTTTTTATAAATAACAATAGTAGTGGCAATTTTTTGGTTAAAAGCGGCTTTTGGCTGGTATTTCATTCCTTTGTTCATTCAGTTATTATCATTTTGCCCTGCCCTTTGTCCAAGAAATCCAGGCAGCCTAGTTTCACACTTTCCTTACGGCAGCCTACATCACTCTAGCTCATTGCACTAAAACAGGGACGAGGAGCCTTTTAAGGGCCACATTCTCTCGGGGGAAAGAAGTTGGGGGCTGCATACCAGCGGTGGTCAGGGCTCAACCCAAAAAGGAAGTGTGGCCCAAGCCAAAAGTGGGTGGCGGTTCCCCTTTTTCTATCCGTCCAACCATTCTCCCTCACACACACCTCCTTCCCTGCCTGTCTCTCTCTCGGACCTCCAGACTGAACTTATCCCCAACCTCTCTCCCCATCCATTCCTACTCCCTCCCCTCTCACACAATCCCCCACCCTCCGCCAACCTCAGCAGATTTCCTCTCGGCAGTGGAAGGGGTGAGGGAATTCAGCAGCATGGGGTCATTTGAGGTGGGCTTAGGGGGTGAAATGTACTTGTTCGTTGACAATATCACTGCTGCTTCTTTTTCCCCTTCCTTACTTCTGTTCGTCTCTGCCACAAACAGACCATGCTATGCATTTGATGAAATGGATTTTAAGGCACAAGTACATGCACACTCAAAAGATGGGTTAAATTGGCACGGTTATATGTGGCGGAAATGTTCCTTCGTTGCCGGGCAACTGGAAACTGAGTACGGCAGTCATTTCCCTGTGCATGACTTACTCAGCTCTCTGCAGTTTTAAGGACCAGGATTCCTCACACTCCCAAGTTCCCCTCTGCAGAGGCAGTTTTGTTAAGCCCCTTTTAGAGGTAGGGAGAGGAGCCCTTTCCACAATGTCCACCCCTTTGAAATGTTGGGTGCTCTTGCCTTTTTTTTGAGTTGCTCTCTTCAGGCAGAGTTTTCCGCCAGCATTCATGTTGCATAAAAACACATCAAAAGTCTGGGTTTACAAGTAGCTAGCTCAAGGGGTGCCCAAATGATGCCCATGTGTGTCCCATTGTGTCCACCACAACCTGCTCTTGCACCTATGAATGGTATCAGGGACTCGCCCCTCAAAAATTAGTGAGAGACTCTTGGCTCTTTCTTCTGAGTTCCTGTTTGCACTGGCTTGGCCCCTGATGCATGCCTCCACGGCAGCCATTTTACATTATGCCATAGCCCTACAGCAGCCATTTTGTGACTGTCACACAAAATGTATTGTAACGGAGGAAATATGATTTAAGATTATGCTTAATGATTTATATGCATTGATAAAGGAAGATTACGTAATTTCATTTGATTAATTGGGAAAATAGGTAAACGTCTGGACAGGAATTGAACAAGCACAGTTGATGGAAATGGGAATGGATGGGAAAGTATTAGAAATTAAGAAAAAATACTTTTCTGTAAGCAGCAAATGAGAGAGGGAAAAGAAGCACCTTGAAGGGAGGTGGAAAGGCAATTTAAAAATTTGTGTTAAATTGGAATTAATTTGTTGTTAATTTGTTTTTGTTTTTAAATGGAAAACTAATGAAAAATATTGGGCAGAATTTTGACCCTTTTAAATATTGTTGTTCTAGATGCTGCTGTTACTTCGGGAGAATTGTGGTTTATCAATTTCTATTCCCCTCGATGCTCCCATTGCCATGATTTAGCACCGACGGTAGGTATAGGTCAACCCATGCATGCTGCTTTTGAATGCATTCCCTAGTTTCCTTAGGCAGAGACCTTGGTGGGGAAAGGGGAAGACTCTTACCACAGCATGAGAGTTGAAGGGTATGCGAGAGCTGCATTATTTTCTTGCCATTGACCAATCTGTGGCTCTATCACTAATGGTTGCAGCCTGGTCTCCCATTCTTTACAAGCATAGACACATCATTTGGCAAGACTACAGGACATTGGCATCCACATTGGCCATCCTTGGGGTCATCGGAACCTGCCTTGTACTCAACCAAACCATGGGTCTGTCTACCTTAGTATTGTCTACATTGACTGGTAGAGGCTCTCCAGGGTTTCAGACAGGGGACAGGATTCTCAGTCCTACCTGGAGATGTTGGCGATTGAGTCTGGGGCCTTCTGCATGCAAAGCAGATGTTTCTGCCACTGAGCTACAGCCCTTTTCAACAAGCTCTGCAAGGAGTTGAACCAGAGGTTCCCCACCAATATGGAAAACATGTGGGTAGAAAGAATGAGATCCTACAGGGATAATCAGAATGGTGGGCAGAATGGCATTGACCTTCAACTTGGGTTGGGTTCTTAACTGTTGTGATAGAATTATATGCATGCTGGTAAACAAGCATTTTAAAATTATCTTGGGAGCATTTCAAAAACGAATCACGTTTTTTGGTAGAAAAAATAACCTAGGCTCTCACTTTCTTCCCCCCACTCCCCAAATCAACTTGGAAGTGGAGAGAATTTGCTAAAGAAATGGATGGATTAATACGTATCGGAGCCGTCAACTGTGGTGATAACAGGATGCTTTGCCGGAATAAAGGAATCAATAGCTACCCAAGCCTGTATGTGTTTAAAACTGGAATGGTAAGCAAGCAAATATTTGTACTCCTCCAGCACCCATCCTGGGCAGGTACAGAAGTCCTGGTCCAGTGAGGATTTTTAATTTTTTTGAGAACCCCAACTTATTTCAGATTTAGGGACAGCCACCCATGAGGCCAAATGTAGTAAGTTCTAATAAGATGACCCTAGAAAGCAACGTTGCCCAGAGAAAATGTTAGCACCAAAAACCTGGACAGGAATGGCTCTAGGGCAGTATGCTTACTGAATCCTTTTAATAATTATGGTGTTTTTGTTGCGGGGGGGGGGCAGGGATGCTTTGTAGATATTACATACATTTTTACACCCAAGAGCTAAGGTTAGATTCCTGGATTTTCAAAGTATAACATGAAGGACATTGGGACTCTGGTTGGTTGGTTGGTTGGTTGGTTGGTTGGTTGGTTGGTTGGATGCATGATGTAATTCAGTGTGTTAAGTATTGGCTAATACATAAATTGCATTATTGGTTTAAAATGAGATGTGTTTCTCTTGCAGAACCCAGTGAAATATTTTGGAGACAGGTCCAAGGAGAGCTTAATGAGTTTTGCCATGCAGTTTGTCACAAGCACAGTGACAGAATTATGGGCAGGTAAGCTGCTGCTTTAATGACAAGTTATTTTTAATTTTGCGCATATTTCAAACCCTGTAATGCCAATAGTGGGCAACAGATAAGTTAACCTAAACCTCTCTCAATCAGATCTTAAGAAAAGTGTAGAAAGGATCAATGTCATGCAACAAGTAGTTAATGCTAAGTAAAGTTTTTGAATGAATGAAAACAGGTGCATATCCCCTAAATGGCTGAGGCAATCCAGCCAGATGGGCGGGGTATAAAAAATTGAATTAAAATATGGAATTATTTGTTTTCTGTTTTTCAGGAAATTTTGTCAGTGCTGTTCAAACTGCATTTGCTTCTGGCGTTGGCTGGTTAATAACTTTTTGTGCTGAGCAAGGAGGTGAATATATACATGTGTACTTTTTTCAACTATTAATACCTAAATTTATGCTTGGTTGCTAGCCTGCTGTGCCCCATTTCCTACTGAGATTGTTAAAACACATCCTCTTTTCTCTATGCTAGTTGATAGAGCTTATCTTTCAGAAGCATAGATATGTTCCTGGCTGCCTCTGGAGGTTCTCTCAGTCTTATCAGGACCTGCCCTACCATTAGGCAGACTCGAGCAAGCAGCAGATGTTGCAAAGCAGGGGTAGCAACAAAGTGTTGGGGAGGGGGGTGTCTATGCCTTACAGCTCACCTATCTTGGTGCCCTCAGGCACCATGCAGGATGCTGCCCCTTTGTCAGGCTCAAAGTGAGAGTCATCTGTCAGTCTGTTTGGCTGGTGTAATTAGGGAGCCGCCATCTTGTCATTTGCCTCAGGCAGCAAAATGTATTCAACAGGCTCTGAAGTTTGTTTTTTAAGCAAATGCCTGTGCCGTTTTCAGACCTCCAGTGCAAAATTCTACTCTGCCCCTCTCTGCAGATGTGAAGGGGAAATGAAACTCCCCTAACGGGCAGAGGTGTGTGTGTTGATGTCTTAAGAGTTAATGTTCCTTGTTTCAAGAGAAGGACAGAGGAAGTGACATACAAATACAGTGGTACCTTGGGTTACAGATGCTTCATGTTACAGACTCCGCTAACCCAGAAATAGTACCTCAGGTTAAGAACTTTGCTTCAAGATGAGAACAGAAATCGCGCAGCGGCAGCTGGAGGCCACATTAGCTAAAGTGGTACCTCAGGTTAAGAACAGTTTCAGGTTAAGAACGGACCTCCAGAACGAAGTAAGTTCTTAACCTGAGGTACCACTGTACTCTCCAGATTTTTCTGGGTTAGATCCAGACTTTGCCCTCTGCAAACGGAAGGTTATTTTTTTCCATCTACAGATGGCATTTGATTCTCCCTAATGGAAAAGGAGGCAGCTTTTTCCAATTCTGTCACAGCCCCCAGTCCCCAAACTCTCCAGTGCAGATTTTTGGAGAGTGGGGGGGGGGGGGAGGAGATCAGTAAAACTCTCCGGGGGGGGGCAGAATTCTGCACCTAAGGCAGCTTCTCTGTGACAGCATGTGCCAAATTTAACCTCTTTATAGAATCACAGTATTGTAGACCATGAGAGTCATCTAGTCCAGTCCCCTGCATTGCAGGAACCTGTTGCCCAACATGGGGCTCAAACCCAAAACCTTGAGATTAAGAGTCTCATTCTCTACCAACTGAGCTATCCCAGCTTTGCCCTTAAGTAAAAAGTCTTTGGATGCACCAGAGTTGTTGTTTTTTACCAAAAGCCTCTATTTGTTTGTGCATAGTTGCATATACGTAGATAAACATGAACCTGATGAAAAATCTTGTTTCTCAGACATCTATTATTGTTATTTTCTAGATTGTCTGACTTCCCGAACACGCCTTAAACTGGCTGGCATGTTGGTAAGCGGCGTTAGATTTCAAGAATTCTCAGATGGCGCGCGTGAGTCCGGCGAAGTTCAATGCTGACTGAGTCTCATTGACTTCCAGTGGAGAGGCATAATAATTATTCCACCAAATGTTGAAAATGCTTAACATTGGAACATGCCCGTTTTTTTGTTTTACTTAGGGTGGGATTCACAAAAGGGAAAATGCAAAGCGTGAACTGAATGGTGGGATGTGTGTTGTTCTTTGATGCCCTCTGGGTGCCTGTGCAAAGAAAGCTAACCTGCCTCCATCTATCTGATCTCGTGTTGTCTCGCTTGTCTTGCTACAGGAAGGCCTTGTTAATGTAGGCTGGATGGACTGTGCCACCCAGGGTGAGCTTTGTGATAATTTGGATATCTCAACTAGCACTACAGCATTCTTTCCGCCCGGAGCCACTTTAACTAATAAAGAGAGAGGAGGTGTTTTGGTATGAGTCGCTTTATGATTGGTTTGCATATCTGTGCGGTGAGGTGGCGGTGGTGGTGAAGGGAAAAGTGTTGCGCCCCCCCCCCAAAAAAGAAGTTGATTTATATTTTAATTCCTCATATGTTGCTGGCCCCCAGAAGAGAAATTGAATTATGTGTCTTAGAAAACACCCACGCTTTATCTGTATCTCTAGATGCTTAATTGTACTTTCTCTGTGTTCTCTTATCACCGAAACATTTTGATGCTGTCCTGAAAGCACCAGAATTCACCCTACGCACCTGCATGCTTACACGTTTATACTTAATATAGACAGCTGCTGATACTGGACAGGGCAGTTTGTTCATTTATTTCCTTAATTTATGTGCCACCTTCTTCCTTCGTGGAACCCAAGCTGGTTCCCAGGAGGCCACCCATCCAGGCACCGACTCCAGTGGTTCTCAACCTGTGGGTCCCTAGATGTTGCTGGACTACAACTCCCATCATCCCCGAGCTCTGGCCTTGCTAGCTAGGGGTGATGGGAGTTGTAGTTCAACAACATCTGGGGACCCACAGGTTGAGAAAGGCTGGACTAGACCCAGACCTGCTTGGTTTCAGAAAAGTCATGGCCTTGTGTGTCTTCAGAGCATCCCCTGAGACATAGCTATCTGCCATATAGAGCACCAGCTAAGGTTACTGCTGTTGCCTGCAATACAAGTTGTATTGGTGTCTCTTGTTATAAGGCAAGACTCCTTTTCTTGTGCGGGAGTGTGCTGTGATCTTGATTGGTACATGAAACCGGGCTTCTTTTCATGCTTGTATTTTTATTTAAAATGAAGCTAAAAAAGGAAGGGCAAGCCAATTCTGAAATCTGATCGGAACCAGTCAGAATTAAGCACTGACTGGGTCATGCCCAAAGCAAACAACCACTTGGTTCCTTACCGGGAAAGAATATTATATGATGTGCTTATAAGCATGCTTTGTTAAATATTCCAAACATCCCAAAGAAAACTGAGGAAGCAGTATATTTCAGGGTTAGGTGCAAACTCCATCATAAATTAATGTGCTTCGAGGGTAGTAGACCTGTTACAAACACTAGGTGTAGTTTCTGCAGTGGTACATTTTCAGGACTGTTGGTATGGTGCTTTGGAGTTTAAGATGCTTGGAGGCTCACAGCCATAGAGTAAGTCTTGTTCTGCCTTTGGGTTCAAAGTTGGCCAACTCCAGGCTGTGACACAAGACTGCTCCAGGTCACCAAAAGGAGCTCTGAATAACCCACGTTAACTCATAAAGCGAATGGGAAAAGAGACCTTCCTCTTCTTGGAGCCAGCAACAGGCATCTTCTAGGGGAGATCTTGAGCGGTGCTGGTTGTTCTAGTACTGAAACCTTTTGAAGGTGCAGATGAGAAGGAACATGTAGCTGGCAGCAGCTCTGCTGTTTCTAGACTTCCCTCCTACCCAGGGTCATTTCAGGCAGCGCACGAGATGCTTTGAGGGATAGGAGAGTGACGGAAATAGACTGGGCTCGATGAGGATATAATCCTCCTGCTCCTTGTCTGTGCACTCCTTCCGCCTTTTTAAGCCGTCCTCCAAAGCCATCCACGGTAGCCCAGAGATAAGCTTCTGGAATTCTGTTATTGATTTCATTTATTGATCACTTCCCCCGTGAAGCACCCCAAAGTGATGTACAATATAACAGCATATATGAAGCAGTTTATATACAGCTAAAACAACTGCACAGATAAAACATTCCTTTGAAAAACAATCAGAAATAGAGAAACAGTTTAGAGCAGCAAACAGTGCCCACATGAATGGAATCAGTTCAAATCCCAGTTCCAATTGGGGGAAAGATTTCAGAAGGCTTGTGGAAAGAGGAATCTCTTTCGCAGGCACCAAAAAGATGACAGCGAAGATGCTTGTTTGATGTGCAGTGGGAGGGAGTTCCACAGGGTAGGTGCCACTACACTAAAGGCCTGATTCTAACATCAGGGAAAACAGAGCTCCTGGTAGGATGGTTTATGCAGGATTCCCTCTCCTGCAGAGTGCGCTGATCTGTTGGGTATGTAGGGGATAAAGCAGTGTATTATAAATATAACACAAGAAAGGATAAAACTCACGTGGAGATTTCCGTGTCTCTCTAGTTCCTGAACACTTTGGACGCAAGAGAGATATATTTGGAAGTCATGCAGCACCTTCCAGATTTTCAAATGATCTCAGCATCTTCCTTACAGGTAAAGAGTGTTCTCATCTTGACTGCATTTGGGTGTCATGCTGAGCCTTGGTTCAGAACAGGAGAAAGGAAACCATAGTCCTCCAAATATAGCTGCAAGAGACTGGTAACTCGCAACTGCTGCCTCCCACATTGTTTTTGCTGCATTAGCAGCACCAAAGTGACCTCTCCGGGGCATAAGCGTGGCAGTGGGTGTGGAGGTGCTGGGCTGTCCAGAGTACAAGACACACACACAAACACACACACTCTGGCCTCACTGATGTGGTCCAAAAGAAAGCAGAGCAATATGTTTGGCACCAGCTTGGCTGCAGGAGCTGTGCAAGGTGCCATCCAAACATATTAGGGACTACACTCTGGATTTGTGTAGGGTTTACTCCTCAGCCTTTTCTTCTGCCAAATATGTCCCACAAGGCACAGTGTTTGTTTGTTTGTTTGTGTGTGTGTGTGTGTGTGTGTGTGTACATATATATTATATTTTAGTTTCTGATTTCACCACAATCTTGCCATGAGTGTCTTCTGGGATATAACACAGAGTTCTTTAGCAAAACGTCAGTGTTGTTTTGCACCATCCCAAGTACAGTCGTACCTCGTAAGTCGGAACGCCTTGTGAGACGAACGTTTTGGCTCCCGAACGCTGCAAACCCAGAAGTGATTGTCCCAGTTTGCAAACGTTCTTTGGAACCCGAACATCCGTTGCGGCTTCCGCAGCTTCTGATTGGCTACAGGAAGCTCCGGCAGCCAATTGGAAGCCATGGCTTGGTTCCTGGACATTTTGGAAGTCTGTTTGACTTCCGGAACGGATTCCGTTCCGAGGTACAACTGTATTCTGAAGTTCAGCAACTTGAATTGGGGCAAAATCAAAGAATCCATTTGATCCCTCTCTCTTTTCTTGCTTGATTTTGACTAAAATCTGCAGTTCTATAGAGCTTTGAGCAAGCCAGTTTCTTATTCTTCTAACAGATGGATGGATTTGTCTTTACCTCTTAATTTCTTTTTCTCCTCCCTTTTTAAGGATCACCTTGCCCATCACCGATGGCTGATCTTCTTTCAGTTTGGTGAGACTGGCAAGTCAGATGACCATAACCTTAAAAAACTAAGTTACCTCCTTAAAGCAGAAAATATTCAGGTGAGATAAGGAGAACCTGTAAAATGGATGGACATGGGTGGGGTGGAGCAGGGGACTTGCCTCAAAAGAATATTATTAGGCTCAATATCTTCCCCCCAACCTGCAGAGCTACATAGTCTCCTTTCACTTGAGACCTCATCCTTCTGGCTAGGCCATTGTTGGGACACTTGTGGCATTACAGATGTTGGAATGCAGATGTTGGAATACAACAGTGCTGGCTGGTGCTGATGGGAGTCTGGAGTCCAGCAACCTCTGGAGGGCCACAAATATCACATCACTGACCTAACCCACGTTGCTATATTTTTGTTTCAATGGGAAAAAATAGACAGACTTAATAGCATTCATGAACCCCTTAAATGCAATGCAAGAAGTGTGTATTTGTGATATTTAATGGATAAATTATCCTAGGGTTGTAACAAACAAATGGCTTTTCATTTCACAGGTTGGCAAGTTTGACTGCCTTTCTGCCCCAAACGTTTGTAATGATCTGTACGTTTATCAGCCGTGCATCGTAGTCTTTAAAGGAAGGGGAATAAACGACTATGAAATTCACCACGGTAAGCGACTCTTGCGTAGAAAAGTTACAGGATGTAACAATATTCTGGTGCCTGTAAATGCATCTTCCTTAGGGAGTTGCTACAAGTTTCAAACATCTGCATCTAAGTCGCATACACACACATGAAAAGCAGTACCAGGTGGCTGTGTAAGCAGAGGAATGGGAGCGGGGGGCTGACCCCCCCCCACACACATACCAGTCATTTTTAAACTCCCAAGCACTCCTTCTTCCCAACCCTTCCCCCCCACCAAAACAGCTTGGAAAGTGACATTTTGAGGCAGGGAAACCACTCAAAATCCTAGCTTCCCAAGGCTCCCTTTATTTTATTTTAGGAATGGAGAGTTTGTTATGTAATGTCTGCCCCTTAGATACGCTTTTAGTCTGAAGGATGCTTGCTTACACAGTGGAACCTCAGTTACCAAACACCTCCGTTATTGTACTGTTCGGCCTCTGAAGGCCAAAAACCCGGAAGTAAATGCTTCCGTTTTTGAACATTTTTCGGAACCCAAATGTGTGACGCGGTTTCTGCTGAGTGCAAGAAGCTCTTGCAACCAATGGCTAGCCGCGCCTCAGTTTTCGAACATTTTGGAAGGTGAACGGGCTTCCGGAATGGATTTCGTTCGCAAACCGATGTACCACTGTACAACTCTGATCAATTTCAAACAAATTACCTTGCTTTGCCCTGTGGGAGTTTTGCTCTTTCATTTTTCCAGAGCTAGAATTTTGGTTGGGGTTTTTGGCCAGTTATTTTTATTGGTTTTCCATAGTTCAAAACAAAACAAAACAAATTATGACCAAATTGATACAAATTAATACAAATGTTATATAAGTTTCAAAGCTGACTTCCCGCCCCCGATGTTTCCTTTATTTTCCTCCCACTTTGCTGCTAGAATTTTGATACTTGCTAGCTTCACGTTTTTAACATTGCTTTGTGATTTGTAGTCTGTTTTTATACACTGCTTGGGTGTTCTTTAAATGCAGAGTGGCTCATGAATTCGTAAAGAAATAAATCCTCCTCTGCCTTTCACAAAGAGTGCTGACTTCTATTGTGATCATCCTTGTGAATTTCTGAAGTATGAGTGATTAATATCTGACATGGCTGACTGCCACTTAAACATACCAAGCCTCATTTGGGAGGGGAAGGATCTTGTAAAACTCAGTCAGCCCTTTGGGTTGAATCCCAGCAAAGTCATCCTACTGAAATCTGTGGTGAGTTCAATGGGTCTAAGTCCAAGGATGACTTAGTTGGATGCAGCAACCCTATTGCCTATTAAACTGGACTGAAAAATAAATACATTTTTTGGTTCTTTCCCTCCCCTTATTTTCCATTCTACTTTAGCAAATAATAGGGAGCCAATCCTCACGAATGCTTTGTTTTCTTTTTCTTTTGAAGGAAAGAAGATTCTGTACGACATAGTGGCTTTTGCCAAGGAAAGCGTGAATTCCCATGTCGTCACTCTTGGGCCTCAGAATTTTCCTGGCAAGGAGAAGGAACCATGGCTTGTTGACTTCTTTGCACCTGTAACTATTGCAGCACCTCGTTCTCCCATAGAGATGTAGGCTGTGTTGCATCCAAAACTATTTGGCTGTGAATGGAACAAAAGGACTTCACCTTCCTTCTTTCCTTGCCTTGCAATCTCCAGTGCACCTTCAGAATTTGTTCCAAAGGGTTGGGGGACGTTCTGGAGCAGATTTTTTTGGGGGGGGGGAATGGGCTGAGGGAAGAGAGACGGAGAAGTCCTGTTGCTTGAGTAGAAGTCCATCCTCACAATGTAGCAGTTCCTCCCACTGTCTTATTATAACCGTGAAAGAATTTTCAAAGCTTCTTTTTCTTTGGCGATCACTCGTAGCCGAGTGAGATTGTCTTCCATGAACATGGCCTTAACAGTGAGTCTGTAAGTGACTGTGGAGGCCAATTCTGGATCCACACGTCCTTCCACAGTGGGGGTATAGGTTTCTGGGAGGGAGTTGATAATGGTGAGGGTTTGCCAAGCATGCCTTCCTCTTAGCACATTTCTCCCTTGCGTCCTGAGTTTGAGCATCTTCAAAGTCCATGACGCCTTTGGTAAAGGCTGCTCTCCAATTGGAGTGCCTGCAGGCCAGTGTTTCCCAGTTGCCTGTGTTTATACTGTACTACATTTTTTAAAGATTTGCCTTGAGAGAGTCTTTAAACCTCTCTTGTTGACCACCAACATTACGCTTTCCACTTCTAAGTTTGGAATAGAGTAGTTGCTTTGGTAGACGATAATCAGGCATCTGGACAACATGACCAGTCCAATTCTAGGCTGGCATGTAGAAATTTCATTCCACAGTTTTTTGCAACAGCAGTGTTTCCGGCTTTAACCTGGTTAGCAGAGGGCACTTAGAATTGGAGGAGGAAGGGATACAATGGAAGACATCACCAACCATAGAACCATAGAATTGTAGAGTTGGAGTGAGGGTCATCTAGTCCAAAAAACCCCACCTGTATTGCGGGACTCTCAACTAAAGCATCCATGATGCATGGCCATCCAACCTCTGCTTAAAAAACTCCAAGGAAGGAGAGTCCACAACAGACAGTGGAGTCTGTTCCCCTGTTGGAACAGCTTTTGCCATCAGAAAGTTCTTCCTAATCTTTTGTTGGAATCTCCTTTCTTGTAACTTGAAGCAATTGATTTGGCTCCTCCAGTCCGGACATGAGAAAACAAGCCCTCTCCCTCTTGAAAGCCCTTTAAATATTTGAAGATGGCTATCATCAGCGCCTTGCTGCAAGACCATGTGTCCTGTATCTAAGGCATCCCCAAGAGCTACCTGTTCCATCTCTTTAGAAAAACTCAATGGAAAGAGCTCACAACCTCTTTGGGAAATTCCAAACTGCTCACGTAATTAGGAAGGCCACGTTGGCATTTACCCTACATCTGTCTGCAGCATAAGCTTGTGAACAGTTGTCATTCATCATATCATTTTAGTCAGAAAATGGTTTATCATTTGTTATGGGGAGAAGATAATATATAGCTCTCCTACCAGGGTTGTGGGGAGAATCTTGGAAGTGCAGAAACCACCCAGCCCCCCAATCTGCTGGGCTCACACCGGCAAGGCAGAAGGTGGGCTGTTGGTGTTTCTCCATGGGGTTTTCATCTTCTTTTGTGGGCTGATGTGTTTCCCACCCAAACTTTTCCTCCTATTGGTCCCAGTAGGAAGGGAAATCACTATGTCATCTCCAGGGCTGGTATACTTCCCCTTACCCCTGTTTTTGGATCCAGCCCCTAGCACACACCCCTTTTGACAATACCACTGTCAGATCACCAGCTGAGTGGCAAGGGATTGGAGGTGTCTGCCCTCACAGTGGGGGAAATTAGCAAGGGCAAACCCCTTTTGGTGCTTCCTTCTCTGGGGATGAAGAGATAGATCCCAGGACACCCTTCTGGGAACCACAGGAAATGTTCTATCAGTGTCTAATATCTGAGAGTAAGAAATAATTTACTGTATTTGGTGAGAAATTTATATTTGGTGGTTGTTGTTTTTCCTCTCTCTCTCTTCAGTGGTGCCCCCCTTGTCGAGCTTTGCTGCCGGAACTGAGGAAAGCATCAAAGCAACTCTATGGTCAACTGAAATTTGGCACACTAGACTGTACAGTTCATGAAGGGATTTGCAACATGGTAAACTGCAAATTTAAATATTTCCCCCACATAAACATAGCTTTGTTTTGAAAAGTGATAGCCCAAATGTTTTGCAGTCAAAGTGATGAAAATTAATTGGACCGCAATTCATACAAAATCCCCACTGTGTGCGCCGGCTTATGGCACCTGTAAGTCATGTTAACTTTTTTTGTAAGCCTCTTTAACTCCTGCATACTTTTCAGCTCTCACAGAAATGAAACTCCATGAACTTGGGAGTCTTGCAAATAAAAGTTCATAGAATAGGAAGAAGGCATGGAATTTGATCTGACTTAGAAGACTGGCATGACACTGTTTAAAGAGACACAAAAAGAACTAGATTTTCAGATACCATTGTATGGAAAGCCTACCAGAAACCTGACTTATTTTTAAAGTAAAGCCCTGAGTTTTGAGATCTAAAAAGCTGAGAGGATTCCTTCCTTGCATCATATTATATTTCACCTCTTTATACCTATAAAAAAATGAGTGCAAGGCACTTTAGAAGAATTAAAAACTATAGGATGCTATATTTGCTCGGATCAGAATAATTGAAATTAATGGGCCTAAAATTAGTCCTGCCTATTAATTTCAGTGGACCTACTCTGAGTATGACTAACATTAGATACAGCCCATTATCACTGTATTACAGGAAACAGAAATCTGTACAACTTTTAACTTAAAAACACTAGCCAGCATTCCTCTCATTGTTATGCTGCACAGGCCTTCTCTATACCGCAGAGGTTTGTGGGGGGGGGGGTTGCAATTATTGGAGCAGTGACGTAGCATGGGGGTGCAGGGGGGGCCGGCCACACCGGGCGCAACATCTGGGAGTTAGGGTTAGGGGGCGCAAATCCACGGGTTAGGGGGCGCAAATTACTTGCCTTGCCCCCGGTGCTGACAACCCACACTACGCCACTGTATTGGAGTAACGGAGGTTTCCTTTGAAGGGCAGATCCACACGATACATTTAAAGCGCATTGAACACACATGGCTTCCATCAAAAAATCCTGTGAACTGTAGTTTGTTAAGGGAGCTGTGTATTGGAGATATGGTTCTCAAAATTCTTTCCAGCGGGTGGGAAGTCATGATAGCCTGAAATGTGCCTTGGATGTGCTTTGTATGTAGGCTATGGATCTGCCCTCAGGTTTCAGCCCTGAGAACTTCACCTGCCCAGGTACTGAATGAAAAGGCAGAAATCAGTTGAGGCTTAAAAGGGGGATCTCTCCCTATGATTTCTGAAGATGTTTTCATCTTGATCTTTCGCAGCACAACATTAGAGCTTACCCAACAACGGTGGTATTCAACCAGTCTCACACTCACGAATATGAGGGGCATCACTCTTCTGAGCAGATCCTGGAGTTTATTGAGGTAATTGTTGAATTTTGTGAATTTTCTGTTGCTTCACTAAAAGTTGTCTTTTGGTGTTTGAGTTCCTGAATGGAAGGTTGAAGGAAACCTACCATACTGACCATAGCGGATAGCTCGAAGAAGGTTTCAACCCTGTATGTGGCAGCTGTGAAAAAGAGACCCAGTGTGGTGTAGTGGTTAAGAGCGGTGGACTCGTAATCTGGTGAACTGGGTTCGCGTCCCTGCTCCTCCACATGCAGCTGCTGGGTGACCTTGGGCCAGTCACACTTCTCTGAAGTCTCTCAGCCTCACTCACCTCACAGAGTGTTTTTTGTGGAGGAGGAAGGGAAAGGAGAATGTTAGCCGCTTTGAGACTCCTTTGGGTAGTGATAATGCAGAATATCAAATCCAAACTCTTCTTCTTCTTCAAATTACATGCTAGGGAACATCAGGAAAGGAATTGGAAAGAAAACTTTGGAATACTATGTACAGTTCTGGCCGCTTTACTTCAGAAAGGATAGTGTAGAGTTGAAAAAGGTTCTTTCCAGAAGCTGGGTCACGTAACCTCAGTCAACTTGTTCATATCCCATGAATTTGTAAGCCATTCTTGGTATCTGATTTGTTTTCCCAGTGCTTGCCTTCAGCCAGGGGTGGGGAGCCTTTTTTCCCCTGTCCAAGAGCTTTGGGAAGGGTACATGCCGGTGATGGACAGGGTCAAAAAGTAGTTGGAGCTGAAGCCAAAAGTGGAGTTCTTCATCAGCAGGTCGAACGCTGGGGTTCAACAATTTAAAATTCTCAACTCAGTTAAAACAGATGGCAGTTACAGAAATACGGCAATTGTGTGTGTGTGCGCGTACTATAAACTAATTGCAAATGACTTTACACAACTTGAGCTGTTCCTTCTATAAATTCTGAGAGCAGACGAAGTGAGCCTTCCTCCTTTCTGTGTCTTAGGATCTCATGAACCCGTCAGTAGTTTCTCTCACACCCGAGACCTTCAGTGAGTTGGTGAAGAAAAAGAAGGCTAACGAAATCTGGATGGTTGATTTCTATGCTCCGTGGTGTGGTCCTTGCCAAGCCTTAATGCCTGAATGGAAGAGGATGGCCAGGGTAAAACCAAGCAATCAGTTCTTTTCAGTGCCCAGTGTCAATCATGCTCATCTGATCACTAAATGCTTAGTTCCTTGTTCATTTTCATTTTGAGATATTGAGACACACATACCCCTAGCATGCATACCAATTATCAGTACAGGATGTTTATTTTAAAAGTGGAGGGGTCTTTTATTTCACCAAGTTTTGCAGATTTAATTGAATAATTGTTTCTCTGTTTCAGTTGCTGAATGGACTGGTTTCAGTTGGTAGCGTGGACTGCCAAAAATATTTCTCCCTTTGTCATCAAGAAAACATTCAAGGTTATCCTGAAATAAGACTTTTCCCGCAAAAGTCAGCGTCATCTTATCAGTACTAGTGAGTAATGCAAGTTGCTTAGATTTGTTCTTAAATACTTACTGAAAACCATGCGTATTATGTGACTTACTAGTGCTATGGATCTGATAATCAGACTAGACTAAATCAGGAGTTCCCTCAGTGGCACAATCTGACAATTAAATATCATTCTCCCCCCTCCCCTTTTTAAGGTTTAATCTATTAGAAAGTACAAGTTATAACCTAGAGAGGTGTATTTTTTATTATCATAAGGTGTTCTTTACTCATTTATTTAAAATTGTCTTTTTACTCACCTGATTTTTTTTATTTATAGCCAGAATTGTTAAATTTTCAATTACATTTAATAATTTACCATTACATTTTACCCGAGAACGTTATTGATACAAATATTAGATTTCTTCCAAAAGCATGTATGAATTAATATTGTCTTGCATTCCAGTTATTCCAATAAGCAACAGAAGTATCGCCACCCTTTCTAGCTTGCCTGACGCTAAGGATACTTGTTCATCTGACCCTTAAAGCAATATCCCAAATTCATATAACCCACATTTTTAACGTAGATGTTTCCAAGTATTTCCAGTTCCACACTATAATCATGTAGGCTGCAGTTAAAAGATGGGTAACCATTTCTTGATCTCCTGGGGCAATTGCGTCTTCAGTTTACCCAAATAATATATGTGTTTAGGAGTATTTAGACCCACCCCTTATTAACTGTAGTTCTCTATACAGTGGTGCCCCGCAACACGAACGCCTCGCAAGACGGAAAACCCGCTAGACGAAAGGGTTTTCCGTTTTGGAGGCGCTTCGCAAAACGAATTTCCCTATGGGCTTGCTTTGCAAGACGAAAATGTCTTGCGAGTTCCTGCTGGGTTTTTTCCCCCTTTTCCCCCCTTTTCCTAAGCCGCTTATCAGCTGATCCGCTGATAAACCGCTTAACAGCTGATCGCTAAAAGCCGCTAAACCGCTAATAGCGCTAATCCGCTAAGCTGTCAATGGGCGAGGCACCACTGTACAGTCATACCATGGAAGTCGAACAGAAACTGTTCTGGAAGTCCGTTCGACTTCCAAAATGTTCAGAAACCAAAGTGTGGCTTCTGATTGGCTGCAGGAAGCTCCTACAGCCAGTTGGAAGCCACGGAAGCCCCATTGGATGTTCTGGTTCCAAAGAACGTTCGCAAACCAGAACAATCACCTCTGGGTTTGTGGCGTTCGGGAGCAAAAACGTCTGAATACCAAGGCATTCAGGGTTCCAAGGTACGACTGTATAGTCAGTGGGCTCATTTGATAATTGATATCCTATCATCTTTATTTCTTCTAATATTGGTCTGTCACCCAGCAGGGTTTTGGGTGTTTTAAAGCTGTTTCGTTTTTGTTACAGTATGTCATTTCCTGCCAATGGAATTATTCCTCTGAAGGAAAGCACGCGTGAAATTTCATGCCAAATTTGAAATGGAATTCATTGTTGTGCTATGACATATCTTCCACCTGAGCAAGCATTTCACCTTGCCAGATAGCAGGATCTCCCCTCCTCTTCCTCCTCCGCCTATGCGCTGTCCTGGGGGTTCCCCTGACCCCTGACCCAGAGTCTATTTTGGGGGGGGTTACGTGGGGTGGGAAATGGCATCGTGCAAGTGGAAGTCCTTGTGCGGGGCTTCCCCTGGCAGTGCCCATGAGTTGAATCCTGCCCCGTGTGGGGGAAATCTGTTGGCTGAAATAGAGAATCCAGTGCCCAGCTAAATATCATGATCTTTGGGTGGGCGCTGTGTGAACCCAGTGAACAGAAAGTGCACTACAGAGGTGTTGCCTCTTTCTGCCCATTTTGATTTATTTTTATTTTTATACTTCTGTTTTTAACAGTAGCTACAACGGCTGGAACAGAGATGCACATTCGCTGAGAAGATGGGCGCTAGGGTGAGTGCTTGCCTCAAAACATTATTCACAGTGTACTTTTTCCAGGGGGGTGGGACTGACTCACATAGAATAATCAATGGAGGGGGCTGTAGGGCCATGCAGGTGAGCCCCACCATCGCCATCCCCGCCATCTATGCTGTTGCACTGACTGCCTCACTTTCGGATTGTATTGAAGGCTGTATGCATGAAGCCCGCCCCCCCCCCAAATGCTCTTCAGACCTTTGCAGTCCTATTTTTGGACACCAGGGGAGAACCTATTCAATAGGTCTTCCTCCACTCAGGTGTTGATGCCAACAGTGAATAGAAGGCACAAACAGGACCTTTCCTGGTGACAGGCCGCTAGTTTTGGGAGGAGTAGTTTGTGTGACTCTGAAATCCCAAGTCCCTTGTTTTCTTTTTCCCTTTTCAAAGGTATTTACCTCGGGTGTCTCTGGATCTGACACCTCAGAGCTTCACTGACAAAGTTCTGAATGGGAAAGAGCATTGGGTCGTCGACTTCTACGCTCCCTGGTGTGGCCCTTGCCAAAATTTTGCTCCGGAATTTGAGATCCTAGCTAAGGTAAATGGCCTGATTTCCCTGCAGTGGCAAGTCACTGTCGGTTCAGTGCTCTCCTTTTCCTCCCGAGCTATTTTCGATGAATTGCAGCCATGGTGGCCCCTGCACACATGCCTAGGGTTGCCATATTCCCCAAAGTGAAAATCTGGGGAAAGTTGTTGAGCGTTTTTCTTCCGCTTGGATTAATATTAGTATTTTCTGAATGATTCGCCAAAAATCTGCCCAGACACAAAATGGCTGCCTGATTCCTGGACGTATCTGGGAAAACTCGGTTGTATGGCAGCCCTACACATGCCCAGTAAGGCCTTCTGTGTCACCTGAAGGGTTTTCTCCCTCCACTGAAATTAAGCCTTGAGAGGAACATTCTACTGTAGCCCATAGAAGAAGTTGTGTGTGCTTGGTTGTGGCCTTTGGTGCCCAGAACCAGCTTGTGCACGGGTTCATGGGTCTCAAAACCTTGACAGCCCCTGCCTTGTGGATTTCACATCCACTTATTCAGAACATCTCACTAGTGAAACTAGTTGCCAGTCGTGGAAGCAGATGTGGGTGGGGACCCTCTTTTTTTACCAATAGGTTTTAACTCCTGTCTCCTCCTCCTCAATTTTTAAGGCTGTTAAAGGGAAAGTGAAAGCTGGGAAAGTTGACTGCCAGGCTTACGCGCAGACGTGTCAATCTGCTGGCATCAGAGCCTATCCAACAGTGAAGTTTTATCCTTACCAAGGAGCAAAGGTAAAGGCACAGAAATCTCCATCGTGTCAACTGTGAGACGGGGAGGGGTGCAGTTATGTCATGGAGCACATGCTATGCACGCAATAAGGGGTGTATTTGGGGAGTCATTTTGGACTCACAACTGTCCATGGAGGTGCAGGTCAATTTTGTGTCCTGGGCGACTGTCTACCAGCTCGATCTGGTACGCCAGCTGAGACCTTACCTCTGTGTTTGTTTTTGTTTCATTTTAAGAAAAATGCATTTGGGGAGCACATAGACAGCCATGATGCAAAAGCCATAGCCGAACTCCTGATGGAGAAAGTAGAGGATATTAAGAAAAAAAGGAAAAAATCTTCCAGAAACAAGGTAATTTCCCCCCACCCAAACACCCACAGTTGAATTTGACACAGATATTTTAATATCTTTCTCCTCTGGCTATTTGTGTTCGTGGGTTGCACCCAACAGTGGATTTGTTGCGATTGGTTCTGATCATGCTACGCAGGGGCACCTGATTAAAAAAAAAGTCTCCTACCCACTGTGACCCTCTGTGCCACCTCCCCAAAAGATGATCCTGAGAACTAAGGAGACTATCTGGAACAGTATGTGGGATATGGGATGAAGGGGGCAATAGGTAGGGAGGGGGAATCAGTGACTGTCAGTTGCCTCTGCCTTATCAGAATGAAAATACAAAGCTACTGTCAGAGACAACCCCTGAAATTCGGTGTGCAGCAGCTATACCACCCCTTCTCTTGCATTTGTGTTTGCTGGGACAGAAGCATTTCAAATGCTCCTAAGGATCCACTGCAATTGACAAGAGATGTTTTGATGCCGAATGACAATGTGCTGTGGTAGCCAAGTAGCTAAATTGCAATATCGGTACAGTCGTAACTCTGAAGTCAAACGGAATCCATTCCGGAAGTCCATTCAACTTCCAAAACATTTGGGTACCAAGGCGCAGCTTCCGATTGGCTCCAGGAAGCTCCTGCAGCCAATCGGAAGCCACAGAAGCCACAACGGATGTTCGAGTTCCAAAGAATGTTTGCAAACCGGAACACTCACTTCCGGGTTTGCAGTGTTCCAGAGCCAAAATGTTTGTCTCACAAGGTGTTCGAATTCTGAGGTATGACTGTATTTGGTAGCTGACTCCTCTCTTCCATGGTTGATAGTATAGTATCACCCGCAACATCTTGAGGAAAGGTGGAATCAATGTCATGGTATTGGATCCAAAGGAGTAAAACGAATTTGGAGATACCCATACTGGTGGGTTCTTTTACTTTATGGTACCACTTGTTACGGATTTAATTTGTTTCGAGGTGCCATGCGCACCCCAAAAAATCCGTAACTAGAGGCACCGCTTCTGTGCACATGTGCGGCACGATAGAGCGCTTCTGCACATGCGAGCAGCGAAACCTGGACATATACACATCCGGGTTTGCCGAAGCCATAACCTGAAAATTCCGTAACCTGGAGGTTACACAACACGTGGTACCACTGTACAAAGTTCAGACCTTATTCAAGAAAATATATTAAATATCTTGCTTATCTGGCACTGCATGGCAGTGGGGGCAAATTATTCTAATATTCCCAAGACCATCCTTTATGACAGCTTCTCCCAAGCTGGTGCTGTCTAGATTTTGTTGGGCTATGACTCTCATCCTGTACAGCTGGTGGTCAGGGATGATAGGAATTGCAGTCCAAAACTCTTGGGTTGGCGAAACCTGTTTCACGCAAACATGAAAGGAACATTTGTCCGTAGTTTACTGCATCATTTTTATCTATTTTCCTCCCTCCCTTTGCTCCTTCCCAACAATCAGGATGAACTCTGAGCCGCAGAATGAATTCAAACTGAAGCAGTGGCAATGGAAGTATTAGATCATGCCTCCGCGAAGAGGAAAAAGGAGAACATCAGGCTTCGTGGACACAGCGTTTATCTCCTCGAATGCTGCAAGAATGTTACGAAGCTTCCCAAGTGCTCATTTGGAACAGGGGAAGAGACGCTTGTTCCATGAGTGACATGCTCACTGGGAGCTTTTCTTTTCTGGTTTTGGATTTGAGACTTGATCAGTAGTGGAGGAACTGTAGCTTTTTCCCCTACCCCTTCTCCCATTCAATCCTCCCAACCTTTGTCTACAAAACAGTCTTTTCTTGCGCTGAAAAAGAACACTATAATTTCCACCTGTGGAACTGAAGACTACTCAGCAGCAGAGAAACACTAAAACAGCTCTCTCTCTCTTTTCTTCCCATGGGAAGAAAAACTGTGGTCTGAACAACTATTTTACCTCTGGTTATTGTAGTTAGTGAGCTTTATCCAGAATTCACTGGGTGTTAACATAGGAGTTGGAAGAAGTCCGTTCTTCTTAGCCCACCTACATTCTAGAATGTTCCGCATTACGTCCCGGTTTCTATGCCGCTTTTGAAGAGCGCTCAAACGGTCGTGAGCAAGCACAATCGCTTCAGTGCTTGGCAGTCAAAGGGTGGAATGGGCCATGTCTGCGTTGGCTCCCCACTTGCGGTCCGCCAGTTGCGTGTGCTAAGCTGTCATGCGCAGGTTTTGACTTTGGAAACACCCTGCAAATGCTCAGAAGAGCAATGCGCCGCTGTTTGTATTTTGTGAAGTACAGGTAACTGTAACCAGAAGGTGGCAGTGCTTGCACAAGATTGCTTGCTATGGACTGCAGCAGCTGAGAGCCGACCCAAGCAAGACTTTCTTCACTAGCCACCTCAGTGGGGTAGGAAAGCTGAAAATAACGGCAATATATGTCACACCTGGCAACCAATGCCCTTTGGTTTCAGATAGTACATGGGCAGATGAGTCTCAAAAGCCCGAGACACAAATTTTCATGGCCCTCTAGCAGCTATGGCGGCTTATTTATGAGAATTGACGTACCATGCTTTTCGGTGTTTAAGACTATGGGGTTTTTTAAATTAAAAAATCATGTTCAGAATTAGGGGTTGTCTTATAGATGGGTAGTGCATTGTGGGGCAATGGGATTGGTTGCTGCCGTGAGTTGAAGAATGTTATTGGTGGCTGCTGCAAGGGCTGATGTTGATTGGCTGTTGCTGCGGCAATTGGGCGGGTGATTTGCCGCTTTTTCCGGTAATTAAAAAAAGCTCAAAAACTCTGCCCCCCCAAAAAAAGCTCAACAACTTTTGGCAATCCTCCCCCAATAAAGCTCAATAATTTTGGGGAATCTCTCCCCCCCCCCCATTTTTTTAATTTTGAGTCCGCCAAAATAGGGGGGGTGTTATACCCGGAAAAGTACGATATTTAGCGTTAACTCTGGAAGTGTGCTCTTGATTCTGACCAAACTAAACTTCCTGATGTATATTTTGTTCTAATGGGCTTAGTTTGGACAGAATCAAATCTACACTCCCAGAGTTGACGCTCAATACTTTACTTCTGGTAAATGAGCTTTTTCCCCCCTCCAGCTTTTCTACCCCACTACCTAAGTTGATTTCAGTCGGACTCAATTCCTAGTAAACATGATTGTAAAATGCAGGCGAAGCTTCTCCCCCATCCAAGCAGATAAGACGCTGAGTTGCACCATCGCGATTTTCCACAGAATTAAAAGTACAATTTTTATTTTTATTTGAGTCACAGGAAATGTTGTTTGAGTCACTGTTGGAGGCATAAACGTAAGGAGAAACTGCTGGATGCAGTCAGAGAGCCCAGCTAGTTTAGCATCCTCTTCTCACAGTGGCCAACCAGATGATGCTCCTGCAGTTTCGAGCAACCGGCTTCATCTGTTTGGATGCCAGCCTGCTCCCAGCCCTTTGAACAGAGTTGTAAAACATAACTACTGGTTTTCTTCTTCTTCTTCTTTTCTATTTTCAGTATTCCAAGTGCCTTCTGAACATTGTTCTGCTCAGTGATGAAAGCGCCAAAGCAAATTAAAGACTGGCAGAAGTTTTCACAGTGCATTTGATGACTGTGCCTGTGAAAAGTTTGCGCCATGAAAAATGTGCTAGTCTTCTAAGTTTTCTCACTAGATTGTCCATATGAGGTTGGCGTGGGGGGAGGGCCTTGAGGCAGTCACCTTAATAAGTAACAAATACATTGGAGTGGATCTAGAATTACCTTCCTGTGATGGAGAGCCATGCAGTTCCAGGGAATGTGCCAACCCTCCAGTGCAAACCAAGGATGGGCTAGGGCGAGATACGGCAGATCCTGAGTATGCCTTCATTATATATCATCTCGAGGAGTCAACCTAATGTAACACACACACATGCCCACCAATGTTGGCGCTTGCCAATGTCTTATATTGTTTTTCTGTATTAGTACAGGGTGAGTCTTTTCAGAACATGTGTACTCTGTATCCACGGGGCATCAGGACTCGCCCTGTATCTGTACTGTACTGCCCCCAATTTTTATTTGAAAATCTCATGCTGGGAATTTGGAATAATAACCTTCCTCTCCCTAAAGACTGGGCATCTAGAATATTGTTTTGGGGTTTTTTAAAGGTGGATATTCTTTCCAACCGCTCACTTTTATGAGTGGCTACAGTTTTTTCCTGTGTGTTTATGTAAGAATTATTCTGCACCTGTGGAGAACAGGTTGTATTTTTCAACAGAAAGACACTTCCATAAACCACAATTATTTGGTGAAGCCTGCATGTTCAAGTGCCCAGAGTAATTAGCTCAGCTATGAATACATTTCTGTTACTGAATCACCAGCTGTTTCCCCCCTCCCCTCTAAAGCTAAGAACATCAGAATTATAATTTAGTAACACAGGGAGTTACTAAACCTTCTGGTTCTTCCTGTTAGCAGATACAAGAACACTGGAGTGGATAGGATCGGAACATAGTATTCCTTTTGAAAATATCACAGCTGTAGATGCTGCTGTGTCAGTTTCAACTGCAGTCTAATTACGTCTTGAACTTTTATACTACGGTAATAAATGGTTTCATCCAGTACATTGTCCTCCTCTTAAGCTTTCATGTTGTGGTTCTGGGTTCAAGACCTTTAAATTCCGTTTTCCAAATCTCTAAACAAACTCTAAACAAGCAACTAGCATCCAAAAAAAAAAAGCAAACCAATGTTAAATGATGTCTACATTAGATTCCCATTCAATATTTTCTTTTTAGTTTCCCTAGCTGAAGAGACAAGTCACTTTCAAATGGAACAGTCGTCTCTTGGGAACTGGACCCGAACCATATTCGTTTATAATAGCTCCTATAGTCAACATGGGAATGTGCAAGGAGGAGAAATAATAATAATAAATGCTGTACTGTTATGCTCAGCCAACTTCTCCAGATAAGACAACAATTATCTCGGTTGGGTTTCCTTCAAAAGGTGGTTACTGCAAGACTTTGGCATTTTGTCATATTTGAGTCTATTTACAAGCATATGGGTTAAGCATGGGGGGGTGCGGCTTAAACACACCAGCAAACCTGAATGCCATTGCTCCCATATTACATTGAGAGACAGACAGAGAGAGAGAGAGAGAGAGAGAGAGAGAGAGAGAGAGAGAGAGAGAGAGAGAGAATCATAAGTTATCCAGATCCAAAACAGATCCCTGTGGCAGCTGAAACATGAAAATAAACACAAATATTCTGCTAAGGAAGCAGAAGCAAAATGTTCTTTAAAAAGAACTGACTGAGGTGTTTGATTCTTTCTCTAGAGTTAAGATAACCAACCAAAACATTGCAATTGCTGTTGTCTTAGAAGCTCATTTCAAGACAAAGACTGTGCAGAAATCCAGGAATGAATGCAATCCTCTCCAACAGGTTTTTCCAGCCAAAGAAATCCAAGGCTTCCTTCTGTGCAAGGACAAATGCTCTCCAAAGCCAAACTCCTGGGGCAGATGTTCTAGTCAGATGTGCTGCTGAAGTCAGGCATCTGATGCATTTCCAACAAAAACAGGTACAGGAGGACAGTTTTTATTACATTTGTTCATCACGTTTTGCCTTGGTTGCAACAATGCTGTGCAAAGGCTGGTTTTGAAATGGTTTGCCAGCATCATGTGGACCACTGAAGCTTTAAGTAGCATGGTTGTGTTGACCTCCTTCACCAAAACCAGGTTTTAATTCCTTATTTAAAACCCATTAGTCACCCACATAGGGTGGGCATGTGTCCTACCTTACAGAAGGGTTGTCTGGTCAAAGTCTGGTGAGTTAGGGGCCTTGGTGTTAACACCTATTCACAGGTCTCCTCCCTTTCTTCTCCACTAGGAGATGTATTTTTGTTTCCAGAACAATAATCTTTTCTAAATAGACATCTATACATGTAAATTAGGAATATGCAAATTTCATGCAAATCTTTATCCTTGGCAATGTATCTGTAGTCACCCGAATTAGAAAGCTCTTCCTGTGATACTTTGAGGGCATAGAGGTCAGGCTTTTTGAATCCTGGCTTGTAAGTGCACCAACACTTTGAAGGAGAAAGACGCAGCATGGACAGAAATTTCTATATCACTGTATGTGACATAGGATGGCTCAAAGGTTTTGATTTGCTGCCCTGGGTCAGGTGTGTTAAAACCCTCCTTTTGCTACATAAGCATTCACCAAACCACATGGCACGTTAATGGAACAAGACTTGACTGTGAGACTTTTTCATTTTTAATGTTTTACAAATTGTTTTTTTACTTCTTGCCGTTATCGCCGCACCTACAGTGTATAGCCAACCTTTTGGGACCGGCAAAGATATTTGAAATTTTGAGGAAGCGCTGTGAGCACCGTCACAAAATGGCTGCTTCAGGGGTGTAGCGTAACACAAAATGGCTGCCACATCTTGAAAAGCAGAATATGAGGCAGGGCAACAAGATTGTGTGGAAATGCCCCCTCTACCAATTGTCCCACCAAGGTGTGGGGGAAGCATAGGGTTGCCATATTTCAAAAAGTTAAAACCAGGACTTGCCTAATATCCAGGACAAGGCACCACCTTTCAGCAGTCCTAGGGAAGCACCAATGTCAGCCACTGCCAAGCTTGGTTATGGAGAGCTGTTTGCCCCTCTCCTCTGTTTAGAGCAGAGGGAAGGGTAGGTTTGGAGTCCTGGCACCCAAATAAATGTGAGCGTGTTCCGTGTAGAAGAGACTGAGCTCTGAGATATGGAAAAGTGATCATGCATTTACTATACTGGCTATGTCTTCATATCACAGTAAGCTACAAACCACGGTTTGCTGTGTAAGATCTGTGCGTACCTGAATTCAAGGGTGCTGACCTGCCCCCCACACTGCAGGGGCACATCACATGATGCGTCACATTATATGTCTTGTAATGCGTCCCGCCCCCATGTGTCTCTGGGGTGTGCAGCGTCCCGCTGCCATGATGCCGGTGCTCATGCACCAGGTGGGGAATGGGGACATCGGGCGGGGAGGAGAAGGCGGAGTGGGGCCACAGGATTTTGGGGGAACCCAGCCCCTTTCTTGAAAAGGTTTGGGGGACTGAAGACCCCTCAGCCCCCACCACTTGGCACACCTGCCTTCATTGCCCCTCCCAACATAGGCAACAAAATTCTTGCCTTAGCATTAGACCTGAAGCAGAGATCATGGCTTTTTCCACTTCAAACCCCTACACATACAATCTGTAGCCAAGGTTGGTCCTTAGTTTACTAACCATGGTTGATTTGCTAAGCAAGTGTTCTGATTGGTTTCCTGCATGGAAACAACTACCGGTAAGGTTTAATTACCATGACAGACCAGCTGGGAAGACGGATGCCATCTGGGACATATAAATTGAATAAATCATCGTTATTATCTAGTTTTCCCATTTGGTAGGAAGTCTTTAGGATAAGCAAGGCCCGTGGTTTCTTTGATCTGATGGAAGTGTGTATCCATAACACAGAGAACCCACATTTTGTACAACCAGGGATTGCGTAATGAGATTTCTATATTTTTATCTTTGCAAGCTCTATTATTGCTGCTGTGACAGGGAATAATAAATCCTTATATCTGGAGATTATATATATATATATATATATATGCAGGTTTTGGTGTCCTCGGGTGTCTTCCCGTGTAAAAGTTGGGGTGTCTAGGCGACGTTTCGACGAGGTCTCACTCGTCATCTTCAGGCTGGTGCTTTCGGCTTCTTGTTACTGGAACAGAGCAGGATCTCAGTGTTTGAGTTCCTATAAATACTGTTGAGGGGATGTGGTGTATAGCCTCCAATGTTCTGGGCAGAGAGGAAGTTCCCAGGCTAGTGTGCCTTTTCTTCTTTTGTTCCTTAATTACTTGAGGGATATCTTGAGTGATTTCTTGAGTGATATCCTGAGTACCACTTAGGTGGGTCATTAGGTGTGGATTAGTTGCTAAAGTCTTTGTGTCTTGACCTCTTGAACTTTGTGAAGAGTTTTTCTGAGAAGATGGCTGTACTGCACTTAGTTGTGCTCTGGCTTGGCTTCGTGTATAGGGGCGAGCTGTGGTTTTGTGGCCTGTGTCAGCCAGATCTGTGTAGGGATTGCAGGGGGGTGCAGCATCCGGAGGTGCCACCATGGTTTGGCTACTGGATGGTGTCTGTAATTTATCTGTGGAGAGGGTCTGGGTTTGGGTCTGGTGTGGTTGATTGGTGATGGCGTTCTGTGTGCCTCTGGATCTGGTGTCAGTTTTTGTGGGGAGGGCTAATTTCCAGATGTCTGGCAAGCGGGATGTGTCGTCACGCTTGTTCATGTTGTGAGGGTGTTTCTCTATCTCGATGGCTTCCATGATTATTCTCTTGTGGTGATGTTCCATGTTAAAGAGCAATTTGGAATCTGCAAAATTAATTTCGTGTCCTGTTTCTTTCATGTGTTGGAAAAGAGAGGAAGTTTTTTCTTCTTTTTTGACGGCCAGACCCTCTCCACAGATAAATTACAGACACCATCCAGTAGCCAAACCATGGTGGCACCTCCGGATGCTGCACCCCCCTGCAATCCCTACACAGATCTGGCTGACACAGGCCACAAAACCACAGCTCGCCCCTATACATGAAGCCAAGCCAGAGCACAACTAAGTGCAGTACAGCCATCTTCTCAGAAAAACTCTTCACAAAGTTCAAGAGGTCAAGACACAAAGACTTTAGCAACTAATCCACACCTAATGACCCACCTAAGTGGTACTCAGGATATCACTCAAGAAATCACTCAAGATATCCCTCAAGTAATTAAGGAACAAAAGAAGAAAAGGCACACTAGCCTGGGAACTTCCTCTCTGCCCAGAACATTGGAGGCTATACACCACACCCCCTCAACAGTATTTATAGGAACTCAAACACTGAGATCCTGCTCTGTTCCAGTAACAAGAAGCCGAAAGCACCAGCCTGAAGATGACGAGTGAGACCTCGTCGAAACGTCGCCTAGACACCCCAACTTTTACACGGGAAGACACCCGAGGACACCAAAACCTGCATTCCTGTACCCGTGAAAATCTACGAAAGCATATATATATATATATATATAAAATATCTAAAAGACAGACAAGCCCTTGTCATCTACGGATGTAATCTTCAAGCATTTACTACGTAGAGAATAGCTTTCCTGAAGTTCCATAGAAGCTCATGGCACGACTCCAGAGTGAGTCATTTGCAGATATCGAAAACATTTGCAGATAGGTATAGCTGGAAGCTAAACAGGGCTACGAGGATAAAGCTCTTTGCTGTATAGAATAAAAAAGAGATTACATAAGAGTCAACCAATTCCTGAAGACTTATTAAAATACAACATTTGGCATTTAGCATGACACAGCACTGAGGAAATGTTTGCAATTTAGACAAATTCTTACTTTTTACAGACCTGAGATTAGAGACTCTTAAATTGTACTCCAAGCATAACAGAAAGCTCCGAGCACGCTGAACTTCATCAGTACAGACCTACCATTATAATGTAAACTGATATCGTCAGTGCTGTTGCAGTCAGTAAATTCTGCTCCTGCCACTTTAGATAAATTTTACCCAAATTAACATGATTTCTATGTGGTTTTAACTTACCTTTGGGAGGCCTCATAATTAGTCTCAGCTGGTAGCACTTAATGGCAGGCAACCTGAACTCCAGCAGCTGCTTTGCTTGTTCAGCCTTGGACAAGAACCTTAATTAGCAGCGAGGTTTTAGGTGCAGTTTTCCGCTGCTGACCGTTTCCCCCTTACTCTCCTCTTGAATGTTTTTGGGCTTTGAGACTGCAGCTCCCGTTGTGATCCAGAGGAAGAGACTTGGGTGCCAGAGCACAGTACATTTTCATAGGGCAATAGCTAAGTCATACTTAGAGTAGACCTACGGAAATCAGTGAGTCTCTTCTGAATATGGTTATTGATGAGAGTAATCCATTAGCTTTGTAAAATCAAACAGATCCTGTGGTTCCAAGAAACCTAGAGGTAATAGGACTTGGAAGGGGCTATGTGCACTTTTAGTAACAAATTTGGCATATAACAACATTTACTATTTACTGCAGAGCAAGTGGGACATAATGGTTGGAGGACCAGGCACAGACTGTAGAGACCCCAGTTCAAATCCTTGATTGGACCATGACAGTCACTGAGTGTCAGGGATTGGGTTCAAGAGGGCGAGATGGAGGAGGAGGAATGGTGGAGATCACCCACACACTTCTCCTGGTGCTGCAGGAGAAGAGGGAGACAGCCTTGATTGACAGCAGGGCTTCAGGGGGTTTGAGGAAAGTCACAGCTCAGAGAGAGAAATGAACAGAAAAGTTGAGAAGTGTTAGAAGAAAGGGGGGAGAACTGTGGTTGGGCAGCCACATGACATGTTGTCACTGGAAAGTATTTCTGATCCCCCTTCTCCCAGAATGTGACGTTTGTTAAGAATGCAGGAATGAAGGACTCAAAGACATTTGACCATGAGTGGCCACGGTAAGGGAAGATGCTGTTGCTAGGGAGGAGGGAGGAGCCCAGATTGGAGCAACGCCATTGTTAAGGCTTGTTGCGTTCTTTTGTCTCTCGCTTATTAGGATTGAATAAAACTCATTAAAAAGGACTCTACCTTGTTTTCTCTGCTTTTGCTGCAGCCAGAGGAGGATAAGCTTTCCCGAAGCCTTGACAGCCTTGACACTGGGTGACCTTAAACCACCACCCCCTCTTGTTCTCTTTTTCACCTCAGGTCATTGGGATGATACAATGGGATGGGTTCTATCCATCCAGGTATGCCAACCTGAGGACCTCGGAGGACAGGTGGGATATTATAAAGTGAGGAAAACATTTGTATAGTGCTTTTTTGAATGGTCAAAGTCTTTTCACATCCAATAGTTTAGAGATGGATATAGCAGCACTGACAAATGCTTTATGTTGCCTCACATAATGAACAAATATACCAGTCAAAAGAAATGTACACTTTTTGCTGCCTTCCTTGACCTATCAGCAGCTTTCGACTCAATTAACCACAACAGATTGTGGGAGAAACTCTCAAATGCCAATATAGACAATTATTATTAATTCGGGAAGTATATCGTGGCACTGAAGCAAGAGTTAGAGCGGGTGCGAGAGGATGCCTGTTGGAAGTGTCCAAGACATCAAAAGGTGTGAAACAAGGCTGCATACTAGCCCCTACACTTTTTGACATAAATAGTCATCCAGATGATAGATTACAAAACCCCATCATCCCTGGTCATTGGGGCTGATGAGAGCTGGCGTCCAACAACTTCTGAAGAGACACAAGTTCCCCATTTCATGGCATAAAATTAGCTATATAGGCATAAAGGCCTATATAGGAGCAGCCCCAGCCATGCCATCATTCCCTTATCCATTTCCCTTTTTACAGGCTCGCAGAAATGGCAGCCTAACCTATGCCTGCCCAAGCCAACAATAGGAACATTGTTTTAAAAATAGACAGCTCTCTAAACGTTTAAGGCATGCTCCAAACATATTTAAAATCCAGATGCTGTGGCTTGATGAGAGTGGTATGTATAAACTTTCAAGCTTGGAGTAATCCTCATTATTAGGAGTCATTTCCCGCCCTGATCACGGGGTTTCAAAAGTGCAACTTGAAGGCATTTGGGACTAATTGGCTGCTTCACGATAGAGACTGTTTCTACCAGGCATTTCAAAGGATATATCCCTGAATTACAAAAAAATGGGGGGGGGACAAAAAGCACTAGCAGACTGCAGGAAAGAGTCCAATCTCCTTGGGATCGGGGTTTTCGCTTGCTGGAAAACAAAGAGCACTACAATGAAGAGATCTGCATTTGGAACAACATAAAAATCTCCCTGTGAAATGAAAACAGCCATCTTGTGCTAAACTGAAAAAAAGTGAGAATTCTGTATGAGGAAGGGAAGACCATGGCCAAAGTCATTATGCTGTGTGTGGGAAACCTCCAGCCTTCCAGATGTTGCTGAACTTGTTGTTGTTGTTTAGTCATTTAGTCATGTCCAACTCTTCGTGACCCCATGGACCAGAGCACACCAGGCACTCCTGTCTTCCACTGCCTTCCGCAGTTTGGTCAAACTCATGCTGGTAGCTTCGAGAACACTGTCCAACCATCTCGTCCTCTGTCGTCCTCTTCTCCTTGTGCTCTCCATCTTTCCCAAGATCAGGGTCTTTTCCAGGGAGTCTTCTCTTCTCATGAGGTGGCCAAAGTATTGGAGTCTCAGCTTCACAATCTGTCCTTCCAGTGAGCACTCAGGGCTGATTTCCTTCAGAATGCAACATCTGTAGTCTCCGTGTTTTTCCTTTATAAAGCCCAGTGCCCAGAATCTATTTGGCACACTGCTTTGTGAGGAGGTGGCTACAGCTCCCAAGATTCTTTCAAGGGTGGAGAATGGCTTTTAAAAGTATGGTGTATGCACAACTTTTGAAAGATAGGCTGCTGTTCCCACTCACCCAAGCAAAGGAGGTCTGAATACAAATGGGTGGTCTAGGCATATGGGACTCCGAGATGGGCAAGCTGCAGGGCAGTCTCTCTGGATGTTGCAAACCCAATAATAAGGCCATGATTTGGGATGTCAACCGTAAAGGGCTTAGTCCTCGTGCTATTTTACCCGAAGGGATATACGGTAATAGGAATTTATCGTTTATGCAAAAGCAGCATCCTGCTCGTTATCCGCAGAGACTCTCGTTGCATATTTGCTCCCTGAAGTAATCGTAACCAGATGTGGGGAAAGGTTGTGGTTTTAATCAGGCATCTTCTGTGTCCCCCTGGACCCAATCACACCCATGTCTCTGTGTCTGTGCTATATGACAAAATATCACTGTTTCCACAGTTCACTGACGTATGGTCCAAGTTGGCTGTCACATGCATTTTTATCAGCTGATTTCAGCCCATCTGCATTTGTCGTAACATATTTTTATTTTTTTCCAGCCACACAAGTTTTAAGATATATCGGGGGCTGGGGGTGTCCACATATGAACGATGTGCTCCCAGACCTGTTTTATAGAGAAAAGGAAGCCATGTCTGAAAGAAGCCCTGAACCGAAAGCCATAGAGTAGGACAGTAGCATATGTTCTGAAAAATCCTCAGCGAGTCTTCTCAGTATTGAGGCCTGCATGAGCCTTGCTAGGTGGAGACATCACCTGATCCAGCAGGTGTATTATGTGCAAGCTCCATGTTAGAGGCAATGTGCCACGGAGTATCAGCAGCCCTTGAGGAACTATCATTTGGGTTCCATGATGGGAGAAAATTGGGTTAGACATGTAAGGCAATAAATCTTCTTGTCTGGGACACCTAACTTATTACTCTGGGAAAGCAGCTGTGGTTCTCAACCTGTGTGTCCCCAGATATTGTTGAACTACAACTGCTATCACCCCTAGCTAGCAAGGCCAGAGCTCAGGGATGATGGGAGTTGTAGTCCAACATCTGGGGACCCACAGGCTGAGAACCACTGCTCTATAGAGTGGCATTATCCACTGTCCTCCTTCATCAGCTGTGGTGTGATGGTCCCCAGAAGGATTTGGCAGCAAGTGAAAGACAGATAACAGGACTAGAGAAGAAGAGTTTCCTCTCCTCTCATTTCTGTTTCAGTAGCATCCCAAAGATGCTTGAACATGCTCATTCTCCCCCACCCACAACCACCTGAAGAGCCCTAACCGAGTTGGGTCTGTTCTGAATGGCTAGATCTTGGATGTGGCCTTTCCAGGGTCTATCGCCTGCTGTTATTCCACTGGCAAATAATGAGTCCTGGCAAATGAAACGAATTATGAAGACTTTGCGGACATGTTCCAGCCAGGCATAAACATTCAAGGAGAGCACAAAGCAATGCTGGTGAGGAGCGTGGCCCGTGAGAAGTGGGTGTGGCCTCAGAAGAGTCTCGAGGGGCAGAGAGGCCTGTGATGCCACAAGGCTCCTTGGGGTTGGCTTGTTTCTTGCTGCAACAGAGCAGCACAACTAGCGTAGCTAGCTGGGGGGGGGGACACACTGGGTGCTTGGCGGGCTGTTGGGCAGCACAGTGGCTGCTGGGCATTGTGGGGTGGGCTTTCAAGCAGCAGGGAAGCTGGAGGTCAGTGCTGGGCGTGTTGGTCATTGCAGGAGGTGGAGCCACTGCCCATCTCTCAAAAAGCCAGCTACAGAATTTTGGCAGCTCCTCTAAATAAAGCTCAACTTTGGTCCGCACCAGGCATCGGTGGGGGTTCCTATGCCACTTCAAGTACCCTTCAGGGAATTCATTTCCAGCAGAAGGCACCGTCGCTATTAGTGAGAAGGCTGACAGTTTGTAACATAAATGTTTTTATTTTCTGCTAAAATATTTGTTTTGTTTTAGTTCAGTATTCTACTGATATTTCCGTACTTTAATATAAAAATAATAATAATAATAATAGGAAGAGGCAGAATTACTTTTCCCCCCAACTATTGGCACCATTATGGAAAGCTTAAAGGATGCGACGATCGGAACTGAAATATGTCAAAAAGCTATTAAAATGTACGTTTCCTGCAAGCGGGTGGGGAATGAAAGTCAGGATAAAGTCTCTGTTCACTGAGAAACGTGGCATGGTGCTTGGCCGTAATTTTCATAGCAGCGGCCGTTATTCAGTTATGCATCTCCAATGCTGACCATCGAACGCTGCTGTTGAATGGAGCCACTGAAACACAATCAGAACAACAATGTGGAAATGACACAGTGCAGGTTTCTGCCCAAAAGGAGGCCTGGTGAAGATAGTCTACTCCTGTGGCTCCACAACAAAAGAAGGGGCAGGGGGAGCAAGTTTAACATAACTTCTGGCAAGACTTCACAATTCTATAAACCTTTCCCACAAGGATTAAGACATTCAGAAACGAGTCCTCTGTGCGGCATTTGTCATGGTTAACGTTTTAAAGCTAGACTTAATGTGAGTGGTTTATTGAAGAGGAATCGACATTTAACAGGCCTACTCCAATAGGTACGGATAGCTCTTGGTATAATCTCTTTGTATAATCCTTCTTTTCCATACTGCCCACAAGGGTTTTAACAAGCTGAAGGGGTGGGAGGGTGAACTCTTAATGGGTAACAGAACCTCCCCCTTGCTCAGATTAATTACAAAACGCAGAAAATGTTATGCCATGTTTGGTCCAACGTTCTTTTGCCCACTTGGCTAAACTTGCAAACCATCTTGTCTTCCCTTTTGAAATTTTGACTGTTAACCCTCACAGTTCCCAAGTCATGTATACATTTGGCCCTTTTGTTTTTCAAACCCAGGAAATTTCAGGATCTGAGTGTCTGTGTGACTGTGACCCAGTTCGGATGATTTAGTCAACTCCCAAATATAGGTGCCGAGCGCAGTAGGGGAACTAAAATGCACCCTACGGCCCAGATCTCAGTGGCACAAAGGACTGAATCACACAGTTTCTCCCCAGCCTGGAATGATATACACATGGGGCCTGCACATGCTGAATTTCAGACGCATAAGCCCTATGTAAATAATTTGCAGCAAGCTGGGGCATCTCACCAGTGTGCCTGGTGAGAGGGCATATAAGGTACAATCTCACTCCTTTACTGCACTACAGAGAAGGTAATCTGACCCAACCCTGTGTCACTGTTTCCATTCCAGACCTCTGCGGTGACCTACCCTTGGTTTACGCATAGAAGACAATGCATGAACGCATCAAGTCCCTCTGCTGAAAAGAATGGGGCAACTTGAATATTGCATGGGTTCAGAGCACATAAACAGATTCAGTTGACTATGGACAAACGGTGGCTCTGGCACCTGCTAACTGTTTCACATTTGCCTTTTTTTTCAAAAAAGAAAAAAAACACCACTCTCATAGAAATGGTCCACAGATATTTGTGAGGATAATATACCAAAAAATAAAATAAAAAATTCTGCGTGTCTATACTCCTACAAATACAAGGGGCCAGAAAACACAAGAAGAAGATAAAACTAATCTGGACTACAACATGATCTCATAGTAAACAATAGAATACAACGTGCAATAGTGCAATTTCTTCTTTGCTGCTCCAACAAGGCAAGTCTTTTAATTTATAGAAGTCCATGGACTGTTATTATTTTTTTCCTGACACGTGACATTTTTGCATCTAGTTGTGCCTTTGCCGCGGGTTGGTGCTTCTGCTGGATTTTTGAGCAGAATCGCTTTGTCCAGGTTCGTTTCTGCCCTTCCCAGGATGGCGGAGTTTCTGATCCCAGCGCTGAAAAATAAGAACAAACAAACATCTATTTTAAAAACATCGCTACAAAGCTCATGGAGGAGGTCCTGATGCAGGTTTTGCCTCCTTCTAAGAGTTTGCTTGAGCTTGATCCCTCCCTCTTTTTCAATAAACTCTGTTTTATTGCTGTATCCTTTACAATGGCGTATCATTCCTATTAATATTTTGATCTCCAAGGAAACATACATGCCTCTTTTTAGAAATGTTGGCCGCCTCCATGCATTGCTATGTCAGCATTTACGTCAATACTAGTTCTACCAAATAATGTCCGACTTTCCCTTTAAAATCAAAATTCTATAGTAAAACAAAAGAGGAATAATTCCTTGCCAAAACAACTGCAGCTGCATTTGCCCTCTCCCCTCAAAAAAATATGTGCTGCTTCTCATCTTTTGAATAAAAACAATTCAGACTATGCTTAAATGCTAACAAAAAAACTTTTATATCTCTGTGAAGGTGAACTGCTTTCATATTTCATTTTTTATTAAAAGGGACATATCAGTGAGAATATGTCTATCTAGTGTCTCTCCTCCGTTTCTTGTTAGAATTCCTACTCTCGAGTAGGACAAGCTCCTGACATTTCTGGTCTAGCACATGAAGTTCTGGATCCACATTGTAAAAGTGGAAGAGCAGCCCTGTGGGTTCTTAGTACTGAAACAACTGTTTTAAAAACTGCGAATAGATCTCACCTAAACTTTTGCTTATATAAACATAATAAGAGTGTATATTTTTATAGTTGCAGACGGGTGGGCGTCACATTCATCTTTTGCTGAAAATTTGCCCAGAATGATTCTCCACCAAGTAATTGGTTACGGTAATTAGCGACCATCACATAATGTTCTGGGTTTGCACATAACACTAAACCATGAGTTATTAAGCTATGCTTTGTTAAACTGGCTTAGTATGTTTCACTATGCTTTATTTGCTACCAAGAAGCCACAATCTGAAATCATGATTTGTTGTTGACTTTATACACCTCGGTTTACTTCAACTATGGCTTGGTGTTCTGGGTGAACATAGCACCCTTCCTTAATCATTGTTGACCACCTCACCTCAGATGCTCCCCACAACTGCAAAGGAATGAGGCAAGAGCCGCTGAAAAACAAAACAAACTGGGAAGAAATGAGCCAGGGTTTGCCTTGTGTTGCAGTTTGTGGGACAAATCATGCACTGAGAGCTGTGCCTTGTTATACTGAGTGGGTGAGAAAACACCATGAAGATATTTATCACCATGGTGAGTGTAATGTTTTGTTGGAATCTGAGTTTGGAAAAAGTTTGTGCTAAAACTGCCCCTGGATTTTTTTATATTTTTAAACATCCTTTGAGGTGGGATACTGTTGTGCAGGATAGGACTGAAAGGGCAGTTGTTTGAGTTACAGTGGTACCTCAGGTTAAATACTTGATTCATTCCGGAGGTCTGTACTTAAGCTGAAACTATTCTTAACCTGAAGCACCACTTTAGCTAATGGGGCCTCCTGCTGCTGCCGCGCCGCCGGAGCACGATTTCTGTTCTCATCCTGAAGCAAAATTCTTAACCTGAAGCACTATTTCTGGGTTAGCAGAGTGTGTAACCTGAAGCATATGTAACCTGAGGTACCACTGTATTTGAAATATGTGTCCATTACCTATTCAGTGTAAGGTGGCTTACAAAAAAAGTGTGACATAATAAAAACAGCAATGTATACAAGAGATAACCATAAAATTAGCAACAGAATAATTTAAATGCAGCTGCAGTCGAATGCACCATAAAACATGCCAAAGTGACAATATTATAGATATGTAATAGATATAGATATTATAGATAGATAGATATACATTCAGCCTTTTGTTTTGTTTTCGCTCTAAATTAGAACTCATCTTCACTTGGTTTGGCCATGCTATCCATGGCCTCCAGATGGGAGTGGACTCCAGCTTCCATCAGCCCCCAGCCAGCACAGGGATAGAGGAGCTGGAGTCCGTTCCCGCCTCTGGTGTAATGCAAAACAACAGCAACAGCTGCAGTTTTAATTAACTGCATCAAGTTGGTTCCCACTATTTTGAACCAAAGGTGGCTTCTAATAATTGAAGAAGATGACAGTTTGAGATGCAAAAACAGAGGCAGTATTTTGTAGTGTATGCTTCGGTCTGCATCTGACGAAGAAGAAGCAACAAAATGTGCAATGAAGACCACGCACCTTATAACTATCTGACCCAATACGAGTCATAATAAAAATGTAACTTTAAAATAAACAACTTATATCAATTAAAGTAGTATTAAAAAAAAAAGACCCAATCCATTAGAATGCAATAAAATTAAATATCAGCAAATAATGATGAAATAGAAATTCACTCTTAACAATCACAATGCATAATTACTAAACTATAATCTAAATAAATAAATAAATGCCTGTCATTAAGGTGCTACAAGGCTCCTTGTTCTTTTTGATGCAACAGCCTAACACAACGACACCTTTGGGTATTACCTCTTTGTTTGGCTAACTACTGTGTTTAAACCCCAAACCCTGCCCCAAATCTATTTCGGGTGTAGGGGGTGGAAGAGGTAGCAGTTCAGTTTTCGTTATATGCACCAGCCTATTTAAACCACAGCAAGTGGTCCAGCTCGGACTGAGGTCGTTGCATGATTTGTACACACAAGAATGTTTGTAAGATTAGCCCCAGGGGTGTTATTAGGAACACAAGAAAACAAGAAATAGGATACATCTATATGAACGAACGGTGCATAGACACACGATTCTTAAACATTGCCCTCTCCCCCTCCAGCATGCTTTTAATCAAGCAATCCCAGGCCACCTTAGCGATCGTATTAACTGTGCAAATGAACTGGCCAACACCAACGTGATGACTCAGCCAGAAAAGGGCCTTTAGTTTTATTTATTTTTTTAAAAAAATAAAGCCTAAGTGAAGCCACCTGTGGAACCATTTGAGAAAACAGAGCAGAGAAAGCCGTCAAGTGATGTGAGTGCAACAGCCGGGCAAGACAGCGACCATAGTATGAGGGACAAACCACAACTTGTGGCTTCTAGGGCTGGGGGCCAAGACTATATGTTTTGACCCATCTCATGTTCACACTTGCCCTTCCATTTTCTGTCTTCCTGGATTCCTTCAAATTTTAATCTCTCCATATATATATATGGAGTGGCGCCCGCCCTGTGGAACGCTGTCCCATCAGATGTCAAGGAAATAAACAACTATATGACTTTTAGAAGACATCTGAAGGCAGCCCTGTTTAGGGAAGTTTAATTTCATGTTTGATGTTTTATCATGTTTTTAATATTCTGTTGGGAGCCACCAGATGGGCGGGGTATAAATAATAAAACATCATCATCATCATCATCATTATTATTATTATTATTATTATTATTATTCAACAGTGGAATGGTCTCCCTTCCTTAGAAGTTTATAAGCAGAGGCTGGATGGCCATCTGTGAGCGATGATTTAGTGTTTGCGCAGGGTTTTTATGTCAGAGTCATGTGAGTAGCTCCTTTATTTATATATTTATCAGTTGACAGCACAGATTTCAAAAAGAGGAGGGGGGAGATTCCAGCTATATTTGTCAGGCAGAGTCAACAATGGATGAAGGAACTAAGTGATGATGGTGTAATCCTGTCAGCCCAAATGGAGGGTGCTATCAGTCTCTGCTGCTGAGCAAACTTTACATTATATTTTATTGCAAATTCCAGTTCCTCCACCTCCTGAGAATCTACCTGATGAAAATGACAGGACTGTCATTAAAAGTTTATTTGCACTCCATCTCCAGCTGCTAGTCGGGAGAAGGCCACACCCAGGCTGACAGGACTCTTATTTTATTGGACTGGACTCTGTATTCCCTTGTGGTCCACATATCTCTTTGACACGCAGACAGTAGCCTTTTGCACTCCTTGACCTTTGGGCCTCATTTGCGGGGGGGGGGGGGACAACAGCAAACAACAACATTATCCTCTCCTCTTTGGACCTATATCTTCTAATCTATACATTTGCTAGTTGTCAGGAGAGCAGTCGAGACTCATTGTTTTTCACCCAGTGCTGGTTGCCTCCCTGTAAGCTCATCATTCCAGAAATCTTTTTTTGAATCTGTTGGCCCTCGCTAAAAGGCAAATGCAACACTACAGATTCATAGCTGAGATTGTTTGTTTTAAGAATTTGCTAATCCCACATGCTTGGGTCAGGATGCTGAACGAGGATTTGGAGAATATAACATTAAATACAAAATGCATATGAAAAGCCAGTAAGTTTGAATAATATTTTCAAGGTTCCAGATCAGTTTGGCTTTAGAGAAGCAATGGGTGCAGACACTAATGCATTTTAAAAGAAAAGTGTCAAAGCAGGGTTGTGCAATGTATATATTCTGTTTGTGGTGAATGAACCTTGAGGTACTTTGGATGTGCTTTAACAAAGTTTGAGCTACAGAGCTCGTATCATTTTATTCATGTTGCCAAGTCATTCAAAAAACGGGGACTTGAAGTTCCCGACTTAATGCTCTCCAAACCACTGAAGGGACAAACTGAGTAAACTCAATGAACTATTGTTTCATATTCTTGGCAGCGGCAAAAGAAACAGAAGAGCAAACACAATTGAGAGAAACCGATATGGGGCTTAAAGAAGAGTGACAACTTGAACGGAGGCAGCAAAAGGATCTCTACATGGTCAGATGTAACTAGCAGCAATGGATAGAAACCACTGGTAACCTGTTCACTGGTGTTGTATCCACTTTCAAATGGAAAGTGGGGTGGTATTGGCTATTAATCCACCTGGCCAAAAGCAGCAGTGGGTTTACTGCTGACAGTAACCAGAGACTTGTCCTCTTTAAATAAATTTGTAATAATAAGAACAATTTATTACTTATACCCCACCCATCTGACTGAGTCTCCCCAGCCACTCTGGGGGGGCTCCCAACAGAATATTAAAAACACGATAAAACATTAAAAACTTCCCTAAACAGGGCTGCCTTCAGATGTCTTCTAAAAGTCAGATAGTTGATTATTTCCTTTCCACAGGGCAGGCGCCACCACCGAAAAGGCCCTCTGACTGGTTCCCTGTAACTTGGCTTCTCGCAGGGAGGGAACCGCCAGAAGGCCCTCAGAGCTGGACCTCAGTGTCCGGGCTGAATGATGGGGATGGAGACGCTCCTTCAGGTATACTGGGCCGAGGCTGTTTAGGGCTTTAAAGGTCAGCACCAACACTTTGAATTCTGCTCGGAAATGTACTGGAAGCGAATGTTGGTCTTTCAGGACCGGTGTTATATGGTCTCAATGGCCACACCCAATCACCAGTTGAGCTGCTGCATTGGATATTAGACCCAATTGGGTATTTGAAGGGTCCAGAGTCTTCCTTGCATGCAAAGTAGCATACAAAGTCTCCCACAGAGCTGAGAGCATGTAGGGGACTGGAGGGGACAGGAAGTTCCAATATTGTGTGCACGGAACTTGCACTGGATACAGCATCACAGGCATCATTTCGTTACTTTCAAAAGAGCTTCTCTGGTCACCTGACTTCTTCCTGGCCCAGTTCTGAGTGCTGGTGTTTGACTTCTAAAGCCCTAAATGACTCGGTGCCAAGCTGATTCTTCAATATCAACTTAACCATATTCTAACATCATCTGCAGAAGCCCTTCCCCTGGACACCTTCACTTCCAAAGCGAAGCATAAGGCGTGGGCTTTTTCAGCTGTGACACCCTGGTTATGGAATGTATGCCCTTCCGGGAGAGGGGGCCTTCCCTGGCACTAATATTGTTTTTCTTTTAAGCACCAGGCAAACAGCTATTTATGTGTCTGGGCTTATAATATGCTTTTCACATTCTTTTAAGTTTCATTGACTAAACCTTTATCTGCTGACCTCATATCTCTCTTTTTCTCTCTCGCTCTCTTTTTATATATAAAAATGCATTAGTGGTGTGTTTTTTTGGGGGGTGTCATATTTAAATCTTGTAAACCACCCAGCAATAAAAGGGTGGTATAAAAAGTTTTAAAAGCTTTAAATAAATAAAGGCTGGATTATGATCAGAGAGATATTTGTGCACCCTGCTATCTTCCAAGGTGCTGTTGGAAGGCGAATGTTTTCTGTTGCAGATTCCAGGCTGCAAAAGTGCCTGTCTGTTATCTTGATGGCATTCCGATGCCGGCAAAAGGATATATTTGCTCCAGGATCCTTTTGCCTTGTGAAATCTTTTATTTGTCTAGTTCCCAAGCAAACAGAGACTTCTCCAGCTGATCTCAGGGGATGGGCAGAGTTGTTTTGGGGTAGGAGGGGTGTGTGTTGTCTTTTAAGCATCATATTTCTAAGCCATTTAAAGTTTAAAGGCAATTGTCAGGCTTATATTCAAACTGCTTTATTATATAAACAAGTAGTAATGTGCATTTTTTTTATCATCATCATAGCAGGTGTAATCACAAAACACTGGTACTAATTTGATGATTTTCACATTTATTTTGAATGTTGACATGGTTTTTGGGCCTCAGTTTAGTCTTAAGTCATATTTCGTTTTATGGCACATGAATAAATATTAATATATTTGGGGGTGGAATCTCTTTACAGCAATCTTTGGCATGTTTACATGTTCATTTATACTTTTCAGAATAAAGAGTATGGTATGAGATTTGGGATCACTGAGAAGGAGAACTTCATTTGCTCTGGAAGATTTTCCCGTGTGTTGATGAGTGATGCCAAAGGCTGGATCCCTCTGTAAGCTTAGGTCAAACATGATCAAACAAGTCATGAAACTTTGTCTTACCTTGACTTTTTTACCAAGTCGATCCTTCCATTTCTCAGCTATGGAGCCTTCTACCAAGAGCAACCTACACATTTACAGGAAAACAATGTCAACAATGCATCGTAATATATGATATATGATATGATATGATGACGTGATGTGATGTGATACACACACACAAGCATAATGAATATATTTAGGGACAAAGGGAATGCTTCATGTTCAAGAAGGGGGAAAAGCAACCTATGAAGACAGAGGTCACCAATATGATGCCTTCCCATCTATCCCTGCCAGCATGACCAATGGTAAGGAATGATAGCAGTTGTGGCCAACTATGGACTACCACTCAACTTCTGGTGTAGTGGTTAAGAGCAGTAGACTCGTAATCTGGTGAACCGGGTTCGATTCCCCGCTCCTCCACATGCAGCTGCTGGGTGACCTTGGGCTAGTCACACTTCTCTGAAGTCTCTCAGCCTCACTCACCTCACAGAGTGTTTGTTGTGGGAGAGGAAGGGAAAGGAGAATGTTAGCCGCTTTGAAACTCCTTAATGTAGTGATAAAGGGGGATATCAAATCCAAACTCTTCTTCTTCTTCAAACTCTTCTTCCCTGGTAATTGCCACCCCCACCCTTACCCCATACCGCTACATCCCTAGAAGTGTTTTCTGGCAGCTCCATTACTCGCTGAGGGGAAGGTACTTATGTTACTTTCATTTCCACACTTTAAAGCCTTGCGCAGTGTGGACCAATGTGTCAGGGAGCATCTTCTTCCATATGCATCAGCCTGATTACTGATACATCTTCAGATGAGGCCTTGTTCAGCATACTTAAAAGACCTTTGGAAGGCTAGTTCCCAATGTGCAATGGGACCTTTTATGTAGTGGTACAAACCGATGTAGCATCCCTCTTCAGGAAGGCCCCCCATAGAAAGCGGGTGAGAAAGAACAGTTACCTCGAGCGCTCTTCATCTTCGTAACCCATGATGATGTATTCTTCGTTAGCACTGAGAGGTGGGCAGAGGCAGCCAGAGTTTGTGTACAGGTTTACAGTGTCCCTAGGAATGTTCACCAAGGAAGACTTTAGTATCTCCTTCACTTCCACTACTGCAGTGACATCGTGACATTTGGTCTTCACCTCCTTCACTTTAGCTCGAATGACTGGAGAAAAATAACAGAAAGAGGAGTTAAGGTTACGGTAGCCAGAGCTGCATCAGCCTAAAGCTTTTACTCCTTTGAATATTTATTTGCTTCTCCTCCTGAAACCAATGTCGTTTGTTTTAAATGGAAGTCTTATCGTCATGTTATGGTGCTATTTATTTTGTTATCGTGCTAATTATTATTCCACACGGGGGCCCTGCAACACAGCGGCTTGTTGGTTTGTCTATATACTTCTTCATGTCCAAATTGGCTTCTATGGCAGCTTCTACTTTGTATACTTTTATGAAGTCTAAAAAACAACAACCGGTTACACAAAATATAACCATCCGTAGTTACACTATCAAACAAACCAATTGAAACGCTGACATGGATAAACACCCATAATCAAAACACACAATAAATCAGTCTCATTAAAATGAAAACACCATTAAAAAAAGAGGTTGAGAGATCAAGGGAATGTCTCCAAAAGCTGGTGGATTGGCAATACAAGTGGAGCTTCTCGTGTTTCAGCAGGACGTGCATGCCATAAGCCCAGTGCTACCTGTGGAAAAACCAACCCCTCGTTGCAACGAGAACATGTGGCAATGTTCTAACCACTCTCTTCCATGCTTGCTTTCGCCAGTTGTTGTGCTTGGAGAACCACATTTGCCACCTTAAGCTGCTTGGAGAAGAAAGGTATGATATAATGAGAGGGAGCGAGAGAGCGAGAGAGCGAGAGAAAGAAAGAAAGAAAGAAAGAAAGAAAGAAAGAAAGAAAGAAAGAAAGAAAGAAAGAAAGAAAGAAAGAAAGAAAGAAAGAAAGAAAGAATCTACTAGTTAAAACAATAATCTAATCTTCACATTCTATTCCAAGCGTCAGCAAACCTTTTTAGCAGAGGGCCAGTCCACTGTCCCTCAGACCATGTGGCGGGCCGGACTATATTTTGGGGGGGGAAATGAACAAATTCCTATGCCCCACAAATAATCCAGAGATGCATTTTAAATAAAAGCACACATTCTACTCATGTAAAAACATGTAAAAACACCAGGCAGGACACATTCTACTCAAGTAAAAACACGCTGATTCCTGGACCATCCGTGAGCCAGATTGAGAAGGCGATTGTGCCACATCTGGCCCCCCGGGCCTTAGTTTGCCTACCCCTGTTCTATTCTATGCAAGGAAATGGAAGGGTGTGGGGAAGAGGAGCCATTTGACAGGCACTTAAAATTAATTCATTTTCCCCAGCAGCTCTGGCTGAGATCACTTGCCTCGTGAGGGTGTGGAGTGGCAAGGGCAAATGCCAAGGAAACCGCTTCTATCAACCGTTTCCTGCTTCCACTGAACCTTCTGCCCTACTTCAAAGGTAGCTGAAGGTTGCTGTGCTTACCGTAGTTGTAATTGTTCCGAAGATAAGTCTTCTGGGTTGCTTTTATTGGCTTGCATTTGCAGCGCTCTGGGGGAGAAACACAACAGAAATTCCTTGCATCAGAGGAAATAAACACTCAAAAGCCGTAAGCCGCACTATTCAATCTTTCCAGAACTTATTCATATATGCTGAAATGGTAGCAAGTCATTTGTAGTGGAAGCCCAGGCCCTGTTGGATTGTGTGAGTGCCAGCAACAACAGCTAGCATTCCCTCTTCGAGAAAATTATTAAAGGTTCAGTATCCCCCCCCCAAAAAAAGTACAAACAAAAAACCAATTTATTCCTGAGCCTGAAGTTAATAAAACCAAAGCAGGCTGGGGCATGTCATTTTAGGGAGTGAAACTTAATTTTTGCAAATTTTGTTCACTGGAGAGTCTTAAAAATATGTTTTTGGGTGTGAGGAACTGGAATCTGCTATTATTTTTGTGACTGGACAACATTTAGCTTGGTAAGTCTATGCTTGATGAAAGTACACATAAACTGGAAAACCACAGAATCTCAATTTTACCTTCTGGAAATGTCAGGTAATGCTAAACGACAATGGTTTATTTATTTTATTATGTATATATTAAACGTATATAACACCCTTCATCAAAAGATCTCACAAAATAAAATACAGGATTAAACAAAAGTAAATATTTAAACCGAAACAACAAGACAACTCCTCCCGCTTCCTACATAATAATTAGTAAACATAATATGAGTATATAAATATACCTGCCAATGGTTGACAATCGTTCTTAATTATTGCTATGCAATTTTTCGATTTTACACACATTTCACTAAATTATGTTAATTTAACCAAAATATATTTTGAATTCCCAGGTCATGCTATAACTTTTTAGCACCTGTCATTTTGGGAATTTGAAAGTTGAAAAATCCAGGCACCAATCTACATAACGCTACAGGTGCCTTGTATCTGCCCCACCTTTTATTTCTGGAGCACTTGGCCAGTGTAGGGAAGAGGGGTGTCATCAAACAGCTGGCAGGTTAGGATACAGGTATGAAGACTCTTTGTAGCTGGCCCTCTGGGCTACCCAACCCCCAGGCCACATTCCTCACTGCCCCTGCTAAACACACACATCCTTTGGGGCTTTTTGCCTGGACGGAGGGTGTTCTTGAATTCTGATAATGCTTCTTGTTTTCCTGGATGAAGGAATGAAAGGGGTTGACATAGCCTGCTACAAAGGAATGGGGCACATTGGTTTCTGGGCCTACATTTGCCTTAGACCCTTCCCACCACTGGCACAAGAAAGGGGTTGGATAGCTCAGTTGGTTAGAGTGTGGTGCTGATGATGCCAAGGTTGCAGGTTCGATCCCCTTATGGGGCAGCTGCATATTAATGGATCAAAGAGTTTCTATGAATGGTTACAATTGGGGGGGATGGCTAAAATGTTTTGATTTGAAAGACAGTTAAATTGATCTTTTAATCTACTCTTTGGCGATACCTGGTGGGTGCTTATTTTTACATGTTTTATTACAAATATTGCATGTGTGTGTTTTAAATTCTGTTTTATCATTTGCAAGGGGCTATTGGGTTGCTCCTGTTTTTATTTCGTTTGTGTATTTTGTGTTTTTTATACTGTGATTTTATACCTGTGAACCAGTATAGGGCAGTATGTAAACTTAATAATAAACAAATAACAAATAAATAAATATTCCTGCATTTCAGGGAGTTGGAGTAACTCTACAATTCTATAATCCCTAGCTTAGGGGAAGGAAACAAGCAGAGGCAGATTTAGAAGAGTGTGACCAGTTCACCCGTACTGGAGGCTGAGCCAAGAGGGCATTGCTGGGGTGCCAAAACAATGATGTAGAATGGAAGGCGAGGGGCAGGGGGCACCAAATTTTGGCATCGCACAGGGCACCGCTGAAATTTGAAAGCCCAAAGTCCGTCACTGCCTCCGACCAAATACCAACGGTGGAGAAAAGTGAAACCAAGGATTGATTGGCTCTGTAACATAGGCAGCCATCGGACCAAAAGCCTCCCTCTAGCTGCTTAGAAATTTTCATTTTCAACTATCAAATGGTTGCTGGTAAGGCTGTCCAGCAAGCAAATCACCCCCCGGTCAGCCAACTGGTGGTCTATACCAGAAAATAGCAGGGAAGAGAGGGAAGAGGAAGGACCCTGAGGAAGTAGAGAGTGGCTGAAGGCTGAAGGCTGGAGGCAGGAGCAAGTCTAGCAGAAAAGCAAGAATAAACTATGGAGCAAGCAGGATTGCTGAGGGAGGGAGACGTCCCCAAGAGGCAGGAGGAGTTGGGCTATGTGTTAAGGCAGAAAATGGGCGCAATGGGTCAAAGTAAGGAAGAAGAGAGGAAGCAAAGGGCCTCAGAAAAGGCGGGAAATACATACATTTTTTTAAATGTGAAAAGCAAGCACAACAAACACCCATACATTTGCAGGAATGTGGCAGGGGGAGAATGGCCAACTGGAAGCGAGTATCAGGGAATATTGTAACTAGTGAGAGGATAAGAATGCCCACTGTGTTTTTCGCATGAATCTTCAATAATTTGTACCTCAAATCGAAAGAGGCAAGGGGGCAGCTGCATTCCACCCTTTGTGACTGCCCTTCCATTTAACCACCAGCTGAAAGGTCAACCCCAAACTTCACTGAACAGATGGGTTTGGGCCTAGGCCCCATCATGGGGGTGCTTGGGACGGGGGGGAGTGTCTCTAGGCGTACGGTACAGCAAGGAATGATGGGTAGAGTCATGTGAGAGAGCAGGGGACCTCTGAGTGGCAGAGCAGGAATGGAAAAGATCACTATAAATACTCCTAAGAATATAATGGCTCTTTGGCTGCATAAAACCCGGGCGATGGAAGTATTTACACCCATCTAAAATACTATTTTTAAAAAACAGAAATCTGGAGAATCTTTTAAGCAACTTTTTTTTTTAAAAAAAAAAAGAAAGGCTTATGAAACAGACAAAAATGTCATTTCCTAGCCAAAGGAAGAGGGGTAATATTTATACATAAGGTTTTGCCAGCTGACGTTGCCAGGGATGAGACTTGACTTGATTAGATTTTGCACAGAGACATTATTCACCAGCAAAAATAACACACCAAAGAGAACCTCCAACTTTCTTTTGAAATGCTCAGCCCAGGGTTTTTTTCTTTAATCCTCACTGGAGGGCAGTGCTTAAAACACAGAAGTAATAATACTCTTGTGTTCCTACACCACTTCTTAGAATAGCTCAAAGTGCTTCACATACATTTTTCTTATTGTTAATTCTTATATCCCCAGGATAGGGAATCTGGGGCCTTCAAGATGCGGTTGGACTACAACTCCCATCCTTCCTCACCACTGGCCATGCTGTCTGGGGCTGATGGGAGCTGGAGTCCCAAGAACGTCTGGAGGACACCAGGTACCCCATCTGTGCCTTATGAAAACCCTGCATGGCAGGCGAATTTCAGTTCTGGGGACCTGTGGTCATCCAGATATTGTTGGATTCCGATGCCTATCAGCCTCCGCCAGCATGATTCAATGTCAAGGATGATGGGAGTTGCCGTGCAATAACAACTGGAGGGCCACAGGTTTCCTGTTCCTGGTGCAGATGATAATGAGCTGGGTGGACCAGTGGTCTGATTCGGTAAAAGGTTGCAGCATCCTTTGACCCTAACCTCAAGTGTCCTTGCATATCTTTATTCACTTCCAAACCAGATAAAAATAAGCTGTCAGGCTATTGATCTCTCTAACCCAGTACAGTCGTACCTTGGATCCTGAATGCCTTGGTACTCGAACGTTTTGGTTCCCGAACGCCGCAGACCTGGAAGTGATTGTTCCAATTTGCAAACGTTCTTTTGGAACCCAGACGTCTGACGGGTTGCGAGGCTTCTGATTGGCTGCAGGAGCTTTCTGCAGCCAATCAGAAGCCGTGATTTGATTTTCGAATGTTTTGGAAATCAAACCGACTCCCGGAACAGATTCTGTTCGACTTCCAAGGTACGACTGTGCTGACCATGAGTGTTGCTTGAGGAATTGCAACTTCTGTAAGTTCCTATACAAACTGGCCCCTTCCTAATGTGTGGGTCAGAACATGATTCTCCACCAGAATTTGCCCTTCCCAATTGTTCTGAATACAGTTCTCAGATTTTAAAAAAAGCATTGAAATATACTTCACAGTTTGAGAGAAGATGCATTAGAAATATGTTTTTGAATTTGTATGCAGATTTTTTTTTTAATTGACAGATTAACATAGGAACAGGACAGTACAGTGGTACCTTGGGTTAAGTACTTAATTCGTTCCGGAGGTCCGTTCTTAACCTGAAACTGTTCTTAACCTGAAGCACCACTTTAGCTATTGCCACCGCACCGCCAAGGCACGATTTCTTTCTTAACCTGAAGCACTATTTGTGGGTTAGCGGAGTCTGTAACCTGAAGCGTATGTAACTTGAGGTACCACAGTACTGATTTGAGGGTGAGCATATAAGAAATTAACACAAACAAGAAATGAACTGCTTCCCCCATCTTGACGGTCCACTACTGTATACTATTAACAGTTATATGACTCCGGCAGAGACCCTTGCCAGCGCTGCCAAGGCATTCAGTGTCACGCTAAGTAAAAGTACATGGGCAGGGCACTAGCTGAGCTTGTGTGGAAGTTAAATGCAGTATTCACTACAGAACACAATTCAAAACTGCATTTAAAAAACCACACATGGTAAAGTCTTGGCTTTTTTGATTCCTTGTTTATTTGAAGGTGCAGGATGTGTTACTTCACAACTTCACGACGAGGGGAAGTCGTGCAGTAACGCGCCCCGCAACTGCAAATAAACAAGGAATTAAACAAGCCAAGACTTTACCATGTGTGTTTTTTTAATGCCGTTTTTTAATTGTGTTCTATTGTGCAAAAGAGGGGCAGGAAACTAGCATGGCATTCATGGCCGGTGTGCAATAGATTACTGTAATACTAGTACTTCCTGTTGCACAACAAGCTTCTTCTAGTCAGTGGCGTAGCGTGGGTTGTCAGCACCCGGGGCAAGGCAAGTAATTTGTGCCCCCTAACCCATGGATTTGCGCCCCCTAACCCGCACCGCACGCCTGGCACACACACACCCCCCTCCACAGTGGGCGGCGACCCGGCGGCTTGGATCGGATTTGCACAGCCAGCACTGCAGTGAGAGAGAGTGAGTGAGCCAGGTAGGGGCAGAGAGCTGCGAGTGCGAGCGTGCCCCCCCAGAAGTTGCGCCCGGTGCGGCCGGCCCCCCCTGCACCCCCCCCACACTACTCCACTGCTTCTAGTGCAACGGTTGCATCAGATTTCACACTGCACAACCATTATTCTTACCCTTCGGTAAAGGGACCCCTGACCATTAGGTCCAGTCGTGATTGACTCTGGGGTTGTGGCGCTCATCTCACTTTATTGGCCGAGGGAGCCGGCGTACAGCTTCCAGGTCATGTGACCAGCATGACTGAGAGCAGCACAGCGAACCAGAGCAGTACACGGAAATGCGGTTTACCTTCCCGCCGGACCAGTACCTATTTATCTATTTGCACTTTGACGTGCTTTCGAACTGCTAGGTTGGCAGGAGCAGGGACCAAGCAACGGGAGCTCACCCTGTCGCGGGGATTTGAACCGCCAGCCTTCTGATCAGCAAGGCCTAGGCTCAGTGGTTTAACCCACAGTGCCACCCGTGTCCCATTCTTACCCTTATGCTAGCACAATGGCCCTTTTGCTGGTGATAAGACAATGCTGAATCCAGGCCAGTGATTCCTTCATTGGAGGGGGTTGGACTAGATGGCCCTTGGGGTCCCTTCCAACTCTACAGTTCTGTGATTCTATGATCCATTTACCTTGAGGTGCCAGGGATTGAACTGGGAGCATTTTGCACTGCCACTAAACTAAGTAAAAGACAAATTTATACATTTCTCCCTGCAGTGCTCTTGATGTGGAGGGATACCTTGTGCAAAATCACTGCAAAAAGGGGCAGGCTGGCAGAAAAGTAAGCTAGGCAAAAAAAGAAGCAATGAAATAGCGGGAGCAAAAAGGAAGGTGGCCGTCCACTTTGCAGAGGGGCATTCTGTCACACACTACTGAATGAACACAGCGCTTGAGTTGCAGCCCCAAAGGGCCACAGGACTAGCAACTTTATGAAACCTACTGGTCAATGTGGTGTGTTTTGTATACAATCAGGACAGTAGAATATATCCTGGTTTGGGGAAGGGGCACTGGACTTTGGCCCACAGCCACTCAGGCATGATGGAACAGGGAAGATAAGAGGAGGATTTGCTGGCAGGGAAATTGAGGGTGAGCTCTGGTAGGTGTTGGAGATGGAATGGCTTTAAAAACTTGATGCACTGATATTTCAAGATGCACTTCCTGTAAAGCCCCATGGAGATTACCTTTAGGGAATCCCATACTGGATGCTATAACTACTCTCCTTTACAATAGATCCACAGACAGGCCCAGCTTTGTCCAAGAAAGAACCTAATTTCTAAAAAATGAACCTCAGGAAAAATGCTTCAACTACAAGGTTTTAAAAGCTTCTTTACGTCACTTCCCTCACAGAAAGCAATTTATATAATTTTATTCTTAGACGGGGCAAGGCACATAGCAATGCAAGAGTCAGCTTTTATAAAATGCAACTTTCAAGGGAGTCCTGATGCCATTGCAGTAAAGGTTGGTGTACATATTTGAATGCTAAGCAATCCTAATACGGCAACCCCTAAACCAAATGGATACATCTCCCTTTGAGCAGAACCCAACTTTAACTCATACTTGCATTCAACCTCCACCTTGGCCTGCAGGGTGAGGGGGCTTCCATGGTCCTCTAAGAGGTCCCACAGGGCTTTCCTTATCTGCAAACGATGCACAGGCGTAACTTCTGTGAGGAATAATGGAACTGCTCATCATCCCAGGCAAGAAATAACTATCTGTGCATCAATTGTCATGGGGCCTGTTTCTATCCATGCAAGTCCTCTGCCATCTATTGCCCTCCAAGCCTCCAGAGGTGTAGAAGATACTGATTAAGATGGACTCAGTATCAAGCACTTCCACTGTCCCACCCAGGGAAAGTATCACAGCACACATGTAGGCTCAACTGAGCAGAGAGCCATGATTTGTGGACACCACCCATGTCTTCCCTCCCACATTTCAACGTCACATTGAGGCTTTTTCACACATTACACCGAACAGAAGTGGAAATTGTCCTTCTGCACATCTGTACAAATAACCCTCACTCCCCAAGAGTGCTCTCAAGTTGATGGGGAAAGGGATTTTGTGTCCGGAGAGACATGGAGATTAGCCGTGTGGACAGTAGATTTGCAGGACCCTGATAAAGCAAGAACTACCCATAAACCTCCATTCAGCAGCTGCATTTCATTAATGCCCTGGCTCCTTGACACGTGAAGGATAGAGTTCACTTGCATTCAGCGCCTCTAAGGTTTTGCTGTTTTCTTAAATCTCCAGATATCTTTCTTGTTGCCTGTCTGGCTCTGTGGGCAGAAATAATCAAAGGACCATCCCCACCCCTCCAGCCATCATGTTGCTGTCATGACATGATCACGACACATCATAGCATTAACACGTCACTGTCGTGACACATCAAGACGCTATTGTGTCACTGCATTGTTAAGATCTGCTCTCAAGACAGATAGCTCAATTGGTCAAGCATGAGACCCCTTAATCTCAGGGTTGTGGGTTTGAGTGCCACATTGGGTGAAAGATTCCTGCATTGTAGGGGGTTAGACCCTTGCGACCCCTTCCAAGGAGGAGGAGGAGGAGTTTGGACTTGATATCCCACCTTTCACTCCCTTTAAGGAGTCTCAAAGCGGCTAACATTCTCCTTTCCCTTCCTCCCCCACAACAAACACTCTGTGAGGTGAGTGGGGCTGAGAGACTTCAGAGAAGTGTGACTAGCCCAAGGTCACCCAGCAGCTGCATGTGGAGGAGCGGAGACGCGAACCCGGTTCCCCAGATTACGAGTCCACCACTCTTAACCACTACACCACACTGGCTCCCAACTCTACCATTCTATGATTTTATAAGAAAAAGAAGAAATGATTAGATAAAATGTACTCACCATTGCCGGCGCCTCTACAGTTGCCATTATTAGACTCCATAGGGAAATCTGGCATGAATTGTTAAATATGTAAAGAAATGTTAGTATTTTTAATATTGGATTATGTCAACACAGCCACATCAAAACGCTCCAATTTTAATACACTAAATATTAGAAAATAACGAAGACTATATTAATGTGGGGGGGATGGAGGGGGCTCCCTATATGTAGACAATGGCTTAAAATCAGGGACCAAGCATATGATCCCAGGTCTCCTGGTGGCCAATAGAGTTGGCTGCACACTCAGAGCACTTTTGGGTGCTGCTATTGACAACTGGGCAGCCTAGCTTGTGTGCAGAGCTGGATCAGAGCCATTCTTTTTAACAGAAGCAAGAAAAAGATGAGGTGTTAAAAAGCTGAAGCAAACCTATTTGTTTTTAAACACGTATCCGTGACTTATGGCAGTGGTGAGCATGCCCTCTATCTCCCACCACACACATGGAGAAATGCTTATGTAAAGCTTTCTTTGTTAGGCCGAATTGCTGCTATTAAGATGAATGTATTGCCAAAGATGTTGTTTCTGTTCCAAACATTGCAAATTGTGGACAAAACGGAGTGTTTCCGGAGGTGGCAGAGAGATATTTCCAAATTTGTCTGGCAGGGCAAAAAGCCCAGAATTAAGTTTAAGATATTAACAGATGCGAAGGAAAGAGGGGGCTTTGCCCTGCCAGACTTAAGGTTGTACTATGAAGCCGCAGCTTTCTGCTGGCTAAAAGATTGGCTACTCCTCGAAGACACTGATGTGTTAGACCTGGAAGGTTATAACAATGCTTTTGGTTGGCATGCATACCTGTGGTATGATAAGGCTAAGATCAATAAGGCCTTTAAGAACCATATTGTCAGAAAAGCAGTGTTTAATGTCTGGACAAAATATAAAGACTTATTGGAAAATAAAACTCCAAGGTGGCTCTCACCTTTGGAAGCTAAGGCCTGGAAAAGACCCAATATGGAAGCCTACTGGCCAAAATATTGGGAACTGTTAGAAAAAGACGGAGATAATTGGAAATTGCAGAGTATGGAGAAAATGAAGGATAAAGTGCGAGACTGGTTACACTACGCTCAGATTAAAGAAATTTTTAAAAGTGACAAAAAGTTAGGATTCCAGGTGGAGAAATCGAAGTTGGAAACAGAATTGTTAGAACCTAAGACTAAGGTACTTTCAAGAATGTATAACTTGCTGCTGAAATGGAATACACAAGACGAAATGGTTAAGTCGGCTATGATAAAATGGGCACAGGACATTGGGCATAACATTATGTTTGAGGACTGGGAAAGGTTGTGGACCACTGGGTTGAACTTTACTGCATGTAATGCTTTGAAAGAAAATGTAATGAAAATGATATACAGATGGTACATGACCCCAGTTAAACTTGCCAAAATATACCATTTGTCTGATAATAAATGTTGGAAATGTAAAGAAAATGAAGGAACATTCTTTCACCTCTGGTGGACCTGCCCTAAAGTGAAAGCCTTCTGGGAAATGATATATAATGAGCTGAAAAAGGTATTTAAGTATACCTTCACCAAGAAACCAGAGGCCTTTCTTCTGGGCATTGTCGACCAGAAGGTGTTAAAGGAAGATAGAACATTTTTCATGTATGCAACAACAGCAGCAAGGATACTACTCGCTAAGAACTGGAAAACTCAAGATCTACCCACACTGGAAGAATGGCAGATGCAACTGATGGACTATATGCAATTGGCGGAGATGACTGGCAGAATCCGAGACCTGGGAGAAGAAAGGATTGAAGAAGATTGGAAGAAATTCAAGATTTATCTACAAAAACATTGTGATTTAGTGGAATGTTAAGAAGGATGCTTGGTTATAAATAATTGGCCATCACTAAAATAGATCAGAATTTGATGATAAGAGAGATTAAGAGAAACAAAATTTGTAGGAGAATTTTTTTTATTGTATTTAAATAAGTGGTTATAAATTTGGAAATAAGATGATAATTTGCTTGACAAAAATTTATTAACGATGCAAGTGGGAGCGGGAGACGTGAGGAAGTCTAAGGATGTTATGAAATTTTGTAAAAACAAAGCAACACTGTTTATTATTATTGTATTTCTTTTCTAAAAACTCCAATAAATATCTATTTAAAAAAAAGAGAGAAATGCTTATGTAGGTAAGGTCAGTTCCAGCAGTCTGTCTACTCCTTTTTGGAAGCAGGTGACCAGGGCCTGTTTATTTCGGAATTTACACAGGTGAGCTTTGGCTCTCCAACACCAGCGACAAAAATTCACAAAACAGTATTCAAAACCAACCAACCTAGGGCTATCAGCCAGCTAAAACATGTTCATTAATCAACTTTCATTTAAATGGTAAATCACCCCATCAAGTAAGTTTAAATATATCTGCATATCACAAAAATACAAGCGTCTTCTTTGAGATCCTGAAGTCTAAGTTGCTGTGTGCAGCACAATTAGTCAAAGGTTTCCTCTCATTGCTAGAAGAAAGGACCATTCTTGATATTTTCAGTTTCCTTCCCTATGACAACAGTACATCAGAACCAAAATAGACCAAAAAACAAACTTTGCTACCCTATTAGTTGAAATGTTCATTTACGATTAAAATTGCACACCAGTTAATCAAATAAAGCTTTTGTTGCACTGTCTGTTGGTCAGTGAATTAAATGTTGAAGCTGCACGTAACAAATTTGTTAACTTGTTGCAGATTATCTGATATAAATGGGTAGAAGACACAATGCCACATTTCAATTTTTTCCCTAAAGTATTTCAGGAAGTATTCTGCTTAGGAAAAAGTATGCTACTTAATGTATTCCACATTTACAACGCAGCCACTGTTTACAGTGTTTCAGCATGTGAGATACAGATATATATTTTTACTATTATATCTACTAAGGGAGGAATTCAGTATTGTGCAATGGCGATCAGTCTATCAGGACAAGAATTTCAAATTGCCAGCAAGAACAACCCCTCCTCTACTCTCCCCCATGCACTATTCTAGGGGTTCTCCTGAACTCCCCCAAGCCATTTGTGGGGGCACAAAGGGTTGAGAGGGGGGAAACCCAATTGCGCAAGCAGAGGTCCTTGCACAGGACTTTGGCTGACGGACTTGTTAGTTGAATTTTGCCCTAGATGCTTTGGAAAGTTGTTTGTTCACTATGCATTTGGACACCTAAAGAGCTCATCACCCAAATGTGTACACTGGTTCCTGAGATCAAGGAGCAAGTTTCCATCTAAGCTTGGATACAATTGGATACAATTGAAAGAAAAGAATTGACTGAACTTTTCCAGTGGCGGACCTTGGGGTCTCAAATTTAAGTGATGCCCCCTTCCATTCCACATCATAGTTGTGGTGCCCCTGAAGCTCTGCACCCAGCGTGACCAAATGGGTCATACTCCCTTAAATCTGCCCCTGACTTTTCAAAAATGCACTGATTTTTCGTAGAGTTCCCAAGCAATGAGGCTGCTTGAACATGTGTATGCGTGTATATTGCACTTTGCCTAAAACTCGGAATCAGCAGCCAAAGCATTAACTGCTACATTAGTAAATACTGAGCATGAGAAAAGAAAAAAGTAGAGAGAAGAACAACAGCTTCACCAGATTCAAAAGTCTCAAGTGGCTCTCAAGGGCAGCGGCACTGCACCCTTTTCGAGCGTCTGCTAGCCCAGTCCTCGCCGTCAACACTGCTGGGTGCGCTCATGTGGGGCGCTGAGCGTTTGGGGAGGCTGTGCTCCAGCCCAGCCCTCAGCCACTGGAGCCAAGTGGGACTGTGCTGCACAGCCTGCTGGCCCACCCACCCACACAGGGAGGAGTCCAGCTGGCCAATGTGGCTCTTGGTAGGTGAACCTACCAATCCCCAATGGGCGGTCATTCAGCGAGGGAGCTGGAGACGGGGCGGTGAGGCTAGGCCAGGCTCTGGGGCCCAGAGACTTGGAACAGGCAGGGTGGCACAGAGATCCCTGCATAGGGGCACCTAGCTTGTGCCCCCTAAAAATCGAGCACCCAAGGCTATGGCCCCCCTGGCCCTCCCCACGCTATGCCCCTGCTCAAGGGTTTCAGGTCTTGCCCAGCCCCACTTGGGGCTGGCAGGGTTTGAACCAAGGACCTTTTTGCACACAAAACATGCGCCATGATGCTGAGCTGTGCCCTCCTCGGGAAACTCATGAACCGACGATATGGTGGCCCCTAACCAATGTAAGCTGTATGATTATTATTTTTCTTCCTCCAGTCCTTTACCTCATAATGTAGCAGTAAATGCCAGATTCATGTAATCAGCCCCTGGGACTGTGGCCTCATCTGGCATCACACACTGCTCCCCCAGATTCTTCCAATGCTGAATGATACATCGGATGTGCCCATCAGGCTGACCAGGTTTTGTGGCCAAAAATGCTTATACACTGATCTCCTTCCTCTAGGCACTTCAGCCTACATCTCAAGTGGAATGTGGGTCTCACTGTGGTCTAAACCACTGAGCCTCTTGGGCTTGCTGATCAGAAGGTCAGCGGTTCGAATCCCCATGATGGAGTGAGCTCCCATTGCTTTGTCCCAGCTCCTGCCAACCTAGCAGTTCGAAAGCACGCCAGTGCAAGTAGATAATTAGGTACTGCTGCGGCGGTAAGGTAAACGGCATTTCCGTGCACTCTGGTTTCTGTCACGGTGTCCCGTTGCACCAGAAGCAGTTTAGTCATGCTGGCCACATGACCCAGAAAGCTGTCTGTGGACAAACGCCAGCTCCCTTAGTCTGAAAGCAAAATGAGCGCCGCACCCCATAGTCCCCTTTGACTGCACTTAACCATCCAGGGGTCCTATACCTTTACCTTTCACCCCTGGTTACTCTGTGCAGACAACATTCTCAACTCCAGAAAGCAGATCCAAATTAGCAACTAACTAGAATAGAAATGTTTTATTCTACTTTTAGAAGGCAGAATTATATTCCTTGGGGGAAAGTGGGTGGAATGGGAGACAGAGAGAGAGATGACTTCTACATAGTTGCTGGCGTGTTTGTTTAATTTTTTTAATCAGAATTTAGAATGTCATCATGTTCCCATTCAGTGAAAGAAAGTCTTCATGGATTTCAGGCTGGAATCATTCAATGAAACTATTGTGCTCCTTCTGGTCCTTCGTAATAGGTAACTTTGGGGCAATTTGACAGAAAACGACTTTTCTGCGCTTTTGAATGTGACTGCTCTTAAATGGCTGCAGGCTCTGCCAAGGCTGGTTTCAGTGCAGATCTTGTTTTTCAGGAGAGCTGGGAAGCATCTCCACATGACGGGAGGAAGATGTTTGCAAAAACCTCAATATGAGACATTCACTAGCTCCCTCCTTGCTTGGGCACTCAAAACCACTTGCGCTGAAACCTTCCCAGCAGGTATCAGCCCAAGACAGCTGCAACAACAGTCTGTACTCTGTCTACAGACAGACCCGGGGAGTTAGGTTTAGAATGGCTGGAGCTTGAAGAGCAGATGTCAACGTACAAGGCATAGAGAGAAGGAGGAGTTGGAATTAGACTGAGGAGGGAGATGGGGACCAAGTAAAGCTGCTCTGCTGAGCCAAAAGCCAAGAAACGGTGGACGTTTTGACAAATCAGCAATGACTGATGTTTTAAATGAGTCTGAATCCAACACTGCAGGATATCAGGGGTAGCAAACATGGTGGCCCTCTGACTGTTGCTGTTTTTATGGCTCTGTTCTATTGTTTCCATGTTTGTATTCATGCACACTACTTGGTGATTTTGAGGTTTATAAATGATTTTACATAAAATAAATACATAAAGTCATCTTTAACCAATAGACAGGTTGGCTGGGGCTCAGAGAAATTGGTGCATAGCTGTCAACATTTCCCTTTTATTAAGGGAAATTCCCTTATTCCAAATAGGATTCCTCACAAGAAAAGGAAAAAGTTGACAGCTATGAATTGGTGTTGAACAACATCCAGAGGACACCTAGCTGGTTATCCCTGATATAAGCTATGCAAGAGCAAACTAGCGTGGAGCCAAGAGGCGTTTTGCACTTTGAGAGGTCAGAGAACGAACTATCACAATGAAGGCATGAGCTGTAAAAGGACCAGCTGTAAAAGGACAACCCTCATCCACAACTTCTGCTTTTTTTGACTCTTCCCATCTGTGCTGTTCCTTTTCATCACCTGACCATATGAATGCCCGCATTATATGTGCTCATCCCATATACCTTCATGTGTATATTCCACATGTCCCTGGGGCCTTTCAGAGCCCTGTATTTGCAAGATCTGCATGCAGTCTGGAAGGTCCCCCCCCCCCTTGATTCAGAAGATCTCTCATCCCTCTTGAATTAAGAAGCCTGTTTAAAAAAACAAAAACAAAACACCATGTACAGGTTTGGAAAATGGAAAAGATGAATATCTGAAGGTGGGCCCAAAATAGTTAACAGCCTTCTTTACTAGCTATGAAAAAGGCCAGATACACTGGACTGAGCCTGCAAAACTCAACAGATTTCTCAAAGCCTTACAGTGACAATCACCATCATAAATATACAACCTCATTATTGCTTTGACAATTAAAAAGGTTGATAATCTTTCCACCAGCAGCAGTTGTGGGAGGATGGAGATTAGAACCTTCCCAGGTGATTTGCTCCCCAAATTAACTGCGCAGATACATCCTTGAGTTTAGCACTTTGGTTACAGGAAATTTACGTGATTTCCCCTAGAAATCCAACAGGACTTCCCTCTCAGCTAGCACATCAATGGCAATACTAGATTTTACTTTACTTAATTGTTGAATTCCTATCAAGCTATTTTTCCAAGGAGCTCAGCACAGTGCCCCTTTTAGAATCACAACAACCCTGTAAGAAGATAGCTGACAGATAGTGATTGGTCCCTGGACACCACGTGGTTGAGCAGTCCTAATCTGACACTCTAACCATTTCACCATACTGGCTCTCAGCAGGAGACGTTGCATAGGCTTATTCGATGCCTACTTGTTTGATAGTAGTCATAGCGCAATTTCTTATAAGCAGCACAACTCCTTGTTCCACAAAATAGCACTTACTCCTCTCCCCTATAGCAATGTTTGACCTTTTTAAAACAACAACACCATTTTCCCTGTTTTGTTTCCTTGCTTAATTCTGCAAATTACTTCCCCGTTTCCAGCACTGGTCTTTAATAATAATAATAATAATAATAATAATAATAATAATAATAATAATAATAATAATTTCCCCCTGAAGTAAGGCTACAGGTCTCTCCTTCACACAATGTATAAAAAGGGATGGGGTTTCATGCCAGTGAGACGCTAACAAAAATAAACTATTCTAGGATTTTGCCACTATTAGCTCAAGGGTCAAACAAGATGTTGCATGAAACTTGCACAATTCAACCCCAGCCACCTTTTCTTTTTCTTTACAATCAGTCCTGCTTGGAGTGCAGAGAAGCAGAGAAATCACAAGGGGAGGGGAGGGAGAGTACTTAACCCCTTCCTGCACACCCTCACCATATTTCTGTTTCAAATTACTCCTCCCCAAACTGTTTTTTGTTTGTTTGTTTTGCCCCTGGCGGGGTTCGAAAAGGCTTCTGGGGAGCATTATATGTATTTATAGTTAACATCCGTTTCAGCCCTCTAAGCAGTAGGTTAATAATTGGTGGTGAAAAGCCACCTTTGGATTCCATAGACATTCTGCTTTGAGTCTATCTAACAGTCTGTGAGGGACGCGGGTGGCACTGTGGGTAAAACCTCAGCGCCTAGGACTTGCCGATCGCATGGTCGGCGGTTCGAATCCCCGCGGCGGGGTGCGCTCCCGTCGTTCGGTCCCAGCGCCTGCCAATCTAGCAGTTCGAAAGCACCCCCAAGTGCAAGTAGATAAATAGGTACCGCTTACCAGCGGGAAGGTAAACGGCGTTCCTTGTGCTGCGCTGGCTCACCAGATGCAGCTTGTCACGCTGGCCACGTGACCCGGAAGTGTCTGCGGACAGCGCTGGCTCTCGCCTATAGAGTGAGATGAGCACACAACCCTAGAGTCTGGCAAGACTGGCCCGTACGGGCAGGGGTACCTTTACCGTTACCTTAACAGTCTGTGAGCTTAGATCCTCAATGATTTCCTGAGTTTAGGAAAGGATTTGAGACTAGAGAAAATAGCAGGCAGGGGCGAGCTGGGAACGGATCGTGACAAAATATGGAAGTGATGTGACTTCTTGGGTGCAACCACTTCAACCTGCAAACAGAAGCAGTCTTTGGGAATTCTTGTAATCTGGGAATTTTAGACATGTGTGGTGGGGCTGGTGCAGGAATGAGCCCATCAGCTCCAACCCCCAGCTCTGCCACCAGGAGCAGAGGAGGCTTCCCATGTCTCAAACTCCTGGAGGACAGCAAGGACCCCATCAAGACAACACGAGGAATTCCCTGATCAGAAATAAAAACTCCTGAAGAGGGCTAGAGAATCACATTTGTTAAGGAACCCCCACAAAGCAAAGGTAAGGGAACATCTAATTTGGCCCAGGAGTCTGTTTCCCCCTCAAATCACATGTGATGTCAGGTGTGGGGCAGGTAAAGGGCAATGGCTGCAAAGAAGCAACCGGGAGCTTCAGAGTGTGCTCCAAACTTTTCCTTTGGCACCTTTTAAACTTGGTGCTAAATGCAAGTCCCACTGGGACTGGTTTGGCCCAAGTGGAACTGGTCACTGTGAAAAGCAGGCGTTGTCATCAGCTGACCAGCAGCTGCTGGGTCCAGCTACAGGGATCTTCCTCTATAGTGGGTCTTGCATTCAAGGTGGGCTGCAAAAAGAAACACTTAATCCAGTGGTTTTCAACCGGTGTGCCATGGCACCCTGGGGTGCCTTGAGTGATGGTCAGGGGTGCAGCGGGCAACACTGGCCTCTGTCCCTCTTTCTTTCCTTCCCTCCCTCCTCTGATGCCCTCTCACGCTTCTTTTTCCATCAGGCCACTAAGGCTGGGGGCAACATCTTCCCAGGCCTCTTGGCATGAGGAGGCACCTCTCTTTGGGGTGAGGCAGCAGCTCAGAGACCAGGGACAGTGGTAGCAGCTGCCCAGAGGACTCTTAAGGAGAGGAGAGGAGCCTGAGGGAATGCTCCACAAGGGAGGGTGTTCAAATAGGGGTGAGGAGCTGCTGGTTCTGCAGGCAAGAGCTGACGTAACTGGGCTCCTGAGCCCCACAGGGGGGCCAGAGAAAGAAAGTAGTTGGTCAAAGCGCCATGGGCTCAAAAAGGTTGAAACCCTCTGTCTTAATCTAATGCAGGCATAGGCAAACTCGGCCCTCCAGATGTTTTAGGACTACAACTCCCATCATCTCTAGCTAACAGGACCAATGGTCAGGGATGATGGGAATTGTAGTCTCAAAATATCTGGAGGGCTGAGTTTGCCTATGCCTTATCTAATGCCATGCTAAAGTCAGGTGACTGACAGGTGGGCAGCCCGGCTCATATGTCAAAAGTGGCCCAAAGAGGGGGGGACGTGTCAGGATTTGGCCCACCAGCCAGATCCAATTTCCTATACCTGACGTAGAACATACAAACAAACCCACACAGAGAAAAACCTGCACAATGAAAAGTCTAGCACTTTCTCCCCTTGGCATCTAGTATTCTATACGAAGAGAAATTGTTTGCTGTTCACTATAAGAAGGCATTCAGTTATATGATCCCCATGATGTGGTCTGAAGTGAGTCAGTCTAAGAACAATTTTGCCATGTGATTTCTGTCAACTCGATCCTAGAGAGAATGTATGGGCATCAAAAGGAATGAGACTGAACATTGACTACAATCGATGAAGATTGCTAGGTGTTCTTTATTCTAAGGAACATCCATTGTCTGGCTATATAGTATTAGAAAGGACATCTAGAGCTGGGAAATGTGCGGGAAAGGGTAGTGAAAATGATCAAGGGGTTAGTTAGAGTGCATTCCCTATGCAGAAGGGCTTTTATAAGAGAGATTTAGCTCATGATTGACAGCAGGAAGAAAATTAGAAAGGTGTTGCCCCCCCACCTCCCTAAAGTCTCATAATACTAAAATCTGGGTTTATCCAATGAAACTGACTAGCAGGAGAGTAAGGGCAGACTAACATACAGTCGTACCTCAGAAGTCGAATGGAATCTGTTCCGGAAGTCCATTCAACTTTCAAAACATTTGGGAATCAAGGTGTGACTTCCGATTGGCTGCAGGAAGCTCCTGCAGCCAATCAGAAGCTGCGATGGATGTTAGGGTTCCAAAGAACATTCACAAACCGGAACAATCACTTCCAGGTTTGCGGCGTTCGGGAGCCAAAAAATTTGTCTCGCAAGGCTTTCGACTTCCAAGGTACGACTGTACTTACCATACTTCCTCACCCAAGAAATAATTGGTCTATGAATTCTCTGCAACAAGATGAGGTGATGGCCACAGGCTTAGATGGTTTTAACTTTGGATTAGACATTTGTCTAACCATATCATAGCAAGGCATATTAACCAGGATAGTGAAAAGCAACCTTCAGATTCAGAAGTATTCCCTTAAATGCTGGTTTTGGAGGGCAAAACAGCAGGCTGGCCACTGTTGAAAACAGGATGCTGTGCTATATGGCCCCTTGATATAACCCCAAAAGTTCTTTCCACAGAATATAATGGAAACCCCACTCCCGAAAAGATTTGCCCCTGCTGGCCCAGGATTTGAGATTCGCTGGAGAGGCCTGCTCCTGGCCCCACCAACAGCAGAAGCCCATTGCATGGCGACACGAGGGTAGGGCCTTCTTTGTGATGGCCCTGTTCCCCTCTATCTGTGAAATTCCCTCCCCCTGGAGGCATGGTTGTTGCCCACACTAACTCAGTTTCCGGCAGCATCTTCAGACACTTCTTTTCACTCAAGGCTTTGGGGAGAGGCTGATATGTTTTAGGAACAGGTGAACTGTATTGGTGTGATGGTTGCAATACTGTTTTAAAGCAACAGCTGAGATTTTAAATGGCTTTTGCTGGATGCGTTGTTTTTAATCACATTTTGTAAACCACCTCTTTCAGAACTGAACAAATCAACCGCTAAAAGAAGCAAACTTTCAGCCTTTGAAATGAATAAGTGACACTTGTGAATAACAACCTTCGGTGATAACACAGATGGAAGGAGAGAGCGTGAGGAACTAAAGGAGGCTGGCTGACTTCTTAATCATTTGAAACCAGAGAGGCTTCGTTGTTGGCTGGTGCCCATTGGGAGTGGTAGGTCAAAAGGCTGGGAACCTAACAGTAGGTGGTGCCAGAGTCAACTGTCCCCATCCTCCTCCCTGCTGAGTTCTAGAAGGGCAACACTGAGATTAAGGAGGAAGGGAATCTGACAACCAGGGCCACTAACCTGCAAGCAGGAAGATGCAGGCTGGGTGAGGCAGGCTGAGAAGTTGGTGGGGCAGTGTTCCACCAGCACAGATGGACCAGCCTCCACTTCAGAGGGGGAATGAGTATGGAACGATATGAGGGAGGACTGCCTCAGGTGATGAAAGCTGGAGGGTTTCAGAGATGTTGAGAGCTGTGGTTTGCCAAAATCAGGTAAGGTGAGCATCAATGGTTATAAGCAGGAGGTGGACATCTATGATGCAGCCATCTAAGAACAGGAAGCTACACATTCCAGGGGACCAGAAGAAGATGAAGAGCACTGGGGGAGCAGGTGAGGAAAGATGGTGCTTTTGGCTTGAGTTTTCTGGGATCAAATTGGATTACTGAAGGGGGGGAGAGAGAAAAATCTGAAATGAGCAAGGTTAGCAGGCCTCACTGAGATTTGTTGTTGTTGGAATTGCGCAGCAAGCTGTTTAAATTTTGGGTTAGTGGACATGGAACCTGGAAGGACTGGCTGGGCTTACTTTGAGTGAAGGAGAGTGATGGCTAAGTGGAGAGGGGGAAATATGCAAATAGTGGATGCTGGAAGGATGCAGTAAGACAAGCTTCTGCCCAGGTTGGGGGGGGCATTGGTGGACCCAGAAAAACTTGACAGTATCATCATCATCATCATTTTTAATTTGTATGCTGCCTTTCTATCTTACAATACTCAAGGCGGTATTGATTAGATGACCCTAGGAGAAGATTAGTGGGCTTCAGAAACTTCAAGATCTGCTGCAGGATCAGGCAGCACAAGGGATCCTGTTTCTCTTCCAGATTCGTGCTGGAATGCCAACTCCCATCCTTCTGGACCACTGGCTAAGCTGGTTGGGGCTGATAGGCGCCTCTGATGGGAGTTGCTGGGGAAGGGAGTGCCAGAAGGTTTAAGGTTAGGGTAGGGGGCAGAGATCATGGGGGCGTCTTGGAAGTGTGTGTGTGTGTGTTCTGGGAGGTGGGGTGGATGTGGAGGGGAGGTCAGGCCGGCGGGGCGGAAATGGCAGTGGCGTCGGGCGCGTCACTCACCGGATCCCTCGGCCGTGACGATGGCCTCCGGGGAGATGCAGACGCCTCGGTCGTAGACGGGCAGCTCTTCGCAGGCCAGGCTCTCGGGCCACGCGTGGCCGTACTTGACGAGCACGGGCTCGCAGCCGGCGCGGGCCCTCTCGCACACGGATTTGCAGGGCTTGATGGGCTCGTGCTGGAAGTCGATGGTGCAGATGGGCGCGTACATGGCGCACAGGAAGAAGAGCAGGTCGGCGCTGCAGTGGATGCCCAGCAAGCCCTCGAACTGCTCCATGGCCAGGATGGCGTTGGCCTGCGTGCTGTGGTGCAGGTGGTTGGGCATCTTGGTCATGTTCCAGGGCAACGACTTGCACAGCGGGATGCGCACCGGCTCGCACGACGCGCCCGCGGCCGGCGGCGGCGCCCAGCTCGCCAACAGCCCGCCCAGGGCGGCCAGCGGCAGCAGCAGCGCCACCATCGCCCTCGCCTAGGAGGAGCCCGACGGCGGAGACGTCCGCGGCGGTACCCCCCTCCGCGGCTAGACCCTCGCGCCGCCGAGAGAGCTCTCCTTCCTGACGCCGCGCGGCGGAGGGACTCCTCCGGGGTCCGCCCCCTTCTCTCCCTCGGGGACCAGGTCGACCCCTCTTGCAAAAGTCCGGGCTGAGGTGGGGGGTGTGGAAATCGGAGGGAACTGGCTGGTACAAGGGGTGGGCGCTCCTCTTCTCTACATCGGGAAGGAAGGCGACTTTGGAGAGGCGCGCACAGGGACTTGGAGACGTCGCCAAAGAAAAAGTTTTGGAGGAGAGAGAAATCGCGCTGCTGGTCGATCTCGGCTCGGGCTGCTGGCTGCACAGGCGAGACCGGCTTCGCTTGTGTGCGGCTGGTGGAATCAGCCCCCTTTTCACTTTCCACCTCCTAGCCAAGGAGCCCCGGCTCCTCCTCTTTCTGCGCCGCGCGCTCCTGGTCCCACCCCTCTCCGCCGCCTCTCTGTTCCTTTGCGAGGGGGGAAAGAGGTTGTTGGGGGGTGGAAGAGGAGAAGGAGCGAGGAACTGCTTGACCTGAGGCTCGCATCCACTCCCATCAGTTATAAGTCACTGTTTGTCGTCTCCCACCCCTGGCTCTTCTGCTTATCCCCTTGAAAAGTTGCAGGCGCGCGCTCCTCTCAGTCTGTTGCTTTCTAGTTTCTGCCTCCGGCTGCCAGAAAATAAAATAAAGGTGATCCTTGTGAAGGGATTGGCTCTCCGAGGTGGCGGACGGGACACCCACACCGTCGAAGGAGCATAAATCTAAAAGGCAGGGGGCAGAGAACAGGCTGGATTTCCAAAAAGCATTTTTTTACTTTAAAAAGCAGCAGCGCGTCCTCGCGCGCGCTTTCCTTTCCCCATAAATATCCCTAATGAAAAACAACGAGAGGCGAGGTGTTGATCTCCATCTCTGCTTAAACAATCCTGTTTGAACTTTCTGTTTTCTTTCTCCAGCAAGTGAAATAAAGGGAGCTCTCTCTCTCTCTCTTTCTCTGGCTTAAGTCTGCCGCAGCTGCCTTCTCTGCAAGAAAAGAGGCTTTTCATTGTCCTGGCTGTATCCCCGCTTCTCCACCCCCCCCCCACCCCCATAAATATCTCTGGGAAAACTTGCTCCGCAGTGGCCAAAGGAAGCTCTTTCCACGTGGATCCAGATGCATTTAATCTAGGGGAGAAAATAGAAAGCAGATCTTCGCTCACCAGCAGCAATTCACCCCAGCCCACCCCCCCCCACCCCTCTTTCCAGCTTCCAGCTAATCTCCTTTTCAGGGCATGGCAAAGAATGCAATGACCTAGGGGGGCACCAGTGTCCCGCTCCATGGCAGAGATACACACACACATACACCGAGGCGGAGCGGTTGGGGGAGCAGTTTGAAACTATTCATCGGAGGGCGGCAGAACTCTCCGGGAGAGACAACATAACAGGAAATCACCTTTGCTCTCTCTCCCCTTAAAATATGCCTTTGTTTTCTGCCGGTTCTTTCTCTCCCAGCTGATCCGGCGCAGAGGAAACTGATACCCTCTGCTCTCCCTCTGCTGCGTCTTTCCCAAAGCGCCCACATTAATACACAGTGCTCATTGATTTGACTTGCAGGAAAAAGTTAGAAGGGGATGGAAGGATGGATAGATAGATAAATGTAGATAGTTCTGCTTCCCTTGAGATGTGCAAGAGGAGTTCCTAGCTGCTGGCATGGGCATAGCGGGGGTGGGCTCCCTAAATCAAGTAAATAAATAAAAATACGTTTTTTATTGATATTTTATTGAGAAATTTTCAATTATAAAGTGATACAAAGAGTGTGTAAAGAGGGGGGGAATATATATGAATATATATAAAAAATACCCTAACCCATACATTCTTTATTATGTTATATTATCAATCCACTGATTCAAGGAGATCATTTCTTTATTCTTCCAGTTCCAGCCTGATACTGATGAACTGGAACTGGAATAAATAAAAATACTTAATAAACTGACTATTTGCATTGCAGGTAACTCAGTTCTGTCCCCCAACATAAAACTTGCCACCACCACCCCTAAAATAAATCCTGGCTATGCCCATGACTGCTGGTGGGGAAGATCATTAACAGGGACAAGGAAAATTAAGCTGCACCCTACATTGAAAGCTCTTTTACACCACTTTAACAGTCATGGCTTTCCCCAAAGCATCAAGGGACTGTAGCTTGTTAAAGAGTACAGTTAGGAGATCCCCTCTTCCCGTGTCAGAGCTACAATTCCCAGAGTTCACAAGACTGAGTGTTAAGCCATTCCAAAAACTGTAGCTCTGTTAAGGGGAATAGGGCTCTCCTACAATTCCCATGACATGGGTGTTAAAGTAGCACAACAGTGCTTTAAAAGTTTGGTGCAGATGTGGCCTTTAATATATTGAATTAAATTACCGTGCCATTCATATATTAAATTGCATAAATTTGGTTACAAATAAGACAAGGTTTTGTTGTTGTTGTTTAAGGCATGCTGTTGTTTTTTAAGAGAAGACTCAGGTATGCACTGCGTCAAGAACCATCTTTGAAGAGGTATGCCGACAATCTCCTGTGTGAGAGACAAGGAGGACTCCTCATGGATCGAACTTGGAATCCATAGTTTTTACTATGTGCTAGTATTTTAAAAAATATTAATAATAACCCTTTTTAAAATGTATGTCCCAATTAATCAAAAGCACTTCTTTAGCTGATCAGAATGCTATTTTGAGTGATTTCACCTCTTAATCAACTAAAAAAAGCGCCAACCCTATCATTTACCCTTTCTGAAACCATTTTATATAAATCAGAGAGTGAAGCAGCATTCAAGCCCACAGATTTCAGGAGCCTTAAAGATGCTTTACGTTGAGGGAGTTATTATATTGCTTTACATGGACCTAGTTGATCTAATCATGGCTAGCTTTCAGTTTGCAGAGAGCCTTGGTAAAATAAGCTTTGGTGGGTGTTCCCCTTCCCCCTCCCACCTTTTGCAGGTGAGTCTTTTGCAGGTGAGTCTTAGAGGTAGCAGACAACACCAGTGCTCTGAACAGCACAGGACAGCAGGATCTGGAAGCTGCTATTGAAATTTCCCATAATGCCCCCATGTAGTGTCACACCAGTGCCTTGTGGGAATATCTTTGAGCAAGTGTCAGTAGTGGGACCCAGGGGTGGCATGCTTATGCTGGGCCTGGATCTGGTATTTTTCAGTCTTGTTTTGAAGGGATGAGATTGGCCTCATCTTCCCTTCACAAGCTTTCTGTGTTGCTTTCTGTATTCCACCTCTCTATCTGCCAAGACTCAAACTGCAAACCTGGTTTCCAATTAGAGACTTACCGTGTGTTTTGCAGAGAACTTACAGCAAGTGGGAGGAAGACAGGACAGAAATCTGTCTGCGAATCCATTACAGATCTGCTAATACAAATGGTTGTAAAAACTCACCCCAGGCTGACACTTGGCAGGAATGTTTAAATCCCAGCCCCTAAGAGAATGTTTTACTGGGATTCAACTTCCACAAACATCTGTTGATTTTGTGTGTGTGTGCGAGTGCAAAAACCAAACAGCCATCCCATCCCTCATCAAGAGCAAATCAGATGGGCATATTATAGATTGATATTATCCAAGGTTGTTTTTGAGGAGATGCAAGTTCACTGCCATCAAGTTCATGGTTGCTCAAGGATTTTTATCAGGCTCTGGATGTTAGCTAGTAAAGCTTTTCTGCTTTGCAATGCAGTAACAATGTTGTCATATTTACAAAGAGTTTTTACATATCTGAATATGAAGGGAATGGCCATAGAGCAGATGTGAGATACCTAGTTATCTCCCACTTGGACTACTGCAATGCGCTCTATGTGGGGCTACCTTTGAAGGTGACCCAGAAACTACAATTAATCCAGAATGTGGCAACTAGACTGGTGACTGGGAGTGGCTGCCGAGCCCATATAACATCGATCCTGAAAGACCTACATTGGCTCCCAGTATGTTTCTGAGTACAATTAAGTGTTGGTGCTGACCTTTAAAGCCATAACGGCCGCAGCCCAGTATACCTGAAGGAGCGTCTCCACCCCCATTGTTCAACCTGGACACTAAGGTCCAGTTCCAAGATCCTTCCTGTGGTTCTCTCACTGTGAGAAGTGAGGTTACAAGGAACCAGGCAGAGGGCCTTCTTGGTAGTGGCGCCCGCCCTGTGGAATGCCCTCCCATCAGATGTCAAGGAAATATACAACTACCTGACTTTGAGAAGACATCTGAAGACAGCCCTCTTTAGGGAAGTTTTTAATGTTTGATGTTGCATTGTTTTTAATATTCTGTTGGGAGTCACCCAGAGTGGCTGGGGAAACCCAGCCAGATGGGTGGGGTATAAATAATATATTGTTGTTGTTGTTGTTGTGTCTGATCTACAACCACCATCAATGATTAGGCCCTGCCTTCCACGTCCTTCCACCACCATGCATGGACACCCCAGTTAGGTGTGCGCATGCCCCAACAAGGTGGAGACAGAGTTAGGTGCAGGTGAGTGTGTTTTCAAACTTCCAAACTTTGCACGTCTGGAATGTGTGGCCTACTGTATAAAGGTAAGACTTAGATCCCTTGTTTCCCCAACTTTTGCCTGTGGCCCCACACCAACAAAATTGCATTTGGCCCTCGAAGCATTGCCCATGGGAGAATGTTGGCTGGAAAAGGTTCTCCATTCCTGGTATATGGTTATGTCCTTAAAACTTACTCTGGAGTTGCACCTACACCAGATGAAATTCCTCAGCCTTACAAAAAAAGAAGAAGAAAGTATATTGGCTTCTAAATTGTGGTTAAATGGCTCTTTTCACCATGTAGATCAGCTCCTCTCGTATACTTAACCAATCTGTTTACCTTAGCCCCACAGTAAGTGCTTTCTACTAGCAGGGCAGAGTCAACACAGCTTAAGGACAGTGTCAATTTGTCCTCTGGCTAACACCTCAGCAGTTTCTAAACAAACTTCAGCTCACCTTAATTATCTGTGGCTAGTACAGCAGGATAATTAATTCGACTTCACCAGATGGTTATCTGTCTGCCCTGATACAGCAGTAAAAATCCCTTTTTTCAATTTGTCAATAATTCAACCCAAAGTGAGAACTGAGCAAAATTTTGCAGTATGTCTATTTGTAGAATTGCATTTCTCCATTTCCAGTACAGTGGTACCTCGGGTTAAGAACTTAATTCATTCTGGAGGTCTGTTCTTGACCTGAAACTGTTCTTAACCTGAGGTACCACTTTAGCTAATGGGGCCTCCTGCTGCCGCTGCATGCTTTCTGTTCTCATCCTGAAGCAAAGTTTTTAACCCGAGGTACTATTTCTGGATTAGCGGAGTCTGTAACCTGAAGCATCTGTAACCTGAAGCGTCTGTAACCTGAGGCCTCTGTAACCCGAGGTACCACTGTAATATGTAGACTCTTCACAGTCACCCACCTAAGGCCCAGAATAATTGTATTTAAATACACATGCAGACCCTCCAAGTGCCCCTATTTTCTAGGGACATCCCTGATTTAGGGAAGCTGTTCCGGTTTCTGATTTGATCCTGGAATGTCATGCTTTTCCTTAGGATGTCCCTATTTTCATTGGGAAAATGTTGGATGGTGTGGAATTATCCCAGCCCCCAAAGCCGTCTGAAGGCAATCTTGTATAGGGAAGGGTTGTCTTTTTTAAGTTTAATGTTTTATTATGTTTTTATATCTGTTGGAAGCCGCCCAGAGTGGCTGGGGCAACCCATTAAGATGTGTGGAGTATAAACGGCAAAATTATCATCATGGAACGTGACGTCCCTGTTTTCATCGGGGAAATGTTGGAAGGTATGACATATGTAGTTTTGTTTCCGTATTTTTACGCAACTGTGTTGGCATTTGTGAACACCTCTCTCAGGGGGAAAACAGCAAGTGCACATGTAGAGCTGTCTCCATGGCGTTTGTTCTGTGGCACAACCTCTTGGCACCTGTGCTATCAGTCCATGGGTTAAGGAGGCACAATACTTGCCTTGCCCCATGTGCTGGCAACCCACGCTAGGCCACTGATTTAATTTCACTAGCCTCGGGTGATCAGCGGTCAGCAACCTAAGGCCCATGAGCCGGAAGCAGCCCGTGGGGGTCATTTGACCAGCCCCCGAACTGTGCCGCCTGCTCACGTTGCACTAAACTGGCGCATGTGCTGAAAATCGCATGCTCGCTTGCTCGCTCACACACGTGTGTGATCCGACATATGGATAAACCTTGCTGACCCCAGCTTTTGTTGCTGACGTACGCCTGACTCAAGCCCTGAGACCTGCTTAGTTTCCACAAGGTGGCAGCATCATTTGACCTTGGACAACCTTTCTGGGTCCACAGGTAACATTTGCAAGCCAGAGGAAACTGTACTGGCCACTAAACAAACTCACACAATGCAACCAAGCACATACCACAACCTGTTCTATTGGTTGCATCAGGATTCTTCTTCCAAGGGGTCAGAGACAGGACACTGTGGATGCCAGAAAAAGCCTCTGTGGACCATGCTGGCAGCCCCTGCCCTGATATCGGGGGGGGGGGCAGTATATAGATCTCTGTGCTTTTCTCTCAAGTTACATCTGGGCCTTTTCAGTGTTTCCAATGTTTCTGAAGTAAATTCCAACTTGCGTCATCTGAAAGTCTTGATTGCTTTATGTTATCACTCTTGTCTCCGGTAACCAAGGAAAATATTCACAGACACCACACACTTGAGAGTCTAGACAGCAGTCATTTCCCAGAAACTACTTTCCCTGCAATGGTTTTCATTTGCATCCACACAACGCTTCCATAGTGCCCTCCTTTCTGTTATTCCCGCAGAATAGCCTCTGGTGCCTTAAAACTACATGTAACTTAACAGACACCGATTTCAAATTCTTTCCTTCTTCAAATTTTCTGAAACAAAAAGAGGCAACAATAATGCATTCAACTTTCATTACGTAATTGAGACAATCAGACCTTGAGAGCAGGACATATGCTGTTGTAGGTTGCAAATTCAGAAGAAGATAGCACAATCCCCTTAACACCTACATTTACAACAGAATATCTGAAATAATAATTCCTTCTTAAGGGGCAAACCTTGTTCCTGATAGGTTTGTGCCATGACAGATAGGAAAGTTACAGTGAACACACACCAGCCTTCCCTATCTTGTCGCCCCTCCGCCTCGGTGAAGTTATTGGACTCCAATTGCCATAAACTCCAGCCAGAATGATTGATGGCCAGGAATGATGGGCATTGTAGTTCAACATTTGGAGAACCACAGTTTCCCCAGCCCTAAGCAAACCATTGGAGAATCCTGGAGGTATTATCATTCCCTCCAAGGGACTGAAGATGGCATGTTTCTTGCTGCTGTTGCCTTCCTTAAACACAACAACTCTGTGAACATAGGTTAGACAGAGAGTGTGCATAATGCACATCAGGGGTAGAGCTGCACACAGGAAAAAACCACTATTAATAAGTCAGAAATCAAATCGTTATAACAAAAGGAAAAAAACCTCTGGAAAATCGCAAATGTTTGCTCTCCAGCACCCTCTGGTGTTGCGTGTTTATAATGCATTAAAAACACTGTTTTTTTACTAATGTAGCTGAGTCCAAAGTCAAAGTGGGAATTTTAAGTCCCAGGTCTACGCTTACTGCTCTGAACGCTAGATCAGGGGCCTTCCAGATGTTGTTGGGACTCCAGCTCCCATCCACCCCAATCGGCATGGCCAGCGCTTACGGATTTTTGAGAGCTGTCATCCAGCCACATCTGGGGGAATCACAGATTCCCCATCCTGGACCATACTCTCTCTGCTAGTTAAACAGTTGAAGTCTAACATCTGGCTACACATTTATTGTATCCTGCATACATTCAAGTAATAACATATGCAAACAAGGCTATAAATTTGATCTGGCATAATGTTTTTGACAAATCCATACAGGCAGCTGCTTTCTGTGTTTCGCAGACAGAAGTGAAGAGAGAGCATCCAGTCATTGTGAACAAGCATCCCTTGTTACAAATTCTAAGAGAGACTGCTAAACTCTGGTCGTAATCCTTCTAGTGATGGGGAGAAATATTTAGCAACTGCCATATTTCTTTTCCTTTAATGATTGTAGTTACGGGCGTGGGGGGAACCTGACACATCAAATGTGACTTTGAGAAGGTTAAGTCCAGACCATAATACTTTTAAAAATATAATGTGGAGGGGATGGCATTCAATAAGCCCCGCACCTGCTTGAAAACCGACAAACAAAGAGTGTCAATGACCAATGCCAACCAATTTGAAATCTTATTTTAGGACTTTTTTTTTCAATTTTCATCACTATGCCTTCTCATCCCAACTACCACGCTGCCTCGCCCTGGTTCTACCTCTAGTATGTGTTTGTACAATGGCATGTGTACTTTTAATATGAATTCAGAATAAAAGTGAAAGTTTATATTTAAAAGTTCAACTTTGTCGTGTAGGCCAGTGATATAGGCAGACCTGGAACAGGTCATGAACTCAGACTCTTAGACACATGAGCAGGGGCAGGGTGTGTGTGTCAGCACTTACTGACTTAAATCGAGAAAAATATGATTGTAGGCTTCCACAGTACACAAATCCTTTTAAATAAGTGCATTGATTATGTGTGTGTATGTGTGTTACATATAAGACTCCGGACCTGCCTTCCTGGAGAGGCTAGACTGGCTCTCTCCTTGTTGTTCTGCTGGCAGGTGAAGACCTTCTTGTTAATTTTGGAAATTAACTGCATTTAATGAAATGGCTGGTGCCATGCTGTTTTTATTGTAATTATTTTCATTTTTTAAGTAGGTTTCATATACTGTATGTATATAGTTTTAATTCTATCATTGTTTGATTGCATTTTAATGTTTAATGTTTTTAGCAATTCTTGTTTCTATCTGTAAGTTACCTTGAGTCCCCTCAGGGAAAAAGCTGGGGTAATAAAATAAAATAAAAATAATAACTCTTCCCTGGAGTTTTCATTAGAGGACCACTTAATTTGTTCTTCGGACAAGTGATTTTTGGCTTGTAATTTTGGGGGTAGTAATCATCTCTGTGTACGTATTTTAAAAATAAACCAGAGTTTTGTTCAATAAACGAGAAAGAACACCCTGCCGCCTTTTAACCACCCTTCCTCCCTGCCAAAACTCCCACCACCTACTAAAAACATTTGCCAGGTGGAAATTGGCTGGTTTGGTACTTGTTATGATGTTTGACATAATTATCAAAATAAAAACAAAATCAGCCCCAGTGTTTCTCCACTCACAATGCTGTCAATTAAAGATCTACAAGAATTATTACATATACAGACCTTGGGGAAGAACGTTTTCTCCTTCGCTATAAATCCTGACTCAGCAGAGTTCTTTTTTTTATTACTGCATTTCTCCAGTTGCCTTCTGTGGTTTTTGCCAGCTTCTCCTCTTGGCTTCCATGTGGAATTTAAAAGGTTTCTTCTCCCTCCCACCCCCCTTTGAATAGCTGTGTCTGACATCAATGCCATGTCATGACACGAAGCTGACTAATAAAAGTTAGACTCCATTGGTTCATCTAGCTGAGTATTGCTTACTGACTGGCAGAGGCTCTCTACGGTTTTGGCCAGGGGACATTCCTGGGGCCTTCTGTGGGTGAGCTTTAAGTTTTCTGTGTTATTTATGCATACCCTCCAACATTCCTCCAATGGAAATAGGGACGTCCTAAGGAAAAGTGGGATGAAAAGTGGGATGGTTCCAGAATCAGATCAGAAATTGGGCTGGCTTCTGTAAACCCAGGACCATCCCTGGAAAATAGGGACACTTGGAGGGTTTGTTATGTGATGGTTGCCATCACCTGGTTGCTGCCATGTGCCAGGACTGGGAGTGCCCTACCGTGTCATCTGATGTCATCTTGGGGCACCAGGTGCTTCAACACAATAGATTAGAAGCTTTCAAGTCTCCAGCTAAGCTTAGTGGCATGGGGAAGCTATGTAACTTCTCCGTACCACTAAGGATTTCAGTTATGATAGGAAATAGCATGGGACATCTCTCTCGCCCTGACCTAGCCACTGTGATCCACATGACGGTCACCTCCAGACTAGATTATTGTAACTCGCTCTACGTGGGGCTGCCCTTGAGACTGACCCAGAAACTCCAGCGGGTGCAGAATGTCGCGGCGAGACTCCTTACAGGGTCCTCGCTGCGGGATCACATTCACCCAGTGCTATACCAGCTGCACTGGCTCCTGGTGGAGTACAGGATCAGGTTTAAGGTGCTGGTTTTAACCTTTAAAGCCCTACACGGCCTAGGACCCTCGTACCTACGGGACTGCCTCTCCTGGTATGTCCCACGGAGGACCTTACGGTCTTCAAACAAAAACATCTTGGAGGTCCCGGGCCACAGGGGAGTTAGGCTGGCCTCAACCAGAGCCAGGGCTTTTTCGGCTGTGGCTCCAATCTGGTGGAACGCTCTGTCACAAGAGACTAGGGCCCTGCAGGATTTGACATCTTTCCGCAGAGCCTGCAAGACAGAGCTGTTCCACCAGGCCTTTGGCCAGGGCACAGTCTGACCCCCTCCTTTGGCAATCCTCACAGAACTGTAGCCCAATGGTTGCCATTAATTTGAACTGATTTTATAATGAACTGATTTTAGAATGTTGTATTATTTTACTGTTGTTAGCCGCTCTGAGCCCGGCTTTGGCCGGGGAGGGCAGGATATAAATAAAAATTTATTATTATTATTATTATTATTATTATTATTATTATTATTATTAGACTGGTGCAAGTGAGTTAAGGGGGCTGTGCAATGTGTGGAGAAACTTGAGGGATGTTAAATTATCTGCAAGTTGTATGGAGAATAGGGTGCCGACTAGCTCATCTGATGCCCCCAAATCATCTCCTTTGTTCTCCACTTGTTCCATGGCTACCCTACATCCCAGACTTGCACCTCATAACTCTCATCAAAATGAAGAACATAAAGAGAAGCACTGCAGGATTTCCCATAGTGGCCAACAAAATACCTACAGGAAGCCCACAAGACGTGAAGGCAAATGGCTTCTTTCCATTCCCGCCCCTCTGCTAATTGAGACCTACTGCCTCTGAACACAGAAGATGTTTGTAGGCATCATGGCCAGTAGCTATCACAGTAAGTCCAACTCCACTCTCCTTCAAAGGAGGCGAATAATGCCTTCGTTATTAATCCAAACTTAACTGAACCCCTCTGTGTCAATACTCAATTCATAACCAATGACAGAGATGGAGGAGAATGACATCACATCAACTGGGCAGAAGAGATTGCAAAACATACAAACCTGTTGGTTTCTGCTTTCTTCTCTGTGCAGCGAAGTGCTTGTCACGAGACAGGTTGTTTACATTCCACAGAGTCTGTACTGTTGGAGGTTTTCCCACGGGAACGGGAGACTGGATATGACGTACACTGGTTTCCTGTTTTTCACTGTTCTTTGCAGTTTCAGTTTGTGATTCTCTCCGTGCTTTAGAGGAGAGATGACGCTTTCTCTGCTCCGGCAGAGGGAAAATGTTTTTCTGTAACTTACCAGCTTTGAACTGTAAATAAAGTAGTATAGAGCATGTTGGCACGTGCTTCTCATCATTCCGCTGTGCACTGGACACTGCTTATCCCCAACATTTGGTTATGGGCCCAGAAAAACGCAGTGTTTTGAGAATGGACTCCAGAAGTCGGGCTCCTGGCAAAGGAACAAAGGAGCAAAGAGACGAAGTGCCAGCAAAGCATCGGAACAGCGGCAGAGACACGGATCGCAAGGTATCTGCTCTGCGCGTCAAGATGATTGATGAAGGTATGTGCTACTGCTCCGGGCAGCCTGCCAGCTTCTAATTAATGGCTTTATGGCTGGACTTTGAACTTTTAATAGCCGGTTTTTGCCGAGGCACAGGCAAATGGCTAAAAGCAACAGATTTCCTATGCTGGGGGAAATCGAAAGTAACTTTTACAAATGCTGTTGGAGTAAAGCAGCTGCAGATGTGACGCAGCAAGAATTTAGCACAGCATAGAGAAAGCACTTGGGGACTTTCGCTTTTGAACTTGCTTTTGGAATGCAGTTTGAAGCAGCTGCAGATAAGCAAAGCAGTTAAACAGAAAAGCAGCACAGGCAAAGCAGAGGCTGTTTTGATTTTGCTTTTGGATTGAAGCAGCTGTACACAGAAGCAGCTTGTATGAAGCAGCTTGATTTACAGCAGAGATGATGAAGGAGGCTAATGCCAGAGTCATGATGGCTAGCTGCAGAAGGCTGAATGAGGCAAGTGGGGGATTTGATACCACTGATCAGCCAAATGCTCAACTCACAGTAGCCTGTGATACTGCCATGATTCAGAATGAAGCAGATCGGCGGGGTAATAGCTGCATGGGAAATGGGGAGACTTCACAGTCGTCATCCCATAGTGCAGTGGAACTACCAGATGGCGCCAAAGCTTTGAAGGCAGTGAAATGCTACTCGTGTGGACGTCTAGGCCATATGAAGAGGGAATGCAAATATCCCAGGGCCAAGACAGAGCAGCGCAGCGGAAGCTCGTCGCGTGGAAAAGGCCAGAGCAAAGGCAAAGGTCCGGTGTCCAGGACAACGCAGCACAAGGCAATGGTCTCACGCTACGCTCCAAAGGTTGCAAAGGTTGCAGAGGTTGCAGAGGTCCAGAAGACGTCTAGATCTTTCTTCGTTGTTGATTCGGCTGCAACGCATCACATGTGCAACGATAAGCGATTGTTCGTGTCTTTTACACCGCAGGAAGGTGTAGTTCACCAGGCGGATGACCACACAATCCCCAGTAAAGGCTACGGAACTGTTGTTCTTCACAGTTTGGACTTATCGATACAGGATGTTCTTTATGTGCCGGATGCGAAACATAATCTGCTCAGCGTTGGACAGCTGATTGAGAAGAAGATTGACGTTTCCTTTAAGAACAATAGATGCATCATCACCAAGAAAAATGATTATCAATTGTATGCTGAATTTGTTGGTCGTTTGTTTCTTTTGTATTATGATGATGTTGTGCAGGATGACACTTGTTGCATTGCAGGTTCTAACAAAAGTTTGCATGCAGAATGTATTCACGATTTTCATCGAAAATTTGGTCATTTGCATTTTGAGGCAGTATCTAAAATGCCTGCCTTGGTTGAAGGTATGACTATTAAACCCTGCAGGTACCACATGAAGTGCAAGGCATGCGCAGCAAACAAGGTGAAAGTGGCTGCGAAAGGTAAGGTGTCTAGTAGGCAAGCTACAGAACCATACCAAGTTATGCATGCTGATTTAGTTGGACCACTAGCGCCCTCTTTGGGTGGAAATAGGTACTTCATGGTTCTCCTTGATGCATTTTCCAGGTATATTTTTGTGTACAATCTCAAGCAGAAATCAGAGGCTTTTCCTAGGTTCAAAGAATTCTGTGCTTGGTTGGGAAATGTGCATGGTAAGAAGATAAAGATTCTTTTCACTGACCGGGGGGGAGAATTCACTTCTCAGCAGTTTGAAGCTTTTCTGGCTGAGAAAGGAATTCAACACGATTTGTCTAGTCCTCGCTCGCCATGGCAGAATGGACTTGCGGAACGGGCAAATCAGACATTGCTTCAAGGGTTAAAGACCTTGCTGCATGATGCAAATCTTCCAGAGAGTTATTGGGCCGAAGCTCTCTCATGTTTCACTTACAGTTACAATCGCAGGTTATCTTCAGCGATTGGTTGTACCCCCTATGAGAAGATGTTTGGCAAGAAGCCATACATCAAACACATGAAAATTTTTTGGTTCGGACATGTGGGTTCACTCACCACAACACTCCAAGTTAGACAAGCGTGGATTGCATGGTATCTTTCTAGGTTATCAGAAAGGGTCTTACAGAATAATGATGACTGACTCTAAGGAAATTAAGCTCACAAGAAGTGTTGAGTACAATGCCAAGTGGGGGGAGAATGTGGGAATTTTCCAATGTTATCCTGATGACAGTGATGAGACTGAGGATAGTCAAAAGCAACCGCAACAACCCACACCCACTGATGAAGGTTCTGATTCTGAGTCTGAAACTGAATCAGATGATTCAGAGGATTTCAAGAGTGCGAAAGCCTCTATGCGACCCTCTGAAAGCTCTGATCAAGAATTGGAGGAACCATTGTTCACAATAGGTCACTTTTCTCCTAAGAAGGAAGAGGAGAGTGTTGAAGACTTAAGGCTAATTCGTAGGTCACAGAGAGCCACAAAAGGCAGACCTCCAATGAGATTTGCTGATGAGTTTGCTAAGATAGCAGTAACAGCTGTTAAAAGCTCCAAGAAGGTTTTTGAACCTTCAAGTTTCCAAGAAATCCAGGATTTGGATTCAAAGGAAGCTGAGCCATGGTTAAATGCCATGAAGGCTGAGCTTGATTCCTTGGAAAGGAACAAAACATGGGAGCTAGTTCCAGTAGTTCCAGGAATGAAATTGCTTGGAAGCAAATGGGTCTTCAAAGCGAAGACTGATCAAAATGGCAAGATAGTCAGACACAAAGCCAGATTGGTAGCCAGAGGATTTGCTCAGGTACCAGGTGAAGACTATCACGAGACCTACTCACCCACAGTGAGGTATGAGAGCATTAGGCTTATGCTCAAGCTAGCTGCAGAGGAAAATCTACACATTAGTCACCATGATGTGAATACAGCTTTTCTGTACGGATCTCTAGGTGAATCACTTTATATGCTTCCACCTGATGGCGTACAGGTAAAACAGGGATTTGTTTGTGCTCTGAAAAAGTCCCTTTATGGTCTCAAACAAAGTGCACGGTGTTGGCACACAAAACTCACTGAAGTATTGTTTTCTCTAGGTTTTAAGCAAGGGAAATCTGATCCATGTGTATTTGTCAAAGAGGAGGGGCAAAAGAAACTGTATTGTTTGTTTTATGTTGATGATCTTTTATTCTTTTGGAAAGATGTCACAATATACAATAACGCCCTAGCTCAACTGAAAGAGCACTTTGACATGAAAGATCTTGGTGAGGTAAACAACTACCTATCTCTGGAAATAGAGAGAGATCAAGATGGTAACATTCTAGTACACCAGTCACGGAAAATTGCTGATGTGTTAAGCAAACTAAACCTGATGGATGCTAACCCTGTAGACACACCGATGACAACAGGTTATCAGGTAGATGACACTGAAGAAGCATTTTCTGACACTACACTGTACAGAAGTGTGCTAGGCAAGCTAAACTTCATTGCCAGATGTTCAAGACCTGACATTGCTGTTAGCTGTAATTTGCTAAGCAGACAAGTCAACAATCCTACTGTTAAGGATTGGAAAGCTCTGAAACGCATAGCGCGGTATTTGAAAGGCACTATGCATTACAGACTGAGATTTAACAATCAGAAGTCTGGTGGTCTTGAGATATTTGCAGATGCAAGTTTTGGAAGTGACACTACAGACAGGAAAAGTACATCTGGAGTTTGCTATAAGTACAATCAGGGCCTATTTGATTGGTCATGCAAGAAGCAAACAACAGTTAGCTTAAGTACTTGTGAAGCTGAACTGAATGCACTGTCTTATTCACTTAAGGATTGTGAATGGTTGTTACAATTGTGCAAAGACATGAAAATTCCTGTCAAATGTCCAATCCAGGTTTACCAGGACAACAAAGCATGTTTGGCTTTGCTGAATTCTGAAGGTTGTAAGCAAAGCACGAAGCACTTGCAATTGAAGTTGCAACATGCTAGGGAACGTATTCAGAAGGGACTCGTAACGGTGTCCTATATGCCAGGTAATGAAATTCCTGCTGATGTATTGTCAAAGATTGTATCAAGGGATCAACACTGTACCTATGTGCAGAAGTTGGGTTTGTACTGATATTGTACGAACACGCTGCCCAGAGATGTTCACAGAAAGGGGGAGGATGTTGGTTTCTGCTTTCTTCTCTGTGCAGCGAAGTGCTTGTCACGAGACAGGTTGTTTACATTCCACAGAGTCTGTACTGTTGGAGGTTTTCCCACGGGAACGGGAGACTGGATATGACGTACACTGGTTTCCTGTTTTTCACTGTTCTTTGCAGTTTCAGTTTGTGATTCTCTCCGTGCTTTAGAGGAGAGATGACGCTTTCTCTGCTCCGGCAGAGGGAAAATGTTTTTCTGTAACTTACCAGCTTTGAACTGTAAATAAAGTAGTATAGAGCATGTTGGCACGTGCTTCTCATCATTCCGCTGTGCACTGGACACTGCTTATCCCCAACAAAACCATCATCAGTGTCATGGTTAGTGTGTGTTAAATTGCAACCCAGAGCAGATTATATCACACTATATAGATTTTAGCTTTTAAATGAGTAGACCTGCAACATTTGTGAATGGATAGGGTTTTTACTTTAAAAAAAAAAATTGCATGATAATTTGTTTTAATTGTTGGAACCTGCCTGGGGACTTGAGGGCGAAGGGCAGGTAATTAATAACAGGCAATACGCCAGGTCAGTGATGGTAAATGTACAATACTTCAGTGATGCTGTGTAAACCACTGAGTCTGTTTGCAGTCCCTCATTTTCAGGAAACCATCTGGAGCACATTTCTGAGGTTTCAGGACAGGCTTTCTCCATAGCCGTTAAGATTTAGAAATTCCTTTTAGAAGGATTCTCCAGGATTTATCAAGAATTGCTTGGGCACTTAAAATTCCTATGTGGAATGACAGTGTCCGTTCTTATTTGGGTCAGTTCTTGTTCAATCTTGCCCTAAATTTGTCCCCTAGAAAAAGAGTCAATGCTGCACTCAAGTTGGTGTTAATGTTTAAAGCACCTCAACAATGGCTGGAATGAAGTGTGTGCGAGGAGAGCATAAATTTTAAGAACCTCGCTACCCTCTGGACCTGAATCTCACATCTTCTGAATAGATAATCCCTACTGAGGGAGAATATCCATTGCATTTTTGAAAGAGAGAAACTCCTTGTCTCTACACCCATGATGATTTACAAAATACATTGAAGCCACCACCGTAATAAAACTGGAATCTTAACAAACATACCACTGATTCAACGACGTTGGCAACATCCATTCTCAATGAAATACAAAACAGCTCATATATTTACTGAATCACCACAAGGAAAAGGCTGAGATGGGCTTCACTTGGGAGCACAATTCTTAATTTATGACCATAATCAGAGCCAGTTCTTCAGCAGCAGTGCCAAATCCCTTTTCATATCCTGCCATTTCACTATTAATGTCAGTTTATAAATTTATCCACTGACACTGCATCTACTGAGTGGGTCATCCTGACCAGGCAATGTTCTAGAAGAACTATAGAGTGAGTTGGATACAGAATATTATTTTTTTTGGAAACAGGATGTTATTTTCTATTGTCTTTGAACTCTTCCCCAGGAAAATCTTAAACTGTTACATCTTTCAATACAAATTCTAGTTTTCACTTCCCATTCCACATGGTCTAACATCTCCAACTGCTTTGATAAAATTTCTGCTTGGGTAAACCATTAGTCTCTCAAATATAATCTAAACCTGAATTTCTATCTACCCGTCAAACTTTTTTCTTTTCTTTTTTGCCCCCACAAGAACTGGGGTGGTGGCCAATTGAAAAAATATGGAAAGACATAGATAACAAGCCAGCAGTGAGATGTTTATAAGCCTACTGATGTTTAGGTCGGTTAGGTGACGGCCATTAAGGTAAAGCAAATTTTAATGTGGTTAGACAGTACTGATGAAGATCCAAAAATGGGTCGAACACGCACATTTAACAATCTGTAAACTAAGTCAACACACGTTGCTTGATGCTTAGAACACTGAATTTTCAACAGTCGACTTAGCAAAAAACCCAAGGAAAGTCACCAGCACGTAATACAGTGTAGTGTTTATTGTATGTAATGGAAGGTACACTTGAATTTCAAAAATTTAAAACATATAAAAAGTGGTTAAAGGGCTAACATTTTATCAACATTTGATAAATGCATTAAGAATGTTTATTATACAGCAGGGTACAATGTAGTGTTAATGCCAACGGGGCACCATGGAAATTAGTCTTTAAAAAATTCCACTATGTAAGCTTTATACAAACAAAACCACTTGCTGCTGTTTAAGATTGTATGGAGGAGACTGCTGTCTAAGCAGTCTTACAACAATTTTTAATATTAGATAGCATCAATCATTAATTTGGGTGAGTGTTTCAAAAAGAAAAAAAAAGTAGAAATGTTGTCATTCACAGAAATGCACATCCAAGTCTTGTTTCTGATAATAACAATAGGTACAGATTGTAACTCTCCCTATATGAAATAATTTACACACAGATGAAAGCTAGGAACACTAAAATAATCACTAAATAGAGTTCTTCCTGGAAATAAACAAGCCATTATGATTCCTGCACGATTGGATATGAAAAAAAAAATAGTTGAAATAGTATTTCTCTTTTTAAACATAATTATGATTATTCTAAAATAAAAAGGAAAACAAATCAGCAAAATGTGCAACCTAAAATCAGCCAAGCTTATATTGTAGTACAACCATATTAAGAAACCACTGGTCAGAAATACAACTGCATTGGGAAAAAGTTTATAATCCACAAAACTCTTTGCCAGGCCATAAAGTAAAACAGCTCCACAGTTTACACAAGTAAAACTGAGGCAACATAGATGCGTGCTTAGGTTGTCTCCAGTTAAAGCAGATATTCAGGCAGATGATGTGACACTTTGTTTGTACACAGCATGGTATGCATTTCGGAGCAAGACATATGGAAAGCAAGACTCCAGAAGATCCATGGTCAGGAATGGAGACTCCTGGACGATCTAAAGTGAGATGAGAGATCACATCAGAAACCTGGTAAGGAGTGGAAATCCCAATGCTGCTAAAATGACGAGCTACCAGCAAGGAGCGGGGGAGGAGAAGGAAATGCAGAGAGGCTCAAAAGAGTAGGGTTCAAAAGCGTTTCATGATTTTTGTTTTTTAAAGTAATTTTTCTGCTATGCTGCCCAACAGTATTTTGACCATTTGTTGAATTCCACACAGAGTGCTTGTCAAAGTCTTTTTTACCTAGGATAAAACTTTTGGAACAATCACTGGAATGAGAGCTTACCATGTCTAGCAGTAGGTAAACAGATTCTCTGTTCCTTGTAGTGGTTTTGTCTGTCTCCTGACCGATTTTCAGTAGACTAGAGGATGCAAGCTAAAAAAATCACAAATAGCAAGTAAGTTTTCTACTCATCTAAAGCCACTTTAAAAATCATTTTAATTTCACGACACATGCAATTTCAGATATAAGATTTAACATGACATGATCTGTAATGTTAGATAATGCAATGGAGTTATGGATGTGGAGCATTCCACAACAGTGAAATGAACAGGACAGACCAATTGTATAGCTCAATTTGTGTACTGGAATCCCTGATCAGACCAGTTATTCTGCAAGACAAAGTTCACACATGCTTGCAATATTGACTCAAATCCTTTACAGTCATTGTTGCAATCACTACCATATAGGAAAAGCCACCATAATGTTGTTGGCTTGAAATCAAAAGTTAAGGTTGTAAATGTTAATCGCAGTACAGCTGAAAGCCTTGGTGGAAATGAATGATTTCTGGAGCAGGTCAGCCCAAAATAAAAACTGTACATACAGCCAAGAATTCTTTGAGACGGTCTTCAATGCTTCCCTTGTGAATGGTAAATAAAGCTGCAGCAATCTGGTTGATTGCTTTGGCCAGGCAATGGATATTGTTGCAGTGACCTAAACAAAAACACATTTGTGATATTACTTTAGCTTCACTCACACTCTGAACATTTTAGCTGAATGGAACGTGTTGTTTGAATAGGAACAGAGTTAAGTTTAGTAAGGGATTAACTTTCAAATATAATATGGATAATCTTCATTTAACAAGGAGGAAGTAAAGATCTTTAAGAACCTTTTGAATAGAGTAAAAGACATTACACACAGGTACTGCTATCTGCACGCTCAATATCCAAAAAATCACTTATCAAAACTTGAAAGAATTATGCCCAAACCTCACAGATTCACTTATTCAAACAGCCAACTTTCTTACTTCCTTTTTGTGTTTTTTTGTTGGTGGCAGCCATCTTTAGGCAAAAACCACGGAAAGATGGAGGGAGTGAGATCAGATGACTCAGAAAGCAGGAAAAATGAAACAAATCAGGGACAGGAGAGATTGGGCAAATCATTCCCCCCCCCCATGCCTCTCTTTTGCTGCTTGGCTATAGCCATTTCAAGAAGAAACCATGGAGAGGGGGAGGAAACAGAGGGGACAAATCTTGTATTAGAAATGTTTCCATAGGAAACAATGGGAATCGTTGAATCATTATACCAACGATTGCATAACAAACAATTTCCAGAGAACTCATAAAGCGGGGCTACATTTATTCCAAAATCTGTTTCAAAGACTGAATTCTGGTTTTCTTAATTTATCAGTTCCAAAGTTCTGTTCTGAAGACCTGAATCCTGCTAGGTGCAAATAGAACGGTGTGTGTATTCGAGTAAAGACGGGGCAACGTGGTAACTAGCACAGGAATATGAGAATTATGAATGCTTCTAATGCAAATATCTAGTATGTAAAACTAGTTTCAATATGACTTCCAAATAGTACTCAGCATTGTTCCTGTGCCCCCAAAAGCCTCCAGTCAAGTTTTAACATTTCCTAATCAATAGGACATTTATGTGCAACGGGTAGAACACATTCTTGGTAAGGATCCCTAGAACCAAAGTATGACTTGAGGTGAGAGATTTTTTATTTCCTCTTTCAAAGCAACCATTGTAAGATATAAAATTGATGTACTATTCAACACCAAAAAGGACCAAACACCAATATTATAAAATGAAAGCAAATAAATATTCCAGATGAACATTTAATATAATTTTCCCCCTCCCCCCAGAACAAATTTTCACACCAGTTTGTCTGAATATTACCTTCAATGGCAGGACTGTATTGAGACATCACATTACTGGCCAAAGTTGGTAAGGAGACAGCCACAAAGACCATCAGAAGGCAGGCAATTTTATATTCTTCCTCTGGACTAATGTTTTCTGAAAATAAATACAAATTTAGGAGATCCATTATAACTGGGTGGGTTCAAAACTCCTAAACTAATACTTCATCCATTCACAGCATTGGTAATGTTTCTGAGCCAAATTCTGTGTTATTTGGTTTGAGCTAACAAAGACCAGTACTTTAGAGTAGCTTGGGAAACCCAGCCTGATGGGCAGGGTAGAAATATATTATTATTATTATTATTATTATTATTATTATTATTATTATTATTAATCCAATTCCACCAAGTGTGGCATAACCAATACTCTTCCGTGACAGCTATCACTTTGTATAAACCAAAAGTATCTTGGTAGCATACCCCAACACATTTTCAGGGAAGGAAAACGTAACTTAAGAAAAATAGGATGCATTTTTTTTAATTCCTAGAAGAAAATTTATCTAACAGCTATTCAAAGATTTTATAGCTCAATCAAAAGTAACCTAATGACAAATTGCAATTGCAAGAGGTTTCTTTCCTCTTAACTCCAGTGGTCAGCAAGGTTATTTCAGGCTTCCTTTTGGAAGATGCTCAGAATATATGCACATAGGAACTAGCTCAGCATGGCCACCAACTGAGAGCTATTCATAAATGAGTGCTACTCCTCTAAAGTAGTTTCTATACCAGTATTTAATAATAATAATAAAAAATTTTATTTCACATTCCTGGGCCCACTTGAATAAAATATTGGGGGGGGGGTTAAGCCCCACCCCACATAACTGATCACATGACATGGCACATGCATACCACTGGTATTTTTGGGGGGGGGCAAAGGGACCTCGGCCCCTAGGAGCCATAAAAAGTCACTCATCAATAACAAAAGCATTTGCAGCCATTTCAATGTAGTATTATCACTATTATATATACTAAGAAAATGTAACTAGAGATCAGAGCTGCAACATTCAGTCAAATACTGAATGTTCAGTCAAATACAAATGTAACTGTCATATATTTAAGCTGACAAACCCTCAGTTTTGGCATCTTGGTTAAATTATGTGAAGTGATCCAAGTGTTCTGCAGAATACATGCATATTTGGTACTCAATGTGCGCAAGTATAGTTTCTTTGACATCCTTCAGGTTTCTCCATTTAAAACGATATCATGGCTTAGCATTACATGCAAACACAGTCAATATCCAAAAACGTTATGCAGCAGCATACCTGATTTTTGGGAAGAAAGTGCTACAACCAGAGCAGGATCTATCTCACAAGGCAGTCCCGCAGCTGATGAGAGCTCATATACATTCATTGCAACCTGAGAGAGAGAAAGGTACTGCAGAGTGAAAAAGGCCAGAATAATTTTGTGGAATTTGTCAGAGCAGACATTGTAAAATCTTTTCAGTGTCTACATTAAGTTACACATGAGAATGGAACCATGGAATAACAGAAGCACCTTTGGTGGCAGGAATACACCTAGCTTATAGTGAAATGCTCCATTAGTGTCACTTCTGCTAGCTGGCTGTCATCTCTCTCACATGCCCCTCTGCCAAAAATTTGTATACTCTCCGAAACCATATTCAACAGCAACCTTTTAAGATTCCAACAAGTTCTCAAACTGGACAAACAGAAAACTTTGTTAAGCCAAAGTATATAATGCATTAAATTAATGCTGCCATACCGTGTCTACTAAGACTAGGTTCTGAGGCCTAAAGTGCAAAAGGGTTTCATAATCCATTAGGAGAATGGATGCTGATCAACCCAAAAACTAAACTGTTAGAAACACTTTTTGAATTACCCCCTCTGAAATGCTGTGTTCTTTTTATTTTATGACTTGCTCCTTTAGTATAAACCAGTGACTCCCAGCAAAAGAGAAATACTGGAATCATAACTAACCACAGAAGTATGAAGCTGTATTAATTTCATTTTAATGAGGTTTACAGAAATATATACAAGTGCTACATCTGTCTATACATTCCTGCTTTTGGCATAATATACAATTTTAGAAAGAACTAAAAACAAACAAACCCCATTATTCTCACAAGCAATTACCTTCATATCTGTCTCTCTTGGAATGTGATCCTTAAAGTCTTCAATTGAACTTACAAGGAAAGGAATGTGATATGATAAGACCTAAGACAAAGAGGCATGCAACAAAATTGTTACTTTTGGCTACTGTATCTCCTAAGACAGCATGTTATGACTTTGTTGCATTTATTCTACCCTCTCCCCTCAGTTTATGCATTAAGAAGCCTGGAAGCATCATGCCAGAATCTTGCAGCAGGAGTGGAAAAACACCGGCTAACAAGAGTTTTGAATACTGTATTGCTTTGGGTCTAAAACAGCTGTACGTCAATTTCCTTTAAAATCCAATAAAACCTAATTAAGAAAGATCCAGAAGTAAGCAACTATTTATAATAAATTAAATTAATGAATCCCCTGCACAATCTACAGCGTTGTCTTTTATGTGGCTAGCATGAATACTTTTAGCGGCTTTTGCAAATCAAGCTGTTTTATATGGGACAAGTGGGTTGCAGTCAGGTAACAGCCAACGTATTTTCACTTTGGGGTTCTGTATCTGTAGCGGTGCCAACATCTGTTCCAAAAATTCTGGGGTCTTGATAGATCTGAGAATGGAGTATGTAATGGGGAAGAGCTTCTACTTCACCTACCCCACAGATACAGAATCTTAAATGCCTTGGAATGTGCTAGTATTTAGCGATTTAATCAGTTTTTACTTTTACTTATCTATTCTTAGGCTTACATGTGCTTAAATGTGTAACACAAAAGTTATAATGCCAAATGCAGTACTTACATCTCTAAGAGCTTCTTGTGCCAATGACCGGAAAGATAAGATAACACCGATAATGGTCATCCTCTTCAAAACACTATCAACAGCTGGGGGGGGGGAGGAGAAAATGTCAGGAACAAGAATGCTTTCTCCCTGCCCCTCCCTGTTTGATGTCTGTGGGAGATTGAGGCCATGCATAGTTGCCTCTCCACCAGCTTGTCTGTGTGTGTGTGTGTGTCTCTGCGTGAGTCAAGGCATCACCCAGTCATGGCATCTGCCACAGACAGACGAACATTAACAGCAAATTAAAGTGACCACTGACCACTGCTGATGAAGCAACTTTTTTGGCACATTACTCATCATAAGGGGGGGGGGGGAGAGCATCGTTAAGTACCAAAGGCACACCAGACTCACAATAATGTTTCTCATATGGCACCATATATGTATGTATGTATGTATGTATGCATACACAAGTGGGGATGTATATGTATGTGGGTAGCTTTATATATATGCATCTTTATATATATGCATCTGTAGGTTTGTGTCATGTATGTACGTTACAGCCTTAAAATGGAGACATTTATACAAAAGACAGCATGCACTTTTGGGGGCTGTAGCAGATGCTCCCCCACCAATTCCAGTGCTTCAAGCAGATTCCCAGTTAGGAGCATAAACTAAAACAGCACTACTTGCAAGTTACTTACACGACAATCTTTTGAAGAGTGCTGCCATCTGATCTGGTTTATCAAAACTGGTCCTCATTTGCGTTAGCACTTCAACGTTCTCTACCACAAGTTTCTAAGACGAAGCAAGATCTCAGGTCAGGCATAGATCTGAGTATAGTAACAAGCGGGTGCTTTAGGACATTTCAGCGTGGCAAGCAGGAAGCAGAGCTCATGAAATCCAGATGTTCCCATTATCTGACTAGTTATACTAAGTAAGGCCCAGCTATGCACCAAACAAAAAGCATACAGTGTGATAATAAAGGCTCTCTTCTGTTCCACAAAGCACTTATAGCTCCAGTCAACTCATTAAACTTGAGCAGGGCTGCTGTAGAATAATGGAATTATTACAGTTTGAATGTCTTTTGCACAATGTGCAATGAAAACAACATGGAGGTGAGACACAATTTGAATACGATTTGCCATTCTTAGTTCCTCTTTAGGATTTCACTTCCATGTTTTCATGTGGATAATTATCTCTCACAAGGTAAAGAAGGGGCACAGACTTTCTGCGACTGGTCTAGACCAATCTCCTAATCATTGTCTCAACTCTATGATTAAAACCTTCTCTCCCTCCATCCCGAGCGAGTTTACATTTATTCACTGTAAACTAAGGGCAGACAACTGAAAGCCCCTGAGTTCAATGCAGCACTTAGGGGGTTTTCAATCTGGCCCATCCCAAAGGGATTTCTCTTCCCTTTCAAGAGCTGCAAGCTGGTGATAGGTGGGTCACCCCTTCTTTCTCCCCCCCATTCTACTACCCTCTTCTCTGTATCTCTCCCTCCTTGTCCAACAGGCCCGTGGAGGAAGGACAGCTTGCTCTGGCTGAACACCTGAATTAATCACTTGCCAAGTGCATTCCTCTCCCTACTCACTCCATTTGTTTTGGCTTCTTCCCCTATCCTTCCCCCAACTCCCTATCCTTTTCGCTGGACTCCCCTAACCACATAAAATTAGGCCAGGGAGCACATGTTTATTATCCCTGCTGACCAAAGCTAGAGACACTTCCCCATTTCCTGATGCTTTCTGTTAGTAGAAGCTAAACTATAAGCTAATTCAGAGACCCCCAAACCAAGGTCATCTCTTCTGGAGAAGCAGCATACAGGAACACAAGTAATGACTGAAGTTTTGCACCAGGACAGCAAGGAACAAACTATGTGCTGCTATGAGGCTCATGCACATTTAAAAAAAGTCAAAGAAATAGAATGCATATGAGCAGATCGAAAGATCTTCCCCAGTATTTCTGTGCAGTGTTTAGACATATATATTGTTTAAAAAGTCACTCCAACCAATGGCACATCATAACAAAAGACTTTTTTGTGTGAGGAGAATTGAAACGCCTGTTTGCAGTATGTCGTGAGTGTTCCTCATTCAAAGGGAAAGGGTCAAAACTCTGATGAGCAAGTATGCTTGGACTAGTCTAAAGTAGTTCTTTGGATTCAGGCCATGTATTCTTGCTATAAAGCGACTTCTGCTTTTAATTATAAAAGCAATGACCAAAGAGAAGCAATGGAAGTTACCTTGAGTTCAGCAACCTGTGAGGAAATGTGCCACATAAGACTTTCACTTAAGAACTTCATGCCATATGGACCAAGGAGTTCTGACAGGGCTCTCATTTCTGAGGAAGAAAAAGCATTTATTCTGCTGCAAACCAATTATATTGTCTTAATTTAATGAACACATTATATTTTATTAATTCATTCTATAAGGGCTATAGCATTTCACACATTTAAAATTTCCAGCATCCTATTTCAAATGCTCAGGATGCAAACCCTCCATCTTAACTAGCTTAGCCTGTACTACCAGAGGTCAAGAGGCCTGATAAGAGCCTTAGTTCTCCCTAGATATTAGTGAGGGTCAGAAGCAGCAAGGGGGACTTGTAGTGCTGCTTACTGTCTCCAAAGTTTGGTATAAAAATGAGACTTGGCTTTTCCACCCACCCTGAGCCTTGAGAAAACTCACCTGATATGTCTGAATATTCCTCTGCATTAAATGTCAGTTCGTTTTCAGTAGGCAAGTTCACAAATGCTTTCATCGCTGGGAAATAGGCTATATGGCCATTACTGACTTGCCTCAGCAAGGTTTCCAGATACCTTCACGAAAGAAACAATTATCTATTTTCACATTCCTTACTGTTAATTTCATTTACCACCTTAACTTTGATGAAATCTGCATTGACACGGAATTTGACACTGAGAGTTGATCTTGAAAGTCCACGTAAAGCCACATCAACACACATGTATTAAGAATTTCATAGTCCTCAATGATGTTTCCCTTGAATAGTCAGCGACTTCATTTTACATAAAAGTGTAGTTTGCTTTTAGTATGCAATAGAAAGCTAAACGCTGTTACTTATTGGCATCCATTGTTCAAGTGGCATGCGATTCAGGTTTTTTTTTTTTACATTATCTCAATTTCAAGTTGCATGGGGAAGCGGGGCACAGCTCAGATTAAAAGCTGCAATTTGCCTCACTTTCACCTTGGCACTCTTCTCCTCCCAGATTTTTTTCTTTTCTGCATGAAAACTTTTATCTCACAAAGCAAAAGGGGTACAGGATGAAATCTCAGATTCTTACCAATTTGTGTACAGACTGGTAATGGTTGGCTCCCCATGACTATCTAAGTGCTGGGTTTGTTGAAGGAGGACGTTATTAAACACTCTTGTGATGTCAATCTGTACATAATTTTCTATTGATTGGAGTACTGTCATGTAGGCTCTTACACTTGTTAACAACTCAGAAGGTTTTGCGATCTCTTGTGTTGCTTGATTATACATAGTCATGCCAACAATTGACCTTCGAAAAGAAAGGAAGTTATTAGCAGGCTACTGAAGTGAACCATGAGCGCTATGTCCTGCCTAATATCAAGGTGAGCCATCACTCCACTGGCATGTACTGTTAACTGACCATTTGGGATAAATTTGGGATAAATTTGCACCAAGAGGCACCTGTACTTTTCTGACATTATCTGTTGTCTACTCTGACTTTGCTGAATATTGCCAACATAGAGTGAAAGCACACTGTAGCTGGGTGTTAGAAAGCTGCAAACTGGAGCTGAAGAAAGCTACTCCCCACAGCCATAGTACAGAAAGATGTATGGAGGGAAATTCAGAAACCTTATATAGAACTACAGTATTGCTATCTATTTGACCCCTGTACAAAAGTCAGATTTGCTGTTTGAAATTTGTACCAATTTAGTCCTAACAGTTACAGCTGTGAGAAATTTTAAAATTCTTATTTCCTATCTGTTCCTCTTCTTGAGATGCAAGTCTACTATTTGCTTACTAAATCAGATAATGGCAAGGGCAATATATGAAAAGCTCCCACATACTAGCAGGATATGAATCTTTCATTTTCCATCTCCCACTCACCAACTTTGCATGTACATAATTTGAATTCTGCATGCACAATTTTTCTTTTTGTAAAATAGGATTGATTTCTTCAATTTTGGGGATTTTGAAACTAGCAGGTTGAAACTGTTATGTATGGGCAACCACTAGGCTGGATGGAAGTTGGAGCAAAAGAAAAAGAAGGGCAATGTCAGCTCAAGATTAATTATTTGGTTATGTTGGACGAGAATAATTTTTTTTAAATGAATGCTTTTATTAAGTTCTGGCAAATAAGTCTCAATGCTGAAAGAACATTGCTAGTTATTTTTACAAGCTTGCCCCTGACACAAGCATGCTTTCAGAGATTTCTATCAGAAACTGTCACATAACAAAAATAAAAATGGCACAGCAGCAACCAACCCACCCACACTGAGAAATAGTCACGATATAAATAGCAAAGACATGTTTATATGGGCTACTAAACTAACCATATTTTTAATGGCAGAATGGTCTGTTTTTTGGAAATCCAGCACTGCTGACTCTATAGTGCACAATTGCTTTTTAAATACTTGAATCGCACAGAGCTCCCTTTGCAGTGTGGCATCTGCTCCCACACCATTTGAGCAACATCACAAGCACTAGGCCATAACATGGTAGTCCCTCATATGATCTTGAGACTGTGGAAGGAGGAACACTAAAAAAGCATCTGCCATGGTACAAAGGAAGTGCCAGAATAAACCTTTTGTTGTGTGGTTGATAACTATCAGACGACACACAGAGACTGTGGAGTTTGATATTAGTACAATATATAACTTTGCTCAGACCAGACATTCATTTTAAGTTTGCAGCTGCAATGAGGAGCTCTGGGTGACTTCATGAAGTTTTTAACTGATTTTAGGGCTACATTGTTCCACCTCCTCTATCACTGGGGAAATTTTGTGTTAATAGGATTATATGATGAAAAGCAGGTTAAAGTATTCTTAAAAGTACTCAAGACAACTAAGTATCAAATGTGCAAGTTGGTGCCACTTACTTGGTAAAACGGATTTCCAGGTGTGATGTTAAGTATTCCCTTGGGGTAAAGGTGTGTTCCCACACAATCATGTTTGGAACGTAATTGATTGAGAAGCAGAGCTCAGAAAGTGCCGTGTGCAGTTTGTCTAGACTGCAAAAGACAAAACAAAAAAATATGCACACATGTAAGCCACATAAGCAAAGGCAGAACTATTACAGCCCCCTTCCACCTTAACCCAAAAAAAATTAAAGATCGGTAAGGATATATAAGCTATTTTAAAGCACAGCCATATAGTACCCTTGCCTGTATTAAAAACAATGGCATAGGTCATATACGTACAGTGGTACCTCAGGTTACATATGCTTCAGGTTACATACACTTCAGGTTACACACTCCGCTAACCCAGAAATAGTGCTTCAGGTTAAGAACTTTGCTTCAGGATAAGAACAGAAATCGGGCTCTGGCAGCGCAGCAGCAGCAGGAGGCCCCATTAGCTAAAGTGCCGCTTCAGGTTAAGAACAGTTTCAGGTTAAGAACCGACCTCTGGAACAAATTAAGTACTTAACCTGAGGTACCACTGTACATGACAGGATTATTATACCTCACCCCCTTCCTTTTTTTTTTAGCATGCTGAATGGGAATGCAGAAAAAGATTACTGTTCATAAAGGTAAGTTTGTTTTGCAGGATAGGAATGCATGACATATTTTTATATAAACACATAGGATGGCATCCATTGGTGTTTCTCTACTGATAGAAGGTACCAGTCAGTGAAATTGGGAGGGATATATTTTCTAGGAATTCCCAGTCTGCAGCAGATTCGGAGGAAGCCATTGATGGAAACCTCCTCTCTTATTGTTCCACTGCCTGATGCCTTCTTGTCAGCAGATGACATCAACTGGATACGACCCACAAGAGCATTTTTTAAAATACATCTACAAAATACCAGTGAATTGGTTCAAGAAGTTAGACTGCCTGTTAAGCAACATTTAAAAGAGAAGATAAGGATGAAAAAGACTCACTTGGTCACCACCAGCCTGTTTTTTCTCATGCTTTCTACTCCTGGTTTTTCTCTTTCTGGTTCTCCTTTCTTACCCGTCTGTTTTTTTGACTTTTTATTCACTGCTTGACTGATGGTTTTGGCACAATGCTTTGGCAGCAACTTAAAAAAAAAATGCAGTTAGTTTCAAAATAGAGCTGCAGTTCACAAAAACCAATCACCATTAAATAGATCAAACTTCACATTTCGATTTTAAACTGTTCATTTTGTTTCCAATATACCAAATACTTGCAAACTACTCGATACCAACTCAAGTGATTTCAATGTAGTTACTATTCCTTCTAGTTAAGAACAAGAGAAGAACAGCCTTCTATTACAAATATTATAAGCAAAACTTTATTAGAACCTTATGGAAAACTTTATCATATTTTAAGAACAAAGGAGATGGCACATTTATGTGATGACTCTACACCAAGGGGCTTGCAAACTAAAAATAAACTCAAGGAAAATAAAAAAGGGAGGGAAATGGAAGCAGGGACTAAACAAAGAATGTGCATTATTTCAATAACTCATACAGAAGCTTTGCCACAGCAGGGTAATGGGACTAAAATTAAATTCTCACCTGGTCACTTAGAGTACATTGCTCAGTGCAAATATCTGTGATAAGGTTCCGAGCCTGCTTAGCCATTTCATCCAGGAACATGTTACAAAGGGAAAGACTACGGTCCCCAATGTGATGTCTCTATCAAGATAAAAACAGAAACCTTGTTTTTCCAAATTGTTGCCATAGTGCTTAAAAACATTTTTAAAAAATCATTATCAGTGAAACATGCTTGCACTAAGTTCATTTAAACAATGAACCATGGAACAGCAATAAATCAAGCCTCACAACGAGAAGTTATCTAAATCTATTTGCTGAAGATCCAAAAAGCTTGCTTAAAAAAAAATGTATCCAAAGCTGCTTTAGCAGAGCTTTGATGGCACCACAGGACTTCAGTTTCTTCTTCTCCCCCTGTGCCCCTTTTTCTGGAAGGTCCTTCCGGAGCTGATTTTGAAGGTGCACAGGGGGCTGCAGGGGAAAGGGAAACTTTCACTTCTGTATCTGCACATCCCTTGCACTAGCAGAACAGGAGCACTGGATACTGTTCATTGTGTATACAACTTAAAATGTCCACTTAATCAAATGTGGCTCCCTAAAAAACCAGAGTTAAGAAACAAGTTTTTGTAGGTGTAAATTTCAACTTACTTGCCACACTTCTCTATCCCATGTTCCCAATTTACTTATGTTTCTCTACCTTACTCTCTTCTTGTGAAAACCAATATCAAAGAGAAGATTATGGGTTCTTTACCTCTTCTGGGCACAGCTCGTGGGTGCAGCTCATAAAGTGAGTGCAAAGCAGTGGGAATGCAATGGAGTATCTGGACTGAGAGGGTAGTTCCAAACACTGCTGAAACATCTTCTCAAAAGCACGGCTATAGAAACTGTTCAGAAACACAGGTTAAATTTTCATTCCACTGGGAGAAAGTAATTACAAAAAAAAAAGACCATTTAACAGATGCAACTAAGTATATGAAAAATTTCAAATGCCAGCCATTTTATCCCATGTCCACACAATCACTGAACTTGAGCAATTACATGCACTTGTACCAGATCCTAATAATAAAAGAGTTGCACTCATGGTACTTTACATTACCAAGGGAACCGAAAGCAGGGGGGAAAGAATGTATTATTTAAACCTCCCACTACGTGTACTGTAGCACAGCAAAATCAATGACTTGATGGGGGGCGGTGAAATTAATGGGGGGTGCAAAGTGTTGGATTATGCTACCCCCAAGTTACCCTTAGAGGTAGTATAAGCTGCTTCTAAAATTTCCAAAAGGACTAGTAAGACCCAGCATAGGTTAGGATTACTCACTTCCACCCTCTACAGCATGTAGAACTTACTAACCAGGCAATCCTAAACACATCTACTCAGAAGTCCCAACTGAGTTCCATTAAGCTTACTCCCACTGCATTTTAAACATTCACAGCACTTCATAATTTGCACCTTCCCTTCACAGAAATCCTAGAGACAGGTATTTGTAATTTTCTTTTGTACAGAATATGTTATCTTGCTGCTGCTGTAGAAGGAGACCCGAGAAAGCAAGACAGTCTCCAGCTGACTGCACATTGGCTCTTCCCCAAGAGCAAAACAAAACAAAAATCACAACCACGAGAAAGCTTTATAATGAAATTAAACAACATACCAAAATATAGAAAGATCAGATGTTTCCACCAACATCTCCACCAAGGAATCTACCATTTTTGTGTGGAAAATGATTGTGTTCATCATCTTTCCAAGTTCTCTGTGGTCTGCGAGGCCAAGTGAAGCTTTAGATACACTAGTATAGGCCTGTTGGCACATAAAAAAGTAACAATTCACATTATCCAGGTTCTAATTCTCATCTAAAAATCTGCCTTCATTTGAATGCAAGCATTAGTTTTTTAAAAAATGAGCAAAATCTACACACACACACACACACACACACACACACGGTAGCACTGTAGCTTGCTCTAATTTGCTTGGGGCAAGTCAAGTTTATAATACAACCCATTCTAAGCTGCCTTACTCCTCCATATCTACTTTTGGAACATGCTGAGGGTTTGCTCGTTCTTGAAACTGGGACTTTAAAAAATCCACAAAAGAGGTTATTTGAGGATTCACTAAGCAAGCCTTATTTTTCAGTTGCTTTACTTATACTTAAGAGTCAAATTCATATTTATAGACAAAACCTGCGTATAATATTTGTTGAAGAAAAGGTAAATATTTTCATAGTGGCACCCTACTAGGATCAAAACAATATCAGGGCATAGTAATGCCATACTATTTTGCTACTGCTGCAGATGTTACTTGAAAAGGGCTGGTTGTTCAAAAATTCCTCTTAGTTTGTAGCCAAAGATTTACTGGGCTCAATTTCAAAAAAACAGAGCTTGAAGCATATACCATATTGTCTTATTTTTGGAAGGTGGTTTTTTTTTGTTTTTTGTTTTAAAAACAAACCTAAATCCAGCATTGCATAAAAAGGAATGTATGTTCTTCCAACTCTTGTTTGCCTTTACAACTTCTTTGAACAACTGAGGAAAACCAGGCCTTTTACATTATCTCCTAACCAACTTCTAAGAAAAATGACTGGCTTAGTGTCTGGCAATGTGACCTTTCTACAAAGGTTCTCTTTGAGTATGTGTAATAAAGTGTTGAAGAACAGGACATAACCTTCTCAACTCTGATTTGGCCGTACAGCTTTGTTATTACAGACTTCTCTTCTATCCTTATCACTCTATTTCACGCTTCCTGAAACTGTTTGATGTAATTCTGTGCTCCTGCTTTGAACAATGGGTGTGTGTGTGAAAACGTCTGCTGAAGTTTATCCTATGAAAAAGTTTTTAATTCAGATTAAATTTGTACATTGATATATGCTACTTCAGGTATTTCATGTGCCATTCTACATTAAAAAGTAAATGCAGCACAGCTTTTTTTTTGAATATTTCATCTCCTTTTCACAATGCCTACCTCTTCTGAACAACACATATGAATTAATTAATCTATCTTTCTTTACAATTTTGCATCATTCATATTATGGGCAGCAGCAAAAGCAGTGGTAGTCTACTACTGAATTGACTCAAAACTAGTCAGCCTACATATTTTTCTCCACCACAATCTTGGCTTTATCCTCCTTTTAGCTGTTTTGCTTGTTTGTGAAAAACACCCTGGTCATACTGTGAACCATTCCCTTCCTGAATGCCTGTTTGGGAAATACATGAACTCAAATATTTAAATCAATTATTTTAAATCACTTTGATTTAAAACTGATCTACTCTTTAACACAGGGAAAGCAATATTGCTTTGAAGAGTGCACAAAAGTAATTCTTACCTGTAATCTAAACCAATCGAGCCTCATTCCTCTGAAGTCAAATACCTCCCCATCTTCAACTGCATCATGTGGAAAAATAAAATATGAAAAAACCATTTGGACAAATGTTTCACCCAATTAATACACATATTTAAAGTCAACAAAAAATGGAGGGGTGGGGAGAGCTGGCATGTGTATCTTATTTACAGAGCAGTCTTATGTGTATTTACTCAGAAGAAATATCCACGCTTTTTAGTATAATTTATTCCCAAGGTAAGCATGTGTAGGATTACGGTCACAAAAGTATGCACGCCTTACAGTCTAGTCCATTCTGAACTTAATGGGATTAACTCCCATGCAAGTATATATAGGATTGCAACCTTAGTTTTTCACAAGCCAATGGATAGCAAATGTAGGGTTTCCAAAGGTCATCAGAAGAAGGCAGCAATTCACAAGGCTTGTATGCTCCTCTCATGAACATGGCAGTGTCCTCTATATGCAGAAATGCACAGAGGATCTGAATGTTACATATCTATCCACAATATGTACAGGAATTAGTACTCTATAAGGCAGCAGATTGTCTTGGACTGTAAGTTTCACCTTCCCTGCTATTGCCCAAGCTGTAGGGAGGTGCTGAGAGTCGACCCAACAAAATCTGCAGGACCTCATGTTACCCACTTAAGACACACTATTTCCACTTTTGCTATGGCAGACATAGTTTAAGTTCATGGCTTACATATGCATAACTTACCTTGCTTCACACTTAAGGAGGTCATGGTGTTTACAAAAGAGGACATAATGATGGACTCATCTTCAGGGCATACCGAAAGATTCTAAAAATCAGAAACCAGGACACTACTGTGTTATAGCAGTTATTTTTCCAGCTACACAATTATCACTGCATCACGATAAAGCGGAGAACACATCAACGGATATGTGGCTGGCAGGAAACTCCTGTGCAGCTCCATCTGGACCTCAGCCTGGTGCTTGTCTTTGTATGAGATCACAGGTTATGGTATGAAGGCATGTGAGGCCACCACTTAAGTAGGTCCGGGCCTTATCGCTGCCTGAATAGCACACAGGCTCCACAATGAAAGAAATGTGGGATATAAATATAAGAACATAAATTTTAAAAGTAGCGGGATAGTGAGTGGTGCCAGTGGAGCACATGTAGGACTAAGGTGCACATAGTTTGTGTATGAGAGAGGACTGTGTGTGAAGGACTGTGTGTGAAGTATATGAGAAGGGCAGCTGTATACAGAGAGCCTGCTTCTTCTCCCTGCACCACCTCAAAATCACCCCACAAACTTTCAGATTTCCACTTGGGCAATTAAAGTATGGAAACTGTTTTTCTGACATAGGGTTGCGAAGTGGGGTTAGTATTATTTCACGGGTGCCAATGTCACTTAATCCACCTAATGTCACTTAATCCACCAAGTCTATGATGCTTGTAATTTGTTTCTCAATATAGGGAATCAAGAATTTGGCACATTTTTAGCAGTAGTCCAAAATAATGGAAGTTATGAGCGCTATATAATAGGATCCTGAATATTTATTTGTGAAAGCAAGACCATTTTAAAGAGCTCCCCTGCCCATTCAGATGTAATAAACAAATGCTATAATGTACACAATTAAAGGGGCTGAGAACTACAGAGAAGAGACACTGGTTGCTGATTGACTCCATTTTGTTTTCAAACAGCCTTCCCTCATTACAATGTCATCTTAACTACATGCTATTGAAAATTAACAAAAAGATTATTTCCTCCCCAATACAAGCAGCTTTATCCCTACAGGATGACTACTAGTTTAAATGTTGAACATCTACGCGGATGTGTTGTGTAGTATAAAATCTGAGCTCCATCTAGTGGGCAATGAAAAAGTAAAACAGTCATTTTTCAGTGATTGATAGTAACTATGTATCTGTGATTGACTGGTGTCTGTACAAAATATGTAGTTTCTATGGAACCTGTATATCCTGTTTTAGTCTTTGGGTTGCCTAATAGAAGTTCACACCTTACAGGATACTTTAAATGGTATTTTAACTTCTTAGCATTTCTTCACTCAGGATGAAAATCAACAAGTCAGTACTTAATTCACTACTGTAACCTTTTAATAGCAATATCCTCACCACTTACCTGCACAAGTTCATTTAAGACAACTGCATCAAAGCCCGATAGGTACTGCACATAGTATCTTTGCATAACTGGGCCATATTTTCGAACATGTGCCCTGAGCTCTTCCATGTAGAAAATCAGCTCTGCTATGTGCCTTAGGAACGAAAGAGAAACAAAGAATATTGACTAATGTAAGCATGTGTGAAAAATGTCAAGTGGTGTGAAATTCTCATTTTCATGCTATTTATTGGTCCTTAAATCATGGTTATTTGCTACTTAAGTATATCCAAGTTTTCAGTGAGATAGAGAGAACGCTAGCAGGGAAACTACATGTGGAAAGCCATAATTAAGTAAATAAACACATTCGCTTTATTACTGAAAAAGCTCTCTAGCTTTGCCCCAGTGAGCCCACATAATTAAAGAAAACAGCTATTAAAAGATATATTTGGAAGAGGGGGGGCGAAGCGGTGGAATTAAGAAAACAAAGAGGGATGGTTTTGCTGACATCACCACTCGTTTTCAAGCCCAGTGGGAAGCTACTTGCAGAAAATGTTAAGGGCTGGGTCACAACATGCTTTGAAGTTCAAAAGAAACACTTTTGAAAACAACCTATGGGACAAATGTTCCCGTTGATCCTCTAGAACTGACAATCAATAAAAGTGCATGGCACACATCCGCTTACATTGCTCTGATTAGAAAAGTATGTGTTGTTTTGGGGAGCAGATTGCTGGGTGCTGAACAGCCACAAGAGAAGACAACATTCCTCCAGGATCCTGGACTACTATCGCCAAACTGATCCTGAAGGTATTATCTTAGCAGACCAAGCTTGGACAACTATTAAAGGCCTGCCACTACTCGTTTATTTTGTTGTGATATCAGGATTTTCTACATTTTGTAAACATAAATCAGTTATGGAACTTTATGTATGTGAAGAACCATATGCCGATTGGGAAAAAAGACATTCAACTATTTGTTTATACATAAAAGTGAAGTTTCAATACAGACACAATTTGCAAAGACAGAAAAATTGAATCTAGATTCAGGTAAGTATCTGAAGAAGTGTGCATGCATACGAAAGCTTACACCCAGAACAAACTTAGTTGGTCTCTAATGTGCTACTGGACAATTCTTTAATTTATTTAGAAAAAGTGACTGTACAACTTGCTATATAGGGCTTCATAGTTACACCAGGAAACTATCCCCCAATTAATGGATGTACTTTGGGGAGTCACAAGACTCTGCTACTTTTGCTGAAACAGACTAAGAGTTATCCCTTTGGAAATGGTTACAATCTAGACTAGAGAGTTATGCAACTAACTGTTGCAAGCTCAGCGCAACTTTTGTTTGTGATCTGCAAACACAAACACACAGGAATGATAAGCTGCTTTTAAGACTTAGCCGGCACTCCTATACACACATTTCTGAGAGTAAATACCACTGAATTAAATGGTGCTTACATTTAAGTAGACATGTATAGGATTGCACTTTTAATGTCATTTCAAGGCAGGACTACAGTGTAGCAGCAGGTGTGTGAAGAATCAAAGAAAATATTTGAAATCTTTTTAGGGAAGCTTCTACATAAACTCTCTGGATTAAGGCCAATGTGGCATTTTTCACCACTACCCTGCCCAATACATGCTGACTATTTAAAGGAGCTGGGTTTGGGGACATGGCTAGATAAACACGAGACCTTTGCTATATGAATTCCAGCACATTATTCTGAACTGAATGGCTTTGCATTTATTACACTCACAAATGTATCTTAATGAAATTTTGGTTTCACATTATTTTAACATATCTAGAAATAACGGTGATCAACCAAGTCAAGGGAAAAACCTCCATATATCAATGCAATCAAGACCACAATATGCCTGAAGAATAAGAAGAAAAACAAGTAGTAGTACACTATACCAAAGTGCTTTGGCAACAGTGGGTTCCATATCATGCAAGAAATCTTAATTTTAAAATATACCAGATATGAAACGTACTTATCTATGAAATCATCTGCACTCTTCTTTGGCATGTTATCTGCATGTCGTAGAAGCCAAATAATTTCATCACGAGCAAACGATAATGCCATAAAGACGAAAAGTGCCTGGGAAAAATCAAACACACATTAAAATGTTTCCCTTTGCAGATATTATAAGTGAATGTACAGCAAATGGAAATGAACTCTGTGGATTGTGCCCGTAAATAATTTCCCCCCTATTTACTAAGCTTACTTACCTTGGGACCCAACAGTCCTGGCTGATCTGACAGGACAGTAGCTAGTTCTTTCAGTGCAGACCGTAAAAATTTGCGTCTTTCTCTGTGCATTGAACCACTGTTTTCAGAATACAAATACACTAATTAATCACCAATATACTGTACTTGAAAAATCATTTCAAGTTGTGCTTTGAGTCCATGGCAGTGCATTCTCAATTAAAAATGGTTTTTAAAAACCACCTCTCATATTGCTCCTTAAGATCAAGTTTTAATACACTTGTGAGGCCATTACATTTTCATGTTACAAGTGGAAATAAGATTTAAAGAAAACAGTTATGTAAAATCTGTTTTTGACAGTTTTTTTATATTGGCTGGAACATTGCCTCTGACTTTTATGTAATGTATGCAGCAAACTCGTCTGAGAAAAGAGGTGGAAAGTATGTGGCTCTCCAGATTTTTTTTTGGACTCCAGCTCTTAGCAGTCCCAGACAGCATGACCCACAGTCATGGATAATCGGAGTTGTAGTCCAGTAGTACCTGGATGGTCACATATTTGCCACCCCTGTACTAAATAATAATATCCAAGATCAGACCAGCCATGCCTGGAGAGCTCAGTTGGTTAGAAGGTGGTGCTAATAACACCAAGGTTGCAGGTTCGATCCCTGTATGGGACAACTGAATATTCCTGCATTGCAGTGGGTTTGACGTGATGATCCTTAGGGTCCCTTCCAGCTCTACAACTCTATGTAAGGCAAAGGTAGGAAATGATTTTCATCCCAGGGTTGAATTCTTTTCTGGGCAATCTTCCATGAGCCACATGCCCATAGTGGATGGGGCCAGAGGTCAAAGCGGGAAGAGTTCTCAATATGAATTTTACCATTGTACAGTAGGCTACACAGAGCAACCATTCTGCCCTCCATCCAAGCAGCATTACCAGAGTTCAAGGACACATTCCAGAACTGCAAGGGATGTGGCCTGTGGGGGGGGGGGTGACCTGGAGAGAGTCCAAAGGGCCAGATAGGGGTCTGGAGAGACACATTTGGCCCCTGGCCCTGAAGTTCTCCATTCCCAATGTAAGGGAACACAGAGTGAAATTCATTGTATAAAATATAGGCTTGGATTGAAAGATCCAGCTGGTGAACAGGAAGCAAAACCAGCTACGAAGAGATGGAGCTTCCAAGTATGTAGGAGCAGCAGATGAGGAAAGAGAAACTGGCAACTCTCTACCCAAAACAAGCAAGAGATTCTTCTGTGTGCCATGAGGTGCTTTTAAGCAACTATCTTTCAGCATTGCTGATACAGTTGTATAGTTTGGCTAAATACTGAAAAATGTAATTAGTAGTATTTTATAAAAACATATTTTACAGTACACTTACGCATGTGATACAGCCGCTTCCTTGCACTCTCTTATGTCGTTAATACGTTTGTTATAGCTGCAAGTGTAAACAAAATGTATAAACATATTGGTGATAAAGACTTCCCATCTCTCTACAATTGCATCAGAAAGAGCAACTTTCCTTTAGCTAACCAGTTCCTGGAAAAAGGCTTCTCAATGGGTCAGTTAAGGTCCTGTATTTAGATCAAATGCCACTCAGACTTAGGAATAAGTGAACGTGGAGCTAGGCTTCAATTTCTGAACAAAGTTAAAAGGCATGCAACCAAAAGCAAAGTTTAAATTTAAAGCAACTCCAAGAATTAGGTGTAAAAACCCCCAATTCAAGCACAATGAAGAACCTGGGTAAAGGAAAGTGGGGTATTTTATGTGGAGGAAAGTAAAAGGAGGGAGAGCATATGCAAGATGCTGCTGCTTTCTCAATCTCAACCCTAGATATCACTGAATTCCACAAGACCTCTTGTTCATCTATCTCTCATTTGCCACTATATGCATATATATAGCGAATGCAATAAAATCTAATCTATATTTCAAAAACCGTACCCTCTTATGTTTACAAACAAGTCTTCTGCAGCTTTGTGAATATGGAAAACTTCATCCCGAAACAAAGCCAAGCAAGAACTGCTTTGAAGAGCAAGCTTCCAAAGGGTCAAAGCAGTTGCATCACTGTTCAGGACTCCATGGCACAAAATAAACCCAACTTTGAAAAGAGAAAGAAAAATCAGCATTATGTAAAAGTCATGGTGACAAATTCAAACTGTTGTCTGTACCACCAGTGGTCCACAAGCTTCATTAAGTGGTCTGCAGCATTCAGTGGATTTGTAGTTGAAGATAGGAGATGACACATCCATTGTATTAAATATTCATATTGATTTTTAATGGTATTTTAATTCTTTGTCCTATTTATTATATTGCATTTAACTGTATAGGTGTCTTCCCACTTGAATGCAATCAGCATGTGTGTTCCAGCTGACACACACGAAAAAAGGTTCAAAAAGGGGGTGGAAGAGGGCCAGAAGTGAAACGGGGCAATCCCGGTGATGCGCATGGCTGGCCCAAAATGGAACCCCCATGTAAGTGGGGATTCCCCTGTACTACAATTCCATGGAATGCAATAAAATCTAATGTAAGAAGAAATAAGCAGCACTAAAAACACAATTAAAAATCATACAGCATCTAGCACAGTGCATTACAATTGCTATAACAAGCTGAAAAATCATTAAGCGCTCCACTAAGATCCTCAGCAATTTTCATGGGGTCCATGGGAGGGGGGGTAGGTTTGGGAACCACCGTTTTATAGGAACATGGGAAGCTTATAATGAGCTAAACCATTGGTCCATCTAGCCCAACAAGGTGACTGGCAGGAGACAGAAAGGAGCCTCTGCATGCAGGTGAGATTGCTCTGTCACATGTGTGGTCTTCCCCATAGATTTATTTTACTGCAACTAACAGGTAAATCCTCAACCTACATGTCATTCAACAGTCAATGGACTGTAGTCAGCTAAACAGTTCCATTAAGGCAAAAGCTTTTGGCTGTGCAGCGGAATTTCCCTGCCCTCTCCTTTCCCCACTATCTGAATCTGCTCCAGAGGGTGGGGGTGAGGGAACCCAGAACATATTAGGAAGGGGACACATGAGGGATCTATGAGTAAAGGAAACTCCATTGTGTGGCCAAAAGTGCTTGTGCCAGTGGAAATGTTTGGATGCTGCCCAAGTATCCTAACGCAAGTCCACAGCTCACGATAATCAATCTAGGAATAAAGGCTTAAAATAGAAAATGCACAGTAGAAAGAAATGCTGATAAATCTGATTATAAATTTGCAACATCAACATCAACATGGGAAGCAATTTTTGAAAGAGAGGCTCAGGTCCTGCCCTACTGGATATGATAGCAAAACATTTTACCCATAAATGTACATTTTACCCATAAATAGTATATCTTTTTTCTAGCACATCATCTGCATTTAGTCATGCTGCAAAATGAAATTCTACAGCATGTATAAGTACTCTTGAACTGCCCAAATACAGTTAACAAAACTGCCAACGGTGTCAACTTGCACAAAGAACTTTATAACATGCAAAGGAGTCTTTCTCTCCTCCACCTTGCAGCTCCCGCTCCCACCCTTCGATAACTCCTCTGGAGATTTAGGAGAACCTGTCAGAACATATTTGATGGGTGGGAAAAGAGAAGGGGCAAGTCCAATTGAATTTGCTGATGTGATGTTTGATCTCACCCATAGGACAAAATCCAGCCAAAGTTAAGTAGTTAAAAGTTCTATTACTTCCCCGTAGATACCAATGGAATTAGAAGTGCTTAGCTCTGGAATATGCTTACAAAATTCCAATACCTCAGAACTTAGAGCTTACACAATTGTAACATTGCCTGTTATTAATGGGATAATGAGATCAGAATAGCCTCAGCCTAGCTCCCGTATACGAGCTCCCTGCACACTCCCACCCAGTGTCTTCACTAAGCTAATAGCTAAGTCAATACCAATGCTAGCCATGGTTATTGCTAAGCGCAGTTTGTTTTAAAACCGGGTTTGAAAGTTGTTAAAGAATCCTGATAAAGACCAAACCTTGGTTACAATTATGTTTGTTAGCAATGGTTTAAGCATTTTGCACATATGAAGACTGGGCCTTGGGAGACAGAATGAGTGCTCCTGCTCCCTTAACCATGGCTAAGAGGTGGGCACTGTTACATCTGAACTGACCTCGTGGCTCCATTATACATGAAAACAGCTGTAAAGAAACAGGAAGCACTTCAGTAGAACATCAAACTTACATATAATCCACTTCTCCATTGTATCCAGAGACAGGTATTCGCATGGCATCTGTTTGTAAAAACAAGCTGTCATCAGAAAATGACACATTGCAATCTAGTTAATACATGAGCTCTGGGTACAATACTTTAAACAAGGCTGATGAAATAATAACAGATCTCTAAGTGAAATCATTTATTAGGGAAGGGCTGCTTCAGGGGTACAAAAGGGTTTAAAGTACACTTTCAGGGCTTCTCCACGTTTGCTCTAAACCAATTCCTCCTGGTCCTTTGTGTGGGCACACCCTGGAAGGGCACGGCCCATATGCTGGGCCCAGTTCTAACTCTAGGAGCTTATGGTACATCTTTTTGGTTCCAGGAACAAATGGACAATCTATGCTATGACCTAGTAGCCTGATGAGGCACACAGATCAAAATGATCTTAAATGATCTGAGATCCACTTGTTACTCACTCTGGCTTTGAGGCAGTGGGAAGACAGCTGGAGGACAGGTAGAGTAAAATTCATGGGAAGGTTATTCAAACACTAGCAAGAGACTATTATTGGGCCTACTCTGTGGTGAAGCAACTATTCTTCTGCATCTTCTCAGTGTCATTCAGCAGAGCTTTGGAAATCTGGCCCAGGGGCAGATGCAACAGAACCTTTGGTATAATGCTGCAACACATTTGCAAGACACTTTGAGGACATATCCCATATTGATCATGACTCCACTTCTTGTCCACACATCCCTCAGAGAAGGCACATGGAGAAGGGTCTCTGACGGTGAATGAAGCTCAGGTATTTGGGTCCTGAGCTGCATAAAGTTTTATATATTAAAAACATAACTCTGAATTGAGTTTGGAAAATAATTGGTAACTGGCACAGTTGTAACAGAATTAGTGCTAGACACTCAGATCAGAGTCAGAAATCTGGCTGCCAAATTCCGTGCTAGCTGCAGTTTCTAAACCATCTTCATCAGCTGCCCCACATATAACACACATGGCAGTAATTAATCTAAAGGTTACTAGAGTGCAAACAGCAAAAGTTAGGGTCATATCTGGCCCACCAGCTGATGCTGATGGAAGGCACTGTGTGCCATTGAGTCCACTTGTGCCTTGAGTAACAGTAGATCCAGAAGTACCCCCAAAGTGCACACTTGTTCCTTTGGGGGGAGTCTAGCCTCATATCACTCTCTCTCTCTCTCTCTCTCACACACACACACACACACACACAGAGAGAGAGAGGGGGGGGGGAGGGAGAGAATGAATAACCTCAGCTGGGAATTTTCAAAAGCAAACCTCACAAACTTTAAGTTCCATAGAATTGAATCAAAGTAAAGTATCGTACTGTGTCTGACTGTGCAGGATTAAGCATTGTGCTGGGAGCGCTGATGAGGCTCAAGAGTTGTGCGTTTCTCCATTGGTCAGCTGAGAGGTTTCGTCGAGGATAGACCATCTGGAGTGAGATTAGGGCATCTGAAAGAGCCTAGAAAACAGTAAATACAAACATATTGTTTTGAACGATTAGCAGTTAAGTACAATAAATACAATTTAACGTTTTCCTAATCTATTCCATTATTACAGTACTCTCAAGCATCTAATGGTCATGTATTTCATGTCTCTCCAACGCTGTATGAGACAAATGCCGGGACTTGATATATTTTTTCCTTGTCTCACAAACCTGCAACCTTTGCCAAAGGATTTTAAAATTTAAAATATTATTTTAAAGTGCAAATTGTAAGTTCTTAAATAACTAGGTTGATATTAGAGAATTTGGATACAGTATAAGCATGTTATCCCTACAGTCAATTTCTAAACTGAACCAATGTATCTACCAGACAGAAAAGCCTCCTTTAGCTAAATATATGTAAATGAAGAACCAATTTGATCATTTCTCAAAGACTCGAAGCTTGCTTCAAACTGTCATGGGCAAGGAATATTAATTTCCTACTCTGCTTTTTTTGCAAGGATGGGGATAGTCATGGCAGAGTAGGACAGAAAGGAGCAACACTGGCAAGAAGTGAAAATAACAGACCTCAGGATTTTGTGGAGAATGTATATGGGCTAAAAGTGGGAAGTTTATATGCATGGTCCCCTTTTCAGGTGTTCTAATTTTGAGAGGGTTTGAAGGGGAATTCTAAGTGCATTCACCTGAATGTGCTTAGAATCTCCCTTCAGACCTTCTCTCTAAATATGGGAAGGTTTGAAGTAGTATCGGTGTGCAGGGAAACACTGCAGCAGGGATTGTGCATGCACATCCCCAACTTGACCTTTTCAGGCCCACACTTGTGCCTGAAGAGGTGGTTCGGTGTGCTGGTACCTTAGTCCCACACTTAAACCTGCAATCCTACGCTCACTTTCCTGGGAATAAGCCCCAATGGATTCAATGGAACTTTCCTCTTCTAAGTAGACATCATCAGAATTGCCATTAACCTCACAAACTATCATGGGTTTGGGTTGTCTAAATGAACTATTTAATTCTTTTAAATGCACACAGAAAGGGGAAAGCTTGTCAATTTTATTAAAAACTGCTTATCCTCAATTTTCTGTTTTTTTAAAAAAAACTTATAAAAAATATTTTCAGGAAAAAAGGGGGGAGAGACAGTCAGACAAATGGTCAGAAAGAGGAGAAAAAGGCTTATACATACTTTACTATGTGGTACAAATTCCTCCATCATCTTCTTCAAAGGGTTTTCATAATCCACAATCATCTGGCCAAGACGTGGGTATTCCCTATCACTAAAAAAAGCAACAAAGGAGATTAAGGAAAATGCATTGTATAACATGCTCCCAATCTTTACAAAAAAGACATTCAGTGTGCTATGCATTTTTACCTTGCTCCATGTGTCATCTCATGAGCATAGTTGTACAACCCTATGATGGCCTTCCGCTCTTCAATCCGAGACAGCAATATCATTAGTGTTGTGTAGGTTATGATTAAATCTAGGTAGTTCTTTGTTAAATCAAAATTTACAGTCTAGAAATGAAATACAGAAAAAGGTTTTGTATTGTAACAGATTACTCATATCATCTTCAAGTTCTAATCCTTCATACATTTCATATGCATTTGAAATGTCTCACACAACTTAAAATTAGCACCTATTAGCACCTATTAAACATAGAGAAGCACCTTAAATATATTATCTTTATTTACTGTAGCACATACTAAACACTAAAATGTGTAATAGGTTAGCACAACTCAATGGACTCACTCTTAGAGGACTCCAGGCTGAATGGTCTTTTCAGATATTTCCAAGAATTATGTTAGAAAGCAGTGCATACATAAAGGACCAAAACTCCCAGACAAAACTAATACATTGGAAGTGAGCTAAAGCATCATTTGACCATTTTCCACCTTTACTGCAATTAGAGGAATAGGTCAAGACCAATGTTTGAACAGCCACTTCAACTCCCAGTCCATTTCCAGGCACAATTTCATAGTATTTGTATTGATTTAAAGGCCTAAACTATTTAGGACTCAGGTCATTTTTATCTCAGCTGCGCAGTGTAATCCTATGCATGTTTACTTGGAAGTAATTTCCCAATGTGTTCACTTGTGCTCGCTCCCTAGTAAATGTATTAAGAATTGCAGTTCAATTGAATTTTTAAAAACTTTCGTGGACTTACAATATCAAAGAAGACTTGGCAAACATCAATAGTGTTCAGCAATTCACAGACATGGTCCTTGAAAACAAAAAGAGAAAGGAAAAATCTGAAATTATTACTGGACATTTTTTCCTGAATTTGGAAAAAAAAATCAAAAACACACCCTCAGCCAATAACAGCAATACGTTTTTTTAAAAAACAATTTTTAAAATATCCATTACTTTAACATAGAAAGCACTTTTAAAAAGCAAATTATTTAATCTGCAGTCAATGGTTGTGAAATTCTATCAAGGCCTGCAAGAGCAGCTGAACTGTACTTCAGGTGCCTTACCTTAAATTCCATAACATCAACAAATGTGAAGTAATATAAAGCCAGATTCTTCAGAATCTCTGATTTCTCTTTCTGCAGCTGAGCAAGCTGTTGCTACAAATCAAACACACACACACATATAAACTAAACAGTTCTTGGAAACAAATGCATAATTTTAAGAAAGCCAAGGAATCATACTTGCAAGAAGCAGGTGCACAATTTTTTACAGGGATCAAATGTTTAGTGTATTTCTCCAATAGCAAGGTCTTCATGGTTGTGATTTTAATATATGAACAAACTAAAGGGCACAATTCCTCCTGCCTTAAGCTCAATAGGTCACTCTCCCTCCCATTGATGTAAGCATCTACCATTCTGCTGGCAATTGTCAAGAAAACAGGAAGCCAGTGACTGCTTCCCCTTCCTGACCTCTGTCCAAGCCAGACTCTGACCTGGAGAGGGAGGGCTAGATGGGCAAGTAGCAAACAAGCTAGCTTCCCATTCCAGGAACTGGCAGCACACTGCTGCACATGCAAACCTCCCTATCCACATGGGCCAAGGGGCAGAATGTAGAAGCAAGGATACACCTTTGGGCTATATGCAATCCTTCCAAGCATGTTAAGAAAGTGATGGTGCCCACATTCTGCAACTAAATGCTTCTTCTAATAAGCGCCAACTACCAGCTAATTAGTACACATTAGTACCAAAATTATTAACTATAACTACTAGAGATTAGAGAGTGTTAAAAAGGAATTGGTTATACGAGTAATTAGCCAAAGCAAAACCATTAATGAGCACAAATCAGCATGAAAGAAAATAAGGACAGATTTCTTGAGGTGGGAAAAGAGGTGACAGCAGAGTTTACAGATTTTACTACGGAGAAAACAATACGCTTTAAATTCAGAACTTACCAAAAAGAATATCCAGGCAAAGCCACGTTAAGCATGCAAAATAAAATGTAGATACAAACATAAAATACAGTCACGGTTCTTTAAGCAGTCCCATATAACACAATATACATTAAAACACAAGCAACAAAAGAAACAAAGATGAAAAAGAAGCAAGAGGATAGCGTGTTAGACACTGGTGAGGAAATGGAAGAGAGACTATGAATACAAGGATATTCAGTAGTTGTAAAAGTAGATTTTCACACAGTATTTTTCAGCAGTGATCAAATGTGTTATTCCTGCAGGATACAAACTAATCAGTAGACAGGGAAAGAATAAAGTTACACAAAAGACCAGCGAAGAATTAGAACATCTTCTTTCAACTTCCTATATTAATTTTTTTAAAAATAATTTCATGCCCTTCAAATGTATAGAGAGCATTTAAAAACACACACCTATGCCACACAGTTGTAAGCATAAACTAGATAGACAATGTCTTCCACAAAGTTGCACAGGGATTTTCACCTATTTTCATTGATAAATAACACACTTTAAAATTACATTCTTCCATTTGACATTAATAGAGGGGGAGAAACTTTTACCCAAATTCAATTTTCATTATACACATATGGATCACAAAAATGGAAAGCATTCCCTGTTTCATAAAAAAGCTGGTTCTCACAGTCAACAGAACTATGAAATTGAAGGTTGGCATCTCATGACTCCTGGCCACTGCAATATTGAAAATCCTGCCCACTCTAGTTTTTTGTGTATCTAGGTCAGTGTGGCCATCCATTTCTACTTTGTCTTTACATAGACATCATATATCAAAGTCAAAAAGCAATAAGAACATTTCCAGTACAAAATAGACTGAAGTCTAATGGAGCCTGCAGGCAGCATATTTATGTAAAATAAAATTTACATATTTTGCATGTAAAAGTACATTCAGCATAATCTATGTTTAAATAGTATGTAGAGTCAATTAGACTTGTGTATTTTGTACAGGAAATGCTGTCATTGCTCGTATCTGGGTCTATGTAAGGAAGAAATGAATGACCAGTTCAACTACTTTGATACCATAGAATAATCAAAATATTAAAAGAGGGTGGCATCAGCAACAGAATCTTGATAAAAGTTTACCTTTTGAGAAAAATGAAAGGTAAATATTGCAGGCCCAAATTCAGGAGGGTCTGTATGATTCTCCAATTCATGAACACATAAAAAGTCTAATATGATTAAGGGCCTTTCCATAGTCACCTTCTTTCATATGCATCTAGCTAAATAACTCTCCCTTCACATATATATATTACTTATATCTCAATCATACACACACATTCTGCAATTGGATAACATCATACGACATCGTACTGGCTAGACATAAATAAGAACGGGGGAGTGGGGGTGGATCAAGGAAAAGAAACTGAAAGACCACACTGAGAATTATACAGCATAAGACAGTAGCCTAACCACATTAAAATGTACACACCTTTAGACTGGTAATGAAACAAAGAGCAGTTAAGTGTATCAATGTACATTATTCAATCTTATGGCAATATACTTATATATTATAGTAGAATATTTATACAGAAAAGTATCAAAACTTAAGGTTGTTTTCTGAAAATATTTATCACTTAGTGAAGAAATATTTATTTCACCAAAGCTATCAAACCACTTAGCCTTTTACCAGTTTTAAATGTTTTATGCTTTTTATGTTTTCTGTAGTCAAAAAGCAAGACTGGTAATTAATTCAACTTTAAACAGTATTTACTTATACCTTTCCCGAATTAATGTTACTGATGCTAGTCATTACATGCCTTAAGATAGGGGGCTGATGAAAATATTAGACCCCATCTCAGACTACTTGTAATGATTTTTTCCAGGAAATTTTATCCAATTAGATCTATAAACTACGCCAGCCCACCTGAAACATATGCCAAGATTCAAAGAACCACAAAACCAGTCCTGTGATCCCAAGAGAGCTTTAGACTCACACACACCCCTTTTCTTTTTAACCTCTCTGGCCTCCCAAACACTGCATGACACACTGCTTTTGAAAGGGAGGAGGACTTCAATAGTAGTTTGTAGGGGGGGAGGGGGGAATTAGCTGGGAATTCCAGTGCAACAGGAATTTCACTTACCACAACATGTGTGATGACAGGTATGAGTCACCCCACCAATGTTAGAGCTGCAGAGGTGTGTGATCACTTGGGAGTTGAATGATGACCACCTTTTCCCCAACATTAGGAGAAAAACTTGCAACTGGTTGGCTGCTGAACTGCTACGGAGCCTGGAGCACGCCACCAGCATCTCCCCTCCCACTTTTCCAGCTGCAAGTTTAAAGCAGGGCTGGGATCTGTCCCTGGCCTTATATATCAGATAGCATACCAGAAGTGAGTGAGCGTGTGAACGTTATATGTACAGTGGACTCGGCCTACTGTACATATAACCTATAACCTAGGACTGTATGTGAACAGCACAAGTCCTCAAGAACAAAGGTTAATACAAATTATTGTAATTAGTATAATTAACCCTGTTCTTTTTTTACAGTTCTAATAGAATCAGATATCTGACTACTATTCTGTTACCATTGCTGAGAACCAGCTGCTTTTGGTCCACTGTCACCTGGTGGTAGCCATTCTCTCAGGCTACCTGAACTATTTCCATTTTAGCTGGTTCTACAATACAGCTGACTATAACTTTAAAAACTGTTGCCCGAGTTTGTTTTTTTCCTCCTCCTTCCCATCCCTTTTTCACTGAGTGTTATATCTTTCATATTGTAAGCCTAAGCGCAGGGATTCTCTTACTACTAATCTTTGTAAGCCCCTCAGAGAGCTTTTCCAGTTAAAGAACAGGGCAAAATTGCTTTAAAGAAGCAAGCCAAGTCAAAAAGTGGACAATATTCAATGGGTTGTTTGGTTATTTTCTAAACCTATCTAAAATTCTACTGGGCCTTGTGATTCAACACATCTTTTTGGTCTCAGCACGGAGATTGGGGGGGGGGTTGAGGGTCAAGGCGGATTAGTTATTCTACATGTGGGTTTTCAGATAGATTTCTACAAATTGCCTAAGTAGGCTAGTTGTCCAATATTCCATCAAATAATATCAGTATTGTTCTGCAAGTTACACTGCCAGAAAAAATGCTAATGTTTTAAATTATTCATTCAAGATCTTGTCTACAGGATTTCAACCTAATATTAAAATAAAGCTTGGATCTTTAGTGTTACAGCAAGTATTCCAGAATGGCTCATTTGCATGCTTAGCCTGAGGGCTTCTCTTTAAATACAGATATAAACCCTATTAAAGTACCATCTCAGCTTGCTCCTAGTTAAAAAGCAACTGATTGTTTAAACTTATTTAACACAATCCTTCAAGAGAGAGTTCAAAAAGGGGAAGATTTCAGCGGTTTTGCTTTTAAGAGAGCTGGAGTACAGAAAGTATTAGGAACCCAAAACAGCTCAATAAAAAAAACTGAGAAAATCAGAACAGGGGGAAGTGTACCTCAACTCTTTACAGCACCACAGGTTTTAGCCTTTCAATTGTCTTCTTATAGATAAGACAGATGGCATACCAGAAATATGCATACCACCCAATGTAAATATTACAATGGCACACTTACTACAGTTTGATTCCAGGATATCCTAGAGCAGAGCTTTCTAACCCCTTTGAGTCCATGGCTCCGTTGATCACCTACATTCTTTCTGCAGCATCCCTGTGGGGCTCTGGAGCCCAGTTATGTCACCCCTTGCCTGCAGAGCTGGCAGCCCCTCACTCCTTTTCAAACACCCTTCCTTGTGGAGTGTTCCCTCAGCCTCCTCTCCTATCCCCACTCCTTGGGAGTGCTTCAAGCAGCTGTCGCCACTGCCCCCAGTCTCTGAAACACCTGCCCCAGAGAGAGCTGTCTCCCCAGGGGCCTGGGAAGAGGATGCCTTGGTGGCCCGACAGAGACTGGCCAAAGGTGAACATGAGGCCAGAACTATACCTTGGGAGGCAGCAGTGACAGCAGCGGGTGCTGCCAGGCCTGCATGGTGGAAAAGCTCCCCTTCAGCACTGGGCACTTAGCTTCCAGGCAGGCCTTGCACAGAGTAAGCACAAAAAAGGCCAGCACAACACCTGCCTGCCAAGCCTCCCACTTGTCTATTCATTCTCAACAGCAAGGTCTGGTGGACTGGCTGGCTGGGCTCCCTCGTCTACTTGCTTACTTACTTACTCTGAGGCTGCCTGAGCTCATGGTAACCAATATCCCCTGGCCAACCCCAGAGACACCATTTGCCTGGGGAGCTTGTAGCCAGGGCTGCTGCAACAAACAGTTGTGCAAGCCTTTGGGAGGCAGAGACATGAGAGGGCATCAGAGGGAGGGAGGGAAGGAAGGAGACCAGTGTTGCCTGCCGCACTCCTTACCATCATTCAGGGCACCCCAGGGTGCCATAGCACACTGGTTGAAAACCAGTCCTAGAGCATAAGAACTCTGGATGAACTGCTTATTCCCATACTACTAAGAGTCCTTAGATACCTGTCCTTTTACATTTCATCCCTTTACCCCACTCTCCAAATTATTCTTATCTCATTAGGCAATGTTCTAATTGCTGTAATCCACCCTGGGAACTTGGGGTGAAGTGTGGGTAATAAATAATAACAATAACTACTGCAAATTCCTTTCTGCAGTTTGTACCATAACTCAAAAAACAGTTTCACAGTCCAAAACCTATTTCTCATTTTCCTTTAGAAAGTTGCAACTTTCTATTATTTCTATCCAAAGAAAAAACTTTAATTCACCTACAATCAAGCTACATTAAGGTGCGCATTAGATTTGATGGCACATTTACATTTGCCAGCAAATACTTTTTTTGGTTTTAATAGTACTCTAGATCCTGATATTCAACTATGGGAGTTCTATACCTCATGGGAGAAAGTCAGTATTTTAAGAACTACAGGAAGATCCTGACACACACAAAAGGGGAACTGACAGCATCTACCAGCACGTTTCCCCACAAGTTTCCAAAGGAAAAGACACTTTCACTCAATTTCTCACACTTCAAAACAAAGTTTTGAATACTTAGGTGTTAACTCAGGCATCCCCAACCTTCAGCCCTCCAGATGTTTTGGATTACAATTCCCATCATTCCTAACCACTGGTCCTGTTAGCTAGGGATCATGAGAGTTGTAGGCCAAAACATCTGGAGGGCCACAGGTTGGGGATGCCTGCGCTAACTCAAGCTCTTCCACCTTTGAAAATGATGCTTTTCTTGTTAATTCTTGTTAATTTCATAGCATTCGTGTCTGATACACAATATTAAACAGGTACAACTTGTCTAACATAGTCCTAAAATAAGCGTTATTAGCTCTGTTCTAAAGGATACAGCCACTTTCTTTAAATTTACCCTGGTTGAATACTTTCTTTAGATATCCATTTTTCATGTTTTTGTTACAAGTAAATATTTTTTATGCAAACTGGAAACGTAAGTTAATAATGCCCATTGCTAAAAAAAACAACAACTAAAGATCCATGTGTGGAACAGAAAATTGCTACACAAATCAGTAGAACTTCAACTGTCAAATATATATTTATACTAAGAGTTATCCAACAAAGTAGTTCTGTTAGCGGAGGGATTTCTGTTTGTGCAACAGCATTTTCCCTCCCTCTCCTCTTTCTGCAATACCTCCCACACCTGCTCAAGTCTGCTCTGGAGGGTTGAGGTAAATCCCAGAAAGACTGGGCAGGGGCAGAAGAGGATAGGGAGGGAGGGGGAATTATGTTGTGCAGACAGAAGTCCTTGTGCCAACAGACTTCATTGGATACCACCCACTGCATCCTTCTGATCCAAAGAACTCCGAGCAAAAAGAGGAAATGTATTATTGCTATTCTGTGACCTCTTGTGCAAGACTTCTCATAGAACAGTATCACAGTTGCATTGCATTACTGTATGAGAAACAAGGTGAATGAGGAAGATACAGGCTCCAGTGGGTTATAAAAAAGTATTGAAAGTGCTTGTGTAAAGTCTTACATAAGAACTTACACAAAAAGGAAGGACTTCTCTGGATTGGAGCTCACTTTTCTCACATTATTCTTCCACTAAATCAGAAACAACCCTTCCATGAGCACATAATACTCTCTGCTAGCAGAACACTTTTGGATCTAAGCCATTATGTTTAAATATATGATGTTACATATGAAATTGTGGGTTGGCAAAATATCTCTGCTTAGTAACTGGCACTGTTTGACATTTGGCAATCAGTATCACTCAAATAAAAAGTACTACATGTATTTTAACATTACCTAATAAATGACCATAAGAGAGGGAAGAACACTTAAAATTACCAGTGCTTAGTAACTGTATTGGAAACTTGAATTCTCAAGCACTCATGCAAACTATTGCATGCAGAGAACATGCAAACCCATTACTTGCCTCCCCTTTCCACCTCTGAGAAGAAAACAAACATGTAAAAATATCTTCCTCTCAATTCTCATTATAAAGAAATCACAATTAGTTTATGAAGAGTTTACTGCATTACAACCAGAATTCAATTAATGTTGTAAACAGTCTTAAATTGCTTTGATCCCATTTTAATTCAAGACATGAAAGTCAATATAAAAGGAACAACACGGCAACAGCAAAACCAAATTATCTGGGGACAAGCAAGGAAACTGAACAAGGCAGGGATGAGAAACCTGTAGACCTCCAAAAAGTTGTTGGATTCCAACTCCTATCAGCCCCAACCAGCATGGCCAGTAGTAAAGAATGATGCAAGCTGGAGTACAGCAACTTATGGAAGGCCACAGGTTATGGATTGCTTTAAGTCAAGTAATGCCCTTCTTCCAACTTTCCTGAGACATGCAGAGTCATCTAGTTCTAAGACTGACTCCACAAGAACTGGAACTATTTCAGTTTGGAGGATTACCTAAACTGGAAGCCTCCTGGTCAACTGTTTTCCAGTAGTAAGCCATTTCCATCTTCTGTGAAGATACTCAGCACTTTACATTCTTAAGAAAAACCTCAGAGCTTTATTCCACGATGTGTTTGTTAATATACTGAGCTGTATACACGTAGACTTTCAATGCACTGTCCGTAGAATAAACTGACAGCACTCACTCCAAGGAATGTAGCATGCAACTGAAAGCCTTATATGAATTTCTGCCATCAATTCATCATCTTACAAATACTCATACTGCAATTCTGATTACAGAAAAACTGCCCTGCACTGTCTAGGATTAGTATATTCCAAATTTCACAAGGCTTCTGTCCCTTTATAAGAACTGTAAATCTTCAAACTCAATCCAGGACTCTTTCCCCATAATTCAGTCAACAGAAAAAGCTGGAGCTGTGGAACATCTGCCTTTTGTACAGTACTGGTTCTTTTGGCATATTATCAACACCACTGCGATTTAACCAGTGTCAATATCATTTGGTGCTTCCCTCATCCCACCCAATGGGCAATGCCATTAGAACAACTGCCAGGTAATAATTATCAAGCTAATCCAAATATTTACAATGTTGTATCATTACTTACATTGTTGTTGCGTGTTTCGACAGCTGGAAATTTTCTGACAATGAATTTGACAGCCGATTCAAGATTTTTGTCAATAAGATATGATGGTTTTGCTTTTGGGTCTCCACATGCCTATGGAAGAAAATGAGAAGAAAAAGAAACTAAACATATATTCTTTTCACTAAATACTATATACTTTTAGCTGATCTTCAATTAGAAACTAGATAGACTTCTTTAGCTTTTTAGTGAGCAGGTGAAAAAAATGAGTGGGGATTCTCACAGCTGGACTATGTAATGTGACACAGTACAGAGATGCTCTTCTACTGGAAAAAATGCATGGAAATTCAAAGCAGTTAGTGCAGAACAGTAGTGAAGGGGAAGTTCAGTCTTAAAAGAAGAAATGGAAACTTTGGCTAGAAGTAAAGCATGAGGTAGGTTCACCATGTATTTAGTGATGCTAATCAACTGGTAGAAAACTCTAGCTGTCACCACCTATACAGGGCAGTGCTGCGCTTATTGCATTATTAGTATAATTTATCTGAAATAAAGAACCAAGCAATATGTAGTTAACAGTAGTTCACCTGCGATTTCTCTCTAATACGCTAAACAAATTGGAGTAGTTCAAATGGAGTAGAACTATTTAAATTACATTTTAACAAGCTTATCATTAGGCACAGCTTCTGAACCTAGAGCCAGATTCATTATATTTAGGCCTACAAACATGCCACAGCCCCACAAAGAGTTACTTCCATCACAAAAAGCAAGTATTTATGTGGATTTGGTGTTGTCATTCCCCACTTAAGTCTACTGTTAGTGAGGTGTGTGGCAAGAAAAAAGTTGACTATTAATGGCACAAACAGCAGGCAAGTTCCATTGCCACATGCTATTTTCTTAGAGCTTGCTTCCTAGGGCATGAATTTAATTTGTATAGAGCGGCTGCATACATTTGCTGAAGGACTGTAATTGGACTGCTGGTAGACTGTAACTAATGTGCATGTATCAAACAGATTGCACCCCAGACTGAATGGTGACTCCATCTGTACATTAATTTGGACATTTTAAATTTTATCTACTCTTTCATTGATCTCAAAAAAGACATTACTCTCTAAATCACCTGTCACACAATTCTGTTCCTACACAGCTGGCTAGCTGTTTACATAATAAATTTATGATCCCTTGTAACAGTAGAACTCTTTTTTAAAAAGTGCTACATACTAAAGTAGAACTCTTTTTTAAAAAGTGCTACATTCTAACATATAGTTAAGACAAGCTGGGACATAAAATGGTGTACAGTTGAACTGTGTAATTAACACACCACTGTTACATACTCAGAAGAACGCTGTGCAGCAATCCCGTTTCTGTTCCAAAATCCCTTCCTAGATACAAAATTCTAATTTTATAGAGAATTTGTGGCTCATGCAAATTATAACATGCTATGCATTTTTACACAACATAGTGAAATGCCAAGATGGCCACTTATTAACTTTTCTACAGTTGTGTTGTGAATTATTGAGACAGAAGTCATGAAGTATGAGACTGATCTGAAAGCGGGCAGAGGGAAGGTGAAAAAGCTTTGCAAACCTTCCATACTTGTCCTTGCTGGGGAAGCATTGCAATGAAAAGAGAGAAGATTACACATAAACAAAAAAATTATTGGATTCCCACAAGCATCATGTCCAGAAAAGCAAACTACCGTATTTACTCAAATCAAATGCTCACCTTTTTTGGCCAAATTATGTTGCAGAAATTAAGATGTGCATTAGATTCAATGGCACATTTACATTCACCAGAAAATACTTTTTTTGGTTTCAAGGTTCTGAAAATTGAGGTGTGCATTAGATTCAATGCCGTATTAGACTCGAGTAAATACGGTACTTCTATTCAACAAAGTTAAAGTCAAGTGCTGGCATAATTAAATATTTCTACTTACAGGCAGCATTCTAAAAGGCACTATTTCTATTACATATTTGATGCTCAAAATGTGTGTACAACAATTTCCAGTGCACAAAATGTTGTATCACATCAGCTTCCAATATATTTGTTCTGAGCAAGAGGGATAGGTTGGAAAGAAACAAAGTTTAGAGCAAACAGCACATGCAATTTTTAGGAGAGCAACTATCAGTGAAATATTACATACCTGAAATAGAAACGGTAGCCAAGAATGAAAAAACAAACAGTCATTATAGTGGAATCCTAATCCTAGCTTTATACGAAATACTGTACAGCTATGATCTTCAAAAATATGTCTGACATTTACATAGGATGGTTTTCAAATGAGTTAGTTAACATGCCTGTTTCCTATACAGTACAGAAAAAACACACTGGCTACCATTCTTAAACCAACCAAGTAATATATTTACATATTTTTTAAAAAACCTGAAATTACAACAATGTCATGTGCACTGGTATGCCATACAGAGAACCATAAAATAAAATCTAAAACTATGATTTTATATGTAGTTTAATATTTCAGTTTGGCTAATGTTTAGTCTATAGCAGGCATAGGCAAACTCAGCCCTCCAGATGTTTTTGAGACTACAATTCCCATCGTCCCTGACCACTGGTCCTGTTAGCTAGGGAAGATGGGAGTTGTAGTCCTAAAACATCTGGAGGGCCTGGTTTGCCTATGCCTGGTCTACAGTGTCCCTCAAAAGTGAGATGGAGCACCATTTGCTTGGCTTCTCTAATTTCTAATATTGGTCAAGCTGGCTAAGACAGATGGGAGTTCAAATCCAACAACATGTAGAGGGCCACTCCTGAACTAATTGCTTCAGTTGTCAGATATTCAAGTAGCTGCCTGTGATGAATTAGAATTGCAGCCAAGTAGGAGGTAGATCGAAGTGTTTGGGTACAACAGCAGCAAGGTCATATTATAGCACACACTAGTTTTGTTGTAAATGCAGAAGAATTCTTTAGTCAGCAACTTCCCAATACCAACAATTCCAACTGTCATAAAAAGAGAGTCGACAGATCTCAACAGTAACCAGAGAAGCTTTTGTAACTAAGAACAGAGTTGGGCCCTTATCTACAATACATTCAGGCACACTGGTAAAAAAAAAAAGTGTATGAGGGGGCTAGTAATTGCAGGGGGAGGCTGCAGCATGAAAACTTTGAAAGAGGAGTATACTAGGGTTACCAGATTTTTTTTTCCAATGAATCCGGGGACACTTTTCAACTTCAGTTGAATTCAGTGGATTTGTCAAGGGACTGATTTGTAAATCCAGGGACTGTCCCCGGGAAATAGGGACGTCTGGTAACCTTAGAGTATACAATGATTCATTACAATCCTTAGTTTATATAAAATAGCAACATTTGCTCTTAAACTAGTTGCCTTTGAACTATGTCCACAATCCAGATAAGCAAACACCTGACTTTACATCTCCATTGATATTTTCAACTTGCTACAAAGCCCACACATCATGTAGCCAACAACTAATTAAATTCAGGTGAATTTCAAAATAAATTTGAGGTTAGTAACATGGATACTGCAGCTGTTTTCTTAAAAATCAAAAACCAGAAGACGTAACACATTCATTCCTCTAGCTACACCTAAAGCAGATCCTGGTAGGCTGAGGTTGATGACAAAGGCTACATTTTTTTTTTAAGGCCCAAGTTTGAGAAGATGATTACAACTGCCACAGTATATCCAATGAAGAACAACAAGAGCTGTGCCTTAGAAACAATTTATTCCCATGAGAAAATAGGCATGGAGAAAGACTTCATCTGGAAAATCAGAATATTACTTAGAAAAATAATTTGTGCATTGTGCTATGAAGAAAAAATGCATTCACTAGTAAACTATGAATGTCTTGGTATTTCCAAGTAAATATATTTCCTTCTTCTATACTAACAATTAGCTGTTCCATTAGCCAGCGATGTGGATTTTCCTGAAAAGTTTCTTATACAAATAAGCGTAATCTGCACTGCAAAAATTTTCAGTTTGCATCAGAAAACTTTCTAACTCCCTAATTTAACATTCATTCTACTTGTCTTTTTTAGAACTGCCATGCTTGTTTAATATTTGCAATTGGTACCTATTCTTTGCTACTAATGAAATTATGAAATGGAAAATTCTCCAAAGGGGAAAAAAGTGTTGAGGAAAAAATCACCCCAAATCACTGCTTAGAGCAGTGGTGAAGAACCCTTTTCAGCAGGCTGAAAAAAGCCAGTTTCTCATTTTGTCTGAGCCAGATGCAAACCTAACACCTTGATATGACTGGGGAAGTTAGAATACTGCATATTTCCCCATGCCCTGGTTGAGCTAGCTTTAAAACACCAAAATAACTCAGCTGGGTGTATCCGAGGCAAAGCTCTGTTGGCATAAGTTGTGCCAGTGTGGCGAGGGGGGAAAGACATTGTCAAGAGTGGGAATGTTCGTAGCAGAGGGAGGGAGAAATATAAAACAAAGTCATACTGCATGCTATTAACTCCCTTCATTCACTGGTCCTGCTCGCAAAGCTTGGTTAAACTTACACCTGCATTTTTGGTGGTGCAACTGAATTTACCCAATGGACAGGAAGAAAATGAGGGTTTACACAGAGGTAGGCAAACTAAGGCCTGGGGGCTGGATCCAGCCCAATCGCCTTCTCAATCTGGCCCACGGACGTTCCGGGAATCAGCCTGTTTTTACATGAGTAAAATATGTCCTTTTGTGTAAAATGCATCTCTGGGTTATTTGTGGGGCATAGGAATTCATTCATTTTCCCCCTAAAATATAGTCTGCCCCCCCCCCAAGGTCTGAGGGACAGTGGACCGGCCCCCCTGCTGGAAAAGTTTGCTGACCTCTGGTTTACACTGCTCTTCCCCAAAAAAGAATTCCTGCCATTCTGGTAAAAAACAGTTAGAATGCAGTTTAACTATGCTATCTTATCTGTTCTATGACATAGCTGCCTGTTAGGATTGCTCTGTTCATATCTGTTAATAAACCAGTATGTGACCCTGTTTCATTCACCTAGCTTGTTAACTGACATTAGCCAAGAGTTCTGTTTCAGAAGAAATAATGAACTTGGCTGGTTTTTTGTTTTGACTATGGCAGACCAACACGGCTACCTATCTGTAACTTGGTTTATAAAGCCCTGGATGATAATCCAGAGACAGCCATAGCATCTCCCTCTTTTCAAAAAGGTTGATTTACAAGCTATCACAAGTCAGTGAACTAGAGGGTTTTCATGAGTATTCTTGCTGCTGCTGTTTTTTAAGTGAACAGTGTTAACATAAAATAGATGGTTTTATTTCATCAACACTGTACTTTATATTACCCTGAAAATACAGATAATTTAACTCTTCTTGGCTAAAGAGATTACATTAAACAAAAAGACTGTGAGCCTGAGCTATTGCAGCTAGCACATTCCCAAACCCTACGGCTCTAGTTAGAATAAAATTAACAACTTGAGGCAGGAATTGAACGGGCTGGGTGGGGAACAGTTTCATTTTAAGTCAGGAGAGGTAATAATATACACATATAAATTAGGTGTGAATTAAAAAACAACAATCCAGTCAGTTTTTTAAATTATACAATAGGGAGCAGAAAAACTGAAAATCAATGGGGTTTCAAAACTTAACTTTGGCCAGAACAGGCCAACTCTCAGTAGCAATTACTTCCTCTTTTCTAAATGAAGAAAAAATCTTAACCAATTTATCTAACCGCAATACCACATATTGCGTAGTAAACCTTTCTTGTTTAAAAAAAAAACCCTACAAAACAAAAATACTCAGTGGTAGTGGAGATACGTCCTTCCCTCCTGCAGTAAACTAGCTGTGTGGCAAGCAGAAAGGATACTTAGTAAAGTTCTCTCCTTGTTTTTAGAGGGCTTTTGCAAGGTAGTGGAAGACTCTAGTGCAAGCTTGTTTGAGATCTGGATCTCACTACTCCAGAATGTAATATTAATGGACAAACTGAGTGACAACCCATGCCCAAGAGAGTTGAACAGACAAGAAAATCACTATGCAACATGGTTATAGGCTCCAAGAACACATGGAGATTTATGGGATGACACCTTTGCTTAAAATCTGAAATGACTTTTAAGCTAAATATAATTAAATAGACATTCAGTGCTTCGGGGGGGGGGGGTTTGTAAACAAAACAATCAGCTGTGTAAGCATCACTGTATATCTATATCTATATAGCAAATAAAGAAAAACTAAAAAGGGGCTTTGGAACAGCATGAGAAATAACAAGACTGCACTATTAAGAATCCCATGAATGCCATTCTTTTTACTCAATCTACTACTAGACCACATTAGCAAGACACCTGAAAAGTCACTGCTTTAAACACTGACCCTTCATTACCACAGCAATTTCATAAAAATTCAGATACAAAAATGCAATCCGCATTAAGTACAAAATGAATTTCTGATCTGCTATAAAAATAACTGTTTCAAGCCCAGCTGTTTATAAGTGTCTCTACTCAACACTTTGTGACAGTGGGGTGAGATGAGGGACCTGTAATTCTAGTGAATGTTATAATTAAGTTATTAACTAACTATAGCTGGAAGTTGAAAAGGAGAGACATTCAAAGTCATGCTATGCTACCAGGGTTGACACCTTTAAGTCATGTATCCTTTTTCATTTTTCAAAAAAAGAAAATATTCAGGCTTTGAGTCTACACTACAGGAAGAAAGATAAGATAGTACAAAATTTCAACAACACACACACATGATTTAGAACAAAAACATATGAGCTTTGAGTACATACTATACAAGCTGCTTTGATATTAGGCTTTTTTTATAAAAAAAAAAGTTCACTCCCTCTGATGCTCCCTTACAAATAAGCTTACAAGAGTTACTAAATCCCATCCAATAAATCTCTACTCAGAAGTAAGCACCACTGTGCTTAATGGGACTTTGATATGGAGTATGTTGAAGGCAAAAAGTGAGAGAATATTTTGCAGTGTTTACATGCTTAGTCTCCTGCATTCTCACTTGCCAGATGACCTGTCATGTTGCTATTATTTACAAGCCTACAGAGCAACATTTCCATGCTAACCAAGTACCATTAGCAGAAACGTTTTCATTAAGGCACCTTTAACTTTGTTAAAAGCAAACAAAACACCATATAACTTTTTAAAAATCCGGAATGCACTGACTTCAGTCTTGTACATCCTGTCTTCTTTTTAAAAACTAGAGTCCTTCTGATCAATTAATCCAATAGCCATTACAATAGTCATCTTCAAATATCTAAAGGCTGTCACTTTGAAGATGGAGCAAGTTTTTTTCCTCCTGCTCCAGAGGGTAGGACCAAAACCAAAAGCTTCAAATTACAAGAAAGTACATTCTGACTAAACATCAAGAACTTTCTGTTGGTAAGAGCTGTTTGCTGATTGGAATGGACTCTTTCGGAAGGTGGTGGAGTCCCCTTCCTTGAAGGTTTTTAAGCAGAGTTGGATGACCATCTGTCATGGATGCTTTAGCTGAAATTTCTGAATTGCAGGGGGTTGGACTAGATGGCCCTCAGGGATGCCTTCCAACTTTGCAAATATATGTTTCTAGGATTCTATAACCTGTGTTAAGTAATCCTATGTACTTCAGAATATATGTAACTTGCAGAATATGAAGTTCACCAATCCCAACTGCTTGCAACAATTCCAGCAGTCCACAGGCAGTATGCAATACGCAAAAAGTTTTTTGCTGCCCATGAAAAAAGAACACCATCTCTGTCTACCCCTTTCTGTAGAGTTAAAGTCTTTAAATCAATCAGATTTATGCAGCTTGAAAATTTAAAGACCCTGGCAATACATAATATATAAAAATAACACTATGCAGTGTCAAGAAAATTGACAGTGAATTCTCTCTTTTTTAAAATCAAACCTTGTAGTGACCCTAGGAACATTCATATTAAACTCAATAGGGCTTAATTTTCAATAATCTGCCTAACTTTGACCTGCTTAATATATCAGGGGTGGAATTTTTAACCTCACTTAAGAAAAATGAGTATTTTAGAAATATTTTATAATTTTCATTGTACTTGTACAGTTGCAGATGAAATCATGACCAGAAAAACAACCAATTGTTATTTTTGAGCATTCTGTCTTAATATTTTGCAACTGACAACTCTCACAACACTGCACGATTGTTAAAGCACTCTGTGAGGGGCAGGGGGGAGACCAGTGCATTGATTTTGTGCAGGACATCAATACTGTGGGTTGCTTACAGAGTGTGCTAAAACTACCAGAAGCATAGCCTGTCAGCAATATCTTAACTTTCCAAAATGTACCTTTTCTTTTTGGCTAATCCAACCAACCAAAGCAAGCACCTGCTATTTAAACCTTCCGCACTAAGGTTCACTGGAACCACCTGAATGTTCCAAATCCAGTTTAGCTGCCAATGAGAAAGGGTCCAAATCGTATTTCCCCCACCCTACCCGCTTTGTCATTATTTGGACCGCCAGTATAAGAAGAGGTTAATCCTGCCCCCCCCCCCGTTGCATGACTCACACACACAGTGCAGGCTCCATCTACTACCTTCCCTCGATTTGTGCGCCCAAGTCATTTTAAATCACATACAGTACTCGACAGGGAATTGTGGCGGCGACCCTCCTCTGAACCCATTTTCTGAAAAGGCGCGGGGGGGGGGGGGGGAGAGAGGTTGGTACTGAAAAAAATTGACCTGGCCGAGATTTTTTTTGGGGGGGAGGGCAGAGGAGGAGGTCCTCCCCCCCCAAAAAAACACCTCCCCCTTCCCGATACATCCTCCTTTTCCATGGGGTATGTGGGGAAGGGAGAGAGGAAGACCAGATGGATCAAACCAGATGGTGCATCCGGCGGCCCGATCCCACATTTTCCACCCCTCCTTCCTCCCCACAGGGCCTTGGCGCAAAGGAAAGCGCCTCCGCCCCGGAGCCGAACAAGTCCCCACACCCAGAAGGCCTCGCTGACTAAGATGCCACTACTACGACGGCGGCGACGGCGGCCTCCTTTTTTCCTTTCCCTCGCTCTCGGGGAAAGGCGCGAGAGAGGCAGTTTAGGCCTCCCCTCAGCCGCCCCGCACCCCCGGCCCTTTCCTCCCCAGCCCCGCAGCCGGGCCCGCGCACCTTCTTGATGTTGTAGAGGCGGGTGAGCATGCCGACGCCGCGGTCGTTGAGGATGGTCAGCTTCTCGGCCAGCTTCTGCTGGCTGGGCTGCAGCACCGAGCGCGACATCCTGACGCGAGGGCGGTTAGGCTCTTTTTTGCGCGCGCGGCTACGGCGGCAGCCAAGGAAGAGCGAGCGGACGCTGGGCCGCGGCGGCGGCGGCGGCTGAGGGGAAGACGGCTGCTCCTCGCTTGCGCGCTCGCCTCCGCCAAGCCGACGCGCCTCCCCCGCCCGGCCCCCTCAGCCGCGCTCACAGCGCCGCCGCAGCAGCCGCGGCCCGGCTTGGCCAGCCGTCGCCGCCGCCACCTTCGTCGTCGCCCTCCTCTCAGCCACCGCCAATCTCGGGCTTCGCTAGGCGTGGCGGCGGAGGCAGCAGCGGAGGCGCGCGCTCTCTCTCTCTCTCTCTCGCCCCCTCCCTCTCCTCCTCCACCCGGCCGCTGCCCACAGAGAGGCTGGGCTCCGGCGCCCCACGTGACCGGGCGCCTCTCTGCTGCCCCTCCAAGGTGAGGCGCTCTCGCTGTCACGTGGGAAACTAGGAAGTGGCGGGGGGCTGTGGAATGCTGCCGGGGCAGGTTCAGAGGGACACCCGGTCTGCCGGCCAGCGCGTAGCAGGGGAAGATCTCTCTCTCTCTCTCTCTCTCTCTCTCTCTCTCTCTCTCTCTCTCTCTCTCTCTCTCTCTCTCTCTCTCCACTCTGGGCAACTTCTGGCATATATATATATACAGTATATTTGATTTAATGATTTAAAAACCCAATACAACAAAATTAAATCAAATATACTGTATAGAAACAGTTGTAAAAAATGGTTAAAATTATATATATATATATATATATGTGTGTGTGTGTGTATATATATATATATATATGCAGGTTTTGGTGTCCTCGGGTGTCTTCCCGTGTAAAAGTTGGGGTGTCTAGGCGACGTTTCGACGAGGTCTCACTCGTCGAAACGTCGCCTAGACACCCCAACTTTTACACGGGAAGACACCCGAGGACACCAAAACCTGCATTCCTGTACCCGTGAAAATCTACGAAAGCATATATATATATATATACACACACATTATGTGTGTGTGTGTGTGTGTGTGTATGAACACACACACTAGTACAAACCCAATGCAGTGTCACTAAATCATGAATGTTTTAATGTGTTTTTCTGTATGTTAAATGCTGCCCAGAGTGGCTGATATATAAAACAAATATATAAAAACCAAAAAAAAGTGAAAACAAAAAATAGTAAAAAATAAATAAATGGTAAAAACAAAAAAGGGTATGCACACAAACAGTAAAAACCCTATACAACATCATTGAATCATGAATGTTTAATGCTTTATTATGTTTTTATATATGTCAGAAGCCGCCCAGAGTGGCTGGTATAAACAGTAAAAAAAAAATATTTAAAAACTTCCCTATAAAGGGCTGCCTTCCGATGGCTATGGGGTCCTATAGTAACTCCCTACCCTCCAACATTTCTCCGATGAAAATAGGGATGTCCTAAGGAAACAGGGGGCATTCTGGGATCAAATCAGAAACTGGAACAGCTTCTGTAAATCTGGGACTGTGCCTGGAAAATAGGGATGCTGTAGAGTTGGATCCAACTCCCTGAGGATCCAACCCCCTGTAATGCAGGAATATACAGCTACATGGTTTGAACCTGCAACCTTAGCATTATCAGCACCACACTCTAACCAACTGAACTATGATAGGCCATTCAGTAAATTACTTTGGTTATAGAAATATCCATCATCCTGCCTAGCTTGGGAATCTGAAGCACCTACGTTTTCAAGTCAGATCACTTTGGAGATTCTTTAATATGGTTGGTATCTGGACTGGTCGTTCTGCTTCTGCAGTTGCTTGAAGACTTGTAATAAATTGGCAAAAGTTGTAGGATGATGGAGATTCTGTAGCTGTAAGTTTGGTTGCATTCCTAGTTACACTTGGAATGCCACAGAGAAAGAAAACAGAACCAGCATTATAAAAAGGTCAAGGTAAAGGACCCCTGGATGGTTAAGTCCGGTCAAAGGCGACTATGGAGTTGTGGCACTCATCTCGCTTTCATGTCAAGGGAGCCGGTGTTTGTCCACAGACAGCTTTCTGGGTCATGTGGCCAGCATGACTAAACTGCTTCTGGTGCAACGGGACACGGTGACGAAAGCCAGAGCGTACGGAAACACAGTTTACTTTCCCGCCACAGCAGTACCTATTTATCTACTTTCACTGGTCTGCTTTCGAACTGCTAAGTTGGCAGGAGCTGGGACAGCGCAATGGGAGCTCTTCTGTCTCAGGGATTCAAACCGCCAACCTTCCGATCGGCAAGCCCAAGGGGCTCAGTGGTTTAGACCACAGTGCCACCGGCATCCCTACCTGCATTATAAGAAAATTTGGAACTGGATAAAAGTTTAAAAGTGGAATAAAGCGGTAGTGAGAAGATCCACACTTCCAGTAATCCCTGGGTGTGTGTTTTTAATACCTGTGTACGTGCTCAAAATGGGGGGGGGGGATAGCGGAGAGTACGGGTGGAGTAATCTAAGATTGCATGAAAGGCTACTGGAAGAGCAAATAAAAATAATTAAAATTTATGAATGCCCTTTCTGAAAAAGCAAATGCTATCTGTTTAAGTACCACCTTTTGCTTGGGGGGATATGGCTGAGGATCAGGAAATTGACTTAAGAAAAATCTGAGAAGGTGCCAGGAATGTTGCTCCTCCTTGCTTCTGTTCTTCTTCTCCTCTGGGTGTAGCTGGGCAATGGAACTGTGTTAGAGGAGTCTAGCAATTTACATAGAAAGAGTGGAAATACAAGACCAGGCAGTATCAAAATAACTTCCATAGGAGTGGTGAAATCAAAACACAAAAGGCAGAACAAAATTCAAACCAGTGTCACTGAGGAAGCAAGTAGTATTTAAAATCTTACATGGGCTACACCATCCCAGCATCAAAGCCGTTTGCAAGAAACCCTTCATTTAAAGAACAAAAAAATTGATGCCGCGGCAAGGAAAAGCAGTCTGTGATCATGATAAAATCAAACAATAACAAAAACAGCTGCCATAGATCATCTATGAAAAACCTTGGAGAACTAAAAAGTCTTAATTTGCCATTTAAATGATAAAAGAGTTGGCACTTTCTGAACCTGCCTGGGGAGGGTACTCCATAACTGGGTCCACCACTGAAAAGGCTCTCATCCCAGTCATTACCCATCTCGCTTTCGTAAGCCGGAGCAGCCAGAGGAGGACTTCCACATGAGATCTTAGGTTTGGGACAGGTTGTGTATCTTTGAGAAGTTGTTGCATACTTTTTCATTTGCACATAATCTGGCTGTGTCGTAAATTTAAGCCAGTAAAAGATAGCATTCCAGTCATATAACATTAACTGGTCTGGGTTTGGAAGTTTTAAAGTGTCCTTATTATTTGCCCTGTTTTCATGCGATAGAACTTGCAGATTGCATTCTACTCCCAGAGACCCTCTTCCTAACACTTTGAAGTTGTGATCCTGTGCATGCATATTTCTTGAGAGTAAATCCCATTAAAGTCAGAGGGCCTCACTTGTGTACGTTATGGTCTTCAAACTTCTGAGCAGGGATGAGTGAATCTGTCAAATTCAATTTCTCTCAGTTATTTCGTTTCCTAAAACAACCATTTTAAGTTTCATAATAGCCACCCTAACTTTTTTTAAAGCTACTTCAGTATCTCCCTCAACTCATTTCCCCCTCAATCTTTCTGCTGGTCGCAGCCATGCTCTCCACTCTCAATTGTCATGCCTCAACAGACACTCTTGACATTCGTTTCCACCCCCTTACTGTCAATCATAACCCACACACCTGCTTTCAAACAACTGTCTGAATTTCATGGCCGTGCCCATGATAGCAGGGGGTGATTTTACTGCAAACCTGAACATTGCAGTTATGACCTCCATAAACACACTAGCAGGGTTTAATATATGAACGCCCAATTTACCAGTCATGGGGATGGGCAGAACAGGAGAGCAGATCTTAAGATATGGGTAGGAAAGTATGCGTGCAGATGGTTAGATAAAGAGTTTGGGTCCACACACTGCTCAGGTCTCCTGTATGGAGCTGGGGCCTGCCCAGCAGCTCATGGAGGACTGGCCTTTGTCCTCCTCCTCTCCAGCACACCTTTCTTATTCTTATAACAGTATTAGTTACAGATAGGTAGCCGTGTTGGTCTGCCATAGTCAAAACAAAAAAAAATCCTTCCAGTAGCACCTTAAAGACCAACTAAGTTAGTTCTTGGTATGAGCTTTCGTGTGCATGCACACTTCTTCAGATACCATCTGAAGTATCTGAAGAAGTGTGCATGCACACGAAAGCTCATACGAAGAACTAACTTAGTTGGTCTTTAAGGTGCTACTGAAAGGAATTTTGTTTTGTTTTGATTATAACAGTATTGTTTAGGGTGGGGGTGGGGGCTGGCTTGGATGATGCTCATGGATCTAACCAAACATGTAATTTAGTATCTGCAAGATTGGAGTTTGTAATAGAAGGAACCTGTTGAACTGGTTGAGTCAGTTTCTTTGTTAGGCAAATTTATCAAATTTTCAGATGACACCAAACTAGGAGGGGTAGCCTATGCCGCAGAAGACAGAATTGGGATTCAATGTGCCCTTAACGGATTGGAGAGCAGGGCCTAAACCAGGCGGGCCCAAACGTTTTTCAAAGAGGGCCAGATTTCATGAAAGGAACATGCGTGAGGGCCAACCAAAGTTGTTGAGCTTTTTTGAGGATTGAAGTTGTTGAACTTTTGGGGGGGGATTTTATCGCAGGAATTAAACTGCCACAGGGGCTGGATTGAACCAGCCGGATTAGACTCACGAAACGGACTTTGGACATGCCTGGCCTAAACGAACAAAATGAATTTAAATAGGGGCAAATATCAGGTTCTACACTGATGCAGGAATAACTAGCTGCACCAGTATAAGATGGGGCACACCTGCTCTTTAGGGTAGGATTCGAGGCAGTGGCTCCAAGTTACAAGAAAGGAGATTCCAGCTAAACATTCAGAAAAAAAAACTTTCTGACAGTAAGAGCTGTTCAGCAGTGGAACAGACTCCCACGAGAGATGGTGGACTCTCCTTCCTTGGAGGAGGTTGTATGATCATCTGTCATGGATGCTTTAGCTGAGATTCCTGCATTGCAGGGAGTTAGACTAGATGACCCCTGGGGTCTCCTCCAACTCTAAAATTCAATGATGCTAGTCCATGTTAAGTTGCACCACTGACAGGAGCAACTCAGATTGTGGCCCAAATATGGAATATGGCATGTGTCCCCCTGTGCTGTCCCTATCCCACTCAGGAAACTATCCGATTTTAGCCATTTGGGCATATTTTCACTGGCACGAGCATTGTGCCCATGGAGGAGTCCATTGGCATACCCCAGGAATTTTGCAACATATCAGGTGTTGCAGCAGCATAGGGGGCGCTTTTGCTGCATCAGCTGTTGCATAGCTCCCTAGCTTTGGAATGTGTCGCCTACAAGTGCTTCTAATACAGAAAATAAGGCAGTTTTGGTATTGAAAGGCAGGAAATGCACAAAAGCAATCTGTGCATAAGCTTTGTTGGAAAGGTGACTGAGAAATGGATAAACAAATAAAACACATGTCCCTAGTTAAATAAGCTTGAGTGTCTTGGGGGATAATGAAAGCCAGCCCCTGCAGTGCTGTTGTATAATACAGCTTAGAATTTTAATTGTTTTGTAAGTTATCTCCTCTTGTCCCCTACAGTAAGATAATAAGAACACATACGTTGCATGCTAACTAGATTTGAAAACCTAAATCTAAAGCCAAAGTCATAAATATAAATGAAGGCTAGAACTGTATGCATCTTGACGGCTGGTTTTTAATAAATTATTGCAGTCAGCTACCAGTCACATGCAAAATCTGGAACACACTTTTATAATAACCCTCCTAAAGTCAGAAGAGAAGGTCCTCATAATCATAGGATTTCATTCCAACATTTCTTTAATTTTTTTCTGGTCTTAAATCTTCTGATTTATGCAATGGTTTTCTGGTTTCCATAACTCTATATCATGTCACAGAAAACCCCTATCATTATATTATAATGTTGTATTCACATATAAATGTATGCAAATATAGAACAGTATTTTCTTTGATGTTGCCAGGTATGTGTTAGGGTTGTTATAATTCTGGTTACGTTGTGGTTATTATTATTATTACAGAGGAAATAGCACTTATGTCAAGATTTAGCACTTTGAGGAAAATCTACACCTGTGAGCTTTTTATTTATTTATTTTTCATTTGCTTTTCACATAAAATTAAAAATGAATAAACGTTTGTTGGTTAATGAAAAATGGCTGCAGGTGATAACAGCAGATGGTATTTATAATAATTTGTTTTTTAATTAAGCAAATATAGGATCCTGGAAAATACCACGGGGAGGGGAATCTAACACAGGACAGATTTCTTCTCTTACATACATAGATAGTTCTCACATAGGACTTGATATACTCCCACCAAGGCATCATTGCTAAAGCTTGATGTAATAAAGCACCAAAAATTAATAATGTGAGTAGTCTCTTATGCTATAGTCAAAGCAAACTACTAATGTGTTTGAAGTCAAGTATATGCTTAAGGGCTTTTCCAAATCAGTTTGCATTATGCTTCACAGGAGAAACATTTGCCCTGATTTTTCATTTTTCAGTTATGCTTTAATTCTTTAGTAATGGATCTCTGAGTAGTATGCTCAAATAGCATGCAAAGGTTTCTGTTTTTTTAAGGAATAAAACTTACTCAGGGCCAAACAAAAGTTACATGAGAGATTCATAACAGAGACTGCAATGTTATGCACCACTTACTTTGGAGTAAGCCCACTGAGGTCAATGGAAATTACTTTCAAATAAAAATGTAAACAATCTGACTGCAGATCTCCTAAAAGCAACCATGGAGGGACATAGTTTGGATTGGGGCCCCTCACAGGGATTCCCCAAAGGAAATTTCCTCAACCCTCCGGAGCTCCTATTAGCAATGGAGGAGAAAACATAGAGGCACTGGTCTCCTTGTTTGGGTGATCCCATCCCCTTGCTCCTTCAATTTGCACTTGTTTTAATTTTGTTTTTTTTGTAACCCACCCTAAGACCATTGGGTGAAAGATGGGCTGTAAGTGCAAGGAAAGATCAGCCGATAAATAAGAATTTAGTTCACTTAAGCGGCAAAATATCATTCGATCAGAAGCCGATTAAGCGGCAAAATATCATTCAATTTTTTTTTTTTAAAAAAATTATTTTATTTTATTTATCTCAGAGCACACTTCGGGAAATAGGGGGAAGATTACAACGATATAAAAATATTTTTTGTCACGAATTAAGGTTGTCTCAAATTAAAGTTGTCACAAATTAAAGCGACTGGTGTTCAATAACTCATAAGCACTTCCCAAGGGCATCAATCACTGGAATCCACTGGTAGAACTATAAATACAAATAAATGGAGGCTGGTCCATTAGGATGAATGGGACATTGGCCCACCAACATCATCCTGCCCTCCATCAGCCATTTGCCTACCTTCCTGCTTGCAACCAGTTCATCTGTCACTGCCTGCCAGCTTTCTCCTCCTTAGTCTCAATGTTGCCCTTGTAGAACTCAGCAGGGAGGAGGATGGGGACAAAACTAGTATCAGTTTTCTCTGGCTCCACCTACTGTTCAGCTCCCCGCCTTCTGCTCTATCAGTCCCAATGGGCACCAGCCACCACTGCACACACTTTTCCTCTGGGCTCAAGATGGTCCTCTTCTTCTTCTCTTCAGCGCTGCTGCACTGCTACGCTACAACCCAACTCTTATTCCCCAGTAGCATCAGGGTCCTCAGAGTAGCCACGACCACCACATAACCTTTCTAAACATTCAGTAAACATTTTGTTCCGTGGGAATTCCATCCACAATGCTGCCCTCCCCTTTCTCTTTCCCTTATGTCTCAGGGCTGCAATACCTCAAGGACTGCTTCTTCCCATATAAACCGTCCCAGACTCTGTGTTCTGAGGCCCTTCTTTGTGTGCCTCCTCTGCGTGAGATCAAAAGGGTGACAACACAAGAACGGGGTATTTTCTGTAGTGGCTCCCAGATTGAGGAATGCTCTGCCCAGGGAGGATTGCCTGGTGCCTTCATTATATACTTTTAGGCGCCAGGCAAAAGCGTTCCTCTTCAACCAGGCCTTTGACTGATTATTATCCTGTTGTTGTTTAGTCGTCTCCAACTCTTCATGACCCCATGGACCAGAGCATGCCAGGCCCTCCTGTCTTCCACTGCCTCCTGCAGTTTGGTCAAACTCATCTTGGTAGCTTTGAGAACACTGTCCAACCATCTCGTCCTCTGCTTCCCCTTCTCCTTGTGCCCTCCATCTTTCCCAACATCAGGGTCTTTTCCAGGGAGTCTTCTCTTCTCATGAGGTGACAAAAGTATTGGAGCCTCAGCTTCAGGATCTGTCCTTCCAGTGAGCACTCAGGGCTGATTTCCTTCAGAATGGAGAGATTTGATCTTCTTGCAGTCCATGGGACTCTCAAGAGTCTCCTCCAGCACCATAATTCAAAAGCATCAATTCTTTGGCGATCAGCCTTCTTTATGGTCCAGCTCTCACTTCCATACATCACTACTGGGAAAACCATAGCTTTCACTATATGGACCTTTGTTGGCAAGGTGATGTCTCTGCTTTTTAAGATGCTGTCTAGGTTTGTCATTGCTTTTTTGCCAAGAAGCAGGCGTCTTTTAATTTCATGACTGCTGTCATCATCTGCAGTGATCATGGAGCCCAAGAAAATAAAATCTCTCACTGCCTCCATTTCTTGTTTATTATCCTACAGCCTTTTAAATGTGTCTGGGAAAGGGAGGTATTGTTTTGCTGTTTTGTTTTACTTATTGACTTGTTTTTATTTTGTTTTATATTATGTGAACCACCCTGAGATCTTGCGATGAAGGGCCGTATGTAAATCCAGTAAACAGATAAAAAAGAGGAACATGCCCTCTCTCCAATATTTCAGCGCACGTTTCAACTTTGCATTTTGAAAGGTGTCTGTACACTGTGGTTTGCCAGCCACAAAGGGATATGGAAAACGAGAAGAAGTGTGAGCAGATCTCAGTGTGTGTGGCTGGCTGTGTGTTATTTCATCCGGCAGCTGGGAGAGATTTCTCTCTGCTTGGCACAAAAGGGCTCTGAACCAATCCAGAAGCACTTCCCTGTGGCCAATCGGAAACCGCCTTACACAAAGGTCTTAGAAAAAGGAAGCTGAATAGAGTACACAAGCTTTCTTTCTCTTTGCTTGCCAGCCTGCCTCTAGCAGACTGACTCTCCTAGGCAGGGTGCCACTGCGTTCAGGGCACGCACTGTGTGAAAGGCTGGAAAAGATCTACGCACCACCACGGAAAGAAAGAGCCATAGGCAAAGAGGCTTTCTTTCCCCACACACACCCTGTTTTCTCCTCCTTTGCTATTACTAGCTTGAAGGCTTCTTTGCCCATGTAATGCACTCGCTCACCCAGGAAATCAAATCTTTCTCCAGGACTAATCTGAAGAAACAATGCACCAGAGTGACTACTCTAAGTGGGAAGAGAATCATAGAGACCTGGAAGGATGCTCGGATGCACGTGGTGGAAGTAGCGGATGGTAACGATGGGGGTGGCTGTGGTTACGTGCAAGACCTGAGTCTGGATCTTCAAGTTGGTGTGGTGAAGCCCTGGCTGTTGCTTGGTACGTAGGTGGAGCCAAGAAACGGATGCATATGGGTATTATTAGGAAGCTTGTATTTATATATTGATCTGCCTGATTTAATAGACTTGCAGGACATTTAAGAGTTTCATCTTTCCTAGCTCTTGTAAAATGTTATGGTCTCTGTCACTCACCTTTTAGTGTTATTTGAAACAAGCCCGTGGCTTCATCCGAAATAGGCTGGGTGGTCTTGCACTCTGTATCTTACTCCTTGCCCATGTTACCAAATAAAATGTTGTTCTCTCCTCACAGGGTCACAAGATGCTGCCCATGACCTGGAGACAATGCAAAAATACAGGGTAATGTAGCTATGTGGGTTTTAAAAACGTAATCACCATTATTAAAAAGCTGTCTCGTGTTAAAGAGATCTAACTTTTCAAAGGGGCATCGCCAGCTAAGTCATACTCGGAGTAGAGCCCTTGGAATAAATGGACTGAAGTGACTTACACCCATTGATTTCAGTGGCCTTGTGGGGGGTGAATGTTGGATATCTGGCAGTAGGGTTGTTTGTTTTTAGTTTCTTTGAAACTTATGTTGCTCAGCATTTGAAGGAATTGCAAAATGTAAGACTATATGGCTCCTTATACAAGACAGAAGATAACTGAAATGGATCCTACGCACACTTAGATGGCAGTAAGTTCTACTTAAATGTTAAACTGCAATCCTATGCATAGTTACACTCGAAAGTAGGCAGTACAGTGGTACCTCGGGTTAAATACGCTTCAGGTTACAGACTCCGCTAACCCAGAAATAGTGCTTCAGGTTAAGAACTTTGCTTCAGGATGAGAACATAAATCGTGCTCCGGCGGCATGGAGGCAGCAGGAGGCCCCATAGGCTAAAGTGGTGCTTCAGGTTAAGAACAGTTTCAGGTTAAGTATGGACCTCCGGAACGAATTAAGTACTTAACCCGAGGTACCACTGTACTGAACTCCCTGGGATTTAGTTCTGATGCTTTAATTGCCCCTAAAGTCTTCAACTAATATGTTTAGGATTGAGATGACTGTGTCTGCATTGGATTAAGTGTGGGTTAAAGTGGGCTGCTCTTAGTCTTACATTATTCTTGAGCCCCATTAGGTCACATTCATTAAGCTTTGTAGGGCCTGGTTTAGTATTTGTGTATAGCAAAATATTTAATTTCATTGCAGTTTTGAACTTGGGTTCAAGAAATAAAATGGAAGCATGTTAGCCTTTGTGAAAGATTGCTCAGCTGTTGTTGACTGAGGTCCTTAGCCATGCCAGAATGTAGAGGTTGCAAAGCTGCCTCTGTCTTGATTTCTCTTTTGTATTTTAGGTTACCCACGTTCTCAACGTAGCCTATGGAGTTGCAAATGCCTTCCCCAATGACTACATATATAAGACCATTCCTATTCTTGACCTGCCAGAGACTGACATTGCCTCCTATTTCCCTGAATGTTTTGAATTCATTGAGCAAGTCAAATTAAAGGTAAATTGTTTCTGTGTGTCATTAATGAGTGACTGGAGGCAGGGTGTGTGAGAGCAAATGTACATATTTTACACTGCACGTATTCTTAAGATAAATTAAAATTCTTTGAGCTTCCACTCTTAAATACTGTTATAGAAACATCAAATTGTACTTCACACAGGCTTGCTCTGGATCCCTTTAAGGACTTGTTAATTACTAAATGAATACTGTGATTAACAAAACAGGGTATTTTAAATTTATGTTGCAAAATGTTTTGGATTCTCCAAATGGAACTGGCTGGATGGAACTAGCTGGATGGAACTCCAAATGGAACTAGATGGAACTAGCTGATCCATCAAAATGAAATGATGCCGTTACAGAACTTTGAGGATGGAAGGCTTAGAAAGCCTTCAGTTGCTGAAGCTAAGTGATACTCTCCTCCAAATTGAAATCCAGCATGTAAATCCAGAAGTTTCCCCTTTTTGCTGATGTTGTTGGATCTGCTGACATCTCCATGGCATTTATTGATAAATCTGACCACACTGTATTGGACATAACAATCATTACTAGAGATGCCAACACCTGTGAGGTAGTTTCGTTAGCACAAAGACTTCTGGCCACGCAGCAGAAATGCCCTTCTTTCTCATCTCCCTGTCCACCACCACAACTCCCCATAATCTGTCTTAAGTTTTCTGCAACCCTTTGGAGCAGATTTGGAGAGGGCAGGTGGAGAGAGGAGAAAGAGAGGAAGTTTTGGTGTGCAAACAGAAATATAATTTCCCCCACATACGTTTTGATAAGGAAAGGTAGAATTCTATACAGTGGTACCTCAGATTACAGACGCTTCAGGTTACAGACGCTTCAGGTTACAGAATCCGCTAACCCAGAAATAGTACCTTGGCTTGGGATAAGAACTTTGCTTCAAGATGAGAACAGAAATCGCATGGCAGTGGCGCAGCGGCAGTGAGAAGGCTCCATTAGCTAAAGTGGTACCTCAAGTTAAGAACAGTTTGGACCTCCAGAACGAATTAAGCTCTTAACCTGAGGTACCACTGTATTAGAATAATTATTTTTGAAAGGCACTTCTTGTACATAACCACTTGTTCAAGGAAAACAAAGCTTGATCCATTTCCCATAATCAGCATGTTTGATGCTAAAAGCTGACAATATCTTGGCTTTTCAAATCTAACTCCAGGTGATTCCGTGAGATTTTCATTATTTACATAGTCTGGAATTGAGGAAGATAATACTGCTCCATCAAGCTTTGTGTTATTTTAGAAGGAAGGAACACAGCATATTGTTTACAAGTTACCTGAAACCTGTGTTCATTTCATGCCCTCCTTGAGGTTTCAAGTTACAGTTTCCACTTCCCTTCTAAATTAGATTTGCCATTCAAAGTAGCTTAGTGTCACTGTTCTACCTCGGAGGTTTAATTGTTTGATTAGTCCTTTATACTCAAGAATACCCATATAATCTTTTCTAACGATACTAATGCTTCATAATACAAGATGCTTTTGTTACCGTAGGAAAAATAACATAATTTATTCACTTCTGATTAAAACTCTCCACCAAATAAAGCAGGACAAATTAATAAAGCATTAGATTGTGAACAAGTCCACTCTGGTCTCAGAGACAGGCTCTCCCTTCTCATCCTTTGGCGTGTATCTGAGGAAGAGATCAGAGGAAGTTGGTTAAAACCAACTGCAGTTTTGTGGATACTTTGCAAAAGGGCAAACTGTGGTTAGTTTAAACTATGATTTATTGATACAGAAACCATGCTTTCTGGTCTTGATTTGTTCCAATGAATCACAGTTGAAACTAACCACAGTTTCCAGTTTGGACATAATGACAAACGGTAGTTAGTTTAAACTTGGAAGTGGATACTTAATTTAACACAGATGGCAGAACGGGAAATTATCCTGTTAGTTTCTATACAATCAGCAAAAGCTGATTAGATATCAGGCACCTCTTTGAGAGATAGGATGACTGGAATTGATCCTCCCTTTAACCAACTTCTCCCAGCAAGTGATCAGTACAGGCAAGACTGATAGTACTCACTTATCTGTTCAGTGGAAGGATCTTTGAGTGCATGCTGCTTACTAGAAATTCAAGATCAGTATATGAAACAGAAGGCAAACGTGTGTAATATTGTAAGATCTACATTTGATGATGCTATTTATATATATCATATATTTGGGTGGAACAATTTGCTCTTGGATTGGCGCTTAGAATGCTTTACCAGTAGAGAAAATGGCATGATATCAGTTGTTATTGATAATGGTTTTCTAAATGTGCGCTCTCTCTCTCTCTCTCTCTCTCTCTCTCTCTCTCTCTCTCTTTTTGTTTCTCTTGGAGGATGGTGTGGTACTAGTTCACTGTAATGCAGGAGTCTCTCGCGCAGCAGCTATCATCATAGGCTTCCTAATGCACTCAGAAGGACTCAATTTTTCCAGGGCCTTTACTTTGGTGAAAAATGCAAGACCTGCTATCTGTCCAAATCCTGGCTTCATGGAGCAACTCCACAAATACCATCAGTGCAATAATAAAAGCATGGAAACCTAAAACAATATATAATTATGAAAGAGGAAAAAATAGCCTTTGTGCTTGCACTGTACTGAGAGAAGCTGTTGGTTTTTCTTTTTTTACTGCATTGTAATGAGATGCCCTGAATTACACCTCTAAAACTGTTGTTATAAAGTTAGCTTCACTCTATTCGTTGTATAATTTTAAGTTCACAACACTTCAAAATAAATATCCAGTGGTTTTTTTTTAAATTTTCAAAAAAGGGGATAGAACAATAAAGTATCAAAATGGATTTGCAAAGCCTCATTGGTTTGGTGGTTGTTTCATCCCTTTTTAAAAAGTATTTGTTTAATTACAACGACGGAAATCTACAAGTAATATAGAACAGTAACAAAAGCACCAGCAAGGTTACATCACTTGTAATGTTTTTCTACTGATAAAAGTTTGCTTAGGATAACAGAATTAAAGCTTTCACATTAGTATTTGTATTATAATGTTATAGCTGACCAGCAATAATTATTTTTTGGGCAGGCTATTAGCAAAACAATGCGAAAATCATTTAAAACAATAAAAGAAAAAAGCCTATGTTTAAAACCCAATTAAAAGCGTGGGTGAGTAAACAGGCTTTCACCTGGTGCCATAGAGGAGATACCAAGAGAGCCCCTCTGGGAGGCTACTCCATTGCCAACGTGCCACTACCAAAAAGGCCTTCTCTTTTGTAGCCACCAGCCTCACTTCACTTTTCTGGGAGCACCTGGATTAAGGCCTCCAAAAAGACTCTTACAGCTCAGGTAGGCATAGATAGGAGGAGTCAATTTTTCATGTGACCTGTTTCCCAGCCCATTTTCCCCTATATTACCCGTTTATAAAATAATTCAGGCTCCTTAGTAAGGCATTCTGTTCAGGACCAGTTTTATCTCAAGAGCCAATTCTTATCAGAATGTGCAACTATGGTGTGGGTGTGTTAGAACTCAGTGGGATCAGGCAGTAGATTGTTGGGCTCCAGAACCCAAGGTGAGTCTGGCAGTCAGTCAGAGTAAGGTAGAGATGGACCTGTGGTTCAAAACAGGAGGGACCAGACTCCAGAGCAGGCAAATAAGGATTGGCGGGACCAGCAGTAAATGCATAGTCAAAAGCAGGGGCCTCAGTGGGAGAGGTAGGAATCGGGACTTATTTCATCAGCTTTGCTGGAGGCCAAGCACCCATCAGGCACATCCTGCCCATAAGCTGTACCAGCTGGTCATTATAGGCAGAACTGTTTAGAAAGGGATGACTGAGTTTTGATTTTGCTCTTCCCTCCCTATTGCTTTTCCCTTGTGCATCATTTTATTTTACAGTCTTGCCTCGGAAGTCGAACAGAATCCGTTGTGGCAGTCCGTTCGACTTCCAAAACCAAATCACGGCTTCTGATTGGCTGCAGAAAGCTCCTGCAGCCAATCAGAAGCCGTGGAAGCCCCATCAGACGTTCAGGTTCCAAAAGAACGTTCGCAAACCGGAACAATCACTTTTGGGTTTGCGGCGTTCGGGAGCCAAAACGTCCGAGTTCCAGGGCGTTCGGGATCCAAGATACAACTATATTGTAAGTCTACAGGTAGGGACTGTCCTGTTTTGATTGTAAGCCGGTCAAAGAGCCGTTTTGGCTGAAGAGCAGGGCCCAATAGCTCTAAAAAAACCCAAATACCTCTTGTTTTTCAGTATTGTTGCTTTAGCTGCATGGGTATAACTCAGCACATAGGTTTGCTATTAGTACATCTTAAAATGACAACAATCCAGTGAATGATGTATCCTCATCATGATTTGTCCTGCTTAGCATCTTTCCTTGGCTTTCCACAGAACCTCTTTCAGGGCTGCCCACTTGAATAAAATATGGGGTGGGGGGGGGAGGTAATTGATCGCATGACATGACAGGCTCACATAGTCAATCTCGTGATATGACATGACACACCCCCATTTGAATGGCAATTCCCATCAACTTTGGGAGGGGCCTGGCTCTGTCAAATATTTTATGGGGGGTGTGTGTGAAGGGACCTTGGCCCCTAGGAGTTGGCTCCTATGACCTCTGTTGTTCATGTTCTATTATACACTAGCTAACCCCTTGTGCAGCTAACAGCAGATCCCCACACAATCAGCAGTCAGATTTGACCAGATTCAACAAAATGATCTTTATTTTTAAACATCCACATCACAGGATTTGTTCAGTGAATTCGTGGGTTGCCCTGGCAACCTGGCCTTTGCTTCTACGTAAGCTAGAAAGAAGACATGAGGGATGTTCTAGAGACAAACTGTTCAATAAGACATTACGAGTGAGACTTGCAACAAAATGCTGCAATGTGTTTCCATTCTACATAAATGCTCTGGTTCAAGCCAGCTTCAAAGTGGAGTTGCATTCAGGTCTTTTGGAAAAAGGCTGGAGAGGAAAAGTGCTAGAAGTCTGGAGCTGGATGCCAGTCTGAAACATAAGGATTTTATTTCCTTCTGGCTGTGAAGAATGGGAATCCAATAGTGTCATTTCCCTCTTTTTGAATGGTCTCTCCACTGGTTGTTTTACAAACAAACCTATCTATCCTTTGCACCTTTGCATAAAACAACTGCTCCATCTCCTCAATCATTTTGGTTGCCCTTTTTGAGCTGAGGCCACTGGAACACATCATTCCGAATGCAGTCACACCATTGATTTGTATAATGGCACGATGTTGGAAGTTTTATTTTCAGTTCCTTCACCAATGACCCCTAGCACTGAATCTGTCTCACACACATACACCAACACACTGAAATCTTGATTGAGCCGTCCACTTGGACCCCAAACCAAGGTCTTGTCCCTGGTCAGTCACCGCCAGTTCAGGCACATTTACTTGTGGGTAAAGCTCCTGTTTCTCAGCATCAGCCTCCCTTGCCTCACCCAATTTATACTGCATTTGCAATAGGAGGGCGACAACAATTTAATTACATCATCATTAGGGCAGAAAGCATTCAAGAACTTAAACTAAACATGTATAAAGGCCTGAGTTTGAAAGAACACGGCAAGGCAATTTAGCAAATGTCTAAAGCAGTGTTTTCCAAACTTGGTTCGCCAGCTGCTTTTGGACTACAATTCGCCAGCTGCTTTTGGACTACAATTCCCATCATCCCTGTCCACTGATCTTGCCAGCTGGGAAAGATGGGAGTTGTAGTCCAAAAAAAACAGCCGGCGACCAAAGCTTGGGAAACACTGACCCAAATGTTGGTTTCAGTAAGGCTTCCTTCCAAGTGAGGGGATGCAGAGCTGCATCCTGAGTTTTCTTCCTCTTGTGGGGCAGAAGAACACACACAGATCCATCCTCGTTAAAAAATCCTTCTTATCCTCCTATTAGCACCCCCTTGCTACGCCTTAAAAAGTTAAGTGGCTTGACATCGCAGTGAGAACGTGTGTTTCGGAGGTGGGGGGGGGGGGGGAGACGGACGGACAGACCATAGAGAACAAATGCGTAGACAAGACCTCGTCGCTCTCCTCTCTATGGCGGAAGTGAAGATGCTCGCTCGCTCTCGGAAGGGAAGTGACGTTTCCCCGACCACGCCGCTGCGCTTGCGCCGCATTTGAAAGCGGCAAGCTGAGGGCAGGAGTCGGGTGTGTGTAGTGGGTCGCGCGGCTGCTTTCGCCATGGAGCTGTCTCTGCCTTCCTCCTCGTCCGTGGGTGAGTTTAGCCCCTGGGCCGAGCCTTGAGGGTGTCTCTCTCGGCAGGTTCGCTTCCCGGCTCCTATCCCCTCCTCTCCCCGCCTGAGAAGCTTGTGGCCGTTTAACGGACGCCCTGAACCCTCGGCGCGGGGGCGTGGCGTGGGAGGGGGCGTGGCTCAGTTCTGCCTCGGGCGGGGGGGCGGGGCCTCTTCCTGGCGATTGGTGGCTGTGACGTCACTTTGGCGTCGGAACGCGGGATTCCTTGACTTCTTTGGGGCGAGAGGGGGCGCGGGGGGAGATAAGCGCCCTGGTTCTCCAGCCCATCGCCGGGAGCCATGAAACCCCAAGATGTCTTCATGCGCGTTCAGACGACCACCTCAGCCCCTGGTCGGGAAGTTACGTTGACCTTTAGGCCTGTTGGCTCAGGTGCGTCCTGAAGGGGAAGTAATATTGGGCCCTGTGGATTTTTATCTTGTGAACTGCCCTGAGATCTGTAGTTAAAGGGTGGGATACAAATTTAATAATAATAATAATTCCTGTTTCCTTATGAAGCATCTGAGTGATGTTGTTAAATGGTAAATGGGACCCCTGACTATTAGGTCCAGTCGTGGCCGACTCTGGGGTCGCGGCGCTCATCTCGCTTTATTGGCATACAGCTTCCGGGCCATGTGGCCATCATGACTAAGCCGCTTCTGGCGAACCAGAGCAGCACACGGAAACACCGTTTACCTTCCCGCCGAGCGGTACCTGTTTATCTACTTGCACTTTGACGTGCTTTCGAACTGCTAGGTTGGCAGGAGCAGGGACCGAGTAATGGGAGCTCACCCTGTCGCAGGGATTCGAACTGCCGACCTTCTGATTGGCAAGGCCTAGGCTCTGTGGTTTAACCCACAGCGCCACCCGCGTCCCTCATTTCCTCCATTTACACGTGTTCAATTCACGTGTAACCGTGTATATGAGCCACCCTGGAAATCAATAAGTGGGGGCAGGGGGAGAAACCTGATGAGCCTCAGCAAAGCCCTGCTGCAGCTCTAGCTCGTGAGGAGACCCCAGAGGTTGAAGGGGGCATCAACTTCAGGCCGGGGAGGTTCTCCTCTTGACCTGAAGATGCAGTGGCACACATGGGGGTTTGGAATGTAATCCCTGTGTAAATGAGGAGTCGCCTGTGTTTATTTCATGAAAATTAAGCATTGCTTGCTTTTAATAGAAACAAACTCTCAAAGCAATAAAAAGCAATATAATTATTGTCAAGAAAAACTAACAACAATAACCTTGAAACTTCTGAAAAGTTAAAATAAGATCTTCGGGATAGTTCACTGTTCTGTCAATTACCCTCAGAGCATTGTTAGTTAAAATGGGGCAGCTACTTTGATGCTGCCATTTTGTATTTTGTTAAAGGTATTGCCTGCTCCTTGTTTTTCTTTATGTGTTGACCTCTTTAGATGGCTAGACCTATAAATGAGTAGGTTAGCTAACTGTTTTGGATCACCCTTTACAGTGTTTCTCTAAAGTTGTGTTTGGGGATAGCTAGATCATTCAGTCTGTGGAGACTTAGTATGCCATGCACACCCTTTCCTAATGCAGGTACTGAGCCAATGACACTGGGTTCCCCTACCTCTCCCAAGCCTGGTGCTGGTGCTCAATTCCTGCCTGGATTTTTGATGGGCGATTTACCAACTCCTGTGACACCACAGCCTCGATCCTTCAGCGGCCCTTCCGTTGGTGTGATGGAAGTGAGGTCACCATTTCATGCGGGTAAGTTGGTTCTGAACTGAAACCTCTAGTATTGGGGTGGTAGGGGAAGAGTGTGATTATCCATTTTGGTGTGCTACAGTTCAAATATACCGGTACCTCTTGCCTTTAGCTCCAAGGATCAGAGGCTAAATATACTGCCATTGCTGCATGTTTTAAGCACAGTGATTGACCTCCTTTATTTCCTGTTTGGAGGCTGCTGTCAAAACCAATTAGATCCCATTCATTATTTGGATGTACTCCTGCCTTATCAAGAGTCCATCTACAATGGTACCTCCGGTTATGAACTTTGGAGGTCTGTTCTTAAGCCGAAACTGCTTGTAACATGAGGCGCGCCTTCACTAATCGCGCCTGCCACGCTGCCGGCGTGCGACTGCCACTCACATCCCGGGGCAAAGTTCCGGGTTAGCGGAGCATCTACTTCGGGTTAGCGGAGCTTGTAACCCAAAGTGTTCACAAAGAGGATGGTACGTAACACGAGGTTCCACTGTATTAGGATTAGATTCATTGTGTTTTACTTGTATTTCATAAGCAAAGCCTTAGAAGTATGTCCCATTAATTTCATACGCTGTATAAATATTGCATCCCACCCAGTAACCCAAAGTGAACTACTTGATGGGGGGGATGGGGGCGACGCACAGTAAAATGCCCTGAATTTAATTTCAAACTGTTATTGGAAATTATTTCATGGGAATACTTGTGTGTGTGTGTGTGTGTGTGAGAGAGAGAGAGAGAGAGAGAGAGAGAGAGTGAGTATTTCCCACCCTTCTCAAAGTGCTCCTCCTCAGGTAATCTGATGGTGCTGCTGGAGATGTTGCATCATATAAACCAGGGGTATCCAACTTCCAAGAGACTGCAATCTATAAGAAAACTGGCAGTGATCTACCCATCAAAGTTGTTGAGCTTTTTGGGGGACCACTGCTTCCCACTAAACTTTACAGATGTCTTAACACAGGAAAATGGATGCATATTCACTGTCAGTCAAAATTGCAAGCCCGGAAAGCCTTGAGCAAAGATGGAAGAATTATTTGGGGGGGGGGGAGCCACCGGGGTCCCGTGATTGTCCAGGATCAACCAGGGAAACCCCACAATTGACGGGTAGATTGCAATCGATCTGTTGGACACCCCTGATATAAACAAAATGGATTTGTGATTTAATTCCCAATAAATGGCAGGAATTACCTTAATACTATGCCAGCAGTTGATTACATTACCAAGGTTTCATTCATTCAAATCATAATGCATGTCCGTTCCTAATAAAGCCTAGTTTTGGAAGAATTGTATACCTGGTTTGGGTGTAACAAGATGTTTAGGATCAGAAAGAAGGACACAGCAGCTTGTAACGTTGTACTGTATTTCATATAGGTGGATCTCCTCCACAGCCAGTAGTTCCAACACACAAAGATAAAGGTGGTGCTCCACCAGTTAGAAGTATATACGATGAAGTAGCCAGCCCAGGTCTTGGATCAACACCTCTGACTTCAAGAAGGCCCGTAAGTGACCGTTAATGAGGTTGCAAAGTTAAACCTGTTTCTGGTAACTAATTCTTATTCTTCTCTAGCTTGATAGACATTTCAGCTGTTGGATACATTTGCTGTGGGTGGGAAAAACTAGTAACTAAGTCCTTCCAGTATGCTAAGCAGTTTAGATTGTGTGTCATCTTGTATGTTCAGTGTGGAAAATATTTTAAAAGTTGCTTTCATAATTATGTTAATTTTTAGTGGTCTATACATCAGTTCTAAAGGCAAATAAAGGTGCACAAGCAATTGCTCTCTCTGTGTGTGTGCGCACGTGCATATATGTATATGCATATATGGCATTTGGAATGGTACTGTCAGCTTGTTACTAGGGTCAGCGTGGTAGCTGAGATGTAGAGAGATGAGTTCACACTATAATTGCTATGTAGGCTGAAACATCCATCTATTAGTTTTGCCTAACTTTACCCTCTGTGGCTGATAAGGAACCTTGTCTGCATCTCAGTACTGTGGAAGAGTAGTATATCAACTGGGGCTAAATATGGTAGCCAGGATGCAAAATGGGGATTTGGAGGACGTGTGTAAAAGAAGTCCCAATACCATGTACCATTTAACTTTATACTTTTAGTAGTCAATTCAGTTTTGTTTGATCTAAAAAGGACATAGATGATGCCCCCTTTCACAGCAGTTCAGTAGATAGAAGCATGCCTGTTCAAGTTTTTAATGTATAATATTGTCTGATTTTTACTGTGGAAATGTTATCTAAATGGTGCAGAATAGTTAATTTTCTGACTTTCGAAACAGCTTCAAACCAAGTTCTGCACTTTAATGCAGGTCAGCTTTTCAGTGACGCAGAGTCCACTTGTTGGATCTATGCCAGTGACTCCTGGAACAGGTAGGACATCATACTGCTTCATATAGTGCTCTAGCATGCTAATCATATGCTTTTTCTATAGGCAAACCAGACATCTGCATGTGGCACTGACAAAGGCTGCAATCCTATACCAATCTCCCTGGGAGTAAATCTCATTAAAATCAATAAGGCTTACTTATGAGAGAATATGTATAGGTTTGCAATGTAAAATGTTCCTGTAGGCCTGATAGCCTGGTGCACATTAACTGAGCCTTGGCTTCTGTTATGAAGTAAGCAGAGAGATAGTAGCAAAGTTGTTGTCATGATGCCAGATACAGTTTGTCTTCAGAAGTGAAAATATTGGTCTGAGATTCTACTACTACAGTGGTACCTCTGGATGCGAACGGGATCCAGAGTATATATGATCTGCTTAATGGCAGATGGGCTAGCTTGCTCCTAGAACCGTTCTTGTGTAGAACGTTAGTCATAGAGGGAGGTTGAGCTATTCTACTGGCTTTTGAGATACCATTGTCAACACTAGCAGCTTTTTCCTACTATTCTAACATGTGAACAACAGTATGATTCTTGTTACTTGAGTTCTGTGTTAATGCATGGTGTTTGCTCTTTGTTTCAAATTAAAATGCCTAGTTCAGTTTTAACTATAGTGATAGTTGAGGTGCATCTTACCACAATTTGACAGGTGCCAGTGTTTTCAGTCCCGCGAGTCTTGCACAACCCAGGAAGAGCACAATGTCACCAGCTCAACTAGATCCATTCTATACTCAAGGAGATGCCCTAACATCAGATGATCATCTAGATGACACTTGGGTAACAGTGTTTGGGTAAGTGAGCTGCAGTTCTGTAAGACTGAGAGGTGGTTATGTTGCCAGGGATGAGCATGTACTCATTTAAACATGGGTCTTAACAGGCTTCCCTAAGCTTTTCAGGGGCTGGGATTCAAGTTATGTTGGGGCATAGGATGATGATAAAAAATATAAGAGATGAGACATGTGGATTTCTGCAGTTCATATAACTTGGATGATGTTTGTTCAGATTCCTCTTATATTTGGTGTTTGGTCTTGGCTATTCCTGTTTTATTAATTTAGGAGATTAATTGTTTGTTGACATAGTAAAGTTTATATAATAGGACAATTGAAACATTCTAAACATCTTAATTCTTCATCTTTACTCTCCTATCTGTACACTGAAACACATCCTGGTCTACAATCAATGCTAAAAAGAAGTATTTGGACTTCAATATTCTAGTACTGTACTTGGGCTAAACTGTGCTGTGTTTTGACCTCTCTCCTTTTCCCATCTTACTCCATGAGACAAACTAAAATGTAGGGATGGGAAATAGGTAGCAGGTTTGGCAGTGTTTGGAGAATTTTGAGTAGTTAAATTTTATTTCTGTTTTTTATTTCCTGTCAATATTTCAGGTTTCCTCAAGCATCTGCTTCGTACATCCTACTACAGTTTGCACAGTATGGAAACATTTTAAAGCATGTTGTAAGTCTAGATTAGTACCTCTTTTTTATATATATATAAATGAAGCTCAGCCATTATGCTTAGCTTACTGTCTAAACCTTACTGCTTCCTACTAAACATTACAGATGTCTAACACAGGAAACTGGATGCATATTCACTATCAGTCAAAATTGCAAGCCCGGAAAGCCTTGAGTAAAGATGGAAGAATTTTTGGTGAATCCATCATGATTGGAGTGAAGCCTTGTATAGATAAAGTAAGTTGATTTAATATTCATTCATTCATTCACTTACTTGCTTGCTTACTTACTTATTTATTTATTTACTCACCACCACCTGTGCAAAGTTGGGATTGTGTAAGTTAAACAAGCATAAGATGACTGTATAAAAATTCTGGACTTTGTCACAAAGTGTAGATGACTCTTAATCCCGTGACCACCATTTTTGTCTTGCAAAGATTGGCAATTTCTGTATGTCAATACACTTTAGCCGAGCGCCTCAATGCACTTTAGCAGAGTCCCTTAATGATCTTAATTTGAAGTTTGGCCTGATGTGATAACATGAGGAACTACCAATACAGGACATTATAGGAATAACAATGTGGAGAATTGGGTAGATAAGCTGACTACAATGTTTTGGGTACTGTATTTAGTATTTTGCTTCCATTCCAGAATGATAGAGTGGTGAACTAATAGTCATATTGCGTATCTGGAGGCCGCTATATTAAAGGAAAATCTTCTTTATAGATTGAGTGCCAAACATAATAACTAGCTTTTCAATGTCAATATATATCATATTTCAAGAACGCAAACTCTAACCTTTAGAATGTCAGCCTACATCAAAGGGATCATTAGAATTCTAGCTTCTAATGATCCTGTATTCCTAGCCATGGCTGTGTTTGGTATCATGCCCTCATGGCTTGTTAAATCACTCTTGACATATTTCACTAGTGCAGTTTGGTAATCAGACAAGTTCCAGTAAGTGAACTCTTCTGTACTGTCTCTTCAGTGAGAAGGGAGAGTCTCTGACTAGTTCTAGTGATGAAACCTTACTTTCTTAGGCTTCCAAAAATGCTTGGACTCTGATAACTACTTTGTCTGAATGGACTACTTGATCTCTGTTTGCAGAATGTGATGGAAAGCACAGACAGATGCACTGTATCGTCCCCATCTTCAGCCTTTACGCCACCAATGAAAACACTGGGCACACCAGTGCAGCCTTCAAGCGCTCAAAGAATCTCTACTATGAGACCTCTTGCTACAGCTTATAAAGCATCAACCAGTGACTACCAGGTATTTAGGGAATACTGTGAAAAAGTCACCTTTAGCGCTGGATTAAAGGAATTCGTATTTGCTCATTTAGAATATACAGATCTGCTACTTTGTGTGTGTTTCTTTTTTAGGTGGTTTCTGACAGACAGACTCCAAGGAAAGATGAAAGCATTGTCTCCAAAGCTCTGGAATACATGTTTGGCTGGTAGCAAAAGGAAGTAAACTTAGCTGGAGCTTGTAATAGGCTGTCAGTGCCTCTGGTTAGTTGTATAACCATTAATGGCAGCATTTCAACATCACCTCTGCCTTCTGAAAAAGAACTTGGCACACATGTAATTTGCACTTTAACCGGCAGCTGGATTTACACTTTATTCTTAAGATGTTAAACTGTTGAAACCAGTGTTTAATAGTCTTACCTTCTATAGTGAATGCATGGTTCAAGTAAAAATGAACTTTTACCTGACAAGCAAGTCTTGGTTCCAGGACGTGGTAACACTGTTTGTAATTTCTCATGGTTTTATTTCTCGCCTGAAAATGTGGTATAAACTCTCTAGAGGTTGCTGCATAAAATGCTGGCATAGATTTTGCTAGTTTTAAACCAAATACTTTAATTTGAATGTTGTCCCAAACACAATCGTGTTTATATAAACTTGATTGGACAGGTTGTTTCTTAATCTGCAAGTGTCAAACCTTTTTGTATCTTTCTTAATAAAAAAAATTGTGGTGCTATTGATTTGTGAGCTGCCTCTGGTTTATATAAGTCATTCAATTCAAATAAACATCAGATCTGTATAAATGTCACTACAAAACCTTCTAGGTAACTTGGGGAGCGACCCTAGGTTCACCTAGAGATTTAAGCAGGCTAAATGCCAGCTGAGAGGGAGGACTGCTGGCAGGATACCATACCACTGTATCCAGAGTGCCCCTGTTCCCCTGGCCATGGCCATTAACGCTAAAGCAGCCCTCGGGCTATGAATGTAAATTCCCTCACATTGCAGTCAATAAGAGGGGAAAAGGTAGATGCTGCTTCTCTCCTGTCTTGGCAGCCGTATAATTGCAGGGCCCAGGACAGATCTTTCTCTCTTACCCTTGTCAGGGAAGAAAGGTTTGCTCGCTAAATCGCATACATATTTTTGAGCGGTGTACAACGAAATGAATAATGGCAAGAATACAAAGCAACCTTGTCTAATACTTTGCAGGAATGTGCCAACCAGCAGGGGTGCCTAGAATTTAGTCCTGACAACAAATTCCCCCTCCAGATACTGTGACAATATGGCTTAAATGCTGCTGCTTCATTAATTTATCTGCCTGCAGCCCTGCAATTGGAAAATTGTGCAAACGTGTTTCTCACTTTTCTATCATGGCACATACCTAAAACTACATTATATGGAGTTCTTAACGTGAGCTAGCTACTGTGGGAAAGAGGTTATTCTCTATGCAATAGCGTGAACACAGATCAGTCCATGAACACCTATAAGGAGTTTATTCATCTTTGAAGTGCAACAAGATTTCCTTTTTTATTGGCTTCCCTACTTTGTGCTCCCAGCTGGCATACAGGTACCCCTCTGGAATTATTAATCCTCTGGTATATTGGCATTTTAAGCTGGATGATGTGGGAGCGAAGGTGGAGTCACATAGCTCTGTAATTGCTACTTGACATCTCTAGTTCTTGAGAACAGTGAAAATTGATGTCTCATTTTATCTATGTAGACTTAGGAACTTTACCTGTGTGCCGACTGAAAGGCATCAGATAAGCACTTCAGTTGAAGAAAAATCATCAATATTTAAAGCTTTCATAAAGTGTAACAGTAACATACTCTGCATCGCTAATGAACCATTTTGTTGAGTTGTGTCTCATCTGCCCATTTACTGGCAGCCTTTGCAGAGTGTTAGCATGCTGTTTAAAAACCCCTTCACTTCAGAACAAATTGCATGGATCCACAGAGTAGCAATAATTACATGTACTAGATCTTCCGTTCAACTCATTTTTGTCAAAGCTGTGTGTAACATGCAGGCCTAAGATAGCTTTGGGTTAAGACACCTGTAAAGCCTAGTATTCTTGAACTGAAACTTAAGATGATTACAGAAATACTGATTCATTAGTAACAAGAAAGCATGTAAAAATATACCAGCTTTGCACACAGGCTTCATCTGACTTTTTCCACTTAAGTTTTAGCAGTGCTTTTTTTCTTTAAAAAAGTTTGACTCAAAAATATCACCATTTTATAGTTCAATTTGGGGGAAAATTTCAGCAAATGGACAAAAGTACAAAGATTCACAAAATGTTTAGGGGTATGTGTACCCCCAGAAAAAAAGCACTGAGATTTAGTACCTGTAGGTTTTCATGGCTCACTGGAAGGACAGATCGTGAAGCTGAGGCTCCAATACTTGGGCCACCTCATGAGAAGAGAAGACTCCCTGGAAAAGACCCTGATGTTGAGAAAGATTGAAGGCACAAGAAGAAGGGGACGACAGAGGACGAGATGGTTGGACAGTGTTCTCGAAGCTACCAACATGAGTGACAAAATTGCAGGAGGCAGTGGAAGACAAGAGTGCCTGGCGTGCTCTGGTCCATGGGATCACGAAGAGTCGGACACGACTAAACAACAAGGTTTTCATTAAAATAACATGCAATTACTACAGTGATAACTTAGAAGCACATTTCAGACAAATGAGCTTGGAAAAATGGCAGATAAATGTAAAGTTATTGATGGTACTTGGTATTGCACAGATATTCCAATGAAATAAATTGCATCTGTTAAATTCTCTTTGCTTTACAGCCTTGCTTCCAGGGCCAGTAAGCCTGGGCATCCTTGGTACCACCTCAGAGGCCAGCTCAGTAATCCTGTCCAGTACAATAGCATACAGTTAGTAGTGCTCATCTGTTCAATGTTGTGAAAAGTAAGCATGTGTACTTTTCTGCGTTCACTCATTCCTCTTATGGCTTAGTTCTTTTCCTATACAGCTGCCATTTTAATTTGTGCATCCCATACTACCCCTCTCACTATTCCAGGCTTCCTGTGCAGGCGATGTAAATGTTTCAAGTGCTGTAAATCCTATTTTGACAGAAAGTGCCTCTGAACCTTTTGTGGACACAGGAGGAGCGGGAGATAAAACACTGCTCAAAGAAAATCTTTAATAAACACTGGTTTTTTAAAAAATCTGAAAATCGGTTCTTCACATACATTTGACTTATAGATGACTGCCACCTTGTGGTGTCTAACTGAAGCTGTTCTGCTATGCAAGTAAATTGGTTGGCATCTGTCTTGTCTCGGGAGGCAATTGAAGAGTTTGCCTTCAGAGGTGAATTGAAACCACTGGAAAGTTGCAGCTTCTGCTTTGACTGTAGGGACCAATACAGGAGAGACATGTTTTGTTGCAGCAGAAGCAGGTGAAGGTGCCCATGGTGTGATGCAGGTGCACCATGGCGTTCTTTCTCTCTGTGTTCCTCCCAGCAGTCATTCTTCCTCTGGTCACTACTGTGGATGCACGACCTGACGGTCTGTCTCCAGGCACCGCGGTCATCTTGCAAGGGATTCCCACATGGTGGGGTGAACGTTGCCAGCTTTCACCTCCCATCTGCAGACATCTTTGTAACGCAGAGCTGGTCTGCCAACAGGCCTGGTGCCCGCTCCCTATAGAGCACATCCTTTGCAAGTAAACGGAAGGCTTGGAAGACCTACGGTGGCAGCTCAAATAAATTGATGTTGCTGTTTAAAAATCTGTAGCAGCTTTGTACAGTGGTACCTCGGGTTAAGAACTTAATTCGTTCCGGAGGTCCGTTCTTAACCTGAAACTGTTCTTAACCTGAGGTACCACTTTAGCTAATGGGGCCTCCCACTGCCACTGCGCCACTGCTGCGCAATTTCTGTTCTCATCCTGAAGCAAAGTTCTTAACCCGAGGTACTATTTCTGGGTTAGCGGAGTCTGTAACCTGAAGCGTCTGCAACCTGAGGGACCACTGTATTTAAGCACTAGTCAATGGGTACATGGAATTCTAAGCGGCTGCAGCCTGGCAAAGGGACAGCATTCTGCCTCTCTGTTGCACCCAGGAGCAGTGGCGAAGCTACATGCTCCAGCACCGGGGGAGGAGAGCAGGTGGGGGCATGGTTGGTACGTGTCCCGGGGGCGTGGTGCCCACAGGGGCGAAGCACGCAGTGTGGGAGTGCATGGCACGTGTCCAGGGGGGCGGCCGCGATGGTACCCCGATGGTGCAGGGGGCGGTGCGCTTCCCCCCATTCCTCTGTCAGTGCCCAGGAGTCTAACCATTGCATTCTGCTGGAGCTTCCATATAGGGCACATTGTTGGTAAGTCTCAAGCTTACCAATGCATGGGCTTCAGTCATCAGGCTATTCAAATGGGCACTTCCTAGGCACAAAAGTCACTTGGTCCGCTAATGACAAAGAGGTATCCTGGGGTACCCCCAAGCTCTATAGCTGCTCATTCAGAAGAAGTGTGATCCCATCCAGAACAGATAATTGGCCTCTATTTTGAGACACAAGGATACTTAGCCACAAGGCCAGGATTTAGACGCAGCACGTGGGTCCTTATCCAGGCCACCGCTCTATTTGGAAGCTGGTCCAGAGGGAAGGGAATCTCCAAAGGCCTTTCGAGGCTCCAAAAGGGTTTCTTGCCATTGCTCACTGAGGAAGGAACCAGGAAGTAGCAAGGAAAAGGGATCCACTAATCAACAAAAGGTAAAGGAATTGAGGGGGGCAGGGAAATAGAGGGAATCCACAGCAAGGAAAAATAATCTTAAAATCCAAGGAAAAGTAGGTTTAAAAACACGTGGAGCGGCGCTGGACTTTACAGCGACAAGGACCCCATCTGCCCAGCTTGAAAGGTCTGGGAATTGTGGGATGGCTCCTACCCCAGCAAATATGTTCATGTGAGCCTGCCTGTCTAGTCAGTGGGAGAAGCCAAGCTCAGCATAAAGGCTGTCTTCCCAGAGTCTCTGGTAATAGAAATTCACGGTAAGAATTTCCTTTCAGTTGTGCAAGCCAGAATCTTTGTACAGACAAGACATTCATGAAGTCCTACTTTGGACAACCCTTTGTGCAGATTTCTTTTTTTTAATTCCCAGATGTATTTCAGTGATCAGATTTATGAATGAACCCAGTGACCCAGACCAGAAACAGACTGATCCGCCCATTCCTAGTGTAATCTTACATCTGTGAGTGTTTCCCTAACCAGTTTAAAGTTGATAGCATGGTCACACGAAGCAGAAAAGATTTCCCACAGCTTATAGGTTATCTGATAAAGGGATAAACATTATTATTTCTTAATTTCTTGGAAAGCACATAAGCCTTGTGAGCTGGAGTTTGGCTAGCCTTGTTGGTTCCAGCAGTGAGCTGAGTTTTCCCAGTTCTTCCTGTGTTGTTGTTGTTGTTGTTTAGTCGTTTAGTCATGTCCGACTCTTTGTGACCCCATGGACCAAAGCATGCCAGGCACTTCTGTCTTCCACTGCCTCTCGCAGTTTGGTCAAACTCATGCTAGTAGCTTCGAGAACACTATCCAACCATCTCGTCCTCTGTCATCCCCTTCTCCTTGTGCCCTCCATCTTTCCCAACATCAGGGTCTTTTCCAGGGAGTCTTCTCTTCTCATGAGGTGGCCAAAGTATTGGAGCCTCAGCTTCAGGATCTGTCCTTCCAGTGAGTACTCAGGGCTGATTTCCTTAAGAATGGAGAGGTTTGTTCTTCTTGCAGTCCATGGGACTCTCAAGAGTCTCCTCCAGCACCATAATTCAAAAGCATCAATTCTTCGGCGATCAGCCTTCTTTATGGTCCAGCTTTCACTTCCATACATCACTACTGGGAAAACCATAGCTTTTACTATACGGACCTTTGTTGGCAAGGTGATGTCTCTACTTTTTAAGATGCTGTCTAGGTTTGTCATTGCTTTTCTTCCAAGAAGCAGGCGTCTTTTAATTTCGTGGCTGCTGTCACCATCTGCAGTGATCACGGAGCCCAAGAAAGTAAAATCTCTCACTGCCTCCATTTCTTCACCCTCTATTTGCTAGGAGGTGATGGGACCAGTGGCCATGATCTTCGTTTTTTTGATGTTGAACTTCAGACCATACATTCTTCCTGTAGGCCCCCAAAATTTAGCATTTCGCAGACTTTGGCATTAGAAAGCGTAACGGTGAAGTCAACAGGAATTTTCCTTTGGTACTTTGGAACTTCCAAGCACACACAGTGCAGGCTTATATTTCAATAGACTAAATAGAGCTGAAATGACCTATCATTGCAGTACTGTAATAGGCTATTGATTCTAGGTACCATTTTCTATTTCTTTGTAATTGAATTGTGCACATAAACATAATAACGTGTTCATTTGCTGGATGGAGACGATAAAGGGAAAGCAGCATGTGGGGTCAGATTTACGATGAGTACCAGAGAACAGTGAAATAAACATTAATTTTCCTATTGTTTTCTGAATGAATGACTATTATTAAAAAGAAAAAGAAAAAAAAGAATTTGTGTGCATTTTAAAGGATGTATGATTTCACTTCCCCATCCTAAATTAGATGTCTGACAATTATTTGAACAACCAATTCAGCATTATGATATTCTTGTGTACACATTTATGTTTCTTGCAGATTTTACTGCCTTTTCCCAATGCTATTTTCATTTAGATTAAGGAAACATCAACCTCTGAGGCCTGATTCCACCACCACCCGTTTGTTTTTTCTTTCCCCCACAGAAGGTGAATATCTTTGCAATAAAAAGCAAAACAAAACAAGCCTGCAGCATTCTTCTAAAACTGATGCCAAGGTTGGTCATAGAACCTTTATCGTATTTATTTATCTGCCTCCTCAAAATCATGCAGAATTCTGATAGGGTGAAAGTCTATTAAAATCATTTAGGTAGGCGATGGCAACCAAGGAAATCTCTGAGAAATAGGTGGGGGGGTTGCCTAAGGACCCCCAAAGGAGTTTGTGGTTGATGTGAGATCTAAGCAAAGGAAAACTCTAAAAATGCCTGCTTTTATGTGAAAATAAACAAACTGGAAGATCTAGGTCATGATCTAGGTCACTATATTTGAATGGGATTCAATCCCATCCTTGCAAATTTGGGTTGCACAACTAAAGTTGATTTGGCACTTTTGCACATAAAAACTGCACCCCCCCAAAAAACCCCCAGCAACCCAGATTTTTTTGCAATCAGCAACGTCACAGGAAAATGCTCCCAAAAGTGTGTTCTTTCCTTTTCACAACAATATATAACCTCCCTGCAAACAAATCAGAACGAATGCTTGGTAAACAACTGATGCCGTCTAACCACCCTGCCAAATTCTGCAAACAAAGCATGATGGATGTTCAAGAAACAGGTCACTTGGAAATGAACCAGCTCATGGCTCCTGCATAACATGTAGTTCAACATTGCAGAGTTTGCAAATTGTCTTGATTTGTTCAGGTAACATGGGTTGCACAAGCTCTCAGGAACAGTGCAAATATAAAAATTTGGGTAGAACCACATTGGTGGTTGTTGTTGTGGTTGTTGTTAATAAACTGCCCTATACCAGGGGGTCTCAGGGTGGTTCACAGAATAAAATCAAGATATAAAACCACAAAATACATAATAAAAATAAAAACAACAACCCAATAGTCCCCCCAAAAAACACATTTTGAAAGGGCATAGGATGTAAATCAGATGAACCAAAGTCCTAGTTAAAAAGGAACATTTTTGCCTGGTGCCTAAAGGTGTACAATGAAGGCGCCTGGCGAACTTCCTTGGGGAGAATATTCCACAGACGGGGAGCCACTGCAGAGAAGACCCATTCTTGTGTTGCCACCCTCCGGACATCTGAAGGAGGAGGCACATCAAGAAGAGCCTCAGAAGATGATCTCAGGCTCCAGGTAGGTTCATATGGAAAGAGGCAGTCTTTGAGGTATTGCAGTCCTGAGTCGTTACCCCAGTTTACAGCAATGTTATACTGGCATTGAAGGAATATATATATGTAAGTCTACAGATTGCACCCAGTGAGGCCACCCTGCTTATGCAAGGACTTCCACTTGTGCAATCATACTTCTGCACTGTCTCCTTTCTCTGTGATAGCCAAAATGTGCTCCTGAGGGTTGGAGAAAACCCCAGAATAAAACTGGGCTGCACTGGTGGGAGGAGAGGGAAGGGATATTGCATTGTGCAGGCCAAAGCCCTTGCACAAATGGGTTGACTTTGTTGGATCTGTGCTCTAGGAGCACCGGCCCTACCATTAGGCACAATGAGACAGCTGCCCTATATAACTGCAATGCTGGGAGGGGGGATGCAGCACCAAAGTGTCAAAGGACCATACTTTGCATGCCATTGCGTGGAGGAAGAAGATATCATCTCATAGCCAGAATTGTAGCAGTTCTCAGCTCTGTCAGCTTTTGGGGTGGGGTAGGGCAAGGAATAGCAGTGGCATCTTGTCCTTCGCCTCAGGTAGCAAAATGGCTCAGGCCAACCAAAGCAGCAGCTCTCGTTTGAAACCTTGAGCGAGTTCCCAAATGCTCCTTTCAAGCTCCCCTCAAACTCTTTCCCTCCGAGGCAGTTTAGCATCGCAAAGGTAGAAATGGAGCGAGGCTCCTTTGAAAGAAGCGAAGCTCCGAGGCTCTCTGAGTGCGCGGGCGGCAAGCCCTAAGATGTTCAAAGCAATTGCTTCACTAACCCCTCAGCATTTTCCCTGGCTGGTTTCCTTGGTGCCCATCCACAAATTGATACGCTGAAATGCACACTGGGCTGGAATAAAAACGTTCACGGTAGGATTTTGAATTGCACATTGGAATCAGATACGCCCGCAGAGGCGGCGGCTGCCCTTTCCGTGGCCTTTGTCAAGGCTGTTTCAAAGTGCCTGTAGAGTTTTCCCCTTTGTCTCGTGCCAGGATGCTTGCAGAAACTTCGCTGTTTGTCTGACCTTGGTGGAGCAGAAAAGGGTGACGTATTGGCAGATGCAGAGGGGATCATTTCTTATGATTGTGAACTGTCCACACTCTGTGCTGCTAAGCATTGCCCGAAAAAGAACGGGCCCTTTGTAAGTGATGGGATCAATATCTGGTCAGGCGTTGGCGGAAGCTGTATGATCTTCAAAACCAGGGTTGCCATATTTCAAAAGTTGTAGAGCGTTTGGGGGGTGGGGCAAAGTGGTGCAGCTTTTTTATGCAAAATCTCCCAAAGATTTAAAGTACTTGAGCTAAAACCAATCCTTCCAACATGGGTTGCCATACACCCGGGTTTTCAAGGACATACTGTGGTACCTCGGGTTACATATCCTTCAGGTTACATACGCTTCAGGTTACAGACTCCGCTAACCCAGAAATAGTGCTTCAGCTTAAGAACTATGCTTCAGGATGAGAACAGAAATTGTGCTCTGGCAGCGCAGCAGCAGTGGGAGGCCCCATTAGCTAAAGTGGTGCTTCAGGTTAAGAACAGTTTCAGGTTAAGAATGGACCTCCGGAACGAATTAAGTTCTTAACCCGAGGTACCATTGTACTAGTCTCTATTTAGTCTACCAACAGTCCCCCACAATTACCGTAATTGACTTCTGTATTCTCCCTTCCACTCAAGTTTTAAACAAGACATATCTGCTGAAGACAGAATGTAAAAAGTAACTTCTCGTCTTCCCCCAACGAAAGCTCCTTACGTATGGAAAGAGACTTCTATTCTGCATGTCTGGCACAGGGGATTGCATGAGCTCATGGCCTGAATGTTTGGAAGCTGTGCAGAGAGCTCTCTTGGCTATTGAGCAAACATTAGAGTAAATTGAGCCTTCAAGTGACTACTGCAAATGGGAAGGTCAAGAGTGTCAGTCCCCCTAAGCAAGTGTATGCCTTTACAGTCCCCTGGGACTGCTTTTTGCCAGCTTGCTCCAAAACAAACAAAAAACAACTCCGATTTCTCTTTGCTTCTCTTTCACCTCTCAAGCCCATGCCTGGACTTCTGGTCCCAGCTGAATAGAAAGGTGTGAGATCCTTAGACCACCTTTTTATTCAAATGACAGCTTGATATCCCGTCACAGTTCACGCCACAATGAGACAAAAGGAAAAAGCCACTTCCGCAGAGAGGTGTCAAGAAGAAGGTAGCTGACGGGTTCTTTTCGCCACCTGATCAGTGCTGTTCTGTGGACTGTGTGCCCCACTAAAGTGTGTCATTGGGAGGGGTGGTTCACATATTTATATTCAATGAATGTACAACCTCCCTTGTGGTGTATACAAATAGTCGAGCCAGTTACACTCAGTGTACAGTCTGTATATCTATGTACACAGCTGAACTGCACAAATCATAGAACCGCAGAGCTGGAAGAGGTCATCTAGTTCTGCAATGCAGGAAATCAGCAAGTGTCTTTCACACAAGCACTTCTACATGTGCAGAGACAACATCAGCGGAATAAGCCTTTTTGACAATTATGAAAACCCAATTGGTCACACAATTGACTTTTTGGTTCTGCAGGGTGCCTCTCTCAGGTCCTAAATTCTTGAGTGGACTTGTAAAAGGGTAAAAGAGTATTGGGAAATGATACATAATGAATTGAAAAAAAAAGTTTAAAAGTTCCTTTCCAAAAAAAACCAGAGTCCTTTTTGGGGGGGATAATTCAGACGGAAATTCCCAACCCCAAAAGAGGTTATTTAGGTATGCCACTACTGCGGCCCGTGTTTTGTTAGCCCCCAAATGGAAAATGAGTGAGGTCCCAACTAAAGAAGAATGGCAACTTAAGCTGATGGAATATGCACAGCTTGCGGACCTGACACATAGAATGAGAGAACAAGAAGCACATATGTTTAGAGAAGATTGGAAAATGTTTATTGAATATATGGGGAAAAATTATGTACACTTGAAAACACTGGCAGCATTCAGATAAATTCAACAGTGTAAATAAGTTGTGATGGATGTAATAATGGAATACTGAACGGTTTAGTTTATGTAAAATATGTAGGGATTTGTGATATGCAAAATGAACCATGGAAAGAGAAGAAGGGAAGTCACTGATATTTTAAGGATGTTTAAATGAGTATTCAAAATTGTAAAACAGAAAATCTAATAAAAATTATATAGATATATGAGAATGAGAGGGAGTTTCCTGAGCATAGCTTTCTTTCTGTTTCCTTTGTTTCCCTTTGCATCTGGGCTTAATTAGTTGCATTGCGTTTATATTTCACCTTTTCTCCAAGGAGCTCATGGTGTGCATGGTTCTCCCCTTGCTCACTTAATCCCCACAACAATCCTGTGAGGTAGGTCAGGTTGAGAGGTAGTCTGTGGCCCAAGACCACCATGGCTGAGGGGAAATTTGAACCCTGCTCTACTAGGCAAAGCTGTCAACCGTCACTTATTTGGCGGGAAACTCCCTTATCCTAGCGCCGTGTCCCACTGCTGTCCCTTATTGATGATGTCCCTTAAATTTCCCGGGTTTCAAAGGAAGCAGCTCCTCTCCCTCCCTCCCTGCCGGCCACGGAGGAAGGAGGCTCCAACTGTGTTGCTTGGCTGCCCGCCCCGCCTCCCCTCCGGCCTCCTCTCACCAGCCTCGGCCCCCAGGAGCCCCTCCCCGCCGGGACTGAGGAGCCTTGAGAGGAGAGCGAGGGCAGCCATAGAGAAAACAGTTCAGAGAGAGGAGGAGGAGGCAGAGGTGGAGGCACAGGCAGGTGTTCCAAGGGCTAACCATAGAGGGGGAAAGTGGAGGAAGGACCCCAAGTGCTTCTCCCATAGATTTGTAGTGGTAGACTAGCATAGATGGTCTGATCTGTGGGTTTACTTCGGGCGCTATTTCCCCCCCTCTCTTCCTCCCGCCCTGCCTGATGGAACTGAGAGCTGCAGATGGAGCATGAGAGAAAAGATACAGAACTGCAGCAGCATCTTCATAGCTTGGACTTCGTTTTGCATGAAAAGTGGTTGCTGCTTGTAATTATTTAATTGCAGTGTTTCATCAGCTGGTGTCTTGAGCAGCAACCTCTGGAAACAAAGGGCTAAAAACCGGCACTGCTCTCCCAAATTATCTGGTCCCTTTTAACATTGTATTTCAGTTGGTTGACTAAAATCCCTTATTTTGGCTGCTGATCCCTTATTTTCGAGGCTGCTGGTCCCTTATTTTCAAATCTGTAAGTTGACAGCTATGTCTTCTAGGATGCACTCTGACACTGTAACCACTACAGATAATCTGCTCTACCTTAACCCTTATAATTTTTAGGAAGATGTGGAGCAGGTTTTGGGTTTGTTATTCTTCTTCTTTTAAAAGTCATATCTCTCTCATCATATCTGGGGCTCCCTGTTCTAGCTTGTCGTAGTTCATCAGTTCTAACGTTTGGAAGTTGAATGCCACCTGCATACGAATGCATTAGCAGATTTTCTGCAGTGCTGTCTGTCCTGATATAATGCTGACTCTGTTATTCTTGCAACTAATGTATTCCACTTGGCATGGATGAGGAAGGCATAATTTTCATTACATGTGCTAAGCCAGGCAGCAAGGGAAACAACCCTGACTAAATCCTTGGATTTCACCCAATGGTGCAGCAAAAACCAATGTTGGTATTGAAAATGAAAGCCATCGCTGTCTTCCTCATTCAGAAGCGTTTTGAGGTTAAGCAAACATAAAAGCCCCCTAAATAAAGAAGAGTGCCTTTTTTATATATATACCTTTAACCTTACTTCAGAATTTTTGAAATAATAATAAAAAAACCCTTTAAACTGAAATCCTTGCCAACGACAGGGAAGGCTGCTCGTTACTTGTATCGTCAGGTAAGTTGGGAAAACGTAAGCTGAAGGACGCCGTTGTGCGTGACAGTTTTATTTGGAGCTGATGCATGGCTTGGCAGGCAGCGAACAATAAAAGCAAGTGGGAGTTTTCGGTAACTAAAAGTTGTCCAAAGAACCTGAGTAGGTCGGTTTTGCAGAATAAGCTTCGGAGCAAAGAAAGTTCTTGTCAGCAGAGTTCGGGCTGTCCTTGAGAGAGAAATGCAGACTTGGAATGCCTCCTGTGCCCATGTTATGCTCTCTTTCTCAGTTGCTGTACAAAGAGGGGATGAGCATCATTATAACTATATGATTTTAGGAAACATCTGAAGGCAGCCCTGTATAGGGAAGCTTTTAAAGGTTTAATGTTTTACTGTGTTTTTATATATGCTGGAAGCTGTCCAGAATGGCTGGGGCAACCCAGTGAGATGGGCGGAGTACAAATTATTATTATTATTATTATTATTATTATTATTATTATTATTAAGTAAAGGTAAAGGGACCCCTGACCATTAAGTCCAGTTGTGGATGACTCTGGGGTTGCGCTTATCTCGGTTTACTGGCTGAGGGAGCCGGCGTTTGTCTGCAGACAGCTTCCGGGTCATGTGGACAGCATGACTAAATCACTTCTGGAAAACCAGAGCAGCGCACGGAAATGCCGTTTACCTTACTGCCGGAGCCGTACCTATTTATCTACTTGCACTTTGACGTGCTTTTGAACAGCTAGGTTGGCAGGAGCAGGGTCCGAGCAATGGGAGCTCACCCCGTCATGGGGATTCGAACCGCCAACCTTCTGATCGGCAAGCCCTAGGCTCTGTGGTTTAGACCACAGCGCCACCCGCGTCCCTAGGCATCTCTTTGTTGTTGTTTAGTCATTTAGTCATGTCTGACTCTTCATGACCCCATGGACCAGAGCACACCAGGCACTCCTGTCTTCCACTGCTTTCCGCAGTTTGGTCAAACTCATGTTGGTAGCTTTGAGAACACTGTCCAACCATCTCGTCCTCTGTCGTCCCCTTCTCCTTGTGCCCTCAATCTTTTCCAACATCAGGGTCTTTTCCAAGGAGTCTTCTCTTCTCATGAGGTGGCCAAAGTATTGGAGCCTCAGCTTCAGGACCTGTCCTTCCAGTGAGCACTCAGGGCTGATTTCCTTCAGAATGGATAGGTTTGATCTTCTTGCAGTCCATGGGACTCTCAAGAGTCTCCTCCAGCACCATAATTCAAAAGCATCAATTCTTCGGCGATCAGCCTTCTTTATGGTCTAGCTCTCACTTCCATACATCACTACTGGGAAAACCATAGCTTTTACTATACGGACCTTTGTTGACAAGGTGATGTCTCTGCTTTTTAAGATTCTGTTTAGGTTTGTCATTGCTTTTATCCCAAGAAGCACTGCCTTGCTGTGGCGAAGGGGCTTGAATAACTCAGAGAAGCTATGAGCTATGCTGTGCAGGGCCACCCAAGATGGACAGGTCATAGTGGAGAGTTTTGACCAAACGTGATCCACCTGGAGCAGAAACCAGCAAGCCACTCCAGTATCCCTGCCAAGAAAACTCCATGGACAAAGGCATCTCTAGGCAGCTGTAAATCCAAGAGCCTCTTGACACTTGCACAGAATGGAGTGGTGGTGCTAGCCGAAAGGGACAGAAATCTAGGCTGAACCACTTCTCACCTCACCTGTAGGCCTGCCTTTTTCTTTTCTTTTTTGAATGCTTGACCATGACAGAAGCTCCATGCAATTATGGAACAAGTGTGCCAAAGGTTATGAGCAATCTCTTCTCCCTAATGTGCTAGATTTTAACATGCAGTGAGGTTTTGTGTGGAGAGGGGGAAATCAAATATCCCCTCCCACTCTGCACTCTCAGCTGGTGCAGTCCAGAATACTGCCATTGGTTTTTTTTTGTCAATGGTGTCTATTCAGCATAACGGATAGATGAAAGGTAGCTCTGGTGAATTGAATAAGAATATACCAAGGATCAATTTTAGACTGTTTCCAATATATGCTGGGGAAAGAGAAGAATTACCTGGGGCAGTGGGGAGAATCTATCTCAGAAGAAACGGTGCATAAACCCTATTGAAATATATGAAACCGAAACAGTCTGAGTGGGTTCAATGGGAGCCAGAGCTGGTTCATAGTGCTAAATTTCTTTACGGTTTCAGTGATGTGGGCACCAGCCAATTCAGAGAAAGAATGGAGCGAACCAGGCTATACATGTGAGAAAGTGACAGCTATCCCCCCATCAAGACTGTACCACTTTACACATAACTTTTTTTGAATGCTTGACTGTTTTAAGAGCAACCTGAAAGTACAAAATGAGCCTTTCTCTTCAACGTGAATTTTTTTTGGTGACATTTAAGGAGATTTTATTTTTTTAAAAAAATAAAATCTAGAGAGTGTGAGAGACTGGGCAGACTCCTTAGTAGGTTAATTTTGTACTTGTGGGGAGCTTTATATATGGGCAAACATTCCAAAAAAGATATATGGAGCAGGGATCTATCACAACATGGGCCACTAAGATACTGATATAAACTGCTCAGCTGCAATGCCCAAGGCCTGCCAGCGCATGGGTGTGGCAGTGCAGCGCCGTTGCTGGTTCAGAACCCCTGGTCAACCCCTGCACTTTGGGATGGTTGCTGCTCCTGTCATTGCTGCTGTGTTTTTGGGCTGGGGTTCTAATTTAGAACATCTGTCCCGCTGCTTCCCCAAAGCTACACCTGGTAACGTACCTCAGGTTCTTCTATATCTTAAAAGGCTTTTAAAAAATATAAATCTCCCTGCCTCCCCTCCCCTTCTCCTTGCTATTTTCTGCGAGCCTGCGGACTGAATAGCTATTTATTAGAACGTACGACAGCTTAAATGGTTCTTGTCAACAATTGCCCACTTAGGAAAGTGGCAGGCTTCGTTTACGATGCCATAATGAAAACTGATCTTCAAGGAAAAGCCTTTTAAAAATATGGAGTAATATCTCTAATGTGTGGTAGGTGAAAGGTTGAAAACCATTCGAATAATAAATTGTATTATGTAACAGGCCAGTATAGAATATAACACAGAGGTTTTCTTCCACTTAGCCATTGAAAAACACCTCCTCCTTCCCCTTCCTTTAAACTTCACAGATTAATTTATGAGTAATATAGCTAAATCTTGCAAGTTCTTCATCTCAAAACATCAACTGATGTGTTTTTCTCTAGTATAATTCAAGATGGACACAGGGATAGGGGAATGAACTTTTTGTCCTGCCCCACACAAGTTTGTTGATTTCTGTTTTGGGGAAAAATCCAGAACAACAAAATGAAAAGGCAGATCTCTAAAACAAGTGGATTTTTTTTTTGGTGGGCAGAGTTAAAAAATAAAAGCAAGCAACGATTCTCATCATTAATATCCAGCACAGAGTTAGGGATGCTTAATTTGCTTGATTTAAGTGGTTTTAAACACACCACAGTGCTGATTAATCTGCTATCTATATCTTGGCTGATGGTTATGCAACCTGGCTAAGCAAAGGCCATTCAGAAACAATACAGGACCATTGAGGGCCATTGGCAATGCAAGAGAACTGTCCTTCCCTTCTGGTTGCAAGAGGTTCTGGGAAGGAGAAGGAAGAATAAGGGATGGGGTCCATTTTGGGCAGGCTGGCTGCAATGCTGTGGAGGACAAATCCCTCTTGAAATGACCATGCTGTAAGACCTGGACTCCCTCTATTCAGATTGAAGGTGTGCATAGGTGAATAAACTGTATTTCTTAAAGCTATGACAGTCTCCACCGTGTCTCAATTTTCCAAAGGACCACAGACCCTGGGTGAATGCTTGGAACCCCATGGGCTTTTGCCACCACTCAGCAGAGAGAGGGGGAGGCACCCAGCTTTTGTAACAATGCACATTTCGGTAGTCATTTCTTGGCTTGAGAACACTACTGCAAAATTCAGAGAAGTGTGAATTTTGAAGGATATCTGCATTTTTTGTTTGTGTATTGTTTGGGAAAGAACAAATTAGCTAGGTTCACATTAAAATGTGAACCCAAAATGAATTTATCCTTCTTCCCTAATCTGAAAATTCTGAGCCTTAATGACGTGAGTTGTGTCACGTTTTTGTAAAATAAAAAACCTCCCCTTTCTGCTAGTTATTTATATAGTGCTTATATCAGGTATAGGCAAACTCGGCCCTCCAGATATTTTGGGACTACAACTCTCATCATCCCTAGCTAACAGGACCAGTGGTCAGGGATGATGGGAATTGTAGTCTCAAAACATCTGGAGGGCCGAGTTTACCTATGCCTGGCTTATATAGTATTTATGTAGTACTGTCACCCATCAGCCTGTATACATGCAAAGTAACACTGAAAGATGAGCCTCTGAGCATGTATCTGAACAGACATCTATGAAGTTGAAGGCACCATTTAGAAAAGAAATCTATAATTTAAAAGCATGCCTTTTTGCCTGTGGATCAAAGTTTAGTAGCTGTCTCAGTTACTCCCACTGCCCCCCAAGCAAGAAGTAATGCTAAGGTGAGACAATAAGTCTTTCCTGACTGAGTAATCTTTAAAACACGGGCTGTAAATGTTTGGATGCTTTTTTGGATGAGATCCTCAAGCAGAAAGCAAACAGAAAAAGAAGAAGCTGCTGACTCAAGTCATGACATATAGTTGCTCTCCTACACCTGAACAATGAAATAAATGGTCTGGAGCGAACATTTAATTCAGTGTCAGAGACACCCATCATTCGACTCGAGAGCCTCACAGCCGTAAGCTGGAACACAGCCTAATGAGATACTGGAGTCTCTGTGTGCTCAAGCCTCAGAGCTCTCCCCTTTTGAAATCACCCAGTTGACTTGATTAGCCAAAGATTCAATATATTCAAGAGAAGGACTTCTTGGTACCAAGAACAATTAATCCATGGAATTTGCTTCTTGCATGCTGTGGTGATGGCCACAATTTTAGATGTCCAAAGATTTGGATTAGGTTGCTTCATGAACGATAGGTCTTTTGGTGACAAATATTGGCCATAATAATTCCAAGATGATCTAGGCTGTTTGAATAGTGGGGAGAGTATGGGGACAACCAGGGATCTGCTGTGGTGTCCCTTTTGATGCTAATGAAGCTGTTTCCCCCTGTCCTCTACAACTCTGATGGCTGCTCCCAGGGTCTCAACATCCCCTCCCCTCCTTTGGAGACACATCTCACCTACCTTCACCAGTACCAGGAAAAATTAAGTGCAGATTTGATCCCAGGTGCAGGTAGTTCTCCTCCGTTCTCTTGAGCATGGGGACAGGCCCTTCCACTTATGTCACTTGTGAAGTGTAGGTGGGTTCCCACAAAGCAAGACACAGTAATAACAGCGATATCCTTTATTGAAGTAGCAGAACTGGACAACAGGGGCAAAGCAACTGCTTATATACGCTTATGAAGGTCTGGGCCACTCCCACTCCTAAAATGATTGGCTGTCTAAACTTCCAAGCTGCAAATCATAACTCAGAGTTTAAGGGCCAATGGCAGTGGCCCAAGTCCTGAAATGTTCTGTGATTGGATATCATGTATCGGGTCAGAACACACGGGCTCAGAATTCTTAGTCCAGACTCAAGCTCAGACAAACACAGACCACTGAATACAGAACAACTTGAACATGGCAAATGCCTTTAGTGTCATCCCCTTCCAAGAGCTAGCTAGATGACCCAGTTCAGCTGGGGGTGGAACAGCAGGCATTGCTGGTTTCTGCTCAGTCAGGGCTTCAGTCCTGCAAGGAGCAGTCGAAGAGTCCCACTAGGAAGCAGGCAACCGCAGACAGCTAGCTCCTCTTCTGCTCTTTATGGGTTTTCCATCTCTCACGCAGATAACAATAAATTAGCTATTTGTACTAATGATACTACAAAGGTAAAATCTACATCCATTGCTCTGCCCAATTTTGCATCTGGACCTGCCTATTATCAGCATGTGGCCCCCAAAATGTTTCCCAGAAGGAAATGTGGCCCACAGGCTGAAAAAGGTTCCCCATCCCTGATGTACAGGTCTGATACCAGCCATTGCACATGAACAGTTTGGGGCATAAAATGTGTTTGCATGCGCCAGAATTGTTACAACTATTTCGATGCACTTTCTGCTGAAGAGCAGTATACTTTTAGTATTCAGTTTATTTATTTATTTTTGTTAACTTTATAAAAATCCAACTTTTTCATTCTCTTGGTGTCACAGTTAAAACCTAATTGAACAATATACTAAAAATTAAACAGAGTAATTGGGTTTTTCTTCTCACATATGGCTTTCACTCATATTGTCTACAGACCCTCAGCAGAATAAAATATTCATGCCTTTGTGACTATGAACCTCTAATGATGGCACAAAAATGCTGAATTATTGCAGTGAGTACTTCTGCGCAACGATCTTATTATACTTTTGACTGTGGCTTGAAACTAACGTGATTTTTGTGGGATGAGGAGAAGCAAATGTCCATGCCAATTTCATTTTTTGTCACATTGTGAGCTGAATTTTTACAGCATATTAGTTCATAAGATAATTTCTTCCTCCTTTTTTGGGGGAAAAAAAAGCATGAGTGCCAATTTCAAGCTGAGGGTGTGTGTCAGTACTGTGAACCATTTTAACAATAGACTGAATTGGCAACACATTTCCTAAGCGTTTCAGATTTCCTGTGGAAAGAAAGAAAGATCTTTAATCTACAGTGTAAAGTGACAAAGAAGACAGGACCATTTCAAGGACAAGAAACTGAGCAAAAGTACAAAAAAATATGAATATTTTGGCCAAGAAAATCCAATTTGCCATTTGAGCAGGAAAGAATAGTGCCAGCATGCAAAAAGAGACGCTTGCTGTTGGCACAATGAAGGGAAGATAAAATTGCTACACACAAAAGGGACATCGGGTGTGTTGTTAGGCATTATAAAGATTTAAGGGTCAGATTGCTTGGAATTAGAATTATGATTTCTGAGGGATATAAGTGAGAGAGGATTCCTCCCCATTCCAACTCTTCAGTTCTATCAGCAGCCCAGAGAGACATTTAATGTCATAAATGCAAAGTTAAGGCAAAAGTTCTCCTGCAACAGAACATTTCAAAGGCAGGAAATGCAAAGTTAAGCCATTTCTTCCAGAGCGAGCATCCGTACCATCTCAATCTCATCACCCCTACCTTGTCCTGTCCTTAGGATAAAATAATAATAGATGGCTTCCTTTACTGATTCCAAATGACAGGAAACATGCAAAGTTTTCCAGGCCAATGGCCTTGCCTCAAAGTCATGCACAGTGCTATTTTTCTAGAAAAAGGGGTGCCAGAACTAACCACGAAAACCTCCCTTGTTCTCTTAGAATGGCAATGGCACCTACTCAAGAGGTGCCGGAACTGAGTTCTGCTGAAAAAAAGACCTGGTCATGCATATGGCAATACCATATAAAGATGCCTCATACTAAAACACTTTCCAACATGCTGCAGAGGGAAATCAGGATGCGTGTCTTTTGGGGCCATGCTCTTGTGGGAGCTAGGTGACTCGTGCAAGATCACGCCCCCCAGGATTTCAGGCAGGGGTCCTTCCACAATCTTCCTGGATATGCCAGGGAATGAACTGTTAGAATTCCTGCTCCATGATTGCAGTCATGGGATTGTTGTCTATCACATGACGGTGTATGTTTTGACTCCACAAAGTGGGAAGTGACGGAGACAGGATGTTTGTGTTACTGTGTTCCATGAACTGGGACTATTGTCCTTTGCTCTTTCTCTTTGCTGTCTGATGCTAGAGAGAGAAGGAGCCATGTTGCAGTGCTCTGTGTGTATTTATATGTAAATAAAGTAGATTAGCCAAAATGCTGAGTTGCTGGGGTTCTGTTACGCAAACTGTGAACACTCTGCGGATCCCTAAGTGTGCTGATGTCTGTTGGCATCGGTCGCTGTGATGTTCGGGCAGAAGAAAGCTTTTGAAGCTCCCAAATGATTGGCCAGGAGGAAGGGAACATGCCAATCAGGCATGTGTCTCTGCCAGGGTGCTACTTGAGAGTAGGACGAGCTCCTGACATGAACCTGGGACCTTTTGCATGCAAAACATGAGATCTGCCACTGAGTTTCAACTGTTCCCCAACAACTAGCTTCATGGGCACCATCTTTCAAAGGCATACCTGGCTTGGGTTTTCTAAACTGAAATATTAGGTTTCTTCCTTTGCAGGTTCCACTTGTTAGATGTATAAAATATGTCTCTAGAACTGCTGGACTTGAGAGCAGTCTTGTATGGAAGAGACTTTCAGGTCACACAAAGCCATCTAGTCATTATTAGGATCCCCAGATGCAAAAGGAGGATGGGCTCCTTATACCTCCCCTTCTTTGTGCTCCCCTTCTTTGTGTCCTGATCACTATAAGTCTATAGACAAAACACAGGTACACACTATCTCTACACATGTGCAACTAAAGGGTGACATCCTTGTTGTTTACATAGGTCAGCTATTGTGGTCCAGTTTGGAACCCTGCACAATCAAGGAAGCTCTCTGGGCAAACATTTGCCCTCTGACACATGGAGGGTGGCAGGCCCAGGCAAGGGGATGCAGTAAAGGGGGCAGAGTTACTGAGTGCCTCCTGCCTCTCCCTCACACAGTTCTAATCTTTTGCGGGGAAGTGAATTTCTGAACCAGACTATTTCTGATTAAATGTCATGGCAGGTGTAGCCATGATGGTCCCACACAGGAAATTAACAACAAGGCATGGGAAGTGGTCTTCAACACACACACACACACACACACACACACACACACACACAGCAGTGTGAGGCAAAAGTTGACCTTTTCAGCTCCAAGTGTGGTTTTGTTTTTGGACTTTAAATCCTTGGAGAACCATAAGTCTGTACGTTGTTTTAAACACAATGGCCAGGATCCAAAGAACTGTGAACATAAGAAGAAACCTTCTGGATCAGGCCAATGGCCCATCTAGCCCAGTTACCAACCAGATGCTTGTGGGAAACCAGTGTTGTAAGCAAAATCTGACCTTCTTCCCTTATGGGGTATCCAAGAGCCTGCAAAACAAAAATCTGGGGTATCCAAGAGCCTGCAAAACAAAATCTGACCTTCTTCCCTTATGGGGTATCCAAGAGTCCTTACTTGGGTTCCCTATTGGTAGGAGAAAATAACACAGGCCAACCAGAGAATATTGAGAAGCAAAGCAGCTAGTAAGCCTGATCTTTATTAAAGCTGTAGCAACAGGGTGCTCCCCTCACACACAGGAGGATGGAGGAGGACCCAGAACCAAGGTGTGCCTGCCCTTATATAGACATTTTAAATTGCCTTCCCTGGAGCTCAAGACTACCCCTCCATACATCATACATACATCACAGAAGGGGTGTAACCCAAGACCACCCCCTACAAACATCATACCTACACCACAGAAAAGATGGTCTACAACAGAAATTTGAATGTTGTTGTTTTTCCTGTCCACCAAGTTATCTGATAATGCCTTATCTAATTGCCTTTCCTGGTAGTCTGTCCATTCCTTTGAAATGGTGATTACCCAATTCCAGAGTCAATGGGAAGATTCCCTCACCCCCTCCCTCCTTGCAGAGAAAACATTTGGTCAGTTTGGGAGTCAAAATGGTTTCAGGGCGGTCTTCCTGTGCTGCTCCAGACCAGTGGCGTAGCATGGGGGGTGCAGGGGGGGCCGGCCGCACCGGGCACAACATCTGGGGGTTAGGGGGCACAAATTACTTGCCTTGCCCCGGGTGCTGACAACCCACACTACGCCACTGCTCCAGACATGTGGTTTATATATTTATGTATGTGTTTGATTGGTACATTTATGAACATTTGTTACATATCTACGACCTTATGATTCTTATAACACCAGCAAGCAGGATTTGAGCACAAGAGCACTCTCCCCTCCTGGGGTTTCCACCATCCTAAGTATTGCTGCCTCCAACTGTGGAGGTAGAACATAGCCATCATAGCCAATCGCCATTGATAGCCATCTGCTCCATGAATTTGTCTAATTCATCTATGAATTGAGTTCTGTGAGCCCAAGCAGGGCCCTGCACTTGTTTTCCTTCCTGTGCTTGAAGCTGGGGGTGGTGGTGGTATGAGAAGTTTCAGAAGAGAACTAGAACACAAAAAGGGAGGTGTGAGGAGGTCATTGAAACAAGTAAATGAAAGATAAGATATGGAAATATTGGATGTGTTTTTAATTGTTTTTGTTTTTTGTTTCTGTTTTGTTAAGATAAGTGGTGTTTTTTTTGTTTTTCATGTATTGTATTGTATTGTTTTGCTTTGTTTAACTTTCCCCCCTTCTTTTTGTAATCTTTAAACTCTTAATAAATATTACTTTTTTAAAAAAGAGAAGTTTCAGAAGCAATTTGTGATAGGGGATGGGGATCAGATGTTCAAAGGAACTAGATGTTCAAAGTGGGAGGAAGTTTTGTGTGTGTGTGTGTGTGTGTGAGAGAGAGAGAGAGAGAGAGAGAGAGAGAGAGAGAGAGAGAGAGAGAATGCCGTTGGACTATCTGAAGGCCTTTGTGTAAGCAGCTCTGTGGATCGAGTCCAACATTTCAAAGAGTGATTATTCATAGCACTTATTATACTTGCGGTGATCTGGACAAATAAAGAGAGCTTTGGAAAATGTTCCGAGAGCTGTGGATTTATTATGGGGCAGCCATCCTGTAGCCCGAGGCCTCTGTCAAATTAGAGAGAGACAGAGAGAGGAGCACCCTGGAGCAGTATGAGGTGTTCTGGCAAGAATAATTATTTTCCAGCAGCAACGTCTGTGCTCCTTCAGAGGTGGAGGGTGGGGAGGCAGCGGCAGCAGAGAGACTGAAAGCAGGCGTTTGAAAATATCTACTCGAAGCAATGTGAATTAGCATGAAAAATACTTAAAGTCGGAGTGGGTATGAGGCGGAAGGTCACCCTCTCACACAGCATGTGTAATAATTATTAGAAACGCGTGGCAAAGACGGAAAGAGAGAGAGACACTTCTTGCCGACAGGCCTCTATGGGCTGTATAGTCTGTTAAAACAAAGAGAAGGGAGCTTTCCAGAGAAGGGCCCTTTTGGGCAAACGGGGTCATTTTCACACCATTTCTTTTTTTGTTTAAAGAAGATCTTGGGATAGAGTGTTTTCTCTTTTTTTGAAGTTGGGGGGAAATACTACATAAACACCTCCCTCTCTTCCTCAGCTGGTAGAGATAATCAGTAGCCAACGATTTACTTTCAAGAGTGCTTACAATGAGACGACATAAATGGAGAAAGTCTTAGCCTGGTAGCTGAATCCCGGGGAAACAACAGCAACTGGGATCGTTTTTTGTTGTTTGATAGGAGAGGGGCCTGCAGCTTCTGTCTCGTTCTTGCGAATGTGACATAGTACTTGCTGAGAGTTCTTTAGGAGAGAGGACAATTACTGGCCAAGGGGGCCATTTATTATCCTGTCTGAGTGTATTTAAGGAGAAAGATACATAATAAAGCTATTGTTTTGGTCAGAGCCTATTTATTGCAGAGACAAGTGGCTGCTCTCTATTGTCATGTGAGTTCCTTCCGAGTGGGGAATAAATTCCAATTATAAGGCAGGTGGCCCAAGACATTTTGATGCCCGAGGCAGAAAAATCCCAAATGGTACTCCCAAGGTAGAGAGTAAATAGATAAACAATGGACAATTTGCTGCCCTGTAATGGTCCCCGAAGTCTGCCACCTGCGACTTGGCCTCTTCACTTTGTAGGGAGAACTAACTAGCTCTGGATGTGAAATATAAATAAATAAACGAGATCCGTGCAGGTCTGTTTATTCTGTTTTACTTTGTGTACATCCTGTAGTGTTGTGGAAGGATCAATCTTGTGCCTCAACACTTAAGAGGAAAAGCCCTGAGTTAGCGATGCAGCCTGCATGCCTTCCAACATTTCTTTGATGAAAATAGGGACATCCTATTCCATTATTATTATTATTACCCTACCCATCTGACTGGATTGCTTCCAACATATAGAAAAACATAATAAAGCATTAAACATTAAAAAAACCTTCTATATAGGGCTGCCTTCAGATCTTCTACGGTAAACGTTGTATAGTTACTTATCTCCTTGGCTCGGGAGGCGCATAACTTCATACCCTCCAACATTATTCCAATAAAAATAGGGATGTCCTAAGGAAAACAGGAGCATTCTGGGATCAAATCAGAAAGCGGGACGGCTTCTTGTATATACTGGACCATCTTTGGAAAACAGGGACACTTGGAGGGTCTGAGCACGTAAAAGGTCTCAGGTTCAGTCAGTCAGAACCCTAAGAATGGAATCCCAAAAGGAGAAAGGAGAAAGACATAAAAAACCAGAAGTGACTATTTCCTAACCTGTTATAGTAATATTTCTCTAACTGAAACTGTAGAGCAGCAGGTGGAGGACCTTCCTCAACCCAAGGACTGTATTCCCCTCATGACTAACCTTTGAAGGGGTGCCTGTCAGTGGTAGGTGGGGATAATTCAAAAAGTGGTGAGGCCACCCCTTTCTCTCATGCACACCCTCAAAAAACACCCACGTGTACAAACACCCAAAAGTGCAAGGGAAAGGCTAATGTTCTCCCCTGCCCTCTCCCCCAAACCCACGTAACTTCCATACTTGTTCATGTGGCTTTGATATCAAGAATTGTGAGGTGATTTTTAAACACACTGTCACTGTTAGATCTGGTCCTTAGTGTGAAGCTTTTACAGGCCCTTTAGTGGGATGAGCTACAGCTGAAGGGACGAGTGAAATAAGCCAGGAAGGAGAGGCCCAGAGATCAGAGGAGCTTCAAAGAACTCTGTACCCCACCAAATAAACTCACATAGCTGCAGTTTTGAGTGTAAGCTATTTTAGGGCAAGAGAAGGGGGAAAGGACTGGTGCAGCAGTATCAATGTTACCCTGGTGCCCATACTGAGACCCCAACCCCAACTCCGTGAGCTGCCATGTTTGTGAGGCAATTCTCAAACTTTGTTGTCCTGTGTGTGCGCGAGAGAGAATGTCAACGATGTAGTGATACGTTGCTTGCTTGTTTTTTCATTTGAATTGCCCTTGTCCTTAAATTATGCGAGTATCTGGAAATATGCATGCAGCATACCTATTTTTATTTCCACCTCCAGGTAACCTGTAGGTCTTCTCAGTGTAAACTGGGTCACCTTGATAATTATGGTACAGTATAACTTTTGGGACACTTGTTCAGTCTTTATCTCTCGTTCAGCTTTCTTCCTTAGTTGGTTTTTTTGTTGAAAAAATGTAGGACAAGAATAATTTCAGGCTGGGAAATTATAGGTCTGGCTGATATGGGGGCCCTAACCAGGTGAACCAACTCCAGGGGGCCAAGGTGTCTTCGGTCCCCTCAATATCTGTTGGCAGCAGACCCAGCCACCTCAACATTGAGGGATCCTTCATCCTGGCTTGTCCCTTTGATGATCGCCAGGGTCTTGACAAGGTGACCTCAGCTTGGCAGCAGCAGCAGCAAACAAAGGTAAGGTGGCGGGCAGTGGGTGAGAGAAGGTAGACCGAGTTGTCCTGGGTGGGTTAGGGGGTGGTGGCACACACATTGTGCACCATGCATGTGACATCACACATGCATTATGGCTCCCCAGTGTTGGGCGCAACTCGGTGACTGACCCTAACTCATCCCCCAACCCCCTGCCTTAGAGGGCACTAATCTTGCTCACCATCTGCTCCTGTTGCTGAAGGCCTGTGTACTCAGTTCACAGCAGCACCAGGGGTTCACCTTACCACTAGTGGCTTGGCCCATTCCAGATGTTCTACACCAGGATGCCTCTGAGCAGTCTTGGCGGAGGGTGTTAATCTGCCTGTCCTTGTGTCGCTGTACCATGGCTGTATCTCAGTGGAAGAGCATCTGGTTTGCATGCAGAAGGTCACAAGTTCAATTCCCACCATCTCTAAGTCGGACTGGTAGACAGCTGAAATCCTGGAGAGCAGCTCCCAGTCAATGTAGACCAGGGTTTCCCAAACTCGGGTCTCAAGCTGACTACATCATACCTACATGCTCAAATGTATGCTGGAAATGTAAGGAAAAAGAAGGTACCTTTTATCATACGTGATTTAATTGTAAGGTAGTAAAAGGACTTTGGGAAATGATATATAATGAGTTGAAAAAACTTTGCTAAAAAAACCCTGAAGCCTTCCTTTTAGGAATTCTAGGTGCCGAAATCCCAAAGGAGCATGGATGTTATTGCCCTAGAGATGGAAAGAAGATAACATTCCTACCAGAGAAGAATGGCGGATGAAGTTGATGGACTATGCTGAAATGGCTAAAATGGCTGGAAGAATCAGAAATCAGGAAGACCAAAATATTAATAAGGAATGGGGGAAATTTATAACCTATCTTAAAGACCATTGTAAACCGTTAAAATCCTCAGTAGGATTGGAATATCACTTGTAGTTGAAGGGTTAATTCTGGACACAATGGAGATGTAGAAGATTTAGATTATTAGAAAAGATGCTGGAGGAAATGATTAATAATAGGACCCACAAATGGGAGGATGGAAATCCAGGAGATTCCTTGGAATCTTGTTTTTATGATTTAGGTCTGATATATTTCTGTAAAATTTTAATTTTTAAAATTTATTTAGTTATTTTTAATTTTAAAAGAAACCTAAAAAACACACCATTCCCATCAAACCTGACCACTGGGTCCTGCTAGCTAGTCCAAAAAAGCTGGAGACCTACGTTTGGGAAACCCTGGTGTAGACCATACCCACCTCAATGGACCTACGGCTTGACTCAGTATATGGCAGCTTCCTATGTTACAGCCCAGCTGCATTTGCTTTCGAATGAGTTGCTGCCAGGCAGCCTAGAATGGAGCAACCAGGAAAATAGCAGTGCAACACCTTGCATGTAAGTATCGCTGCTATTGTCCATTCTGTCAGTTGATGTGTGGTTCACAGTGGGATTGTACTGCGAGGCAATGTGGAAACAGCTCCTTGCCATTGCTTTCTTGAAGCTGTTTCCCGACAGCAGGTCACAGTGCTACTGTGAGGAACAACACAGTGTTGCCTTAGTAGAACTGAAGCACAGTTTTATCTCAACAGCTTCCCGTTTAGCATAACACAATAGCATTATCAGGGAGTTTATATGCTCTTCCACTTGCAATAGCAGTGATTCTGGCATTTAAACTGCATCCCACATTATCTGCTCAACTAGACATGCAATGCGTGTTCCTCGAAGTAAACAATAAGCTTCCCATTGGTGTTTAATGGTTCTGGATCTGCCCCCTGCGGTCTCCCTTTAAAACACCTATGTGGAAACAGATTCTGTATCTTCCTTGGGTAATGTGTGCTTGTTATCCATTTGTTTTTAAAGTATAAGAAGGTTTCCTCCCCACGCTCTGTGTCCAAACTAATGATGCATGTTTATTTGGAATTAAGTTCTACTGTGTTCAGTGTAAAGACAGGGAAGAAATTAAATTCACTTTAAAGGTGGGCTTTTCCACACTTTCCCCCCCTTCTTCTCCACTTTTCCAGGTGCAGATGCACGCTTAAAAGCTCTGCATCCAAGCATCTGTTTGTTTGTTTTTCTGCCCTGGAGCTTCCCTGTGAAAAATCTGCTCTTTAGCACTCAGTCAGAGCAAACAGCAATTCAAGTCTTCCATGGATTGTTGTTTGCTCTGATTGAGATTTAGAGAGTGAGTTTTCTTGCGGAAAGTTCAGGATGTGTGTGCTCAGACATGGAGCTTTAAAGCACAGACAGTTTCTGGAAAAAGTGGAGGAAATGTAAGTGTGGCTAAATCCTAACTTACCCCACACTTTCTGGAACAATCTATGAACTGTCCTTTGAAATTTGCACTTTTCCAAATTTAGCAATATACTAATGTGTACAAAAATGCACATTCCAAGGTAAAGTGTGGATAAAATGCATATATTAGGAAAAAGTAACTTGCAAACATGCACTATATTAGGGGGTGGGGGAATGTGTACATTAGGGGAAACTGAATGCAAAAATGTGTACATTAGGAGAAATTCACATGAAAAATGTGGCTGAATATTCACAAGGACTCATAATAATTGCAAACCGATGTGCAAATGGGGAGAAGTGAATTTTAAGATTTGGAAAATGAGTCACTGAGAGAAACTGAAATTAACAGGTCACCACCATTCGTTCAGTGTGGCTTACTCCCCAGTAAAAAATCAGGGATAGCTCAATGGGTAGAGTACAAAAATTTTAAACTCAAGATTGTGGGTTCAAATCCCACATTGAACAAAAAGATTCCTGCATTGCAAAGGGTTGACTTGCGGTCCCTTTGAGCTCTACAATTGTATGATTCTAGGTATGTTTAAGATTGTAGGTTAAGGCTCTGATCCAAGCACAGCCATTTGAAATTGTTGCTTTGCAAATGAAATGGAGCATGTGCGTGCCAGCATATTGAACATTAGCTCGGCAACCAGGCATTCCTTTCTCCCCATTCTTCAGGCAGATTATTTGCCTTTAAAGAAACAAAACACACAAGCGTTCATTCATAACATGTTTTCGAAGTTCTGGAGATTAGAGGGGTGGGACAGGATTTTAGTGCATACTTCCAACCAACCTGTCTATCGAGCTTTCATCTTGATTTGTTGGAAGGGAAAATAAATCTATCTGAACAGCATCCCCCCTTGTTTGTGGGGAGGTTAGATGACACTGCATCAAGCAAATGCTATCCCCCACTTTCCGGTGCATTCCCAAATCCGTATTGCAAAAAGTCTGATATTTTTGGGGAAGCAGTTTGTTGCACGAGACATCCCAATCAACTATAATCATGTAGTCTGAATTTGCCACCCCAGAGTAGCAACAGCCTGGGAGCACCTTTGATGACAATTTTATAAACAAGTTATTGTTTTATTTATTTAATTATATTTCTCACCTGTCTTTCACTATAAGGTCCCAGAATGGGTTACTGTGTAGAGCCAAATGGTGCCAATGTTCTGGAAGGCCTGCAGACACCACCTTGGTAGTCAAGATAACCCCAAGACTAATGGATAGTTGCTGCAGCAATGGGCTCACAAATGTTTATGCACTTCCTTTGGTATAGTCTACGTGGCTTGCTTTGGTGTTATGCTTATCTGTGGGCTTTGATGCTGGGCTCTTGGCCTAAAGAAGGGAGCTATCTGTAAGGTTTGAATGTCTGCCACCTCTGCCTTCACTGGTCAGGTGGACTGAGAGGAGGTCCTGGACAAACTGACGTTCTCTGTTTTATGTATAAGAAATGCTTAACATAATAGCACTTTCTGGACAATCCATGTCAATCTCTCCCTGTTGCAGTGTCTGACCAGTGTCTGTAATGGCGCTGAGGCTTTGCAGGCTGTGTTGTAAGTTTACACCTTTCTTGGCTGTTCTGATGTGCAGCAAAGTCCCCAGCAACCTGCTTTGCAGTCTCTCGCACCACTGGCATAAAACATTAAGGCTGGGATAGCTCAACTGGTAAATCATGAGACCGTTAATCCCAGGGACATGAGTTTGAGCCCCATGTTGGGCAAAAGATTTCTGCATTGCAGGGGGGTGGACTAGATGACCCTCATGGTCCCTTCCAACTCCACAATTCTATGATTCTGTGATTTTGCCAGCAGAACCAACATACTGTAGAGTGACTTTAAGTTAGCGCTACATTGGGTACAGCCCAAAGTTTGCAAATGTTCATGCAAATGAAGACTAGCATTTTGGTGGCTGTTGTCAAATATGAGCATGGAGACATAAATCCTCATCAGCTGGGTAAAATGATCAAAAGATTGGAGAAGAGGAGCAGTATATTATACATATGGTATATATTTTAAAGTCACTGTGGCCTTGAGAACAGCAGGGAGGAGTTACCAGAAACGCTTGCACCAATTTGCCTTCTGGATCATCTAACTAAGCTGTGATTTTTAAAACCACTTCTTTCTGTGGTTGTGGAGCTGATCTGATTATACACAGGTGGATGTAAGTGAAGCTTATTTTCTGCATAGTAGGGAATATCTCAGATGCCTGACGGAAGAAAAGTGCAAATCACTTTATTTCAACAGCTCAGACCAAATAGCAAGGGTTTATATTACTGGAGGTGAAATTGAGTACTGTACTGGTTATTTAGAAGATCAGAAGAAATTATAACAAGAAATCATACACCTCTAACTGCTTATGGTTCAATGACCCTGGAGTCCAGCAGGGACCAGGACACAGAGTTAGAGGCTACAATGACACCATGTGAGGAATCAGACAGTGTTCCTGGTTCAACTGGTGATCAGGGACCCCGTAAACATGGGGCTGGAAAGAAGGGGACTGTTGAACTGAGTCTCACAGCACAGGGGCATGTAAAACCAGAACCAGAGGCAGATGGACCCTCAGGAGCTCCTTCCCACAGGCCTAAAGAACAGAGTGCCTCCCATACTACCTTGCTAGTCAAACAGTGTAGAGAACACAGAGTGTAGGAGAAGTGCCAGTTTTTTAGGACAGAGGGATTGGCCCTTTAAGAGACTCCAGCACTCCAACAAAGGGAGTGGAACATAGGAGAGGTGACCTGAAGACAGAGACTAAATGGTCTCAGTTCACTTGCATCTCTAGTTGGAGCAAGTTGCTCACTAGGAGCTCTCCTTGGTGCTGAAACACCTAACCCACCTTGCCCCCACTCTTTGTGACCAGAACAAGGTACCGTATTTTTCGCTCTATAAGAAGCACTAGACCACAAGACACACCTAGTTTTTGGAGGAGGAAAACAAGAAAAAAAATATTCTGAATCTCAGAAGCCAGAACAGCAAGAGGGATTGCTGCGCAGTGAAAGCAGCAATCCCTCTTGCTGTTCTGGCTTCTGTGATAGCTGTGCAGCCTGCATTCTCTCCATAAGATGCACACACATTTCCCCTTACTTTTTGGGAGGGAAAAAGTGAGTCTTATAGAGCAAAAAATATGGTAATTGATGTATGCTAATGGTAGGTCCACACAACTTGTTTAGGTTGAACAGTTTTTAAATTAGCACCCTGGGTACCATTGCTAAGGAACAGCACCCAGAATGATAGCCCACAAGGACTGGTCAGCCCCATCTGCTGCCATTCTTCTCTGGGGTTACAGTATCATTGCCTTTTAGAATCTCATTTTCATAGTAAAGCTACCTAGTATTCATTTCAAGGGATGAAAATTAGCTCACAAACTGTGAACCCATAACAGCTCCTTCTCAAACTCCCATTACAATGCAAGCATTTAGAAGATGATGCTCTGTTGCACTTGAATATCTTCTTAATAGTTAATGTGATTTCAAACACCATGCGTATTTCACACTGCAGTAACTACTAGAGACCAACCCACCAATTAAGAAAGTGCATTTCATGAGGCAAGTGTGGAGATCTCATGTAGAATTTCTTCCCAACATTAAAAACTTGTAGAAAGGACAGCAAGTCAGGCAGAACAGGTTCTAATGTAACTTTCTTCTTGACAATGCAACACAGAAAGGTGACTTTTATGGAGGGGGCAACATTCAAATATGTGATACGCAACTGCTGCATAATATGTTGAGAAAAAGCAAGATGCAGTCGGAAGATGATGTATTTATCTGCTGAATGTAGAATTTAGAAACTAACAAATATGCTTTAGGGAACAAAGTGACTGGAAAACCCAGAGCCTGCCCTCTGTCACACAGCTTTAGCATTCCAAAGAGAGCTGCATCCTCACCGGAGATACCATTATGAAATCTTCAGCAAGAAATTTGTGCCTCCCTTCCTCTCAACTACTCTGTGGCTAAGCTGCATATCTGTTAATACGTCCTGTGTACAAAACATCCCATAAATGGGGAAGGACCATCAAAGAGGAACAGCTCTTGTGAAGAGTGTATCTCCTGGAGCTCCTCTGCTTCATGTTTGGTGATGCAGTGCTGTGCTGGAAGATTAGAAGCTCAGCATTTCTGAGGAGGACCTCAATCTAATATTCATAAGTGTGTGGGAAGGCTGCCAGGTTTTGTGTTTGCATTAGCAATTGATCGACTCCACTGGGAAGCTCCTATCAGTGTTTATTCAGGATGTTTCTGTTAAAATGCTGAGAGTTAGAAACTGATTACAGAAAGGTAACACATTGCAGAAGATGGGGACTCCGTGAATGCGGTCAGAATGTTTAAATATAAGGAGATAGTTAGATAGATGTCCTCGGTTGCCACCTGTGCATTTAATTGATGGTGGTCTGGATTTTTCTCCATGCCGGTCTGTTTAAAAGATGTCTGGTAAAGACCCCACAATAGAGGAGAAAACAGAACATCCATGTTGTCAGAAGTAACCAGTGGAAACACCAGTGTCAGAAAGTCATCCTGTGGATTAGAAAGCTCTTCAAAGTGCTCCAGCTCTTGGAAGATGAAACATCTTTAGGCAGCATAAATTGACAAATGCATTTGTTCTCGTTTGTCCCTTGCACTTTATCACTGTCTGCATTATGTCAGAGGTTATGTCCAAGTTGAGATTGTTTTGATAAATTAGTTTATTTTCTCTTAACTAGGCACAAAAGCCTCTAATGATTTGTAAGCTAGGACAGGCATGCAATATTATTCTGATTACTGAACAAGTAACTGGAAGAAGGCACTGGCAGGAATTATTGAAGTCTCTTAGTAAACAACTTTGAGGTCTTTTTGGTTTTATTTTTTTCAGTCAAGCACTTTATAAATTTTAAGCTTTTCTTTAATGAAGTGAGTATGTCTAGTGCATGATTAAATTTTCTGATCCTCTCCTTTATTTAGGAGGTTTCCTCATTTTTTTATATAAAAAATATTATTTGGTAAATAAATATGTTGCACAGTTGATACAACAAATGGGAGTGTTGTCATCATACAGGCAATCACTGGAGTGTAATCAAAAGCCCATCTCCTCATAATATTCTGACAATGCATTGAATTTTAAAAAATGTGGATCTGATGAAGCACATAAACAATTAGCCTGATAAAGAGTATTGATGAGCTAGACAGTTTGCTCACTGTCAGCTGTTTAGTTGGTCTACGTTACCCTACTGTTCCTTTTCCAAATTGTTTTGAATGGGCTCACATGGCTATCTAGCTTTCTGTCTGATTTCATTTAACTAGTTGTAGTTGGTGTAAATAAATGAATCTCTCTCTCTCTCTCTCTCTCTCTCTCTCTCTCTCTCTCTCTCTCTCTCTCTCTCTCTGTATGTATGTAAAGGTAAAGGGACCCCGACCATCAGGTCCAGTCTGAGGTTGCGACACTCATCTCATTTTATTGGCTGAGGGAGCTGGTATACAGCTTCCAGGTCATGTGGCCAGCATGACTAAGCCACTTCTGGTGAACCAGAGAAGCACACGGAAACGCCATTTACCTTCCCGCCGGGGCGGTACCTATTTATCTACTTGCACTTTGACGTGCTTTCGAACTGCTAGGTTGACAGGAGCAGGGACCGAGCAACGGGAGCTCACCCCGTTACAGGGATTCGAACAGCCGACCTTCTGATTGGCAAGCCCTAGGCTCTGTGGTTTAACCCACAGTGCCACCCACACCCTGCATGTATGTACACACACACACAGTATTAAGTAGTCACAATGTGCAGTAAAGCAGTTAACAGAGTGAAGCATTTTTGCCTTGCTCAAATATCAGCAACCAATGCCTCTGTGAAAGCAATTGCTTGTCTCCTGGCAGTTGTGATCTTGAAAGTATTGTGTCCTGAAATCAAGGTACATCTGATCTGCTCAGAAAGCTTTCTCTATGCTTGCATCTACAGCACTGGCAGAAAGGCAGCCTTAGCTAGGAGTCTGGCCCAAAATCAGAATCACCCATGTAGAAACCATCACCAGGGTCCCCCCCCCTTTTCTTTTTGGCCCCTGGCATTTTCCGTTTATTTCCTCTCTGTTGAATGAGAATTGGCCAGCAGATGGTGCAATTTGCTTTTCTTTATCCATCTTCACCTAAATATTTCTTCACAGGGCAAGACCATTCCCAAAGTATGCATAATGGAACAACAGCAGTGGTTTGTTTCAGTTTCCCCACAAGCTAATATTTCTCTGCCGTAACAATCGGATCCTTTCGGTGTCTGTTAATAATTCAGCACAAGTGTTTTAAATAAATGCACAGTGGACTATCCAACCATTCATAAGTTGTGATCTCACGGTCATTCACCTGTGAGAAAGGCCCTTTCCCCCCAGCACTGCTTACTTCTGAGGAGACACATATAGAATTGTGCTTTTAAGCTGCAATCCTAAATGTACCACGGAGTAAGCCACATTGGATTTAGGCTGCATATGCACTAACCCAATTATAGGACAAAAAAGTAGTTTTTGTCAGTCGGAAATTGTTCATGCTTGTCCTCAACATGCCGCTGTTGTTGTTATGATGATGAAGATGATGATGATGCCCATCTCACTGGGTTCAGGTCTAGATTGATTCTAGATCTTGCTGTCTACAAGGGTATGTGTGGTTACTTGAGACATGTCTGAAAACCCTCCCATTGATTCATACATTTTTCTCCTTGCACATGCCCCAGATGAATGAAGAATGAAGTGGTGATCACAATCTTGATACACACCCATCCACAACACCATTGGATAGGTGCAGATATGGCCCCTGCATTGGCAGAGGCACCTGCATCTGTTTTCTAATGGACACGCTGTGGGGCAAGGCAGAATCAGTGTACAATGAACTTTCATTTTTTGAATGATTCTAGTTTCTCAAAAAGCACCTTTCAGGGGTGGAAAATATGCAATAGGTTGTATGTGGACTATGTAGAAAAAATGAGTACTACTAAGTATCCACTGTTTACAGAAAGAAAAATGTGTATGTAGCCATAGAAAGACTTATTTATAAGTTACAATGCCTAGGAATGTGTGGTAAGATATATGCATGAGATTGGATGTTCAAAGCATATACAGTGGTACCTCTGGTTACGTACTTAATTCATTCCGGAGGTCTGTTCTTAATCTGAAACTGTTCTTAACCTGAAGACCACTTTAGCTAATGGGGCCTCCCACTGCTGTCGCGCTGCCGCCATGTGATTGCTGTTCTCATCCTGAAGCAAAGTTCTTAACCCGAGGTATTATTTCTGGGTTAGCAGGGTCTGTAACGTGAAGCATATGTAACCTGAAGCATATGTAGCCTGAGGTACCACTGTATACACCTGGAAAGTTGGGGAAAGTTTCAGAAGCGATACTTTTGACAAAAAGCCATCCCCTGCAACAATTCTGAACTGTACAATTCTATAGACTGGGGAGTTAAGCAATTTGAACAAATCTGATTCCTTTTAGTAACTAGAAGGAGCAAAAATGGGTTTTATTGGCTGAGAAATATGAAGCTTTTGACTCGCCCATTTCGGGTTCTGTCTGGTCCCTCCCCCCATAACAAGGTATCTCCACTGAACATTGGAATGAAATCTAGTATGTGCATTGGGGGCACAATTTTAGTTTTAGATTTGTATTCCAGCTTGACCCCTGTGCCCATTTTCAAAGAGTGTACATCTGAACTGTCTGGTGTTTGAACCAAAGGAACCCAAGTGCTAGCATAGGGGTCTGAGGAAGAGTCACAGTATCCATTTAGTGTTTGCCTGGAGGATGGAGAGCGGTCTGTGTAGATTCCAATGAATTCACATCCATTGTTTGATCCACTTTCGACTCTTGTCCTGCCCACCACTGGTGCATCACCTCCTGCAGGTTGTCCAAAAGGGAATATGCTCCTCAGGTGGAAAAGGTTTTCCTACCACTCTCTTGACTCATGGACAGGCTGATTTGGAGGCAGATGAGATCCCTCAAGCAGCTGATCCCAAGCTGTACAGAGCTCCCCAGTTAGGCACCAGCACCAGAAAGGAACTCGGAGCCTTTTTGCAAAATGTGCCATCATCGAATCATAGGACCGTAGAGATGGAAGGGTCCACAAGGGTCATCTAGTCCAACCCCCTGGAATTTTCTGGCCAACATGGGGCTCAAACCCATGACCCTGATATGAAGAGTCTCCTGCTCTACGGACAGAGCTACCCCAGCTAAGTAATCAATGCCTGATTGAGAACACACAATCAATATACTGTCTTCACTCAGTAAGTCCAGAATAATGTGGTTGTTGTTTGCCTAGGCAAATTCTTTGTGCAGAATTTGCTCAATAGGTATAGTTTTGGAAAATAAAAAATAAAAAATGCTACCTTTGGTTTCTAGGACTTCTTTTTGACTGCTGGTACCCTGGGGATTTAACCACTAGGGATGGGTAATTCCCATGAAGCGTCTGCGTGGTCACTGTTGATACACAGAATTCTAAATCAGAAGACACAGCAGCAAAGCCATGTTCTCCTCTAGCCATTTTGTGTTGATAAAGCCCCATTTCACAGGCAAAAGAGAGGGGGAAAGGGGTGGGGAAAGACAGACTACGCCGATATAATTTATGCTCTTTCTAGATGTTGTCGATTTCACCTCAGACTCTGAGCCACAGCTTTTAAACGGTCCATTAGATAACCCAATCCCTTGATGGCATTTTATATATATAAAAAACTAGAACCAAGCAAATGGGCAGCCGAATCTGTTCTGCAATCCAAAGGGCAGTCTTTTCCTCTCTGAAAGACTGGATGCACGGTTTATAAATATTTTATTAAATCCTTTTAAACTGTTGTTCTTTCCAAATCCTCTCCTCTGTGGGTTCCTGACTGCAGCATTAACGTGGGCAAAGTGTTTCTGGGAAGATCAGGAAATGCAATCAGACTCTGTTTAATACCCACAGTGCTCTCTTGTCCCCGCTGATTTTCAGAGCTACGTCGCAAACGGATTTGTTTCTGCCTCCCTGTCCCTTTTGAAAATGGAGAGATGTTCAAGTTCCAAGTTGAAACGGTAGCTTCAGGATATTGCAAAGGAAGGTGAACAACCCTTGGGGAAGAAAATATTGGTTGTTGTCTGTGGGGGGTATTTTTTGCTTGAGGCAGACCATTTTTTCGGAGGTGGGGAGGAGAGGGAGGGAGGGTAGGGGGTTGCATATCCCTCCCAAATAATATTGAGTGGCGTGTGACTCAAGCTAGGCCTTGAGGAAGCTTGTGCTCCTTTCAATTGTGTGCACTGTGTAAACTGCATTGAGTCATCAAGTCACACATTTTAAGTTTACTCACTCATAATAAGGCTGGTTGGGTTGGGTTGGCAGAGCCTCATGAAGAGAGACCATGCTGCCAGGGCAGCTGAAAACTTGTCCTTGAAGCACTTCCCATAACCCGCACGTGCAATTCGAAAAGAGATGATAGACAGAAAAGAAATGGTTAAATGTACCCAAAGGCAATGAGGGTTCTCTTGCCTCTTTTTTCTTTTTCTTAAGTCTCTGAAAAAACCATTGTAATGATGGAGGCCTTAACTCATGGCATTGGATGACGGCTGTTGTACCATCCAGGACAGACAAAAGGAAGCAATTTTTCTTGCAGAACTACAGAATTAATTCCCACGAGAGATAATGATGGCTATCAACTTGGATGCTTTAAAAGAGGGTCGGACAATTTCTTAGAAGATAAGGCTGTCCGTGGTAACTTCTTCTATGAAAAGGGACTTTTGGTTCTCAGTGAGCCTTGCACTAAAGTAGCCACTGTGATCTTTTGTGAGCACTTCCCCTCCGGTACTGCACAGTTCACTCAAGTTGTGGATGGGCAACTTCTCTTGGCTACCGACAAAGAGTCTTTGAATGAAACGGGAATTAGCATGCCCCTTCTTTCCCTTGTGCACCATGAAATCTCCATCACTACCCCGTATAGAGACATCACCTTGCCAACAAAGGTCCGTATAGTTAAAGCTACAGTATAGTTTTCCCAGTAGTGATGTATGGAAGTGAGAGCTGGACCATAAAGAAGGCTGATCACCGAAGAATTGATGCTTTTGAATTATGGTCTGGAGGAGACTCTTGAGAGTCCCATGGACTGCAAGAAGATCAAACCAATCTATTGTTCTAAGGAAATCAGCCCTGAGTGCTCACTGGAAGGACAGATTGTGAAGCTGAGGCTCCAATACTTTGGCCACCTCATGAGAAGAGAAGACTCCCTGGAAAAGACCCTGATGTTGGGAAAGATGGAGGGCACAAAGAGAAGTGGACGACAGAGGAGGAGATGGTTGGACAGTGTTCTCTTTTTTTAAAAAAATAAATTTTTTATTTCTTTTTCAAACACATAATAAAAACAAACAAAGCACAAAACAAAAACAAACAAACATTTAAACATGTATAATTTCATACTCTTATTTTCATACACCTTCCTTCCCCTGACTTCCCCATACCTCCCTTTCACTGCATCCTTGTTTTACATTTCTTTAGCAACTCCTCCAGTCAATTAACTATTTAATTCCCTTTCATTAAATTTTCTTTAATTTATTAGTTACAGCTGTAATTCTCTGTTTCTTACTCCTTGACATCTTAACAGTCTTCAACTTTGCAACAATTTTTAAGATATATTTTAAATTTCTTCCAGTCCTCTTCCACTGTCTCTTTCCCCTGGTCACGGATTCTGCCGGTCATCTCTGCCAGTCCCATAAAATCGATCACCTTTGTCTGCCATTCTTCCAGAGTAGGTAGTTCTTGCATCTTCCAATACTTTGCCAAAAGAATTCTTGCTGCTGTAGTGGCGTACATAAAAAACATCCTATCCTTCTTTAATACCAATTGGCCGACCATGCCCAGGAGAAAAGCCTCAGGTTTCTTAGGAAAAGTCCATTTAAGGACTTTCTTAATTTCATTATAGATCATTTCCCAAAAGGCTTTGATCTTCGGGCATGTCCACCAAAGGTGGTAAAAGGTACCTTCAGTCTCATTACATTTCCAACATTTATTATTGGGCAAATGATAATTTTTTGCAAGCTTGATTGGGGTCATGTACCACCTATAGATCATTTTCATTATGTTCTCTTTTAAGGCATTACATGCCGTAAATTTAACACCAGTGGTCCATAACTGTTCCCAGTCCGCAAACATAATGTCATGACCGATATCTTGTGCCCATTTAATCATAGCTGATTTTACCGTTTCATCCTGTGTATTCCATTTCAACAGCAAATTATACATTCTTGACAAGTTCTTAGTATTGGGTTCTAGCAATTCTGTTTCTAATTTTGACCTCTCCTTCTGAAATCCTATTTTGGTTGGACAGTGTTCTCGAAGCTACCAGCATGAGTTTGACCAAACTGCAGGAGGCAGTGGAAGACAAGAGTGCCTGGCGTGCTCTGGTCCATGGGGTCACGAAGAGTCGGACACGACTAAACGACTAAACAACAACACCCCGCATACCCAACTGAGTACATATCGATTTAGCAGGCATTGTAAGGAGGTCTGTGTGAGTCTGAATTTATGATATGGTTTATCTCGGTAGATCAGGACATAAGTATAAGATTGACATAACTAATAAGATGAGCTTTGGTGACTATGGAACCAGCCAGATCCCAGTCCCCTGCTGAAAGGTGTCCCGGCATATCCTGGGTTCACCCACATCTGACCTAAAAGATCCAAACATGCAAATTTAGTTGCTAAGTACAGGGCTCCCCAGTGAGATCCATCCACACAATGGTAAGGTGATTTAAAGGCAGCTTGTAGACAGAGATTCCTAGGCTCAGGTAATTGCTTACTATCACAAGTCTTTCACCTTTTTGTTAAACAGACAGGAACAGGATGACCAAAGGTGAGAACTAGGCAGGAAATTCCAGAAATAACTATGGAAATTATAGAAACCACTCATTTCATGACCCCTTCCCCTCTCCACTGCCATGCCTTGGCAAAAAGGGTATTAAAAAACCATTAGATGAAAAGGTTAGTTGGCTCTCACAGCTCCAACAGGACAGCACTAACAACAACAACAACAAATTCCTAACAACAACAACAACAACAAATTATACCCCACCCATCTGGCTGGGTTTCCCCAGCCACTCTGGGCAGCTCCCAACAGAATATTAAAAACATCAAACATCAAAAGCTTCCTCATACAGAGATGCCTACAGACCTCTTCTAAAAGTCAGATAGTTATTCATCTCCTTGACATCTGATGGGAGGGTGTTCCACAGGGCAGGCACCACTACCGAGAAGACCCTCTGCCTGGTTCCCCGTATCCTCACTTCTCACAGTGAGGGAACCGCCAGAAGGCCCTCAGAGCTCGACCTCAGTGTCCGGGCTGAACAATGGGGGTGGAGACGCTCCTTCACACAGGTTCGCTTGAAGGACAGGTATACTCCCCTCCCCCCACCTTCTAGTGTGGGCTTTTGACAAAATTGTCATGCCCATGTTTCTGTAGGCCTTTAAAATGGTTAGAGAATTTATGTATATATTGTCATTTGCTACCTGCTTAGATTGTAACTTTGCTGTCTAAAGCGGCATTTTCATATATTCTGCCACTCTTGTGTTATATAATAAACCAAGCTGTGAGAGAGTTGCTTGAAGGCATAAGATGGAGAGTTACTGTAACACATCCATAACATCCATAACAAATGCATGTCATAACTCCAGCAAAAGATCCCAAACCTCTCAGCAGTGTGAATAAACATACTTGAGTATTGGCTGTACACATGTGAATCCAGATACGTACTTGTAGCAGCATCTGCATGGAACACCAGCACTGCATAAAATGTCTTGCTTGCCCGGTGAGATATACAAGTCAGGCCATAAGTGACCACTGTTTGGACTTCAGACAGTTCCACAAAGAACAGCTGAAGATTAGGAGATTGGTCAAAGCAATTCTCTCTTCACAGAGCTGAGCATCACCTTGATATCCAGAAGTGTAATGCATACAAGGCAACTGAATTCATATGTTTGCTCACTGAGACAGCAAACCCGAAGATTTGCCTTTATTGTGGCACAGCTGGGAGTAAATACAGCTATTGTGGTTTTCTGTTGCTTCCCAAAGCACCGGCAGCCTGCGACAAAGGAAAAAAAGGAGAGGCAAATGTTGTACCTAGGTGGACAAAAGAGAAAGGTGCTGTGATAATTAGATCAGTCTTGTTTTCTGTTTTTTTTCTCCATTTTGAAAGTGGTAAAATTACGCCTTTTTGAGGAGGATGAGTGCTGTTCTCTGGGCAGTTTTGAGCAGCATCTGAAGTTACAAAGAAATGCCGGGTCTGCTTTCTTGCTAAAGAGCTGGAGATGCTTTTATTTCCTCCTTCCCCAATACAGGCTTTAGTGGGAATTAAATAAGCAAGTCATCAGTACCTGGCAGGACATCACCTTAATGAGAGAGGCCAAGGGATGAAGTGTATGCTTCATGCTTTATCTTAAGAGGACGCAATGCTTTTCATAGGAAGCTTCAGAACTGGATTCTATTTGTTGCAGAGTTTGGTTCCTACCCGCCCCCCTCTAGGCCTTAAGAATGGAAGTGAGTAAAGAAATGAATGGGAAATTGCTGATCCGAAAGTCTCTAACAATAAGGAAACAAGGACTGGCTGTCATGAGTCACGTATAGACAATTATTCCTGCAGGGCCAAAGGAAACCATTTCCTTCCTAACGGCTTCCTTGCTACTAGCACTGTCAACTCAATAGAAACCTAATGGAAGGGAACTCGGCTGTGCGGGCAGGCGAGGTGGGAAGCTTGTTCTCTTTATCGAGGTTCCTTCTCCTGGACCTTCACTTAGCCATGGAGGAGGAATTCATTTGGTCTGCTTTTGGCAGTGGACCAACTCAATAGGACTGTCCTGAACTGGCTCGTAGCTCGAAACACATCTCCAGATTTTGCAATGTTGTGCATGAGAAGTCTACATGAAAATGCATGGATATTCTAGAAGAATTGTGTACAGTCATTGTTAATTGGGAGGCTGGTGAGTTATGGTTCTTGCTCTTTTAGAAGTTGGGTAGGCTTGGTCCTTTTATCAATATTTTTGGATGAGCAGCTTGAGGCAACATGTTTTATGACTGTTTTCTAACAGAGTTTTACAGGAAGCTGATGTACACGGCCCATATTCCAAACCCTATTTGAGATAAGGGCTATTGTAGCCTGAGCTGGCCTGAGCTTGACAAAATAAGCATCTGAAACAGAGTTTGACTTACTCCAGTCTTTTTGCTGGTGATGGTGCAAGTTCCACTGGGTTGCCGGGTTATGTGACTGAGCTGGAAGGGGTTTGGAATAGGTGCAATTCCCTTCTTACCCTCTTCTGCCCCTTCCATGCCCCCCTTTTTTTGGGGGGGGGGTCTGCTGGCTTAAGCTCCACAGGCTGAGCCTCTTCTGAGACAGCGTAACTCTAGTTCAGTAGGGATGAGAGAGTTATACTGGTGTGGTCCAAGACAGTCCAATATCTGCCTATTCCAAACATGCCAGTAGATATCAGACTTGGGTTGTGCTCAGGGCTTTTTCTCAGCCAGAATTCACTGGAACTCAGTTCCAGCACCTCTCAGGTGAGGTGGGCCCCATTGCCATTATAAGAGAACAAAGGACACGGGTGGCGCTGTGGTCGAAACCACTGAGCCTCTTGGGCTTGCTGATCAGAAGGCTGGCGGTTCGAATCCCCATGATGGGGTGAGCTCCTGTTGCTCTGTCCCAGCTTCTGCCAACCTAGCAGTTCGGAAGCACACCAGTGCAAGTAGATAAAGAGGTACCACTGCGGTGGGAAGGTAAACGGCATTTTCGTGTTCTCTGGTTTCATGCTGGCCACATGACCCAGAAAGCTGTCTGTGGACAAACGCTGGCTCCCTCGGCCTGAAAAGTGACATGAGTATTGCAACTGCATAGTTGCCTTTGACTGGACTTAACCGTCTGGGGTCCTTTACCTTTTTTACCTTTTTATAAGAGAACAAGGGAGGTGTTCATGATGAGTTCAAGCACCTCCTTTTCTAGGAAAAAAAGACTTCTGCTGTTGCTGTTTCCTACGCTATAAGTCATCCTGGAGCACTCTTCTGAATGCGAAAATTGATATGAACAAGTATAATAGATACTACAGTGGTACCTCGGGTTAAGTACTTAATTTGTTCCGGAGGTCCTTTCTTAACCTGAAACTGTTCTTAACCTGAAGCACCACTTTAGCTAATGGGGCCTCCTGCTGCTGCCGCGTTGCTGGAGCACGATTTCTGTTCTTATCCTGAAGCAAAGTTCTTAACCTGAAGCACTATTTCTGGGTTAGCGGAGTCTGTAATCTGAAGCGTATGTAACCTGAAGCGTATGTAACCTGAGGTACCACTGTACTATGATTGTGTATGGTCATATGCACAACTCAAATGAAGACAACAAACATGTAAACTGGGATGGAAGGACTTATAAGCTAGTACCAGAAAAGCTGAAACGGGACAAAATTTAGCCAATCTCTCCACCCCTACTTTCACACCATCACCCTGTTGGGATTCATGGTCTTTGTTGTTCCTCAAGACATTCAGAGTGGTCCCAGCCGTCACAGCAAAGCAGAAAGGTCTACGGCCTCCTCTGTTATTCATGCTGTGTTAGTTTCCACACATAGTGAAGTGAGACAAGATAAACTGCCCCTTTTTATGCACGATGGAGAAAATGTCTAGAAGGCACAGCGTGTGCTTGGGCTGGGTTGGCTAGGAAGATAATAACAAGTCAGAGTTTTCGCAAGCTGAGCTGCTTAGCGATTGCTTTACATAGCAATCGAAAGATCTCAAATTAATAGCCAGCTTCCTTTTAATCTCTCACATGAATGCCACTGCTATAGTCTTCATAATTATAATTAGACAAACTCTTTACCTGCTTGATGCGTACAATCAGAGCTTTATGAAATAGCATTGGAGCTGCAAAGACTCGTGGAATGGGAGGTCTGTGCACAATCCTATTATTCTTTAATTGAATTGATCCGGCTACCCCAGTGTTCATGGAACATATGACATTTATCCTGCTAAGCATAACAGGCCACCAAGGAAAGTTTCTTGAGACTGTGTAATGGAAGAAATCTCAGTATTCTGATAAGAGGATTGGTTTTGAATGGGACAGCTAGCTCTAACAGGAAGTCCCTTACCCCACTCCAGAAAAATTGCCAATGTGCTCATGGGAAATGATGCATTCTGAAAGCTGGGTTTTGGGTCAATTATTGTTTCACATAAATAAGAGCACAGTTATGCCTACTTTCTTCTTCTTATTATTATTATTTAACAAGATGTCAGGGACTGGCTGGATGAGGAGGAGTGGTGGAAACTGCCTGACCAAGAGCCCCCCAGGGAAAGCACAGAGGGAGAGGATTTGGACCCTGGCTTCTGGTGGTGGGAAACTGGCCAGAGGAAAGGGAAAGCTGGGAAATGCTGGAGGCTGGGAGCCTGAGGGATAGTGAAGAGGCAGAAACAGGCAGGTACCCCCAAACAGGGCAGGGCTAGGAGTCAGACTTGGCAGTTCTCCCGCAGACGCTCTGACAGCATCTCTGCTGACAGCTTGAAGGCCCCACTACTCCCAGAATGAGGTGTTTATTGCATGTTGCTGAGCAGAAAGCCAGGCAGACACAGAGAGGATCCATTGAAGCTCGCCGTAGACAGAGGGAGCGGCCTGACACAGAGGGATAGGGAATGAAGGGGGAGCTACAAGCCTGTCTGAACAACTACTTCCTGAAGACAGGAGCAACCTTTAGAAGTCTCTGTGTATTCTTTGTCCCGCTTTCCTTAATAAAGAAGCTAGCTGTAAGTTAGCCAAGTGTTTTGCTCTCTTTCTCTGACCTGTGAACAACCTGCTCTCCTTGTCGGCTCCCTGAAATCATTTTTCTAAGCACTGTATGAGGCCAAAGACTCATCTAGTCCATAATCTTGTTCTCACAGTTGTGGGAATGTTCAGGTATGCAGGAGAGGATATATTGTCTGATAACAGCCTTTCCAACTTGTGTTAACAAGTTCACAATTTAGCAGAGTAACATTCCCCTTTTTAAACTTGCAGCGGATGCGTTTGCTCAGGCTCGCTAAAGCCTCTATAATAACTGTTCTGGTATTTTCCCGTTATTCCCTCATAAAAGATAAGACACGACACAGTCTTCTATAAAAGTATAAAAAGGTTTACTCACATATCATTCTGTTCACAATAGGATCCCAGAAGGCAGACTTAGCTTAGAAAAGTAATATATACCTGGAAACTATCTCATAAGAAGACAGTCCCTTTGCCCTCTCTTGGCTGGAATCCAAGAGGGCATCTTTGGCTAAGCAGATGTTGCTTCTTCAATGCATGCTGTCAAAGAAGGGAGAGATGGCTGCCCTTCCCTGTGCTTTTGTCGTTACCTGCACAGGTGAGGCCACGCCCACCTCTAGTCACATGCAGAGGAAGTCTGTCCCAGCCCAGGTGGAAACAGGAAGTCTACCTGCTGGCTGGACAAACATTCCTCCCCATGTGTAAACATGTTCACTCTAGGAATGTTGTACTTGACTGCTCTTGTGTTTCACATCTCACAACAGTGGCCAACCAGATGCTTATAAGAAGCCCACAAACAGGACCTGAGCATCACAGCAACCTCTCTGCCTGCAATTCTTGGCAACTGGTATTAAGAGGCATATTGCCTCCAGCCGAAGAGGCAGACCCTTCCCTCAAGCTCACAATCTAATAGACATAATACAGAAGGAAAATAGGAATGTGGAGGAAAGAGGGAAACAAGCACTGGAGCAGATGTTTCTTCTCTGGCTGATGGATGGGTTGGCTCTCCCTTGTCATGAAGGCCTTCTTGGAGGCAGTTAGTGATTCACAAAATTTTAAAAGAGAACTGAGATTGTTCTTAGAAGAAGGTCCAGGCACAAACCTAAATACCTTTAATCAGACTCCAGCTTCTGTTGAGGAATTTGCTGAGGTAGTTTGGGTCATACACTTCCATCCTCTCTCCCTCCTATCTAGAAAAAGAACAGTAACACTTACTTCCCAGGGTTGTGTGATTGCCAATTAAATTGCATTTAAATTGCAGGGGATTGGACTGGGTGACTTCTGGGGTCCCTCCCAACTCTACAATTCTATGATTCTTTGAAAGAATGAACCATCAGGCCTTCTGTTTATAGAGTCTCATTGTCAGGAAAACTATGCTGAAAGAGTTAATATGAAAAGGAAACCAGGCAATTTGGAGGTAATGATTTGAGGACTCTTGCCCTAAAGACTGTATAGCAGGAACTGTAACTTTCTAAACGTTGTAGGACTTCAGCTCCCATCAGCTCCAGCAAGAATGGCCAATGGCCAGAGATGATGGTGGTCCGACAACATCTAGAAAGTCACAAGTCTCCCCATCCCTTTGGTGTTTTAGGAAAGAAGTCAAAGGAATAAGATGATGAAACAGGTTCAAGCAATTGAGGTCACCATCTACCCCTGCATTGTAGGAGGTCTGTTCTCTTTAAATAATGGTTTGGCATGCTCCCTTGGTGTAAAGAGGACCAGCTCCTATTGACTTTTGCAGTGCTGAAATTTATATAAGCTGAAAACCTGGTACAATAACTGCAAGGCGGTGATCCTTCTGTGGAGAACAAGGGTGTCAGCCTACATAAGCCCAGGAATCAGTCACAAGGAAAGGAGCTATTGATTACTGATTGCATTACAGAAGGCTCTTGTTAGGCCTCCTTTGTACTGGCGTGTACGATTTTGGTCCCTGGATTTACGAAAGGACATATTAGCATTGGAACAGGTCCAAGAACAAGAAAGCCAGTCTAATTTTAGGCAATTCATCCCCAGCCACCGAGAATCTAATACCTTTCCTTTTGAAAGATGGAAACGATAGAGACTTAAGGCTGCAAACCTATCACCTGCAACCCTTTACCTGGGAGTAAAATCTCATTGAATGTAATTGGCCTTTCCTTTGAGTAGGCATGTATTGAATTGCCCTGTCAATTAGGTAACCCAAGGAGCGACTTGCAATGAATCACGCTGCTCAAATTAAAAAGGAATACATGAGAGCTTGCTAATTGTTACTTCTTTTTTTTATTATCCCAGCTGCAATATTACATATATTCTTTTGATGCGAGGAAGCCATCATATTTGTGCCGAGACATAATTACTTAACAGTTGGCATGCAAATGTGGTCTGAGACCACATCTCCCCCACCCCTGACAGCCCTGACAACCTTCTTAACTGGAAATGCCTGGCACTGCCTATGGGCTATCAAAAGCTACTAGGCATGACGGCTGGATTTCTGTTGTTAGAGACAGCACACCTCTGAATGCCAGTTGCCGTAGATGCCATCTCCTCAAGGCTGAGATGTATTCAGTCCCCTCGAGATTGTTTAGCAGAGGGCTCAGTCCCCTGCAATATTGAGTGGGGGGAGGAGGTTGAGCTTACAGATTTGAAAATAAGGGATCAGCAGCCAAAATCAGGGATTTTAGTCAAACAACTGAAATACAAAGTTAAAAGGGACCAGATAATTTGGGAGAGCAGCGCCGGTTTTTAGCCCTTTGTTTCCAGAGGTTGCTGCTCAAGACACCAGCTGATGAAACACTGCAATTAAATAACTACAAGCAGCAACCACTTTTCGCGCACAAAACGAAGTCCAAGCTATGAAGATGCTGCTGCAGTTCTGTATCTTTTCTCTCGTGCTCCATCTGCAGCTCTCAGTTCCATCAGGCAGGGCCGGAGGAAGGGAGGGGGGAATAGCGCCCGAAGTAAACCCGCAGAGTATGCTAGTCTACCACTACAAATCTATGGGAGAAGCACTTCCGGTCCTTCCTCTGTTTCCCCCCTCTATGGTTAGCCCTTGGAACACCTGCCCACACCTCCGCCTCCTCCTCTCTCTGAACTGCTTTCTCTATGGTTGCCCTCGCTCTCCTCTCAAGGCTCCTCAGCAATTCATAGGCTGCGCCAGGCTGCCCATCTCATCTGGGTCCTTCAGCGGCGCAGCTGAACTATGGCCTAGTGTGACCGGCGGCGGCGATGGGCAGAGGGGAGGCCCCAAGCAGAGACGCTCAGTTCGGCGGATGCGAGGAGGATGGCAGCGGAAGGGCCCGAGGCTCCCACCAGTCCTGGTGGGGAGGGGCTCCCGGGGGCCGAGGCTGGTGAGAGGAGGCCGGAGGGGGGTGGGCCGGGCAGCCAAACAACACAGTTGGAGCCTCCCTCCTCCCTGGCCAGCAGGGAGGGAGGGAGAGGAGCTGCTTCCCTTGAAACCTGGGAAATTTAAGGGACATCATCAATAAGGGACAGCAGTGGGACATGGCACTGGGATAAGGGAGTTTCCCGCCAAATAAGGGACAGTTGACAGCTGTGAGGTTGAGCAATGAGTGGAGTGCGGCACTTGGCTAGGCCCAGTTTCTCCAGCGTCTTGGTATGGGGCACAGAGCAGAACTGTGCCTTCTTCCCTATAATGTGAGATGCCACTGTTTCCCCTGCCACTGCCACCAACCATGGCTGCTGTGGTGGATGCAGCAGCAGCTTCCATCCTGTCTGTGTCAGCTGCAGCCATGCCACAGCCCGGCTGGCAGGAGGCTCGCCTGGTTCGCTGCCAGGCTCGGTGTGCTGGGCTGGGCGCTCAGCCTCCTCTCGCCATCACACGTATGACATCACATGTGCGAAGCTATGCTGAGCCCCCCCCCAATGTTGTGCCTCTTCCAGTAGCTGAGAATCACAACTGGGGAAGGCCTGTTGTACTCTGGTCCTGCTGTTGGGCTTCCCATGGGCAACTGTGAGGACAGGATGCCAAATTAGATGGGTTTTTGATTGAATCTAGCAAGGCATTACATAGGTTTTTAATGGGCCTTGTGTGCATTCAAAAAGCATGTGGCTTGAATGGGGTGAAAGAAGGCTTAGGCTGTGCCTTGGCCCTTTTTCTCATGACACTGTTCCTAAAGGGCAGACAGGGGTCCTGATTCTCCACTTGCATTCCAATCTGATAAGGCAGGGCTGGGAAACTGCCCCCTCTCCTGTTGTGGGCCACAGTCCCTCGGAGGCATTTTAAGGGTATGTTTCCACTAGGGGTAGGGTCATCTCAAAAGGAAACTCATGCCATGCAAAGAAGCAGTTTTAACACACATTTTAAAAACATAGCTGCATTTCAAGGGAGAGACATTTTGTAATGCATGTCTTTTAATATGAAATTATTGTTTCAGGGGAAAAAACACCACTCTCTAAAAATGTCTAGAATTCGGAAAGAGGTGTTTTTTTTTAAATTACAAAATCTCATTGGCATAAATCCCTGATAGGTGTTTAAATTAGAAATTTCTTTGACTTTTTACCTAGCTAATTCCTATGATTGCCATATATTACTTATGGAGTGGAAGAATCGTATTGAATATGTTGAAGAGGCAGCGAGAATTGGATATGAACAAAAGTCTTTCAAAAGAGTTGATTTAATAATGATGATATGGCAAATACATTGTTACCCAGGGTATGCACAGTCATTTTTCAGCTCTACTGTAGGCATTGATGAACTATGCTTTGCAGTATTTTGAAGCATGGGAGAAATGCTGCAAAACCTGTTTATCTGTGGCAAGAGTGGGATAAGTGTTCACACCTTGAGACAATGGTGTTTCATCCACAGCATGGATTGAAGCTTCCTGATGCAGCCATCTAGGACTGGATTTACAATGACCTGTTTAACATTATTAGAATGATATTAGAGACAGTCGTACCTTGAAAGCCAAACGGAATCTGTTCCAGAAGTCTGTTTGACTTCAAAAAAATTTTTAAACCAAAGTGCAGCTTCTGATTGGCTGCAGGAAGCTCCTGCAGCCAATCAGAAGCTGTGGAATCCGCGGACATTCCTCTTCCAAAAGAACGTTTGAAAACCAGAACTCTCACTTCCGGGTTTCAATCGTTCGGGAGCCGATTTGTTTGGGAGCCAAGGCATTAGATATCCAAGGTACGACTGTATATTGTTCTAAAACATCACAGGGCATACTTGTTAATTAAAGTGTTTTTTACCTTGGGTTTATTTTTGTCATAATGCTGTCTCCCTGCTGGTGGTTGTGGGATGTTCTGCAGTGCCCTCTGGTGTCACATTTTAATAACACATCAAGAACATTAAAAGTAGGACATCATGTGTCCATATACATTATCAAAACCCTTCTTTAACCCTTCCTTAACATTAAAAGCCATGAGTGTAGATTCATCCCTAGTTGAAGCTAAGCAGGTTCGGTCTGTTAAATGTCTGAATGGGAGACTGTGAAGGCACCTCATATATGTTACCTTGAATTCACTGATGGAGGAAAGGCAGGAGAATTAAACGATACAAATAAATAAATGTTTAGCTCAACAATTTTCTCTGCCCTGTGTAAGAAAGTGATTGGCAAAGTCCACAATTAGAAAAGTAAGTGTTTTAATAAAGGACTGTGAAATGGGGGAGCAGGCAAGGAACAATAAGAAGAAGCAGTTGCGTTACCTTGCATGGTTAATGAGACAAAGAAGGAAGATTAAGAAAAGTCACAGTGGTGAGATGGCAAGAAATATATGGATCATCAACCAGAGCGGATGAGATGTAATTATAAGAGAAATCTAAAAGAATTTTATGAGGGTATAAAAAATATGAATGGTTAAGACTGGTTACTAAGCAGCGCTACCGGGATTTGAGCATGAAAGCGATCATCTTGGTTGGAACGAAAATAAGTTGTAGAGCGGCTGAAATAGTTTTAGTAAAGCATTAAAATGTCAGCATCCAGAATAATGGGGTGTGCTGGGTGTCAGAAACAGAGCTGAAACCAAACACACCAGAACCTACATCCTAGGAAATTGTGCAAAGTATAATGACTCAAAAGAACAATAAAGCACCTGGGATACATGGCTTTGCAGGAGAATTACTGAAGTATGGAGGCATTTCTTTGCATCAAAAATTAAAATCTAATTTGAAACATCTGGAGAAGGGACATAGTTGCAGAAGAGTGGAGTGTTAATTTGCTTTACCTGTAAGGATGGAGATAAATGGGGCCTAATCATAACTGACGGCGCAATTTCAAAACAAACTTCCTTCTTGGAAAATTACTTAAGTTGAATAAACCTTTGGTGGGGATGGAGGCTATGTGTTGTCTGTACTGGTGTCATTCATACATATATGCTATTTACTTGACAAATATCATCAACACAATGGCATCTTGTTTCGTTTGTCCCATAGCAAACTAATTCCAAAGATGAGCAGACTTTGAAAACTAGTTTACAATGCAGGATGTGGATCTACATTTCAATTAACAGAAAATGCCCAAACTCCCATTTGCAAATTATACAATGCATACAAAACACAAGTGCAAAGAGAAGGTATGAATTGCAGTGAAATGTTGAAAGTGAAGTGTATCCGTTTAGTATAATTTCATGAATATCATGAGAAGGAAAGGGATCTATTATTCTGCTTTTCTCTGGAAATTAGAGCAGACCAAAAGCGAATACTATTGTAAATTTGGATGGCCTTGAGGCAAAACTACATCTTCTTTATGCTACTTGATTTCCCCCTTGTCAAATGAGATGCCAATTCTATCAACATGAAGATGACTAGACTATAACAATCAGCAGGAGTCTTGTCATATGGTAAAAGCAGTTTTCCGTGGATTAAAACCATCTTCTCTCTGGCTCCATGAAAGGTGTCAATATGCTGCCTGAAAAGTGACTGACATATGCAACCATCATTTTTTAGAAATCTCTTGTTAAAAATTAGAGTTCTTGACCAATTAAAAGAATGTATTAAGGCAAGTTTAGCAGATTGAGAAAATGCTTCACCAAATTCATATAATGATGTAGGGAAAGAGTAGGCAACTAGATTTCTTCGGCAGATGATGAAGGACCATTTTTTCTGGGGTGGTGCCAAAAAGTTGTTGTCATTTTTTACTGAGGGAAGAAGGATTATCCGTATTTCCCATATCCTGTTTACTTTTCTTGCCATCAGTTTCCCATCCAGCCCAATTCCTTGATTACTTGCTGTTCCAGTTCCAGTTTTGTTTTCCTAGAATATAATATTGACCAACGGAAGATCACATAGTGAGCATGATGATCTTACAAGGCCATGTAGAGAATCAGACAAAGTCAATTGACTGTGAGAGCAAAGCTCCACGATTTCCCTTGCTCTGAAGGATCAAACACTTTTGCTGCACCCCTCTTTACAATATAATGTATGCAGTGAAGCATAAATTTAGAGTGAATTATTTGTACATTTATATGTAAGTCTTTCACCCAGTGTTCTTTGTGCCCAAGAACGCTCAGAAGATCCGAACCTTTTTCTCTGGTTGTATGGCACAAAGAAGGGATGGGAAGCTTGCAGTGGTCTATGACAGCCATGTACAACACGTCGATCGCGAGCCTTTGGACCTGGTGGACCTCGGGGTTGTTTCTGGTCGATTGCAGGGCCTTTCTCTGAGCAGCGAGCATGAGGCGCGAGGGAGCTGGGGAGAGGTTTGCGTGATGCTGCTGGAAGAGGGGAGGCGGGCTTAGCATGGCTTTCTCAAATGGGGAAGGGGGTGGCTGGAGATGGAGGGAGGTGCGAGGAGGAGCTGCATGGAAAGGCTTCCTTTGACAGGAGAGAGAGAAGGAGGGAAGGAGAATCACGGAGCAAGGAAGGAAGCAACTTGGAAGGTAAAGCATTGAGCGAGAAAGAGAGAGAGAGAGAGAAAGAAAGAGAGAGAGAGAAGCTCCTCAGATCTGTGCAAACTAATATAAAAATATAGTTTGACTTTTCTCACTTGTTTAGTTAGAAGAAGAGGAGTTTGGATTTGATATCCCGCTTTATCACTACCCGAAGGAGTCTTAAAGCAGCTAACATTCTCCTTTTCCTTCCTCCCCCACAACAAACACTCTGTGAGGTGAGTGGGGCTGAGAGACTTCAGAGAAGTGTGACTGGCCCAAGGTCACCCAGCAGCTGCATGTGGAGGAGCGGGGAAGCGAACCCGGTTCACCAGATTACGAGTACTCTTAACCACTACACCACACTGGCTCTCTAGTTACTTATCCATCTACTGTAGTAACTATTTGGCTCTGTCATAATGATATCCAAACATAACTACTGTATCTGTGAAATAAAGATCCATTTATTTATTTATTTACAAATGACTTCAAGAAGGTGGTAGGTCACTGCCAGTTTTTGATACTTGTTGGTAGATCGCAGCCAACTTTAGGTTGGACTTGCCTGGTCTATGACATCTGATGGCAACTTCCATCAGCCCCAGCCAACATGACCAAGGGCTAGAGATAGTGAGAGATGCATTCCACCAGAATCTGGACTATAGGTTTCCTATTTTGGATGCATAGTGTCCACAGATATAGGCATAATAAAAAATAATAATTCATTTCCTGATTTGATTTTCAAAAGTATTTATTTGAAGACAATTAAAAAGGAGCTAAACAGAACTAGGCCTGATTCAGCCAAGATTAAGTAGAATCAAATATCATATGAGACATGATGTTTCTGTTTCATATCCCTTTTTCTGTGTGCTCTCTCTCTCTCTCTCTCCTCCTTGGAGCATGCTGCATCACACTTTGCTTTGCATTACATCAAAAGGAGGAGAAAGCAAAGGGGCATGGAGTGGCAGAAATGTCATGTCGCTCACAATCACATTCCAGTGTAAATTTAATGTGGAAAAAGTCAAGCACATTTTTAACTCTTCCACTGAAATCCTTCCTGCTGAGATGCATTGATTATATCAGGCACAATGGCATCTTTCATTTTTAAAATTGAAAACCCCCTCTGCATTGTCCCTCCCGGTATTGTCTAATTGTTTTCTAAGATTATTTCTACCGTTTTGCTCCAGTGACCATATATTGATGATTACCTGCATGAAGTGCTCTCGATTAGCTTTCCAGATGCTGCTATTTAAACTCTGTACTTTTAAGCTTCTTCGAAGATTTTAAAATATATTGACACGTTGTATATTAAAATTTTACATCTCATTTGTTGTGTTTATGCTCAAATTGTCTTCCTTTAGGGATTTTTTTTATAACAGCTGCGTGTGACATTGCAAACGCTGCTGTGAATTGTCTCTTTGTTTTTGTTGATTTGTGATTTCACTGATTTGGGTGGAGTTACTTCAAATTTTATTGCTCTGCCAGTATAAATCACAATTTCACTACTGTCGGAATAATTATTATTGTGTGGAGTAAAGGTGTGAAGCAAATGAGCCCATTCATTGTGACAAATTCAGTAGTACTATTGCTCTCAGATTCTGCTTGTGGGTTTCCCATAGGCACCAGTTAGCCACTGTGAGACCAGAATACTGGATTTGGTGCACTCACAGTCTGATTCAGCAGAGATCTCCTTATGTTCTTGCATGACAGTGCTTGTTTGACCATCTGTAGGGCTACTGACCAAAGTGAGCTGGTGTCCTTCAGATCATGTTGGGTTAGAACTCCTACCATCACTGCCTATTGGCCATCTTGAATGAAGGGAGCCAAGTTGGGAAAGGTGTTAGGATATTTCCGTTCCACCTTAAAAGGGAGCAGGCTTTGTGAGTCACAGAGTCTGCGTATTTCCTGTTCACAGAATGTTTATGTTTTCTATTGCTTTCGTTTCACTCTCTGCCTGAGCAGACCGAAGCAGGCAGTCATGTTTTTTCTTTGTTCTGACCAACGCTGAATAAACTTGGAAAATGCTCTCCTGCGTGCATCTTTCGCTGTGCATTATCTGCTGATAGAGCGTGCATCAGTTCTGGAATGTGGCAAGCTATTTTCTGGAGCTCGTGTCACTAATTGCTGATACTGTATCTACGGGAGATCGATGGATCGTCCGGAGGCGACTTGGGGGCCATGATGGGCCATATCTCCCTGGCAGTATCCCAACAAAAGGATGGCCCAATGGCATAGACCACATTTTAGGGTTTCCCTAACCTCTAGCCTTTTTCTGAACATAGAGCTATGAGTTGGATTCAGATGGAGCTGTGCTTAAAATAGACGCATTGAAATCAGCAGGACATAAGGTGATCTGAGACCTACTGATTTCAGTGGGTTTACTCTAAACCTAAGTTTTGATTTAACCCAGTGGATTCATTGAGAAGAAAACTGAGTGAGGAAACACCTGAGACACAACATCCAGCAGAGACAGTTTGAAAAGGCCCACTAAATCATGTTCTGTATGTGTATGCCAGTTAATCTGGAACATTTGTGACATCCAAAGAGCTGAAGTGCAAGTACACTGACTTAAGTGACTTGTGGATCGCAACCAGACATGTCGTCCTAATCTGTTTTTCTTCTTCTTGCCAGAGACAGAAATCTCAGGGTGAAAGAACCCAGTTGTGACAGCATACAACAAAAACAGATTTAATAACAAAATTTGTACCTGACATACTCTGCTGTAACCCAATTCTCTGATCTACCACATATTCACTTAAAACTGTTCTTGCAGAGTAGGCCCCAGATGTGATTTATTTCTGTTCCCCCAATTCTAGCTAAGATGGAAAGGCTGTCAGATCTGCCAGCAAAAATCAATTCATCTAATGTTTTGTGTTTTGGAAGTGAGCGAGCCTTTTAACAGCCCTGCAAAATGAATTTTAAAAGTTACTTTTGCTCTGAGTTTTACCCCAAAGCTTGAGTGCCTATATTGTTGCCTAGCTGCAGTGAAAGCATGTAGAAATGAGAGCCCAAATGAGGAAAACCCAAGGATGGCTCAAAGGACGTCAAACTTCATGTATTTAACCACATTTGGGAGTTCTTCTGTGCTGCCAAATACAGCAGTTCTTTCCCTGGATATCAGGACAAAAGGAATGAGGTGGTGGAAGGGGAACCAAAACAGTTTTATTAACAAATAAACAACAGACATACAAAGCATAACATAAAACATACCCAACAGGGGCTACCCAATCTCCCCTTCAGCTGCCCGGAGCCCCAGGTAGAGCAGCAGAAGAAAGACACCAAGCGTCAGCCTCCCAGCATCAGGTTCTTTGATCTGGGCAGAAGCTCACCTGGGCCCTCCCACCTATGGCTTTTATAGCCTGCCTTGATGTAATCAAGTGCACCTGGCATTGCTCATGATTAATACAGAGCGGCTGAGAGTCTCCCACTACCTGCAGGCGGCATCCTGCCAGCACTTGCAACACAGAAGAACCCAAGAAACTCTCGTCAGGTGTGTGAAACACAAGAATCCAGCAGACCTCAAACTGGGGATGTTAAAGGGAAAGGGACATGCCACCTAACTCCTCAGCTGCTCAGCGGCTTTGTTTCAACACCCTCTTCCCTCTTTCTAAAAAAAAAAGAGCACGGCTCCAGGGACCAGACATTCGCTCCATAAGACGGCCAGACATTTCCCCTTAGGAGGAAAAAAGTGTGTCTTATGGAGCGAAAAATATGGTACCTTGCCCTGCTTGTTATGAAAATTGTATTTATTATATTTTGAGATTATATTTATTTGGAATATTATATATGGACTTGAGAATTGAAAACTTATCATTTCTTTTTTGCTTGCTTATGACTCTTTGTAACTGTAAAATAGGGACGCTGGTGGTACTGTGGGTTTAACCACAGAGCCTAGGACTTGCTGATTAGAAGGTTGGCGGTTCGAATCCCCGTGACGGGGTGAGCTCCCGTTGCTCGGTCCCTGCTCCTGCCAACCTAGCAGTTTGAAAGCACATCAAAGTTCAAGTAGGTAAATAGGTACTGCTCCGGCGGGAAGGTAAACGGCATTTCCGTGCACTGCTCTGGTTCTCCAGAAATGGCTTAGTCATGCTGGCCACATGCCAGCTCCCTCGGCCAATAAAGTGAGATGAGCGCCGCAACCCCAGAGTCAGTCACGACTGGACCTAATGGTCAGGGATCCCTTTACCTTTACCTAATGTAAAATAATGATAATCATAAAAAGAACACACCTCTTTGTAAGAGAACAAGTCACATTGATTAAGCTTTGGTTCACAGAACAGAATATTGCATTTCTCCCATCTCATTCTCATGCCTACTTCTTCCCTCCCGTATCCCACCCTGACTTCATGGAAACCCAAGATTGTGATGACAGTGTTACATTTTTATGTATAGTATATCTATATGTATATATTTGTGTGTGTGTATGAAGTCACACTGCTTCTCTGAGTTAAGTTCCAAAGCCTTGGCTCTGTTTTGAGGCAATTTTCAGGTGAAATGGGCTCGGCTGAAGTCCTTGGAGAGAACTTCTGATGACATGAGTCTTTTTTTTATGTTATGATGGCGATTACAAGGGAAAACAATTTCATTTAAATGCTGCTAAGGTTATGCTACAGTGCAAGTTGCTAAAACATTGCAGTCTGGAGTTGAAAGCCAGGCAAGCAGAACATTTCAAACAGCAAAAGTTGCTAAAAGGTTGCTTGCCTTTAAAAAGAAAATATCTCCATTTAAATAAAACTCCCAATATTGTTGCTATAGGAGATAAAGGTCAAATTGCAGTTTTAACTGTGGACTTATCTGACCTGTAGTGATCATATTGGCCCATTTCTCGCCTGGCGTCAAGCAAAGGGAATGTTTCTGTCCCACTGGAGAGTGATCTCCATGGATAAAATCCTACAATATGCTTATTTGGAAGTAGGTTATGTTACAACAAATGTTCTGCTTCTCTCTACTACTTTCTCTTTAAAGTATCTTCCTCCTTCCTTGTTTCTTTTAATGTAGCTTCTGTGCTTGTTAACTTACATGACCATGGACTCCCTGGCTTGTTTACTTTTTGAGAGGGGAATTATTATCTGTTCCTTTTTGATTTTGTGGCCACAGTAGTTGCTCATTTTGTTTTCTTTTGCTTATGAGTGCAAATTATCAGGAGTGAGGAGGCAGCAACTAACTCAAAGGACAGTAGCCCTGAAAAGCCTCAATAGCACCTGCCTAATACACACCATAAAGAAGGCTGATCGCCGAAGAATTGATGCTTTTGAATTATGGTGCTGGAGGAGACTCTTGAGAGTCCCATGGACTGCAAGAAGATCAAACCTATCCATTCTGAAGGAAATCAGCCCTGAGTGCTCACTGGAAGGACAGATCCTGAAGCTGAGGCTCCAATACTTTGGCCACCTCACGAGAAGAGAAGACTGCCTGGAAAAGAACCTTATGTTGGGAAAGATGGAGGGCACAAGGAGAAGGCGACGACAGAGGATGAGATGGTTGGACAATGTTCTCGAAGCTACCAGCCTGAGTTTGACCAAACTGCGGGAGGCAGTGGAAGACAGAAGTGCCTGGCGTGCTTTGGTCCATGGGGTCACGAAGAGTCGGACACGACTAAACGACTAAACAACAACAACAATACACACTGGAAAGCCTAGTGCTGTGATTGTGTTATAAGACAAACATAACCAAACATTAGAGCTGAAAAAGGGAGAAAAACTGAAAACAACTATTTGGTAACAACTTTGTCTGGATTGATTAGAACAAGCCTGACCAAATTATCCCCATTCCACAGAAAACTTGTGTGAAAGCAATACAGGGCATTCTTTGTAGAGGGAAAGGCAGTTCTATGAGAATTGCTAAAGGGTCATGCATGCTCCCTAATCTTTGATGAAACTTCAGCTATCTGCCAGTTATCTGGTCACAGCCATGGTCTCCATGTGTTTCTTTTGCACTTTGAAGCAGATCTCACGCCCAACATACGCGGAGTCTCTTATGTGTAAGTAACAAAGAGATCTTTATTCAGACAAGTAATGGTTCCATCTTGGCAGTGGAAAAAGAGTTCAGGAGTCATGATTCAGAAGCAGGCAATACATTCAGGACTGGATAGAGATGTCCCAGTAGCTTCCATACCCCTACTTAACAAGCGTTCAAAGATGAGGCTCATTCTTGAGACCCGTTTGCAAGAATGTCAGGATTGCAAATGAGCACTCATTGGGGGTGCGGCTCTCAAACATGGAGGTGCCAATGCCATACCCTCCCATTCAGACTCCTGAATTCCCCCTCAGCTGCCCACAGGCCTCCCCAGCCTCTACTGAGACTCTGCTCTGCCAGGAGTGGTTGAAGTCGAGGTACACTAGGGAGAGCCCTCCTTGTTCGACTCTGTTTCCCATCAATCAGGCTCCCTTGGTTTCTTCTATCAACCCCATCCCAGTCCTGACAGAGCTGTGGGGCTCATCACATTATTTTGGACAATATCATTCTAAATTACAGCTGGAAGAATTACCTTGCATAAAAGAACACACACATTCTTCTTTTTCTTTTTTTAAAAAAAATGCTTTATTGGTTTAAAAGCTGTATAACAGAAATAATCCACAGATGTTAAAGACAAAATAAAAATACATAAACGTTCATTCCTTAATTGATACTTGTTTTGTACATCCTTTTGTGATTGAATTTAGGATGACCTCCGATCTTCCCATTATGTTCCCGAATCGGATTCCTTAAGTTTATTTTCTCCACATTGTTCTAATTACTTTAAATTTATAAAGATGTTCTATTACACGCAGAAACTCAATCAAAACCTGTCAATGGATTAATATTTTGACAGTATTCTTTTAGATAAACTCTGTAAATGTCCGACTCTCTGGTAATTTTTTCATCTGTAACGTCTCGCAGCCTTGCTGATAGTCTTGCTAGTTCAGCATACTCTCTTAGTTTATTTTGCCAGTCTGGTTTGGATGGGATACCTTCTCCCTTCCAGCCTTTTACAATTAGAATTCTGACAGCTACTGTAGCATACATAAAGACTCTCCTGAACTTTTTTGAGATTACGTTACCCATAATTCCTAGCAGGAAGGCTTTTTAGGGAAAGAGCATTTAAACATTTTCTTGAGTTCATTATAAATCATTTCCCAAAATTGTCTGATCTTTTTACAGTTCCACAACATGTGGGTCCATGTGCCTTCTGCCTCCCTGCATTTCCAACAAATATTTGTCCTAGATTTTCGCCAATTTAACAGGTGTTAGGTGCCAGCTGTAAAGTATTTTCATACAGTTTTATTTTAGGTTCTAACACGCCATAAATTTAATGTCCTCCCTTCAGAGTCCCTCCCAAGATTCGATGTGAATGTTATAGCCAAAATCCTTAGCCCACTGCACTATTACGGATTTGACTTCTTCATCCTTGACCTCCCACTCAAGGAGTAACTTATACATTTTAGAGAGTGGTTTGTATTTATTTTGAATCAGATCTTTATCGAGTCTTGAAGGTTCTGTGGAAAAGCCTTTTTTGTTTGTGGTCTTTTTGGAGGGTCTTATTCAATTGAAAATATTGCATCCAATCAGTCAAACGGTATCTAATTTCTTCAATTTTTTTTTTAACTTTTTCTTCTTTTTCTTCCAGCAAATATTTGTAAGTTGGCCATTACTCTTCATATTCTTCTTTTTAACTGAGAATGCTTCCGTCGGGGACAGCCACCACGGTGTTTGGGGCTCTGATAAAGTCTTATATTTGGGCCACACTTTATATAACGATCTCCTGATCACGTGGTTTAGGAAACCTTTGTGTACCTTAGCCTTCTCATAACCTAGATAGGCATGCCAACCGTATCTATTGTCAAACCCTTCCAAGTCTAGCAGGTTGGTGTTATTTAATGTCATCCATTCTCATATCCAGGAAAGGCAAGCTGCTTCATAGTATAATTTCAAGCTGGGTAATGCAAATCCAACTCTTTCTTTTATATCGATCAACAATTTGTGTTTGATTTTCGGGTTTTTTTTTCTATTCCAAATATATCTTGATATATCCTTCTGCCAGTCCTTGAAGCAGCTTGCCATTCCTATCACCAGAATGGATTGAAATAGGAAAATCATTTTTGGAAGTATGCTCATTCACATCTCTGCATAGAGTGGTGTGTGCTGTCTGTGACTCTTTGTTGCTGGTTCCCTGTTGATATCACATAACACCTCCTGACCTAACCACATGACGCTATGTCAGGCAATGAAATCTGAACAGTTTGCTCATTTGTCTTATTTGGTTGCTTAGCTGTTCTGTTTGATTGGCATGTCCTTTTCTTGAATCGATACACAGGAGGGGACTTACCTTATTAAACTCCTCCATACATCACAGTTAACCAGTTTGTTCAGCTGCACTTCATTAATTTCCTAGTTTGCTGTTTACTCTCCTGACCTGTCATAATTCTATCCCTTCCCATTTATGGACTATTGTTTCTCTTCCATGTTTCTTTTGCATCTTGACTCCCTAATGTGCTGTGCTTTATTAGCAATCCCATCACTGGCAAACCATTTCCTGCACCTCCAGCAAATGCTATATTACATTTTCTTCATGACTGACTTTTACGTAGCGTTTCCTTTCTGAGTTCCTCTGGAAGTCCTTTCATCATGCATAGGCTGCTTGAAATCAAATCTGATGCATAATAGAATAATATATTTGTAGAGTAAGACTGCAATCTTCAACCTACTTACTTGGGAGTAAGCCCCACTGAATTCAATAGGACCTACTTCTGAGTTGAAATGGGTACGACTGTGTTGTCAGTTGACACTGTATATAGGGAAAGTAGAGTCCTAATGAATGGGGAGAGACAATAGTGGTTTTTGTCAGTGTTTTGAGGGTAGTGTCACTGCCTGTAAGGTAAAAGGTAAGGTAAAGGTACCCCTGCCCGTAACAGCACCAGCACAGCACACGGCAACGCCGTTTACCTTCCCGCTATAAAGCGGTACCTATTTATCTACTTGCACTTAGGGGTGCTTTCAAACTGCTAGGTGGGCAAGAGCTGGGATTGAAAGACGGGAGCTCACCCCGCTGCAGGGATTCAAACCGCCGACCATACGATCGGCAAGTCCTAGGCACTGAGGTTTTACCCACAGCGCCACCCGCGTCCCTGTCACTGCCTGTACACTCTAGCAATTATCACTTCAGTTAGGTGAATTTTGTATTCTTACAAAAACCTAATAAGCAAGCAAGCAAGCAAGCAAGCCAGCCAGCCAGCCAACCAACCAACCAACCAACCCAGAGCCCTACAGAGGGACACTTCTGCTGAATTCTACAACTATACCTCCCCCTGCATAGCAAACTGGAGGTTAGAATCAATGCCAGATTTGCGTATAAGCTAAACAAGCTATAGCTTAGGGCCCCACTCTCTTGCCCCCCCAAAAAAAATGTAAAGGAAAAAAGACCTGGATGTACATTTCCAAAATATGTTAAAAAACAAATAAAATCACTTTAGATACCTATTAGGTCCATAAATTACCATATAGCATATATTCAACAGAAAAAAACAGTGACAAAGCTGGACATATAAAGGGCCCCATTACCTTCAGTAGCTTAGGGCCTCATCAAACCTAAATCTGGCCCTGGTTAGGATTGCTCCCTAAGTTATTATAGACCCTTGAACCACATTCACACAATACATTTGAAGTACTATGACACCACTTTAAACACTCATGTCTTTCTCCAAAGAATTCTGGGAGCTGTAGCTGTAGCTGAGAGCTGCTAGGAGACCCCTGTTCCCCTCACAGAGAGCTACCATTCCCAGAGTTCTTTGAAGAGGGGGATTCATTGTTATATCATTCTGTAAGCAGTAGCTCTATGAAGAGAATAGGGGTCTCCTAATAAACTACAGCTCCCAGAATTATTGGGGGAAAGCCATGTCTGTGTAAAGTGACACAGTGTTTTAAATGTATGGTGTGAATGTAGCCTTCGTTCTAACATAGCAAAGAAAATATTTGTTTTATCTTGAAACTTACTGTGATCACACGATTTAAATAAGGCCTATTTATAGGATCCCAACAGGGCACAGCTAGATTTAAGGGGGTGAGGGCAGGTTGGAAGTGGGAGTTAATTATCTCCTGTTCCATTTCTCCAAATCTTCTTTCGGTTGTGACTGCTACTTCCCATGCCCCCATGTTAAACTACAGAGATTCATCTTATTTCCATTTCTTTTCTTTAAAGAGCTCAGTTGCTGAACCTAATTGATAATCCAACATCTCAGGGGCAGGAGAAAAGCACCGCGCAAGTGGAACTCAGTTATTGAGTTAAACTGCAGCCCTTCTCCTTGATTGTGGTCTAGAGGCCCTGTTATTTTGAGAGTATCGGAAATCATTTTCAACAGCCCACAGGATGGATGGGAAACAGCCGAGCCAATCAGTTGAGAGAAAGTGGATTTAGCAAATTCAATACAAAGTATTGCAGACAGTCTAAAAAGTTTCACTGTCTTAGGAGGTCAAGATTTTTCTTTTTTGCTCATAAAAAGCAAGGAAGCCTTTTGGAAAATCAGGGCAGCATTTCCCCCCCTCAGTGGGACTTACTTCTCGTATCTATGCACAGGCAAGGACTACATGGTTGCTATCTTTAGTACACTGATCATACATCCTGGGTTAACCCTCTTCAGGTGTTATTTCAGAAGGGGAAACAGAGGTGAAGTGTGGCTGCATGTTTAGTCCCATCCCTTGGATCCACATGACTACACAACCTTGGCAGTGGGCCCCCCTTGTGTATCTGTGGAAGCTCTCTGTGTGAGCAAGGATGCTGATACACAAAGCTCCCCTCTACAAAAATTCTCTGGAAGACTTGCAAAGGGGCTACAGGAGCAGTATTAGAAACTCATATATATAAGCTAGGGGCCAAATGGCTTCTTAAACCAGGGTTACAGTTACCAAAATGGCGTGCCCAGTTGTCCTTTTTGTGCCAGATGGCTCACAAGCCGTATTTTTCAATATGACCTTTTGGTTCCTGAAATTCACTTTGATTGTGCAGATAAAATTTAATGGATAGAATTCTACAGGACGCTAGTCAAGATCCAAGGATCCCCAGGCATGCACCTCCTGATAGTGGAGACATCAGGCACCATCCTGGAACCCAGGCATCTTCACTTGGTCACAAGTGGCCAATAACAAGGTGAAAAATGCACCTGGCGCCTCATAAATATCAAACGCTAAACACACATCTTTAGGTGATAATGCCCGAAAAGGACACCAATGGAACTGAACTGCTGACTAAACAGGATTTAGGCTTCCACCATAAACTGTGGTCCATTAGGACAAATGGGGCACTGCCCCACCAACTTGAATCTACCCTCAGCCCAGCTGCCTGCCTCCTTACTTACAACTAGTCCGAGTATGATGGAGACAAATCCAGAACTAGCTGTTGGCTTTGCCTACCATTGACTCTGTTTCCATCTAACGTTGGCTCTGGTTCAACCTACTGTCAGTCTTCCTGCCTTCTGTCCTACCAGCCTCCATTGAGTATAAATGTCCCATTTTTTGATACTATGGATTAAGAAATGTTGCATCTTTGTGATAGCATGTGCATGCTTTCAAAGTCAGTGCTTACGTCAGTATGCAAGGTAGTTGCATTTAGGGGTAGGTATTTATTTGCTGCCTCTGCCCTGGTATTGTTCCACCCTCCAAAATATAAACAGATTTCAAACAATGCACACCAAGCATTTCTGAGCTTGTGTAAGTGCCTCAAAATGGCACTTACACTACAAACAGATAGCATGTCTCATAAACATATAATTTCTATCTATTCTATTGTGGCACCAAATGGCTAAGTTTTTGTATTGTTTGCTAGATTCCTGCCATAATTTCAGCTTGTCTAACCTATGAGAAGTAGAACAATTTGGGAGTATTTTTGTTGTTGCTGATGGACATAAATATAAAGTTTTCTTTGGAAACCTCTTAGACCAGACCATCACTGTTCCACAGGTGTGATTCAATGGCATGCTAGCAAATTCAGGTTGCACAATTAACATGGATTTAGTGCTTCTAAACTTTTTGTGGGGAAAAGGAAAGTGATGGGGAAGTTCACTGGAAAATGTGGGATAGCAATTCCTTAACGTGATGCTGTTTAACCGCTCTGCGAGCCAAGTGGAATAAATGCACAACAAACAGCTGACATTGTGTAGCCTCGCTGAAAACTTTGTGCAACAGGATGGGTGTTCTATAAACAGGTCATTGGGAAGCAACCTTAGTTTAAGTAGTATTTGACAGTGGTATTGTCAGAGCTGCCCGAGGTCCCAGCTCACAAAGGACCAACGCCAGTTCGTTGTTATATACAAAAGTCTTTATTGAAGTTCAGTTTCGCTTTCAAAGCCGCAGCGTGCAGCTCTACGTCTCAAACTCTAGACCGCTGAAGCTCCGTCTGAATCTCCTCCCCCCAGACACCAGTTTAAGACTCTAGCCTTGCTCCACCTCTTCCTTTGCTCTTTCCTCCTCTGGTTCCGCCTGTCCACTGGGGTCTTGCCCTTTCTGGACTCTTCTGACGCTGAGTCCCCTGAGTCTTCCCCCTGCCACCGGCGGGCTTTAGGACCTGGTTCCCAATCCGGGTTTTCTGCTGTCCCGCGCGCCTGTACATTCGAACTTGGCGCGCACGCCCAGCCGGCAACCTTCCTCCTGACCGTTACACTGCTCCTGTCACTGCTTCCCCCTTCAGGGAGGCTAGATGGACCTGACCTCCCCTCCGTTCCCCCATCTCCGATAGAGGCGTGGTCAGCCCTGACTCATCTTCTCTCCCTGCTGGAGGAGACGCTGGCCCTGATACATGGGACTCTTCCCCCCCACTACGCTCTGGTGGGGAAGCTGGTCCTGATCTCCCGCTGCTGCTTTGGGAGTCCCCGCTGGCCCCTTGCTTCTGGTGCGTCCCCCCTGGGACCCTTGCCCTGGCCATCGGCGCCCCCCTCTGGGAATCTTCTGATTCGCTGGAGAAGCTCATGGAATCTCTTGGGTCACTGTCATACTCCCCTACGCTGCCCTCAGATTCTTCCCCTTCGCTCTCCATTTCCTCTCTCCCCTGTGCCTCTGCTCCTGAGCCCCTGACAGGTATTCTCTTGTTAGTTTGGTTTGTGTATCCCTCATCCTCATGTATGTATGCACCTTAATATCTACATTTATTATTATATCCTACTGAAAGCTGAAATGGTAAAGGGAGATTACCTTTGTCTTATACACAGGCCCATTGTCTTTTGTCAAGGAAAATTTGTCAGTTCCTCATGGAATCAAAATACAGTGGTACCTTGGGTTGCAGACGCTTCAGGTTACAGACTCCACTAACCCAGAAATAGCACCTCAGGTTAATAACTTTGCTTCAGGATGAGAACAGAAATCGTTCAGCGGCAGCGGGAGGCCCCATTAGCTAAAGTGGTACCTCAGGTTAAGAACAGTTTCAGGTTAAGAACGGACCTGTGGAACAAATTAAGTTCTTAACCTGAGGTACCACTGTAGGGGTTTTCTATACTGATTGGGTCCAAAGGGCATAAGAAGGACATTGATCTTTGCATATTTTGTCTGTGGCCTGAAGCTGAATTGTGGCTGTCAGGGCTGGGTTGAGGGCAGCTGTCTGGAGTGAATCAGGAGTCAGGAGCTAGGAGTCAGTTGCCAGTAAAAAAGGAACCGAAATGCAGGACTAGGAATGAGGACCAAAGAGCATGACCAGAAACTAGGGATGAGGCTCTCTTAGTTTCTTATTCTGGTTCTCTTGGTTTCTTATTTTTTTCCAACCTTAAATTCAGTCATACATATACTGGCAGCAATCTGAGATTATTATTATTATCATACCATTATGAAAATTCATCAGCATTTTAGCATGAAATTCTCCCAATATACACATTTTTGGTATGCAGATTTCACCAATGTACTGATTTTTTTTGCAAGCAATTTCATCTAATTTCATATTTTTGCATGTTCTTTTCACTAACAGATCTGTTTAATGCATACTTTCTCCTGATATATGCATGTTTTATAAACACAGTTTGACTGGAGATCGATCCCCGTGAGAAACCCAAGGCACAACGGAGCTCAGGCAGACCTTCCTTCTCAAGCAAGGTTCATCAGTGTATACAGTACAACAGTACTGTATGCAGGGAACATTCAGCAACACTGCTACAGGGCACCCTCTGCTTGCAAAAAGGTGTGTCACAGGGTTGCAGCTTCCACACACCCAATCATGGTGTAATGCGCTTAATGTGTCTAGCGGTTTTTAGCCCTAAACAACTGTTGTGGGGAAAGGTCAGGATTTTGGCTCATAGGGAGGGGAGGTGTAATCCTCCATCTACAGCATGGTCTTGTGATGCTCCTTTCAGCTCCAGGAGGTGAACTTCCAGGAAGGGGTGTGCTATGTACTGACCTGAATCCTAGAACAATAGGATCCCGAATGCAGCAGTCTGATTGATTGGTTTGCAGGAGCCACCCAATCCAGCTCCAGGTGGAAGTGAATAAGCGACCTGATTGGCCTGCAGGAGCAGCCAATCAGGTTTCTGGAGGAAGTGAATCCGCAACCTGATTGGCCTACAGGAGCAGCCAGGAATTAGCTAATCACATGGGGCCCATTGTGTAAATAATATATATCTAGCTAGACGTTTTGGGGAAAGTTTCATTCATTGCTACTACGAGCTGAATAAAGAGCATGAAATTCACACTCGACTCCAAGTATATTTCAGGGTGCAAAATGCACTGGGCAAGATTGCAGAGTTGGGGGAAGGGTCAGCCACTCCCTTTTCCTGCTGCCATGGTGCTGATCTTCCTACTTCAACACTACTAGTTTTTAGAAGGGGAAAAAACATACACACTAGACGACTTAATGCATTTGTTTCACATTGCATCTAGTCTGGCCCAAAGAGTTCTTTTTAATGAACACAAACAGGAGCCTGATACAGAGAAGACTTTAATTTCAACCTTCTTTGAAGAGAAAGTGAATCCAAAGCAATGCATGCCATTTTCTGTTGCTGTATAATTAGAAGCCAGCAGTGATCAACACCAGCATTATTGTCGCTATCGTCTTTAGTCTCCGGAATCGAGTGGAGTAGAAACTAATACCATTTAATTCTTGTCACTCCAGCAAATTAGCAGAAACATGACAACTCTTGTAATGCTATCTAGAGCTAATAAATGCCGAGCTCAAACTGTAAATGGCATGAGAATATCAATGTTTCTATTTTCAGTATCAAGCCTAATTCCCTATCTGGGGTTGGGAGCTTAAAAATAACAATAAACAACAGAAATAAGCCAAGAGATTGCTGCACAGGCAATATCTTCATTTTCTCTGTCTCAAAATGCGAGGGTTTAAAAAACCTTCAGGCATTAACACCACCCATCTTTCATAGGCCTGGTCCTATCCAGCTGTGGCTTCTTGCTTACTCTGGGATATTGAAGGGACTCTCTTCCTTGCTTCCCAGTGCCCCCAGTTGCTCATAACCAGAAGGGTGAGATTGTACTGTACTTTGCCATTTGTCTGCTTAAGGGAGAATAGCTTCTGCTAGAACCCAGTTGGGGGACCTCCAGCTCATGGGCCAAATTTGGCCCACCATGCCTCCACTGTTGGCCTGCAAGGCCATTTCCCCCAAACCATGCCAACGCCTGATGTTGCATGTGACAGCATGTGTGGGCTAGGTAAAGATGTGGCTGTATTGGTTGCTCACACAGCTGATTGCTGAAGAAAGCAGGATTGAACTCCTTGTGCATCAGCTGGTGTGCAAGGAATTCAATCCTGCTTAGTCACCAACTGCCCCCCACCCAACTGTGACAGGTGGGGACCACTCACACCTGTAGCTGCTATGTTTATTTTATTTCCTTATTCAAGAGTCTTATATCCCTCCCTCCTTCCCTTCAGTCTGGTGCTCAAGGCTGCTAAGAACCGCTAGATAAGCTATTATGCAGAATAACACATTATTTAAAGTAATAACAGCAACAACAAATCGATTAATACAATCCTATTACACAAATGCCTGGCAAGCATAAAAATATCTACAGCTTCCTCATGAAAGCATTCCTTCTCTACTTCCCTCAGTCTAACTCTCCAAAGGTTTGACTTAATTCCCAAAGGCACACGCTTCCATTGTCTCCTGAGACAGACAGAGACCAAAAGATATACAGTGGTACCTCGGGTTAAGTACTTAATTCGTTCCGGAGGTCCATTCTTAACCTGAAACTGTTCTTAACTTGAAGCACCACTTTAGCTAATGGGGCCTCCCACTGCTGCTGCACTGCTGCCACACAATTTCTGTTCTCATCCTGAAGCAAAGTTCTTAACCTGAGGTACTATTTCTGGGTTAGCGGAGTCTGTAACCTGAAGCATATGTAACCTGAAGCATATGTAACCCGAGGTACCACTGTAAATTAAACTACTCCACAGTGTTAGAGAAATGAATGAATGAATAAACAAATAAAATATCACAACATCCCCCAATCAACTAATAGTAGAACAGTAAGAATACAACAAATACAAGACAATGATTGACTAATAATAAAAGCAGTATTGTACCTAACATATCCTCAGCAGCAGTAGCAATATGAAAATATGCACACATAAAGTGACATATGCAGGATGTAGCAGCGGCACTCATAGATCTGCCTTTGCCAGGGGCACTGGCCTTGGCATAAACTAAATGGGTGCCTCTTCCTTGGCACCAACACCAAACCCTCCTTCCTTTCTTGAAGCTTCTTTTCCCTTGGGCTAATGTGGAAGTGGCTGGAGTGATGTGTGATGTGGAGGGTTTCAGGGGGATGCGATCATCCCAGGGTAGAAGTTTATTTGTGGCTACAGGTTAGCCTTCTTTATCCCTCTTCAGGCACTTGCCTCACCATGTGACTGATATTGGGGGAGAAAGAATTAGAAATGAATGTGTTCACTCTGACCCCATTCCACCTCCACCCTTATAATTCTCAGCGGGTCACTTGGTATGCTTATCCCGTAACACTGCTCCCACCACCCTCCCACTGCTTTTCCTGTGTGCAGTCTACAGGAGCTGAGCAGGTCCCCTGCTGCAGTCGACCACCCTCCAATTCATGGAGGGCATACCTGTGAGCTCCTTCAGAATGAACTGGACATTCTATTTTTTCTCATGAGAGAACAGTGGCCAAAACGGCCACCACGATCTCATGTGAATTTGGGCTGCACCCAAAAACCACATGTTTTGGGGTGCTGTGAGTTTGGGGGCCCTGTGCCTGAAAAATCACCTTTTTTGGGGGGCGGGGAGACTGCAATCTCTCATGGCTCATGTGACTTGTGTAAGAATGAGGACTCAGAAGATTGAATCCCAGATTTGGGCTACGTTGTGTTAGATGAGAAGATATGGGAGGAGGATGCTGATAGTGTCAGAGGAGGTTGGGCCAGCATGTTTGCAAAGTTCCAGCCTATTTTACCTTTCCACACTCATCACCTAGCCCAGAGGACCTTCAGAGGACCAAGGCCCTAACTGACATTAACAGAATGGTATCCCTACTTCCTGCACTAGGAAGTTCAGGATTCCTTTCATCGTAGGGTTTGCTTGCATGCTTGTACAACACATCTACATATCTCTCCTCTGTAACCCAGTACTCTGTATATGCCCTATCCCCACCAATCCAGGGAGTTCACTTCAGATATCAAGTAAAGTTCCAGGTTTCCTTGTCCTCCCTTGTTAAAAAACCCTACCAGCCATCCTTCGGTTCCTGTTGCTCTTTGAGGTTGCCTTTTTGCTGTACAGATAAACATGCAGCTTCTGCCTTTTCTGAGCTGGGCTAGTCCTCCCCATCCATTCTCCCTTTTTTGCACTATGCAAGAAGAAGAGAGTCTAATCACCAGCTTGTAGCTGATGCCTGATGCCGAACCCGACTACCCTGTGTTTACGTCTAGTCGGCTCAGTGACGGCCATTGTTCTTTGTCGTAGCTCTTTCCCCCTTCTGCCATGTTGATGCCACTGATGATCTACACAAAATCCATCTGGGTGGCCAGCACATAAAGCCTGATAGAATTAAAATTGGACCCCAAATAGCTGGTGTCAGGGGTTCAGGGAGAGAGGCGCAGATGAGGGAGGAGACTGAGAGCGAGGGGGAAGGATCCCAGGGCGACGAGGAAGAGGATGACAATGACTCGAGGGTTTCCATGAGTCTTTCCAGTGAATCGGAGGATTCCCAAAAGGGAGCGCCCCTGGTCAGGCCAAGGGGAGCCACAGGGGGGAGTAGTCAGGAGCAGGACAGCAGCAGGGGAACCCCCAGTGGGAGTTGGAGATCGGGACCGGCTTCTCCGCCGGAACGGAGTGAAGGGGGTGGAGCTACCAGTGTGTCAGACGGAGCAGAGCAGGAAGCAGAGAGGGGAAGGAGATCGGGGCAAGACGTCCTGCCGGAAGGGGCGGAGAGTAGTACCGGGAGCAGCGTAACTGTCGAAAGGAAGGTCAGAAGCAGCGTACGCGTGCCAAGTTCAAATGTGGAGGCGCGCGGAAGTGAGGAGAGCCCGGAGGAGGAGCCTGGTCCCAAAGCAAGAAGGAGGGGGGAGCAGGCGTCAGAGGATTCAGCCTCTGGGGAATCCCGGAGGGAGGGAACCCAGGGGGGCAGAAAGACCCTGCGGAAAAGGAAGGAGAGGAAGAGGTGGTCCAGCACAAGCCTCTTAAACTGGTGTAGAGGCGGGACTGATTCAGAGGGGACTTCAGTGGTCTAAGCCTAACAGACGTGGGGCCACGCGCCTCGGATGTGAAGCTAACAATGTTCTTCAATAAAAGCTTCTGTATATAAGCTGGACTCGGCTTTGGTCTCTTGTGAGCTGGGACCTTGGGTGGCCCTGACAGCTGGGTTTTTATATATAAAAAAACAAGGTTAAGGTGATCCATAAGGAGATTTTATCGAAAAGGAAATCACCGCATTTAGATGAGTGTTGTTTCTGCTCTGTGACTGCTATAGATTTTTTTTCCTGCTTGAAAACTGCCCCCTTCCAATATTATTTTCATTTTTTGTAGTCTCACTAATATTAGAAAGAAAAGGAAGAAAAGTGATACATGTTCAAGAATAACCACAACCAAACTTTACAGCACTAGAGGTGCGTATCGTGCTATGTTGAACCTGATGGGGGTTAAAACTGAAGGGCTATGATACAGGCACTTCGTTTTTCTGATGCCAGCTGGGAAGGAGGAAGGGATGCAAACACAAATCTCTCCTTTTGTCCATGTATTGTAGGAAAAGATCATCTGCAGCCTGTGGAGTACCCTTGAAATGGCCACGAACATCAAACTTATTAGGCATTCTGCTCAACGCTGCCAGTTTAAGTACGCACACCATCTCTGAAAAACTGTTCTTTGGAGCCTAGCAATTTTCTTCCCACCGTGAGAGGGGATGTTATACAGGGTTGTTTATTATAAACTTTAATAGAACCGAAGCTCAAGGTACAGACATCTTGTATTGGAGATGGTCTTATGATGAGAGTGCATGGTAGGGCCTATTATTGGAAGATCTGAATATAGTTTCCTGTATTTGGGACCAAATAAAGCAGAGGCTGCAGGCATGCTAGTGTTCCAATTATTCCCCTCCCCAAGAAATAGCTCGGCTTGTCCACACTTAGATGAAAGCATCCAAAATTTGGGGATCTGCCCACCCCGCTGCCTGACAGGACTAGTTCTGTTCCTCTCCTTCCAAGGAAGCCTTAATGAATAATCAACAGAGATGCCCCCTGATGTGAAACATGCATGTGCCAGCGAATGTCAACAGATGGTTGCAGCTTCATTGCAATTGCTTAAGGAGGGAATGGAACTGTGGTCTCCTGATACTAATCCCATTGCCCCACACCTGGAATAGAGACTTGAGACAGGGTTATGTTTGTGGAAATATCACAAGGAAGGTTTGAGCCATGGGTAGGCAAACTAAGGCCCGGGGGCTGGATCTGGCCCAATCGCCTTCTCAATCCAGCCCATGGACGGTCAGCGTGTTTTTACATGAGTAGAATGTGTCCTTTTATTTAAAATGCATCTCTGGGTTATTTGTGGGGCATAGGAATTTGTTCTTCTTTTTTCCAAAATACAGTCCGGCCCCCCACATGGTCTGAGGGACAGTGGACCGACCCCCTGCTGAAAAAGTTTGCTGACCCCTGGTTGAGCCAAACCAAACCAAGGTCTGGGCGGGAATAACCTGCACTGGCTGGCAGAAGATCTCCTGCCTGATGCTAACCACCAAACCACCCCAGAGCAACTCCTTCGCCCAAGCTGTCATGGAAGGAAGCAAATAGGTGTGTGGCCTAACAGATGCAACCACCCCCACTGCTGAGCATGCAGTAGGTGGGACCTGCCAGGCCCCAAGAGCACTACACTGAGCAGCCCCTATCCCCAAGCTGGTCAACACTAGAGAGTGGTTAGTGGAATGCCCTCATCCCAACTTGCCTTAGGGTGCTGGCCATTATCTAAATCTCTTACCTGCCCACCAACTGAAGCAAAAGAAGCCAAATTAAGCATTGCTCCACCACAAGCCAATCAGATTCAGAGCAGTGTGAAGTAGATTAAAAAAGGAGCAGCCCCCCCAATCAGAGTGCTCCCCTAAACTCCAGCCCCAGTTTGGTAAGGGTGAGAGGGTGAGAGTCCCCCACTGCCTTAGAAGAAAGTCACTCAAGACGTCCCTCCTCATTAGGGTTGAGCAAATCCACCCTTACCTAATGGCTGGGATTGATTTGACAGTTGCAACACACCTAGAATCATAGAATCATACAGTTGGAAGAGACCACAAGGGCCATTGAGTCCAACCCCCTGCCAAGCAGGAAACACCATCAGAGCACTCCTGACATATGGTTGTCAAGCCTCTGCTTAAAGACCTCCAAAGAAGGAGACTCCACCACACTCCTTGGCAGCAAATTCCACTGTCGAACAGCTCTTACTGTCAGGAAGTTCTTCCTAATGTTTAGGTGGAATCTTCTTTCTTGTAGTTTGGATCCATTGCTCCGTGTCCGCTTCTCTGGAGCAGCAGAAAACAACCTTTCTCCCTCCTCTGTGACATCCTTTTATATATTTGAACATGGCTATCATATCACCCCTTAACCTCCTCTTCTCCAGGCTAAACATGCCCAGCTCCCATTACCTAATTGTGTAAATGTGCTTAAGTGGCTAAGTGGCGACCTGAATACATTTCAGATAGTCACAGCAGACTCTACTCCCATTTACCTACATTTGTGGTGACTAGATTTCTGGGGTGTCACAGCAACTCAGCCATTTATAGCAGCTGTTTCTGGTTTAGCAAGGCTGGCCTGCCATGTTTCCTCCAGCAATCATGCATAAGAACATGAGGAACACAGGAGAAGCCCACTGGGTCTGGCCAATGGTCCATTTAGTCCAGCATCCTGTTCTCATAGTGGCCAACCAGATGCCTGTGGGAAGTTGGCAAACAGGACCTGGGCGCAACAACACTCTCCTCTCCTGTGATTCCCAGCAGTTAGTATTCAGAGGGAGAACAGAGCCATCCATGTGCAATTCCAAGCCAACGCAACAAGTCATGACATTATCTGACTGCATCACATTGATCTCGAGGCCCCAGCATGTGTGATAAGGACGATCACCTGTTTTCTTTTATAATCATGGGAATTTTGTGCACGAGTGAGATCTGTTTTGTCACTGCATTTATCTTCCTGTTATAGAAGACAATAACACCTGCTGCATGAAGGGGAAAATCACCTTTCTAAATTGCAACCCCCTACACAATCTTCATTTGCAGATGGAACGGGCATTAGCCAATTAGTCCCCTAAATTAGAACTGTCTACAGACCATTCACTAACAGATTAGACTTTTATTGAATTCCTGAAGACAGAGTAGGAAGTTTTCTGAGTAATTAATCCACGTGTACGTATGGGTCTGTGCAAGAGCTGTGTGGTTGCTGTCACAGAGGGAAGAAGGGAACAGTTACTTTGCCGTGATTTAAGCACTGGTAACCTTAAACCTGCAACACAAATAATAGTAAGTATTGTCGTGCAGCTTTCCTTAGGACCTTCAGAAGAAGGCCACAGATATCCATCATTAAGGTTATGAAGTTTTGAAATGAAAATTGGTACAGGGTCTTTTTTTTTTTTTTTTTAGTAATTTAGTGCTTGCTTGGTGGTTTTCAAATAGGAGTCCATATTAATTGATGATCACTATGTCCTAAATCAAGGGACGCAGGTGACGCTGTGGGTTAAAGCCTCAGCGCCTAGGACTTGCTGATCGAAAGGTCGGCGGTTCGAATCCCTGCGGCGGGGTGCGCTCCCGCTGCTCGGTCCCAGCGCCTGCCAACCTAGCAGTTCGAAAGCACCTCCAGGTGCAAGTAGATAAATAGGGACCGCTTACCAGCGGGAAGGTAAACGGCGTTTCCGTGTGCAGCTCTGGCTCGCCAGAGCAGTGATGTCACGCTGGCCACGTGACCCGGAAGTGTCTCCGGACAGCGCTGGCCCCTGGCCTCTTAAGTGAGATGGGCGCACAACCCCAGAGTCTGTCAAGACTGGCCCATACGGGCAGGGGTACCTTTACCTTTACCTTTATGTCCTAAATCTGGGCGTTAGGTGTGCTGCCTGCAGAATTTACTAGTGTCTTAAATTTCATTTCATTTGATGTTACAGGAATGGTGTAGAAAGCCCCAGTAGAGGTTAAATCCCAGGCATCTCTATATTCGGTGCTCGGGGAAACCTCTGCCTGTGACCATTTAGAGCCACTGTCAGTGCTGGGCTAGATGAATGAACAGTCTGACCTGGCATAAGGCAGTTATACTGTTTTATTACTGTTTTACTGATTGCTGCTTTGGGGCTTTGCTGAAAATTAACCCAAACTGCAGAAATGAATGAATATATAAAATATTAGTAGCTGTATTCAGCTATGGGGTTAGTGGTGTTAGTTTTACTGATTATAATGGCAGTGCTTCTGTCCTAATTTCTAATGTTCCTCTCACACTGCAGTAGCTGTTGTGTTCTGAAACAGCGGCTTTTTGACCCACAGACCACCTTGTTGTGCTAAAGTTCATGGATGTGGAGCGATGCAACAAAAAGTGTGATTGGACATGTCACTGCTTCCTCACCCTTCCAATGAACGTGGACTTCTATTCCCCAATGATTCTCCCATGAAAACAGCAGGAATAGACAGGACACTCCAAATTTTGTCACTTCACCCCCACAATTTTCTGGGTTATTGGGGTTGCAAATGGATTTCTTCTTCTTTTTTGGATGCTGTTAACATGGAAATGAATGCTAAACTTCCACTATTGTCCAGTAGATTTCTGGAAGTGGCTTTCACGTCTTGTGAAAGATTAAACCAAATGCAGAAATTGTCAGGTAAGGAAATGTCGAGAAAGCAGAGTCATGTGCTGTCTGAATGCAGCCTTAGTGGAAGCATTCCTTCTATTGCAGGCCTAGGGAACCTGATTGGGTCTACAACAGGGCCAAAGGCTTAAACCAGGATTAGGCAACCTGTGTCCCTTTGGATAATGTTGGAAACTATATCCCATCAAACTCAGCCAGTACTGGCAACTGTGAGGGATGATGGGAGTTGTCTTACAACAACATTCGAAGAGCCATGGTTACCCCATCATTGGCTCCCCAGAGATCAGAGCACCCTAAACCTCTGGAAGTTTTCACATTTTGATCCATCCATTTGCATTTCTCGAATCAGCCCTTTTTGTGTCTAAAACATAACATCAAACAAAAAATGAGCAATTTTGTGTGTGGGGGTGGGGGTGGGGGTGGGGGAGGCTGAAGCTGAGTGACCTCTGTAACTTGGCCAAGATTTTTACGATTATGCCAAGTCAGGTGATTCTTTCAGTAGCTCTCCGAAATGCCATCTGATGATGAAGTGTCTTTCCAGCCCTTCAAGGTTGAATGGTGCTGCGATAACAAATCAGCAGACTCGTCAGTGCTCTTGGAACTAATCAGGTAGTCAATGCAAAACTTTAAGCACAGAACTTTAAAAGAGCAATAAATGGTATTAAATTTAATATCCTGGCATCCCACGAAGATCTTGGCTGCCTTGCTGGGGCTTTCAATCTGGCACCTGTAAAAGTATATGATTATTGTGCTTCTCTCTCCTTCTGTTTCCTGCCCCATGCAGTTCTATTTAAGAGCAAAGGACAAAGTGTTACATCCAGAGCTGCTCTGCTTGTGATCTGTGGAGCTGATTCAGCCCACTTGACGTATGAGGCAGCCAGAAAGGGCTTTCATAAGCCTCCTGCTTCCCCAGGACTTCTCTGAGAGTGGAAGGTGAGTGGACTGCTCCATTTCCTCCAGTCTTACTGCTTCTTACATGGCAGAGGAGAAAGTTTGGATGAGGGTCAGGAAGGAGGAATTTCAAGACCAGGATGCTTGTGGGGTGAGTGGTTAGCAACGAGCCCTTTAGAGAGGTCTGGGCAGCTGCTAACCCCTGATGTTGGACCCAAAATGTTGGACCCTGCTTCTCTGTTATTTGTTCTCAGTGGCCAGGAAACTGGAGCTCCGGAGCAGGTCTGCTGCTTACTGACCAACTGGGGAGAACGTTGTGTCCACACTTTCTATTTTAGCTCCAGAAGTGGTGGCAGACTTACTTTTTAGAAATGAAAGCGGAACCATCAGGAAAAATTCCTGGAATATTGCTGTGGAGGTCAGGACCTCAGCAATGTCTCCTGCACCTACAGCCCTGCATCAAGGTAATTGATAGAGTTATTAATTGAAATCTGCTCAAACCCAGATTTCAGGCTATCTGAACATGATTGAAGGGTAGCAGTTGTGCCCAAAAGAAGTCAGGGGTGTTCACATGTCACATTCAACGAGTGTACAGTCTGCACCTGTGTACACAAATTGTTGTACAGTTGTTCACAGCACATGTTTAACAAGCACATAGTCTGTGTACTTGTGTATATAGTAGTTGAGCTGTGAGAATCAACATGCGTACTCCTTTTCACACAAACACGTGTACAAGTGGATTGCAGTTGTGTTCAGTGTAACACGTGAACAAGCCTCAAGTTAATGTGTTTCAGTATGGAACCAGGTCTCTGTTACTATAAAGCACCAAAGCTGCAGCAAGCAAAGGCTCTAACAGCTCAGTCAGCTGCTTGTGGCTGCAAAGCCAAACAGGATGTTTGTGACTGTTGCCATGGGAACAAAGGGGCAGTCCATTCTGTACTGAGCACCGGATGTTAGCTCAGAGTGTGTGTCATATGACCCGTACTGGAAGTACATGGGTGGAGTTTTATTCTTACTGCTGTTGAGTGCAGACATGTTTCTCTGTACTGATGTAAGAGACAGAAATAAAAGATGTAAATAGATTTCTGTCTGCTTCTTTCCCCTCCCTGGGGGACACCAAAGGGGAGAGAGGAAGAACGGTGTATTCCTCTCACACATCTGAGAAGAATCGCCGAGACCTCGCCTGCTTATCAGCAGAGTGGCGCAGCGGGGAGGTCGACAAGGAATATCTGCCGGTGCCTATGCTGTGGCACATTCCTCTGACCCAGGCAGAAATCCAACAGTCTCAACACTGGCCCCACACTGTCTTCTGCCCTTCTGGATTGTGGGTCCTCAATTTGTTTGAGATATACATGTATACACGTAAGTACCAACTCCCTGGGGCCCTGGGTGCCCGAGCACCCACAAAATTTCACATGAAAGAGCCGGGCACCCACAAATTTCAGTGCCAGGGCCATGCACACTGCATGGCACCCATGACCCCAGACACACACAGTCGTGGGGCCAAGCTGGCACTCACATTCTTTTTTAATACACAGTAATTCTGAACTGCCATGATTCACAGAAAAGGACACATTTGTGTGTGGGTTTGTGGGTGTTCTTAAGTCACCAGTGTACACCCACAAAATAAGCTTCAGCCATTACTAATGCCCTCAGTTTTTGCACTGTAGACTTCGTGACAGGAAATTAATGCAGGAGACAAAGCAGAACATTAGATAATGCTCATAGAATCACAGCTGACAGGGTTGAAAAGGACATCTTGGGTCATTGGCTCCATATACTTGCAGTAAGTGTGGAAGATTGTCCTCTACAGTAATCTCTTAAGTGTTTTATCCGATGCTGACACTTCTTGTTCACTGGTACAAACAGTGCTAATATACTGGCTAAATTAATATTATTGGCAAGTACTGTGTAATGCAGGCAACTTTTCTTTTTGAACACTCTCCGTAATATATAATAGGTAAGAACAGCTCCAAGAGCAGATTGGCTTCTCCTTGTGAGAATCAGCTCAGCACATAGAAAATAAGGCTTTGCAGTGAATACCAATATTTCCTAAAATAACAGAATAAGTTGGGCTCCTCCCAGAATGAACTGAGACATAGGGTGGGAGTCACCTAACCAGCTCTGTCAGCAGAATACCTTTGAAAAGACTTCTGCTTGTGCAACGGGATTTCCCCCATCTCCTTCTCCCACATGCTCACCTTAAATTGGCTTATGGGAGCAGGCCAGGAAAACTCTTAGGTCACCACATGGTGGAAGTATAGGGGGCATCATTCCATCCTGTAAAGCGGAATGATTAGAAAAGTGTGATACTGAATTCAACTCCATAAAGATGAAAATCATGCTCTAATTTCTTAAAACCAAAATGTAAAAGTTTAGGATAATTTAAAGCCCTAAATGGCCTCGGCCCAGTATATCTGACGGAGTGTCTCCACCCCCATCATTCAGCCTGGACACTGAGGTCCAGCTCCGAGGGCCTTCTGGCGGTTCCCTCACTGTGAGAAATGAGGTTACAGGGAACCAGGCAGAGGGCCTTCTCGGTAGTGGTGCCTACCCTATGGAACCCCCTCCCATCAGATGTCAAGGAAATAAACAAATATCTGACTTTTAGAAGACATCTGAAGGCAGCCCTGTTTAGGGAAGCTTTTAATGTTTGATGTTTTATCACTTTTTATTATTATTAATATTCTGTTGGGAGCCACTCAGAGGAGCTGGGGAAACCCAGCTAGATGGGTGGGGTATAAATAATAAATTATGATGATGATGATGATGGTTGACTCCCATGCCACTTAATTAAATTTCCTGGTTGAGGTTTTGCCTGAATCACATGACTCACACACTAGGTGGACTTTCTATTAAGCCGCCATTGGCATCAACCCTGCCACACTCACGTACACCTCAATACAAGGATAATTATACTGTACTGCCCTACATCTGGATTTCCTCTGCATGCAAAGACAGGTTCTGGCAGATTGAGCAAACAAGACCAATGGTGGGTCCAATGGTCAAGAAGGCGGTTTCTGCACGTGCTGTAGAGGGAAGGGAGGGGAAGATGGAGCTTCTCCACCTGGGAAAGTAACCCATCTAGGAGAAGGAAAACCCTGATCTTCAATCTACGCTGCCTTGAGGGATATCTTCTGAAGAAGATAAGGCCAAGGAGTCAACCCTGCACAAATCCGGAGTGGAGTCCCTAAGACAGTTGGATGGTGCCTTGTACACCTCCTTCCAGCAACTCCTGCAGCCAAACCCGTGCCAGATCCTTTGGGCCAGATCAGTAATGCTGGGGGGGGGGGGTCTTGTCGCCTGGGCAGCTCAGGCCCTCCATGCACACTGCCTAGGCTTGCATCTCAGAAAAGTCGCTTCAGTGCTGCAAATGCAGTGGTTTAATATGACCCCCGGAGGCGCACTCCAATGTCTCTTGAGACCGACTGTACTGACAACTTCCCTACCTCACCAGGTGGTCGCAAGGATTGCTGAGGTAATGTATGTGATTTTTTTTTTCAACGGCAGAAAAGGAAAAAGTACATAACAACAGTTTGTCACAGTCTTTCTTTCGGCGAGTCCCCCAATAGCTCTAATAAGTAAAGGGACTTCTGAAAGAGATTTTTTTTTAAAAAAGTAAAAAGTCTCCTCTTTAAAACATGTTCCTATAATAATCTCTGGCAAGGTAGTACTGTAGTTCCTACCAAGGTGCCACAAATAGTTCCAAGGGAATGCTCCATAAACATCAGAAATTGTTGCTGGCTAGCAAAGCAAGTCCTTCAAAGCAACCTTTCAGTTCATTGCCAGCCTTGAATTTTTGTCAAGAAAGGTGGGGGACAGAGAGAGAGGGAGAGAGAGAGAGAGAGAGAGAGAGAGAGATCAAATATATACTTTTTTCTGGCAAGCAATTTCCTTTAATTTAATGCAATTTTGTATGCTAGTTTCATTAATATTTATGCCCTGATATTTATGCATTTTTGGTGCACTTTCCCCTATTTATGCATTGCTGTACACAATTTTTTGGGGGGTGGGGTGGGAAGATCTGCATCACCAGCGGTGACGTCACAACACGTGCCATACGACGTCACCCCTCTCAGTCATGGGTGCAAGCCAGCGCCGATGCCTGGGCATCCCTCTGCAAGGCTTACTTCTGAGTAGACATTTAAAAGAGCAAATTGTTAAGGCTTACCATGGCACAATAAATGCATAGTGACCAGTGGTTAAATCCTGGTCTGTATATGTGCAGGACAATAAGGCGGTAGAATCCAGAGACGACATGACAGATGATATCGCTTCAGGTTGTGTATTACAAACTTAAATGCTCCTGTACGTAGAAAAGCCCCTCGCAATTAGAAACCTAGTGTAGCAAGGAGCGGGCTGGACTAGAAGCCTTCTCCTTGATGTGCTACTTTTTGACATGCAGTGAATACACACACACACACACACATAACACAGGGGAGCATTCAGAAATGGTCTTTCCCTCAATGGCAGTCTGAAGTGGTGCAGCCTTTTCTACCACTTCAGGAATCCACCATCTCATGTTGCTCCTTCTGCAAACTAGGCTTTAAGTTACATAAATGTTTCCAAAGATTCAGTTGGCAAATGGCACCCTGCGGACTGGATCTGGTTGTTGTTGTTTTTTAAAAAACACACACCCTTAAATGGATTGTGTCAATCAGTCCTCCTATTCAGTGTATGCAAGAGAGAAAGATAAATAAATATGCCTTCATACATACGAATGCCTGATTTAGTTGATTCAGCGTAATTGTCAGACTCATGCTACCTTCTGGTCGACCCTGAGTATGATCAGCAAGTGGGACAGCTGTAAAGAGCTTTTTTTATTATTATTCTGGCAGGCTCTTGCCTTGCTAGGCAGGTAATTGCTTTTATCTGAATAACTGTTGTTGTTGGGTGGTGGTGTTGTTTTAAATAACCCCCATTCCTCCCCCCAATGCCCTGTATTCTATCTGATATGGTTATCTTATTTGTTGGAAGCTGTCTTGAGCGATGCATCAGAATTAGAAGCATCGGACAAATCCATATCGACATCTGCATTGTAATAATAAACAAATAAATACAGGAATAACCAATGTGGAAAAGTGGGACCACGAACCAAAAATAATGCAGAAATTACATTTTTCATACGGGGAAATCGATATTCAATGGATTTCATGCTTTGAAAAAACTCTTCAACAGGAGAAAGGTTTTTCTTATTTATTTTTTTAATGCATATCGATTTGGAGGTTGTGTGCTTTCCTATGGTCAAGAGGCAGGGAAAGAGCATTCTGGCTGATGGGAAAGTGGAGCCCAATGGGAAGAAGAGCAGAACAAGGGGATGGGTGGAGCTGAGGCAGTTGCTAATGGAAGAGGGATGGAGAGGATTCTTTTTAAAATTGGGCCAATTTCTCATTTCTCCTGCATTCCCTTATGATAACTTCCACCTGGTTCTGGAGGGTCCCCCAATTCTCTAGAGCTGATGATTTATTTATTTTTTGGAAGTGCTGGGTATGGCAGGGAGAATTTGCAAAAATGTCCCCCCTCCTTTTCTGTTAGGGATGGTAATGCCAGACTTTCATTGTTTTGCCATTTGTGGGTCCATACTCATGCACTTTCTATTTCCCCCCTGAAACCCTCTCCAGAAAACATGTGTTTCTTTGTCCACTCTTCAGTTGATCTTAGTCTGATTTTTCTGGGTGTATCTTCCTCCGTGTTTGCTGGAGCTCAGGGCACTTGTTGTTAGTAAGATGGGTTGCTAAGGACACACTGGGTTTCCTGGATTTGTTGTTGACTATCTTCTCCCTAGGGACACGGGTGGCGCTGTGGGTTAAACCACAGAGCCTAGGACTTGCTGATCAGAAGGTCGGCGGTTCAAATCCCCGCGACGGGGTGAGCTCCTGTTGCTCGGTCCCTGCTCCTGCCAACCTAGCAGTTCGAAAGCACGTCAAAGGGCAAGCAGATAGATAGGTATCGCTCCGGCGGGAAGGTAAACCGTGTTTCCATGTGCTGCTCTGGTTCGCCAGAAGTGGCTTAGTCATGCTGGCCACATGACCCAGAAGCTGTATGCTGGCTCCCTTGGCCAATAAGGCGAGATGAGCACCGCAACCCCAGAGTCGGACACAACTGGACCTAATGGTCAGGGGTTCCTTTACCTTTACCTTACCTTCTCCCTATCTGTTGTTAAGAGAGGCTGCTATGGACTCTCTGGTCTTCCAGGCGTTGCTGCTCCTCTCTCCTCCCTGTCCCTCCTTCCTCCATTCTCTGGAGACGCCGAGTCCTTTTTTTAAAAAAAGGAAGGTTTTATGATTATGCAGTGATGTGACACAATCAGAATAGTGCTTTGAGCATGGGGAGGGGAGGGTAATAGGGTCATTTGGAAAATGACAGGGAATCCTGGTTTCCAGTCAGGCAAGAATTGGATGTGTGCTGTTCACCGGTCAGAAACTCTAATGAAAGCTGATCATTTGGAGAAGATAAGATAAGATAAACTCTATTCGCATTAGCCAACGGCCATAGCAACATAAAACAAGCAATATATACAAATAAAATATATACAAATAAAAATGACAGCAATGGGTAAAAAGGGCAATCAAATGGCCAAGTTTATCGTTCAGATAGTGGCCCTTAATCTCATTGCACCTTCAATAAACCTAGCAACCTTTGCTATTGTCTGCTCATTTTGATCTAATAAAAGAAAGAACAATGTGGTCTCAGATGGGTGGCCTGGGATGGTAAGTAAGAGTGGAGAAGCATGAAAGGAAAGCAAGGAGGTAGGAGGAGACTGCTTCTGCCTGCAGATCTCTAGGCCGGGTGCAACTACCGAAAAGGCCCTTTGCCTGGTTTCCTGTAACTTCACCTCTCAGAATGAGGGAGCCACCAGACACTAGAGGGAACCACAAGATACCAGGAGTCGCCACACATCTGGCAATATCAGATTTTCACAAGAAACCTATGGCACAAAAGCAGATCAGTGTAAAGAGCTCTCAGACGTGGGGGGATTAAGCAGCACACAAGCCAAGAAAAATACAGGTCAAGTGAAAAATATGGACAGGCCCACTTTAGATACCTCCACTGGCTCTAAGGCCCTTCTCTAACTCCAAGAGAACTAACTGGATCCCACCCTTTGGGTTGATTAACTGGGAAGGGAATTAGCTCCTTGAACTTTTTGTGTGTGTGTTTGTTTGTAATGTATTACCAGTATCTTTTGGCACAAGCATTTGCAAATCCATTGATATTGGTGTAAATTTTCCCTGCTTTCATCATAAAGTAGCAGAAAGTTGTTCCCCTATATGAGTTATAATGTATTTGATCTTTTTTTTGGGGGGGGGGGGGGACGGACAACTCAGTGATGTGTGACTATATATTTCCCACTGAACTCTGTGAGCTTTGCAATTCAACAGTCGGAAGACATAGTATCATGAACCGGTGGAATTTAAAGTTGGAAAGCTTTCAAATAAGAGCTTGTATCTTGCAGGAGGTTGTTTTTTTTTTCCTTGTAGGGAAGAAGAAGCAAAGGGGTGTTTAAATTATACTTTTACACTTCAGGTAGCTTCACAGTACTCTAAAAGGAAAGAAAAAGACACAATCTTTTGTCCATGATTCCCAGTACCAAACATACAAATGAAGGAATTGTGCTTCAGGGACCCTATCCTATTTTTCTTATAAATGGAACCCAAATTATGTGTTGCCACACTGTCTTATTTGGCAAGATAGAAACTTGAGGACCATGTTTCCGGGCCTCTAGTGAGTGCTGCAATTTCATCTTCTTGGCTCCTCTCTAAATTTCATATCATATCAGGCTGTGCTTCATCTTCCTAGCAGCAACTTTCTGGTTCATAAATAGAATGTGGATTGCTTAGAATACTCTATGCAATCAGTGTGTGGGATGGTGGATTTGGGATGGGAATGCAGACCTGAACTTCTGCCCAGGACACACAGATGGCTAAGATTGGCCTTAGGAGGCAGCATGATTAGATGGGAAGTTATGCAATTTCTAGTTATGTAATTTCTAGTTATGAAGGCTATTAGGATGTTGCATGTTGTTTTAGATTTACTGCCCAAGGGTGTGGAATGCTGGCAGGAACAGTCTTCCAGGGATCATTGTTTGTTGGAGAAGAGCAGAATGCAATGGGACACAGGTGGCGCTGTGGTCTAAACCACTGAGCCTCTTGGGCTTGCCAATCAGAAGGTTGGCGGTTTGAATCCCCATGACAGGTTAAGCTCCTGTTGCTCTGTCCCTGCTCCTGCCAAGCTAGCAGTTCAAAAACATACCAACTCAAGTAGATAAATAGGTACCACTGTGACGGGAAGGTAAACGGCATTTCTGATTCTCCCCTGGCCTCGTCACTGGCCCAAGTAGGACCAATTCAGCCAGCTAGCCCTGGGGATTATCAAATTGATTTTTGAATTTTATTTATACCGTATTGTATGCTGCTTTTATAATTAAGTGTTTTAAAGTGTTTTAAATTTGTTGTTAGCTGCACTGAGGCTGGTTTTTGAACTGGGAATGGTGGGGTATCAATAAAAATTTATTATTATTATTATTAGGTTTGGGACTTCAGTAATCTGATTCTTACAATCTACCACGGATTGGCGTTTGCTGCAAGTGGGTTTTCCTTGGGAAAGGGGTGGGGCAAGGAGAAAATTGTTTGGTCCCACATTGAGAAAGCATGGTTTAAGCAGAAAAGCATTCAGAACCAGCAAGGGGCAAGCAGAAATGTGGAGAAACCCTGAATAAATCTATAATTTTCCTCGTCTCTAACTTGTAACATTTATTGCTGTTTAATGTGCTGAGATTTATGCTAGAAGTCCTTTATTTTTATGAGTACTTAAGCAGGCACAACCATATTTCACTGAATCGTAGAAACGGAGTGTAGCGTCGTTTAAGTATCTCTGTGGCAACCGTCCTGTGCCTCAGCTATATTGGTCAGTAGAATGTGCTGTGTGAATCCTGCCCCTTGTGTGCTGTAAAATTCACTGTGTGATGAATTATATGGTCAAAGAGCAAGAAAACCTGCCATACGAATGAAAACATAGATCAGCCTATACAAATCTGGCACTAGGGTCAAGGGCTTCCAGAACAGAGTGTGTAATTGTCTAACAGACCTGAATCTGACAATTCTCATATAAAAATAAGAAGTAGGCAATGGACAGACACCTTCTATGAGTAGAAGACTTCTTCCATAGCTGAGAGGAGCATAATGTTATCAGCAGCTACTAGTTAAGAGGTCTATAGATTGCATTCAGTATGTATCTCAGTACCAGTTGCATGGGATTGCTAGTGGAACAGTTCCATTGTCCTTATTTTGTGCTTATGGTCTTCCTATTGGCACCTGTGATTGGCCTCTGTAGGAACAGAACGCTGTACTGGATGAGTCTTTGGTCTGATCCATCAAGGCTCCACCTTTTTCTTTATGTTCAACCCACTGTCTACTTATCAGAAATTTAATTTATTTCACAAGGTATAAGAAACGAATATGATGAAAGATGCACTCATGGTAATTTATCAACAAAAATAAATAAAAATGGAGGAAAAATTGTAATATTTCAAGTTTTACCATCAGTTTTGCTTATATCCATGCCATACATTTAAAGCATGCTTAAAGCACATGACTTCCCCCAAAGAGTAATGAGATCTGTAGTTTCTTAAGGGTGCTGCTGATTGTAGCTCTGTAAGGGTTAAATGGTAGTTCCTGACATTCTAATGGGCGGAGCCATACACTTTAAAACTGCTTTAAATGTACGGTGTTGATGTGACTTTTATCAAATCGGAAACAAAGTATGAGAATTTGTCAAACATTATTAATTCATTTCTATATATTTTCCAGACTCTTCCACAGTCACACAGTTGGAAACAAATATTTGCTCTTACAAATTACGGCAGAAGGGAGAAGAGCTCTTTATAGAAGCTAGTAAAAAAAAGATTAGTTTTCGATGCATGACTTGCTGCCCTACTTGAAAAGTCAAGTCTTATCAGGATTTCATGGAAAATAAAGCAGTAGGAAGTTATCTTGATATAATCAGAGGAAATCCTACGTATATAATTGTTTCTGGAAACAATGTGCAATGGGGGGGAAATACTTTAGTGATAATACTGCCTAAATCACCATAACTTTTTACAACTGTACATGAAAAGTCAGCATTAAAACTATCTGGAGATAAGATTGCCAAGGGATCTTGGATAAAATGTGTTTTTGGTGGAGGTAGAGAAAAACATTTTAAATATCCATTCCTATTTATAGATACATTAAATCAGAAGGCAGAGTTATCTTTTGAGCCATGTTTAGACGTAGGCAATTTCTTCCAGGTATTATTGGACTGCAACTCCCATCAGCCCGCAGGACCACTGGTTAGGGATGGTGGGAGTCGCAGTTCATCAACCCCATCATCGCGCCAGAAAATGGTGAAGCTGCCATAGTTGAGGGGTTTCATGCCTGTCAAAGAGTTCATCAGCTGAACAGCAAGTGTAAAAGGAACAAGTAAAACACAGCGCTTCCAGCTCCCAACTCAAGGAGCCTATTTGGAAGGATACACCCATCATTTGTGTTGAACATAACTGAGGTAGGTCCCTCTCAATGATTGAAGTGGGATGTGATCCCACTTCTTTTCAGCAGATGGACTAAGAGAAGCCCTCATAGGTGTTGAGTGTTTGTTACGTTGGTGAAAAAGTATTTTTCGCCCTATAGGACGCACCCTTTCCCCTCCAAAAACGAAGGGGAAATGTGTGTGCGTCTTATGGGGCGAATGCAGGCTTTCACTGAAGCCTGGAGAGCGAGAGACATCGGTGCGCACCGACCCCCCGCTCTCCAGGCTTCAGGAAGCTATCCGCAAGACTCATGCCCCCGGTGGGAGGTCCCGCCGGGCGCGTTAGGCTTCGGGTGGCAGCCTGCAGCCAAGAGCATGGGGCGTGCTGCGGAGCATGCCCCGTGCTTTGGGCAGATGTCCGCAAGCCTTGCGCGCCCGGCGGGGCTCGCAAGGCTTGCAGGCAGCAGCCTGTTCTGGGGGCTGGGGTCGGGGGAAGCTTGGGCTTCCCCCGCACCAGCCCCGCACCTGGGGGAAAAATAATATTTTTTTCTTTATTTCGCCCCCAAAAATCTAGGTGCGTCCTATGGGGCGGTGCGTCCTATGGGGCAAAAAATACGGTATATGTGATAGGAAGAAGGTTGAAGGAGGTGCCTGGCTTCTTTAAAGGTACAGTGGTACCTCGGGTTAAGAACTTAATTCGTTCCGGAGGTCTGTTCTTAACCTGAAACTGTTCTTCACCTGAGGTACCACTTTAACTAATGAGGCCTCCCGCTGCTGCCGCGCCGCCACCACGCGATTTCCGTTCTCATCCTGAAGCAAAGTTCTTAATCCGAGGTACTATTTCTGGGTTAGCGGAGTCTGTAACCTGAAGCCAAGGTACCACTGTAGTTGTGTTTTATTGTGCAAGTCTTTGATTGCAGCCTGTGAGCCCTTTACTTCAAAGTAACCCTGCTGGCTTGAAAAAGATTGTGTCAAAGCTTGGTCTGCAGAAACCTGCTGGCAGGTTGATGCCTTTGTAGCATTGTGTTGGTGTTCCCCAACTGCCCCAAAACACACTTTTCCCGCAGTAAAATAGAAGTGTGGAAAAATGAGAGCTAGAAATCTAAGATTTATGACTTGAAGTGGACGGGGATTAGCTCTACCACGTCCTGTAAGGCGAGTCCCATCAGAATTCCCAGCCATGAATGAAATAACTCTCTTTGACTTACGGAAGACTCTTGCAGGATGTCTGCTATGTAGGGATACTTTATGAGCAAAGCATCACCTTTAATTCAATACCAGTGTTCACAAGTGCTGACAATGCCTGTATTTTTGAGACCTGCCATTTTGCCACTCTCCCCCCCTTTTTTAAAGATCTCCAAGTTTGGAAACTGCGTTGTTCAAGGCTATTTTAAACATTACTTGTGACCTCTAGGCCAAATGTAATCCATGTGAAGGTATGTGCCTGTGGGGGTGCACCCTCTCCAGCATTTTGGTGAGGTTCCCCTCAAAATGTTGTTGGTTCCTCTTGTCAGTATCTTTTTGCCACAAGAGCTCCATATACGGTTCAGAGCTAAGATACCTTGGAGCAGGGCTTTCCGCCCCCCCAGCTGAAACTCAGTTCTGGCAACTTTCAGGTGAATGCTAGGGAGGTGGTCATGGTGAGTTCCAACACCTATTTTGCAAGAAAAATAGTGCTGCCTTGGTGTATCAGATGCTAGGCCTATGCAGCGTGCCTTATAGAATCATAGAATCTTAGAATCTTAGAATCATAGAGTTGGAAGAGACCACAAGGGCCATTGAGTCCAACCCCCTGCCAAGCAGGAAACACCATCAGAGCACTCCTGACATATGGTTGTCAAGCCTCTGCTTAAAGACCTCCAAAGAGGTCTTTTGAGGACAGTTACCTGGCCAATACTAGGGACATCTCTGGGCTGAACCAATAGAGTTTTTGATGTTTTTATTTTCCTTAAACTTTGATGAGTTATTGAAATAGCAAAGGAGAAGAGCTACAAATTTCTGTGCAAAAGAAAGAAAGAAAGAAATACCTGAAAATCACACTGTTGTTGTATATCATGTATCTGCTAGCAAAATGTAAATTCCCAGGAGCATTTTCCCCCTTTCCTCATAGCGTTGGCTACCCAAATCATTTTGAAATAATTCATATCTTTGGCAACATCAGGACGGAACTAGAATATTAATCAGATGTCTGAGAGAGAGCAACTCTTTGCTATCTTATTTTGTAAACCGGGACAAATTTTCAGCTTGGCGTGCAGTGGATTAGACGCACAGCTCCAATTTTGTACTAAAGGGATTTGCATTTTAATTCACCACACATGGCGGTAAACATTTGCACTGTTTGTAAGCTGCTGGAAATGACAAATGTTAGGCTCCGGCATGGCCACACACTCAAATATTGAGAGAAGAAGAGCAATGATTGTATTAACTCACATTATTCCTGTCAGCTGAAGTAACTTGGGTTCAGAAGTTCTCAGTGGAACTGATGTCTAATGTAAAAGAATACAGTTTCAGTACTGTTTCAACTAGATCAGATTAAAGATCTACCAGATCCATATGGGAAACCTCTAAGGGGGACATGAACACACCAGTTCTCTGCTCAGACCCCAGCAATTGGTATTCAGAAAGACATACAGCCTTGGATATTGGAGGTAGCACACAGCCACCATTTCTAGTGGTCATTGATAGCCTTACCCTCCACGAACTTGTCACATCCTCTTTTAAAGCCATCCAAGTTGGCGGCCATCACTAACTCCTTGGGTAGCAAATCCCACAGATTCATGATGTTCTGTGTCACCCTGTACTTAAGTGCTCACCCCTATCTCATTTATGACAAAGTTAGGATCATTTATAAAGAAGTGAAAAAAGCCCAATACCTAATACAGTTCCTTCAGAATCCATTTCTTAAACCATTCAGTTTTGAGAATTGTCCATTTATTCTGACTCTTGTTTCTTGTTCTTTAACCAGCTATTCATCCATAAAAGTACCTGCCCTCCTATCCTATGACTGCTAAGCTTACGCAGGAATCTTCGGCGAGGGATATTTTTATTCTTGATCTTAATGCTTTTATCAACATGTTCCTCTAACCCCTTTCTCTCTCTTTTGTATCCCTTATTATCTGCTTGCATTCCTTTTGCCAAAGTTTGTGTTCTTTTTTTGTCCTCCTTATTTGAGGAAGACTTTCGTTTCCCCAAAAGAAGTCTCCTTGTATCTAACAGCTTCCTTGACTCTTCTTGTTAATGGTGCAGAATATGTACAGTGTGTGAAAAAGCTCTTTTAAAAAAAAGATGTTGCTTATGGATAAAATTGTTTGTGTAGCTCAGCGTTGTGGCCCATCAACTTTATATTATGCACTAAATTTTGTCCATTTAGCCTGCTCTCAGGTGCCGCATGATAATCAGTGGCATTTCTATTGAGGTAGAAACTGATAGGGTACAAAATAAGTTTGAGTTCTAATAATGCAAATAATATGTTATTATTCTATAAAGTGTCTCAGCAGCTGGTTGCTATATAGTAAACATATGGAAATGGAGAAAATAACACCTCAACTCACCCATTATGTACTCAACTGATCACCGCACTCTGAGGAGAGAGAGCTTTGTGCAAATGCTGTCTCATCAGGCGGTCCTCTCTATACGATGTAGGACTCGGGCTTTTAGTGTGGTGGAATCTGCCCTTTGGAACATCCTCCCACCCTTACTGGCCCGACCTTTACTGCCTTTTTGGTGTCTATTATACCTTCCTTTTTCAACAAGTCTTTTAGGAAAGTAGCAGGAAAGTACTGACAGGGCAGACGTGACAAAATAGAAAAGGCAGAGAAAGAAGAGAAGATGGGGATTTGCCAGAGTGAAGGGATTGATCAATTAAAAAGTAGCAGCTTAATCAAAGAAGAAACACAGACAAAATGAGAAACAGGAAACCTTTAAGTGTTCTCTGACAACAATGACAACAAGTGGAGAAAACGCTTGCTGAAAACTTGTGGCCCAGGGTCAGTGAGACTTATTGTCTATGAAGAAGAGAAGAAGAAGAGTTTGGATTTGATATCCCGCTTTATCACTACCCAAAGGAGCCTCAAAGCGGCTAACATTTTCCTTTCCTTTCCTCCACCCATAACAAACACTCTGTGAGGTGAGTGAGGCTGAGAGACTTCAAAGAAGTATGACTAGCCCAAGGTCACCCAGCAGCTGCATGTGGAGGAGCGGAGATGCGAACCCGGTTCACCAGATTACGAGTCCACCACTCTTAACCACTATACCACACTGGCTCTCTTGTCTATGAAGAGACAATAAGAAGCTAACAAGAGCTCTGTTGGATCAGGCCAGTGGCCCATCCAGTCTAACATCTTGGTCTCACAGTGGTCAACCAGAAGCCCGTGGAAAACACACAAGCAGGAGCTTAGTAGTTTCCAGATGGTGAAATGTTGACCCTTCAAGTGTCCCTATTTTCCAAGGACAGTCCTGGATTTTCAGAAGCCGTCCCAGTTTCTGATTTGATCCTGGAATGCCCCTTTTTTTTCTTAGGATGTCCCTATTTTCATTGGAGAAGTGTTGGAGGGTATGGAGTTATGCAACCCCTGAGCCAAGGAGTTAAGTAACTATATAACCTTTAGAAGACATCTGAAGGCAGCCCTGTATAGAGAAGTTTTTCAAAGTTTAATGTTTTATTGGGTTTTTATATATGTTTTTATATATATTGGAAGTCACCCAAAGTGGCTGGGGCAACCCAGTCAGATGAATGGGGAAAATAATAATAATAATAATAATAATAATAATAATAATAATAATAATAATAATAATGAATGTAATATCCCTATGGGAATGAAACCACAGACTAATGGATCTAACCTGCTCAGTGAGTGAGGAGGCATTGGAGAATGGTATTCTTTGAGCTGGCTTCAGGAATTCGGGCTTTTAGTGGGCAAATATTTCCAGTGATTCCCCCCTTCCCCATATTCAAACACAGACCGAGGGCAGGTTTGAAGCTTTCAGTCCCAGTTCCTGTGATTAAAAGTGAGCATGAAGAGAGTGAGAAAGGAACTTGATACCTTGTTCCTGTTCAGGATTGGGCCTCTGGCCAAATTAGCTGCCAATCACTGGCATTTGGGAGGCTATTCATGCTAGGGTTTTTTCTACTCCTCCCTTTGGTCAGTAAATAAAATTGGAAGTCTTTCACTTTGTCGGAGGTTTTAATTGAATTGTTATAATGGTGTCATTTGGAAGCTTGTCACCTTCAGGTTAAACCTTCAGGTTACAGTGTTTGATATTTGACAATTGAGATTTTTTTTGCCTGTGCTGTAGGATTCCTGCCTGTCCTGGCTTCAGTATTAATTAGTTTATTAGCTACATGAAATGGACCTAGACTTTATGAATAAATTTAATTTCTGATTCATCAAGATTCTATTAAGCTGTCAATAAAGAATGTAGCAGCAACATGTAAGATTCTATTAAAAGGCCATTAAGGAAGCATTCAGTCCTCAAACAGATTCTGCAAGTGTAGGCCTGTCTACCTACAGGGGAACAAGAAGTTAGAGGATTCTACTCACATTTGAATTAATAGCATTCCCCCCAGAGAATTTCAGCTGGTACATTGCCCAATGCCAAAACATTTTTTTGGGGGGGGGGAGTTCACAAAAACTTTGTGAACTTCAATCAGATTATTTACCAGCACATCTGAAACCATGTTAGAATTCAAACCCCTTCATTTTCATTTATTGACATTTATACATCCAGTTCCCTCCTTTGAATGAAGATTGCTATGATGACAGAGTACAAATGGTAATGGATACATCTGGGTGGGAGAACTTTAGAACTATACTCAGTATTGCTCACATCTCAGCAATTCAACCAGGTGAATATTTTCTCTATAAAAAGTGAAATGAAATAAGGATGTCATGCAAAGGAAATATTTCACTATCATCATCTTCCCAATTGCTGTGGTATTTGTAAACCCCTACATGGCCAAAGCAAACTAGAGTAATTTTCTTTCCGGTGTAATTGCTGAAATGAAAGCCTCTTTCATATCTCTGAGTGTTTCTGCTCCTCTTGAAATGACCATGTTCTTGGGCCTTCTTGCTGAGGGCTGGTCATTTCTAGTTCATAGCCACTTTTCTAACCTTTTGATTTAAAGTTTGTATGAGTTAAGAACTGTGCTATTTTGCTCTTGGATAGATTACTTGTGAAAACCTACCCAAAGTTTTCTGGATGCAGAGGAGTTTCATGAGAATAGTGAAGAAATAACTCTCATTGATTAGCTGTTAGTGGATCATTCTCTAGACTGGATAGATGGGATGTGGCCTACACTGGATGGGGTTACACTCTCCATGAAGGAGAAAATTCCTTACGTGGGAGTGCTTCTGGCTCTGTTACTGTAGCTTGAGGCTCAAGTGGTCTCAGTGGTTTGGAGTACCATCCATCAACTTTGACTGGTAGCCTACCTGAGCTACTTTCTGGAAAGGGACAGCCTAACCTTTGTTGTCTGTACTTTGGTCTAGCTTGGAATAATGCAATGCATTACATGTGCAGATGACTTGGAAGATGGTTCAGAAACTGTATCCAGTACAGAATTTGGAGTCCAGATTGTTGGCTGGGCAGGGTGGTTTGAACATAGGACACCAGTTCTGACATCACCACATTGGCTGCCAATTAGTTTCTGGGTTCAGTTCACAGGGCTGGGGGTTTTGACTTTGAAAGCCTAGCTCTTGCGCTGTCTATTAACACCAGTCAGAAGAAGAAGAAGAGTTTGGATTTGATATGTCACTGTATCACTACCCAAAGGAGTCTCAAAGTGGCTAACAATCTCCTTTCCCTTCCTCCCCCACAACAAACACTCTGTGAGGTGAGTGGGGCTGAGAGACTTCAGAGAAGTGTGACTAGCCCAAGGTCACCCAGCAGCTGCATGTGGAGGAGCAGGGACGCGAACCCAGTTCCCCAGATTATGAGTCTACCGCTCTTAACCACTACACCACACTGGCTCTCAAAAAGCACTCCTCCCTTGGTGTTTCATCCATGGGCAGCAACATGGGGGGGAGTCAGTTCATTGATTTTTTTGGGGAATGGATGGAAATTCAAAGGTAGGCTGAAACTCATCGCCACCACCAGAGCTCCTCCCAGTAACTGCAAACTGGTGATCACCATTTCTTCCATGAATGTCCCCATCAGAGAAAAGCTACATGGATATGTACCACCACTGACAGTTTTTTCTCTCTCTTGCCCATCACAATCAGGCACTTTCTTTTTCCCAATTAATTTCAGCAGAGCTATCACAAGAACTATGCAATTGTAAGAACGTATTTCTTTTAGAAAATAAAAATGCAACGATTACATAGAAATAAAATGATAAGAAGCTAATTTTCTGGTTTTAAGGAAAGGCCCCATGCAGAGAATTCATTCTCCTAAGTTCCAAAATCCAGATTTCTCACTGTAATTTGAGTGAGGTAGTACCAACCAGATGTTGGAATCCTAGAACAATCATGGAATGGAAATGTGCTGGTCTGTGCCAGCCATCATGCCAGCTGCTCTGAGTTCCCTAGAATGAAGAATGAAATGCTAATGTAATACATCAACCCTGGAGCTTTTGCATTTCAGTTGTATCTTTCAAAATAGGCCCTGATCAGAAGGATAAAATTAAAATCAAATCCATTGTGTTTTCATACATAGTTCAGCGCCAATCCTGGATGTGTTCCTCCCTCCTTCCCCAGGGACAATTCAAGGACCACAACCCTGTGAAATACAGGACCACAATTGCCAGTATAATTCTGCAGTTTCACAGTACATTCCAAAGCATATTCACTCAAAAATTAGTCTCATTGACTTTGATGGGACCCACTCCCAGCCCCTGGTAGGATTACAGCATACTTGTCTCCAAAGCTGGTATGAAAAGGAAATTGTGTGTATATTCACACACCCAGACAGCTTTGGAGCTCTTGTCTTGTTAGATCTTACACTTAAATCATGAGAAAATCCCAGACATAGTAGAATGACATTGTTTCATTAAAATACAAATTATTTCTCCCTCTCCCCTTCACATTCCCACAATGTGGCAAAGATCACCTCTTCTTTTTTGAGGGGGGGGCATTTGCAACATGAGAATGGGTAACATTTGTTTATTTTCTTTATTACAAGTAGAATTTATGTGCACTATTCCACATTTCCCCTCAGATACCTATATTCTGTTTTCACCTACACCCCGAAACCATTTGACCGCACAGTGGTACCTCTAGTTGCAGACACAATCCGTTCCGGGGTGCTGTTTGCACCCGAAAAGTCCGCAACTAGGGTGGTGCATCTGCACAAGTGTGGAGTGCAACAGAGCACTTTTGTGCATGTGCAAAGTGCACAGAACGCTTCTGCACATGTGTGAAGTGTGAAAAATGTTTCTGGGCGTGCGCACGTGGCAAAACCCAGAAGTATACACTTCCAGGTTTGCCGTGTTCGCAACCTGAAAAGCTCTTCTGGCTCTGAATCATATTTCACTAATTGTTTTTAGATTTTGAAATTGCATCTCTACTATTTGCCAAAATCAATTAAATTGCTCATTTGTTGATAAACAGAAATGGTGGGATTGGGAACTTTAGGCATTGGGAGTCTGGCTAGGCTCTGCTAGAGATTAGGGGGGACTGACATTGCATGCGATGTCCAGGTGTTGTGTGGCAGCTCAGCTTCCATGGTCTGTGGCTCCTCCTCCTGGCACTATCATGGGCTGCGGACTGCTTCCCCTCCATATCAGGAGAAAGAGGAAGAGCCACCATGTTCCTGGCTCGCATGACCTCTCTGAGCCTCTGTGGCCGCACTTCCGGAAGCCACCGATGTCTTTCCAGAAGCACACTTCCACATCGTTCTGCAATTGTCTTTTGAAAAAGAAGTCCTTATGAAAATTCAGCATGTACTGCAAATTTCTCCCAATACACACATTTTTATGCAAACTTGCCTATTGTACACAGTTTTGCAAAGCAATTGACCAAAATTGTAATCAATTTTCATGCGTTATTTTCATTAATATATGCATTCGCACACACACAAACACTAGCCTGGTATATGCATTTTTTAAAAAAACATATTACTTGGCTGCATTTTGCAAAATTCAGAGAAGTGTGAATTGGCCTTTTGGGGGGTGTTTGTGAACCCCTCCATCATAGGCTCAGGTTGCATATATGTGTAAATAAACAAAAAAATCATAAAGGCACCATAGTTTCTGCTGCACTACATTCCAAAGGAAACATGAACCCTTGATAAGTGCCTGGAACCCCTGGAATCCTGCACTGCTCACAGACTGGGGTTGTGTTCAACAATATCTACCGAGACCTATTTTTTAAAGCTTTCTATATGCTTACACTAGTGATTTAGTTCTTTACTTCACCAATAGATGGCACCAGTAATTGCTTTCTTTCGCTCCTTTTACTATATATACATAAGTTATTCTGTGATGTTCTGGACAGAAAGAAAGGTGGATTTCCTTTTCTTTCTGTGAATCTATAATAATCTATATTTTAGGTTTTGCTGATGTACCATCTTTTACATTCCTAATAAAAGGTGTCAGCCCCAGTCAGTTATTCTGCACGACATCTCACTTTGTCAATAACAATTTCACACAAGTGTGAGATTGGCTGAGTTGTTGCTGAAACGAAGGACACTTCTGAAGCTCAGCTAGGGTCCAGAGCCAGAATGCAGTTAGGGTTGAAAGGATGTGAAGGGGGGAAGCTGAAAGGTTGTTCACAATGCGGTTTTGGTCGTGCACTTTTATGCTTTACATCACTGATAGTAAAAATAATAATCACTCACCTCCTTTGTTATCCTTGCATTGATGCAAAAACACAACCCAGGGAAGAGAATAGCAAATGAAAGCCACCCTACCTAGACTCTTTAGTCCACTGGCTTTTCTATCACCATAGTTTAGTTATATAGTACAATCTCTGTCCACAATGCATTACAGAATGACATGAAAAAGAAAACATGTCCTTGTTCAGAGCAGTGCTTGGAATAAGCTGGTTCAATTCAATGACGTTCAACAAAATATCTCTAAAAGTAGTTCCCATTACCTCTGGGTGAAGTATATGTGACTTATGTTCATTGTGGGGTAAAACTTTGAATGATTTCTTGTTTATTTTCACATGTTTTAACTCCCCTCCCCACCCAACCAATAGCAGGAAGGCTGGACCCTGCTTAAAAAAAGAAAAGTAAACTAATTAGATGTCAATAAAGAAAGTTAGAAAGCAAAACGTGGAAAACAACATTCTAAAACATCATCTTCAAAGTAGACCCATTTCAATAAGTATGGTTTAATTTGGATACAGTCCTTTATATTTTATTATCAGCATTATAGTTTCATTGGGGGTGGCTTTATTTTATTAGTTTGGAACCTACCTAGGGCCTATGTGTTATGGGGAAATGGACAAGATATTTTATATTTTCTTTATCTTTAAAGCAGTAGTAAATAGAAGGAAATGGGACGCAGGTGGCGCTGTGGGTTAAAGCCTCAGCGCCTAGGACTTGCCGATCAAAAGGTCGGCGGTTCGAATCCCTGCGGCGGGGTGCGCTCCTGTTGCTCGGTCCCAGCGCCTGCCAACCTAGCAGTTCGAAAGCACCTCCGGGTGCAAGTAGATAAATAGGGACCGCTTACCAGCGGGAAGGTAAACGGTGTTTCCGTGTGCTGCGCTGGCTTGCCAGATGCAGCTTTGTCATGCTGGCCACGTGACCCGGAAGTGTCTCCGGACAGCGCTGGCCCCTGGCCTCTTAAGTGAGATGGGCGCACAACCCCAGAGTCTGTCAAGACTGGCCCGTACGGGCAGGGGTACCTTTACCTTTTTAAATAGAAGGAAATATTTCCACAGAGCAGTGGTGCACAACTGGTGGTCCGCAGACCCACAACAAAAACCACCACAGAGTTATCAAAATTTTTCAAAAGTAGCAGGTCCATGGCTTGGCTTTTGAAAAACAGGGGGTCCTCGATACTTAGCTAATTAGGATTCCCCCCTTATTATTAATATCAAAAAGAAAATGAGGAAAAAAACAGCAATGTAAAACACTTTAGAATCTATGTGTTTTGCATTTTTAAAAATTATATGCATATTTTACTTTTCTTTCATCATGAGACTCAAAGCAACATACAGGAAATTGCCACCTGGTCCCCCATCCAGGCATTGACAAGATCCAGAATTGCATCACTTCAGTACAATTGTTATATCATCTACCCTCAGGTCATACTCTGGGATCTTACCTGGGACAGACAACAACCCCATCTGGATAATTCTGGGAAAGCTGGACAAATGTCCTGGGAACTTACCTTGGAATGGACTCCACAATACCACCTACATTTTGTGTCATGATGATACTATGTGTGGCAACATCTTGTCATCTTGCCTTTGTAATGAGCAAGTTCCTTCTTGAACCACCAGGACTGGATCATAGCTCACGTTTATTGCAGATGAAAAAGGAGGTTAGCTCCTCTTTGTGTTTCTTTGCCTTTCTATATCGTGTGGAGCTGTCCAGCAGATGCCCACAGCCAAGGAGCTGTACAACAAAAGGATCAAAGCTCATACAACAACCAGGAGCTGGGTGGAACGAGATGCTGCAATCAGTCCTGGGCTCTTCCGCCTCTAATACGTTTTTGTCTGGTTCTGAGCTAGTCCAGACATGGAGGTGATGGGACACGACAGACCTTGAGAGCAGCCCCTCATACATGCTGTGATCAGTGCAGAAAACTGCAAAAACACTGAGGCTGGTATGGAAACACCACTGAAGTGTTGCCAACCAGTTGTGGTATTTTTTATGCTCTGTCAAGTAAGTAGTACTGGGGTGTGAAAAGCTTTTAAAGTCCAGATTCTATAATAATAATAATAATAATAATAATAATAATAATAATAATAATAAATTTTCTTTATACCCCGCCCTCCCCAGCCAGGACAGCTAACACCAGTAAAATTACAATAAAAACATAATAGGAGAAAAAAAACCACCCCAATTTAAAATACAGGTTAAAATACAATTTTAAATGCAGCCTCATTTTAAAAGTAGCCCATAGATCAAAACCATAAGGGGAGGGAAACATAAGGGTCAGACTGAGTCCAAACCAAAGGCCAGGCGGAACAGCTCTGTCTTGCAGGCCCTGCGGAAAGATGTCAAGTCTCACAGGGCCCTAGTCTCTTGTGACAGAACGTTCCACCAAGTCGGGACCAGTACTGAAAAGGCCCTGGCCCTGGTTGAGACCAATCTAGCCACCTTGCGACTTGGGACCTACAAAGTGTTGTCATTTGTAGACCTTAAGATTCTCCGCGGTGCATACCAGGAGAGGCGGTCCCGTAGGTACATGGGTCCTAGGCTGCATAGGGCTTTAAAGGTCAAAACCAGCACCTTAAACCTGACCCTGTACTCCACCAGGAGCCAGTGCAGTTGGTAAAGCACTGGATGAATGTGATCCCATGGCAAGGACCCTGTAAGGAGCCTCGCCGTGGCATTCTGCACCCGCTGGAGTTTCTGGGTCAGCTTCAAGGGCAGCCCCGTGTAGAGCGAGCTACAATAATCAAGCCTGGAGGTGGGACCATTGCATGGATCACTGTGCCCAGATCAGGGTGAGAAAGGTAAGGGACCAACTGCTTAATTCAGCAGAGATGGAAAAATGCCCTGCTTTGCTGTGGCTGCAACCTGCGCCTCCATGGAGAGGGCGTCGTCAAAGGTTACACCCAAGCTCTTAAGGCTCTATTCCAAAGCTCTTAGATCTTGCCACTCTGTACCATGTAGATTCCAATCTGGCTGAGTTCCCGATAAAGCCAAATGCTAACCTGATTCTATTTGCCCTGCCTCCAACCTCCCGGCCCCCACTGTAAAAAGTTCACTTTGATAACAACTGTTTTCTAACCACAGGGCATGCACAAAGCCCACTGAGTCCTCACCACAATAAAACATTGACCAGAACTCTTGATGGGTCTTTCTATTAGGTCTCTTATTATACGTCTCTGCAATTCCCCTCTTGCCCATTTTCATGATCTATGGTTAGCCTACATTGTTTTCTTCATTTGCTGATCCAGCACTTCTTTTAACCTCTGCAACCTCATTTAGTAAAGCTGTTTTATGCCCTTATAATTATAATTCTCTGCATGAAAAAGTGCTTAGCGACATCTGCTCTAGATTTGGTGGTTTTTCCCCCCTTTCCTTCTTGGTTGTTGTTTAATTAACATGAAATGCTCTCTTGCCCTATCACTTTTGCTGGGCTGAAAATGACAAATCTTATTGACCTTGGTCAATAAATTCTTCTTCAGGATTTTAAGTATTTTAATTAGACCCTTTCCCTCCTCCTCATGCACCTCCACCACCATTATTTTGATCATCTTCATAATTGCCATTCTGAGCTGATGTAGCATGAATGGAATATCACATGGCTTCATATGTTAACAAGACCTTGCTTTGTAATGATGTCATCAGAACAGACCTCACCACCTGAGTTTTCAAATGCCTTCCTTGTAAACAAAAGAAATTGCAAAGTATTCTTTGGCCAAGTAGCATTGGCTTCTGTTATTTTCTCAGACTGGGTTTTAAAAAAACCAAACAAAAAACTACTTAGGCTCATGCAAAGGTATTGTGCTGGGTGAATGAGATTATTTTGACCTTTCCTACTGAATAGATCACACACCCTGAACACACACACACACGCACACACACCAATGGCAGGTTAGAAAGTGCTTTGGAAATTTCCTTCTCTGAACCTAGCACCACAAACGCCTCCTTACCTAGGCCTTACTATGATATTTCCTTCCCTCTCTATTTTTCTTGTACTCTTAGAATTATAGCATTGGAAACTATTCTTTTTAATTCTCTTCCTAGCAAAGGATAGTCCACCAACACTTTAGGGAGTCTGTTCCACCATCTTAACACAAGGGCAGCCAACATGGAGCCCCCTAGATGTTGCTGGATTCCAACTCTTATCAACCCTGATCATTGACTGTGATGGATAGGATCAATGGAAGCTGGAATTGAGCAACATGTAGAAGGCATGGTTTTGGCTACTTCTGGACTGTAACAGGCCTCACCATTCAGTGGTTTCACCTTTATATTTAACCAAACTCTGTTTCCTTGCAATTTCCATGCTCTGCTTCTCACCTTGCCTTCTGGACAGGATGGCTTCTTGGCTCCCTCACCCTCAGCAGCCTCCCATTTCAGTTCACCCTACCTTCTCCATCTCCTCTGGGTTACATTCTTCCTCCTGCCCTTGACCCCTCTGTGTTGCATTTTCACCCAGCTTCTCTCCCTTCCTTCACTGTAGCTGTGCTGATTTTCCACATCAGAACAACAGAACTCCCTCTCTCAGCACTTACATTTATCTTATAAATACGATGGCGGAAAGCTGAAGAGATTATTCCATTATGGCAGTGATATTATTTCGGCACACAGTAGATAACAGGCATTTTCATCTGCATTTCCAGATAGAGTTGTGGGAAACTGGAGAATGCACTCTGAACAAAGGAGCAACCCGATTGGCTTTATGATGATAGAAACAGGAAGAAAGGGCATAATTATCAGACTGTGTTGATTAGCTGTTTCTTTAAAATTCAGTTTGATGCAACTTTTAAAAACTTAATTTGCATTTCCCCCCATTCAACATGAGAACTCTTGGATCTGCAACTCATTGCTTTCTTTCCATAGGTCTGTGCCCATGCAGATATTAGGATTGACGTGAATTTCTGTTGTGTTCATGTGCATCAAAGCTGTAAAAATTAGTGCACATGTTTTCATACTCTACCTGCTTGCCTGAGATACCAACAGTCAGCCGCCATACACCACGGACTCTTACTTATGGTCAGGATATAGCATGACTAGCAACTAGACTAGGGCAACATCTTTTGTATTTATTTGTTTATTTAGACATGTATATACCACACTTTGTCAAAAGGCCACAGGCTGATTTACAATGTAACAAACAGCATAACAAGCAGATGATACAAGAACACAAAAGCAATTATTTCAGTACAACTCATAATAAAAGCAGCAGTGTCAAACTATTACAGTGGTACCTTGGTTTAAGAACAGCTTAGTTTATGAACAACTTGGATTAAGAATGCTGCAAACCCGGAAGTAGGTGTTTTAGTTTGTGAACTTTGCCTTGGAAGCAGAACATGTTTTGCTTCCTGTTGAGTGTGTTTCATTTGTAAATTGAGTCCCCCGCTGCTATGGGAAAGATGCCCTGGTTTAAGAATGCTTTGGTTTAAGAATGGACTTCTGGAGTGGATTAAATTTATAAACCAAGGTCCACTGTATTACTACTACTACTAATTTTATTTATACCCCGCCCATCTGGCTGGATTTTCTTAGCCGTTCTGGGCTGCTTACAACATATCTAAAAAGACAATGAAAACATCAATCCTTAAAAACTTCCCTAAACAGTGCTGCCTTCAGATGTCTTCTAAAAGGCGAATAGCTGTTTATTTCCTGGACATCTGAGGGATGTTGCTACTACCAGAGGGAGGGCACCACTACCGAAAAGGCCCTCTGCCTTCAGCCACAAAAAGCCGACTGAAAGATCCATGCCTCATCACCTATTTCCTCAAAAACAAACAAACAAACAAACAAAGCGGCTTGGTGTTTCACAAATGTGGAGCCACCACTGAAAATGCACTTCCACAGGCCCCTGTACTACACACTTCATCCTCAGTAGAAACCATTGCACTTAAGCTATGGGCAGGTAGGTGTTCTCCTTGATATTTGGACACATAAGCATAAGTGCCTTGAATTGGGCCTGGAAAACAATTGGCAACCAGTGAACTTGTTTAAAATCCAAGTCATATGTGCTTTCCCTTGCTTTTCAAATAAGGTACAAGAATAGAGTTTGGAATCTGAGGAACATATTCTGTGTTGTATATAAATTCAGCATAGTGTGAGTGTTTCATGTGGAGCGCACATGGGTGGAAACTGAGGCTCAGGGGGCAATTTAAGTCATAGAAGGGCAGGGAGGGAAAAGATAAAGCACACATCCTCTAGCTTCTTTGTTCTAAATTGCTTTCACTCAGATTTGTTTTCCATGGGGGTGGGATTTGTCAGTGCTTTTTCGTTACACATTTCTGTGCAAAATGTACACTTTGGTCCTTATTTAAAATTGCAACTGAAGCAGGAAAGAAAAGTTCTGTAGCAGGAAATCTTGTTTCTCTCTGAGTCCAGGGAAGGAGCCAAGTCTAGTTTATGTGAGAGAAGCTTAAGTTATTCATAACACAAAGTACATTCTTGCTTCCTGAGTAACATGAAAAAAGACAGCAGGGGAGGCCTGTATCTTTCCTTCAGCCAGCTCTATATGTATGTGGTTCTCATAGACATCTCACTGTTGGATAGATGTGTATCTCATTTTCCCTATGCACATGATATTAGAAAGGTTATCTACTTATTGATCATTCATTGTGATTTGTTCCCACAGAGAACAGCAAACACACTGCACATTTAAAGCACATTTAGAGCACAAACATCCCCCAAAGAATCCTGGGAAATGTAGTTTGTTAATGGTTCTTGAAATTGTAGCTGTGGGGGGGGGGACTACAGTCCCCAAGATTCTTTGGGGAAGCCATGTGTTTAAATGTATGGGATGTACACAGTTGAGGTTTGATGAGGTTGGCTGTTTAGTGAGCATTCATCCTAATTTGTTTGTGGGAGGCTAGATGGTGTTGCATCAAGGGTAATTCCACATTTTGCCGTGCTTTCCTTATCACAAGAAGTCCATTATTTTGTCGAAGTGGGTTTGCTGTGCAAGACCTGTCAATCAACCATCACCGAACAACCAGAATTTGAGAGGATGTAATTGAATCCCACCCCAAAATAGCAACAGCCTGGAAGACCCCAAGGATTCCTATTTACTTAAGCTGGTCTCAGAGACTGGAAGTGAGGAGGAAAGCTGTATGTACAGATGCTACAAGTACAAGCAGGCAAAACTGGTTGTAATCTGCCCCCAAAACCAAATTTTGCATTTAAAATAAATAAGAAAAGCATGACGTGGGGGAAGGTGTCAGTGACTGGCTGGGTGAAGAGCAGTGGTGCCAGCCAGGGAATCCCCAAGGGAAATCCCAGAGGAGGAGGACTTAGAGCCCGGGGATTGTTGGTGGGACACTGAGGACAGGTCAGAGGGGGAAGTTTGGGAGGAGGTGTGGGATACTGAAGGGACAACAGGGTTTAGTGAGCAGGAGGAACCTGTGGCAGGGAGCAGTTCTGTTCCTCAAAGTTCCCATAATTTTGCAGTTCAAGGTTCTCAAAAGTTCGGAGAAGTTCACAACTTGCAAAAGTTCATAATATACAGAATAGTGCACCTCAGAGTTCACAAAAGTTTGCAGTATGCAAAGGTTCACAAAGGTTTGCAGTTCCCTGAAGTTCACAGTTCAGGGTTCTCAAAAGTTCTCAACTCACAAAAGTTCACAACCCACAGAAGATGTTGGTTTCTGCTTTCTTCTCTGTGCAGCGAAGTGCTTGTCTCGAGACAGGTTGTTTACATTCCACAGAGTCTGTACTGTTGGGTTTCTCACGGGAACGGGAGACTGGATATGACGTACACTGGTTTCCTGTTTTTCACTGTTCTTTGCAGTTTCAGTTTGTGATTCTCTCCGTGCTTCAGAGGAGAGATGACGCTTTCTCTGCTCCGGCAGAGGGAAGATGTTTTTCTGTAACTTACCAGCTTTGAACTGTAAATAAAGTAGTATAGAGCATGTTGGCATATACTTCTCATCATTCCGCTGTGCACTGGACACTGCTACTCCCCAACATTTGGTTTCGGGCCCAGAAAAACGCAGTGTTTTGAGGATGGACTTCAGAAGTCGGGCTCCTGGCAAAGGAACAAAGGAGCAAGGAGACGAAGTGCCGGCAAAGTATCGGAACAGCGGCAGAGGGACGGAACGCACGGTATCTGCTCTGCGCGTCAAGATGATTGATGAAGGTATGTGCTACTGCTCCGGGCAGCCTGCCAGCTACTAATTAATGGCTTTAAGGCTGGACTTTGAACTTTTAAAGCCGTTTTCCACGGCACAAGCGTAGTGGCTTGGATGGCTGGGAAAGTGAAAGTAACTTTTACAAATGCTGCAGTTTCAAAGCAGCTGCAGACATGACGCAGCTAGAATTAAAGGGCAACATAGAGAAAGCACTTGGGGACTTTCGCTTTTGAACTTGCTTTTGGAATGCAGTTTGAAGCAGCTGCAGATAAGCAAAGCAGTTAAGCAGAAGAGCAGCACAGGCAAGGCAGAGGCTGTTTTGAAATTGCCTTTGGATTAAAGCAGCTTGATTTAAAGCAGCAGTGATGGCTAGCTGCAGAAGGCTGGATGAAGCAAGTGGGGAATTTGATACCACTGATCAGCCAAATGCTCAACGCACAGTAGCTTGTGATACTGCCATGATTCAGAATGAAGCAGATCGCCGGGGTGCTGGCTGCATGGGAAATGGGGAGACTTCACAGACGTCATCCCATAGTGCAGTGGAACCACCAGATGGCGCCAAAGCTTTGAAGGCAGTGAAATGCTACTCGTGTGGACGTCTAGGCCATATGAAGAGGGAATGCAAATATCCCAGGGCCAAGACAGAGCAGCGCAGTGGAAGCTCATCGCGTGGAAAGGGCCAGAGCAAAGGCAAAGGTCCGGTGTCCAGGACAACGCAGCACAAGGCAATGGTCTCACGCTACGCTCCAAAGGTTGCAGAGGTTGCAGAGGTCCAGAAGACGTCTAGATCTTTCTTCGTTGTTGATTCAGCTGCAACGCATCACATGTGCAACGATAAGCGACTGTTCGTGTCTTTTACACCGCAGGAAGGTGCAATTCACCAGGCGGATGACCGCACAATCCCCAGTAAAGGCTACGGAACTGTTGTTCTTCACAGTTTGGACTTATCGATACAGGATGTTCTTTATGTGCCGGATGCGAAACATAATCTGCTCAGCGTTGGACAGCTGATTGAGAAGAAAATTGACGTTTCCTTTAAGAACAATAGATGCATCATCACCAAGAAAAATGATTATCAATTGTATGCTGAATTTGTTGATCGTTTGTTTCTTTTGTATTATGATGATGTTGTGCAGGATGACACTTGTTGCATTGCAGGTTTCGACAAAAGTTTGCATGCAGAATGTATTCACGATTTTCATCGAAAATTTGGACATTTGCATTTTGAGGCAGTATCTAAAATGCCTGCCTTGGTTGAAGGTATGACTATTAAACCCTGCAGGTACCACATGAAGTGCAAGGCATGCGCAGCAAACAAGGTGAAAATGGCTGCGAAAGGTAAGGTGTCTAGTAGGCAAGCTACAGAACCATACCAAATTATTCATGCTGATTTGGTTGGACCACTAGCGCCCTCTTTGGGTGGAAATAGGTACTTCATGGTTCTTGTTGATGCATTTTCCAGGTATATTTATGTGTACAATCTCAAGCAGAAATCAGAGGCTTTTCCTAGGTTCAAGGAATTCTGTGCTTGGTTGGGAAATGTGCATGGTAAGAAGATAAAGATTCTTTTTACTGACCGGGGGGGAGAATTCACTTCTCAGCAGTTTGAAGCTTTTCTGGCTGAGAAAGGAATTCAACACGATTTGTCTAGTCCTCGCTCGCCATGGCAGAATGGACTTGCGGAACGGGCAAATCAGACATTGCTTCAAGGGTTAAAAACCTTGCTGCATGATGCAAATCTTCCAGAGAGTTATTGGGCCGAAGCTCTCTCATGTTTCACTTACAGTTATAATTGCAGGTTATCTTCAGCGATTGGTTGTACCCCCTATGAGAAGATGTTTGGCAAGAAGCCATACATCAAACACATGAAATTTTTTGGTTCTGACATGTGGGTTCACTCACCACAAAACTCCAAGTTAGACAAGCGTGGATTGCATGGTATCTTTCTAGGTTATCAGAAAGGGTCTTACAGAATAATGATGACTGACTCTAAGGAAATTAAGCTCACAAGAAGTGTTGAGTACAATGCCAAGTGGGGGGAGAATGTGGGAATTTTCCAATGTTATCCTGATGACAGTGATGAGACTGAGGATAGTCAAAAGCAACCACAACAACCCACACCCACTGATGAAGGTTCTGATTCTGAGTCTGAAACTGAATCGGGTGATTCAGAGGATTTCAAGAGTGCGAAAGCCTCTATGCGACCCTCTGAAAGCTCTGATCAAGAATTGGAGGAACCATTGTTTACAATAGGTCGTTTTTCTCCTAAGAAGGAAGAAGAGAGTGTTGAAGACTTAAGACTAATTCGTAGGTCACAGAGAGCCACAAAAGGCAGACCTCCAAAGAGATTTGCTGATGAGTTTGCTAAAATAGCAGTAACAGCTGTTAAAAGCTCCAAGAAGGTATTTGAACCTTCAAGTTTCCAAGAAATCCAGGATTTGGATTCAAAGGAAGCTGAGCCATGGTTAAATGCCATGAAGGCTGAGCTTGATTCCTTGGAAAGGAACAAAACATGGGACCTAGTTCCAATAGTTCCAGGAATGAAATTGCTTGGAAGCAAATGGGTCTTCAAAGCGAAGACTGATCAAAATGGCAAGATAGTCAGACACAAAGCCAGATTGGTAGCCAGAGGATTTGCTCAGGTACCAGGTGAAGACTATCACGAGACCTACTCACCCACAGTGAGGTATGAGAGCATTAGGCTTATGCTCAAGCTAGCTGCAGAGGAAAATCTACACATTAGTCACCATGATGTGAATACAGCTTTTCTGTACGGATCTCTAGGTGAATCACTTTATATGCTTCCACCTGATGGCGTACAGGTAAAACAGGGATTTGTTTGTGCTCTGAAAAAGTCCCTTTATGGTCTCAAACAAAGTGCACGGTGTTGGCACACAAAACTCACTGAAGTATTGTTTTCTCTAGGTTTTCAGCAAGGGAAATCTGATCCATGTGTGTTTGTCAAAGAGGAGGGGCAAAAGAAACTGTATTGTTTGTTTTATGTTGATGATCTTTTATTCTTTTGGAAAGATGTCACAATGTACAATAACGCCCTAGCTCAACTAAAAGAGCACTTTGACATGAAAGATCTTGGTGAGGTAAACAACTACCTATCTCTGGAAATAGAGAGAGATCAAGATGGTAACATTCTAGTACACCAGTCACGGAAAATTGCTGATGTGTTAAGCAAACTAAACCTGATGGATGCTAACCCTGTAGACACACCGATGATAACAGGTTATCAGGTAGATGACACTGAAGAAGCATTTTCTGACACTACACTGTACAGAAGTGTGCTAGGCAAACTAAACTTCATTGCCAGATGTTCAAGACCAGACATTGCTGTTAGCTGTAACTTGCTAAGCAGACAAGTCAACAATCCTACTGTTAAGGATTGGAAAGCTCTGAAACGCATAGCGCGGTATTTGAAAGGCACTATGCATTACAGACTGAGATTTAACAATCAGAAGTCTGGTGGTCTTGAGATATTTGCAGATGCAAGTTTTGGAAGTGACACTACAGACAGGAAAAGTACGTCTGGAGTTTGCTATAAGTACAATCAGGGTCTATTTGATTGGTCATGCAAGAAGCAAACAACAGTTAGCTTAAGTACTTGTGAAGCTGAACTGAATGCACTGTCTTATTCACTTAAAGATTGTGAATGGTTGTTACAATTGTGCAAAGACATGAAAATTCCTGTCAAATGTCCAATCCAGGTTTACCAGGACAACAAAGCATGTTTGTCTTTGCTGAGTTCTGAAGGTTGTAAGCAAAGCACGAAGCACTTGCAATTGAAGTTGCAACATGCTAGGGAACGTATTCAGAAGGGACTCGTAACGGTGTCCTATATGCCAGGTAATGAAATTCCTGCTGATGTATTGTCCAAGATTGTATCAAGGGATCAACACTGTACCTATGTGCAGAAGTTGGGTTTGTACTGATATTGTACGAACACGCTGCCCAGAGATGTTCACAGAAAGGGGGAGGATGTTGGTTTCTGCTTTCTTCTCTGTGCAGCGAAGTGCTTGTCTCGAGACAGGTTGTTTACATTCCACAGAGTCTGTACTGTTGGGTTTCTCACGGGAACGGGAGACTGGATATGACGTACACTGGTTTCCTGTTTTTCACTGTTCTTTGCAGTTTCAGTTTGTGATTCTCTCCGTGCTTCAGAGGAGAGATGACGCTTTCTCTGCTCCGGCAGAGGGAAGATGTTTTTCTGTAACTTACCAGCTTTGAACTGTAAATAAAGTAGTATAGAGCATGTTGGCATATACTTCTCATCATTCCGCTGTGCACTGGACACTGCTACTCCCCAACAGTTTGCAACTCACAGAAGTTCACAACTCAAAATTCAGAAAAGCTTACAAAAGTTAGAAGTTCAAAGGTTCCTGAAATTCACAAAAGTTTGCAACTCACAGAAATTCGCAGTTTAAGGTTATCAAAAGATCACAAAAATTCACATCTCACAGAAGTTCGCAACTAGTAGATGTTCGCAAAAAGTTCAGTTTCCAGAATATCAGACCCCAAAGTTCACTAGTTCACAGTGCAAAACAGTACACAGCTCCCCTAAATTCCCAGAATTTCACAGCACAAGGGTCTCAAAAGTTCTCAACTAAAATAAATTTGCAATTCGCAGAAGTTTGCAGCTCAAAGTTCACAAAAGTTTGCAGATTCCCGAAGCTCCCAGAATCTTGCATCTCAATATTTTTAAGAGCTCACAAAAGTTCACAATTCACAAACGTTCACAACTTGCAAATGTCCGTAGCTCATATGAGTTCATGGCTTCTTCACAAAAATTCAGTTTCCAGAATATTGCAGCTCAAAGTTTGCGAAGGTTCACAGTGCGCAAAAGTGTGCAACTCAAAACGTTCACAGTTCACATAAATTCACAGCTCACAGAAGTTGGCAGCTCAAAGTTCGTGTTTACCCAGTAGTAAGCGTCAAAGAGTTCAGAGACATTTATTTCCAAAACAGTGTTTATAGCACCATAGTTTAAGATTTGTGTGAACCTATTTAGATGTGGTAAAATCTACAGAAAAAAATAACATTCTGTAAAATTCTACAGAAACCATCAGCTCCAGACAGCATTGTGGAAAGCCACTCTCTACAGAAGGATGCTACAGATGACTAAGCTACCTGGCATGAATTTGGGTTGTCATTTGCATGCAGCAGTCTTCTCTATTGGATACAGCAGCCTTCTCTCTTGTTTTCTGTCCCCTCTAGCTTACTCAAAACGTGCATGCTTTACCACCCAGTGCATGGGAGCAAGTTCCCTTGGGTTCCCTTGGTTCAGTTATTGTGTGAACTCTATGTCTTGATTTGCTGAAAGACAGATCAGATGTGTCAGGAAGGTTCCTTTCCAGGGTGACAGTGAGGGCTCCAAAGATGGGGGGGGGGGTTGGCAGGTGGAAAGAGACAGAGGCTTGCTTCCTTCTTATATGGACAGTTAAAAGAGGCCCTCCTGTTCTGGTATGCATGTCGTAAATACCCAAGACAGCATAAGGCAGACAGGGGGGCCACAGCTCTCAGACACGTTCTCAGGGGAGTAGGGACAAACTGGGCAAGCTGCTCCCGAATCTCCTCGTAGTAGTAGTAGAGTCCAGGCTTGGCGTCAGTCCTACAGGAGGAGGGGCAGCCAATGGAGGATATCCTGTTGGTGGAAAGTCCGTCTTTCAATGGGCTCAACTGACTCATTGGGTGCGGAAGATTGAGCTGTGTGCTCAGACTGAAACTAAGTGTAAACACTAATAAATCTGACTGTAATAAAACCATCAGCCTCCCATCTCTTGGTGTGAGAGGGAGATGGTAAATCCTGACAAGATGTGACCTGAAGAATGGCCCTCAGTCCCAATGTCTGAGGATTCATGTATTATAAGAACAAATCTCATGTAGATGGCTGCATATTGGTGTTATCACTTAGCATTTGCACAGGCATTTGAAATCTGCAAATCACTTTCCCATCTCTATCGCGTCTTCTTCTAAGAATCACCCTAGGATGGAAGGAGGTCACTCTTACTTCTGTTTTATAAATTGGGAACTGAGGCTCAAGAGATAGTGACTTTCCTCAGTCTACACCATGCAGCCACTACAGTAGAGATGAACCCATTCTTTCCAGTCCCGGTGCAATTTTCTAAGCAACGCCCCTCCCTTATTCCACCAAGCTGCTGATATAATATTCAGTAAAGTGCATCAAGCCAATGGGATCAGGGTGTGCTCATAAAGGCAGCCTATAAATACATTTATAGACAAATAGATAAATAAATATGCCATTTGGAGAGCTGACCTTAGCTGCCATGCAAAACTGCTTTCCACGGGTGAGGCCCTCGAAAGAAAACTTCCAAGTCTCTTTTTGTAAAACTCTTACAGGCATCCTGGTGCCGGAGAGAAATTCTTCATAGCTCAATAAAAACTATTAAGGAAATCAATCCCAAGTCAAAAGACCCTGTAAACATCCATTTTCATCAGACAGAGAGGACATGCGGTTGCTGTTACTAAGAAGTTGTAATTTGGAATGATGTCCTGATTGTTGAATTTTGCTGATGTTGCAAATGAGTGTCAAGCTTTTTCTTTTTTTTTTAAAAAAAGAGATGGACCTGAGCACTTTAATTAATTTATTTAAGAACAAGCAAAAATTCACATTAGTGACCAGTCCTAAAATGCAATAGAAGGAGGGGGGGGGGAAGAGCTATTAAGCACATCCAACATTTGTATTACCTGCAACAATGAACTAATGGAAAATAGCATTCTGTCACGCACCGGTACTACAGCCCTACAATATAATGGATCTTGGTCTGATTACAATTCAGCCTTTCGACAGGATTAAATATGATCAAAGGTCTTGGATTTAGAACTAGGTGACTTAAATGACTGCAAATAAATTCTCATGTTTAAGGCATTTTACTTTACTTCTTTTTTTTTTTAAAGTAAAATAAAATAATCACAGCTCATTTCTTGTTAATCATGGGATGAAGCCTCCTGCCTGTCTTTATACACCTGTCTAATTATGTATGGATATATTCAGACTGTTATATATCCACACACTACATGAAGAGCTCCTGAGGGTTTTTTTAGCTCCACATTTAAACCATTACTTAGATTAACCATATCTCTCTCTTTTTTAAGTATTAAAGAGGAAGAGATTAGTCTTCTCTCCATTTTGAGGCCTAAGCTATTGCTTTAGTGCTATTTTGTAGAAAATTGAATACATTCTGAACAAACAGTATACCTGAAGGAGCGTCTCCATCCCCATCGTTCGGCCCGGACACTAAGGTCCAGCTCTAAGGGCCTTCTGGCGGTTCCCTCATTGCGAGAAGCCAAGTTACAGGGAACGAGGCAGAGGGCCTTCTCGGTAGTGGCACCCGCCCTGTGGAACACCCTCCCATCAGATGTCAAGGAAACAAACAACTATCTGACTTTGAGAAGATATCTGAAGGCAGCCCTGTTTAGGGAAGTTTTTAATGTTTATTTGTTTTATCATATTTTTAATATTCTGTTGGGAGCTGCCCAGATGGGCAGGGTATAAATAATAATAATAATAATAATAATAATAATAATAATAATAATAATAAAAATAAAAACAGAATGAACATAGAATAAATTCTGGTAGCGGAATTTTGACTGAAAGTGAAATTCAGAGATGAATTCGGAAGGGCCTGCTTGGTATAAACATCAGAGTTCTGATGTAAGCATACTGAAAGTTGGTAATGCTAGCAAAATTTATCAAAGGGAAGAAAAGATGATCCTCACATCTCTACTCCAGGCTACTATTGTAAGCTGGATATAAATAGCTGTGTTTAATTCCCCCCCCCACCATTTTTTTGGTCACAGTCTCTGAAAGGCAGGCTTAATTGCAGCTGATGGGATGCCTGCAGTCTGAGTTGCTTTTCACTCACCTTGATTGAAGCAAGTGAGTGCACTTCATTTAATAGAGAATATAAGAAGAGCCCTTCTGGACCTGAGTGCAACGCTTTGGTACCCCAACAACTGGTATCAGATGCACATGGCCGCTCTGATGCTGGAGGCCGTACATAAGTCATCATGACTAGTAGCTTGTCTAATCTTCTTTTAAAGCCATCCAAGTTGGAAAGTATCACTATCAACTAGTTCTGTAATCTGCTAGCGGAATATAGAAGTGCTCTAAAAATTGGAAAGTATCACTGTTAACTGGTTCTGTAATCTGCTAGCAAAATATAGAAGCGCTCCAAAAATATGCATAAAACTGGCTGGTTGGGAAATGAACCTAGATGGTGTCAATCCTCCTTTTTTTCTTTGAATAAATTTTATTAGCGCTTGTAAAGAGATACAAAACTTACTATCAGCTATCTTTTTTATCCAACATTAATCTAAATAAAATAAAAACATAAGAGGGAAAGAGGAAAAGGAAAAGGAAAGGAGGAGAAAAGAAAAGATGAGAGGAAACCTCCCGAGAGAAAACGATAAGAAGAAAGAATTTGAAAGAGAAAATAGAAAAGATAAAATACAGAAATTAAAGAACTTCTGATTCTTCATCTGTCTGCGATATATAAACAATAGTCACTTCATCCACTCCAAGATAACACCCAAAAAACCCACTTTCTATAAACCAACATTATCTTCAGTCCCCAAATCCATATGTCATTGTTATGTTTTGTTTTCACACACCCTTTGTGTTGATCCTGAAGTTATTAATACGAATCCTGATCATCCCTGATCTCATTAATTCATAACTGATTCCACACAGCCTCCAAATTCATTCTACATACATCTATTTATTTGCTACACAATTGCATAAGCTGATGTTAGAAACACAGATACTGAAAAACATATCAAGCTGGAATATATGCAAACATCAGGAGCAATTTGGACAAGAGCATTCATGCAGAAAAGTGACACTACCATAAAACACAGAAAAATCCCGGACAGCTAATTATTAGGATAGATACCGATTTATTAGAAGTGAAGGATGGGAAGGTTTGTTGGGAAAAGGCATTTTGAGAGTGCTGACAGCACAAACTAGTAAAAGATGGAAAGAGTGAACATTTGAAGGCTATTATGACAAATCCTTTTCTTATGCTAGTGAAACAAATGGAAAAGCCTTGCGGGGGGGGGGGGGGAAGGAAAAAAGTGGGGGATTTTGTTGATCAGAATTGTTGGATCTTCTTGAATCCTAGGGTTGTAGTCATGTGCATATTTACCTGGGAGTAAAGCCTATTTAATATTGTGTGGCTGAATTTTGAGCAAGCATGCATATGCACAAGTTACTAGAATTCTACACATACTGACTAGGAGTAAGTTCCAATTAATTTAGTGAAGTTTGCTTTTGAGTAGACATGCCTACGTTTGCACTGTTTGACTACAATACTACACACACACATATGAACATTTACCTGGGAACAATCGTCCACAGACTCAGCTGTCTTTTCAGCAGACATGTAAAGGATTGCACTGTTTAAGATCAACAGTGTTTCTCAGCTGAGCACACGGAGATAAATAAATTTTCATGCCAGACTTTAGCATGATCCAGTTTTTATTGCACAAGAGCCCCACCCAGCCCTGTCAGAAGTCGGTCTATAGGGCTAGGCTGAAAGTTGCATGCACTCAAATTCATACATTATTTTATATGAATCGCTGCAAGAAGTAGTTGCTAATCAATGACTTTTTCATCTCTGTGAAATAAGGCATGGAGGGTTATTTACCAACAACAACAACAACAACAAAAAGAAACTAAAAATAAATTATTAGAGCAGAACACTTTAAAAATGGGTTTAGGATGATTTTTTTTAAAGTACAGATGTACATATCTCCATGGTTTCCATCTTACACTCATTTACACATAGGTAGTTGAACGCAGCGGTATTTTCATCAGGAGAAACGTGCTTGCGATCATGCTGTATAATAAGGGCACCATTTTTCAGAATATACACTTGCATTTCATTGTGAAATAGGAAAATTCCTACATCCCATTCTCATATCACTAGTGTTCCTGATTAAGTTGTTTTACTGATATAGAGTTTTGGACAGGCCTCATATTGAGAAGTTATTGGGAAAATGTTTGCATAGCTGATACTAGTTATCCAGTGTGTGATCTGAATTGTGGGTGAACTGAAATGTATTTATTGAACTGCTTACATAGTTGATACTAGTTATTCAGTGTGTGATCTAAATTGTGGGTGAACCATTGTTCCGATACATGGTATTTTGCTCCACTATGCCTCTTTTTCATTTCTTCTTTATAATGCTGTGCCAAAAACAGATTATAAATCCGTCTTAGATCAGGGATAGTCAATGTGCTGCCAAGTCAAATATTGGGCTCCATCAGCCATGGCTAGTACCATCAATGGCCTCTAGGAGACTTAGTTTGGTCAGAATCAAGTATACATGTCCAGAGTTAAGACTAAATACATTACATTAGCCACCATGGCCGCTAGAGAGCCATGAAAATTTGCATTGCAGGCTTTTTAGACTCATCTACCCACATACTGTCTGAAACCCAAGGGGAGCATTGGTTACCAGATGTGAATTTTTTCCCAGCTCTCCAACTCCACTAAGTTAATCTAGCCAAGGCTAGGTGTCTAGATTCCCAGCTACAGAGCTGGGCAGGGGAGTTACTGTACATTCATCTCACCAAGGACAGCGGCTGGAGGAAGCCTGCTGAGTATTACCTGTATCAGGCTTAGGGCAAATGTATAAAACTAATGAGATGAAAGAATCTCATGTTGTGGTTCAAGGACCCAATCCCCGCATAGTGGAATGAAAACACACGGACACGTGATATAAGGTTAATGGGCAAGAAAAGGCCACAACTTTATTGATTACAGCAAGTGAAAAGGTATTGGCTTAGGCATTGGATTACGTCAGCTGACTCCACCCACTCAGAGAGGAGTGAGTCTATAACAGGGGGGTTTATTCACCAGTAGGTGGAGCCTGTTGATGCTAATCCAACTATAAGCTCTCCCCTGATGTCACCGAGGGTCGTGCCATGGCCTCCCACTACGTAGGCATCGGACAGAATACACGACCGCCGGATTCCTTTAACGGAATACCCAAAAATTGAAGGTGTAGGGCCACACCTAGCCCTTCCACACACCACAACACATTATTCCAGTGCCTAACCTACCCACCAATACCACAAAAGTTGTGACGATTGCTACGAGGTAGGCGAAAAAAACAAAAAGCCTTATGCCAAATGGAAAAATTCCTACCAGGCCCCCTGGACAACCAGGGTGACCAACCTAAGGTCCATAGCAAGGCCAAAAGAAAACTGAGACCCTGAGCTCTAAGGGAGTGGAGGGTGGGTGACTTGTGACGGGACGACGAAGAGTGAGGCCGGGAGCCTGGCGCCGCAGCAATTTGGGCTGCCGTACACGCCCCCTTGAAGGCACCTGGTTGGGTGCCTGTCAGTGGGCATGGGCGCCAGCCAGGTGAGTGGGAGGCAGGGGGCTAATGCCCCCTGCTTGAGGCGGAGACCGGCTCCCGCCCACAACCACTCCCCTCTTTTGCAGGAGGAGAGTCTTTGCGTTTGCCACTTCAGAAATGTGTGCAGCATTTATGCTGTCAACATTTGGCCTGTGAGCATGCCCTCACATCTTGTTGCAGGAATAACAAGTGTTATAGGGGCTTTTTTTAAAAGCAAAAGAAAAAGGTGCCAAATTGTCCATTAATGGTAAGGAGAGGGAAATGAAGTACAGTGTCCGTTTTATGTGCTGTACTCATATATAATGACAAGAGAGAGATTTGTTGCAAAGAGGAACATGCGGAAGGTGAGGAGCACAGCCACAGACCTCTCAATGAACCTCTGTTCTTGCACCCAACCTTCTGAACAAAGTACATAGGTTGTGTTCAATAGGTTGGATGAACATGTGGCGGATAGGGGCCTAATCGTACACAGCACAGTATGCTTTCATTGAATGTGGCAGGCTGCCTGCACAGAGATTCTTGTGTGCATCAAAGAGGAATTCTGGCCCACTCTTGGGAGACCTTTTATGCTTTAGGACTTGATATTGCCAAACACATTGGCTTGTATCCAAAGAGCCTCCACAATCAAACGAAGAAGCGCAAGCAGGCAGAGCTCTTCAATTTCTGCTCATTCAAATCCCAATGCCACCAAATTTCCTTCATCACACATGATGTTGCAGGTCCCCAATCCTTAAAAATGGCTTTTTGGAAGGCACAAGGGGCTGCAGCAGGAAGAGAGAGCATGAAAGTGTTGTTGCAGAATGGAACTCGTGGCTCATTGTTACGGATAAGACACATGTGTAGGTGTTTGTGTGTTTGTGTGTGTGTGTGTGTGAGAGAGAGAGAGAGAAATATTTGAGTAGAATTTTCTTCTTCTTTCTCTAGTGTCTTTCAGATTACTTTGCAAACTGTAATAAAGTACAACACCAAATCTGATCTATATCTTGTTGTATAAATTCATAGTAATGGGCTTGTTCCTGTTATCAGCTATGGTGGGTGAGCGGAATGGAAACTTCTGCAGCCTGCTTCAGATAATGACTCCTCTACATATTAGCTATGCTAAGGCCTTCGTAATATCCAGCCCAGTTTCAAAAGACTATAAAATCTTGCAATTCACAAGTTTACATTTTGCATTTTATCTATGCTCTGGGTCTGTCGGCTATATTAAAATGATGCCATATTATGTATGGGAAATAGCTTTTCTATCAGCTCAAAATAGACCATCTTATTGCACCTTATTAAAAAAATACAAGTGCATTTTCTGCTGGCAACCATGACATATGATAATAACTGTTATCAATATGCAATTACCTTGGTTACTCTAGAACATATTGATATTCATTTATTTAAAGATTATATAATGCATTTGTATTCATCGAGGTAATCTGTTGATATGATTAAATGTGAATGGCCATCTTATACTTGAGCAGTAAAATGAAAAATTGCCATCAGATCTTCAATGCATCCCAAAAGGGGTCACATTAAGTAACGGAAAATTGCATTATCTTTCATTTTAAGGCCCAATACAATGCTTGGGGTGGGTGGGTGGGAGCAATATCAATGCATATTAATTGGAACAGTCTTTCCAAGAGCAAAGTACTCAGCAAGGTGAACCCAGGGTGCCAGTTCAATGCCAACTGTCTGTAGAAAGAGATATGGTGGATACTAATGAATGATATCCAAAGATTATTTGTCTTCCGGTTCTCCAGCAGTCCTAAACAATGGAAGGGCAGAACTATACGATTGTGATCACAACCAGAAGGACAAGACATGATATATGCCATTGGTTCAACTAGGGGAAAACCTGCATTTCACTTTACAGGATCAGCAACAATCCTGAAGCTGGGAGGAACGTCTATGGCCATTGTTCCATCAATGCAAGCTTTTCAGCTTGTCAGATGGAATTGCCCTTCCCTCTCCACCCATGTGCTGGTTTTTTTTTGGGGGGGTTCTTCTACCCCCCCAATCCAATTTCAGGGCATGTACATGGGGGGAGGAGAGGGGGGAAGCCCCATTGCATAAGTGGAATTCCTAGTGTGGGGTTCTGCTGATTGGAACTCATTCCTCACCCACTGTGTGAGGTACTTACTACACAGGAGCCATCTTGTAGTTATTTACTTCTCAAACGCTTCCTTCCTTCTGAACATGCCTGTTCAGGGGTTGAGTGAGGACCTCCTGAGTCTCTGTCTCTTCCATAACTCTTGGTGGGAGAGACAAGTTGGTCTCAAAGGGGTTATGTATCCCATTCCCTGTGTTGCACACCTCTGATTGGCAAGCCGCAAGATTCCCCCATCACCATCAAGAACACTCACCTACTTATTACTTAGCTGTGTTACTTTCCACACATTCTGCTGTTTTGACCAAATTCCTTGTGTGAAAGAAGTGGACAGCCACCAGGCACTAATTGACACACCTGACCAGGGAAACATAAGCAGCCAGTGAACGACTGTCTCATCCTAAACTATAGTGGATGGCCTGGGAACAGGAATTTTTAATTGTCCCTTCCCACTCCCATACATGAAGCATCATCTATCATTTGCTTGTAGGTTGTTGCTTGCTACTTAGAGATTTTGAAATATTGTGGTTTACAATAAATCATACAGGACCCAAGTTCTGCCTAGGATGGCAGAATGGCTTTACCAGTACCATGTTTCTTTGGCATCTCGGTCACTGCAGCAGCATAGCTACTTTTCCATTGGTACAGCAGGACTTCAACTGAATCCTCAGCCGGCTTATCTTTAGCACAGGATCACACCCTTAAACAGTCACCCTTAAAACCAGATTAGTAAACTGAAGCTAATCTTATTTCTTCAGATTAATCAACATCTTAATATTTAACCTTTATTGATTTTTTAATATATAATTAGAATAATGCAAGCAATCTTGAGTGACCACAGAAGCACACATATCATAGTGAGTACTGTCTGTCTGTCTAGTGCTATCTTCCAGCCCTCCATCATCTATTATTAATTTAATTTGTAGACCACCCTATACCAGCAGGTCTCAGGGAAGTTCACAGAATAAAATCGCAATATAAAAATACAAAATACATAATCAAAATTAAAACAAAAGCAACCCATGAGGGAAGAGTGAAAGGCATGGAAAATCAAGGGGGAGGGGGCGGTATGCAAAAAAGCTATCCAGAAGAACAAACACTCAATAATTTATGCCATTTACCTTTGTCCCTCGCTAGAGGTCCCTGATACTGTATAACTATTTCCACACTGACTCTATGAAAGCTAGAAAACATGGCTCCAAGGCAACTGTAAATCCCTCCTCAGATTTTCTCCACTTATTTGTATGTATTCTAATGTGTATTCTATTCTATGCTGTTCTATGGTACTCTGGTGTATTTTCTTGAATTGACTGTATTTTGTTTTGATATTGGGGTTTTATTATAAATTTGCCATCTGTTTGTTTTTTTGTGAGCCACCATGAGTCATGCATATGCAGTAGAAAGCAGGGCAAAAATTCATATAAATATTAGGACTTGATTGTTCTAAGAGGAACTCACCAGAGTAAATTTAGCTTTCCCAGATGCCTTCAAAATGTGTAAATGCTACTGTGCTATGCAAGTTTCTTAATCAATACCTTCATTGAAGGCAGGTAGTTTTCTCTGCTTCCAGTATTTTGTGAGCAAGCTTTGGGCAGCACTTAATTAACCCCAACTAGATTCCTGTGCATTTCCCCCACAATATTCTAATGGTAGAGTTACCCAGTGAATTACTGCGGGTCTTAATGGGATTTCATATCCAATTATCTCTTTTACATTTCCCAGAAATATCTTTCCAGAAGAATCCTGCATATTTATACTACCACCAAATAAGTATGAAGTCAGTCTCTGTTTGATTACATGTGCAGTAGCTGTGCTGGTACTATTTATTGAAAAAATCTTAAATGGAATGTAGCAGTGTTAACACAAAACAAAACTTCTATCAATGTTCTATCAACGTATTATGAATAGACTCTCTAGGGCCAGTCTTGCATCTGTAAAACATGTTACTCTGAGATAGGGATGCTTGAGGACTTTGCAAATTCTGATACAAACTGATTTAATCTACACCTCCCAGGCTAATGTGTGGACTGAAACATAGTTATCCTCAGGATTTTGCACTAATAAGCACTAATCCTACAAAATCCACATTTCTTCAGATTTTGCAATTCAGATTTTGGCTCAAAAGATACACTCAAAATGCATGTTTTATGATAAGACACATGAGTCAACAATGCATATTTGGAAAAATACATGTTTAAATAATGACTACAGTGGTACCTCTGGTTATGTACTTAATTCGTTCCAGAGGTCCCTTCTTAACTTGAAACTGCTCTTAACCTGAAGCACCACTTTAGCTAATGGGGCCTCCTGCTACCACTATTCTGCTGGAGCACGATTTCTGTTCTCATCCTGAAGCAAAGTTCTTAACCCAAGGTACTATTTCTGGGTTAGTGGAGTCTGTAACCTGAAGCGTATGTAACCTGAAGCGTATGTAACCCACGGTACCACTGTAGTCTCATGAAGATTTTTTAAAATGGCAAATTGATGTAATAATGGGATGGAATGGATTTATTATTGTTAGTGTTATTATTTTCTACAATTTATATATCACTTAACACTATAGCCTCTAAGGGATGTACAATTACAAAACATACAATAAAGACAGACTAGTTAAAATTAACTCACACAATTTAATATGCCTGGTGAAATAAGAAAGGTCTTCACCAAGTGCCAGAAGTTCAACAGGGTAGGGGCCTATCCACAGGATTGGGCCCACAGTATTCAATGCATGGCTCCTGGTGGTTGTGAGCTATGCATCTGAGCCATGGAGGACCACTAACAGAGTCTCCCCCAAAGACCTCACTGATCCTGGATCCAAATCAGCAACTTATAAATTAACAGAAGACTTGTGAATTAGGAATGGGGGCATGTGAAAGTGTCATGGACTGGAAACTGATTGATCTGTCCATCTCTACTCTGAGATGGAAATGCAAGACTTTCTTCCCAATTAGATTCATATTTTGAATCTCTATCCTTTTTGCATGTTCCTTCATATTGCATCACCATGTCCCTCAGTGTTAATCACATTTGAATTGTTTTCTTCTCATCTCAGTTTCCCCAAGCGATTTTATTGGAAATATCAAAGCAGCTTCTGGCCTCTTTCCCCCCATTTTCTCCATTATGCCAATTCTAATTAGCTTTTGCCCAAAAGGATGTCAAAGCATCGCTGGCCAATTGTGTGAATGAGCTAGTCCAGAGGTAGCCAATGTGGTGTCCTTTGGATGTTGTTGGACTCTAGTTCCCATCATTCATGACCATTGGCCATGCTGACAAGGGCTGATGGGAGTTGTAGTCTAACTGTTTTACCACTTTCTTCCCTCCCATGTGTGCTGTTCTGGAGGTGAGATTAACTTCTGCTGCCTCCAACCACACCATACATCTAAAGCACAACCAACCAACATTTAAAGCACATGACTTCCTCAAAAGAATCTTGGTTTCCCACCACAAAACTGTGATTCCCAGCACCCTTAACAAACTACAGTTCCCAGGATTAACTGTGAGAAGTCATGTTATTTAAATGTGCACTGAATGTGCTGGCGTGGGTCTACCCAGAACTGTGTCTTGCACTTCACTTTTTAAATTGTTTTGGTGTTCAAGTTGCATTCAACTAAATAGCATTTACAGTCGCAGTTCCCTATGAATTATGAGCCCCTGATGGATAAAGAAAAACCACAACATGAAGCTAATCAGAAAATATAGTGCACAATATAGCTGCAGATAAACACTTTCCACTTCCATTGATTCTGGTCAGAAAAACCCTATTTTTCACCCTGCACCATTGCGATCAGATAGGGGGAGAGAGGGAGAGGGATATTTGGCCCAGACCCCTGTGCTGCATCAGCAGCAGCCTCGGTCCAGTATATCTGAAGGAGCATCTCTACCCCCATCGTTCAGCCCAGACACTGAAGTCCAGCTCCGAGGGCCTTCTGGAGGTTCCCTTCCTGTGAAAAGTGAGGTTACAGGGAACCAGGCAGAGGGCCTTCTTGGTAGTGGCACCCGCCCTGTGGAACGCCCTCCCATCAGATGTCAAGGAAATATTCAACTATCTGACTTTGAGAAGACATCTGAAGGCAGCCCTGTTTAGGGAAGCTTTTAAATGTTGATGTTTTATTGTGTTTTTAATATTCTGTCGGGAGCTGCCCAGAGTGGCTGGGGAAACCCAGCCAGATGGGTGGGGTATAAATTATTATTATTATTATTATTATTATTATTATTATTATTATTATTATCACCACCACTGCTTTTGCACTCCTCCACATGCTGAGAGGGTTGCTCTTCTTCTTGCGTTCAGTGCAAGCCCAACTCAGAGTAGATCCACTGCAATTAACAGGCATGGCTAACTTGGGGTCATTGCTTTCAGTGGCTCTACTATGAGTAAAACATAGTGGCATGCAAGGCTCTTCACACAATTCAGAAGTCTGGAGGATCATCTCCAGACTTCTCATCTCAGCACTTTACCAGTCATGGTTCCCTATCTGAAAGAATCCAGTTTGCTAAAAGCGCTGGGAGTTGTTAGAGGGCTCCTATACCCCTCACAGAGCTACAATTCACAATATGGTTTAAAAGTCAACCCCTCTTCCTAGGAAATTCTGGAAACTGTAGCTTTGTGAGGGGAATAAGGTTCTCCTAATGATAGCTCTCAGCACCCTTCACCAGATCCTGGGATTCTTCGAGGCGGAAGAGAAACCATGGCTTTTAAAGTGATATAAAAATGCTTTGAATGGAAAAGACTCCCTGTTGCACAAGTTCATGTGGAGTCTTGTGAGAATGGTGATTGAGTGGGGTACAAAACCTGAACAGGGCTTGAGATATAGGCTGGATTTAGGCACATTAAAAAAATTATAATAAGGAAAATGTGTTGTAAAACTCATAATGGGAAATCACGTTGCCAAAAGATGGAATTCCACAGTGCCATCTGGGGTATCAGTGTTATAACGCTTTTTAAATGCTTTTTCTTTACTAATGTAGCTGAGTCCATAGTACGTGCCTAGGAAGGTTTACTCAACATTAACTCTCTCACTGAAATTGATATGGTTTGAGTATGATTGTGATTATTTGGAAATAGATAAAGGTTATTTGATTAATTGGAAATAAATAAAGAATTAAAAAGATGTTCAAATGACACTGAAAAAATCCCCCCAGCAAAATTAAACAGAATAAAAATCCCAATGACAAATCTTGAACAGCAGACCTTGTGCACTGTGTTTCCTTTAAGTTGTTAATCTTATTTTTCATCAATGTAAAAACAGTGACATTTCTAATAGTGCTTTCCATGCAGTGTAAATACATGAGCATAATGCGTTCCAATTTTCCTAAGTGCTTCTTTATGGTAAACAATAAAAATGTAAGAGCCCAAATATCCGCATGCTCAATGCTGCATGTTGCACATTCTTTAAATTGGAAACAAAGTTGATATCCTTAGAAAAATCTATGAGAATCAAAATGCTAAAAGCAAAGTTATATTTCACAAGAGATCAGAGAACTGCAGAGCTGAAGGCACCCGAATAGTGGCCCCATTGCATCCATTAAGAGATTAGCTCGTAAGCTTTCAGAAGAGACTGGGTATACAGGTTTACCTCTTTGATAATCCTGATAATCTCCTTGATGGCTGCACTTCACTTAGAAGTTGCAAAACGCTAGGACTCCTAAGATCTTGTACACTTGTGGATGAGATGTATCTCTACTGTACAAATTGACTCATAAATCCAAGCTGTCGAGAAATGTGGCCAAACCTGAAGACTTCGACACAACATAATATCCTTTATCTCTGTTGTAAATGTGTTTCTGGACCACGGCAACCTCAAATGTCTAAGGCATTCCAGGATGGGGAGAGGCTGCTGGACTACAACGCCCATCATCACTGACTATTCTCCATGCTGGCTGGGATTGATGGGAGTTGGAGTCCAAGACTATCTGGAGGGTCACAGGTTCCAACTGTGGATTCTAGATGTGATATACTATTTGCCTCCAGTAACCTCTCCTTTGGTACATAGAAGAGAAGCAGAGTTTGGATTTGATGTCCCGCTTTAGCACTACCCGTAGGAGTCTCAAAGCGGCTAACATTCTCCTTTCCCTTCCTCCCCCACAACAAACACTCTGTGAGGTGAGTGGGGCTGAGAGACTTCAAAGAAGTGTGACTAGCCCAAGGTCAAACAGCAGCTGCATGTGGAGGAGCGGAGACGTGAACCCGGTTGCCCAGATTACGAGTCTATTGCTCTTAACCACTACACCATACTGGCTTCTTTTTGAATTTGGTAACATTCATAAAATTGTAATTCATGCATGTTAAAGGTTTGGTGAACCCAAGACAACTGTGGTGCTATGGTTAGTAGACTCAGAAAGCTGAAAAGTGTGGTAACAGAGTGACACTTGCTAAAACTTTAAAACAGAATACAGTAATTTTCATCTGCTAGAAAATTCAAGACGCTATTACTTGGGAAGGGGAAAAAACTAAGAACAATTTTACTATTATAAACACAATTGTATTTCTTATCAGGTTTTCTTCTGCAGAACTCAGCAGATATGCTATGAAGGTCAGGTGTTAATTGTACTTTTCATGTTCATGAAGGCTTAAAACACAAAAGGCCTGGATTATTAAGGTAAGGGTTAATACAGATGTGCATTTTATGTTGCTAAAGAGGAGCAAGTAAGTAAAAGTGTTGGCATTCATAGAGCCAAGAAGGAAGCTAATTTCTCACATTATTTCCCTTATAAACTGCAATTGTATTGCAGGGCTTTAAAATGTTGGGAAGCTAACAGTATGGAGAGAAATGTGGGGAAATATTTGGGTAATTAGAGGGCAAAGCAAAGCCAAGGAAATGTGTGTTCCTTTTACACAGAGCATCCTAAGACATCCAAGGTATGTCTTTCCCTAGAAGAGTAGAAAGGACCAGAGAAAGGGAGAATAAATCCAGGAGCAGAAAATATCAGGTTCAGGGCAATACCTTATTGCTGGATGGACCAATGATCTGTCTCCGTAAAGGTAGCTTATTATGTTCCAGTTTTGCAAGGTAAGTGGAGGAAAGGGGGAGTGCAATTTCTTGGGCGGGTTAATGGGGAAAGACTTTCTGAGATGGAAATGGAGTCAGCCAGGAATTCTTCTTAGCCTCAAATTCTGATCCAAGCCAGAGAAGAATTTTGGGGCATGTAAACCTCATGTCTCCTTTGAGGAGAGCTTTTATGGGCTCCTGAAGTTGCTTCCAATCCCAAGAACAGAGAATGTCAGCCACATCCCAAGATTTCATATTGCCATCAAATACACCTGCAACTTAGCTCAGACCCAATCTGTATCATGAACCAAAGAAGTACTGTGTGAAATAGCAGCTGAGCGGCTGTAGTTCCAAGTTGCTTCCGTGTGGAGGCATCCCTGCAGATCACAGCAACAGATAAACTTCAAAATTAATTGTAGTCTGCTGAACCTGGCGCATCAAAGACTTCCCACTGAGCCATCAATTCTTAATTCATGACATTTAAAAATTCTTGTAAATACGCTGTTTCCTTGGCAAGTGTGGGCAGTTAGGGAGGGTGGAAATCCATGGGAAATAAACTCCCACTTAACTTCATTGCTCAGTGAGATGATTGTTATTTATGATGATGATGATGGGATGCTCACATTTATCCTAAAGCTTGACTTGTCTCTGCGGCATAATGAGCACATCAGGTTAAGATCTGCAATCAGGCCCCGAAGACAGGGGCACACAACTGCTTACTTTATGTTTGTGGTTGGGTACAAAGAGCTACTGGGCTGTTGCCATTTGCCCATTACTGTTAATTCAAACACTACATAAATCACAGCTGATGTAAGAAAGGGGAGGACAAAGCGCAGGGTTTTATCTCTTAGAATGGGGGGGGGGAATGAAACCTTCCACTATCAGACTCACTTCATCTTTACTTGATTTCAAAATGGAACTGCTCTCCTGAATGACGAATAATATTTTACAGCCATCAGGGCAAAGGGTTTCTCTCTCACACCCATACACACACATCTTGATCAGGTCCTGAAGGGACAACAAAAAAATTGTTGAGAAGCATGGGGTTACTTCAAGATGGTCTCTTAAAGTCAATTTCCAGGGTATTTAAGGTTGGGAACCTCAGTCCTTGTTGCTTTTCTATCTAGCCCTCAGGATTTCCACCAGGTCACACACCTCCCTAAGTCATATCCCTAATAGTCTTGAACTGCATCCCTCAGAGTGCTTTTGTTTGGCTGTTCTACTGAATTGTGATGATGCAACATGTTTGCCTATGTGCAGGATGGAGGCGTATGTGTGTAGAAACCTCTGGCTTTGATGTGCTGCCTATGGTTCAAAGGTCCATCGTTTTGCTTGCTGTTGCTTCTGGTTGAACCCACTTTTGCCTCTGATCCTCACCTCTTGTGGGATGTGCTCCCCCAGAAGGAGTTGGGCCCTTGGGATGAAAAAAGGCTCAACACTCCTATTATATAAGCACTTGACCTAGCTTGGGGGAGGGGGACACAATGGGTCCCGGTCTGGAAATGTAACTGGAGGGAGGAGGGCCCGTATATCAGTGAAGCACATTGTTTTGCCGCCACCCACCTTAATATAGGTGTTGCATTGTGCTTTATGTGCATAGTGTATGCCCAGGCTTTAATTCTGACATCCCAACTTCACTGCTTGTCTCCCAGACCAGAAGAGAGCTGAAATGAGTGGAGCAGTGGTGGGCTGCATGCAGGTGTAGTCTCTGATTGCTTGGAAGAGGAGAGAAGAGGACTTAGATGGCTGTGGGGTGGTGGGGACTTTCAGTCTTGGCAGCTGATTCAGGGGGCCATACGGGACCTACTGGGGATGAGCTGCTGTGCACAATAGGCCTCACACTCAGCTAAGTCTGTGAAGACTTTATTTTGCTAATAAAGCGTTAACTCCAGCATTGAACTGTGTGATTTACCATGTGATTTCCCTGTCTGAAACCCTAGAGAGCTACCGGAAGTCTAGATGATAAGCTAAACTAAACTGCTAAACTAGATGAATCTGATGGTCTTACACACTATATAACAGTTTCCTATATACCTACATCTTCAGCATATGCCCCATTAGTAAACTGATCTCTTAAAAAAACCCCATGAAGACACATGTCTGTTTCAGAGTTTAAAACCTACCTTGGTTTTAAAGTGTCATTAAATGGATGTTATGATTCATTTCGGGGTCAGAATCCACAAGGGCTCTTCACATAATCATATTTTTTAAAAAGACACATACATACTCAACAATAACAATAAAGGATTGCAGCTATATAACATATTCAAAAATAATTAAAGAAAAATCAATCAACAGTTTAATTAAAAACCACATAATGACCTCAGCTATTCACTGTAACCAAAACACGGTAATTAATTCTCTTCCTGAGTTAATCCTCTTCTTTTGCAATTATCTAACAGACAAGAGGATGACTAAGAATCTAATCCAGTTAACCCTATCTTGTGCCCTTCCTTGCAAAACATGCCACTGTTTAATTATTATCCCCATACTGTAAGAGCAGAATTGCTATGATGATGTTTGTGGGGTACTGGTATGTCTGAATCACCTTCCTATTCCAATATTGTAGTAAGAGTTATGTTTGGTGAATGAGTGCCCCAATACCATTTTAGCCTTTACTAGGAATGAGGAAACTTGGCCCTTCAGATGTGGTGGGACTACAACTCTCAATGGCCCCAGGCAACATGGATGATGGTCAGGGATTATGGGAGTTGTAGTCCAACAGCATCAGGATGGCCATGGATTCCACACCCATGATTTATATAGTCACCCTGCATATTTCCATTTAAACTCAATAGCATGACATTCTTGCTGGGAGAATACATTTTGGCTCTCTTTTGAAAAAAAAAAAAGTTAGATCCTTAAAACTGAATAAGTTGTATACTGTGAGGCCTCCATGGAAATAGACAGGATCCACACCCACACCATACATGGAAACTAGCCATGGTTTCCCCAAAAGAATCCTGAGAACTATAGTTTGATAAGGCTTCTGAGAGTTGTTAGGAGACCCTTATTCTCCTCACAGGCCTACAGTTTCCAGAGTACTTTAACAATCAATCCCTGTTCCCAAGGAGCTCAGTGAATTGTAGAGTCTAACAACATACTAGATTGCATACACTCCAACATCTCTCCAACGAAAATAGGGATATCCTATTAAATAACGATAACAACGACAACAATAACAATGTTATTTTTACTATTTATACTCCGCCCACCTGTTTGGGTTGCCACAGCCACTCTGGGCAGCTTTCAACATATATAAAAACATAATAAAACATTTAAAAACTTCTCTATACAGGATTGCCTTCAGACTGTTCAGGAGTTGGATAACTCCATAACCTCCAACATTTCTCCAATGAAAATAGGGACGTAATTGTAGACTGGAGTGTATTTTTGAAAGTTTCCTAGGGTGCTTCCTATTCTCTGCTTTCATTAGCACCATTATTTACTGGCCAGATTGAGGAAATCCATATTTTATGTATGCTGCCAAAGAATTGTGGTTCCCTACAATTATAGTTATAACTCTGTTGTCTTCTCTGAAGCTGTGCATATGAATACTACATAAGCCTTTCCCTTGCTCTCTCCGTCAATGGCGATAAAGCAAAGTATTAGAAATGTATTGTTCATTATACTTTTTGGGACTCCTGTAGATATTTCCATTAGGTGCTAGCTTTAATAAGTTATAAAGATATAACATATTGATAGGCGCATTGGATAAAATAATATTGAAGTCATATTCTATTTATTACATCACAGTTATGAAGAGAGAAGGAACAAAACATACCACCACGGATCCTTTGCCTTGGATTTAAGACCTCAACTGCATTTCATTAAGTATGATTTAGCAGAGTTCTCCAAACCATTCATAATGAAATGGGCAGCCCTTAAAACAAAGGAAGTGCGGCTGCAGTGGTTTCGAATGGATGCTTACCTTGTAACATGCAAGAATTGCCTTAGTAGTTGGAGCAGCGTGGCTTATGTTTCTTTTGCTGCCGGAGTGAAAAGTGAAGCTGTCATTTAAGGGAGATGGCAAACATAGAGATGAGGAACTGGAACAACAGCTTGCCTGAGGCTGAACAAAGTTCTGAGACTCCAAATTAAAAGCATCCTTGCATTGGGGAATGAAGACTATTTTTGCAACCATCTACTATAGGCTATATATCCCAGCAATGCATCTCTAGCATACATTGTAGCTTGTCAGCCACAAACATTGTTTGCCATGCACAACCTGTATACATGTGCTCACTCATATGCACACACACCATTGGCTGTAGAGCATTTACATGTCCCTGAGGACTGATGCAGCATGAGGTGGCTTGGTACCCTGCAGATACTGTCGGATTCCAGTGTCACCCTGCCCCAGCTGGTACGGCCCTTGGTCCAGGATGATGGGAGCTTTAGGTTAGCAACATCTGGAGGGCCATAGATTCCCAACCCCTGTTTCAGATTGCATATAACTGCACATCTAGATTTGCTCCTGGAATATTCCCCATTGGTATAGAAGCATTCCTACCATAATGGTTTCCTGCAGTTAGAGAAATAATAATAATAATAATAATAATAATAATAATAATAATAATAATAATAATAATACGGCTACGTATTGCATTTTTTATTTCCACCAGCTGCAACGTCATGGCTTGAGGAGTGGAAGATTAAAGGGCAATATGGCAATTGCTGAAATACTTAAAGATGTCTGAAATAAGATGTAGGACAATTGTGGATTCACTGAGGACAAGTCCACTGACCCCTCAGGTGCCCCTATTTGATGTAAGTCATAGGGCTCCCCCTATTGGTGGTTTACCCTTAGATGCACTCCCTGCAGATGGGCAGGAGTCGAGATATAATAGCCTGGCTTCACCCAATGTCTAAGCCAAACTGCTCACATCTGTAACCAGTAAAGTTGGAACCTATTTGAACCCATAAACCTGAATACTGATGTCTGTGTGTTTATTAATCACTAGGGAACTGCAGGTCACAGGGCCTTGGCACAGAAGCAACAATATTCCAGAACATACCAGGACATTCTTGTTACAAAGTCATGGGAGCAAACGCTTTGGATGGCTTTAAGCCTAAAGTTTCTGATTTGGTGAAGAGTGCCGTATGTTTTTCAGATTTTCTTTAGTATCTAGATTAGGTAATATGGTATCCTATGCCCAGATCTTGTGATGTGTTTGTGTCGTGTGTGTGTGTTTGCAACTTTCTCTGAGGAAATGATGAAAATGAAATGATCCCAAATTGGGCTGGCCTAAGACATCTTGCTGCCTGAAGTAGAACAGCAGATATGCCGTGCTCCTAATCAAGGTGCACGGTATTCAAACATAGACAAAACTGGCCTCTCCATCTTGTGAACCATCGTATTAAATTGTGCATGATATCGGAAAAGGTCTCCAAATTGGTGCAGCTTGGAATGCTTTGGTTTGCCATCTTGATTCAAAATGGCATCCAGTGGTGTCCAAATGTACACCAAAGTCTGCTCTTCGATCTTGGGAATTGGCATGCCAGATTGGACAAAGATATCTTGAGATATGTGAGATGATGGCCAACCGTCTTGATTCCAAATGGCACCTGAAACTGTCGAAACATAAACCAAAACTCAGTCCTCCATCTTAGGAACTGTCATGCCAAATTGAGTGCTGATGTCTCCAAACGTGTCCCATTGCTGTGGCTTGGAGCATTTCAATCCACTGTCTTGATTAAAAATGGCATCCGGTGGCATATGAACAAGACAAAAACTGTTCGGCTCAGTCCCATGAACTTCCACCCAATGCAAGTTACATTGACAAAAAGGGTGGTGGAAGTCAAACACTGCTTTGAATTCTTGTTTTCCCTCTGCCAGGTTCAGGCTTGGCTGGCAGTAACCTCGTTCTTGAATGGAGTTTGGAATGGGGCAAATTTCACTGCATAATTTACCACCGTATCAGTTATGCTCTCTCTCTCTCAAGTTTGGGTTGCTCTACCCATCCTGTTTGAGTACACATTGAAATAACTAATCTCTTCATGACTAACTCATTTTAGTGGGTCTACTGTAAGCATACCTAAGTCTGAATCCAACCCAATACAATTGGCTCTTTATTGAGGCTGCTATCAGTCCCATTCAGTATGCGTTCCTCAGTCATGCATTTGTTAAAAGCCAAGGGATAGTCCCTCTCTCCCCCTCTCCCCCTCTCTCTTATTTTGACAACATCTTAAGAATTAAGATAGGGAGTAAATATTGAGTGACATTATTCCAACTGAGCTGCATGGCATGGGTTGATTTTGGCACATTTAAGGAAGGTTAGACACGAAAATTGTAACCCACAGTGGCTCTGTCTTTGATCTAGTCAATTAGACTCTGCAAGAGTGCAGTCTTTAAAAACAACCCAGCCATCATGGAATTTTAAAAGACACTAATCTTTTGAAGACCGTCTGTTGTGATCATAAGTAAAGAGAAGCTGAGTCATATTTTTTTTAATATGGTCAAGTAGGAAAAGGATGAAGAATGAAAAAAGCTTAATATTAACAACTGTCAGAAGAAGTGTGTCTGCAAGTGGGGGAATTAATGAGTATATGTAGAAATCACCCCTGTAACTCAGGCTGTCTCTTTCCATCAGCATTTAAAACAGGGATGGGGGGTCCTGTGGTATCTGGATGTAGTTAGGACTCAAACTCACATCAGCTCCAGTTAACATGGCTGGGGCCACAAATCTCCATCCTAGATTTACTGCTCCTTTATCCTATTTTTTTTCCCCGGGGGGAGGGGAGTTATGTAGCTTTGATCTTTTAAGGTGCTGTACCTGAATTCCCTGTCCTCTGTAAGCTTGGTTCATTGCTACTTTGCTTTAATGATTGTATAAAGTTACCCACCTTGGGTTAACTTTTGATGAGAGAAGGTGGAAAAAGAACATCTGATCCACCGATCTTCAAAACGCCCTCTTTACATTTTTGACCATGCAGGGAAGGTAGGGCTGTTCTACAAAGCTCTTAAAACGGTATGTGAGAAGTTACTGCTGGTCATACCTCCTTTTGGTCCTACTGTTTATGGTTTAGAGGCAGGGCCGCCCCTACTGTTGGGTGGAATGGGGTGGTAGCCTCAGGGAAAGGCAGCAGTGGCCACCTTCTGGTTGTTGTTCCTGAGCCTCCTGGGTCATTCTTTACTGTTTAAAGAGAGGACATGTCTTATGTCCCCTAAACAAGTCTGCTGCCCTCTGGTGCAGTGGATGATTTCATACCATTACAGTGGTACCTCAGGTTACAGACGCTTCAGGTTACAGACTCAGCTAACCCAGAAATAGTACCTCGGGTTCAGAACTTTGCTTCAGGATGAGAACAGAAATCGTGCAGCAGTGGCAGCGGGAGGCCCCATTAGCTAAAGTGGTACCTCAGGTTAAGAACAGTTTCAGGTTAAGAATGGACCTCCAGAATGAATTAAGTTCTTAACCCGAGGTACCACTGTACCAGTAATGACATAAGATGCAGCTGCCAGTTCAGTTGGCTTTAAATTAGAAACTTTGAGACTAGGTTGTGTAGCCTTTTTGCAATTTATCTAAGCTGTGGTAACAGATTGGATTTCCCCCTTCTCCCTCTTAATTACAAGAATCACACAACAGACTGTAAATTAAGCATAGAAATAGCATTTACTTACATAAGGTCTTGCACTTGATTCCAGTAGTGATAGTAACAAACACGAGGCAGCAGATTCTACTTCTAGATTACAAATTCAAGATGAAGTCTCTGCTTGAAATGGAGACTAGACATCTGTCTGCCTCATAAGCATGGCAGAAAAAAGGGGTTGAGTTCTGAGGCAAGGGAAGTAGAAAGGATTAAACCCTTTTGTCTTCTTCCTGCCATAGAACTCAAGGGAAATGATGTCACACAGTGCCCTCTCTAGCAATCAGGAACTCTGTGCGTCATAGCCACTTCATATCCACATTTAGCAAAACATACAAAGTTATTTTGACTGCAGATTCCCACACTTCACAGTGAAACACAGGAATCGTGTCTTTTCAGTCAGGCTCCATTACATTTCAGAAATGAGTTCCAGTGACTATCACATGATGGTTGTAACATTAGAAATAGCCCATACGAAACCACCAAAGTCCCCTCACTGCCCCCAGAGGATGTCTCTCTCTCAGTAAAGAGAGTTTCTGCTTGACGGCTTCCCCTTGGAACAGCATGTTGGACTACCTGGACCTTGATCCAGTGGGGCTCTTCTTATGTTCTTAAAGCCTTCACAGGCAACAGTGTTTATTTTTGTGTTTGTTTACCGGTTTGTGAAAACCATCTTTATTTGGTAGCCCTGCCATTGTTTACACAAATGTGGAAGAAAAGGCATCTGCAAATGCATTTCTTCAGTTTTTATTCAGAAGGGAGCTCTGGGAGAAACCTAGCAAAAAACTATACATGGTTAGGCATCCTGGGGGAATGATAGCACACCAGGGTAGCTAGTGTGATCCCTCTAACGTTCTGTTCTTCTGCTGAAGGCAAGTTATTCCTGTGGTGTGTTTTACAGGGAATGATGAAATGCAACATTAAACCACAATGTCACTGGGGAATTTGTCAATTTCCTCAAAAGGCCTAGTGTGTATTAGGAGCTCATTGGATCATCGAAGATGGGAAGAGTAGGCAAACCATACGAATTGGGCAGTTAAACCAAAGCTATTAGGAAGTGTGTTAATGTCAAGTAGATTTCCTGCAGCACACTGTATGCCAGTGCACACAGGTGGCGCTGGCGAAGGGTTGGATCCTGAGATCTGTGAGTGGAGTTCCACTCACAAAATGGGGTTCCTCTCAGTTATTGCAAATGGAAGAGAGGATGTGATTTCTCTCAGTTCTTCCCCCCCACCCCGCATGTAGGAATGGGCAAGGCACTCATTTTTCCTTTCCGTCAATTTCCAATTTGTCAAATGGAGTGAGTATGAACATGCTATAGCTTCTCTTTTCTAACACAGATTTAGCTGTCTTAAACCCTTCGTTGTGTGGACTGGGATTCCCTGAGGCGCAAAGCAATCATCACCTTTTCACAAGATCTAGAGCCTCATTCCAGGGTGGAGCCTTTGTTTACAGGATATTGACAACTGATTGGTAATTAACTTATAATCATTTAGCCCAACCAGAGGCCTCCAGAAAAAGGAAGTTGTGAGGCAAACTTCAGTCCTTCAGCGGAGAGCAATGCTGAGGTGCTGAAGGACAGAATCCCAAGTGCTGTGTGACCTGCACCCTGCCCTGAACTCTCTGCTGCCCTCAAGTGCTGTGGATGATGCGCCCCAGTTCTGAAGAAAGATCCAATTGTCAATACAGTTGGGTGCACACAGTCTTTTCCTTCTTCTCAAGCAGCAAAATGTCTTGGGCTGGCCCTGCAGAGGCATGTACAAGCCAGAATCTTTCCGAAGGCTGAATGGAAAGAACAGTGGCACTTAGGTATAATACAAAGCAAAAAAATGTAACCCAATCACCAGGAGCAAAGGCATAAAACAAACAGATTTGCTTCTCGTGATCAAGCTGCCTGTGTAATTTATGACCCAGAGTGTGGCTTGTAGCCAAATGCCAGCTTTTCTCAAAAACCCATTTGATCCTTAGCACTGCAAATCAAACTGGTTACCCTGCGCTTGCCTTTCGCAGAAAAATAATTTCAGAGCAAGATGACATTCCTACTCCTTAGCAAAATATATCGGGCTGGTGTAGCTCGCGATTATCCCACAGTCTTGCCGGGGCTGTAAAATTGTCAGGCGAGATATATCAATATGTTTGTTCAGGGATAGAAGGGATGGCGGGGCTTCTGTGAATACTGTTGGTAATGGGAGAACGGGGGTGGCTTAGGCAAGGCATTCCTCATGTGCACACTGTTGTGCGCTCCAGAACTCGTTCTTTTAAATATGCAAAAGTTTAGTCTTTTCCCCATGTCTAGAAACTGCCTCAGATTTGTGTATCTTATTGCAGATAGCAAACTTTCAATGAGAAAAAGGAGCAGTAAAATGTAGTCAGAAAACTGAGTTATAGGGTGGGATTCAACTGACTAGTCTGAATAGTTTGCATCCTTCTTGGTACGTATGATTCTCGGTTCCGAGGTTTTGTGACTCTTGCGTTACTTGTGCGTTTTCACTCAAAGTGCCTAGTCCTCCTGGTGGCACCCTGGAATAAACACTCAGGCCAGCTGAACGAAGCCAGGGCACCCATTCTCTGTGGCACCCAGAGCGTCCTCTGCCAGCAGAGGCACAAGAGAGTGGGCAAACCAGGAGGGGCACATGAAGCACTCATGTCTCTGGCATTCCAGCGCTCCTGCCTCAGGCGTTGACCAGTCTCACTTGTGGAAGCCTGTGCAATGACTTCCACTAGTGCAGAGGGAATTTCCCCCTTTCCCTACCCCCCAAAATTGGCTTGGGGTGGGGAAGGGGGAGTTGGCAACCATTAAGAACCAGCAACCCAACTGCTAGGAAGCTTACTTACACCTGACAAGGACACTTCTGAACATAGGTGCCAACTCCCTGGGGCCCTGGGTGCTTGAGCACCCACTAAATTGTGGGGATGTTTAGGATAATAGGCAAGGAAATATTTGTTAAGTGTTATCCTTCCTTCACTCACTCTAGTGAGTGATGTAGCAGAGCAAATCCCCTCTATATTCACAGAAGCTAGTTGATTAGATTCGTTTGAATCTTTACAAGATGACTAATCCAATCTGGCTTGCCCAGGTGGATTACTCCTGGTGTCCCCTTTTCTCCCTCTTAAAATACAATAACGAGTCTTTAAAAGTATAACAATAAGTTTACTCACAAGTTGTTCACAGTTCACATCCTAGAAGGCAGGCTTGAAGCTTCAGGTTTCAAAGATATAACAAGGCTCACATCCTTTGTTTGTTTTTTAAATGTATTTTTATTAACAATTTTCTTGGTTTACAAAAGTATGTGCCATCACTCTCTCTCTCTCTTTTTCCAAGTAACATTTTTTACAGATCAGTTTCATTTGCTGAGAGGCTCACATCCTTTGTGAGGATGGGCCTAAGTGCTGTTGGATGAGAGCCAGAGACTTAACTGAACTGAATCAAACAGAGGTGAAATCAAACAGAAGGCAAAATGGATGTTTGACTGCTTTTTATAAAGTCCCACTCACCTGCTGAGTCATTTACAAGAGGAACAGGAAACTACATATCCCCCTGTCTCTGTCCACTCTAGGAAGTAAAGCATGTTGTAATTGACTGAACTGATGTAACACATCCCACAAAAATTCCCCATGAAGGGTCCTGGCACCCACAAATCTGGGTGCCTGGGCCATGCACACTGCATGGCACCCACAGCCCCCGGGCACCCATGGTCATGGGGCCAAGTTGGCATTCCTGCTTCTGGACCTGATTCACAATGCAAAGAGCTAAGCAGCCAGTTCTGAACATCGCCATCCTATGACACATGACAAGCTTGGAACAGAGGATAGAGGAAGGTGACAATGCCTGAAGAAAAGAAGTGGGGCAAAGATGACAGCTGTGAGGCATTTGATGGGTGTGAGCAGGTGAGCAAAGTGGGAGCAGGATTGTGGAGGGTGGCTATGTCCCTCCCAAAATGGTGGCCGGTATGCCATTGCTCCTACTTCTTATAATGATCAGCTGGAACGGAAACAGTTCAAGGAGTGGAAGAGTCCAAATTTATCGTCCAAGGAGCCCAAAGCCACCCAGAGTGGCTGGGGCAACCAGTCAGATGGGCAGGGTTGTTGTTGCTGTTGCTGCTGCTGCTATTGTTGTTGTTGGCATCTCAGCAGAGCCAATGGAATGGCCCACTTTCCCTTCTCTCAGTAGACTGTGGCTGGACTTTGTGGCTCAGAAGCCTGGGAACACAGACCAGTTTTATTCTTGCTGTCCTTTGCAGTCCTTTGGATCCCTAGCAGTATCCTCAGGCACAAATGGGTGTGAAAGGAAAGTGATGCTGCAGTTGTATGCTGCCTCCTTTTAAATCCCAGTCATTCCCACCATTCAGCAACCTGCTTAACCCAGTGTGGTGTTTCAGGTCTGGGGATTTCCGCCCTTTTTCTGCAGCTTTGGAAGAAGTTTCCTATGTCTCTCTACAGAAGTAAGTTTGTCTTATTTGAGTGTTCATTATTTGAAGCCCATTTTTCTATGTAGAAAGCTATGCATCCCTTTTCACCCTTTGCCCCCTGAAGTGTATTAAAGTTGATCCAGCCCTGTGCATCCTTTCTTCATTTCTCATCATCCCACAGTAATTGCCTGGGCTGATGGAGATAGTCCTACCCTCAAGAATCAAGATTCTACTTCTTTCTTCAGTTGTTGGGCCAGAGGTGTTTTCCTGTTACAGAGCCAGATTCAGAATAATTGGGCCTGAATTGCCATAATGAAGTTGCCGTGGTACCTATTTGAGAACTTTTATTATGACTTCGGAAATAATTTTTGAGTAGGTCATGGTCTGACCTTTCAGATGCTATGACTCTCTTTGTGCCACACCTTTTAATTCACAATTATACATTGTAAACAACCATTTCCGCTGTCTTCCAAATGCCCTGTTTGTGACCTAATCTTCAAAAACAAAGCTTAAAACAGAGCCCAGGAGCCTGAACCTTCTCCCCCATCTGTTGTTTTACTACATTTCTATACTGTCATTTAACAGAAATGTCCCCAAAGTAGCTCATATGCAACTTAAAAAAATTAATAAATCTGTATCTATATTTTGGAAAGTTGCTTGTCTGCCTGTCTTTTCTCTAGGCAACCAAATTTCACAATATAGTTCCGGAGATGAAGGATCTGTTTTTATTCCATTTAGAAGCCATTTTGAATCAACGTTGCAGACTGAATCTTTGAAGCCTGTGCAAATTTTAACCAAATTTTGCGTGACGTTTCCTGAGATCAGGGAGTAGATTTTTTTGTCTACATTTGGATAAAGTTGGACAATATTTTTAATCGTAATGGTGGACTGAATCCTTCAAACTTGCAGTGAACCATTTCTTAGAACTCCCAAGCAACAACTGGCACAAGGCTGCTAGTAATACATATAAAATGAGAACACACTTCAATACAATAATTCAAAAGCAAAACTTATAGTGCAAGAGTGAGGAACCTGAGGCCCCCTGGAATTTGTTGGATTTCAGTTCCCATAAACCAAGCTAGTACAGCCAATGACTAGGGATGATGGGAGTTAGTCCAACAAAATCGGGTTCCCCCATCCCTCTTGTAAAAGTGAAATATGTCTGTGATGGATACCTAAAAGACCCCCAATTTTTTGTGCTTCTCCCCACTCCTGTCACACAATGTTTTTTACATTTCATGGGCCATGCCCCAAATGAAAGAAGACATAGACTTAACCAGTGCTTTTTATCTGGGGGTACGCACACCCCTAAACATTTTTTGAATCGAACGGGAGAAGAAACTAAAAATATTAACATTTTTAGTTTCTTCTCTAGCACAGTGAATCATCAGTTCCATTGCTACCCCTGATGGTGGCCTCATTTCCTGTCACGGTGTTTCCCGAGTCTCAGAGGGAAGCAAGCGTTTAATGTGTGAAGTAGGAGTTGTAATCTAGCATGGTGATTGGTCAGTTTTGTTGTTACCACCTCTGATGGCGGCTTCATTTCCTTTCCCAGTGTAATCCATGTTCTTTGTACTTTTGTCCATTTACTGTATTAGTTTCCCTGATTCGAACTATAAAATGGTGATTTTCTTGAGTCAAAATGAGAGCACCTCTTTTCTGCACTCTGATCACTACCATACTGCTTCTTTTACGCCACTCTGTTTTCAAAGATAATATCTGTATTAGTGTTGATGGGTTAAATCTAATGATAACCCTTCTAATTTTGTGACAAGGAGAAAACTGTGAGCTGCATATCATGCTTTAATTAGGAGCACATTCAAAGAAGACTGTGCAGCTTAAGAGATGAGTTATTTGCTAAGAAAGCTGAAGTTAGCCTTATCATTGCAAGCGATAAGAGAGACAGCTATTGTTCCTCTAAAAAGATCATCACGAATAATTTCCATTAGATATCCTCCACACACCCCTGTGGTTAAAAAAAAAAGCTTCTGTTTCATTATTAAATATTGATTCACTGGCAAAAACTAATGCTCATGTTACTAACAAATATTAACCTGGAATGTGTTTTTAGGCTCTGTATAAAACAAATTACAGATTTAAATAGAAATGCATTATTAAACATTGTACAAAAGTAATTGGCTTCATTGAGCTGTCAGAAAGCCAAAGACCTCCAGCATATGGAGGCAAAACCTATTATTCTAACTGCTGGTTCATCACTATGGTGTGGTGGCTAGAGAGCCAGGCTAAAAGACCAGGGCTCAAATCTTCACTCAGCCATGAAGCTCACTGGTCACCTTGGGGCATTTGCTATCTCTTAGCCTAACCTTCCTCACAGTGCGGCTGTGATGGTAAAATGTGGATGAGAACCACCTTGAGCTCCTTGGCAGCATATAAATGTAAACATATAAATCAATACGTTTCCTAATTGTTCCTCCTCTTCCTCTTTCTTGCCCAATGCAAGGTGGTTCTTTTAAAATGAGATTCAAAAGCAATACAAAACACAACTGAGTGAGAAAATGGAAGATTTTATTCTAAACAGCAAGCAATATGTACATAGCAAGCAAGCGCCTCAATCTGCCACTTGGAAGCCCTCAAGAAGCGGCGAAGTGACTACTCCAGGTAGCCTCAGTTTGCATGGCCCCACGGCTGATCAGTTCATGCACAAGCTTCTCCCAATTCTGGACCAAACCATCCAATTTATAGATAGCTAGATAGCTAGCCTGCCTGGCTTGCCCAACTGACTATGTGCAGATCATTCATTACTGGCTACGTGAAGATTATTCATTAGCCACCCCCTCCTAATGCCTCACTTTCTCAAAACAATGCCCAGCATCAAAGAAGGTACTCAGCACTATCTCTTCCTTCTAACTGATTAGGACATTATAGGCTTAAGAACTTAAGAGACAAGGAGAGGGGTAAGGAACAGAGGCAGGAAGAGGGCAACCATGTCAGATCACTAACTCCTTGAAATACAATTTATCTTCTGGATAGATTGTCCACACATCCTTCTCCTCCGTCTGCTATTGGCTTCACCAGTGCTATAGGATTCAATGCTTCTAGACCCATCACTGTTGAAAGAGATGGCAGACTCAGAAGAGCCTGCAAAGACATTATGTAAGAGTCCCATGAACAAAGCAACTGTGGGGAACTTCTAACCATGCCTCTTGTCGGATCATACCCACTTTTTATTGTACTGCCATCATTACAGGACAGACATGACATCGGAGATCTTTGAAAAGCTCTCCCCACAGTTTTTATATTAAAAAGAAGTAGCTCAGAACATTGGGGGAATCACCTAAATCATGGGTAGGCAAACTAAGGCCCGGGGGCCGGATCCGGCCCAATCGCCTTCTAAATCTGGCCTGCGGACGGTCCAGGAATCAGCGTGTTTTCACATGAGTAGAATGTGTGCTTGTATTTAAAATGTATCTCTGGGTTATTTGTGGGGCCTTCCTGGTATTTTTACATGAGTAGAATGTATGCTTTGATTTAAAATGCATCTCTGGGTTATTTGTGGGGCCTGCCTGGTGTTTTTACGATAGTAGAATGTGTGTTTTTATTTAAAATGCATCTCTGGGTTATTTGTGGGGCACAGGAATTTGTTCATTTCCCCCCCAAAAATATAGTCCAGCCCCCCACAAGGTCTGAGGGACAGTGGACTGAAAAGGTTTGCTGACCCCTGACCTAAATCACAGCAGGGCTGCAGGGCTGGGGAAGGGGATTCCACCACTTCCCCCCTCCTCCTGGAGTCTCTGTTATTTGAAATGACCATTTGGTTGCTACAGATACACACTATCTGCACTTTCTTGGGAAGACCTGAATGCATTTTTGTTCTGACAGGCTTTCCCATCTAGAGTGGCCACTTGTTAGGCTTATTAGTTTTGCTCAAAATGTATTTGAGTTTGTTTTTAACTATCTTATGTGTAAGCGGTAGGGTTCCAGCCTCATATAACTCTAGCCTTTTAAAATTAAGTGTTTGAAGGGGATAAAATCAGTTTGGCCTATGTCACCACTTCCCACCTTGAGATGAAATTGTTCTCCAAGCCTTTGTTATCTTTCTCTTTCCCTGTGTTGATTTCAGTATGCAAGGAGTTCTGAGCTGGCTATTCCAGCACATGGCTTTTGTTTCAGTCCAGAATGGAGTCTAGTGTTTTTCCTTTCCAATAATTTAGATTTTTTGAAACCATTTGTAACTAAGCAATGTACCATATTTTTTGCTCTATAGGACGCACCAGACCACAAGACACACCTAGTTTTTGGAGGAGGAAAACAAGGAAAAAAATATTCTGAATCATAGAAGCCAGAACAGCAAGAGGGATCGCTGCGCAGTGAAAGCAGCAATCCCTCTTGCTGTTTTGGCTTTGGGATAGCTGTGCAGCCTGCATCCACTCCATAACACACACACAAACATTTCCCCTTACTTTTTAGGAGGGAAAAAGTGAGTCTTATAGAGCAAAAAATACGGTATTACACTTTTCTGACTACTGTTTGGAAAAGCACATGAATCTGGCCTTTGAAGAACTTTGTAAGCCAAGCATTTTATGACTTACTGGTTGCGTTATCTGTTTCTATGCTAGGGAAGTGGGAAAGTTTGGAAAGAGCTTTCAAAGGGGGACATTTTCAGACTCAGCGGAAAGGCGCATTTTTAAGGTTTCACAGCCTATATTTCAATGTTTTTCTTTGCTGGATGCTTTGTGATGTTAAATCTCTGCCGGGCTTCTCTTACCAAAGTATACCTGCCTGGCTTCCAGGATCCTACATAAGTAGTCTTGAGACAATGGTTTAGAAGGTGATTAATAAACAAATTGAAATAATAATAGTAGTAGTAATTGGTGAGGCATTCATTAATTTCTAAATTGCCTTTAATTGCTTAAACTGCTTTCTTGTGGGTGGGGCATCTTATTACTTTGTATCCACAGTAATTGTTCATTTTTATAAAAAAATATTATCACTACAAAAATGTAATTTAAACAAATTAGCAAGCAATTGTTCTGGTCATAAAAGAGAAACCAGTCCTTAGAGCTTCCACGCACATGAAACAGAACTGATAGCACATGGCAATTCAGGAATGAGATAGCCACGGCAATTGTACAGGAAGAAACTAGTTGGCCATTTCTTTTCTTTCTTTCTTTTTAAAGTAGGACAAGGAAGAAACGATTATTTAAAGAGACAGTAACACTGAAATGCCTGAATAGTTTGTTACCTCATTGGGTACATGGGCCCTGCAATTCAATTTTAAACAAAAGGACCCCAAAAAATAGAAAAGAAAAGAAAGAATCACAAATTAGATTATTATTATTTTTTTACATATGAAAACATTTCAATGCAACAGGATGGCAATGACATTGTCATGATTTGCTATATAAATTGTGTGAGTGAGTGATGTCTATTTCAGACTAAAAGACTAGCAGGGGGTATTGTTTCCTGTTGCTGTTATGTTATGCCTTTTATGTTTTAACATGTAAACCGCCTTGTGGTTTTTGGATGAAGGGTGGTATGAAAATAATAAAATAAATTAAATTAAAATAAAATAGAAACCTTTATATGCCATGGGAATAAGTGTGCACATTTTTATCCACTGTTCTCCTAAACTCCTTGACAAACCAGGGCTTTCTGAATTATTTTTGACATCCTTTGCCTCGCTTTTGCTGAAGGCATCAGAAAAAAAAACCCATAATGATAACATAATCCAAGATTCTTTTAAAGTGCATAAAAAAAGCTTTAAGGCAATGAGAAGAAATGGTAATGAGCCACAGCAGATGTTGCTGCTTTGGCGCAATTACGGAACGGTAATTACAGATTGAAATAGAAACTTGCAAGAGCAAGAATCTGATCAGCAAGTATTCAGGAAGATAGCAGAAGAGTTATTAATACTTACCATGGTAAGTATTTACCAAGGCATAATGGCTGAAGAATGGAGAAGGAAGACCGGCACGAGCAGAATGGCTCCTAATCACTAGCTGAGAAATGTGTGTGTGTGTGTGTGTGTGTGTGGTGTGTGGCTACATATATATCTCCAAAGCGGTAACTGTTCATTATTCTTATGGGTTCTAGAACTAATAATAGGTGTGCTTATGTCTGATGTTTGAGCCCTTGAATGAGTAGTGAGATAATCACTCAGCACAAATAAAGAGAGCAATCCAAAGTGGTACTACACTGAAAATTTCTCCTCTGCTTGCTTATTTATTTTTTAAAAAAACCCTCATTCTCAATCATTCTCTGAGAAAGGAAATTGCAAATTATGCAAGGGGAGAGAAAGATTTGGTGAAATTCTTGTGGATGGTGAGGAGAGATTTTGATGCACCACTTACAGTGGTGCCCTGCAAGACGAATGCCTCGCAAGACGGAAAACTCGCTAGACGAAAGGGTTTTCCGTTTTTTGAGCTGCTTCGCAAGACGAATTTCCCTATGGGCTTGCTTCGCAAGACGAAAAAGTCTTGCAAGTTTGTTTCCTTTTTCTTAACACCATTAATACAGTTGCGACTTGACTTTGAGGAGCAACTCATAGAACGCAGTGTACATAGTAGCCTTTTTTGAGGTTTTTAAAGACTTTGGTGATTTTTGAAGCTTTCCCAAAACTTCTTTTGCAGCCATTTGGTAAGTTAAGCTTTTAAAACTTTTTTTTTTTGGGGGGGTGGATTTTGGGTTGGGGTGTTTGGCATTCAAGCACTTGGTGTTGGGGAGGGGTTTGCAAGAATCTGGAAGCTTGTGTTTTTTTTCCTGCATTTTTATGATTTTCTGTGACCATTGGGCCACTCTGCTGTTTTTTTAAAAAAATTCTGGATTTGAATTTCTGTGTTCTGGGTGGCTGGGGGAACAGTTGGGGAGGGGTTTGCAAGAATCTGGAAGCTTGTGTTTTTTTCCTGCATTTTTATGATTTTCTGTGACCATTGGGCCACTCTGCTGTTTTTTTTAAAAAAATTATGGGTTTGAATTTTGAAATGCTCTTTACAGTATGTGTGACTTTAAAGAGCACTTAATAAACTCTTGTTGTACCAAATTTGGCTATGTTTGGACTTTTTTTGACCATAGGAACGCATTAATTGATTTTCAATGCATTCCTATGGGATTTCGTGCTTCGCAAGATGAAAAATTCGCTAGACGAAAAAATTCATGGAATGAATTAATTTTGTCTTGCAAGGCACCACTGTATTGGCAAGGGCCTTTTTCCCCATTCTACAAATTGTCTTTTCAGTGGTCTGCACCTTTCCTTCCTGAATTCCCTGATTGTGGCGTTTGCTGTGTTTTCCCATATCCATGGGCTGACTGGAAGGCTGTCTACTGTGCAGTTGACAGGTGTTCTGCTGTTTTTATTTCATATGGCGCCTTTTTGACTTTTAAATAAACCAGTATGAAAAGTCCACCCCTCCCCAGGTAAAGGAAGGACTTTCCTTGAAAACAATCTCAGTGACAACACTGATCTCACCACGTCAGTGACTTCTTGTGCTTCAGTTAAAGCTCAGGGGAAGACATCATGAGGTAACTGCGCCCATTGTGTTATATTGGATCAGGAAGATCAAGCAGCTAGAGAGGCTGCAGAGTCCTGGGAAAATGCTTATTGGAAAAACACATGCCACACACAGTCATCTTGAAATGATAAAATAAGCTCAACACCATACCCTGGCATCCCCAGGGGACTGTAAAAAATAAATAAATCATCCCTATCTGAGATACTGGATCTCTTCTACCAATCAGTGGAGAGAATGCAAAGGTAGAGTAAAATGGAACTAATGGTCTGGCTCACTATAAACCAGCTTCCAATATTCTTGTCCTGCTCATTATAAAAAATGGCCAGTCTGTATAATTTGTACAATTGCATCATGTAGATATTGCATCATATTGATATCAAAACTACTTTTAAATGTTGACTATGGAACTTTATTTCTTTTTTTCTTTTTCTAATAATCTTTATTAATTTAAATTACACACATATACAAAGAATTCACAATCTCAAACAACAAAAAGAAAATTAAAGAAAAAAGAATTAAGAAAAGAGAAAAGAAGAAAATACAGAAAAAAGAAAGAAGAAAAAGCAGATTTACGTGCATAAAAAAAACCCTTAATCTTCCTAATTTTATATGCAAAAAGATGGAAAGATTCATCCGTACCCACCATGGAAGAATGATTGCTAAAATTATTGGACTTAGCTAAGGTGGTGAAGTTGATGTGTTTAATCAGAGAAAAATCATTGTCAGAATTTACTAAAGATTGGAAATTCCTTATAGACTTTTTGTACGAAAAAGAAAATATATCTGGGTTTGAGGATTCATGCTAATATTGGTTTATAGCAAGTGGAACTGTTGGATGTTATCTTAGAGTGGATGCTATGACCAATTTCCTATATATAGCTGACAAAAAATCAGAAGGTCTCTTCTTTCTTTCTTTCTTTCTTTCTTTCTTTCTGGTTTGCGTTTTGTTTAGATTAGTTTTTTTTACCTTTGATAAAAAGATATTTGATATTGACTTTTGTATCCATTTCCAAACTTTAATAAAATCTATTTTAAAAACTACTTTAAAATTTTGTTTGAATTCCTTTCTATCCGTAAATAAAGCTCTTTCATGATTTTTTTAAAAAAAATTATTAAGATTGTTGATACCCATTCTAATAAAACATTTGTTTCTGTTTGCCAACATGATTAGTCACTAGAAATATGTGCAATGAAAGTGAGGTAACACGAGCACAGATGTCATAAAGAATAATGCCTTTACAGATCTTTAGGCAGCTAATATTCTCACAGTGTTTCATTCTGTGCTAACAGAAATACAGAACCATGTAGGTGAATGTGTATGTTTTCAGGTCCATTAAACCTCTAGTTCTTCCCAATAGATCACAATTAGGGAACACTTGGGCAGAACACAATGCTGTTCTGAAAGTTTAGAAGCAAGTTGAGTAGCTTTTGGAAACATCTCATTTCTTCCTTGTGGATGGATCTGGTGATTTAGCAGTTTACCAGACAAATGGGATCTCTGGTCATAAGAACCTAAGAAGGGCCCTGCTGGATCAGGCCCGTGGCCCATCTAGTCCAGCATCTTCTCCTCACAGTTCTCTTTTTCACAGAGTGAAAAAGTATTTTCTTTTATGCGTCCCGAATCTTCCAACACTCCGTTTCATCAAATGTCCATGCGTTCTAGTGTTATAAGAGAGCAAGGGTGGCAATAAAATATTGGGGGGCTCAGATAAGCCTCACATCACATAACTGATCACAAGACAATGGCAATGCCTATCAACTTTGGCTCCCACCCAAGCCCCCTCAAATATTTTATTGGGCGGCTGAAGGGACCTCGGCCCCAAGGAGTTGTCTTCTATGTAACAGAGGGAGAGAACCTTTTCTCTATCCACTTTCTCCATGCCATGCATAATTTTATAAATTTCTATCATATCTCCTCTTCCTTGCCTTTTCTGCAAACTGAAAATGCTGTACAGTAACTTTTATTCGTAAGGGAGTTGCTCCATCTTCTTGATCATTTTGCTTGCCTTTTCCCGAACCTCTTCCAACTCTGCAGAATCCTTTTTGAGGTGAAGGAACCAGAACTGTACACAGTGTTCCAAATGCAACCTCACCATAGATTTGTATAATGGCATTATGAGGTCAGCAGTTTTCTTTTCAGTTCCTTTCCTAATGATCCCTAGCATGGAATTTGCTTTTTCATGGCCACTGCACACAGAGTTGAGATTTTCATCAAGCTATTATAAACCCAAGGTCTTGTCCCTGTTCTCACCACCAGTTCAGCTCACACGAGAGTATATGTGAGATTAAGATTTATTTTGCCCCGACATGCTTCACTTTACACTTGTTTATACGGAACTGCATTTCCCATTTTACCACCCATTCACTCAGTTTGTAGGGGTCCTTTTGGAGTGATCTCTGGGAGCTGTCCCACCCCAAGCTGCATAGAATGAGGTTTTGTGCCAGTAGTGCCTGGGCGCCAACTGAGCAGTTTTCAAAGCTGCCCTTTAAGACCATAAACACCCTGTTCTCTCAGTGGCCAACCAGATGCCGATGGGAAAGCAGCAAGCAGGATTCGAGGACACAAACACTCTCCCCTACTTTGGTTTCTATCAACTGGTATTCAGAGTTCTGAACAAGGGCACCCATTTCACTTCTTACTTTCCTACTTTCACTTCTTGAGTAGGGCTTACTGGAAAGCCTGAAGATACCCAATGTAGACAATGCCTTCTGATCCGGCTGCCTGGTTTTGCTCATAGCATTCTCTGCTCCTGGGGTTTGTGGGGAGGTGATTTAAGGGTGGGACCAGACCCTTAAATCTCCTTGAGTGGGGGCAACTTCTGGAAAGCCAATATCAGTGCATTTATCAAGGTTTGTTTACTCCCATTGATCCCTGTATGTGTTGGGATCAAAAGTGGATTCCTCCTCTGAGGAGCAGGTGCCACCTCATTCTGGTTCTGGGCTAGTTCTGGTGAGAAGATGTTAAGAAACAATAAGCTGCCCTGAACTACCTACTGGCTTTTGAGCAGAACAATATATTGCAACTAACTCATTTTGATACAGAAATGGAATTGCTGTTACAGTGGTACCTCGAGTTACATATGCTTCAGGTTACAGACTCCGCTAACCCAGAAATAGTACCTCGGGTTAAGAACTTTGCTTCAGGATGAGAACAGAAATTGTGCTCCGGCAGAATGGCGGCAGCAGGAGGCCCCATTAGCTAAAGTGGTGCTTCAGGTTAAGAACAGTTTCAGGTTAAGAATGGACCTCCGGAACAAATTAAGTACTTAACCTGAGGTACCACTGTATAGGATGGTCAACAGTGAGAGATACATCCATGCAATCACATGGGATTGTCAAGAACAGGCTTCCTCAAACTCGGCCCTCCAGATGTTTTTGGCCTACAATTCCCATCATCCCTGACCACTGGTCCTCCTAGCTAGGGACCATGGGAGTTGTAGGCCTAAAACATCGGGAGGTGAGGGCTGAGTTTGGGAAAGCCTGGTCAAGAGGGATATTAGGTAAATGAACCATTTACACAACACACATCTATCTAGGCACAGGGATTGTTGTGAAGGATCTTTCTCCCTTGCCACGAGGCCACATTGTCTTTGCCATCTCCAGTTGGGAAGGTTATGAGCTGTTGCTGGAAAAGAGAACTCTTTTATTTGTCTTTGTCAGCCTTGTTATTCTGTAGGCTCTGACTGTTGTAGAATAAGCAGTTGTTTTTGAAGGAGAAGGCACTCCTTCAGCTTTTCTTTCCCTGCCCCACACAGCAGAAGTGCTAGTGAAGTAATCACCCTCTAATGTTTTGATGACTGCACCATCATTTGGAAATAGCCATGCATTATCTCAACTTGCTGATCCAATACTTCAGCACTTCTTAAAAGTCTCTGAACTGCTCTCTACACAACAACAGCATGTAGAGACTTCAGCATTTCCAATCATTACAAGATAAACTGAAGCTTGATTTCTTTTCTTTCTTTCTTTTTAAATAAAAAAATCTCTTCATCAACAGCCACTTTGTGGAAAAAAAATCATCCCACCTAGGAAGTCAATTGATTTGGCAGGTGGAAATGCATATCCTTCACTTTTCTTCTTATCTAGGGTCACCTTTTATTTATTTTTAACTTGTAGCGTGAATGAGAACATTCTCTGCAGAGGTGACTATTTTTTTTGTAGCCATCTTGGAGGGGAGGTGCCCCCCAATAATATATAAATCAATTAAGTACCAGTTTTTAAAAGCCATTGTTTGGATTATAATGCATTATTTCAGAATGAATTGTCTTTGTCCCAGTTGGAAAACAAGTGTTGACATAAAGGTTATTAAGGAAATGGCACTCAAAAAGGTCTGCCCAGCTTGTGATCCACCAAGCTGAGTACAGCTTAGGAGTCACAAATTGTGGCTTACAGAGAGTGCATAACAACCCACCCATGCCCATTTTGACATATTTTTAGTATCACATTTATAGCCAACCTTCCATCATGAAAACCATGTAGGGTCTCCCATCCTAACACTGATCAGACCCAGACCTGCTCAGCATCCGCAAGGCACTGACATCACATGCCTCCAAGCACATGTAAATCATATTGCTTCCCCCAAAGAAACTTTGGAACTTTAGGTTGTTAAGCTTCCTGGGAATCATTGCTATGTTATGGGATAGGCTGGAGTTCCCAGAATACTGCAGTGGAAGCCATGGATTTTAAATGTATGGTGTGAATGTGACCTATACCCTGGGACCTACCAGTTCGAGGTAGACAACCCCCCCTTTTTTTTTTTGCCGGAGAACTGTTTTCAGCGCAACTTTATTAAGTAGGAAACATAGATTTACTAACCATTTGATGATGATTCTATATGGTTTTGCTTTTATATATGTCTGAGACCTGGTTTGCACATAGACACACACAGAAATGCTTTTCCTATACTTGAATTTGTGAACTGACTTTAATGAAAAATATTGCATTTGAAGTTTCAAAAGGAGACATGAAACATCTGTAGTGATGGCTGATGGGCACATGCCTGTCAACAGCTGCTATTACAGTCACCATGTGGTCAACACACATTTGTGAAATAGCCCTGAGCTTTGTTGATGCAAACTTCTCTGTGTGAATAAGAGCCAATTTACACACTAAGACAGCAACTATGGGTAGCTGGCAGAACTTATATTGGTTTATGTTCAACTGGAGTAAATTACCCTTATTCCAAATTCTGCTCAAGTGTTGAGTCAATCTGCTTCTGGCAGAGGGAAAACAGACCTTTAAAATACAGTTTGAATTGCATCGCCCTTTTGGCTAATGAAAGTTCCACTCAGGGCTGGTCCAATTCATTTTGGCACTTGAAGTGAAGCAGAAAATGGCATTCCCCCGACCAAGGAATAAAGGACAAGTGAAAAAGCACACCAGTGCAAGTAGATAAATAGACACCGGTGTGATGGGATGGTAAATGGCGTTTCTGTGTGCTCTGGCTTCCATCATAGTTTCCCGTTGTGCCAGAAATGGTTCAGTCATGCTGGCTACGTGACCCGGAAAGCTGTCTGCGGACAAACACCGGCTCCCTCGGCCTGAAAGCGAGATGAGCGCCACACCCCATAGTTGCCTTTGACTGGACTTAACTGTCCAGGGGTCCTTCACCTTTACATAAGCTATAGAAAGATTGTTCCAGAAGAACCCAGTGAGTGTCTTAATTTCCACTCAAAGGCTACAGTTGGACCATGCATTCATTTATGCACCCATTGTTGGCTAAGCAGATTTTGTAGTAGATGATGTAAAAGATATTTTGCTGAGCTCATTGTACTGACTTTGAACCACAGTTGACGTGAGAAATATTTGCACAGCGGAGTGCCCCATTTTGTCACAAGCTTGTCATAAAACTTCCAAATATGACTCCCTTGGCGACTGCCCTTTTCACCTTATTTGTAAGCGATAATGGGAGGCCTAGAGAGGAACTGCCTTTATCGAATAAGGAAAAGGGCATTTAAAAGTATCAAATATGACAACTTGTCAGTTCGCATGCAACACAAGGCCAGATCCTTAGCAGGAATGTCTAAAAGCTCTGTGGTGAAAAAGACATCAGACAATTTTAACATCTAACAATACAACACAGAGGAGGGGCAGAATGTGTTTTGACACAACGTAAAGCCCTTAGTGAACTTGTAGCATTCAAAATATGAGGGGCCAATATGGAGAAAGGTTGTTAAACAACAGAGTGGTGTAAAAACCTCTGCTATTCAGAATTCTCTTTCAATCTGCCAAGGATTGTGGTCTATTAGTAGACCTCAGTGCAGAAAAGCATAATTCCATAGCATAGAAATTAAGAGAAACACCCCTCAGTCTCCATATCTAGCATGTGAAGTTAATTCTTCAAGGCCTTTCAAAAGGACTGGAGTGTGGTAGCCTTCCAGCTGTCAATGAGTTACAGAGCCATAGGGCCACCACAGAAAATTCTCTCTCTCTCTCTCTCTCTCTCTCTCTCTCTCTCTCTCTCTCTCTCTCTCTCTTTCAATATATAGCTTTCTCTCCTTCCAAGCTCAGGGGCGGAGGAAGGGGTGTGTGGTGGGGGCAGGCAGCCCCGGGTGTCACCACTGAGAGGGACGACAAAATGCTGGGTGGTACTTACTGCGGGGCCTGCAGTGTGCCGGCGCCATGCGTGCCTCCTGGGAGAGACGAGGTGCCTTGGGTGTGCGCAGGCTTCACGCTGCCCAAACGGTCCACCCACTAGTCTGGAAGCAAGGGATGATGGGAGTTGTAGTCCAGCAACAGCTGGAGACCCAAGTTTGGGAAGCCCTGAATAAGTAGTGGGAAAAATAAGAAGGGCCTTCATTGCTTTTTTTAAAAAAATATGCATGGGGACAGATTGAAATGGGTTCAGTAATCTGATCAGTGAATTTGCCACTGGTTTGTGAGGTGCTGGGGTTTCCCCAGCTGGGTCTTTATCTAGTACTCTGGTGGTCTTATGGCAATGCATTGTCTTTGGGAAATTCAACCCTGTCCAGTGCTATGTCTCCAATAGTGGTCATCACTGATATAGAAGGAACAGCTTCAAAATGATGTGAAGGAGAGTTAAACATCCTGTAACTTAAGGTCCACAACTCAAGTATCAATCCAGAAAATTGCAAGAGATTCTTCGCTAGGTTTATCCAATTCTTCTTTGAACACCATGCCAGGACCTACCTTTCCTTTAATTTTGTTCCTCTGATATTTTCTCCTGATTCCCAGTTCAAATTCGTTAATGCCCAATTTGTAGTCATTAGTTCTTTTACCCACAGCTGTCTTTATCCTAAATAGCGTTCCCCTTCTAACTTGTTATCAGTTCTTATAAATTTGCACAGTCCTATCACATTCCTGCTCAGTCTTCTTCTTCTTTATCTCAGCTAAAAATGTTTTGATGTAGCTAGCATAATTTTCCAGCTGTTAAGAGTTTCTTTGCATAATCATGCCTTCAGCCATGGCATTATTATCCATTATGAACACGTATTTGTAGGTGGGCAGTCAAGACGCAGTTAGGGAAATTTGTTTTCCAAGTAAATGCCAGGGCCATCCCTCATTTGTCAGACAATGGAGCAAAATGAGCCTGATGATATATGAAGGCTTAAGCATCTTCTATCCTTGAAACCGATGGCAATGGAAAAATGTAGTGTGGTGTAATGTAGGGATGGGAAACTTGTGACGCCCAGATGTTGCTAGAGTCCAACTCCCATCAGCTCCAGCCAGCATGGTCAATAATTATGGGTGATGGGAGTTGTGGTCCAACAACATACAGTGGTACCTCGGGTTAAGTACTTAATTCGTTCCGGAGGTCCATTCTTAACCTGAAACTGTTATTAACCTGAAGCACCACTTTAGCTAATGGTGCCTCCTGCTGCCGCAGCACTGCCAGAGCACGATTTCTGTTCTCATCCTGAAGCAATGTTCTTAACTCGAGGTACTATTTCTGTGTTAGCAGAGTCTGTAACCTGAAGCGTATGTAACCCGAGGTACCACCGTATTGAGGGCTGCAGCCTCATCATGACTAGTGTAATGGATTCAACCAAGGAGACCTAGATTAGTGATGGGTGACACTCTCCCTGGTTCTGTTTATATTACTAATTATAATGATATTGCTCAGTTTCTTCCAAGGCAGTTGCCCCCAGTAGAAGTATGATGGTTTGATACTTCCCCCAGATTTAAAATATTAGAGCTGTGTGAAAACCATTGAATAATTAGGGTCAGAACCACACATCAGCCCAGGAGACGTTGATCAGGTCAAATCAATTCCTACTGGAATTCAGAAAGATGGAATCCCTCAAGCACCCCTACTAAGTGTGGCAATACCATGAACACCCCCATCTTCTTGAGGCAGGGTCCTGCCAGAAGATGAGCTTATGCTGCAGCCTTCCATAATCAAGCAGGCTGACGTCCATTGAGGTTTAAACAGGGAAACATGAACCCTCTTTTAGTACTCTTAAAACTATTCCTCTAGGGGCCACAGAGCCACATGTGGTGACCTTGCCCTTCTGCTCCAGCTGTACCTTCTCATGTTGACTGGTAGAGTTTGGAGAGGCATTTTAAGAAAGTTCAGCTGAACACACTTGCAGTCGTTCTTGGTATCAGGAACCACTGAGAAGGCCTCCTGGCCCATGTTCTTCAGTCATGTTCTAGGTCCAGAGACATTCTGGAGAAATGACTGCACTTGGCTTTGCTTTGTGCCTTGATCACTCCATTGTGCTTTTTAAAGTATGGGAATTTGAAGTGTGATTGTGGTTCTGTAATTAATTCTGTAGAGTGTTTGGGGGAAGGTGGGGTTTTGTTTCTTTAAAGCATACTGGAACTTGAAGCTTTCGATCATTATGTATATTGAAGTTGAACAAGAACACTTAAGTGAACAAACGGAGAATGAATTATTGCCATGAATGATGTCATTCGCCAGTTGATTGCCTCTAGGCCGCAACCAGTTGAGTGAAGTGAACTTCATTATCGGCCCTATTTTTAAAAAACATATAAACAATATTATTAATGAACTTTGTCACATCTCTCATCTAAAGGTTACATTTATGCACTGAATATGGTGAGCTAGCGTATTCTTGACTTTAGTTTCAGAATTAATTTTTCTCCATGCACGAGCGATGTTTCTAAACTTTAAACAGCTTGATTGATGACTTGGCTTGGAGAAGCAGCGTCAAATAACAAATCACATCACCGTAGGAAGTCTCAAAGAAACTGAGTGAGGCTGTGTGAATGTTTTAACAGGTGGATGTTATACTGCCTGGCTTTTCAGACTCCATACATCAATCCTAGATGTCCTGTTTCTTTTTCAGATATCCACTAGAGTAACATTTTACTTGCTCAAGCCACTCGCTACTGAAGGTATGCAGACATTTGTTTTGTGCATTTTTTAGAGTGCAGCACATTAACAATAATGCTCAAGGCTTTATCCACACTTAGAATTTGCCCCGCTGTTTCCAGGTACAGGTCTGTGTGCTTAAAAACTCCATGTCTGTGCATTGTTTTGTTTTGGTTTTTGTTCTGGAACTTTCCCCATGCAAATCCGCTCTTTAGCATTCAACTGGAGCAAATTTCAACTTGGGCTTTCCACTGATTGCCATTTGTTCCATGGAGCTTTAAAGAGCTGATTTTTGCAGGAAAAGCTCCAGAGAGAGAGAGAGAGAGAAGTGCATAGACACAGAGTCTCATAGCACAGACTGTGCCTGGAAAGAGAGGAGGAAAGGTAAGTGTGGACAAGTCCACAGTGAAACAGAAATGTACAGATTGGGACACACAAACATGCGTAAGTTAATGGAATAGAGGATGCCATTTCCCCACTCCGCACAACTGTTTAAGTGGCCAAGGACTCACTTTGTCTCTTTCAGAGGCAAGAGTTGATTCTGCTATCAGTAAGTCAGCTGACCAAGAAGGGTGGTCTCTTCAGCAACACACATTTCCTTCCTAATGTGGCTGAGGGTTGGTCATGTTTAGTACCCTCTGCTGACCGGGATGTATGTTTACAACCCATGTTTGTATACCCTATGGGTAGTAAGTACAGTGGTATCTTGGGTTAAGAACTTAATTCGTTCTGGAGGTCCGTTCTTAACCTGAAACTGTTCTTAACTTGAAGAACCACTTTAGCTAATGGGGCCTCCTGCTGCCACCGCGCCGCTGCTGTTCTTATCCTAAAGCAAAGTTCTTAACCCGAGGTAATATTTCTGGGTTAGCGGAGTCTGTAACCTGAAGCGTCTGTAACCTGAGGTACCACTGTATCAGGGTTTTTCTTTTTTTGGGGGGTGGAAGAGACACGAGGGCATTTGAACCCCATATTTTTCTATAAGTGCAAAGAATCTCTCTCTTCTGTAATCCAGGGCTTTTCCCAGCTGGAACTCTTTGGAACTCAGTTCCGGCATCTCTTAGGTGGGCATCATCATTGCTATTCTAAGGAAACAAGGGAGGTGTTCATGGTGTGTTCTGGCACCTCTTTTTCTAGAAAAATAGCACTGATTTTGACATACGTGCATATTTCAAACCAGCCAACAAAAGAAACTTGTTTTGCTTCTCTTGAAATGGAGAGACAAGCTAATCTTTGACTCTTTTCCTTTCTGGTTGTGACGGCCAAGCGAGGCCTCCCCTCTAAAGAGGAAAAGTGTGACAATTCACTCCTCACTTTTGACAGGGTGCCTGCACAATCAAATAATGTGGCATGAAGACAAATAACCTGCCCTCGTTCACTGGAGAAATTCAAATGCTCCTCCCGAGTGCTAAAATAAAGGCTTTCAAAGAGCTGTGGCAAAAGAATCAAGGAACCGCAGTGCGGGCAGCAACGATCTCCCTTCGCTTAGTATATGTTTAATAAAATAAGACGTAGATTTAAAGCAAGGTAGCAGGGGGAATGGGTCATTAACTGCGATAAAGTGGCCATAATGTAAGGAGACAGATTAATCATGACAATGATGATGTCCTTGATGATGATGAATGCAAAAGCAGTGGCATTTCTCAATGGCTTTTGTCCCTAAATTCCTTTTAATCTGCCCTTTGCCTGGACAATTTCTGGGGCAGGAGGAGGCCTGTTCACACTCGTAACATTGCTGCCCCCCCATGATTGTGTACAGGTGCGTGACTGCAGGGAGAAAAGCCAGCAGGCCCAGCAGGCATTTCTGTTCTCCTGACTGAGGGGAAGCCATCGTTGCAAAGATGGCTGCCGTTTCGCTGTGTTTATAGCTTGATTCACATCTCCTTTTCTCCACACACACTACCTCGCAATGCACCGCCTGACAATCATGTGCAATTGCCCATAGATCATTCTGTGGTGAGGTAAGCACTCAAGGGCAGACTCATCAAAGGAAATTTCCCAAGGCGAACATAGGAAGCTGCAGCAAACCAAGTCAGACCATTTGGCAAATCTAGCTCCATATTGTCTCCACTGACTGGCAGCCAACCTCCAGGGTTTCAGGGAGAAGTCTTTTCTGTCATGCCCTCCAACATTTCTTCAATGGAAATAGGGATGTCCAGTGATGTATGGAAGTGAAAGCTGGACCATAAAGAAGGCTGATTGCCAAAGAATTGATGCTTTTGAATTATGGTGCTGGAGGAGACTCTTGAGAGTCCCATGGACTGCAAGAAGCTCAAACCTATCCATTCTGAAGGAAATCAGCCCTGAGTGTTCACTGGAAGAACAGATTGTGAAGTTGAGGCTCCAATACTTTGGCCACCTCATGAGAAAGGAAGACTCCCTGGAAAAGACCCTGATGTTGGGAAAGATGGAGGGCACAAGGAGAAGGGGACGACAGAGGACGAGATGGTTGGACAGTGTTCGCAAAGCTACAAACATGAGTTTGACCAAACTGCGGGAGGCAGTGGAAGACAGGAGTGCCTGGCGTGCTCTGGTCCATGGGGTCACGAAGAGTCTGACATGACTAAGCGACTAAACAACAACAATTCCATTATCATCATCATCATCGTTGTCACCATCAACATTATTACAGTTGTACCTTGGTCTCAAATGACTTGGTACTCGGACGTTTTGGCTCCCGAATACTGCAAATCTGGCTCCCCGCTCTACCCCGGGGCCGCAGCTGATTGGCTGGTGGTGCAGGTCACATGGGTGACCTGCAGCCTAGTGGATGGCCCAGGGGTCGGAGCAACGGGCAGGCATGACCTTGTGGGCCAGAGAAGCTGCCCCCGGTTGCAAAAGCCATCCACGTCAGGACTGGTGAGCTGTCATATACAACGGACATAAAATGCTTTTTCTTTACCAGTCTAGCTAAGTCTTAAGAATAGGTAAATTTGTCATTTTTGCTTGGTCTCAGTTTCATATTGTTCCAAGTTTAACTTCAGTTCACATTTCTGCAGAAATTTGTAGGTGTTTAGTTGTGAGGGGTTTTTTTCTTAAATATGAAAAAAAAATTCAACAGCTTTTTAGTGGATATGCGGTTTTGATTAACATACACATTTTTGCATGCCCTCCTCAAGTAGTGCATTTTTCTATGTCATTTGTATGCAAGCATTCCTCTAACACATACATTTCTGTACAATTTATTATTATTATTATTATTTGTTTGGCTGGGGAACTGTACTGCCAACTTCTGGGAAGAGCAAAGAGCAAAGGATAATTGTGTTTCAGTTTGCATACTGGTTTGAGAATTCTGCCCCGTTCCTAACTGAGAGTACCAGTTGTGACTCTTACATATCACATGAAGCTTAGTCCTCAGCTATCAGAAATTTAGGCAGTGGAGATGGCTCCATTAAAGAGAATGGGGCAGAGCCTGCTAAACTCAGTCTGCCTTTAGACTAAGGTTGCCAGATTTTTTTCAAAGAATCCGGGGGCACTTTTTTTTTAAAGAGAAAAAAGTTTTTTTTAAAAAAAGAAGTAATACCTTCTCTTTTGTGGTCTCCTCTGTTGCACAGCCTTCCTCTGGGCCCTGGCCTGCTCTCCTGGGGTGCTAGCCACCGTGAAGTAGGCTCGGGTCGGGCCTGGGCTCGGCCACGTGTTCTTGCCCTCCCAGTGCTCTCCTATCTCTCCTTCTCAGTGGCGGCAGTGGCGCGGCAAAGTTGGGGCTCCCCTCTTTTTTCTCCTTCCTATTTCTCTCTCTTCTTTCTCCTTCTCCCTGCATCAGCTCCATGGTTTTCCTGGCCCCAGAGTGCCGCTGGGCAGTCAACCGGGTGGCCTGGCGCTCTCACTCCTGGCTCAATTTGGGTCACAAGTGGGGGGGGGTCAGCGGTTCCCCCAGTTGACGCGCTGGGGTCAGTGGTTCCCCTCAGCAGCGGCAGAATCAGCAGCCCGGAGCCAGTCTGGTAGTGGTTGGCTCTGGCTGGCTTCAGGAGCTGCCTGCTGCCGTGGCACCTGCCATTTTGCCTTGCCAGAAGTCCCCATATGATGTGTCTTGTGCCATTGAACCACTCACACAAATTCATTCCCTACTAATAAATCTACAACACTTAAAATATAGATTTGGGGACAGTAAATGAAATCCAGGGACATTCCGGGGACGGATTTTGTCCCAGGACAGATTTGTAAATCTGGGGACTGTCCCTGGGAAATGGGGACGTCTGGTAACCATACTTTAGACAGACCCAGCCTGCCTGCCTGCCGTCTTACCTGCAACTAGTTGAAGAAGTGAACACTGCCTGTTAGCTTCCTCCCCTTTTGTCTCAGTGTTGCTTTTGTAGAACTCAGGGAGGAACAAAACCAGAATTAATTGGCTCTGCCTGCCGCCCAATTTGGCGCCACCTACTGTTGGGCTCCCTGTTCTTCCATCCTACCACTCCCAATGGGCACCAGCCGCCACTGAGTTGAGGTAATGCTGCATTGGATCTGCAAAGACGTGAAGCTGAAAATAAAGACACTGAACAAAACAGTATGTTCTGTTCAAATCATGAAAAGAGTTCCTGTCAGTTATTCCTGCTGCAGAGAACTATCCAAAAAAGTTGCAGATTAGCAATTCTTTTAAATAGAATTTTGCTTAAAACATCTGATAAGTTTCTGTTTTGATATTCTTGGCACACGTCTTGTAGCAGAGCATTTTCATCTCCTTCAAAAAGAAAGAGAAGAGAAGAGAAATGCAAGCGTGTTGTGTCCGCTCCCCCTTCCTTTTCCTCTGCACATTGTCTTCAATCCTCGATGCTTCAAGCCCCAGGGGAGAACAGACTGGTTTGATATTAAGTGTTATGGCATTTGCTGATGCTTTGCAACGGGTAACTGGTGTGAAAGAACCAGGTTATGAAGAAAACTTGACCTTTCAGATTACTAGGTGATTTGTGCTGTCAGTGCGTATGCCGTGTTCGACAGTCCCAGACCGAGATAAATAACACAAGACATTAGGGGGCATTCGGAAGAAAAGTGGCCCAACGTTTTGTCAAAACCATGGTAATAAACCTTAATCCTGCTAATGGCAGATAAAAGGAGGCTTGGAAATACAGCTAAACGTTTACAGGGTGGGGAGGGATGGTATCTGCTTTATCATCATGTTTTAGGGCTTTCAGTGAGAAATGGGAGACCAGAAGCTACAGTAAATAGTACAGATTACAGTAAACCAATTTGCTTTCTGTATGGCTTGGAGATTTCTGGTGGGGCTATTTAATAAAGTGAGGAGGTTTCCCACTGGCTTTGTATTATCACACTGGATAATTCCTCTTGACTTGCATTATGGCTTGTAAACAGCCAAACACACACACACACACACACACCACACTCCAGCCACCTTACCACACATCCGCCCCTTGTTGTACAGAGAAGATGCCATCTCTTAGTTCTTTCAGACCAAAGAGCAATTAGTGCCATGCTGGGAATTCCTTCCTTCTCTCTTCTCCCCCGCCCCTTCTGAATGAGAAAATGTTCAAAAATAATCAAAGGGGTATGACTTTATAGTGGTCAGGGACTGGCTGGATGAGGAAGAGTGGTGGGTGCCAAGGATGACACAGAATATGACTTAAACCCGGGATTGTGGTGGTGGGACACTGGGGAGCAGTCTGGCGAAGGGACGAGCTGGGAGGTTCTTGAAGCAGAAGGCTTGAGTGATCAAGCAGGGTCAGAAGAAAGAGGCCCTTCCAGGACAAGGCTAGAGGTTGAGAGTCACAGTGCAGACTCAAGCAGAGAGGAGTCCCTTTGCTACCCAGCAGCAGGACAGACTCTGCCACCCACCTCAAGGAGAGTGCTGAACATTGCTGAGCAATGGTCCAGGCAGGCTCAGAGCGGGAGGCTACCATCCTTGTCACAGTCTCTGTCTGATTGGGAGGGATCCAGAGTGAGAAGCTAGAGGGGGGAGGTGGGGCCACTAATCAGTTTCAGCAACGTCTCAAGCTGAATGATTCGAGCCGAGTAACTCTGCTGTGTTGTGAATAAAAGCTAATTGCATTTCGTTCCTCACCTTCTTTCCTGGCCTGTGTATGACCTTTGCTCGCCTGACAGCTCCTTGATATATACCATATTTTTTGCTCCATTGGACGCACCGGACCATAGGACGCACCGGATTATAGGAGGGGGAGAACAGGGAATTTTTTTTCTTGTTCTCCCCCTCTAAAACAAGGTGCGTTCAAGGTCCATTCACCAGAGCTTGTGGGGCTGGCGGTGGGGGGAAGCGCTGCTTTCCCCCACCGCCAGCCTCAAAGATCCCTGAAGCCTTTGGAGCGCAGCACCCCGCTGCCCTGGAGAGGCTGTGCGCGCAGCGGTCACCAAGCTAGAGCAGCAAGACGCAGCCCTCCGTCTCGCTGTTCTGGCTTGAGAACAGCCTTGCCAGCTTCTGCAGGACAGCAGGGTGAAGGCACCCCGCTGCCCTGGAGAGGCTGTGCGTGCAGCCATCCCCAAGCTAGAGCAGCGAGACGGAGCGCTCCGCAGTGCTCCGTCTTCCTGTTCTGGCTTTGGGTTTAGCGGCGCAGCCTGCATTCGCTCTATAGGACGCACACACATTTCCACTAATTTTTGGAGGGGAAAATGTGCGTCCTATAGAACAAAAAATATGGTAGTTTGCAAAAGACATATTTTTAAAAAGCTTGTGCCTGAGTTAGAATGTCCAGCTATGACTTGACAGACCCAGGTCCAAATCCCAGCTCAGCTGTCTAGCTCACCAGGTGACCATGGGCCTAGACTCTGTCTATTGACTTAACCTACCTCTCAGGATTGTTACAAATGGCAGGTCAGGACGGGGATAGGAGAACCATGTATTCCATCTTGAGCTCCTTGGAGAAATGATCAGATATAACTGTAATAAATACAGTCATACCTTGCTTTGTGGCTGGGATCCGTTCCAGAGCCCCAGCCACTAGCAAAAAAGGACACAGGGCAAAGTGCCGCGTCTGCACACACGCACGGAGCAGTTTGTGCTTCTGCGCATGCACGGAGCGTGATTTAGTGCTTCTGCACATGCGCGAGCGGCAAACCTGGAAGTAACCCATTCTGAATGGACGCTAGACGAGGTGGACATTCACAGAGGTATTACTGTACAAGAAAAAACAAAATCATATGTAAATAATTGCAATGAATCACTGTGTGATGGCCTGGGAATCCGATTCAGAGGCTGAACCGGAGGAATCCCAGCCTGCACAGGAGTCCCTGCCTCCAGGGCCGGCTGAACTGGGGCAGGGCCTTGGCTCTGAAGTGCCTGGACCTGTGCTAGATCCTCAGGAGCAGGCACCAGGTGATTCCACTCTAGCTCCAGATGTGATTAAGGACACAGTGCCTACAGGTGCGCCTCTCCCGGCCCTGCCAGAGGCAGGTGAGTCTCCCCCTGGGTCCATTAACTCCCCAGCCTCTCCTGAACTGCAGGGGCTTAGGGCAGAGAGGCGGAGGGAACTGGTTTCTCCCAGGAGGAGTGCTTGCCTTAAGGCCAGGAGAGGCGGGTCTCCTGGGGGCCAGGACCGCCCCTGGCCTCAGTGAAGATAAAGGCCAGTCAGCCCGGTCCCAGGTTGTGGGAGCAACGTTGTTGAGTACCTGCTCCTGCCCGGACCCAGACCTGACCCTCCAGTGTTCCTGTCCCCACCCAGCTTCCTGCTTCAGACCTCGCCCTGCTCCTTGTGAACTGTTTCCAGGCTAGTGACCCAGGACCGGACTTCGACTGCGTCAATGGTAACCTTCCCCCCGGGACCAGCACACACTGAAAGGAGGGGAACATTGTTGTCAATATTCATGTGAAAAGTCTCCTATTTTTCCTTGCTGATGTGATTCTTTTCTTCCAAACAGATGTTCAAGGCTCAAGAGAGCCTTGCTATAAACAAAGAATCTGCTCAAACAAAGAGCAATATGCTCCTTCAGCTGAGAACTTGCTACCTTTCAGATAAATGTCAGGTACAAGTGGTTGGCGCATCTAATCATCTCATCTATTACAGTTTATTCCATCCCTCCAATAAAGCAAAATTAATAATGTTTGTTTCGCTTTTACTGTCATACTCCTGTGAAGGATATTTAGGAGAAAGATTCACTGGACTGTCAGCAATTCCATTGCGGGCGATACATCATAATTACTGGATGGGGTAGAGAAGATCATTACTGAACTCCAAAGAGCTGTCACATGATGGTTTTCTTCATTTTATAGCACTGGAATATTATCTTAGACTATTGTTTGTTGTTGCACATTGAACAAACTGGAAACCACCTTCAAAAGTCGTTTTGCAACCCCTGGAAGCTTCTCTGCATGGTTGTAAGCTTGGTAAATAAGAGGAAGACAGTCAAGCTGAAAATTTTGAAAGCCAACCACAGAGATTCATGATCCAATTCTTGCTGACATAGCAGTTCATAGGTTGGGGAGATGAGGTTTTATTCAACTAAGTCCTTGCATTAGCAGAACAAGTTCCGTTCATGCAACAGAACTTCCTATCCCTCTCCTCTCCATTATCTATGTGCCAGAGGCTGGAAGACATGGTTACTCTCCTGCTTAGATCTAGCTATCCCAGCTGGGGAAACAAGATTCTTATCTCCTTTCTTCCCTAACAGGGAAAGGAGCACAGGGAGGAATCCAGGGAGGGCATCAGCTACTAGGGGCAGAGGAAGTGGAGTTAGAAGGGGAGGGCATAGCCTGATTGCCTGATGGTGCTCCTGCCACTGAGAACAGATGCATCATCTCCATCACAGTGAGCATCTGCATGCTTGGCAGAGTCTTGAGCGCAAACATGTTTTGCCCTGTCTTGAAAGCTTGGCAGGTGGGCATGCCACCTCATTGGGTCAACTCTTTTTCTTCTGTGCAGGTCTGACCTCCTTGCCTGATCTTGGACTCCTTAAACTTGGACCACTGCCTCCAACCCAGCTAGCCTCAGCTTTCCAGCTGCTGTGACTCATTACCTGTGGCTGAGACTCAGAGGTGCCAACTTCTCAAAAACATTGCAGGAGCCCAATGTGATGCCCTGACATCATGCGCACAATGTTGCACAATGTCCCCATGTTGTGTGCGTGCACAAAGCCAAACACAGCAGCAGAATGGTCCCAGTGACTGGTGCCTCCTCTTCCTCCTTCCCCTGCAGTGCAAGGGAAAGGTAGGGGGAAGCTGCCCCGAACCAGTGGTGAAGGCAGCAGCAGCAGAAGCTACCAACCACTGAGCCAGGCCGTGCCTGGCTCCATGTTCACCCCCTGAACTGTGGGAAGACCTGGCCTCCTCATGAAAACACTGGGGCCCCCAAAGTGCCTCATCCCCTGGGAGTCAGTGCCTATCCCGAGACTGCATCTCTTCTCCATCTCAATAAAGATATCATCCTTACTTCCAAGTTGCCTAAGCTCTGGAGTAGGGGAGGAACAGAGATTGTTCCATGTACAAACCCAGCAGGGAAGGATTGTGCCCATGATATTCAAGTAAAAGAATTGAGAGAAAATAAAAAGGGAATGGATTTATTAAATTGCCTTTGTACTAGTATATAAAAGTAAGAAAGATCTGTCTGCAGCTCCTCCTAATTATCGAAATTGAAGTTTTTGTGCTGACTTCAATAGGAAAGGAGTTTGAAAAGGCATCTCAGCAAAAATGAAAATCTTCTGAACGTTGCTTTATTATTATTACTATTATTATTGAGCTACGGTTGCAGGTAACAAAATATTCCTGCAATTATGGTGCCTCATTATCTAAATCCACTAAAGGCTGTTCCTCAATAATCTTTGTGGGAATTAATAGAAGTTTTATCATCATCATTACTGGGCATGATCTGGCCCAATTGATTCCAACTGTGTGTTTAGTTCTCCCAGTGAAGAGAATGAGACTTAAATGTGTTGGACTTCGACTGGACTTTGGCCCATCATTTTAAATGTCAATACCAATTTTCCAATATATAAGAGTGGTTTGTTGTTCTGATTTTATTTTATCATCACAACTAAGCACTGTGACTTCCTGAAGACTATAAAGCCAGCTTTGTGATTAATGAAGCACAAAGATCCCTGGGAACTGTAGGTGCTTTTGGTTTTTAGCCCGGGCCTCTGTGTCCTTAGCAACACAAATATGAGATTCACTCCAAGGTCTGTAGGTGGAACTTCTACATCCCTTCCCACTTCCCCTTGGATGGAGCTGGGAGCTGAGCTATGTTCAGTACAACACAGTAATCCAGGACTTTAATGTAGCTGTGACTGGGCAACAGGAATAAAATAAGAACATAAGAAGACCCTACTGGATCACGTCAGTGGCCTAACTAGTCAAGCATCCTGTTCTCACAGTGGCCAACCAGATGCCTGTGGGCAGCCCCTAAGCAGCAGCTGAGTGCAACAGCACTCTCCCTGTCATGGAATTCTACTCAATATTGATCCAGAGCAGAACTCTGACATATTGTTAGCAGAATAAAAACTTAAACTTGTTGCAGGATTCCCAAAATAATAGACCAGAGGCAATTGTATTTCATCCAGAAGAGCTTTACTGGTTCTGAAGGCATAATGGTCACAAATCCAACACATTCAGGATTGGCACTGTCCATAAGAAATCTAGTTGCAGCAGACTTAACTTAAACTTGTTGTTGTTGTTTAGTCGTTTAGTCATGTCCGAGTCTTCGTGACGCCATGGACCAGAGCACGCCAGGCACTCCTGTCTTCCACTGCCTCCCGCAGCTTGGTCAAACTCATGCTGGTAGCTTCGAGAACACTGTCCAACCATCTTGTCCTCTGTCATCCCCTTCTCCTTGTGCCCTCAATCTTTCCCAACATGAGGGTCTTTTCAACTTAAACTCACAATAACTTATAATAAGACTAAAGCTTAACACTATATACAGAACACCACACCAGAAGGAAAAGAGTAAGAAAGTGAAAGTGAAACCCAGGCTCCTTGACCACATATCCCTTGAACAGGCATGGCACAAACACAGGTATATCCCTCACTTTCTTGCTTGCTAGTTCACAACCAAGAGGAACAACCTCAGAAGAGGGAAATCTGGACTTCTAAGCCACAGAGTACCTTAGTGTCAGGTATGCTTAGTGACAAAAGGTTACATGCTGTGAAAATTCATCAGTTGATGGTCTCACTTGAGACCAGAGAGAACTGCTTTTGCCACCAACAACCTAATGCAGAGTCACACTGGCAGTGTGGAGTTCAACACTGCACGTGAGATTGAAGCACCATTTCCGTGTGAGGTCTGTCTCTAGCAATTAAGAAAGCAACTAAAAAAATGAAATAAATAGTAGCAACTGTTCAACATGTAGTGATTAAAACAGATCTCCTTGAATTGTAGGGATTGGAATGGGAGTGAACCTTTTCCTCAAGACTTCTGCCCAGGTTGATGCAGTGTTAATAAGTCTTCTTTCTCACTTTCTCTCCCCTCTCACCCTGTTTGATGCATAATTGTTCCACAGGTTTAGCAGCAGCCCTGTAGGCTTTTTAGCTTCAGTTATAAACAGCCTCCTGTCCTAATCCAGATGCCGTTTTAAAAGAATGTTCTCCCCCCCCCCATTGCCTCAGCTGTAATCTTGTACGAAATGCTCTCAGTTCCATTATAATCGGTAATTGACAGATTGATGTTACCACTCTATAGAACATTATGAAGCATCTTTAGGATTGTCCCTCATGGGCACGTAAGGTAATGAATATCATGGACAACTGACAAATTGCAGTGGCGGGGTCAGGAATTGTTATCCCCTTGTGTGATGGCCTGGAGCTGCTTTGGAAGTGGAGTGGTTCACTATTTAATTCCTTCTCCCCTCCCCACCCTGCCCAGTAGTCAACTCTTAAACGAAGGGATTTAAAGACAGCCTGGCTAGATTATTAGCACACCTCAGTTCTCTTAGTATTAGACACACATGCTCAGGCATACAAGATTGGAAAGGACTGGAGACCAACCATTTGGGAAGAAGATTGGGAGCTTGGCCACCCATTGGCCTCCAGCAAGTTATCTGACCTTTGAGTAGATCAGTCAATCCAGAAAGAAAATTGGTTTAAAGTTAAAAAGCAGACCTCGACGGAAAGCTAGGTGCTGAATCGGAGCTTATTACCATTCCAGGTGAACTTAGGCTTTGAGCGATTCTTATCGTGACCCCCATTTTTCAAGTTAGTCTGCTGGAGTGCTTGGGACAGAAATGAGGCATGTTGAACGAGGATGGGAGTTGAGGTAGGCATTAGCTGGTAGCAGCTTCTGGGAGCTCATGACCAGGGCTTGTAAACAGGAGCTTTTCCGAGGGTGTTTGGAGGGGGAGGCCCAGAGTGCTGCCTCACGGTGTATGTAGGCCCAAGAGACATGGGTGGCAAAGGAGCTGTTGTAGTGACCTGCAACACCTGTCCCATGTTTGTCTTCCTGCCTGAGAATGTGCAAAACTGAACCTGCAGCAAGTGTAAGCTGGCTGCCTTGCTGGAAGAGAAGGTACAGCAACTTGAGGCCCACCTATCCATACATTGAGCTACTGGGCAAGATGAGGCATTTACAGAACTGCCTCTCCTGGTATGCCCCGCAGAGGACCTTAAGGTCCATGAATAATCATAGTTTAGAGGTGCCAGGACCTAAGGAAGTCAGATTATCCTCCACCAGGGCAAGGGCCTTTTCATTCATGGCTCCGACCTGGTGGAATGCTCTATCCCATGATATCAGGGCCCTGCAGGATTTAAGTTCCTTCCGCAGGGCTTGTAAGATAGAGCTATTCTGCCTGGCTTTCAATTTGAACTTAGCCTGATTTTTTATTCCCCTTCCTTCCATCCCCCTCCCCTTTTTATGAAGATTACCCGCTCTGGGATCCCACAGCTAATTCTCCCCTGGTCTACTTGCTGGCCCAAATAGGACTAATTTAGCCAGGTAGCCCTGGTGATCATCTAATGTTTATTGGATGGATTTCCCCCCTAAATTGATTTTTGAATTCTGAATTTATTGTTATTCACGTTTTATACTGTGTTTTATGCTGTTTTTTGTTGCATCAATTAAGTGTTTTAAATTTGTTGTTAGCCACCCTGAGCCCGGTTTTCTGAACCGGGAAGGGCGGGGTATAAATAAAAAATTATTATTCTTTTTTATTATTTCTCGATAGAGCAGAGTGATTGTTCTGAAAAAGCAACATAGGCAAGGTGCCCCCTAGAGAGGAGGAGGAGGGTCCATTGCAGGAGATGAACCCCTGGAGGAACATAACTCACAGAAGCAGAACTGTCAAGAGCCATGCTGTGTCACTGGAGCTGCAAAATCGATTCCATGCCCCCAACTTGGCCCCCTGATTCAAAAAATTGAGGGAGCTGGAGCTCCTAGTGCCCCCTATACCCGGCCCCGGTGGTCAGAGGTAGCAGTGTGCAGAAGTAACAGGAAGTCCCAGGAGGTGTGCTGTCTTCCAGGTGCAAAGATTTGCAATATGACAAAGAAGTTGCCTAGTCTTATAAAGCCCAATGACCACAACCCTTTCCTTCTGATTCAGGTGGGCACAAGCAATACTGCCAGACACAGCCTTTGGCATGTAGCAAGGGACTATGAGAGTCAGGGCAGGAAGTTGAAGGGCCTTGGGGCACGGGTGGTTTTTTCATCCCTCCTTCCTGTTGAAGGTTATGGCCCAGCAAAAGAGAGGAAAATACTGGAAGTAAAGCACGGGCTGCATTGGTGGTGTTGTCAGAAAAGGTTTGGTTTCTTGGATCATGGTCTCCACTTTCTTGAGGAAGGATTTCTGGCTAGAGGTGGGTTGCACCTCACAGTAGCTGTTCAGGAGAGCTTTAAAATGAATCCTGAGGGGAGTTATGCAAGATGAATCTCATTTCTTTTTTCTGATAGAGTTACAAGCTTGTTGGATCAGGGGAATGCTGTGGATGTAGTGTATCTTGAATTAAGAGACTACAGCTCCTAGGATTCTTTGAGAGAAGCTATGACTGTTTAAAGTGGTTTCAAAGCGCTTCAAATGTAATTTCTTTATTTATTTATTCCACACCTTTTTCTCTGATTGGACTTGAGGTAGCTTACAGATTAAAAAAATAAGAACCACTAAAATTTACTGTGAATTGGGCCGTATGATTATTCAGCAGTGCCTTTAAAGGTAGTAGAAATCAGTGAATTTCTGGCATTGTACCAACACATTTTATATCCCCACTGAAATCTCTCAGGAGTTGGCACAATTAAGATGTTAGTATCTAGCAGTTTATTACCATCACACAAAATGAATAAGCAATCAGTAATCATGGGTACTGTGACACAAAAACCCCCACATTAATTTTTTAAAAATTGATTAACTGTACTCTTGCCCTAGAGTGTCTTTCGGGAAAGCAATATCATAATATTTGGCTTCAGGAGCTGAGGAATATTACAAATCCACCACAACTGGTGTAGTCATCAACTCTGTTTAAAGCTGCAGACAGATATTCCTCTTAAAAACAAAATCATGACATTGCTGAAAACTTCAGCACAATTTGACTATTCTGTTTTTGTAAAAACCCATCCCGTGATAGCAGTGGATATCATTCAAAACTTGGTCACCTTCTGCACCTGTGCTCTCCCCCCCATTTTTCTCTTGCGGTTCCATATTCCTTGAAAAAAATCTGCTAAACTCTCTCAGTGGCAGTCAATATTGCTGCTATTTGAGTTAGATCATGTCCCTGCATCATGGATGCAAGTCATTTCATCTGAAGTTGATATTATGGATCAGGTTGCCTTTTGCAAGGAACTACTTGCCTTCATTAAATTACCAAAATATCCTGTATATAGTCATGCTGCAATTGTTATTGTATTCAGATATTGGAATAAGTCTGTAGTTGAAAACAACTGCTATTGATTTAGTGCCATTTTGTACCAGCAGCTAAACCGAAAATAACTTGGTTTCAGTTCTCCTTCAACATAGCTCTGCTAATTGTAGAACAAAAACTCCCACCAAAAAACCCATATTCTTTTGCTTTGTCATGTTAAAACAACAACCCAGACTGCACCTTTCAATGTCTCTCCAAACTTATGCAGAAAATGCACAAGAATCAATCCCTTGCAAATCTGTATTGTTTCAGTATCTGTATTTTTTTTTGTATTGTTTCAAAGATATTAGGTAATCCACTTGCCTTCATCAAGTCAGTTGTGACTGATAAAAGGGGCCATGTTGTTCAGAAATGCCCATCAGGAGGGCAAGAGAAGGATTCTGACAGCTTTCTTACAAAACAAGACCAGAAATGTCCCAAGTTAAAATGAATGTCAGACCAATTGCAAGCTTACCCTGGATGCTTTTAATATATAATTATGGCATTCTTAATGTACACTATCTTCCCATGTTTGAGTCTACCGGTCAAGAGTTTCACAGCCTTTGTGGGAATATGAATGTGGTACCCTGAAAATTACAATGGAAGAAACCCCCCAAAGTCTTTGTTTTGGGGAAACAATGCGAGTGATGCCTCTCATGCTTGAAAATAGAGCTGATCCTGTGATATTGTGGAAGAAGGTTGCAGAGTTAGGAATTGATTGACGTTTGCTGATCTTAATACAGAATTTATATTCTTTTAACATCCTGCCAAATCAAACTCAATATCAAAGGTCAGCTCTCCTCTGATATCTCTAACACGAAAGGTGTAAAACAAGGATGTATTCTTGCCCCCTTTTCTCTTTAATTTATTTTTATCAGATCTTCCAGAGTACAGCCAAAAAATAGAGTCACATGCCCCCGAAATCAACCAAAGCCTGGTCCCACCTTTACTGTATGCAGATGATGCGACCTTATTATCACTCATGAGGATAGGATTGAACTGTCTTTTACTCTCCATGGTTTCTTGCTGCGAAATTAACCAACTCTCTATTAATTATGAGAAGACAAAAATTCTGGTCTTCTCTAATTCTCAGAAACTAGAGAAATGGAAAATAAGAGGACAAGAAATCCAGCAAGTAAAGATGCATAGATATCTCTGAATTTTATTCCAGAGCAACTCAGGTTGGTCAAACCATCACCCAAGTGCTATAAATCAGGCAAAGTGTACCTCCTCAGCAGCAGCTCGCTTTTATTTTCAGAAAGGTAACCAATTTATACCAGCTGCAATTCAGCTAGATTGTCATCCCCGCTACTTTTTGGGATCCCAGTATGATTACAAAAATATAATAGTGGTTTAGATAAGATATACTCAAGTTTCCTGAGACGTATCCTCAGGCTCCCAAATTCAATCAAGTATGAGATGATGCTTGCAGAATTAGGTACAGTGGTACCTCGGGTTAAGTACTTAATTCGTTCCAGAGGTCCGTTCTTAACCTGAAACGGTTCTTAACCTGAAGCTCCACTTTAGCTAATGGGGCCTCCTGCTGCCGCCACGCTGCCAGAGCCCGATTTCTGTTCTTATCCTGAAGCACTATTTCTGGATTAGCGGAGTGTGTAACCTGAAGTGTATGCAACCTGAAGCATAGGTAACCCGAGGTACCACTGTATACACATAATGGAACATTGGGCGTGGACTAGCACTATAATATACTGGCTGCATTGTCATTTTTGTTCCCAACCTTTAAGTCTGCTTTCTGATTTACTTAAGGACTCCTATAGATCCATTGGTATTGACTTGGAATTATTGTATAATTCTACTGAGCAATATATTTATCACAATATCCAAATTAGATTAAGGGATATTGAAAAACAAAACACTGAGTCAGCTGTAAATAAAATCTACTCCCCCAAGTTCTATAGTTTAAATACAACCGATAACAGGACCACTTATATCTCAAAGTTAATAATTCCAGCCCAACGCAGGGCATTTATGATAGCCCGACTGAACGATTCCCCCTCAGCTTTTGTTAAGGGCAGATATTTAAGCATCCTTAGGAATGATAGACATTGAGGATGTCATTAGAATGTGCCAGACACTGTAGAACATATTCTTTTCCACTGTCCACTGTTCAAAGTGGCATACAATAAATATTAACGGGGTTGTACAAATTGATATTCTGTGTGCTTGCTTACACCAGAGGGTGGATGCATGTTGGACTCATCAAGCATTGCTACTTTTCAAAACTAACCATGGGTTTGTAATATTTTAAGTTTAACAATGCAGAAATAATCAACAATATTTATTAGCAAGCTAGAATCTGGCAACCATACACTCATTGGATTTTATTTCTTGCTAGTCTTAAGAAATAGCTGTTTTGGATGACTTCCTTTCCTATCTTCACTCATTAAAATGATTGATTAACTTGTTTACTAGGTTCAGTCTCTTTGGAAGAACGTCTGGTCCAATGTCACCATGCCCTGTTATTAAGGTTTTGGCACATTTCTTCTGTTCCTGGCACACTCTGTGCCGCTTAAGCAAAAAGCTTTGATTTGCAAAATCCTGCATTTCTATGAATTTTCTTGGTGGCCTTAAATCCCCTTGCAGACACTGCCTGAGTTATATTTTTTTATGATTATACCACTGTGGAGACAGATCTGCAGAACTGATGGCCTTCATATTTCCGAAAATGGGGGTTGCCACTGATTCTTTGTCTCAGAATCGGAGGTGTAACCTGAGACCTGAAGCACTGAGAACAGACTAATCAATCAAGCCTTCAGCCTCCATTTTGAGACTGAGGTCAAGGCTAACAGAGCGATCCTAGCCATGTTTACTCAGTAGTAAGTCCAACTGGAAAAGAGATGACCCCCAAGACCAATTTTGTTGTGAACTCAAAACATTCCTACTCTTCTCCCCAGTGAGTGACTGACAGACCCCACACTGACTGAAAGGGTGTGTGGACTTCTGTGCTGAACTGGACAGGTCATGGGAGGGCAGTATGGCCTTATATAGTTATCCATGGGTAGAGGCAGTTGCCAATCCCCCATAACTGAACCATAATCCCAGACCCTCCAAGTGTCCCTATTTTCCAAGTACAGTACCAGATTGCTTCAAAGGCCGAGGGAGCCGCCGTTTGTCTGCTTCCGCAGACAGTTCTTCCGGGTCATGTGGCCAGCATGACTAAGCCGCTTCTGGCGAAACCAGAGCAGTGCACAGAAATGCCATTTACATTCCCGCTGGAGTGGTATTTATTTATCTACTTGCACTTTGACGTGCTTTTGAACTGCTAGGTGGGCAGGAATTGGGGCCGAACAACAAGAGCTCACCCCGTCACGGGGATTCAAACTGCTGACCTTTCAATCGGCAAGCCCAAATGGCACAGTGGTTTAACCCACAGCGCCACCCGCATCCCTGTATTATTACAGAATAGGAAGGCCCTATTTTCATTGGAGAAATGTTGGAGGATATGTAATCCTCAGATTCCCAACTTGCTTTTTTAAAAAAGAGTTTATAGCATTTGAAGTAGGGCTGTGCACTGGATCCAGCTGGATCCTGTATCCTGAACTGAACTGAGACAAATCAGGATGACTGGGATTTGCCTAGATGGGATTGAAGCAGTTCTAGACTGTTCCAGTTTGGATTGTGGCCAAACGGGGGCTGTCAAAAGTCAGAGACTTGAGGCAAGCAGCCTATGTTTGCTCCTTCTCTCCTCCTCCTCCTGGCTGCATGCTTAATCAGGGTTTAAAACATGTGTCTCCTTCTCCCCCCACAACCATGTGTTTAATTAAAGTTCAAAACCCTGATTAAACATATATTAAGGGTGGATGGGAAAGAAAAGGAGACAGATGTCTCCTCTAGACCACATAACTGTGCAAGTCTCCAGATTGGTTTACACGCTGGGTATGGATTGGTCCTGGGACAGATTGGAGCCACTCCAAAGTGCTAGATCAGGCCCTGCCAACTGGATCAGGGGAATCTATACACAGCTCTAATATGTAGAACCTGAGATAAGAGGCAAAATGTACAGGCACTCTTCTTCTTAACACCCCCCCCCATTTTTTGTGAGAAATCAACCCGCTACCCCATTTTCAGTGAATTGTCCTTACTGCTTATTTACTTTGCACATGACTGTAAAGTCACCAGCCATTAAATACAGATGTGTCCTATGAATATTTACCTGGAAGTCAGTTCCACTGAATATAATAAAACTCACTTCTGAGTTGGCATGCATGCCTTCAAAAACAGTATTGACTTCTTCAGCTCTCAAGTGACAGGAAAATACTGTATATGGGATGACAGAAGAGACAGCATGACATTTAGAAGTGTGACTCTGCTTGCCGATGGTATGAAAGCCTGGTATTTCTCTATCCTGACCCTCTGACTTGGCACCTTACCTTTGCGTGCTTCTTTATGCTTTTAACAGTCCATTTGGGAAGACGTCCCCACAAATCACTGGGTGCAGCATCACTGTGGTGGAAGAGACTCAGTGGAGATTGAATTTGTGCATGGCAGCTGATGTTGGCAGAGAATTGGCTGCCTCATAAACTTTGCAGAAGGTTAGCAGGCTTCCATAGGAATTGGTGTGGAAGTTCAGGATTCTGGAGGGATGAAGTCATTGCAATTTCAAATATATAGTGACCTGATCTACACCTCCCAGATTAATGAGTCAATTAGAATTATTGTTCTATTTTATTAGAATTTATTGCATTGCACTGGAAAGAACATTACCAGCATCTCCTTAACAGAAACTCCCCCGTAGCTGCCGAGGTCCTCTCACAAATCCTGCAAAAACAAATTAGAGATGAGCTTGCAGTATCTCCAAATCTGGGAGAGTTGTGCACAGCTCTTAACCAAATGAAAAACAGCAAAGTCAGCGGACGTGATGGGATACCTGCCGAAGTCTTCAAACTGGGCAGAATTGAATTTACACAACTTCACAAGCTCATTGAAAAAATCTGGGAGAGAGAAGAGATCCCAGCAGACTTTAGAGATGCCAAAATTATCAATCTTTCTTTAAAAAGGGGATAGAACAGGTTGCGGAAATTATCGATACATCTCTTTATTAGCTGCAGCCAGCAAAATTCTTGCAAGGATCTTAGCAAACCATCACCTAACTATATCTGAGGACACTGTTCCTGAATCCCAAAATGGGTTTTGACCTTCTAGGGGGACAGTGGACAAAATTCACTACAAAAAGGTGTCTAGAAAACATGCCCGCTGTCTCTTAGAAACGTGCCAGCCCATTAACTAACTTTGACTTCAGTTACGGGAAGATGGATTAGCAATAGGCAAGCATCTGAATTAGTTTCAAAGAGCTTGCCTCTCACATTCAATTTGGAAGAACTGAGAATAATGCGGGATCTGTGTGTGTGTGTGTGTGTGTGAGAGAGAGAGAGAGAGAGAGAGAGAGAGAGAGAGAGAGAGAGAGAGAGATTGAGATTAAGTTTGCCAATTGTCTTTCCATTCCGTGATTACAGCACTTCTTGTTTAGAAAATGAAGTGGAAGTATATGAGTGTCTCATCTTCATCCACATCGCAATGTTTGGGCACCGGAGGTCTGTCACCAATGAACATTGTAAATTAGTCTTGACGACAGTGTTTCGTTAACTGCCACTTCCTTCAATATCTTTTGCCAGTTGCAAACCACATACAGTGGTACCTCGGGTTACAGACACCCCAGGTTACAGACGCTTCAGGTTACAGACTCCACTAACCCAGAAATAGTACCTCGGGTTAAGAACTTTGCTTCAGGATGAGAACAGAAATCGCACAGTGGCAGCAGGAGGCCCCATTAGCTAAAGTGGTACCTCAGGTTAAGAACAGTTTCACGTTAAGAACGGAACTCCAGAACGAATTAAGAGGTACATTGCTTAGAGATTATAGTAATTAAATGGTATATAAATTGCTGAAATAATAATAAACACTTTAGGTTGGCATTTATTTTTATTTATTGATTAGGTTTATATACCGACCTTCATCCTTAGATGTCAGGGCAGTTCACAGGATAAAAAAAGTAAACAAGTAAAACGAAACAGCAAAACAATGCCCGCCCTTCCCACAGACACATGCAAAAGGCTGTAGAATATTAATTTCTGAGATCTCCTTTCCTATTATGGCTGTAACTTAAAAACCATGTATATAGTTTAGGTAAGTAAACAGAGAATGGAGCAGCTGCAGGAGTAACAGTATTAGGGACTCAAAAGTGGTATGGAGCATTTCTTCTAAAAATGGTTTAAGCAGTCTCCCTCACTTTCTCTTTTTTAAAAAGGGCCATCTCTGTAGTGCCACAACAAATTGGCCATGGCAGATTAAATTCTGTTATTAGCTTTGCCAGCTCTCTGGTCCTGAAGGCCTGGTGCTCAAGCTCGGTTTTGTCATGTCAGACAACTTGTTCATTTTATTTTGCCTTGCATTGATCTGTTGAAAGTCAGCTTGTACTATTTTGCCCACAGCACAGCAAAAATAAAAAATATCTTTAGATATCTCCTCTGCAGTTTGCTTTGACTTTTCAGAAGAGCGCCCTAAGGATATGCATAACCTCCGTCTCCCTGCCTTTTGGTTTATAGTTTTAAACAATAATAACAAAAGGCCGTTTATCCCAAAAATCAATTGAAATTTTAGATCAATATGGGGATTGCTCTTCTGCTGACAGCAAAGAGAAGGATAATACAACTCAGAAACATGTATTTAAAATATATTTTAAAAACCACTTGAATTGACATTGCATACACTGGAAATTCTTCTGTATTTCTATTGAATTTGATGGTTTGTTCAAGGGCCAATTCTTTGCTTGCATGTTTTAGGTCGTAGCGGGAATGATTTATCCTTGTGAGCAGAGTTTCATTGTAGGAAGTAATTAATGAAATAATGTAGTTTAGCTTTTGCCATGTAAGGAAATCCATCAGCAGCACCACTTGAAATGAATACAAGCAAACGAGACTTGCAAAATTTAGCTTCAAACGCCAGTGAATTCTAAAGTTGACTGGTGCCTTTGGATCCAAATCAGTCACTTTTGTCACCAGTAGAGTGTGATAGAATGGTGCTATTGGAGAAGACCTGATCAACTGCTGTGATAGCTCAGTAGGCAGACCATGAGACTCTCATGGTCTCATGGGTTCAAGACCCTTGTGGTCTTTTCCAACTCTACAATTCTATGAGTCTATAAAACAACTCAGCTCAGGCCATGATATGGATTCATAGGAAGTGGATTGAGTGGAGCATTTAAACACAACATGCACAGGTAGGAAGGGGCAGTTAAAGCTCCTCCTCCTTCTTTGGTTTCCTTTCTGAAGCTACTTCCCTCACTTATTTTTCTACCAGTGTTGGTGTTACTTGAGATCTTGGCATTCTCACTTGTAGCTCTGAGAGGAACAGTGTAGTAAGAGTAAGGTTTTCAATCCCTACTACTGTTCGCTATACAGAATATGGATTCAGTGGTGACCTGACCCATATGTGGGTCTGCTCCACCCTCGCAATACCCAGTTTTGGCTCTGTGTTTTCCCCTCCCCAGTGCCTCATATCACAAGGTTCTTTCTTCATATGGCAATACAGTTTTTGCCCATACTGTGAGATAATGCAGAATTATGCTCAGCTGGCTGATTTATGATTTCACTTCACTGGGTCTCACTGTGGAAAAATCAGTTGTAAACATAACCTAGCACACATGGAGTATTGGTTAATACTCTGGTTGATATTGTATCTAGGGACTGAATACATTGTAATTTTCATTTTTGTGTTGCAGCTGGGTAGCAAATGATGGCCTTTACTCCTTTCTGAAGAAGCAAATGCATGTTAGTCTTGCATTCATTTTTCAGTTCTTTTCCTATTTGTGTGGATTTAAAAAATGTACACAGTATTTGCATTCAGATTGTATTTTTATATGCACTTTCCCCTACAATACATACTCACAGAGATTAGATACTGTATATGTTTTTTGTGGGGTTTTTTTGGTATCTTTGAAACAAAAACGAAACAACATTGCTAGCTAAATTTAGAGAAATGTAAAATCTGATTGATAACTTTGTCTGGATCCATGTATAAATCCGCAAAATGTGGATTAATTTGGTTTGCTTTAAAATGCAGACCAAACAAAACCCTCACCCATCCGTACCTGGGAGAGGTCACTATTGAACTAAATGACTCTTACTTATGAGTCAAAATATCTGAGATTGTGTTGCAAATTAGTCAAAGCCATGCTTCATTGACAATGACCACTTTCCTGACATAGTGCATACATCAAACATTTCTCCGCAAACCTGTGGCAAAAGCCAATGTTGGAAAAGCAAACAAGACTTTATCCATTTGATATTATGATAATCTCAGTTTCAAAATACTAAAATATTTAATATTTGCTGAGGAAAAGGGGCCCTAGTTTATAGGAGAGATATCATTTCTTTAAATGAAACCCAAACCTTTAAAGTCAATATTCTCTCATGAATGAAAGCCTGCCTGAATGTCAGTGATGTGCATGCAGAGTAGCTTGCAATTTGTATTTGAAGAGATTTAATTCAGCTAACTTTAGCAGCAGCTAAGGACTCAGATGTCACGTTAAAATACTGGTGGCATCACTGCGGAGAGGAGAATATGCTTGCTATAGAAAGTCATATTAACACAAACTGACACCTGGGCATCAAAAATAATAAGTAAATCCGTTCTCCCGAAAATGTGCAGCTGAAAAGGCGAAATAATAATTCTCCTGGCTTGCAAGGTGGAAGCTAAGCCTTTTAGGGATTAATTGTTTGAGACAAACAGGCTGGCCTCTTTTCCCCCCAGGGAATAAACCATTAACTGTGTGGATTTTCATATGTTAATATATTTATATGCAGGGAGTTTTAAGGCTGCCAGTTCCATAACATTTGAGGCAGCATCGGTGTCAAGTTTTTTCTTTCTCTCTGGGAGGGCAGGACACTTAAGCAACAAGCCCCAGCTCCTCTTCACTGCTGCTGCCACTGCTGCTGCTCATTTGCTTGCCTGCTCCTCCTGGGCCTGGTCTGCACCACCGCCCAGAGGGAGAGAGCAAGGTGAGTGGAGAGGCTGCTGTTTCATTTCCTTGCTTCTGTCACTGCTCCTTTGCTTGGAGAGGACAGGCATAGGAAACCAGAAGCTGCAGCAGGAGACTCTCAGTCGACTTTTGCCTGTAGTGGTTTTCAGAAGGAGAAGTCAAATGTTCAAGCAATATCGCTCTCTCTATGACTGGTGTTTGTGGGGTGGGAACAGTGACAGCCCCAGACAGGAATTCAATACAGTACTCCTCTTTTGAACAAGGTCAAACTAACTGATTGAAAAATGGAACCACTCATGTTTGTTAAAAAGTGGGTATTCTTCATCACATACCCTCCAACATTTCTCCAATGAAAATAGGGATGTCCTATTCCATAACAAGGGATGTGGGTGGCACTGTGGGTTAAACCACAGAGCCTAGGAATTGCCGATCAGAAGGTTGGCAGTTCGAATCCCCGCGACGGGGTGAGCTTCCGTTGCTTGGTCCCTGCTCCTGCCAACCTAGCAGTTCGAAAGCAAGTCAAAGTGCAAGTAGACAAATAGGTACCGCTCCGGCGGGAAGGTAAACAGCATTTCCGTGCACTGCTCTGGTTCGTCAGAAGTGGCTTAGTCATGCTGGCCACATGACCCGGAAGCTGTACGCCGGCTCCCTTGGCCAATAAAGCGAGCTGAGCGCTGCAACTTCAGAGTCGGCCAGGACTGGCCCTAATGGTCAGGGGTCCCTTTACCTTTACCTTTATTCCATAATAATAATTTTATAATTTATACCGCACCCATCTGACTGGGTTACCCCAGTCACTCTGGACAGCTTCCAACATATATAAAAATATAATAAAACATTAAACTTTTTTTTTAAAAAAATAACCAAAACCCTATACAGGGCTGCCTTTAGATGGCTTCCTGGCCAGATAACTCCATACCCTCCAACATTTCTCTGATGGAAACAGCGGCATCCTAAGAAAAAGAGGGATATTCCAGGATCAAATCAGAAACTGGGATGGCTTCTGTAAATCCGGGACTGTCCCTGGATAATTGGGTTGTGTGTGTCTGTAATTAGGAGAATCTTTTCATGGTCCTTGCCTATTTCATATAATTCCTCCTTTCATTTTTGATAACTTCAAATTTATTATTTATTTCATTACATCTATAACCCGCTTTTCCTCCAAGGAGCTCAAAATGGCATACCTAGCTTTCCTACTCCCCATTTTATCTGCACAACAACACTGTGAGGTAGGTTCGACTGAAAGTGTGTAAGTGACCCAAGGTCACCCAGAGAGCTTTGTGGCTGACTGGGGATTCAAACCCTAGTGTCCCTGGTCTTAGGCCTAATCCACACTTCCCTTCCCTTCACTTTTTCCAGGCACCTTCCATGCTTTAAAGCTCCGTGTCCAAGTACCCCCTTTTTTGCTCTGGAGTTTTCCCCATTAAAGCTCCATCAGAAAACAGCAATCTGCTCCAAACCTGAATTGAGAATTAAAGAGAGTGTTGGTTTTGTGGCAGTGTTTTGTGGGTGTGGTGGTGGAAGAATTCTTGGATACAGAGCTTTTAAGTTGTGCCTAGAAAGAGCCGGGCAAAAGAATTAAGTGTGAATAAGCCTTTAGTCCAAAGCCAGAAACAACTCCAGCACAGTGTGAATCAGTTGGTAGGGAAAAAGCTCAGAAAAGAGGCCATCTTCCCCCTCATTTTCCTTTAGAGTAGATTCAAGTTTCTCTCAAGAGCTGAAAGCAAGTCAAGAATATTAGAGGCTGTCAGGTGCTATGGTTGCATTGCTCCATAAAGCTTTTAAAGCCATATGGGCAAAAATTGACAGGCCTGCATGGGCTCTAAATCAGCAAAGTATCCATTTTGTTTCTAATTATACTTGGCCTAGGGTTGAAAATATCTGGACCACTCTGAGCTTAACCGCTTTGTCCTCTGAGGGATTGCCACTGGATCTCATTGGGACATATAAACCACCTCAGCATTGCTAATAACTTTTCAATAGCCCTCTCTACAAGGAAAACCTTCTGCCTGCTTGTTTCCTGTTTAATGACCTGTAAATGAATCTGTTATTGCTCATTTGCCTCCTGCCTTGGTGAGCACCATTAACTTTCCAAACTGTGTGTTGTCTTTGTCAGACATTGCGGGAGAACTCTTAAACCCTGTCAGAAGAAATTATTGATATAAATGAGTTGGGATGGAGAGGGAAAATTAATTACAGTGGATTTTGAGCCAAAAGGAAAGAAAAAGAAAACTCTTTTGCGTTAGAAAGCAAGATTTCTCAGAGAGAATGGAGGAAAGAAAGGCTGGACTTGTTCAATGCACACAGTTGCAAGATTCTGAATCACTGGTGTTGGGGAATGTTCAGTGTGGGGAAAGTAATAAGCTTATCTCCACCAATGAGATGTTCAGCTGAGCTAGCCGCTTAAAAGATGATTCATGCCCTTGAATTAGTAGTGGGACAAGATACCTGGTGTAGTTTTGCTAGCAGCTATCCCTTGAATAACTGGGCCCCATATAATTTATGGGGTGGCATTTGGAAGAATCACCATGATTTCTAGATTGGGGCAAATATAGCCTCCCCAAACCTCTTATCCTGCAGATGTTGCAGACTACAATTCCCATTATCCCTGGCCATTGGCCATCATGGAAGTTGCAATCCAAAACATCTGGAAGGCACCAGGTTGAGGAAGGCATTATTGCTATTATTAATTATCTGCCCTTCACCCTTAACACAATCACCAAAATAAGATGGGACCTAAACAATATACATCTTCAGACCCTCCACATGTCCCTATTTTCCAGGGACAGTTCCGGATTTATAAAAACTGTCCTGGCTTCTGATTTGATCCCAGAATCCCACTTTTCCTTAGGATGTCCCTATTTTCATTGGAAAAGACCCTGATGTTGGGAAAGATGGAGGGCACAAGGAGAAGGGGACGACAGAGGACGAGATGGTTGGACAGTGTTATCGAAGCTACCAGCATGAGTTTGACCAAACTGCAGTGGAAGGCAGTGGAAGACAGGAGTGCCTGCCGTGCTCTGGTCTATGGGGTCACGAAGAGTCAGACACGACTAAACGACAACATTTTCATCGGAGAAATGTTGGAGGGCATGGAATAGGACGTCCCTATTTTCATCGGAGAGATGTTGGAGGGTATGCATCTCAAGTGTCAAAAGTCAGGATAAGGACTTGCATCTTCAGCATTTGCCAGAAACTGCACACTGAAGATGCCAGAAATACCTCTCGGGATGGGGGCCAGTTCCACAACTTATGGCCTTCAGAGGATGTCCTCTCCAAGACCACCACCACCACTGAGCTTCTGAGGGTGGAGGTACAAACAAGAGGGCTCCCTTGACTGATCTTAGTACTCAAGTGGGTCTGTAGAGAAGGAAACAGTCTTTCAGATATTTGAGACCTAAGCCATTTAGGGCTTTAAGTGCTAAATGTGAGCAACTTGAACTGGCCCCAGAAACAAACTGGCAGCCTGTGCAGCTGTTTTAAAAATGAGGGCTATAGGAAATCTAAATAGAACCTCAGTCACAGATCTGGCTGCTTCATTTTGGATCAATAGAAGTCTTTTAGAAGATTGTGCACTCAAATCACACACTAAATGGCCACATATCTATATGTGATACGATGGATGAGAAACACCACACAGAACTGGTCATGCTGTTTCCCTCATCTGTCAAAAGGCCTGACTTGTTCACCACAATAGTCTCCTCACTTGAGATGGGCTTTTCAATCAATACATTAATTTTGCAGCATTATGGCAACAAATATTCACTCTCCACAATGGTGCAAGACCTTACATTTGCACTATATTTCTCACCGACATTTTAAATGGAGCAAGTTGCTTTGCTACTGTCTTCTAATGACTTGCAGGAGGAGGGTGAATCTGAATCTGCATATTACTAATGAAACTTTGATAAACGCAAAGCCTCAGTTTTCAAAATTCTCTGCGGGAATGATTTTGGTTGATAATTACCAATATTTCCCACTTTACATAAACCCAACACTTGCACTGATAATTCCCTCTGGAAATAGATATTTAAACTTGAAAAGTATTGTGTGCCCAGCATATAACAAATAAGAACTTCAGTTGTTTATTAACATCAAAAAGCATTCACTTGTGCTCTCCCTTTGATTAATCCAGCCCTACATATGCTCACAGTCTGCTCATTGTAAATCTAAATAGTGATGTCAACAGCTTTTAAAAGACTTCTAAGGCAACAAACTCTTTTAATAGATACACAGTTCTGTACTAGTTGGAATACTGAATTTTTAATCATCCTTGTCAGTTGCACTAAAAGCGCCATCAATGGGTGGCAGCTACAGGATTAGACCTCTTCATCAGAATCCCAGAATCAAATCTGTGCTCAGTTTTGAACCTTTCTTGGTAGCCTTGATGCCTGCAGCTTTGTTGTTGTTTCAAGCACAGAAACATTTTAGAAAACCTTTGCAGCTCTCCACATTGTGCTCTGTTCTGTGTCATGGCACCCAAAAGATTGCCCAAACAAACTATATAGCATTGACTCAAGAAACATATCTAACCAAAACAGATGGGAGCCAGTGTAGGTCTTTCAGGACCTGTGTTACATGCTCCTGGTGGCACTCCCAGTCATCAATCTAGCTGCTGCATTCTGGATTGGTTGTAGTTTCCGAGTCACCTTCAAAGGTAGTCCCATGTAGAGTGCATTGCAGTAGTCCAAGCCCAACACAGAGCACATTTCAGTATAAACATTTGAATTTAGGCTTGGTTTGAGATCACTGATATCAATGAGTTGGTAAAGAGAGATTTGATCTCCCTTAACAAAATCACACTTGGGAAATGAGGTATGATAAGGTACTATTTGTCTGCTCTTGGAGAACCTGCATTCTCATCTATTCTTTCCCCCTACAAATTATACTGAGGAAAGGAATAGAAGGAGGCACCCAGTGACCAAGCAGCCAACCACAGTAATCAAATGATCCAAGCGAGATTGATGTCAGTGTGCAGAAGTGCAGAAGTGTCCATCACTGGTGCTTTCTGAAGATGGGGAGAAAAACCAGCAACAATAAGTATATTCAGTATGAAAGTAAAAATCCCATCCAAACAACTTCAGTGGTGAGTTCACAGTGCTAAGCATACCAATCCGTAGAGAGCAACAAGGAGCAGGAAGAAAAAGTAAGAGAGCTTTGAGTGTGAATAGTTAACAGGTACCAGATATTTTGCAGCTGCTTAGCATATACACGGGACATCAGAGTACTTGTTTTATTACAATCTGATGCACAAACTAGCAAGGAAAAGGACCTCCGGCAATATTTTCTGGAAAATATTTCACAGCAAATGTGTTATTTTGACAATTTGCAAGTGTATTTTCAGAGTGGGCAAAATATGAGAAAGATTCCATTTATCCTGCACATATTTGCGCTCAAGAACTCGGCTTCAGCATTGCTTTTGCACTGGGGGGGAAATGGCTTTTGGAGTACTAATCTTTTAGCTTTGCAAATTAATCGTCACATTACCAAAATATTTTGTTTGCTAGCATTTTTTCTTTCTTTCACATAGCAAGGAATATTGGATTAATTTTCCTTCCCTCCCTCAAGCCTGCCTCGGTAACTTCAAATGATCCATAATTTCCTTGAGTTTCATGCTTCCTGCTGTGCAGTTTGGCCCTGTAATAGTTGTCATTAGAAAGCTCGTAACCACACAAAAATGAACAAGGTGCACTTAGAAATATTCTGTGGATTAAAATGCAACCCGGAGCACACACTGGCAGATACTCAACACAGGCTGCAATTTGCTTTTATAGCAGTTTGGCTATGCAGAAAGGAAATGCTAGTGCTGGCGAAAATATCTGCACCGGGACATTTTCCCAATGCAAAATGATGTTCATCTTCGTAGTTCTGTCCCCCCCCTCCCCCTGAACATTCTTAGAGATGTTTGCGTGTTGAGTCCCACAGTGCCACCCCCAAAAAATTCACACTTCACACTTCAATTTTTGTTTAGGTTTTTGGCATAATTTTGGCCACAACTTTATTTCAATACAAAAAATGTGAGTGGTTGCTTAGGCATTGGTTTGACTATCTGTCCTTGCCCTCCAAGGACAGAGCTGGTCCCTTCCGGACACCACCGGAAGCCAGCATGGGAAACAAGTATTGGGAGAGAAATGAGGCAGGGAATCAGTCCAACACTTCTCACCCTCATGTTCCGGTGGGGCTTGCGCGGCCCAAGTCCGGCACCACGGACAAGGACGAAAGAATGGCAAGCCCCTGGATTCCTTTAACGGAATTCCCTTTCCGCATCATTTGGAGGGATAGGCACTTACCCCTCCAAGAACCAATTAACTAATGCCTAACCGCCAACCTTACAAGTTGTGACGATTTGCTACGCAGTAGGCAAAAACCAAATGGCAACAGCCAAACAGCCAAATGGCAAAATTCCTACCAGGCCCCCGCTCAAAGGCGGACGACCCCATGACAGGCATAGCAAGGTCAAGAGAACCAATGAACCACCCTATAAAAGGGAGGGGGGCGGGTGATCCGTTGCAAAACGGCCAAGAGGACTTCCAATTGTCTGACTCCTATATTTATAGATTCTGACCCCTCCTCCGAATTGGCAATACTCAAAAATCCCCAGCAACCCAATTAACCCTTTACAGGTTTGGGTTCCCAAATTTGCCTAGTCATGACACAGTGGCCTGTTCCCCCAACCGCAACACGTGCTCTCTGTTAGGGAGAACACGCTTTGGGAATAAAAAGATTTCTAACCGGGTCTGCTCAGAAGTGGCAAGTCCTCTTGAATACAAAAGTGCTTGCTCCCAGGTAAATGAGGCGAGGATTGCAGCCATTTAGTGTGTTTGTGTTCTTGATCCTAGCCTTTGACACCTGCATACATGTCAACTGCCCCAGAAAAACTGGGACATCCCATTTTTTCCCCACGAGAGCATGACAGCCATTGTGTTCACCTTGCTCTCATGGGATTTCAGGCCAAAATCTCACCCCCCCCCCAGTGCTGTTTTGGGTCCGTGATCTCGCATGGGTCATTTGCCTTGCATGGGATTTTGCACGTGGAAGATGTCTCTGCCTCCACTTTCAGAGGGAGCCTGCCTCTGAGTACCAGTTGCTGGGAACCACAAGTGGGGAGAGTGTGGCTGTACTCAGGTGGTACTATGCAGGCTTGCTACGAGCATCTAGTTGGTCCAAATGGTCCTTTGACTCCATTATGTTCAACAGCACCCACCAAGCACTCTACAGTCTCATGTGCACCTTAGTGCACCTATGCTGGCTACACAATGTTGTTTGTTGCTGTTGTTTAGTCGTTTAGTCGTGTCCGACTCTTCGTGACCCCATGGACCAGAGCACGCCAGGCACTCCTGTCTTCCACTGCCTCCTGCAGTTTGGTCAAACTCATACTGGTAGCTTCAAGAACCCTGTCCAACCATCTCGCCCTCTGTCGTCCCCTTCTCCTTGTGCCCTCCATCTTTCCCAACATCAGGGTCTTTTCCAGGGAGTCTTCTCTTCTCATGAGGTGGCCAAAGTATTGGAGCCTCAGCTTCACGATCTGTCCTTCCAGTGAGCACTCAGGGCTGATTTCCTTCAGAATGGATAGGTTTGATCTTCTTGCAGTCCGTGGGACTCTCAAGAGTCTCCTCCAGCACCATAATTCAAAAGCATCCATTCTTCGGCGATCAGCCTTCTTTATGGTCCAGCTCTCACTTCCATACCTCACTACTGGGAAAACCATAGCTTTAACTATACGGACCTTTGTTGGCAAGATGATGTCTCTGCTTATTATGTTAGGCACTTGCATTTATGCATAGAGAACAATACTCTTGTGGACATTTACTCATAAAGTCCAAAAAAAGTAAGAATTGCAGCTGTTCTAGAGGTTTCACACAAACACACACACACACACACACACACACAATTGGAACACTAATACATAATGTGCTGTACCTATTAAGGAGACACAGTGAGATGTCAAGGTAGAGGCAGGTCATATATTGATCTGACACTGAATAGATATTCATGGCATCATTCCATCCCCCGCCCCTAGTCCCATGATACAATCTCTTTCTTAACTTGGTTGTCTATTAATACATTCATTCTAGTGGGAGGTTTAAGAGTTCAGCAGCATATTTCAATCTTTCCAGCCTCATTCCTAGCTTCTATTTCTGGATCATTGTGTTTAGAATTCGGAGGTGCAAGTTAATTAATATGTCAGCACCAGCTCATTTAAATGGGAACAATGCAACCCTTAGACCTATTTCCATTCCTTAATACTGGGTTATCCTCTCCAATTTGGCCAGCGGAGCTGAGTTTTCTAATTATTTTTAGCATGGAAACTACTCAGTACCTTGCTTTCAATCACAATCCATCAAATGCCTTAAGCACACAAGAACACACACAAGAACACACACACACACACACACACACACACACAGAGAGAGTGCTGCACTGTACATTTTACAATAAATTCTCTATAGCAGTTGCTAAATTGTAGGAAAAGGATTTGGGCTCCAGTACTATATGTTTGTAGGGGTTATGCCCCATTAAAAACAAGAAGGGACTTATCTGAGTAAACATGTACAGTGGTACCTCGGGTTAAGTACTTAATTCGTTCCGGAGGTCTGTTGTCTGTTCTTAACCTGAAACTGTTCTTAGCCTGAAGCACCACTTTAGCTAATGGGGCCTCCCACTGCCGCCGTGCGATTTCTGTTCTCATCCTGAAGCAAAGTTCTTAACCTGAAGCACTATTTCTGGGTTAGCGGAGTCTGTAACCTGAAGCGTATGTAACCTGAAGCATATGTAACCTGAGGTACCACTGTATAAGATTGTGATGCTGAAGAGCAAAGCAGGTCTGATACAGGAGACCTACCATCAGTTATAGCCCCCACCTCGTACAAGGTAAAAGCACATTATGAACGTTAAATGTTGCACACAACTGGCAATGCTTTCAATTTATTTAACTTATCAGAAGCTTGCCTATATAAAACATTGACAAAACCACCAACAAATCAGTCATTTTCGTGTGAATACCTCTGGAGTGGAGCCAGAGCTTTCAATCTTCACATTTAGAAGATCCATTCAAGAGCTGCAGGCAAATGCTTTGATCAAATAAGTTCACAAATAGGGGCAGTCAGCACTTTGCACTACCGCTGCTTTTTTTTTCTTAAAGGAACTTTAGCTGCCAAATCTTGTGCAGAGTGACATGTGGCCCTGAGGCCTGGATGTTCAGTGACCCCTTTTTAGAAGAAAAACAGTGTTGCCCTCCTTTAGTGACTGGAAAGGGAGCTTGGGGGCTGTCCCTGAGTCACCTAAGGCAAGCACTCAATTTGCCTGTAGATTCATTAGCATAACATAATTAACATAACTCAGGTTGAGCTAATTAATATCAGGCCGATAAGCTTCGCAAAACTGTAAGGAACTCAAAAGTGAAAAAATAATTAATTAGCTAAGCGCTTTATTTCTCTCTCTGCCCCTCTGACTCATTTTTCTTTTTCTTTTCTTTTTTTTGTTTCTGGGGAAAATGTTGACATAGTGCTAGTCTGTTAGTGGGCAGGGCAGGAGACAATGGTCTGAGCTGGGTATGTCCCCTCCTTGTCCTTCAAGAGAGGTTCAGCACCCAGTTCCTCTCCAGTATAAAGTTGTAGCTGTTATGAGTGTTGTTAACCATTGTGCCATCTTTTTAATACTCCTAATGATTCAAACATTCCTAATAATTCTGCCATTTTATTAATTGACAAGTCATTTTCTTCATTTCATCTCTGCACCTTATGTCTTCTTAAAACCTTGTACCTATACTGTTAATGCTTTTAGTATTTTTAACGGTCCCAAAACCATATCACTTTTCTCTCAAGAAATCTTTGATATCTTAGGAACTAATACTGCACCTTAGCTCTTATACTGTAATCGGGAGAGGTCTTGCTGTCCTTGGATGCAGTGGGAAAAAATAGTTTGCTGAGAACTTAGTTCTACAATATTTGTGCAGCTTGCAACATCCTGCAGAGCTTGCCACGACTGGTGTAAAGGAGACAGTATGTTCTTGTTGCTGTGGCATGTGGTTGCCAAGATCAGTTTCCAACCATTTGTAATAGTGACAGATTTCATGCAATAATAATTTAATTTTTTTTACGGACTGTTGGGGGGGGGGAGGATACAAGATTGTATGTTTGTCTAAATTAGCTACATATAGAGATTGGGGGTGGTGGTGAGATTAATTCATTTCACATTTTAATGCAGATCTATCTAGTTCAAATTTCCTGAACCAAACTACAAATGTCTGACATCCTTCAAAATCCAGACTTCACCAAATTTGGCAGGGCAGGTCTCCAACCAGGAAAAGCACACCAAAATGTACATGTTAATGAACCGAATGAAAAGGGGGATTCCCAAAGCCAATTAGGTGCTCCCCCCAAATTCCTATGCATCTCCTAAAATGACAAGTAGCAAAAGTCCAAATTGAATAGGGAGGGAGAGCACTACAAATAGAAAAAAAATGTACTGTTGTTTGTTTGTTTGTTTTGTGGAGAGCGGGTTTATAAAGTCCATTCATCTCCCTCTGTCAATTGACCCATCTAGGTATGTGGGCAATCTCAAACTCTTCCCTTGGGATCAACCATCAAATCTTCTTTTTTGGGGGGTGGAGTGTAGCAAATTCACCCCCATACAAGTGTGGGAGTGTCATAATCATGGCCAGTCCAACTTCTGAATGGAAAAAAAGCCCCATATCTGGTTTACAGGTAAAAGAGCTCCTCATCAACAGTGTCACATGGTCAAGTAGCACCAGATCAAGGATCAAGTCATCCAGGAGAGCAACCACAAAAATTTACTTCCCAATACTGGGTCACAGACCCAATTCCACCCACTCATTTCTATGCAAATAAATACTAGTGTCAATTCCTATCACTGTTAAGCAAAAGAAACTGAAAATAGTCGTACCTTGGATCCCGAATGTCTTGGTACTCGGACATTTTGGCTCCCAAACACCGCAAAGCTGGAAGTGAGTGTTCCGGTTTGCGAATGTTCTTTGGAACCCGAACATCTGACGGGGCTTCCGGGGCTTCCATGGCTGCAGGAGCTTCCTGCAGCCAATCAGAAGCTGTGCTTTGGTTTCTGAATGTTTTGGAAGTTGAATGGACTTCCAGAATGAATTCCGTTCAACTTCCAAGGTACGACTGTATATGGAATGAAGGAAACAGGTTGTTTCAAGCTGGTGTTAAATCAAGACGAAAGGCTTCTTTTCTTTCAAAATTAAAACTTTTTCCCTTCTCTTTTTCGTCTTATTAAAAAAAAACGTGTCTGGAAAAGACACCTTCACTTGTATCGCAAATCTATTGATTTTAGAAAAAATAAGTGCCTTTTGTGCCTATTTACTGCAAGGTCAAGGTCAGTGACGAGGAATGTGACACGTTCACGCCCACTGTGCTGGCATTCTAATGGATTAATTGGCATCTGCTGAGAATAGTCATGGCTGTATCTCCAGACCACATTCAGTTGCAGCTCCTAATGACAAGGAATACAAGCTAGGAAAGAGGGTCTCTTGAGAGCTCCTGATGAGAAGGTCAACACTTTCCTCCTCCAGAAGACTTTTGAGTCTATCAGACTAGGCAAAATTGTATTTTTTTTTAGTGGTGTGCAGAACATTTCTGCCACACACACACACCTGCTGCCATTCTCCATCAGTTAGTAAGAAAAGAAATTGCATTTGAAAATTATTAGAGGGGAGAGAAAATGTCGGTGGAGGGGTACAAGACTTTTGTCATGCTTACCTTACCTACTGAGGAGTTTTTGTGAGCATCCTTTATTTCAGCCTGCAAGCTACCTCCTTAATGGTATGCACACTGCAGCCTTCCCAGGTGCCCATACTTCAATTCAAACCCCGTGGAAGACATTGTGAGGTAACTCCCCTCATAGGGCCTTTCTTCAGATTAGGAAGTGTGGGCAGCTAGGGAGGCTGCAGAAATGTTTACTGGAAAACATATAGGCCACCCTTGGCCACGTTGCAATGAAATGATAAGTTCACTGGCTCAAGTTCTGAAGTAATTCTTAAGTGCCCTGTGAATGAGACTGAATTATGGAAGCCTCTTTCACAGAGGAAGAAAACTGGAGAAATTGGAAGACAGGTTTGGGTACAGCACTATTTTTGAAAAATCTAATCCTGGGGTGGGGAATCCATGGCCCTCCAGATATTTATGGACTACAGCTCCCATAATCCGTGATCATTCATGCTTGTTGGGGCTGATGGAAGTTGGCATCCAAGAACATCTGGAGACCCACAGGTTCCCCAGCCTATTCCAGTGTGGTGTAGTGGTTAAGACCAGTAGATTCAAAATCTGGGGAACCGGGTTTGCGTCCCCCCTCCTCCACATGCAGCTGCTGGGTGACCTTGGGCTAGTCACACTTCTTTGAAGTCTCTCAGCCCCACCCACCTCACAGAGTATTTGTTGTGGGGGAGGAAGGGAAAGGAGAATGTTAGCCACTTTGAGACTCCTTTGGGTAGTGATAAAGTGGGATATCAAATCCAAACTCTTCTTCCAATGGCCTATTGTTGAACCTAATATCTTTTAAATTGTGTAAACCTGGTCATAATGTTTATCAAGAAACAATAATGCCGCTTGTTAGATGTGGGTGTGGGATAGCGTTAAAGGTTCAGACTTCTAAGAAGGTGTACCTCTATTATGAACTTCATAGAAAGGAAAATTTCAGGAGCTCCTACTGTTTCTCTTGGAAAAGCTACACTTGCTGAAATTCCGCCTTCTCCCAAATGCATCCCTTTGTGGTTTCACATGACAGTGCTATTTTATGACATGGTTTCTCAGTTCTTGTAGCAAACTGTAATGGATGAGGCAGGAAAAGAAAGTCTGTACATTGTATGGACCCTGGAAGAGCATAGAGTGCAATTGGGTGCCACCCATTGTTACGTTTTGTCACCACTGTAATGGTGGTCCAGATGCAGGACTTTAATTTTCCTTCTAGTGATTCCAGTGAATAATGACTCTTTAGGGGTTTTTGTTTGTTTGAGAAGGTGAGGAATGTTCCTAGGAATGCTCCTGGCCAGGGTTAGCTCCAAGTTTGAAGATACCTTTGGTGTGAACTTTCGAGTGGCCTTTCGTGTTGCCACCCTCCTCTGCTGGAGAAGAATAGCAAAAACCAGAGAGCATCCAAGATCAACCCAAGATCAAATGAAGAGATCACAAGTTAACATTATTGGGAGATATATCCAGCTTGTATTTCTGCAGGCTGTTTTTGAATTTAACCCCCGAAGAAGGCCTTTAAATATAAATTTGCTGAAATGCACTGGGTTGCTTTGAAAATCAAACCACTTTCCCTCACCAGCATCTCGAGACACATCCTCTTTTGTTCCTGGGTTCCTCACATGCTGGCAAGCAGCATGTATCTCCTCTCATTCTCCTCCAATTTATTCTACCTGCTTAGTTCTGGAGGAGGAACAAAGGAGATTCCCCTATACCAGGTCAGGCTATTTCTCCATCTAGTCCATTATTGCCTCCTCTCATCAGAAATGTGTTTCCTGGTCTTCAGGCTGAAGTCTTCTCCACCACTGATCTGTTATTTAATTGGAGATGTCAGGGACCTAAGATCTTCTGCATGTAAAACATTTGGTTCTACCAGTGAGCTATGGTCTTCCATCAAAGGAGGAGAAGGATGCTGAGGTCTCTTTATAATTGGATGTAATGCAGTTCCCAGGGGAGCTGTTTATGTGCTCATCATTGGGGTGCCAGGAAAGGAGGATAAGCAGCAGTGAGCCCTCAGAAGTTGCCTGCTGACACTGGAATTGGAGCTGAATATTATTTTGGTGTGGTAATGTTTTGTTTGCCACTTGACAGTCTTGTCTGTTGAAGACTATTGTCAGAAAACACATTCTTGACAATCCCTAACCAAGGGAGTGAACATGCCCAGGGGTGAATTCAGTTCAGTGGCTAGACTCTCAATTGGGAATTTTGAAGAACCGATTTTCAAGTCCCCCATTTGGTCATGAAGCTTCCTGGCTGGCCTTGGGTTGGCCACCACCTCTCAGCCTAACTTACCAGTGTTGGCTGTTCAGAATATAATGAGAGATGGTGATGGTGGTTAAAATTCAACACAGAAACAAAATAATGGGAGCCACTTAGAATCAAGGCAGCTCCTCAGAGATTCTGGAGAACATTCAACTATTCACAGGGCATGAGGCCTGCATGTGATAGCTGAAGGCAGCCAAGGTTCCACTAACACATAGACAGCTTGGTGAAATCGGTCTCCGTAGGCTATATGGAGGGTCTTTAATTTAATTTGGGAATGCCTGTTTGGACATTTTGTAATCACTTTGAAAAGATTGCCATCTTTCATTACTGCATTAACCTTTAGAACTAATAATGTGCTGGCTCCAATAATTAGGTCAAAGAAGATGAAAATGAATTTTTACCATGCTAGTGGAGTATTCTCGCTTATGAAAGAGCAGTGTTTTGTTTCAGTATTTTTTTATACCAGGTCTATCTATTTTGTTACAAAGCTTGAACTTTTCAAAATTAATAATTCAAAATCACAAACTTAATCAGGGAGCTACTTCTGAGAAGATCAGGATCACCTTTTCAGAGGCCAGCATGTGAAAACTCTTTTTCTAGAAAAAATAGCACTGGTCCTAACAAACAAAGACACCCAGGGAGGGGTGTGTGGTTTGGAGAGAGAGATATGGCCTGAAGAGAGCCTAACAGACCAGACACAGATCCTGGAGGAACCCCGTTCTCTGATTTAGAAGAAGAAGTGACTACTGAGTACATAGCAAGCTCTGAGCGGCATACTAAGGAACAGTTTCCGATTGGGTTTGAAGCGCCTGATTTATGCTCGTAACAAGCCAATGCAACATTTCTTTTTCTTAATTTTTGATAAATGAAATGTGTTGGGTGGGATGCTACACTCCAATTTATTTTTGTTTTAGAACTTGTTAATAACAAATCTGACTGTGCTCCACATGCAAAAGAGATGTGCAGGGCACTGGGAGCAAGAGTTCTCTTAATGAGATGGAGTGCAATTTGTTTAAAAGACAAATCTCTCCCCTTCTGCTTTCCAGACAGGATACTTAATTTAAATTGCTGAATCAAAACAAAATGCTCTTTCCCCCAGCTTTAAATGCATTTCATTATAGCATTTTGAAATGGTAGGGGATGCAAATCATAGGCTTTGTGTTTATATTATTTACATTTTGAGAGGTGCTGGAGGCTACACACACACACATGTGTGTGTGCGCGCACACACACACATTTTAATGCAGTTGGTCCATGTCCAGAAAAATATTGTTATGAGTTTGTGAGCACGGGACCTTATAATTCTAGCAAGTGCTCAAAGCAGATCAAGCCAGGCTAGCTTCCTGTTGAGGTAACTGCCTGGGTGTCAAGGACTGGGCAGAGGGAGGAATGGTGGAGACTGCCTCCCCAGTCTGAGCCTTCCAGAGAAGAAGGAGACAGTTCAGAATTATAACAGCAGTTTGAGGGAGATCACAGCTCAGAGGCAGATGAGGGGAAAAGCTGGGAAATAATGGGAAAGGAGGAAGAAGAAGCACCAGGGGGGGTGACAGCTGACGGACACATTGTCTTTAGACAGCATTCCAGACCCCCCTCTCAGAACCTGGCAAGCATTGAAAATAGGAGAGCAAAAAGCTCAAAGGCAGAGGGCACTTCTCAGCACCTGTAGTGATGACGCATGAAGGAAGAGAGGGAGGGGGTGGAGATTCACTCGGGGCAATGCCATTATTCCAGGAGGCTGCATTCCCAAGCCTCTCTCTGTGAATATTGAATAAAAAGCAGTTGGTAAGGACTTTTCCTTGCCTTTCCGTTCCTGGCAACCTGCCGTGGAGGTTGGATCCTCTGCCGTTTAACACTGGGTGGTGGGTCATTAAAAGATCAAAGGAAAGTGGGAAAGTGGGCTCTGTGCCTGACGACAAATGGGTGGGGTCCCTCCTCCAGCTCTCTGATAGTTAAAAGAACAAAACCTGAGCTTGGGAGCAGAGTTTGCTGTTATGTGAGCTAGAAGCTGGAGGGGAAAAAGCAGCAAGCAAAGGGTCAGAGAGCAATGTTTGATTTCTCTTTGAACCTCTTTTGGGGTGTTGATGCTGTGAACCCCGCCATCACAGGCTCATATTATGTATATGTGTAAATAAGCCATATATCATAAAGACACCACAATCTCATTTCCAAATGGAAACTGATAAGTGCCTGGAACCCCTGGACTCTCACCCTGCTTGGAGTCTGGGGTATAGATATTAGGGAGGTGCGCAAGCGATTGCATGGAAAATATATTGAATTATGTCTATTGCATTAATGGGGTTTCCTACGTGTAATGACTTATTTAAATAAACCAAACTTGCAAAACTATGACATCAACATCCTGATCTTGTAAAACTAACTGTTTGATATAAATGGAGATTTATTTTGAGCATGCCACCTATGTTCAGCTTACGACACTACTCACAGAATAAGAACGATTCCCAGAGCGGTCTTTTCTCTCTGAATGCTGTCCCAAAAGGAAACAGTACTCTTTAAAGGAAATCTGATACAACGCATCTGCTGAAAAAGCCATATCTCCTTATTGCATTATGCTTTAAAAATTTATATATTTATATAAAGCTGTATAGCTGGTTTGTATTCCCCTCCGTCACAGTGGGTGCCATTGATCTAGGAGAGTCTATTTGCCTTGATTGTTTGACATGGGAGATCAATTCCACATTTTAATGAACACCCCTCAGTGGACTGCCTGGGGTGAGTTGGGTGTGTGTGTGTGTAAATTGCACAATCAATTACAGTTGATTATGAGAGGTCAAAACTCTGCATTGGGATTGTTGGCTTCCCATTGCTAGTTCAGTTTGAAATGAGATTAACTGACAAGCATCTCTCTTCCCCAGAGGTATGTATGAACACATGAAGCATACAATGAAAGTACCAGAAGTTGAAAGGCCAATCCATTTCCCAAGGGAGACATCTGAAAAGGGAGCCAAACACTTCAAAATAGTTTGATGGTGGATGTGCAGTGCAATCCTATGTGCATGAAGTCCTTTTGAGTTCATTGGTGTGTGAGTGTGTGTGTATTTATGGTTAAAGTGAGGAGAGTGCAAGGGATATACAAAGGTCTGCTCCCAATGTTCCCATGTATAACACTGAGAGGGAGATTCTGAAGCAGTGGAGGTTGACCTCTTAGGGCAAGTGGGGCACTGCCCCACATACCTCAGTCTGCCCTCAGTAAGTCCCTGCCTTTCTGCTTACAAAAATTACATCCTGTCAGCTTTTCTCTTCCTCAGCCTCAGGACTCATCCACACTTCCACTTGCCCCACCATTTTCCGCTGAGAAAACCCACTGTTTACTACCAAATCAAAACAAAAGTCAATTGGTCTTTCTGTGGCGTTTGTTTCAATTCCACAGTAAACAGTGGGTTTTCCTGAGGAATGTGGCGGGACAAACGAAAAAACCACTCCGACTCATGCCTAGAAAGCACGGGGCAAGCAGTAAACCTCTCAGTCCTGTTCTTTCTAGGCATGAAACAAGCAGGAGTGTGGATGAGCTCTCATTGCTGCCCCTTTCAGAACCCAGCAGAAGAGAAGATGGGGCAAAACTGGCATTGGTTGGCTCAGTCTGTCACTGGCTCTGGTTCTGCCTACTTTTTCCCTCCTGCCTTCCCCCCTGTCAGTCACAATGGGCAACAACAACCACTGGTATGAAGGGACATTCTAAGAGAATTCAGCTGAGTGTATTTAGAATCCTCCTTGTGACTGGAAACCTTGCCTTATTGGCGTTCCTGATCCTGAGGGGATTTGAAGTGCTTTCACCCAAGCGAACTTAGAATTCCACATCAAAACTTCCCTCTTGAGCTTAGAAAGTCTGAAGTGGAGCCAGTGGATGTGGGGAGGATGTTTGGTGAGGTGTTCCCCAGGGTGTGTTTACCTCTTGTATAATGAGCTGCGGGATTACAAGCAGTGGCACAGAATGGTTTGTCTGCACAACTCAACACCTTAGCCAATTATGTGTCTTTTGCCCATCATCATCTTATTTGTACGCCACCTTTCCACAGTGAAAACGACAATCAACACAGCTTGTAGCATACAAAATTCACGTAAATGCCCACGTAAGAAAGATAGTCATAAACAATAAATAAAATGCATCAAAAGCATACAACCAAACAGAACAATATCCACATAAATCATAGTAAGGCCTAAAAATAAAGATACCCCAAATCAGTGCTTTTTTTCTTTAAAAAATGTTTAGGGGTTCTCTCATTTTCCTACTCAGATTGAAATACTGCCCCTCATTGAGGCCAAACTTAGATTCACAAAATGTTTAGTGGTATGCATACCCCTGTGACCCCCAGAAAAAAACACTGCCCAAAATTAATATCAACCACAGCAGCAAAACTCCCTAAACCATTCCCCAACCTTAGAGTTTGTTCAGCAGCCTCAGCTTTTGTAGCTGGAGTCAGTCAGGGCTCCATTCTCCAAGGCCAGGTGGAAAAAAGCAGGCAAGGCAAGGAGCAGGTCTTCCTGGACTCACAGCCAATATGGTCCTATGTTCCCCTTGTTTATTCAGTGGAACTTCTTTCTGAGTAGACGTAGATATTAATGGTTGTTCACAATGTGGGCTTTCAATCAGTATGGCAAACTCTAGCTGCCTTTGCAATATGTGTGGCATAGGTGCCACACAGGTTGGCGGCCTGTTCCTTCCACACATTGAAATGCTGATATTGCATTGGTATGTGTGGGCACTGGAAGGAAAGGGGGAATAAAGGTCTTGTTCAGGCTGTCCCCTTAGTGAAAACTAAAAATCTGTTTAGACTTCTGAGCAGATAAAAAGAATATGGTGGCTCTAGTGGGATTCTTCTTCAACTGAACTCTGATCCCTCACTGTGTAAGGCACACAGGTGCTCATATTTCCTCCTTATGGCAAAACATATATACTTTAGGAGACCAGTGGGAACAAATGAACGCTCCCTCATTGTGAGACTCTAGTAGCAAGTTGGAAACATGTTTCAAAAAGTGATTTTACAGAACAATAATCTGATGCATCTGTACAGAGTAGTAAGGCCTGCTGTACTCAGTGAGGCTTACTCCCAGGTAAACTTACACACAACTGCAGTCTTACTCACTTGTCACACTTGGCCAATTTAAGTCGACTGGGCGCTCCAATTTAACAGAAGTTAATGACCATTAATTAAAGTATTCTTTACTAATCCATACACTTTGCCATAGTCTGAGCTTTTAGAACTGAGTGGTGCATGTTCAGTGCTTTAATCTAATTAGATAGTTCTATTTAAAATGAAAGAATGACACTTTGGCATTTAGAGCTGTGAGTTAATTTTCACTGTGAGTAACCATTGACTAATTGGGTGCCATGCTTCCATTTGGAGCACCATGGGGAGACAGCATGGGGTTTGCTGCTGTTATTCTCAAATACACCCTCCAGAAACAGAGTGATTTGGGAACTCCTAAAGTGCAGAAAGACAGCAAGCATTATTATGGTGCTATCACAGAGAAAAGTATCCCTCCTTCCTTTGTGCACCAGCAGGAAGTCCTGTATCTCTAATCATGAATGCCATGAGAACCTGCCAAGTTCTCATAGATAAATGTGAAATATTTTTAAACTGATTTATGTAAGTAAAAGGACAATATTTTTCCATAAAGTGGCCTCTTTTCCAGGGGAGGGTGGAATAGCTGAAGTTTCACTAATCAATATCTTTAACTGTGAACTCAGTGGAACTTGACTCTGAGTAAGTGTACAACCGTACCTTAGACCTCAAACGAGACCTTGGCTCCCAAACAAATCGGCTCCTGAACGATCGAAACCCGGAAGTGAGTGTTCTGGTTTTCGAACAATTTTCGGAAGCGGAATGTCCCACACAGCTTCCGATTGACTGCAGGATGCTCCTGCAACCAATCAGAAGCCATGCCTTGGTTTCTGAATGGTTTTGGGAGTTGAACGGACTCCTGGAATGCATTCTGTTCAAGAACCAAGGTACATGGGATTGCACTTCATTATACACCTTTAGACGCTAGATGAAAATGTTCCTCTTCAACCAGGTCAACCAGGTCTTGGGCTGATTGACATCCGATGCCCTTTTAAATGTGTCATGGGAGGGGGCATTATTGGTTTGTTCTTCTTCTTAATTTTATTATGTATTTCGTGGTTATTATATTGTTATTTTATGTTGTGAATCACCCTGAGATCTATGGATGAAGGGTAGTATACAAATTTATTAATTAATATTATTAATATGTCATGCAAGTATCGCTTCAGATATGCATTTACCCACCTATCTCTGCCGTCCCATGTGACACCCAAAATCTTAATGATGCCGCACATGTGAAAGACACTGAGGCTAATGGTTGTATATTGCCCAAGACTCTCTTCCATAAAGCAGTGTGCTCAAGACCTTCATCTTAGTGTTGGATGTTAGCCTTTACATCTTCAAAAAATTAAGCATGCCAAAGGATCCTGCTCCTAGCAGTCCCACCAAGCTGAATTTTCATGAATGTAATCCTCAGTTGGCAGGTAAATGGATGTAAAGGGGGGAAATGTAGAATTCAATGTTAAATGGAAATGGCAGTGAAGTGCAAGAAGTTCAGCTTGTGACAATTCAATGTGAGCATAAATATATGCAAAATAAGCACTGTAAGGCTTCAAAGAAGCCATGGTTGCTAGCAATGCAGTCTGCATTATTGAGCAAATTAATACCTGTAGTGGTAAGGAAACCATTGTTTCTATTCAGACCCATATTTATAGAACATAACTTCTTCATAAGTTGTAACCTGTGCGGAGAAGCATTCTTAGTTTTCTCAGGGGTTGCTATAGAAACCAGTTTTCTATTAACTCCTTGTTCATTATATTTGCCTCATTGTATTTCTTAAAAAGAAAGAAAGAGAGAGAGAAAATAAACTCATTTATGCCACAGAGTCAGTAGCATGGGTTACAGATGAAAACAAACCATGCAATTGACACTTATTATAAGAGACAGGTGCTAAATGTAAAAGAGATTCAAGCTCATATTCACTTCCTTATATTTCCATTATTATTATTATTATTATTTGTTGCAATGGGCAACTTCAAAGAGAACAACAGGAAAAATTGAGGTGTGATTGCCACAGCTGTTCTGGGAAACTAATTGGATTTAAAGGAAAGGTCTAACTAGTCAAAGTATCGGAGGACCACTTCCAAAAATGCAGAAATATAAATGCTTACTAATAGTGCAGTTCCATGTATTTTTGTTCAGAAGGAAGTCCTATTTTTTTTTAATAATAATTTTTATTAGAAGGAAGTCCTATTGAGTTATATAGGAATTACCTTTTACCTTTACTAAGGGTACATTCACACAGTATGTTTCAAGCCCTATGACTCCTCCCCCCAAAAATCTGAGAGCTGTGGTTGTTGTTAGAAGACCCCTATAATTCCTAGGATTTCATGGAAAGAGGGGTGCATTGCTAAATGACTCTGTAAATTGTAGCTTGGTGGGAGGGAGTATTCTAATAACTCTCAGCACCAAGGTTTTTTTGCCGCTGGAACTCACAGGAACTCTGTTCCAGCCTCTCTCAGGTGGGTGCCATTGCCATTATAGGAGAAGAAGGGAGGCATTCATGGTGAATTCCAGCACCTCTTTTTCTAGTAAAATAGCAGTGCTCAGCACCCTTAACAAGCTACATTCTTAGGGGGGAGGTATGGCTGTTTAAAGTGATATCATAGTGTGTGTACATAGGAATGAAGCCTAAATTGATCTCTACATTCCTCAGTCTGTTACCCAGAACTGTTCTCTTGGAGAATAATGGGTCATAGTCTATGGTGAGCTCGTCTTCCACAAGTACAATGAAAATGTACACATGCAGCAGAGGTGCGCAGGTGAGCTTCCATACCTCTTCCATGCGTCCTTCTGTCTTCTTCGGAAGAGACATTCATGGTAGCTTGCACACAGGAAAAGAAAGAAATCTCCAGCAATCCAACACACAACTGGGGAATATCTTAAAAATGTAGAGATGACGCACAGTTGCTGGGCATTCTCAACCTTCATTTCAGTAACTTTCATTTCAGCTCCTCTCTGTGCATTTACATTTCTTAAGAGGACACCTAAAAAAATGTAAAAAGCAGGTGTTATTGAAAACTCCTTTATCCTCATATATGAGAGCTGGGATTCTCCCTGATTTCCTGTTGAATGAAGATATACTCAGTGGGTGGGTTGCTGTGCAGTGTGTGAAAATATGGTCAGACGTTCACCTAATGTATTTGGGATTGCCAATATCCCTGTGGGATTAGTGTCAGCTTCTACCTTTTTGATGCATTCACTGTGATGCACGTGCTGCGGTATTGCTGGCAAAAGTTTCTAGATGGGGGGGGGGAATCAATAAAATAAAGCAGACCACCCTCCCCATTCATAAAGTGGAGTTAGGATGCCATTAGGAATGGGGGAGGGGGTAAGAATTAAAGGAAAATCTACCTAACCCACACTTTCTGAAACAATTTGCAAAGCATTGCAGGGGGTTGGACTAGCCTTTGAAATTCGCAGTTCTCTGAATTTTCAGTGCAGTTCTCCAGCCAAGTGATATGTACAAAAATGCATTTAGAAATGCATAGAAATGCATCTACTAGTGAAAAGAGCATACAAAGTGCACTATATTGTGTGTGGGGGGGGGAATGACTTGCAAAAATATGTGCATTAGGGGGAAATTGTATACCAAGAACCCCCTGTATATTTCAAGGAATTTGCACTTAATTGCTGGTGAATTTTCATGAGGATTTTTAAAAAGAAAAATTCATGAACTGATGTGAAAATGGGAAGAACTTAAGCATGGAAAAATGTGAAACTGTGAGGAGCTGAAATTAACAGGTTTGTCCACCCTGCTTCTTCTTTTCAGCCAGAATTCACCGGAACTCAGTTCCAGCACCTCTCAGGTGGGCACCATTGCTATTATAAAAGAACAAGGGAGGTGTTCGTGGTGAGTTCCGACACCTCTTTTTCTAGAAAAATGGCACTTGTTGTGAAGATACCCAAAGAAGAGTAATAAAAACACCTAGTTCTGTGAGAGCTTACCATTTATGGAGTACCAGCAGCATACAAGGCAGTTTATGGGAAAAACAGAGTTCTGCTTAATTTCAAATCCTACCAAACATTCATTTCTTGTGTGTGACAAGCTATGAAAGAGGGATTGGGCAGTGCCTTAAAATGGCATCTCCACTACGGGATGCAATAAGGTGTGGAGTGGGCTTAGTAAGGAACATAGGAAGCTGACTTCCTTGGTCAGGTCCTTGGTCCATCCAGCTTAGCATTTTCTACCTTGACCAGCAATGGCTCTCGTGGATTTCACACAGGGGTTCAGGGCCAGATTTAGGTTTGATGAGGCCCTAAGCTACTGAAGGTAATGGGGCCCTTTCTATGTCCAGCTGTCCTTTGATAACAACAAATTGTTGCTGTTTCTTGTGTTGAATATATGCTATATGGTAATTTGTGGACCTAATAGGTCTCTTAAGCCATTTGCACATAACAAAATATGTATTTAAGCAAAGTAATTGTTGAACTGAAATACAAATAAGAAGTATATTAATAGTGAAATACAATTAAGAAGAAGTATATTAACAGTGTTTTTTATCTTATATTTTGGAAATGTAAATCCAGTTTTTTCTTTTAATTTTTTTTGAGGGGGGCAAAAGAGTGGGGCCCTAAGCTATAGCTAGTTTATCTTATATGTAAATCCGGCACTGCAGGGGTTGCTCTCACCCAATCTGGAGATGCTGGTGATTCCACCTGAGACCATCTGCATGCAAAGTGGATGCCCTACTACTAAGCTGCAGCCCTTACTCTACAATGTAAGATTCACTGTAGAATATCTGGGCAAAAGCACACACACACACACACACACACACAACTGAAATCCCAGTTGCAAAATAGTTCAACGGCAGAAAGCTGACTTCCTTGGTCAGGTCCTTGGTCCATCCAGCTTAGCATTTTCTACCTTGACCAGCAATGGCTCTCGTGGATTTCACACAGGGGTTCAGGGCCAGATTTAGGTTTGATGAGGCCCTAAGCTACTGAAGGTAATGGGGCCCTTTCTATGTCCAGCTGTCCTTTGATAACAACAAATTGTTGCTGTTTCTTGTGTTGAATATATGCTATATGGTAATTTGTGGACCTAATAGGTCTCTTAAGCCATTTGCACATAACAAAATATGTATTTAAGCAAAGTAATTGTTGAACTGAAATACAAATAAGAAGTATATTAATAGTGAAATACAATTAAGAAGAAGTATATTAACAGTGTTTTTTATCTTATATTTTGGAAATGTAAATCCAGTTTTTCTTTTAATTTTTTTTGAGGGGGGCAAAAGAGTGGGGCCCTAAGCTATAGCTAGTTTATCTTATACGTAAATCCGGCACTGCAGGGGTTGCTCTCACCCAATCTGGAGATGCTGGTGATTCCACCTGAGACCATCTGCATGCAAAGTGGATGCCCTACTACTAAGCTGCAGCCCTTACTCTACAATGTAAGATTCACTGTAGAATATCTGGGCAAAAGCACACACACACACACACACACACACACACACACACACACACAACTGAAATCCCAGTTGCAAAATAGTTCAACGGCAGAAATTATTTTGTTAGTTCTACCTTTTGTAACATGCTGATAGCACTCATAAGTTTTTCTCACTGACTGTATTGCTCTCTCCCTCCCCAGTTCCGTTCTTTGTCTGAGCTTGCTTAAATGCACGCAGGCACAGAGGTGGGTGGCGAAGAAATAAGGCAGAGGAATCGCAAGCTCTGCCTGCCCAACAGTGGGACATTTATAGCAAAGCCTTTCTTCCAGTGGATTTTACAAACTGCCCTTCAATCCAACAATTGTTGCTCGCTGTGCATTTATGAGAAGGAACCTGTCACAGACTGACAAAAAAATATTCATATATTCTAGCTGGCAACTTGAGAAGATTATAATACAGACACTCTTGTTGAAACTAGATGCCCCCCGCCAAAAAAACCTTGAATATGTTCATGGTCTTAAGAAAAATCTCTCACATCCCCACTCCCTGATTAAGAGCAAGAGAACAAGAGGTGTGCATTGGCTCTGTGTGTGACATGAGGTAAATTGGGGCGATTCAGGATAGACTTTTGCTCTACCAAGTCAATCACATTGGAGTGTTGGGCTAGGTTCTGGAGGATCAGGGCTCAAATCCTCTCTCAGGCATGAAGCTCACTGGGTGTCCTTGGGGCAGCCAGAGTCTCTCAGCCTAACCTACCTCAGAAGTTGTCGTGAGGATAAAATGGGGAAGAAGAACCATGTACCCCACCTTGTGCTCGTAGGAGGAAAAATTGGACAGAAATGATCATGAATAAAGCATGCTGAGGCAGATAAGGGAGTGCCCAACCTTCTGAGGAGATCTGTTACCTCGGTTTTTCCATAAATTGAAATATAAAGCCATTCCTCATTTTCTTTTCTGAGAAATGAAAGCCAAGCTGGCTGGGGAAATGTCCAGAGCTTGAGAGAAGCGAGATTAGAATGGAGGGGCGAGCGGTTGGAGATGTGAAGGGAATCTCTAGGTCTAGCTCTCAGTCACAGTAAACTATTTTCCCCAGGCATAGTGATTTGGGGAAAAGATATTTAAGTAAAAACATGGGTTCTCCTTCTCTTACATGTTTTTGTTGAGGGAGCAGGGTATAAGCAGTGGAGCTTGGGGGGGGGGGAGAAAGTGACTTTCTCAATTTTAAAAATGAAGGTAAAAACACCTAGCATGATAGACCCCAAACCTATTTGTCAAAACTTTGTCTGGTTTTTTACCCAGGGTGCTCCCCTGATTTCTTACCCAAACTGATTTCTCATGAAGAAACTAGGGGAGGGAGTGTGACTTCTCCCCTTTTTGAAATTTGGCAGGCTGTTCATCCCCTCAGCAGAAGTGACTGTGCTTACAATTTGCATCCAATTCTTGAAGAAAATAGAGAAAAGTTAGATACTTTTTTTTTTATTTATGTAAGAAATGGTAAAAGTCTGCCTGCACAAATGGCCATGGTCAGGCCCGGATCCATAGTTACAGTTAAAACAAAAACAACAACAGACTAAAAATGCATTAAAAAATTATTAGGGGAATAAAATCTGTCCAAACCCATTCTAGAAGCATGGCTGTGAGGACTCTCCCAAGGGGAGAATTATTAAGGTAGTAATTATGTGAGATGATGTGACATTTAATGACTGTGCACCAAGCACTCAGAGAAGTATTTGGTTGATTCTTCTGGCACTGGACACACTGAAGTCTGACTCCAAATTGGTGGAGCCCATATTTTATGTCTTGCTTACCACCTGTCCATGACAATAATGGGTTGTGACAATTTTATCATTTGCTCACCAGTATTTTGGCTCACTGCTCATAAAAACATGAGATCACCGTTGTTTAAAAAAACTTTGCTCTGCCAAAAGTTTCTAAAACTTCCCTGGCTTGTATTTGAGATGTTTGTGGGGCGAGGGGAAGGGAGGATGTAATCATGTAAGAAATGGCAATTAACCTTTGTGTCAGTATGTCTGAAAATTGGAGAAGTCACAGCTGTGAACCAAACCTAGCTTTCTCCTTGAGTGTCCTCTAGTTCCAGCTCCTCTCACTAGCCTCATTTATTGTCTGCAGTGGAAGCATTTGTACCTGCCAGCTGGTGGACAGGCCGAAAGCACATGCAACCAATTAACCGAGTCCCTTATCTAGCACTTTTAGCATGCAAATTATCAATTCTGTACATGATCACACCAGACATTCAATATGGTTTTCCTGGGGTGCCTAGACAGCTACTGCAGCAGGTAGAAAACCTGTTGTGGCTGCGATAGGAATAGAACCGTGGTTGGGGTGAGCTGATGCACCCACTTTGCACAATTTCCCAGAGGCCAAAATCTTGTATCTCTGCTAATGTTGGAACAACAAAGCAGAAGTGTTGATCTAACGTTAAGATGCAAGTGTCTCTACTAATTGCATTGTCAGAGCAAAATTCCTCTTCCCAATGATGTATACTAAGGACAGATGTAGAATATAAAGTGCTCTCCTTTTAAGGGTTTGAATTGGAGAGCTCATTTAAACCCTGTTTGGATATAACTAACAATTCACAGTTAACACTGTCGAGGTAGCAGTTTGGAGAACATCTGCGGACAAAATGTAGTAATCCAGTGATTTGCTAGGGATGAAGATGTTGCAGTGCATGTACAAAGCATTTGCACATGGAGGAAGCCACATTATTCTTCATTTGAAGGGAAGACTTCACATGCACAATGGAGCATACAGATGCTAGGTCACATCTCTCTCTCTCTCTTTATGATGTGGAAGAAAACATCTCTGGCTGAGAGCTTGAGGAAGCAAAATAAAGTATCTCAGGACTCCCACTTAATTACTCACATTAACAATAACCACAGTGTTGTTGTTTTCTCCCTTTAATTTGGTTTAAACAACTTATTAACATGAACTTCTTAATCAAGTCTTTCCAGGGGATTGTGATTTTTGGAAGCAACAGAAATATCGACTTCAGGTTCTCTGAAGATTCTTTAGGCTATTGATCATACCACTTTGCCTTCATTTGATGGTTTTGACAAGGATGCTAAATCCGTCAATGAAGTGTTCAAGGAGAGTAGAATCTGTCTCCTCCCCACTTTCAAACCTTGTTAACGTAAATCTTTTGTCTTCTGATTCTTCCTCTTTTGCTTTTCAGTAGTTCTAAAACTTTCTCAGAAGTGACTTTTTCTGTTCTTCAGAATGGATTTTCTTTCACTGGATCAAATAGCTGTTCTCCTGAATGCTTTTGTGAAGGCCAAAAGAAAGCTATCACAGCAGCTGATGTGTCAAAATGTTGGATGAATGGGAAAATTCAGAGTGCTTTAAGTAACAAATCTTTTTTGCTGCATCATTGGAATGTACCTGACAAACATTTGCTTCCTGATTTGTTTGTTTCCCCCTGATACTATGCCTGCTCTTTCTTCCACTTGAGTTCATGCTAGTTCATCCTGTCTGCAGATCTTCTACCAAGTTGTTCTTGGCGGCCAAACCACCATCAAATTTATTACCCATTCTTCACCAGCAGGTCCCAGGTTGGGTTACAACATATGATATAGGAGACTTTTGACCAGATCTCCTTATGGTTGTCGGGTTGTAAAGGTAAAGGTACCCCTGCCCGTCATGGCCAGTCGTGGCCGACTCTAGGGTTGCGCGCTCATCTCGCTCAAGAGGCCAGGAGCCGGCGCTGTCCGAAGACACTTCCAGGTCATGTGGCCAGCGTGACGAAGCTGCATCTGGCAAGCCAGCACCAGCGCCGCACACAGAAACGCCGTTTACCTTCCCGCTAGAAAGTGGTCCCTATTTATCTCCTTGCACTTTGGGGTGCTTTTGAACTGCTAGGTAGGCAGGAGCTGGGACCGAATGACGGGAGCTCACCCCGCTGCGGGGATTCGAACCGCCGACCTTTCAATCAGCAACTCCAAGGCTCTGTGGTTTAACCCACAGCGCCACCCGCGTCCCTCGTCGGTTTGTAGTAGTTACCTTTAAAACAGGTGCAGCTTTGATCACAACACTAGCACTGGGAGGAGGGTGTTGTTGTTTTTCAAAAGCTGTTTCTTGCTGCCCAGTTTCCTCAAGCTAACCCCACCTGAACTTTCAATGGGCCAAGTGCAAAAATAAGAAGTTCCCTTGTACCAGGCCAGCCAATTTGTTCAGCTAACCCCATACTATCTATTGTGATTGGCAGTGGCTCCATCCATGCACTCTGTACTCTTAAATAATGCAGGGTACAGAATCTGCAGAGAGCGCCTACAGCTTCTACATGTCATGGGTCTGTGCAGAAGAGCCACTCAATGCATGGAGGTCAGGGTAGGGTTGCCATATTTCAAAAAATAAAAACCAGGACACCCGGACATACCGAAGGTATTGGTGTGTTGTTGTTTTTTTATGACAACCCCCCACAATTGTTGAGCCTTTTTTAAAAGAAAACCTGAAAATTGCTGAGCTTGCTTTTTTAAAAAAAAAAACCCAAAGTACTTTGCACCAAATGCACCAAATGGGTGCATCAGAACACAACAAGGAAATGAAACATATTGAAAGCAAAATGTAGTTGCTGTAGGATTGTCTGTGGTTTGTTGGGGTATGCAGGGATGGTGAAACTTACAATAAGAATAAGAAATCAAGAAGAGAGACTTATTGTAAACAGCTTAAAACACAAGCAGGGTTGAATTAAAAACGAGCAGTAAAATAACTTAAATTGAGTATAAAGGACAAATAACAAACAGATTTAAATCGCATATGCGGTGATAAAAGATATGACACAAGAAACTGCAGAAAGGGAGGAGGGGTTTTGATATTAATATTTTGTATCCTAACTTGGATGTGTAAATGTATATTATTGGAAGTTTGTAAAATGAGAAAATGAAAAATAAAATGATAAAAAGGGATTGTCCATGGTTATTGCCGGGTTAGGGAACCTTTTCCTTTGTTAGCAATCTACCAAGTGGCTACATAGCAGTGGTGGGCAGAGCTAGAGGCAAAAATTGGCACTCTTACTTCTGTACCATGGGCTACATTCAAGATGTGCAAATGTCAGACATTTATACATACATGGGCTCACACACCTCTCCATCCTCACAGACATGAGTTCAAGGAGATAACCCAGAGAGGCAAAAGCAGTCACTGAGGGTACAAGAGCAGGGCCAGTGAGCAGGTGTGGAGGAGCCTTAAGACGAGTCCTGAGGGCCACATGTAAAGGCCTGGAGGTTCATCTTCAGTCCTGAACATGAGATCCTGTCAGAGACCAGGCTGAGGAGTGCTGCTCTGATGAGGGAGCTCCCCCTGCTCTTGACCAGGATCCTGAAGCTGTCCAGGAGCAGTGGAGCAGTATAGATTTGGAACAGTGGTTTGCAGAGGGGCATAGTTTTGACAACAACAGTTGGGAAGAACTGGGGGATGAATAGCAAAGTGAAGAAGAACAGGACAAGAGAACTAACAGACTCTCTCTCACTGGAAATTATTCAGCCTATCAGTCCAAGGTCACGTAGAGCAGATAAGCTAGCTACACAAAAATCAGGTTGGATGCAAGATCAGGTTGCAAGACGGAAGTGACAATGGGGGAAGTGGGTGGAATCCTTAATTGGGAACACCTTTATTCCAAGAATGGATGCTTTGTTCTTTTGCTGTGATCATTAAAGACTCTTTAAATGGTAAGGGACTCTTTTTGCTTTGTCCTGCTTATCTACAGCCAAAGGGGGGACAGGGGTGGGAGCGGGAGCCGAGTCCCTGGAGCCTGAGCAATCCCTTTCCAGGGAAAGGGATGCATTTGTGACTGAAATTAAAAACCCTACAATCGTCATACATACATATACAGAGAGAGACATAGATGCACACATATATTGTTGTTATGCAGCAATCCCACACCTTACTTCAAAGTCCCTAGAGGTAAATGTTCTATAAGATCATGAGATAATTCTAGCACTTCTATATCTATGAACTCTTGACTCCATAAACAAAAAATCTCCAGAGGGCTGCTACATGCCAGTGGTGTTTTACATCAATACAGCAAAAAGAGACTTTTTCCAGCACACAATTTTATAAGGAATCCTGCCATACACAATTTAGCACGGTTTGATTATTTCACACTGAACGATTTACAGTATCTTTTGTAAATCCTCTTAGTATACTGTTGTAAAGTCTCTTCCTACTCCTTGCTCTCTCTCTCTCCCTTGTAAAATGTATTATCAGACATAAACAAATGTTATAACTATTTGCCAGGCAATTATTTCATGGTTTTACACAGTGCAGTACTTTAAGTCCCGAGTAGCAAATTGATTTGCATATATCCCTGAAGCATTCTAAACGATTAGTTAAAATGAGTAAAAGCCATTTTAGTTCACACTAATTTAGGAACAAATCCAGGCTAGATGGGATGTCGCAAAGAAGCACTAACACTGAAGCAAGTATTTTAACAAGTCCTCAGATAACACCAGCTCATTATTTCAAGATGGTTTCTAAGGCAATGGCGTGAGTTTGTTTGTGACAAAGTTCAGTGATATAAGGGACATCAGCAAATATGATGTCTTTTCCTGTTGCTTTTTTGGGGAAAAAATACAGCTGCATATATCCATATAAAAAGGAACTTTCTTCCTTTCTTCATGTTTATTGCAAAAACTGAAAAAGACAGCAATCATACAGAGGTCCTGCTTCTCTTCAGAGAATCCACATGCAGGCTAATAGCCTTCATGCATTTTACGGGAATAGTCGGTGTTATGTATTCAGTGGTCTGGGTTTGCCTGAGCTTGAGTCTGGACTAAGGATTCTGAGCCCTGCATTCTGATTCGATACATGATATCTAATCACAGAACATTTCAGGATTTGTGCCTCTGCCATTGGCTCTTAAACTCTGAGTCATGATTCGCAGCTTGGAAGTTTAGACAGGCAATCGCGCTGGGAGTGGGAGTGGCCCAGGCCTTCAGAAATGTATATAAGCAGTTTGCCCCTGTTGTCCAGTTCTGCTAGTTCAATAAAGCTTCTTGCTGTTATCACTGTGTCTTGACTCGTGGGAACCCACCTACACTTCAGCTAGCTTGCTGTGGTCCTCAAGAAGTAGGGAACCACTGGCAACCTTTATGCTAAACATTGAAGGGTTTCATCTGCACTGGCCCATTTAAGATCAAGGAAAATCCTTCAGTGTAGAGGACTTACTGTTTTCAACCACAGTTTTTTTAGGTTATCTGTATCAATGGAAATGTGGTGTGATTCTTCCCCCCCCCCCAGTTTTTTTGCCATGAATGGTAAAGGTTGAGTGCCTTATTAAATTAGGTTATGTTAGGGCTAGTGATGAATGATTCTGTCAATTCTGGTTTCTCATTTTTTTTAAGTTCAGTTTCACATCATTTTGTGACTGGAAAAATCACTGAAGAATTTTCAGAAAACAAATATACAGGTTCATATGCAATTTTGCCCAACATACAGTACACAATTTTGGAAGTGACATCCCCTAACTGAATGCATTTTAATGTTACTTTCAATATTGTATGGATTTTTATGCACACTTCACCTTACTATACATATTTTCTGTACACATTGTTAGAGAAATTGCACTGAGAAATTAAGAGAAACATTGATGAATGTCTGTGCTTTGGTTCACATATTGTTTCAGAAAGTGTGGATAAAGTAGGTTCAACTTTAAATGCAAAGTGAGGGCGGCTCTAAACATGGGGGGGGGGAGAGAAATGCTGTAAATAAGACAGAAATTAGATTGAAAAAATTTCTATGGAAAAGTGCATTTTAAATTTTCCTGCTCTCTGGCACAATCTGGTGTTGCATGTTTAAAGCACATTCAAATCACTGTTTCTTTACTAATGTAGCTGAGCCCTGAACTGGACCTTTTATGTGATACAGATTTTTGTCTTTTTGGCCCAAAGGCCCCCAACATGATGAACAAAACAAACAGTAGAATAAAACAGTAAAATCGTAAAATATTGGGTAGCAGCCCTCTTCCTTAGTAAACTGGCCTTTATATTATGGCTATCAAACAACATAGGACTTTTTAACTCAACTCATCTTTTTTAATAAACCAGGTTTAGTCCCCAGAAAAAAAAACTAGGTAGTAGTAAACGTTCTGTTGCAGGGCAGCTACCCTGCTATCCTGCAGATGTGTTGTTAGACTACAACTCCCATCAGCATCAGCCAGCATGGCCAATGATTGGGGTGATGGGAGTTGTAGTCCAACAAGCACTGGATGGCACCATGTTGGCTACATTAGTATAGTGGTACCTCGGGTTAAGAAATTAATTCATTCTGGAGGTCTGTTCTTAACCTGAAACTGTTCTTAACCTGAAGACCACTTTAGCCAATGGAGCCTCCCGCTGCCGCTGCACCGCTGCTGCACGATTTCTGTTCTCATCCCGAAGCAAAGTTCTTAACCCAGGGTAATATTTCTGGGTTAGCGGAGTCTGTAACCTGAAGCGTATGTAACCCAAGGTACCACTGTAGACATCAGTCTGGTTTATGCTCATCATTGGAAAAGCAGGGAGATGCCTTCAAAATGAGAATGGCACTTATTAGTCAAACTGTTGCTTTACAGGAAACTTCAAATGCAGTTGAATGTGCTAATAAAATATGGCGCCCAATAGACATTTGTATAAAGATCATTTCATCACTGAGTTATGACCAATTTGCATGTTTCAACCCTATAGATAGGGTCACATATTGCAAATCGTCAGTGCATTTTACACTATGGAAAAACATCTTTTATATGGAGTGGAGGGACGGCAGTTCTACTGTGCAAGCATAATTTTTTGTGCGGGGGCATTAGTTGGATACTGTTCAATAAATAAAGTTTATACCTTTCCCATGGTTCAAACGGATGCTCCTGGTGACCCAGTGAGAAGAAATCAGCATCTGCCTAAGGTATGGAAGTCACTATCTTGTTATTCCTATAGAACTGCTTTTTCAGCTTCAGAAATGGAACTACAGTGGTGGGCTCCTTGCCACCATTCTTCACTCACAAAGTAACCTTGAAAGGTGTAGTCTCCATCAGATCTCAGCTTAAAGATATGGCATTGAACCAGAAACCCCAGTGATTTCCTACAGGCCACTAAGACTGGCCTATGGCAAGATGTATGAGGTTTTTATATAACACCCTAACCAAAAAGGATGCATATTTGAGATGCTTTGGCTGTCTTGAGGCAAAAGCAGTTCAACCTATTGACATTTCTGATGTCTGGACAGATTAGTTTTGTTGATCAGTGGCAAACATAAAGTTGCCCGATGTTACAAACCCAGAACAAAAAACAGGCAGTGGCGTTTCTTAACTTTCATCTCCTTCTCCCTCAAAGGAGACCATTGAACAGGCTGTATATGTTACCAATTTATAGTGCTTGAAAGGGAGGGAGAAAAGTTATTAAGATGCATATTGACTGGCACTCCATATTAAAGCTGAGGCGACAGCAGCATTTCATTGCAGCCAGGTTGAGGTATGGTAATTGCATGTGGCGAAAATCCAAGCGTAGTGATAATAAATAATAAGAAAGTAATAAGAAGATAAATAAATAAAACAGATTTCCGAGGTCATCGCTTGCTATTGGAAAAGCTAGGAACCATTTCAGCTCACACTCGTTTAGCTCATCAGCACTGACAGAGTGTTTAGAGAGGACAGCCAAAATAAAAACATTGTCAAATGATGCTGAGGGGAATAATGCTATTCTCTCCCCCTCCCCCATGAGCGACAGGCAAGCAAGACAGAGGTATTTTATATAAGCTCAGGTCCCTGTTATTACATAATGAGGTGTCAGCAAGGTAAGTAATGACAACTTAAGGTTGTGGTGTTGCGTGGTTGTTGTTCCAATGATTTCTGGAGGATTAACTTGACAAGACCCTTAATTCTCTTGCAACCCCCCCCCCAACAAACCAGCGAGCCACACAAGAAATGCAGTCCTCGCAGAAATGTAATGATGGTGCTATGCATTGTGTTGTCAGCAGAAACAATAAATAGCAACTCTTTATCCCAATTCACTGTAGGACAAGCTCAGCGACCACTTTTCATTTGTAACCTATGTAAAATGGCAAAGCAATGTGCTAAGTAGACTCTTTTCTGTTCTTTCTATTTTTTATTTGAAATATTTCTCTGCCCGCCTTCCCTTCTTCATCAATAGGACTCCAGGACAGTTTGCAACAACACATGCACAATAAAGCAGGGAATTCAAATAAAGTAGCTACAGTGAAAAGAAGCCCACCCAGTTCCAATCCCACAGTAGCCATATTGCAGCATCTATGCTTTCTCAGTGGTGGAACCCGCCCTGTGGAACGCCCTCCCATCAGATGTCAAGGAAATAAACAACTATCAGGCTTTTAGCAGACATCTGAAGGCAAGCCCTGTTTAGGGAAGTTTTTAATATTTGATATTTTATTCTGTTTTTAATCTGTTGGGAGCCACCCAGAGTGGCTGGGGAAACCCAGCTGATTGGGCAGGGTATATATAGTAAATTATGATGATGATGATTGGCCAATGGTATGTGAAGTGGATCCATTTTAGTCTGACTTCAGGCCCAGACATGACTCTGAGACTGCCTTGACCACCCTCCCACCATTGGCATGTGGCTCCCAGGCTGGAATAGGTTTTCCACCTTTGTTAGGGAGCTATTTGTCCTATATGGGTATTTCAGTTAAAGGAGCAAATATCTATTGGTTCTGAGAACTTTGTGAATTGAGGATTGCAAATAATCCACATGCCATGGGCAAAAATGGCTTTTCTGAAATGAAGCATGTGATCCTCTCTGCATTGCATGATATGACATAGGAGCCACCAGTGAGGTGCCTGTGGGCAGCAGGGTGCCCCCCTGCAGGGGTGAACGAAGGTATCGTGACACCTGGGGTGGGGCGTCGCTATGTAGGGCGCATGTGTGGCGTTTCTATGTACGACGCATGCACCGTACATAGCGATGCTGCACATACGCTGTACATAGCGGTTTGGCGGCAGCGCTCCAGCGCCGTATAGACAGTGCCAGGACCCTCTGCTCGTGGCTGCAGCTGCGAATGGAGGCTCCTCTGTAGTGGCGATGGAAGCATCCTGGCACCGTCCATATGGTGCTGGAGTGGCTTCGCCGGCACCGCTATGTACAGCACATGTGCGGTGTCGCTCCATACAGCACATGTGTGCGACGCTGCACATGCGCTGTACATAGCGATGCCCTGCCCCGGATGTCACAGCGCCTTTGTTCGCCCCTGCAGGTGGGCAGCCACGAACAGAGGATCCTCCACATGCGGCTGCAGCGGTGCAATGGCTGTTCACGCCGCTGCGAGCCCCAGTGGGGTGCCTTCTTGTCACCCCCACAGACATGGCACCTGGGACGCACCGCCCCTCCCCCCCCTTATGACGCCACTGCCCCCTGTAACTGGGAAACCCAGCCATATGTGTGGGGTATAAATAATAATAATAATAATAATAATAAAACTCCTGTTGTGCTGATGAAAGTTCTCAGTAAATATTGTCACAAAAATCTGCAACAAACAAGAGACTGTTTGCTCTTTCTTCCCAATTCCTGTTTGCACTGGCTTGGCATCTACTACATTGATCTAAATGTGTTTACATTTTGTTGTCTGCCAAGATTGGACATACGCCTCCCTTATATTCTGAACAGAGGAGAGGTGCAAAGAGTTTCTCTCTGTGAGTGAGTGTGGTGGCAGCTGAGGAAGCTGCCTTTACCTCCATTGACAGGAGTGGCTGACGGGAAAGATTTTGTGTCTCTGTCTCTTTTTCTGCTCTTTCGGATGTTATAGCCATTTTGTGTCATGCTACATCGCTGTGACCAGGTGGCGCTATGGGTTAAACCACAGAGCCTAGGACTTGCTGATCAGAAGGTTGGCGGTTCGAATCCATGTGATGGGGTGAGCTCCCGTTGCTCGGTCCCTGCTCCTGCCAACCTAGCAGTTTGAAAGCACGTCAAAGTGCAAGTAGATAAATAGGTACCGCTCCGGTGGGAAGGTAAATGGCGTTTCCGTGTGCTACTCTGGTTCACCAGACATGGCTTAGTCATGCTGGCCACATGACCCGGAAGCTGTATGCTGGCTTCCTCGGCCAATAAAGCGAGATGAGCGCTGCAACCCCAGAGTCAGCCACGACTGGACCTAATGGTCAGGGGTCCCTTTACCTTTACTAACATTGCCATGACAGCCATTTTGCATTGTGCCGCAGACCCCATGGCAGCCATTTTGTGACCATCACCCACAACACTATCTCAAAATCCCAAATGGGCCCATAGGCCCCCAAAGCTTGGCAACCCCTAATATTACATCAACTCTGCCCCCGTCCGCCCCCTGATTTCAATCCAACTTAAATTCTAAATTATTTCAGAACAGAGAAGAGCTGTGGCATACATATCACAAGACTGCATTCTTGCTTTACTTCCACACAACAGCTTTGTTTTTTCTTCATTTTTGGATACGGTTGTCACAAGACCTGTTTGCACTGATGCAGCTTTCAGTAAATGGGGAAACTCATTTGCTCTTCCCTTCACGCTGACACGTCTTGTGGCTGGTGAAGTGTCCTCTTAAAAGTGCTGCCAAATGTAGCATTTCCCCTAAATGGCATTCATGCCATTAATTACTGTTGTCTCGTCTTCCTTGATGCAGGATGGCTATTGTTATCCCATCACACTTCACATCCTTGTAAAACTTGATGTTTCTTTTTTCTTCCCTCCACCCCCAGAGTACCTTGAATCTGCTGATGTGCGTCTCCTCCTTATTCCTGAGTGATTTTCAGAATTGTCTTAGCCAGCTAGTGTGTGATCTGTCTCTTTTTAATGTCTCTCTTCATCCTTCTTCTCGTTTCCATCAACGTGGTATTTTCAAATAGCTTGCTCACACCTTTCTGCCAATTTCGGCCCCCCTCTCCCCCAAGTGAGTTTATTGCTCACAATGTGCTCTCAATCTGGAGTTTCTTATTCAGAAAGCACAAATCTAAATTATATATTTTCCTCAAGGTCTTCTAGGATGACATTTCTCCTTCCCTTTATTCTCTGCATGCTTGGCAAAGAGATCTAAAAGACCACTTATTGAGAGTTGCACACAACGGATCAGCACAATAAAGTATCTCACGCTCTTCTCTCTAGCTTTTGAGGTGCTTCTTTTCGTGATGAATCTTGCAGCCTATATTCTATTCAAGAGCAAACAACTGAGAGTATCTTTTCTCCAACTTTGATTGGAAAAAAAAATCAATGTTAAACAAGAGGAGGCAAATCAAATCTAAAATTAATAGAGAGGTATGAAACGGACAGGTTTCAAGCCCATATTGTTGTGTTTCTGATTTTTAATGCTAATAAATAATTTTTGCCAATTTATAAGAAAGTGTTGCAAGGGTGTTGGAAAGGCCAGTGTCACATAAATTACACAGAAATGTAGTTAGCAAAGCCACATCTACACTATACTTCCAAAGCAGTAGCACACCATTTTAACAGTCATGGCTCCTCCCCCAAATCCTGGGAACTGTAGTTTATTATGGACTCAGCTATACAGCTGCAAATAAAATGTTTTAAGTGTGTTTTAAGTGCAATATACAATGTGACATTAGATGGCGATGGCGAGCCTTATGGAAAATCAATGTATTTTTAAAAAACACTTTTTTAAAAAAAGCATTTTCATAATGTTTTTTATATGTGTGTAGATTCCACCTATGAGTGCTGGGAGTTGTTTGGAGACTCCTATTCTCTTCAACGACCTATAGCTCCCAGAGTTTCCTGGGAAGACAGATTGATTGTTAAACCAGGATGGGAATTGTAGTTCTCTTAATATAGGGGTTGATAGACTTCTGTTTTAACACTTACATTGTCTACCATTGTGTTTCCAGGCCCAATTTTACACACAAACACACACACAGCACACACACACACCAACTCCACCTCTCTAACAGCAGAAAGCTTCAGCAGTACACTTAAAGCACATATTATATTAATCCGCCAGTTTAATGTGTTGGTGATGACCTTGAAAGTGCTGAATAGTTTGAGACAAGGTGACTTAAGGACCCCCTTTCCTCATTTATGAACTTTCCTGTGCCTTAAGATCCACCTCAGAGGCCCTGCTTAGGTGCCCACCTATAAACACAATTAGGTTGGTGAGTCTGAAGAATAGGGTCTTCTTTGTGTTGGCCCCACAGCTGTGGAATTCAGTCTCCAATGAAATCAGACATCTACCTAAAAACAAAACAAATGATAGTTAAAAACAAATGGGTTTTTAAAGCAGCAGGTCACAGAATCAAAGGATGGGAGTGGTTCACTGGATCATATACTTCCTTTCCCCTTTGGCTCATATTTCTCCTGCCAGCTCTAAGCAAGGTTCCCGCCTATGTAAGATTTAATATTTGGATTTGAGACTGCTTCTGTAGTTATGAGGGAACTGCATTCACGTTAACCATGGTTAACTTCAGTACTGATGTGACATGAAACTGTTGCTAAGGCTGATGGGGCTGTTGGAGATTTTGACCAGCTATCAAGAAGCTTGTATTAGTGGAATTGTATCTCTGCACGTACAGAGTGGAAATAGGGCCATAAAGAATACCACAGAATCATATAACTGACATATTTTCCTCCATGGTCATTCATTTGTCGCATTGATGAATTGCTGGGGCTGTGAATTTAGCATGTTATGTAACTTGTCATTGCCCCATAACTGTAGATCACCTGCAGCTACAGTCTCACCACGTCAAGAAGAAGATTTTGGATAAGCCTCGTAAATTTCGTATTCTGACTACCGAAGTGAGAGGAAATAATTCCTCGTTATGATTCAGCAGGGCAATTCGGAGCAAAGACAGGAGAAGCGGTGTGATAGGGGAAATGACATATGTAACACTAGCACAACCTAAAGGTCTTTTTGCCATTCCAGAATTGGTTTCATCAAAGCCACACAAAACATGGTGTGTGTGTGTGTGTGTGTGTGTGTGTGTGAAGGGGGGGGAACCCCTATATAATTGTTAGCAAATTGATTCTCCAAGTGCAGTTCCTTTATGTAACTTTAAAAAGGCATCATCCATACACAGGAGGGAAGTACAGTGGTACCTCAGGTTACAGACGCTTCAGGTTACAGACTCCGCTAACCCAGAAATAGTACCTCGGGTTAAGAACTTTGCTTCAGGATGAGAACAGAAATCGTGCTCCGGCAGTGTGGTGGCAGCGAAGGCCCCATTAGCTAAAGTGGTACCTCAGGTTAAGAACAGTTTCAGGTTAAGAACGGACCTCCAGAATGAATTAAGTTCTTAACCTGAGGTACCACTGTATTAGAAGCGCTGGGGAAGGCACCTTTTAAAAAATCTGGCCAAAGTTTCATGGAACCAATTCTTAGGTAAGAGTGAACAGAACTGCAACTTTAGCAACTACAGTATACTGGGATAGCTTTGCCGCAGCATGTATAAACTAAAAAGTGAGCATTTCTATATATTAATAGTTTAATATGAGCAATCATCAGTTTGCAGAAGCAGTATGACATATAGAAACAAGGGAAGATTAAAGATTCACTCCAAACCCCATACAGAAAATTAAAAATAGCCCTGAGTCGTTTTGATTATTTTTCAGACTCCTCTCAAAGATGCAAAATATGGTGAATAGGAAAGTACACAGGAAAGCCAATGTCCTCACTTGATAGATTATCTAAAAATAGTCTTGAGCAAAAACATTCATTAAATAAAGAAAAGTAATGAAATAAATGAAGGCGAGAAGGCTTTTGCATGATTCTTTCCCCCAAACAATTGAAGCCACAGACAATTAATGTGCTGAAGAAGACCATTCCATAACGAACCATATGGCACTTAATTGGGACATCTCCCAGAAAATCCATCAGCCCACTGGCAGTGAAAATTAATGATGGATGAACAAACAGGATACATCTAGCATATATTCTGTTCTCATTGGGATCCTGCTCCCATCCTGTCTGTCCCAGAAACATCCATCAGTTACATGGGACTTAACCTTAATGTCAAGAAGCCAATGGTTTTCTTTTGATTCTGCTGCAGGTTCACAGTCCTTTCATGCAACCAGTTTTAGTTGAACTGCACACAGCAATAGTGTACCTTAGAAAAGAACCATGATTTTTAACCTCCGGTAATGAAAGTATCTAGCTTCATGGAAATGTTAATTGTACTGGTGGCACTTTAATACAGCAAAGAGTCTTGTGGCATCTTCAAGACTTAACACGTTCTATTATGGCATAAGTTTCCATGGATTTCATCAGCATATAAATTTTTCCTTCTGATGAAGAACATCATTGTTCTCTCAAAATATAATGTATTCTAATTCTCTCCTTAAGTATTTTATTTTTTGGGTCTTGATCTTTGGTCTTGTTCATAATCCATTCATGCTATCATTCCTACTATTTCCGAAACTCAGAGGTGAGTGCTGATCAAAAAGGTATGAATCACAATAAAAGAAAAGAGATCCCTGTGTGCTCAAGGGATCAGGACAAGATTTGTTTCCCAGTAGAGAATGTCAAAGGCAGAATGCTTGGCTCCATCACCTCAGCTCTGCTCTGCATCTTCCAGCGCCTGCTACCCGAGGCAGCCAACTCAGTTTGCCTAAAAGAAATACAGGAATCGATCCACTGGTCCAAAAAGTTCAGCTTTGACAACAATGACTGAGAGTCAGAAAGGCACTTAAAGGGTGTGTAGGCACATGAAAATGAGGGAAGGAAGGAGGTGGTTCAATGGGGCATCTGCAGCAAGATGTTGTTGATAACATCTTTGCGATTCAACTACCGGTAATTCTCAATTCAAATATTCAGGGTCAATACTGGGCATCACAATTTCAGGGAAGCAGTGCTAGCTGGCTCATGTCACCTGACTGTGCACACCATGAAAGTGCCCAACTTCTCTCTCTCTCTCTCTCTCTCTCTCTCTCTCTCTCTCTCTCTCACACACACACACACACACACACACACACACACACACACACACAGAGAGAGAGAGAGAGAGAGAGAGAGAGAGAGAGTTGCTGCCCTGTCATATAAAGCCTTAAATGGCCCAGGAACTCAATACCTCAAGGACTGTCTCTCCCCATATGAGCCTACCCAGACCCCGAGATCATCATTTGAAGTCCTTCTTCATGTGCCTCCTCCATGAAAGGTCTGGCGGGTGGCAACATCCAATCAGAAGCTGGGATGGCTTCTGTAATTCCAGGATTTCCCAGTCAAATTGAGACACTGGGGGGGGGGGTATGTTTTTATTGTCTGCTTGGTTGGTTGTAAGTGATTTTGGGTTGTGTTGCACAAGTTAAAGTGACTAACAAAGTAAGTAAGTAAGTAAGTAAGTAAGTAAGTAAGTAAGTATATATTGAGTCAAAGGAACTATACAAGTGCAACCTTTGTGTGAACAGTCAATTGTGTGGAGCTCCTAGTTGACAGATAACAGTGTCTACAATAGCAGAAAGAAGGGCCCACCCAACTCATTGCACCACCACATAGGCCATCTTCAGCTCAGGTATATGCAGTCCTTTTTTTCTGGGGGTAGTCAAGGATATGAAGTACCGACACTTCAAACCCCTCCCCACAAAAAAAAAAATATGTTAGACATGTGGCACTTACTGGAACACCTTCATGGTGAGTACCTGCACCAGAAAGGAAGGAAGGAAGGAAGGAAGGAAGGAAGGAAGGAAGGAAGGAAGGAAGGAAGGAAGGAAGGAAGGAAGGAAGGAAGGAAGGACTGGGTATATGAACTAGCTCTTCATATGCGTAGCTAATACAGATAGGTGGTAGATTTTATTTTAATCATGATTATTTTGCAGTTTTACAAAACCTTTATCCCACTTTTCCCCTCCGCAAGAGGAGTTGCTCATAGCAAATGAAAAGCAAACGAGGAGGGGAAAAAACATTGACAATAATCCAACCATTAAAACACATATTATTAAATCAAGCAGAGCAGGAAAAGCACACACAGGCTAAAGAGCATTGCCATCAGTTAAGCAGCAACAGAATCAGCAGAGCTTGTTTAAAAATGGAAGAAAAAAACTACTGAGGCAGTGCATTCAGTCAGAGTTATGGAAGAGGCTTTTGCCATAATTTAGTATTAGATTTAGTTCCATCAGGAGAACATATAGAGAAATATGTTTGTGTTCGAATACTTTACTTTGTTATAGCCATAAACCAATTAATAACCCACTACCACTTCCCAGACATGAAAGCGGGTTAAATGTCTCACTACTGAAGCTGTGTGAGTCACACCGGAGAAACATTTACAATCTTCCAATAGCTCATGATAGTTTGAAGGTAATCTTACAAAATGTACATTCCCTCTGTAGCTTCCCAACAGGCGCAGCCCATGACAGTAAACACATTTCCCAGCCAATAACAGAATAAACCCAGAAACTCAATAAAATAAATAAGCCACCTCAAATACCATTATAGGACTGGAATCGGCACACTTCAAACACTCAAAAAAACCAAACCAAAACAAAAACCATCAGTCAGTGTGTTGTTTGGGTTTGAAAGGCTCCAGAGGAGCACTAAACAAGATTAGCGGGGAGTTTTTAACTTTTGCCTTCCACTTGCACTGCACAGCACAAATGAAAATGGAGAATCAGGCCATGGGAAAGCCTAGACAATATTAGATAAAACGGGACTGAAAACGAAATTGTGACAACTCATATCGTTCTCTCCCGTCAAACAACATATGTGAAAGAACTATAAATCCCTCAAATGTGAACAGAAGTACTGGATGAGTGATAATCAAAGTGGGTTATGGGTAATTGTGAAACACCAAGAGTGGAACAGTCCTAGCAACTGGTAACAAGTAGCGGCTTTTTCAGAAGGATGAAATGATTATTTGTTGACATTTGTTAGCTGCTTTTCAGGCTCGCTTGCCATAGTAGTATAACCATAGAAGATACATAGTGGCATGGATCTAGAGGTGGTTGAACATGCCAAATTTCATATTTTCCCAATCTTGAATTCAATTCTCAGCATTCCACACTGGTTTGCATTTTAAAAAAGAAACTCATGAAAATTGGCCAGTGTTTTAGTGCAAATTTCTCCAAAAAGATGCAATTTTTGTATGCAGTTCTTCCTAATATACACATTTTCCCAAATCGAATCTAATGTTGACTTCCAAGCTTTTGCTGAAGACTTTTCCTTACTACCAGCCTTATGCTGATAATTAAGAAAAACGTACAGTGGTACCTCTGGTTAGGAACTTAATTTGTTCTGGAGGTCCGTTTTTAACCTGAAACTGTTCTTAACCTGAGGTACCACTTTAGCTAATGGGGTCTCCTGCTGCTTCCACTGATTTCTGTTCTCATCCTGAAGTAAAGTTCTTAACCCGAGGTACTATTTCTGGGTTAGCGGAGTCTGTAACCTGAAGCGTATGTAACCCAACGCGTTTGTAACCCGAGGTGCCACTGTATTTCCTAACAGTCAGCTCATGATATGTTTTATTTTTTGTATTGTTCCTATGTTTATTATTGTAAACCTCTTTGTTCTTTTGTATGAAATTGTGATGTACAATATATATGTACAATATTATATATATATATATATATATATATATATATATATATATATATATATACCACCCTTCTTCGTAGGATCTCAGGGAAGTTCACAGAATAAAATCACAAAGTCCATTTAAACCATTTCAAAATATCAATCATACTCAATTAAAATGAGTTGGGGAAAGGGGGGAAAGTGGAATAAACCTCCAACAAAGCAAAGATTATATCTTAAAAGCCAGCTTCAAAAGAAACATTTTCACCTGTTGGTGAAAAACAGTGGAGAGGGGAACTCAGCAAATCTCCAGGACAGAGATTTCATAATTGTGTCCCATCTCTGAAGCCAATCTCAAAGGCTAGGTCTTAGATGACAATCGTATGCAGCCTTTCCTGGGAGTAAACCCCGTCAAACACAGTGGAGTTACTTCCAAGGAAACATACATAGTGCTGTGCTGCAAATCTGATCAGATCCAATCAAATGTGAAGAGCTAAGCAAAATGCTCACCGCTGGCAAGTGAAGGACCTTTCTCACTGGGAAAGGAACAAAGCTGCAGAAATCCCTTTCAGAAAATCTCCTCAGGACAAAAATGAATGAAGCGGTGGCCTGAAAAGAATGATTACTTCTCTGGCATCTCCACCACAGAGCACAGTCCTTAAAGAGGGTTCTAAGCCTTACTCAGTAAGATTCGACTCAGGGTCTACACCACCTACGCGCTAACCATTTTGCAGTTGGTTTCTCATTATAAAAAGCGAGGCCTACAACAAAATGTTGCAGTTGGTGGGGAAGCTCTTTGTGTGGCATTTCCCATCCTATTTCATTAATTTACTGCCCCTTGCTCCTGGTTTCCATTTGCCCTCAAAAGAGTCAGCATTTCACTATGCATGCTCAATCCTCATTCAGTTACTTGGATCAGGCAACAGCAGCATGAATAATAGAGTCTGCATCAATATATGTTTTCAGGTTAATGGTTCCCTTTCATGCAAAGACTATACAGTGGTACCTCGGGTTAAGAACTTAATTCATTCTGGAGGTCCGTTCTTAACCTGAAACTGTTCTTAACCTGAGGTACCACTTTAGCTAATGGGGCTTTGCACCACCGCCACACGATTTCTGTTCTCATCCTGAGGTAAATTTCTTAACCTGAGGTACTATTTCTGGGTTAGCGGAGTCTGTAACCTGAAGTGTTTGTAACCTGAGGTACCACTGTATTGCTCTGTCACAACGCCTCACATTGGCGACGAATCAAGGGCATCTCCAAAAAAGATACCTTTCATACAATCTGTTCTCCCTTTTTCTCTTTTATTGAAGAGGAACAGGATATTCTAACATCATCACCACAGAGGTGTCTGTGGAGGGGATATATTCATTGAAAATGTTACTTCCCTCCCCACTTTTCTTAAAAAATGAACCTACCTGTTTGTTAAGTCAGGCATCAGAGGTCCTTCTTTAAATAACTCTGCCGCTCTGTAGGCTTTCTTAATAACAATTACTATTATTTATAAGTCACCACATGGCTGAGTTGTCATGAGAGACACATTTTAGACATTTTCAACAACAACAACAAAAGATTGCCCAGGATTTTAACTGATTTTATATCTACTGCTTTTTGTATTTTTACTGTTGCTACAATAATTGCTTTCATTTCTGATGTTTTTATCTGTTTTATATTTGTTTCATGGTTCTCTTTTGCAGGCTATCTTGAAAATCTAGATTTATTTTTTTTAAAAAAAGGAATGAAGTTTAGAAGGAAAGGATGACATTCTATTCCCATGTGCTATGGTCCTGATCCTAACTGCATTTCAGTGGTTACAATTCATTCACTTTCACCACAAAACCAAAGATGTCAAATGCAACCACACATCTCATGTATCACCTATTTTATTTATTGTTATTTTGTTAAAATATCTACAATTCGTCTTCTTGCAGATGATGTCAGGTTGGGATACACAAGTCATTAAAACAACAGTTCCAGACACAGATCAGGAGAATAAACAATCCTCAAACACTCACGCTTCTCACTACAATATTAAGCTGTAAGATTAACAATTCTCAAATGCCTGGTGCTGAAATGAAAGCCAAGTTTGCCCCAGGTGGATCACAGAGGAGAAGGCATTCCACAAGTAGGCACCAAATAGATAATGGGACTACTGACAAGGTGATTTGACTTCACAGCACGCAATCTTGGCCACTATGATACACCTGGTTTTGTACACCTGGAATGAAGTTAGTGAGGACTTTATTTGTTCAGTTCTTCATTAGGTTGTATATTACTCTTAGATAATGAGGTTTTCAGTACAACCTGGCTTTCTTGCTATTCTTTTTGTTTTCATCACCGGGAACTTTGCGTCTTGCTTCAGTTTGATCTAGAACGTGAGCAAGATGTTCTTTAGATCCTTTGCTTGCCAGTTGCAATGAACACTTTAAAAAACATTTTAATATTGATTGTAGATGCATTTAAATGGCTAATGAAGAGGAAAGAACGCTTCTTTGCAGTCTTGTCTTTGAAAGCTTTCAGCCTACTTATGGCATGCAGATGCTTCTAGCTTTTGCAGCGAATCTACTGGGAGAAAACCAAACGCGTCTGTCTTACTGTTACTTAGGTTGAATTGTAGATATCCCCAGAGACTCATTAAGTCTGTAAACCTCCCCTTCTCCCCTTCCGTCTACAAACATTTCTGCAATAAGTGAAGTACCCATCCTAAAAAGGCTAAGCAAATATTTTCAATTTGATTTTAGAGTTTCAAGGCTCCTATTATAGCAAACACAAACGTATTTTTCCTGAGTATTACAGAATGACATTTTCATTCCCTGTTTATTGCTCTAACCGCTGCCATTGAATATATTGATTCACCTTCAGTGAACATTCCCAAACAGTGATACAAATGTGGACATTTCCCTCTTCTTCTTCTGTAAAGCCAGAAATGGCCTTTAAAACATATACATGATTTTCTTTTCATAAAACAGGGGAGACAATGCTCTTCTTTCAGTGCACTCCTGGTCAGCATATAATTTCCCTCAGAACAGCAGAGGCAATGTGGGGCAGTGGCACTTACTGTACCTGACCTCCCAACAGCTTAGTTACTGCGGCTTACCAGGAGAGGGAGTATCGTGGTGCAGAGGCTGGTTTGACAAGAGTGCTAGTTTGGCTCCACAGGCGTGTTTGCACTGTGCCAACCTCTCTGTTGCCTTTCCATTCCTCCTACCCCTACTGGGAGTAAGAGTAAGAGTAACTCAGCTGTTGGGAGGTCAGGTAAGCATTGCCGCTACTGCTTCTTGGAAGGTCACATAGAATCATTCCTGATCAGCAAGTTCTGAGAGCACTTTCTCCATGTCTCTTTTGCTCATGGCAATCTGAACAGATGTGTGGGATTCTGAAGGGTAAAAGGTAAAGGACCCCTGGACGATAAGTCCAGTCAAAGGCGACTATGGGGTTGCGACACTGATCTCGCTTTCAGGCTGAGGGAGCCGGTGTTTGTTCACAGACAACTTTCCAGGTCATGTGGCCAGCATGACTAAACCGCTTCTGGTGCAATGTAACACCGTGACGAAAACCAGAGCGCACTGAAACACCTTCCTGCCATAGCGGTACCTATTTATCTACTTGCACTGGCGTGCTTTTGAACTGCTAGGTTGGCAGGAGCTGGGACAGAGCAATGGGAGCTCACTCCATTGTTTGTGGGGATTCAAACCACTGACCTGATTAGCAAGCCCAAGAGGCTCAGTGGTTTAGACCACAGAGCCACCCAGGAATCTGAACTTGTGGCTGAGTAGAAATGGCAGAATTATGCTTAATATCCTCCCAAACTTTGTACCAATGTATGTTCTCATTTCTGCATACTGTGAGAAATTTAAACAGTTCTTTCTTTCTTTCTTTCTTTCTTTCTTTCTTTCTTTCTTTCTTTCTTTCTTTCTTTCTTTCTTTCTTTCTTTCTTAGAAGCAAGCTACAGTTGATAACAGCAGTGACACAGCACACAAAAATAATAGTAAATATAGTGATTGATTGAGCATTAATTAGTGCTGTGATGGCACCTTGGTGTATCAGAGAGAGAGGGAAAACGGGAACACAGCCTTCACCAAATTCACCGCAGTAAGCAAATTGTACAGCCGTAGCTTTTCCTTGGCTTTTCTTACGCCATCTGGTGGGCTTTAGTTGAACATCTTAAACAGAAACCAGCACAAAGCAGTATCTTATTTTATTGTTTCAGTATTTACAAGTGTATATCCCCCCACCATTTAACACAATTAACACAGCTAGGATGAAGTTGTAAAACATCATTCATATCTTGTTTTGCTGGAAATAAATCAGCTACAATAAATCCTAGCACTGACTGAGCCAGCTGATACAACATAATGTGCTAACTGTTTGAGATGATTCTAGGGGGGAAGACTTGATCAAAGGTCTCTGTAGGCATAGATTCACTAAGGTTGCAACCCTATAAGCACTTACCTGAGAGTAAGCCCCACTGACTTTAATGGCCCTTGTTTCTTAGGAGACAGATTGCATGGTACTTTGGGCAGCTTTGTACATTTTTATTTTTTATTTTGCATGCACATCCTGCCAAGGCCCCATGCCCTGCAGTTCCCCATTGATTAATAAACACACAGAAATTGTGTGTTTAGGATTATGGGCTAAAACAGGCCACAACTTTATGGTTACAGATATGAGCAGTTTGGCTTAGGCACTGGGTAAAACAAGGCTATAACTTGACTCCCGCCCGTCTGCAGGAAGTCGAACTAAGGATAAACCACCAGAAGGGGGAGCCCTATGACTTACATCAAATAGGGCACCCTGAGGGGCCCCCATTGAGGTAGTAGCCCACGTTTGGGCTTCAGACAGGATCCACATCCCCAGATCCCTTTAACAGGATACTCTTACTGAGGAGAGGCAGGTAGAGGCTACAACCTCCCCTCCATTAAACCAAGGCTTACCCAGTGCCTAACCTTACAAAGTTGTGCCGATTGCAAAAACCAAATGTCAGGTGCCAATTTGCCAAGTGGAAAAATTCCTACCCGGCCCCAACAATAAGGCGGCCAACATAGCAAGGTTGTCCATAGCAAGGTTGTGCCATACCAAAGCTTAAAAAGAAGGTGGGTGGGTTGGGATATCTGGCGAGGAGGCAAGAGAGGGAAGCCACCAGCTACACCATGGTTTTAAAACACCTGCAGCCACGCCCCCTGCCAGCATAGATTGGCTGGGCAGGGGTGATGCGGCTGGTGCGAGGTGGGCGTCAATTCCCCGCCCCCCAAACTGAGTCACCGCAAGGGCCCAGATGCCTGGCTGCAACGCCACCCACCATGAAAAGGGAGTGGTCTTACTAACCTAAAAGGACCCTAGAACACCTGGTTTATGGAGCATGCTGTATGATAATTATAAGGAATCTCTGCATTTCTTTCCAAGTGTAAACACAACATAGTGCCGTCTAGATGTTATTGGACTACAGCTCCCATAATTCCTTGGGACTATTGGACACACATGCAGAGGTTGATAGAAGTTGTAGTGTAAAACATCAAGAAGGCACCAAGGTGGGGAAGGCTGGAATCACCGGACACACACACACTCACACTAGTCAAATTGAAATACAGTGGTACTTCGGGTTACATACGCTTCAGGTGACAGACTCCGCTAACCCAGAAATAGCACCTCGGGTTAAGAACTTTGCTTCAGGATGAGAACAGAAATCACCCAGTGGCAGCGTGCCAGCAGCGGGAGGCCCCATGAGCTAAAGTGGTGCTTCAGGTTAAGAACAGTTTCAGGTTAAGAACAGACCTCTGGAATGAATTAAGTATGTAACCCGAGGTACCACTGTAATGGTCTAGTAGGGATGGGATAGGTTTGACCCCACTTTGGCTCTGCATAAGATCTTGAACCTGGTCTCTTTCTGAACCCTTGTTCATTTTTCTTATTCCTATTACTTCTGTCTCTCTGCTTCATCCAGGCGCAGCAATTTGAGAAGTGGAGATTATATGGGAAAATATGAATTAGCATGGTGGTTTGGTAAACCAACTCTGGTAATGCTTCTTGTCTGCCTGCAGAGAGGGGTGTGTGAGTGTATGTAGTAGAAGCTATAACCATCATAATAATTGTAATAGTTTTTATTATTTATACCCTGTCCATCTGGCTGGGTTTCCCCAGCCACTCTGGGGAAAGCTAGTCTACTGTGCAAATGTAATATTTATTTTCATTGCTCCACCCACTTTTGCTTCTGGCTCCACCCACCACCAATATGTGGCCCCCAGAAGGCTGCCCAGAATGGAATGTGGCCCTTGGTTTGTATAAGGTTCCCAACCCCTGCCATAGGCAATAAGTAGGATGATTTGTAAGTGTAGGCAAGTGCATCTGAGGACTGTGAAGTGAAACAAGGACATAGAAAATGTCTCCAAAAGAAGCATCAGCTAGGAGGACAAAAGAGTATCAAACAGCATCAAAACTAGAGGAACGTTTGCTGAGGAGAACAGCATTGAAATGGCAGGACTTTTTTATGAGCCATGTTGATTGACAGGCACAAAACAAACATTTGTTTCAGTTTGGCCCTAAATCAGACTTTCAGTTGCCAGATCTTTTATTTCTCTTCCCCTCCATGTCTCCCTGAAGCACTTTCCCATCTGTACATAGTAGCAAGAAGGGAAGCTGCACCTATTTTCTCATGGAGAAAAAGACTCTTCTGCACCAAGAGCTGCCAAAGGTACTCATTAGTGGGTAAGAACTGTCCTGTTCAATTTGATGATTCTGAGGACTCAAGAAGATTGTAAGTGGGCCTACTTTCAAGTGTGGAGGCTATTATTCCAACCAGATTTTAAAAGTCCAGAGGAAAGTCATATTTTGGTGTATAAATTAACTAATGACATTGAGGGCTTCCCCCCTCCTTTTGGTAAACCTTAATGTGTCAGTCCATCATGCCTTTTTAAAGACCCATTTTCATGCAACATAACTAATGTAAGCTCTTATGATAATTCTGCAAATAAATCATGACACCACAGGACCATTTGTCTTCATCACATCAGTAGAAGGTGTCAGGGGCTATCAAAAAGCTAATTTTCTGGTGCCTACTTATTTGCCACGGCAAAGATGAAGGTGAAGCAAAGGAAATTATCTAGGGCAGGGAAAGTCAACTACTGTATCCTTGAGGGCTGCTCTAGTCTTCAGACAGTGGCCTATGGAAGGCCTGAGGAATACAGTTTTTGAGAATTCTGAAACAAAGTGGCCTAATCCATACCTCCTGAATGAGCATGTAGATTGGAACATAGTTCTCCACCAGCTTTAACTATTATTATTATTATTATTATTATTATTATTATTATTATTATTATTATTACTATTCTCCCTTCACTGTGAGATCCCAGGGTGGTTTACAACCATTTAAAAATATAATATTCAGTTCAAACAGTAGCTAGCAATGCAATTCTGGACTCAAAAAGGGAAAGAATAGAAAAAAAATAACTTAAAGTATGTATTTGGAGGAGGGAAAATCCCTTTAAAGTTCCTATTTTGAGGAAAAGGCATTAACTGGTATTTAAATTACAGCTGAGCCAAAACATCCCAGATAACATTTTCTGAGAAAATTTCTGAGATTTCCTCTTTTTCTGCTCCTTGAAAGAAAAAGACCCCTTTGAAGAATTTTCTCCAACTATTAGCCACCAAATTTTCTAAAAGGTGAACTTTCACCTGGATTTTAAATAATAAAGAAATAGAGAAATAGAGAATAAATAAAGAAATAGAGAAATAAATCACAGATTCATGCAGAAATGGGAGGAATGGACTTATGAGTGAACACATGTTAAAGTGTTAAACTGGAAGTAGGTTGATTCACTCACCCATCCCTTTTGCCTGCTTAATCTAACTCCTCATTATGTACAACCAGGCTCTGCAATAAAGCTTGTGCTTTCTATAGGTAGGGGCTTTTAAGACACAGAGAGCATGCACTCTTGTTATGCCTGCTATTTATTTCTCTAAATGCTGAGGAATCAATGTGCTTCCCAAAAGAACCCCTCAAAGAGGCATATTGGCAATGGTCCTTTGCCTTTCTGGAATAAACGCAAGATAGCAATGCAACAAAATGTTTATGAAATATACACATGGTGGAGCCAAATGGCTATCAGCCAGGGGCATTGCATGTGCTATTAGCACTGAATTTCCCAGTACTGGCAGCTAGATGCACAAACCGAGGTGTGCACCCAGCAATTTCAGGAGGGAAAAGTACACCTGTGTGCAGAAATTTTCCAGAGACTCTATGCCTATGCATGGGGAGGAAGAGCAGAAAACACCAGAAGAAATAAAAGTTGCAGGTTCTGCACACACCCTAATACTTTAGAGTAGGGGTGGGGAACCATTTTCAGCTTGTGGGATGCACTCCCCAACAGGCAACCTTCGTGATGCCACAGACGAATGGTTGGTAGGACCACAAGCAAAAAATGGGTGAGCAGGGACTATGAAACTAATGAACCTTCAGCTTCAGGGCTCTTAATCCCAGGGAGGCCCCAGAAGCAACTTCCATCCACATGGCTTAAAAATGTAGACCCAATTTGAGTCACATTGATTTGAGTACAAATCAATACCTGTATATACTTCAACAATCCCAACGTTTGAGAGCCAGTAGGACAGATGTTGTCATGGTTTGGTGATCTGTCATGGAACAACCCCATTGGAGAAGATAACAGTGGTTTCCCAGACCTCGTTGGTTGCGAAAGGGCCCCCATGACCGTTCAAGCTTCAGGGCCACCAAATTTTAGTTCTGCCACTGAGCAAGAGATGTAACTGTTACCTTTGCACAGCAGGCTACATTCCAGCCATGCAAACAATGACATGGAACAGGGCTGCTGAGAGTATAAAGGTAAAGGTAAAAGGACCCCTGACCATTAGGCCCAGTCGTGACCGACTCTGGGGTTGCGGCGCTCATCTCGCTTTATTGGCCGAGGGAGCCGCCGTTTGTCCGCAGACAGCTTCTGGGTCATGTGGCCAGCATGACTAAGCCACTTCTGGCGAACCAGAGCAGCACACGGAAACACCGTTTACCTTCCCGTCGGAGCGGTACCTATTTATCTACTTGCACTTTACATACTTTTGAACTGCTAGGTTGGCAGGAGCAGGGACTAAGCAACAGGAGCTCACCCCGTCGTGGGGATTCAAACCACCAACCTTCTGATCGGCAAGTCCTAGGCTCTGTGGTTTAACCCACAGCGCCACCCGTGTCCCGCTGAGAGTAACACTGCCTCATTTTAGACCCTGGGCTTGATGGTTTTAAGAGACCCTACCCCTTAGACCTCCATACATACTGCTTCAGTTGTGAAGCATGCAAATGATGTTTCTCTCTGCTGCCACGTACTTTACAACTGTTTCTACACTCCTGATATGTTAGAGGAAAGCAAAGCAAGCAAAACAGTTTGCCAACTGATAACAAAATGAATATTCTAAGCGTGTGCAGTTTTGCAATTTAAGCTCCCGTTAATGATAGCGCCATCCCAACTACAAGAGTAAAATGGAGTTTGCTTCCACTGCCTCAAAGCTAAACACGAAGCAGCATTTGGTTTGTGTATTTGTTTGAGGAGTGCAGACTCGGGAGTTTCACATTAAAAGGCAAAGGAAATTGAATTTTCCCTCCACTGCTGCCATCTATATAGGAGAGTAGTCTCAATCAAGGTTTGCAGAAATGCAAAATATATTCAGTTGAAAGACCCCTTAGCTCAATGCAAGCCGAGCATGCCTAGTGGACATGGGATGCTGAATGAGTGTTGGAGGGGAGAGATGGAGCAGAGGATGCTGAAATAACTCTCAACAATAGCACTCCACACAGCTGCATTTTGTTGGTATCACAGACCCAGGGGACCCTGAAGTAGAAAGAAACATGTATTTTTCTATTTGGGGAGAAACCAAAACAATATAACAGCTGGGTACCAGCTGGAAGGGGGAATGTAGGCAAGTATAGCTCACTGTCTGAGTTGCGTGCCCAGGCGCATGGCACATGCACCACAGTGCACAGGGATCAATTATCATTAAATAAGACACAGAACATTGGGATGCAATAGGCGACAATTTTATTGATTACAGATGTAAGTAGGTTTAGGTGAAGGCATTGGGAATGCAGCCAGGATCAACCAGCCTGCCAGCTTATTGATCAATGAATTGGGCTGCCCCTTGACATGTATCATGTCTGACACTCTTTCCAGGGGTGCCTCTTGGAAGGCGCTTGCTATGGCCCATCAGCCCCCATGTGGACTCCCATACAATGTTACCTCTTCCCAGAACCTTTTAATGGGGTAGCTGATTTATAAGGGTCCAACTCAATGCCTTATCCACCAAAGTTATGACGTTTGCCGCAGGATAGGCGAAAACCTGCAGACAGGTCATATTCTCCCCAAATATGGTTACTGAATATTTGATAGCAAAGTCCTCAGCCTGCTCAGCTTTGGGCGAGACCAGTTACAGGGCAGGAGGGCAGGAAATCCCACAGCATCGGAGCAGGCCAGGACCCAGGCACATCTCTTATTTAAATGGAACAAGTGGACCAGGTTGAGGCCAGGTCCGACCTGGTTGTGGCCCGACCCTCCTGCTTCTTCTTGGTTGGCCCGTTCAAGGGCTCAGTTCCTGACAAACTGTACAACTGGAAGGGCAGGTTTTCACGTCTTGCCCTGGCCACAATAGCCCGGCTATTACTGTGCCATAATTTGCAAGGGGCATCAAACGATTGCCCCCACAAAGCCCTGAGGTAAGTGGTCCTGATCAGGACACTCCATACGACAACATTAAATTTAAGATCTCACTTGCTGAGTCCTCAAGATTGTGGAAGAATGGAAACCTATGGTAAAAGAGAACGACCATTTCCCCTTATCTGGGTGCTATAGCAGCAGTTTTAGGCCATCGTTCTGCCATTATGAAGCTGGTACCAGAGTTTGGGAGATGAAGGCTGCTTCATATACTTTTGTCCATCCATCTGTTTTGTTTATTTATTTATTCGTTCATGTAATTTCTGCACCACTTTCTAACACAAGAAACAAAACAGCTTCCATAGCAGCTAATTTATCGGTGAGGACTGTGCCATTGACAGCTTGCATGTGTGAACTGACATCATTGACCAGGCAGTGTCTCAGGTGTTATGAACCTTTTATCAGCTAAGGGGAAACACAGTGATGCTTCAAATAAATCAGGGATTGTATATCACAGCCCATTCACACATGCAAGCCTGAGTTTAGGGCTGTATTTTGGTCATTTTAACAGGCACTGCAACAGAATAAGATGCTTACTCCTTAATTGGGGGGGGGGGAATCCCAAGATGTTCAATGGGACTTACTCCCTAGTAAGTACGTTTAGAGTTGCAGTCTTATAGTGTTTACATGCTCAGCAGCTGCTGAGAATGTTCCAGGCTCAATCCCAAGCATTTCCAGGTAGAACTGGGAGAGAACCATATTTGAAAACCTAGAGAGCCACTGCCAGTCATTATTGATAATACTTAGCTAAATTGACCAGTGTAAGGCAGCTTCCCATGTTCCTAAACTCTGAAATGTAGGTGGGGGGGGGGGATTCTTATGCTAGACAGATAAACAGAGGGTATATGCTCAATCAGAAGCCCCAATTCTTATGCCAAAGCTCAAATTCCAGTGTGGGAGTGTAAAAGCCAACATATTGCTAAGAGAAGGTAAAAAAAAAGAAAAAGGCAAAGGACCCCTAGAGCCTAGATGGTTTATTCTAGTCAAAGGCGACTATGGGGTTGCAGCACGCATATCGCTTTCAGACTGAGGGAGCCGGCGTTTGCCCACAGAAAACTTTCTGGGCCATATGGCCAGCATGACTAAACTACTTCTGACACTGTGACAGAAACCAGAGTGCACGGAAACGTTGTCCACTTTCCTGCCACAGTGGTACCTATTTATCTACTTGCACTGGCGTGCTTTTGAGCTGCAAGGTTGGCAGGAGCTGGGACAGAGCTACAGGAGCTCACCCCATCATGGGGATTTGAACTGCCGACTGGCAAGCCCAAGAGGCTCAGTGGTTTAGACCACAGCGCCACCCTCATCATTGGCACAAGGTTTTCTGCTTTCACAGCTGAACATTCTTGTCCTCTCCTCCCTGCCATGTTTCCCCTAAATCTGCTTTGGAGTTTCCCACCACCCTCTGGAGCAGATTCTGGGGAGCAAAGGCTGTGCACATGGAGGGAGGAGAGAGGGGAAGTCCTTCTTCAGAAGCAGAAATCCTTGCACTGATGGGATGCAGTAGGTCAGGGGTGCCCAAACTTTTTCCCAAGAGGGCCAGATTTGATGAAGTTAACATGTGTGAAGGCCGACCAAAGCTGCTGAGCTATCCTTAGATTCTGAATGTGCCACTAAATGGAAAAATGAAATATTGGTAACGTAAGACAGCACCTTTTGAATCCACAGAATTATGGATAATCTCTTGCTGCATTACAAAACACATACCTGACCTTTGGGGGCAAGGTCTTCACTGCATTTCTGGTGTACTCCGGGGTTGGGACAAATCCCAGAGGAAAAAAGCACACTGAAAATAAATCAGTGCAGCATCCCTTTAGCATGTACTTTTTTTCTTGGTCAAATAATTTTCTCATCAGAGACGATGTCTGGCAATTTATTTCTGGATACTAATTCATCTATTCCTGCGAGATCATACTCTGCTTCCAACTTGCTCCTTAAAGTAAGATATAACAAAGAAAGAGAGAAGAGATACCTTAAATTGAGGAGGTCTGGTATTATGCATGCTGCTTGCTGCATTGATCAAATTACCTTCCGGATCTCAAATTTCATTAGTATGTCTGACTTCTCAACTTTAAAAGATAATTAGAAAGTGGATGTAAGGCGTTTACCGAAGTGGAATGCAAAAGAAAAAAAGGAAATGGACCTACCATTTTCTTAAATGTTTCCTTTTCTTTTTCTTGATCTAACTATTTCTGTCTGTACCTGGAAGGTTTTTCTTCCCAACACCCCCACAACAAAAAAAACTCTACACCATATATTTTGGTAGAACTTGTTCCAAGTTCATTCCATCATATACAACAGTGTTTTTCTGGCACATACCTCTATTTTTCAGATTACGGATATGACAAAAATATGATATAAACAGGGAGATTCACATTGTGTCTTTGCCCTGGAGAATAGGACATTCTTTGCATTGGGAAAGTGTGTTTTGTTACTTTCCAATTGGGAGCATGAGGAGAAAGAACCACAAGTTATTCAGTCTTCCTCTCTTGATGCATTAAAGAGGCTTTCTAATATGGTTGGCTCTGTATAAGTTAAGATGCGTCTCCAGCATTGTTAAGAAGAAATGAATGGAATGTTTCTAGGCTCCATTCATGCTTTTGCATTTTGATCTCCAGTGCAGAATGAAATAATGGCTGATCAAAGTCACAAGTTGTTTACAGATTTGCAAAGAGACATTGACGGTTGCTGTCACAGATTCCTGACAGATCTCGAAAGAAAAGATAAATCTGACTGAGCAATAGTAGGCACAATAAAACAAATATAAAAGGAAGAGCTGTTAGAACTATTTACATTATGCAACAATGATAATCTTGTGTGCACGCGCACACGTATGTGTAATAGGCAAATTAAGATCGACTGTTCAATTTTTGGTTTTTAACCTCACGCCTTTCAAATTTAAGGTAGCATTTCTAATGCTGGTCAATATATTTAAAAATATCCTATAAATATTGACACACTTCCATTTTAAGTAAAAAGCCCCATATTGTGCTTAAATCAATATATATGTTTGCAAAATTTCCAATGCAGGTCCAAGAGGCAGAGTGAAGTATATTTTGACAGCAATTGAATATACGATCATAAGGGATTGGGACAATAAATCAGTTACATTGCACAGCAGGCATGATAGCTGTCTGCAGCAAGATGCCAATACTCAATCTGAAATTATTGAAAGGGGTGTGTGTGTGTTATAAAAATAATAATCCAAGAAATCTGAGAGCACTCAGAAGAGACAGCTGTTAAGATTTCAGATCAAAAGCAGACATGATAGAAGAGGGGACAAACTGTGAAGGTAGGTGTGGACATAGTGTAAAAGTGTGTGGCAAATTGATTTTTATTTTTAAAGGACACATTCTGGAGTGAATAGAATAGAATAGAATTGGACCCTGAGGAATAGAATTGGACCCTGAGCTAGTCCAAACCCGTGTGATGCAGGAATGTCATGATCGCTGGCATGTTTTCTCCCTCCTGGTTCAACGTTCAGGAGCCTCAAAAGCTTTCTTCTGCCCAAACATCACAGCAACCGATGCCAACAGACACCGGCACACTTAGGGATCTGCAGAGTCTCCGCAGCTTGCGTAACAGACCTCAGCAACTCAGCATTTTGGCTAATCTACTTTATTTACATATAAACACACACGGAGCACTGCAACATGGCTCCCTCTCTCTCTAGCATCAGACTGCAAAGAAAAAAAGAACAAAGGACAATAGTCCCACTTCACGGAACACAGTAACACAAACATCCTGTCTCCGTCACTTCCCACTTTGTGGAGTCAAAACATACACCGTCATGTGATAGACAAAAATCCCATGACTGCAATCATGGAGCAGGAATTCTAGCAGAATATGCAGCTGTCCCATAAAGGGATTGAACCTTGGCAATATCAGCACCACGTTCTACCCAACAGATGCATGTGCTTTTGGCATCACAGCAGAAGACTTGAAAAAGTGCCAGCACTGCTATCCAACCACGGCTGAGGTCTATTTCACTCATCACCAGTGATGGAGGAGAAATGCATTTCTATCCCCATTTAAAGGTAAAAGGACCCCTGACCGTTAGGTCCAGTCGCAGACAACTCTGGGGTTGCGGTGCTCATCTCACTTTACTGGCCGAGGGAGCCGGCGTACAGCTTCCGGGTCATGTGGCCAGCATGACTAAGCTGCTTCTGGCGAACCAGAGCACCACACAGAAACGCTGTTTACCTTCCCGCTGGAGCGATACCTATTTATCTACTTGCACTTTGTGCTTTTGAACTGCTAGGTTGGCAGGAGCAGGGACCGAGCAATGGGAGCTCACACTGTCGCGGGGATTCAAACCGCTGACCTTCTGACTGGCAAGCCCTAAGCTCTGTGGTTTAGACCACAGCGCCACCCGTGACCCAAATACCTACCTAATTTGCACTTTGATGAGTTTTGGCATGCAGTCGTCCAGCCATTTAATGGGTACATAAATGTATATGCTAGGATAAAGTGTGCATAAAATGCACCCCTCCCTCTGTGGAGGGGCACTCTGTCGGGCACGCCTACTGCAGCAGCGACATGTGATGTCATGCGCTGTGTGTGATGTCACACATGCGTGATGTCACACAATGTTGGCTGGAACCCGGCATACCTGTTAGGGAAAATAGCATTAAAATTCTTTGTGTGGAATTGCTTTGCAAAAAAATAAAAAAAAATTGACATTACAAAAAGAATGCATACAAAAATGCACATACTGGGAGACATCTGAAGGCAGCCCTGTATTGGGAAGTTTTTGACGTTTGATGTTATAATATGTTTTTATATAGGTTGGAAGCTGCCAAGAATGTCTGGGGCAACCCATCCAGATGGGCAGGGTATAACGTTTGTTGTTGTTAGCACAAAAATGCTGGCGAATTTTCATGAGGACGTTTTGAAAATATCAAAAACTTATGTAGAGAACTGACATTAAGATCAGAAACATGGAAAACTGAGAGAAACCAAAATTGGCCAGTCTCTACTTATTATTCAGAGGAAAAACCCCAGCTTATAACCAAGGCTGGGTCTAGACACATCAAATAAGAGTTTCAGTTAAATGCGTTGCAAATCGGGTTGGCAAAGATGGAACTCCACAGCGCCATCTGGCGCCACAGTATTAGAATCCATAAACAATGCATATATAGTGCTTTTTCTTTGCCAATGTAGCCGGGTCCCAAGTGTGTGAAGCAGGAATATGTCGTCAATGGCAGCTCCATGATTTGCATGATACAAATGTTTGCTTGCTTCAAACAAACAAACAAACAAACAAACAAACAAACAAACAAACAAATAGTTAGTGAGGGGCAGGGAACCACGGGAGATCCATTCACGGATCTCTCATAATCACATCTAGGTTAACTTTAAGAATAGCAAAAAGGAAAAGGCTATTTTAATACGGATGAGAAAAGGCTATTGTGGCATCAGCAGCAATATTTGAATATTCAGTGCTTTCAATGGCAGCTGGGGTCATGTTGCAGATTTCAATACTCATGCTGTTTCGTGGGAATCTGTAATGGTTCTAGGGGTTGCTCATGTGTAAGTTGCCGCCACTCCTGGCTAGGTTGCCTGGTTGAACCCTTTCTGTCTGGACAGCCTTTCACCCGTGGCTGTCTCAATCGCTGGCAGAATCCGTCAGTGGGTGTTTCTTGAACTTCTTCCAGCAAAGAAGTTCTTTGACGCCAAGTCTCCTCCTACTCTCCCTGTGCGGAAGTCTTCTGCACAGGGAGGGTGTGGGCAGCGGAGTACCCGTGCTCTCCCCGCTGGTCTCCGGCGAGGAGTCCTGGAGCCTCCTCTCCGATTCCCCCATCTGCCCCCCTTCTCCACTGGTGTTACGCTGATTTCCTTCCCCAGCAGATGGGCTGCCTCTCTCCCTACTGGGGCCCTCTCCGGCATCCCTCTGGAGCCTTCCCTCCACCTCTGGCTCTGATGGCAGTTCCCTGACAGAATCCTTCTAGTATTGGCATACCACTGGGGCCAACACTGAGAGCCCTACTAGTGACAGTACATTTCAGCACCAGACAAACCCATCTTCATTCTCCTGGGCTTTTAAAGATGATTTATTTCATTTCTCAAATTAAAACAAGCACATTAAAATACATTCAATGCTTCTGAGGAAGTTTGGGAAGGTGTTTGACAAAGGGCATCTATATTCAGATAACTTGGTGAGAAAACAGATTATGAGTCTCTGAGAGGGGGGAGTTTTTCCGAGTCCGCTTTGCCAACTTATAAAGAGCAGGTGATAGTCTGTTTTCCTTTCAGCAAATCTCTCACGTATATTATTTGCCCTATATACTGGCTGTGTAAAAGTAACATGTGGAGTGTGGGCTTCCAACAAATACGTGAATGAATGTTTATTGATCATTAGACTATAGCAATATAATTACGGCAATATTGCACATCTGCTAAACGTATATACAGCATCTGCTGTCTTATGGGCTGTTATAGGGAACATTTCCAAAGAACTTTAAATATCCGTAGCTGATTATATTATAATAAGTGTGTGTGTGTGTGTGTGTGTGTGTGTGTGTGTGTGTGTAGTGATTTTATTTCAAGGAACAACCAGGAACAACAGTGAATACATTTGATCACCAAGTAATATATTATATCTTATTTTATCTTATATCTTCATCTTATCATTACAGTGGTACCTTGGGTTAAGTACTTAATTCGTTCCGGAGGTCCGTTCTTAACCTGAAACTGTTCTTAACCTGAAGCACCACTTTAGCTAATGGGGCCTCCCGCTGCCGCCATGCTGCCAGAGCACGATTTCTGTTCTCATCCTGAAGCAAAGTTCTTAACTTGAAGCACTATTTCTGGGTTAGCGGAGTGTGTAACCTGAACTGTATTTAACCTGAAGCGTATGTAACCTGAGGTACCACTGTATTTTATTTTTCTCTTTCAATGTTTTACACTGCAGTTGAAAACCCCTTTTGTAGGGGGTTTGGATTTAGGAAGGTATCCATCCACTTGCTTCTCCTATCTGGACTGGCCACCAAACATGCAGGTGGGAGGTCTGTTCTTCTCAACGGAGCCCGATGGAGAGCCCCCACTTCGGCAAATGGATTGAGCTGACCTGGAGTCTGCTAGGTGCCTGTCTCACAGCTGGATGATCCAGGCCTGGCTGCTGTGCTAAGCCCAGAGCTGACGCAGGAATCGGCTCTCGTCTGCCGGCCTCGTTCAGCTCCTCCTCCGGCTGCTCCTTCTCCCATGAACAACTGGCTTGCGGATGAGTGGTTGCTGGGCTGATCCACAAGGCCTTGGAGGTGGCAGCGAGGAATTGGGGTTGCTGTGCTAGCTGGCAACTGCGACTGACACTTCTGAATTCTGAAAGAATAAAATAAATCCAAGTTGAAATGTAGAATTGGAGAATGTAGAGAAGTGTCGTGTTTTGAGGAGAGTGGAGCGTTTTGTCCCAAAAGGTCTCTGAAGGACCGCAGGGGAAGTATGATAAAAATGTGCTGTGGTCTAGAGACTGGGTGGCTAACCTGTGGTCCCCAGGCCTCTAGTGGTCTTTTTGTGATCCTCCAAGACTACCACCTCTTTAAAAACATGTCATTTAAATGTTATTACTTTAAAAAAAATGTTTTGGACCACACAATATTGTGTGGTCATCTTCAGTATACCTGAAGGAGCATCTCCACCCCCCATCATTCAGCCCAGAGACTGAGGTCCAGCGCTGAGGGCCTTCTGGAGGTTCCCTCACTGCGAGAAGTGAAGCTACAGGGAACCAGGCAGAGGGTCTTCTCGGTGGTGGCGCCCTCCCTGTGGAATGCCCTCCCATCAGATGTCAAGGAAATAAACAACTATCTGACTTTTAGAAGACATCTGAAGGCAGCCCTGTTTAGGGAAGTTTTTAATGTTTGATGTTTTATCACCTGACATTCAAGGTCTGTTCATATAATATTGGTGGACATCACACCACTCTTGTAATATGTGTAAAAAGGGGTCATGTGGATGATACAATACACCATTCCTTCACACAACCATGTTGCTTCACTCTTGGGGGACAGGGAATACCAGTAGTGGAAGGAAGCACATAATTCAATAACAGTTGGATGAGTTGGATGTTGCTCCAAATAGAGAAAAAGAATGACATAGTTGTTTTTTAAGCTGGCATTGTGAGCACAACTTATATTTCCCATGATCCCTGACATGGGCCACTTGGGCTGGGGATAAAGGAAGGTAGCATTCCAATGGCACATGAAGTTTCACAGGTTTCCCATCTTTGACTTTAACTGTGCTTCTTGTACCAACTAGAGATCCTAGGGTTTTAACATGCAATCTGTTCTAGAAGTGTTGACATTCCCGACATTTAAATGCGAAGCAAAGCATAGCTCCTACTTTTGAAGTGTTCTGGCTGTGCGTAAAAGAAATATGTGCAAACTTATCCATTTCTGTCTGGCTATAGGAAATGAGACTCCTTAAGTCTTAACATTTGGTTCTGCCTAAGTCACCCTATCAGTCTGCCTCTTGGGTGAGTTGAGCAAGAGATACTGCGATTAACTTTAATGCTATGCAAAGTAACTTTCTGCCTTGCATGTGGAAGATTGTGTTTTCAATTCCGAATAGGTATTTCATTCAGAAATTAGTGTTTTTTGACACGGCGGTGATATATCAGACATAACAAATTGGGTAAAACATCATTGTTTTGCAAATGTTCTGCAGATACCCTTTCAAACGTTAATAAGCAGAGAGAGCAAAATATGTATATTTTAAGCCTTTTCTCATATATAAATATAATAAACAACAGCAAGCCAAGCAGAACTGGGGGATGTTCCTCCCTTTTGAATTTCAAATAGTATATAGCCGTACCTTGGTTTTCGAATATAATCCATTCCGGGAGTTCGTTTGACTCCCAGAACAGTTCAAAAACCAAGGCACAGCTTCCAATTAGCAGCCAATCAGAAGCCGTCACTTTTGGTTTTTTACTGTTCAGGAGCCAAAACATTTGAGTTCAAAGGTGTTTGGCTTCCGAGTTTCCACTATACGTACTAAATAAATACCACTAAGCTTTAAAATGAACGACGGCAAGGGTGTCATGGAGATTAGAAAATTGGGTCCATTGCTGGCTGTTTCCATGGGGAAACCTATGGCAGGTGAGGCCTGAGCCAATGACAGGTGGAAGCTACTGATTCTAGGCTTGTCCTCATCCTCCTACATGTTGGACAACAATTGGGTTGCCATATTTTGAAGAGCAAAAAAGAGGATGCTATGACGACTCTCATTTTCAGTACCCCTACTACTGTATATGTAGACTCTAGAAGCTGTGATATATTGCTGAGGTGAGCAGGAGAAGAGAAGAGGAAAGCCAGTCTTCAGCCACCAGTTAGGTCTATGTCTCATCCAGAAAGAATAGCCAGAGGCATTTTGGCAAATTTTAAAAATCCACCAGGGGAGAAATTTTACCCCTAAAAAGAGGACGTGTCCTGGAAAAAGAGGACATGTGGCAAACCTAACATTGAAGCAACACAAGGGTAACAATGAGACTAATGAGGAGGAAGCTGTCCGCTGCATGGACTGGTGGTATGCAAGAAGGCGGGCAGGCAGGGGCTGGCTTTGGGAAGATTGAGATTGGTGGGTGTCATGGGCCAGGAGTCAGCTTCTCCTGAAGAGGCAGAAGGTGGACTAACTCCACCTGCAGCTGATCAGTCTTCAAGGACACAGAGAAGGTGCTGATGAGAACCAGCTGGCTTCAGCCTTCTTACGAAGAGCTTTCTAGCAGATGCTAGAAAAATGCTTGTAGTTGCTGACTCTGCCTTGCTGCTTCTTGCTTGTTTTGACCTTTGTTCATTGGATTCCCTGACCCCTGGACCATCTGACCATATGTTTGCCTGACTCTAGGACCGGACCCGACTCCAGATATTGACTCTGCCTTCAGGTAAGTACACATCAAAGACTCTTCTGGTTGGCTGGTCTCCCACTCCACTGAGCTCTACACCTTGTGGGTCAGCAACAAGACTATGACAGTGGGGTATTGCCCCATGTTCCTAATGGACCAACCCCAATGGACCTCCTCACATTTAGCCTGCACACATTCACACCAAACACCTGCAAAGGGTTTCTGTCATCCCATCCAGGAGAATTGTATCACATACTGGGCACAGTAGAGGTGCAATGTGTGATCAAAACTCATTTGCCCATAGTCTGGATGCCATGCATGGCAACTGACGTCTGAAAATGTCCTTCAGCCTTACGGTGTCATAATTCAAAGGTTCAACAATTAATTAGATAGGCTTATTGCGCCCACCACTGTTTCCAATGTTCAATGTTCTTGGGTCTCCTGAGGGTTGAAGCCGAAGCCACTCAGTGGTTGATGCTTGCTGCTCTCCCGATCTTTCATTTCCATGCCTGGATTAATATCAGTTTGCACAGCGGCTGGAGGTTGCAATAGAGATTTCCATACACACTGAACAGAGCAGTAAAAAAATTACTTCCACTGTAATTCTCTGAAAGCTGGCACCTTGTCACTGCAACAGCATGCATATCATATTGTTTTTATAAGACCCAAATATTCATTGTTTCAAATACCTTCCATGCATTGGGGGACTATTTTATTACAGAAGGGGGAATGAAAATGCCACTGAAATTAATTCTGTTATTCCAAATGTCAGCTTTCTGCAGTATTCATGGGAAGAAAATTTGATGCTTCAATTAGTTGCCTACTGAGGTCCAGCTGGCTGTTGGGATGTAAGTGCCTGAGAGGAGAAAAATATACCCCAGGTAGAAAGTGTGATTCATAACAGGCTGGTGCTTGGCTTTCTGTCGGTTATGGTTCCATACACCCTAAGCAGGAATACTATTGGGCTCAAGGAACAGGGACGTACATTGAGATCACATACCGATCCTCCCAAGAGATCTATTGAGGACAGCAACTTGTATGCTCTTTTTTTCTGGGTGGGGATGTGAGAACTGCATCACAAAAATAAGAGAAGCGAACATTTCAAAGGACAACTGCATTTCAGTTTGCCTTATAATTTCAGAAATGTGAATGTGATTGATTCACGCCAAACTGATTTCTTACCCATCCCCAATCTGAGCCCACACATAGGTTGCAAGGCCAGTTAATAATAATAATAATAATAATAATAATAATAATAATAATAATAATAATAAATTTGTTATTTATACCCTGCCCATCTGGTTGGGTTTCCCCAGCCACTCTGGGTGGCTTCCAACAGAATATTAAAATACAATAATCTATTAAACATTAAAAGCTTCCCTAAACAGGGCTGCCTTCAGATGTCTTCTAAAACTCTGGTAGTTGTTTTTCTCTTTGACATCTAGTGGGAGGGCATTCCATGGGGTGGGTGCCACTACCGAGAAGGCCCTCTGCCTGGTTCCCTGTAACTTGGCTTCTCACAGCGAGGGAACTGCCAGAAGGCCCTCGGCACTGGACCTCAGTGTCCCGGCAGAACGCTGGGGGTGGAGACTCTACTTCAGGTATACTGGACCGAGGCTGTTTAGGGCTTTAAAGGTCAGCACCAATACTCTGAATTGTGCTCAGAAATGTACTGGGAGCCAATGTAGGTCTTTCAAGACTGGTGGCTGCTCCCAGTCACCAGTCTAGCTGCCACATTCTGGATTAGTTGTAGTTTTGAGGTGACCTTCAAAGTAGCTCCACATAGAGCGCATTGCAGTAGTCCAAGCGAGAGATGGAGTGTGCACCACTCTGGTGAGACAGTCTTTGGGCAGATAGGGTCTCAGCCTACATACCAGATGGAGCTGGTAAACAGCTGCCCTGGACACAGAATTTACCTGCGCCTCCATGGACAGCTGTGCGTCCAGAATGACTCCCAGGCTGCACACCTGGTCTTTCAGGGGCACAGTTACCCCATTCAGGACCAGGGAGTCCTCCACACCTTCCTGGCTCCAGTCCTCCCAAAACAGTACTTCTGTCTTGTCAGGATTCAACCTCAATCTCTCTCACACAAGCTATCCAAGGGTAATAACTCCTCAGAAGCTGCTTCTCTACAGTCATTCTAACGAAAACCAGTGTCTCCAGGGAGAAAAGCAAGGGCAAAAAGATTGCTGTCGCGTGTTTGTAGCAATAAAAAAGGAGCAATGCAGCCAGTTGAAGAGGAGCTCCACTGAGGATGACTCCCCAAACAACATATACCTTTCCTCAAAGGTAGCTTTGGGACCAGTTGTCTGAATTTGGGATGTATGTAGAACTTCCTGTTGGGTTCTTCATCCATTTTCACGTGCCATTATTAACAGCTGCAGGTGAGAAGCCCATGGCAATGAAATATATCTTTTCCTGCGAGCGCTGAGTTTCATTGCTGGCGGTCTTTCTTTTGAAACGTATTAACACCCAGTAGTAGAAGAAATATGGAACAGAAATTTCCCCTAGCTGCAGTTGCCACTGTAACAAACATGTGAAACTTGAAAACTGTGGGCAGTTCAGAGATAATATGGAAATAGCCCAGCTCTCCTGTTTAGATGTTCCTTCCTGGCCTTTTGGAAATATGAACAAAGAGAGTTTCAGTCACTGTACAGGAAAGAAAACTTAATTCTCCTCCTAGGTGGGAGAATATCTCTAATCATCCATGTCAGATTTTTCTGCCACTTCTCCTGAAACTATGATTTGAAACAATTTAGCAACCTTTATCACTATTTCTAATCCTAAAACCATCTGGGGGAATATGTGAGCAGGTATTTATATTTTCAGAGGACATTTAGGTATGTGGAAGAACAGGGATAAGCCTTGTGTTTATTTAGAAGTTCTGTTTTTTATTGGGGGGGGGAATCTATATCGCAGTATAACAGATATTTCATTATATCCATTTTATTTCTGCTTTTGCACTTGGTAGGATTCATAATGCACAACACAGCGCTGCTCCCGTTCCCCGTATTTATGTGCTAGCATTACAGATTTTACATTAGAAAGCCAGGAAGCCAAGCACCGCTGTATTTCATCTCACTGTTTCCTGCTATCTTATTAATGTATGTTAACGTCGAAAAGTTTCTGCATTGCTGCTAGCAATATATCCTGGGTGCATTCTGCCAATTGCATTATGTGTTTGCATTATTTGAATGGGAAAATGTGTTTGTGTTTTCAAGGCAGTGAAGTCAGGTTGGTGAATGGCAACATTAGGAGCATACAGAGGGATAGCTCAGTCGGCAGAGCATGAGACACCCAATCTCAGAGTCGTGGGTTTGAACCCGATTATTGGGCAAAAGATTCCTGCATTGCAGGGGGTTGGACTAGAGTTCCTTCGTGGTCCATTCCAACTCTATAAATTGTAATTGTAATCTTCTAGGCCAGGTTTGAATGACTTGTGACTCCACCAGCTATGGACAGCGACCCATTGGGGGGATAAATCATATACACTAATAATGAACTTAGGTGCTGAGTTATGACAAATCTGTAACCCAGATAGAGAGAGATGCTTGAGGGACCCCAGTGTTTGCAGAACTAGAACAAAACTTCAGAGGGAAAGCCTCCCTCCTCAAACTCAATGAAGAATGAACTTGCTATGTGTCTGTTGTGGGGAGAGTCGGAAAACTGGGGTGAAGAGATGGAATGGCATATGCTGGAAGAAGGAATGGCTGGCTGCAACCCTCCACACTGCAACATTTTGTTGCAGGTGCCACTTGCAACCTCTAGTCCTGCAGCTGCCTGGGGTTGAAAAAGCAGGATGGGTGTATGATCATTCCTCGTTTGTGGAATTCTCTCCCCAGGGAAGCTCGCCTGGTGTCATCATTATAAATCTTCAGGTGCCAGGCAAAAATTTCCTTTAGAACCAGGCTTTTAGCCTTTAACTGTCTGTGAATGGGATGGTTTTTAAATGTATTTTTCTTTCCCCTTCGTTTTAATGTATCTATGTTTGGTTTATTGTCTGTCTGTTTGGTTATAAATCACTTTGGGTTGCCCTGGGCAGGATGAAGAAATAAAGAAATAAATCAGGCATTTGACAAGTGCTGGAATTCATGACTTGTGGGTTGCATTTGAGTCAGTGAACTATGAATTGTGCAGGCTTGCAGCACGACAAGGCTCAACTGCCGGGCATTTTCTCAACACAAGAAGGTGATTTGGGATTATTTCCTAGTTCATTGTAGTGAAGTGTGTAAACAATTACAGTATCTGTTACCACTGCTGTACTGAGGGGCCTTTACCAGAACTCAACAGTTGCTCCTTTTCTGTGGCTGGATCCAATGGCATTCTGAGAGCAACTGAGACTCAGAGTTTTGTGGTCCATTCTCAGGTCAGCTATCGGCTAGTCTCAAATCAATACCTTTGAATCATGGATCTAGGAGCTTTTCTGCATTATTATTTTAAAACACAACTTTCAAAGAAATCACTTATCATTCTGAACACACAGAGAGAAAAATCATATGTGTATTTCCCCAGTGATCCTGTAAACTAAACTAAACCAAAAACACCAAGGGAATTCTAATAATAATTAATAATAATTAATAATAATGTTTATACTCCAGCCTCTCTGGGTGGCTCCCAGCAGAATTAATGATAATAATAATAATAAAAAAGCAATAAAATGTCAGATATTAAAAACTCCCCTAAACAGGGCTGACTTCAGATGTCTTCTAAAAGTCAGATAGTTGTTTATTTCCTTGGCATCTGATGGGAGGGCGTTCCACAGGGCAAAAGCCACTACTGAGAAGGCCCTCTGTCTGGTTCCCTGTAACCTCACTTTTCACAGGTAGGGAACTGCCAGAAGGCCCTTGGAGCTGGGCCTCAGTGTTCGGGCTGAACAATGTCTGTGAAGACGCTCCTTCAGGTATACTGCCCCCCCACCTACCTGTTTCATTTTCCTGACCCTTCACATCTCTAATAGTTACCACTAAGCCTCAGACCTCATACCTGCTTAGGTTTCTTTTTTTTTCCTTTTTTTAAGGAGTTTGGAGCCCCATCAAACTCCAACTCATGATGTCCCATAAGCTTCAGGTTTGGGGATGCCAACGATCTGGCAATCCTGTTATTGAATTATGTGCTTCCTTCCACTACTGGTATTCCCTGTCCCCCAAGAGTGAAGCAATATGGTTGTGTGAAGGAATGATGTATTGTATCATCCACATGAGACCTTTTTACACATATTACAAGAGTGGTGTGACGTCCAGCTAATCTTCTATGAACAGACCTCGAATGTCAGGTGATGTGGATGGTGACCTCACCTGTGGCTGAATGCCGGGTTCTATTGTACATTGTATGCTGATTTAGGAAGTAAATCCCTTTGGACTCAGCGTGACTTTCTTCTAAGCAAATTAGGATTGGGCTGAGAGAGTGGCGTTCTGCTGGTTCTGTTGTGCAGCCCCCTCTGTTATTAGACTGGGATGAGATTTATGGACCGAGAACAACCAGATTACATCACACTGATAAGAACCTGCATAGAGAAAAATATCCAGGTTAGCTGCTCATGGACTGCTCTTTTGAGATGCTCCACTTCAACCTATAGCAAATTCTTTGAGACATCACTTGAAATGGCCCAGGTTCCTCTCTTGCAAGGAACCAACTCATGTTAGCATGTCTTACAGTGCCTGAAAGTTACCTTGGCCTCAGTAATATCTCTTTTCCCCCCTTTATGCTTTCATGTTTGCTTCAAATGTTATTTTATTGCTGATGTTCCTGTAACAATTCTGCTTTTGTCCTTCAAAGGATATGAAATATTGTCCCTGCTAGTGTCTGTATTTCAGAACTGTAGGATGCCTTCATCAGATGCTATATGAATAGAAGGCTGAGCTGTATTATTACTGCATTGATCCTCTCTCTCTCTCTCTCTCTCTCTCTCTCTCTCTCTCTCTCTCTCTCTCCTCTCTCTCTCTCTCTCTCTCTCTCTTTTATATTCATAGAAGTAAACAAGGCTCAATGAATATAACTCAGAAAGAATCCAAGACTGAAACAGGAAAAAGCTGTCAAAAGTTTTCCTTAAAAGTACATCTCTTGAGGTGGGTTGATCATTTATGATGAACAGGTCAAAATCTCATTTCACTTTTCTTTTGATATTATTACCCACAGTTAACTGCACTCTAAATGCTGGTTTCTTTATAATACTAGTTTTTACCATCTTTTTTGTGGATGCAAATTTCTGGATTAATTTAAAAGAAATTAAATTAACCTTTTCAACCCCTGTTGCTGAGAAAACTGCATGCAACACTGGGGACACCAAGAAGAGAATGCTGGTGTCTTCGTCAGCTTGGGGTTTTGATAGAACATCTTTATGCAATCTATTTCTTTCAAAGATTGATACCCTGAGTTTTCATTTAAAATGTTCATGGTGGTTTACAGTAACTGCTGGAATATGCAAGATAAAACCATAAGATAGAAGATAAGATGGGATTGGAAGATAGCAGTCTGTTCCGTCTCTTTGTAACATCCCACCAATGTTTACTGTCAATAGCTGAGCAGCCTGGGACGTGGGTGATGCTGTGCTCTAAACCACTGAGCCTAGGGCTTGCCGATTGGAAGGTTGGCAGTTCGAATCCCCACAACGGGGTGAGCTCCCATTGCTCAATCGCAGCTCCTGCTAACCTAGCAGTTCGAAAGCACATCAAAGTGCAAGTAGATAAATAGGTACCGCTCCGGTGGGAAGGTAAAGGGCATTTCCATGCGCTGCTCTGGTTTTTCCAGAAGCTGATTCGTCATGCTGGCCACATGACCTGGAAAAACCGTCTGCAGACAAACATCAGCTCCCTCAGCCAGTAAAGCAAGATGAGCGCCACAACCCCAGAGCCATTCATGACTGGACTTAACTGTAAGGTTTCCTAGCTGAGCAGCCAGAGCCTAAGAGGGTTCTCAGAGTCCCAATCCTACTTCTTTTGTTTGTCAGAGGGGTCTTGTTGAGTCCCTTCCTCCTGATTTCAGAGGGGGCTAAGCACAGCTTATACAGGGGTTTCCTAACTATACAGGCTTTATATGTCTAGGTAAGTTCATTTTAGAATGCAGACTTCACCAATTTCTTCTCCGCTACTAATATGGTAGCCTGTTTTGTCCTTGGAACAGCCCAGTGAGGTTGGTTAGGTTGAAGGATTCCTATTTATCTAAGCAGTGAGCCCATATGTCCACATCTCAATATTCACCAGTTATTCTTTGCTCAATTTGAATCTGATGCTCATGACTACGGCAGGACAGGTGAACAATGCTCTTGCCAAAAGAAGAGCAGTTCTGTTTTTTCTTTTACTTCTAAAGATGAGGCTGGATCCCTTTAACTCTCCATCAGGCGTGCCTTCCATAGTTTAAGGGGGGGAGCAAAATCTCAGCTACCGCCAGCAAAACCACCCACTTCTCCCATAGTGATCTCCTGAGCTGTTTTTGCAAACCATTTCTTCCTTTGGTTCTAGATTGCATGCTAGCTTGAATGCACATTTACAGTGATCGATTTGCAGCGAAACAATGTAGAACCCAGCCTTCCCTCTCCCCCTCAACATCTGTTCTACAGTGAATAATTTCCCTTCTGCTGTGTAGGAATAAGATATGCTGCTAATGGATCCAGCCTATATTCATTTATCTGGGAGTGTCTTCCACTGAACTCAATGAGACCTGCTTTAAACAGACATGTACAGAAGGCACTGCAAGGATATGAAATCTAGCCCCTCCTCCATCAGTTGGGAAGGCCCTGTATTTCTATATTTAATAATACTTTTTGTTCCAGCAGAAAGTCCCACTTACTGGAAGAATGGCTAAATGGAAGCATAAGTACCCTGTTTCCATATTTGTGTAATCTCTATCCTCAAGATTGCTACGTAGGAGGAAAGTGTTAAAATAAATACATTAAACTTATTAATCTGCAGTCATGAAAAGAAAAGCTACCCCCTTCTGTACCTCCACGGAGGAGGCCAATACCACGACAGTTAATTAAAACTCAAGCAAATAAGAGCTTTTTATAGCTGCCTCCTTCCATAAATCACCTGCTTCCTGTTCCTGGGAAGCTGCCAGTTTCAAATCCAAGAATTTCTTGGCATTGTGGAAATCAGAAAAGGCATATTTTATAACTCTCAGAACTACACAGAACTTTACTGGAGAGACTGTTTCAATTTCTGTGCCAATGCAGATGAATAGGGCGGGGAGGGTATGCAATATTGTACAATAAAACTGTTTCAAAGGAATACAGTAGCATTTCTGTGGGTTCCTCTACAACAGAGGAGTAGTTGTATGGTGTCATGTGACAAAATAACACAGTGCATCTTCATTGCAGCACTGTGAGGAACATGATGGATTATGTGCACACTCTGCTTTCAAGGGCATGTATCTATTTCCCCCAGTACTGTTTCAAAATACATGGAGTGCTAAAGTATCAGAATGTCTTTGCCAGGGTTCTCCTATATTGGGTTAGCTGGCTGCCCATAGAATTGGAGAACGAGACAAACTATAAAAAAGGTGTGGGTAACAGCGATGTGGTAACAGCCAGGAAACAAGAGATGTGGTAACAGCCAGGAAACATGGCGACCTGTTCGTTCTTGAGTGTTGGCAGCTATGTTGTATTCTAGAATGGTTGACCGAATGTAGTGTGATCGTAGAGAATCATGGACAATATTGGTGGTTTTGATAGCAATAGTAAAAACCCAACTTGGCTGTAGTGGAAGGTGTCAGTTCAACTCCCACCTTGGTTGAAAACAGAGTAGGTGCTAAGGTGTGTGTTTTGCAGCCTTGGTTTTCCATCTAGGAAATGGGAATAGTGATGGCCTACTTTAAAAGTTTGTGTGGAGAGAGAAAATGTGATAAGAGAATTTCATTATGCATCTTGAGTATTAGGAAAGGAGGGCGTGTGGGCAGAGACTGTAGCACTAAGTGATTCCTTTCCTGACATCCAAGAATAACCAATGCAGCCCTGTATCACTTGATGCCACACTTTTTAACGGAGATAGTTTGGGAAGGGATCACCAAGATGTGAATTGTCAGGTAAATGCACGTTAGATGTTGGCGGTGAAGCTCACTCAATCTGTTCTTTAGTAGACCATGAACATTCCAGAACATTCCTATTGTTTTCTACAGCTCTTCTCTGAACATTTCAGGCATTTCCCTAAATGACCAGAATGTTGATTAAAATGATATCCAAGGATAACGGGATGGGGGGGGGGTGGGGCGCTTGACCAATGAAATATTTCTACTGCTGGCACAGCTGGTATGCAAGACATGGATTATTTACCAAGCTTGCCAAGCACTTTATATCTTTTTTTTTGGGGGGGGGGAGTTTCAGTGGTATTCCCCAATCACCAAACAAGCTGAAAATTGTGCCAGGCTCTTAATTATAGCACCTTTTGCTGATTAACAAGATGGCAATCTTTCCCTCTCCTCAGCAAAATTTGTGTTGGTTCTCTTTCAGTAGAACGTCATGCTGCAGGAAGATTTCCCAGAAATTAATCCTTTGGCAGGCAACTTTTGAAGGCTGCTTTGGAGTGCAGGCTGGGAATGAATCGGTGGCTTAGGCTGCTGAAGGGAAGAGGTACCCAGCATTGCTGCTTAGTGCTTGTTTACAGCTGCATGCTTGCAGTTTGATGCCTGCAACATCAAAGGATGCTTTTGCAGAAATAGTTGACGCTGGATTTATTGTGAAAATGTCATTTATCTATAGATTATTCTGATCAATGGTGCCATGGGCTACAGTTTCGCTACATATTTTAAAATAGTGCAGTCTAAATGAGGAGGAGAATGAATGTATTCGTTGGCATGTGCCTCTGAGGGTGAAGTCAAACCACTGGAGAATCACAGTACTTGCTGAACTGCAGAGACTGGTAACTCTAGTAGCACCAAAGTGACCCTTCTGGGGCACAAGCCTGGGAAGTGTGTATGGAGGTCCTGGGCTGCCCAGACAACAAGACCCGCCTGCCCAGCCTTGCTGATGTGGTTCAAAGGAAAACAGAGCGCTGAAACATCTGGCACCAGCTTAGTTGCTGGAAGGAGGTGTACAAGATGCTATCCTACCATCTTAGGGACTCCACTTTGGATTTGTGTAGGGTTTACATAAGGCAGCGGGTAAGAGAAAGAATGTTAGCTGCATAATATTAGTTGCCACTATTAGAAGCAGAGGAGTAAGAAGTGGATCGTTTTCCTGTTGAACTTGACAACATCCCTCATGCATTCTATGTTCCTCACAGAAACCAATGGTTTAAGGCTAGTGTGGCCAGGTGAACAAGAAAGCAGGTCTCCTGAACCTTTAGCAGTTGTGCAGAAGAATGGAGTTCTGCAGGTTTAGCCCCTTGTACAAGCTACACCTGAGGAAACTCCTCCTTCTACACAGGTATTAAAGGTGTTTGAGTCCTGGCCTCTTTCCTAGCTGGTTTCCCTATTTAAGGCAGCTCCACATTGGCCTATATAGCTTTAGCCAGGGTGGGACAAAAGCATTATCTAGAAGAGCCTCACTTCCTCCAAGTCTGATCGCTCAAGGATTATTTGATAATAATAAGGTTCTGAGAGTGGTTTGCCAGTGTAAATAAAAAAGATATAAACATCTAGGAGAACAGATGAACTGGGCAGGGGATACCTATAGACAATCAAATAGCCAAAAGCAGAACACCTTTTAAATCAAATCCATATTAGATTAGGTGTTGAGTCTCTTCAGGAGTTCTCAGACATCTGGAAGAACTAGAGCCATAAAATATAATTCACTGTAAATTATGGCATATCTTATTTGAATACCACCAACTATTCCAAAACAGTGTTTGTACACTGAGCCTCTGGCTGAGAACTTTGAGGGAAGACAGATGGAAGCAAGTTCCTGAGTCACAAATCCAAGATGCTTAAACCGGCAGAATTGGAAGAAAAGCATCTCAAACGTAGGCCTTTGAATGCAACACTTCATTAATTCTTATTCAAGTCATATTAACTCTCATAAATCTCTTCTGTTAGTTATTATTGTTTCTCTGCTGGTTTTTGAATCCATAGTCTTTGTGATCCAATAGCAATAAAGTTTCAGAGGAGAATCTTAATTACTTAGCATAGCACTAATATCCTCTTACAGGCAACTAACCACAAGAAACTGAGATTATCACAGATGGAACTCAAATTATGTATCTATACAAGTAGCTACAGGAAACTCTGACAATTAAGTTTTGGAAAATTAGGAGAGGATAAGTGCCCTTGGGCAGAGACTACATTTTTGTTTTGTCCTTTTGTTTATGTTCTGTAATCCACTGTAAGAACAAACAACCCTGCCATTTCTGGAATTGTTAGAAATGTGTAGACCTGGTTGTATGCAGATAGCATTGTATTATTTATACATGTGATCCACTAAAAGCTTGTGGGAAACTTCTAATCCCAATCAAGGAATTTAGTGCAGTATCAGGTTAGAAAGTCAGTCTTCCAAATTCCGAACAATTGGGTTTCAATATTGATAAGACCAGGAAAGATAATCTCCTCAACAATATTAAATTCCTTTCAGAAGAATTCCAGTAAGATATCTTGGAATGTGATTCACACAAGATATAGGGAAATGCTCTGTCTTGTTGAGTGGCATGCAATCTGATCTATGTTGATGGCCTCATGCTCCCTTTGCAAGAGTGAGTTCATAGCTGGGGGATTCTCCTGGATCCATTGCTTTTTTAAAATAAAATAAAATAAAATAAAATATTGATTTTGAGCAAAACCGACAAAAATAAAAATATTACACTGGTATAGCATAGTCCAATACAGAATATCAGACAAGACCTCCAACTATGGAGGGCCTAGAAAACAATAAACAAACATGAAAATGTGAAGTTGATCAATCCAGAGACTTAAAAACAATAGATGTACAAAAGGCATGGGCCTAATAACAGTGTGTGTGTGTGTGTGTGTGTGTGTGTGTGTGTGCGTTTCAACATGTAAATAATACAATATGAGTATGCATGTTCAGGGGAGAGAGACATAGAAACAAATAATTATTATGTTAATCAAAACCCTCAGAAAGCTATCGCTGGCAATTGACCATGTTCCTCATTGTCAAATGGTACCAGAGAGCAAGGAATCTCTTTTAATTAAACCCCTCAGGACCCTTAGCTTATGTTTTTCTAGAAGTGCCATTTCTCAGACGGTAGAATGCCAGTATGTAAGATTAGCACTGGCAAGGTCTCTTCAGAAGCATGCTGTCGAGCTCTAGTTGCTGTAAGTAAATGGATGATCAGTTAAGATGCTCTTCTGTTTCCTCAAATAAACCTAATAGTGCATCTGTTGCTGTGATTTGAAGTATAGTGGTGCAGACCTCAGTGGTGCACCACCTCAGTGGTGCAGAGTACCATGGATGACCCTATTGGAGCATGGCTATGGTAATTCGTGTTCTGGCAACCTCAAGATTGGTCAGCAGTCATGCACTTTATGTGGGGCTATCTTTGAAAATAGTTCAGAAGTGCCATATGCAACTACCCAACTGTGGACAGGTTCAAGGCAAACAGATAATATAACACAAATTCTGTTATAGCTACGCTGGTTACCTATATACGTCTGGGCCCAATTGAAATGCTGAAATGCTGAGAGCAGTACATGTGAACAGGATCTAGGAGTCTTGGTTGACCACAAACTTGACATAAGCCAACAGTGTGAAGCGGCAGCTAAAAAAGCCAATGCAATTCTGGGCTGCATCAATAGGAGTATTGCATCTAGATCAAGGGAAGTAATAGTGCCACTGTATTCTGCTCTGGTCAGACCTCACCTGGAGTACTGTGTCCAGTTCTGGGAACCACAGTTTAAGAAGGACACTGACAAACTGGAACGTGTCCAGAGGAGGGCAACCAAAATGGTCAAAGGCCTGGAAACGATGCCTTATGAGGAACAGCTAAGGGAGCTTGGCATGTTTAGCCTGGAGAAGAGGAGGTTAAGGGGTGATATGATAGCCATGTTCAAATATATAAAAGGATGTCACATAGAGGAGGGAGAAAGGTTGTTTTCTGCTGCTCCAGAGAAGCGGACACGGAGCAATGGATCCAAACTACAAGAAAGAAGATTCCACCTAAACATTAGGAAGAACTTCCTGACAGTAAGAGCTGTTTGACAGTGGAATTTGCTGCCAAGGAGTGTGGTGGAGTCTCCTTCTTTGGAGGTCTTTAAGCAGAGGCTTGACAACCATATGTCAGGAGTGCTCTGATGGTGTTTCCTGCTTGGCAGGGGGGTTGGACTCAATGGCCCTTGTGGTCTCTTCCAACTCTATGATTCTATGATTCTATGAAAGTGCTGATTTGAACCCATAAAGCTCTTTACAACTCAGAACCCCAATATCTCCTGAAAATTTCTCTGTAAACCTGCTTGCACCCTTAAATGTTTGTCTGAGGCCATCCTCTGGGCACCTTCTTTAAGAGAGGATGATGGCATGTGATAGGGCCTTTTCAGTGGTATCACCCTATTTGTGGAACACTCTTCTCAGTGCAATGGACTATGAGTTTGTTATTTTTCTGTTTATGCACTGCCAAAGTTTTCCACTACTGATATTCATGTGTGAAGGGTTGCTTTGTGTGTGCATTTTTAGATTAATTACATCTGCTGTTGTGTGGATGTGTTGATGTTATAATGTATTTTTATTTATGTTTTAAATATGCTGCGAGTCACTCTGAGACCTTTGTGTAACAAGTCATTGACAAGACGAAGAAAGAATAAAAAGCTTACAACAGGGTGCAAACTCCCAACAGAATCGCTAATAATTCTGGTTTATTATTAGACATGGAAATGCCAACACATTTGTTGACAGCTGCTCATATAGCAATATGTCATAACTGGGGGGGGGGGATCCTGCATCAGAAGACTGAACAATATAGATATGGGAACTGGTTCATATGGCACTGCTGACTGGAAGACTGAAGTTAGATTTGCTTTTTAAAAATTGAGTGATTTTATGATGTATAAGAAGATACAATGAACTATTCAACCACATGCACTGCTGGGAATAATATATTTATTACGCTTACAGGTTTTTATTGAATATACATTGTTAATTCTGATCTTGTTAGCAATAAGTCTGGTCTGAGAAGAAAGGTTAAGGTTCAAGAGTTCAATAATAGTAGCAAGACTTCCATGACTGCACAGGAACTGCAAAGTTTGTTTTCATTTGTTTGAACAATTTGTATACCTCTTATAGGATCATAGAATTGTAGAGTTGGGAGGGATCTGCAAGTCATCTAGTCCAACACCCCCTGCATTGCAGGAATCTCAACTAAAATATCCATGCAACATGGGCACCCAACCTCTGCTTTAAAATCTCCAAGGAAAAGAGCCCATCACCTTCCAAGGAAGTCCATTCCACTGTTAAAAAGCTATTACCATCAGAAAGTTCTTCCTGATGTTTAGTCTGAATCTCCTTTCTTGTAACTTGAATTCCTTAGTTTGGTTCCCACTCTCTGGAGCAGGAGAAAACAAGCTTGCTCCGTCTTCCATGTGACACCCCTTAAGATATTTGATGATGCCTACCAAATCTCCTATCCGTTTCCTCTTCTCCAGGCTAAACATACCCAATTCCCTCAACTGTTCCTCATAAGGCTTGGTCTCCAAATCCTTGATCACCTTGGTTGCTGTCTTCTGCACACATTCCAGCTTGTCAATTCCCTGCTTAAATTGTGGTGCCAAGAACTGGACACAGTACGAGACACAGGTGTGGTCTTACCAAGGCAGAATAGAGGGGTACTATAACTTCCATTCAACATGGCACTACACTTCCACTGATACAGCCTAGAATAACATTCACTTTTTTTGACTGCTAGATCACACTGTTGACTCCTGTTAAGCTTGTGGTCTACTAGGACCCCTAGTTCCTTTTCACTTGTACTACTAGCAAGCCAGGTGTCCCCCATGTTACATGTGTGCAGCTGGTTCTTCCTGCCTATGTGCAGAACCATACATTTGTCCTCACTGAAATTAATTTTGTTAGTTTTGGCTCTATCTGTATGCAATGCATCACTAAGTCACCATCCCATCAGCACAAGGATTTTATGCTTCCACCACTCCTCCCACTGCACTCCCACCTGAAAATCTGTTCTGGGATTTCCCCCAACCCTGTGGAGCAGATTTAGGGCATGTGAGAGGTGGGAAAGCAGGGGAAGCCATCCTTATGCACGCATAATTTTGGGGGGCTGATAGAATTACTTAGCACTCTGCTGAAGTCAAGCCATAATAAATGTATTTGGAAAGAAACATACATAGAACAGACCATTAAGGGCCGGCAATCTGAACTAGGCTCCTATTACTGAATCTGGTGGCTTCGGTGGATGAAGCAGGTCTGTCCCTCCAAATTAATGAAATAGAAGTTGACCATATGGCTATCTGTTTATTGCTTATACCTGCGCTGATCACTGCTTACAGCAGCACATCTGAAAACCCAATGGTGCCAAGAGAGGATCTTTGGGTCAGGGATGCAAAAAATGGACGATTTATCTAAATGTGCAATCCAGACCCCCCCTTTTTAATTGCTACCTGAGTCAAGACAGAGCTACGTACATTTGTTTTAAGATAATTATTCATCAGACTGCTGGCTTTCCACATCCAGCCACAACAATTTGCAGTGCCTGTTCAGGCTTCCACCCACATAACAGTTTATTAATGTGTAAAAGGTTGCCTTAAAATAAATAAAAACTGCTAAAAATGTATAGCCTTGTGCCGAGCCAAATAGACTATGATCTGCCACCACAACACAAGCACAGGGAGGCTGATCTGTTTATACAGCTGATGCGACAAAACTGGATTCAACATGGGCAACTTTTCACAACAGGAAGAACAGAGGAATGATAATTAATTCCATTTTGTGCATGGTGTGTGTGTATTTTCAAGAAATGGCTGCAGCCAAATTAAATCCAGCAATCAAGAGAGGTGTGAATTAGATAGGGAAAGACATACATGCTGAAGTATTGCATAATGGGATCATATTAAAGCAGTGTTACAATTGTTTCTTTTAAAAAATAATAACTATAGCCCTGTCAAATTAAAAAAGTTTCTTCCATGTAATATTAGAAATCAGAAGAGGTGAATTAATTTCAGCCAAGTTCTGATCCTTCAGTGACATGAATAAGGGTCACAGATGTACTCTCTGTATTCAAAAACTGCATTCTCAGTACAAAGTTCTCATTATAATTTGCCAAAGGATTCATGAAATGTCCAAGGCAGCTGTTTGAAGCAGCTGAATTGGCACATCAGGGCATTTCTCTCTACCTATAAACTAGCAGCTGGATTGCACTGATGCATGTTTACTCCAAGGTAAGTCCCAGTAACTTCTATGAAGCTCTCTCCCCTCCCCCAATATATGCATGTAGGATTATGCCCTAAAACTGATTTAATATTTAATCCTTCTCCAGGTACGCCAGGGAATGTAAACCTTCAAGAAATGCTAAACCCCAGATTGTATCCCGTTGTTAGGTGGAAAATGGAAATTAGTCTCTGGGAGTTAAGAATGTGCTGAAGTCTTAATTTGGTCTGGGGTTTACTGGACCAGCAAGTCTTTAAGCTTTACAGATTCAGGGTCCACCTATCTTTAACATAGGACTTTGTTTTTAAAGTCTACCCTATGTTTTATTTTCCTCTTTCTACTCTCTGTGGGGTGCCCCCAAAGCAAAGGAGCACAAGGCTTTGACAGGGGAATCTTCTCAGGAAGGCTGAGGAAAGCTGCCCCCTCCCAAAACACCTTCATCGACAGAAGAAATTTTAACGTACACAACCCCTAATGTTCAGAGGTTGGTATTCACAGCAGAAGGGAGTGCCTTCTGGGTAGGGGTGCAGTGCCTTTCCCTGATCATTTGCAAATTACCACAAAGAGCTCCTGGTGGGACTCAAGAGGTGAGGTGTTTTCACATGGCAGGGCCTTCCGATGTCATTGGGTTGCTAGGCTTTGAAAGTCAAAATTCTGGCCATCGTTTGGGCTCAGTGGTATAAGGGGTGAAGGTAGAACAGCAAAGTCCAAGAAAAATCAATGGAAAAGATAAGGAAAACACCATGTTTTTTTCCTGTGTGCTTTAAGAAAATTGGAAATGGCTTGATAAGTTGAGATACGTTTTCAAAAGCTTTCCCCAGCTTCACCTGTTACATTGCCCAGTGAGCATACCATAAATTTTAAACACATTTCAAACACATTCCCTCGCTGCAAGAAGCTTGCAAACTGTAGTGTGTTAAGGGTGCTGGGAACTGTAGCTCTTGGAGGGGTAAACTACAGCTCCCAGGAATTTTTTTTAGAGGGGAGTTGTGCTTCAAATGCATGCCCTGTATGAAGCCTATATTAAAATGCCTTAACTTTCACCTGGAATCAAAACGATGACCTGTAGGAAAAGTTTTTGTTTTTCAAAAAGCATCTTGACTTTGCTGCTATTGCAGGAACGGCTCTCCCAAACCCACTGCAGCATTGCACTGAGATCTGCTCTTCACTCCTGGTCAGCAATGCCTGCCAGTCAACAAGAAGAAGTGCTTTGTGTGGCAGAGGGCCAAGCCCACGCAGCAATTTAACCAGAAAACCGACATCAGCAAGAGTGACTCAATGAGGAACAGTCTATTCTCTTTAGCTAGTTATATCCAGGGAATTGGAACAAAAAAAATGTTCTCCTAGGGTTTCTAAAAGAGTCAGACCAGGTTCCTAGACATTCTGCTGCTGCTGTCAAGAACATTGGTATAGATGCCATCCAAAGGCGTCCACCCATTGGTGTTGCACTGTTGTTGTTGTTTTGTGGAGGGAATTACTGAGGTCATGTTCATACAGTTGGATCTGTAGTGTCATAGAGATGTGAGGGCAAGACATAGGAGAACAGGATTTCTCCTGTAGTCTCTATTGCAGAAAGGGCCATACATCTGCAATCAATTAAGAAGAACCATCAGAACAAGACTCCATGTGAAAGGGAAACTTAGTTTGATGGAGAACTATCTTCTTGGATGTTTGAACTTCTTTTCATTTGTGTGGGGTACACACTACTGGGCTAGAATATGCTTTAACCAAAAGAGGGCCTCAAATGCCCTCTTTCTTAGATTGTATGTGTCAGTACTTCAAAAAGAATTCTTGCATTGCTCAGACATCAATTCTGGCCTTCAGGTATCCTTCTATTATCCCTTCATGGTGTCTGCCATGGAAGGGATATCCCCGGAGGCAAACTGGAAATTAGTAAACATCCACAGGAATATAGAAAATACCAAAATGGTAGCTTAAGTCTGCAATCTTAAACACTTACATTTGAGGGAGGGAGAAAATCCATTTAACCCAAGTGGGGTGTATTTCTGAGTAATCCTGCATGGAATTGTTGCAAATTCAGCACAAATTCCACCATGTCCATTATACCTGAGTACTTGTGGATACAATTTCAGACCAACAGTGCAATTCTGTGCATGCCTACTCATAAGTGGCATGACTGAATTTGATTTCATTTTACTTCCAGGTTAAGTTTGCACATGATTGCAGCGTTAGTGATAGTCCACTGATAAATTAAGGACCCGCGTGGACCACGGAGCTTTTGTGGGTGCGTCAGTCTCCAACTGCTATAGTAATGCATCTCCAAATTAGGGCTAAGACAGGGATGGGGAATGGGTGGCCCTCCAGATATTGTTGAACTACAGCTTCCCTCAACTTTGACCTTTGGCTGGTCTGATGGGAAGTGGAATCCCGTTCTTCATTCCTGAGCTAAGAGGTGGAATGAACAGGTGAGCCCCTAGCAATGATCATCCAAGTCCATCGGTGCACTGCTTTGGTCCAAACTCTTTTTTTCACAAGCACCATGGACAGCTCACTTAAAGAACTGTTTAAATTTGCCACTGGGCAGAGAATTGCGCAATTTGGCATTGGGCCACTTATTTATTTGCCTTTCCTGCATGAGAAATGTGTTTTTTTCCTACATACATGTGTATCACTAATTGTTCTGTGGTGGGGGTGCAGGTTCCATCTGCTGTGTTTAGGGGACAGGTACTTGCTTGCTTTTTAATCATGGGAGGGGGGGGGTTTGGAATGCTCACGACTCCTTTTTAAAAGGAAGTTTTTTGCATCCATTCCCATTTTCAAAGGCAGAGTTAGTGGGATCTTCATGTGCTATGCCAGGCACATCCAACTTTGATTAGGGTGTGATCTACAATCCAATATCAAAAAGCTGGCAGTGATCTATGACCCTCTGAAGTCATCTAAATAAATAAATAAATAATGGATGGATGGATGGATCTTTATTTCTTAGATACAGTAGTTATGCTTGGATATCATCATGAGAGATCCAAATAGCTGTTAGATGGACAAGTAAATAAACAAGTGAGAAAAGTCAAACTATATTTTTGTATTAATTTACATAGATCTGAGGAGCCAGACAGAGGGCTCCAGGCTTCTCTGTCTTTCCCCTAAAGGTAAAGGGCTGACCATTAGGTCCAGTCGTGGCCGACTCTGGGGTTGCAGTGCTCATCTCGCTTTATTGGCTGAGGGAGCCGGCGTACAGCTTCCGGGTCATGTGGCCAGCATGACTAAGCTGCTTCTGGCGAACCAGAGCAGCGCATGAAAACGCTGTTTGCCTTCCCACTGGAGTGGTACCTATTCATCTACTAGCACTTTGAGGTGCTTTTGAACTGCTAGGTTGGCAGGAGAAGGGACCGAGCAACAGGAGCTCACCCCTTCACGGGGATTCGAACCGCCGACCTTCAGATCGGCAAGTCCTAGGCTCTGTGGTTTAACTCACAGCACCACCCGTGTCCCGTCTTTCCCCTACTGTTGCTTTAAATCACAGCTGACTTCGTGTCAGCATCCCTACTCCCTTCCTCCCTCTCTTTTCCCTACTGTTGCATTAAAGCCTTTCCCTGCTCAAACGGATGGAGTGCTAAGGGGGCTTTCTCCTATGTGTTTTGCTCTTTGCCTTCCTCGCTGTTTAGGGGTGTGTGTCCTTTTTTATTCCTTTAATTGCATTTGAACTAGTGGGCAAGCAGGCGCACAGATTTTCGTTTCCTGCCTCCCCCCCCCACATCCCCCTCAGCCCACCACCAGAGCTCTAACCCCCAAGAAGGCAAGCTGGCTTTGGAAGGAGGAAGGAGGAGGAGGAAGAGCCTGTGATCGACCAATATCAGTCCCAGGATCTCTGAGTCGATTGTGATTGATGTCTTGGACATGCCTGCTATGCCACCCCAGATTTAATGCTTGCTTTAGATAATGTATCCCAGGAATGCGTTCTACCTGAGACTGCCATATAGCATCCAGGTACCTAACGAGAACTGGGCTCAAAGGAGCATATTAGTGGGGTGTCAAACAAAATAATTCTAGTATAGTGTAGTATAGTATAGTCAACAGACCCCTGGTAGAAGCCAGTGTACAGGCTCCCACTAGTGTAATGAGATTTTCTCCCCTTCTCTCCCTGTGTGTCCCCTGCGCCTCCCCAAAATGTACTCTGGGGGATCAGAAGCACCCCCAGAAGAGCATGTGAGGGGCGGAGAGTGGGGAATCGTTCCATTTGGGAAGCTGAAGTGCTTGCACTGATGGAACAATCGGAAGACCATGACACTGAGTTTCCCCCTGTGTATTTATTATATGCTGCTTTTGGCAGAAGGGCTGTCAAAGCAGTGAACAGAATTAATGCATGTTAACAGAGAAATATACAATAAAAGTGGAGTGCATACAACAGACGGATGAAAGTAATATAAAATGAAAATAGCATGGAAATTCAGTCAAGAATACTAGGACTGTCTGAATCCTAGATCCCGAACAGGGATGGACTTTGGTCTTTCAAATTTCAGTGGTATGTGTGAGGCCAGAATTTGGCATCCCTACACCTCTAGCCTTCATTTCACTATGTCATATTGAACCCCCTAGGCTCGGTGCCCAGTGCAGCACAACTGGTTGTGTTGCCCTAAATCTGCCTCTGTCCTGAGCCACATCAGGGCAATTTGGCTTGGCCTGAGATTCAGCTGGAGCATGTTGAGGCAGTCCCAGATCACACTCTGGGTTGAATTGGGCCCACCTGGGTCAATTGGAGGCTGTCAAAACACAGGGCAGTAAGGCAGCATGGAACACTGGGATGGGGGAGAGAAGATGCAGGAAGCCTGTCTGAAATATACTCAGAGTCGAGTGTGAATTCCATGCTCTTTATTCAGCTTGTAGTAGCAATAAATGAAACTTCCCCCCCAATGTCTAGCTATACATATATTATTTACACAATGGGCCCCGTGTGATTGGCTAATTCCGGGCTGCTCCTGCAGGCCAAACAGGTCGTGGATTCACTTCATCCATGAGCCTGATTGGCTGTGCCTGCAGGCCAATCAGGTCGCTGATTCACTTCATCCAGGAGCCTGATTGGCTTCTCCTGCAGGCCAGTCAGGTCACTGATTCACTTCCACCTGGAGCTGTATTGGGTGGCTCCTTGCAGACCAATCAGACTGCTGCATTCTGGATCCTATAACACCGCCTGAGTCTCCTTCACTCCAACTACATGTTTAACTGAGGTTTAAAGCCATAATTCATAGAATCATACAGTTGTAGAGCTGGAAGGGACCCAAGGGTCATCAAGTCCAACTCCCTGTAATGCAGGAATCTCAGCTAAAGCATCCATGACAAACACCGTGCAAAGCATCCTGATTCAGTTTGAGGCCTGGAGCCATGCCAGGTTGACCAAGGATCCCTAATCACTGATTTGTCTTATGTACAAATGGATTTGAAAAGTAAATGCAAAGGCTGCGAATCCTGTCTTCCTGACAGTGAATGGGTGTTGAAAGTTTAAAAATGGTGTCAGCCAGGAAGAGTTTGTGAAGTGCCTTCAAGGAATGCATCTTATTCTGCTGCCCAGGTGAGATGAGGAAAGGAGATTAACATATATTTTGGGCACTTCTGGAAAGATCTTTAGGACACTGAGAACTACTTGATTGGGAATTGTGAGAGGATGGAGGAAGAGGAAGGAGCGACCTGCAGATGATCACATCTTGGTTTGACACTTCTAGGAGGCTGGTGCTCTTTTGTTTACTTTAAATTTACAAGTGATAAGGGAGGAACGGCAGTGATTCACAACAATGAATTTACCGGGTGTTGTTGCCACTCAGTTTGCTTGAACATCCTCCCCTGGTTTCCTGTAATGTAGTCTCTCCTGAGTTCTCTCTGGAGAGAGGAAAATTGAACCTTCCTTCTCAGGTGCTGGCTACCATAGCAAAAGCTGGATATTTCATAAAACCCACTGGATGATACCAAAGGCCATGACTACATCCTCTGGTAATGAATTTCATGGTTTAACTATGTGCTGTCTGAAAGAATACTTGCTTTTGTTTGTCTTCCATCTGTTCAGCAGCACTGAATAATTGTGGTTTGAACCTTAGGATGGATGGATGGAGAAAAGTATATTTATTTTTTTGCCTTCCTCCCAGCAATTCCTTGCTTCATTGTTTGGCTACACTCCATCACAGAGTTAGATGAACTTAAGGCTTTGAGTTCAGCCATGCCTGCCTCTGTGCTGCTCTGTGGCTATCACTTTTTATCCCGACATTGATTGTGGTGATTGTTGTAAGTGGATATCATCATAGTCCTTCTTAGTAGGAAAGTGTGTTTTTTAAAGTACTTCAAAGCCTTCTTGGGTAATGGGAACTGGGATATTTATCTGAATAGCACATGGAACCGGCACACAATACAATTTTCTTCCCTATCAGTGCAACGTCCCATCTCCACGAGATGAAATTTAAATAGTTAAGTGGATTTTTATTAGAAATCGGTCATGAAGATTCCAATTCAGATGTCAAAGGTTGACAGCATTATGTAGAAAAATCCCATGACGTGGCCTTTATTTTGAACTTTGGTGCTGACATGTGACAAAAATAAGCATGATAATTTTACGGCTTATTTCTTTTTCTGTCTGAAATGTAGCTTTATTAATCTGAAAGACAGCTGATTTTCCAAGGTCAAAAGAGCTTAGCAACCAATTGATGAGCTATTATTCGTATCTTGTGGTTTTCTTGATGGTGCTGTATTAATAATATGTGAGCAGAAGAGGCCATAAAAATTCCATTTAAAGGTATTAAGGCATACTGGGACATTTAATCAGGTTAAAACTCCCATTGGTTGGCTCCAGACAGAGTGTTGTTCAGTTGATGATTAACGAAGTGTGCAGAATATAAAGATGAATGCCTATTACATCAGTTGAGAGAGTGACCTTTTTCCCATTGGGGCATCTAACAAATAGTTGAGTGGAAACGCATGGCATTGCTTTACTTGTCCTTTGAACTGGGCAGTGTACAAAGGGCGAGAAAAAACAATGTTTCTAAAGCTGATGATCAGAGCAAAAAATAAAATAAAATAACAAAGGCATACAGTATGGGAATGTTTGGGGTTTTGACAAGCTGAACAGGAAATCAGGTTATAGCCTTAGGTCTGTTCTACACCCAGTAACTCTTTTAATACCAGTGCTAGCCCTCTAAGCAGGATCTAAGCAGGAAATGATATATGCAGCATTTTAATGTAAGAACATAAGAAGAGCCTGTTAGATCAGGCCAATGGCAAAGAAAAATCACTTTATATGCGTTGTTTATGCAGCCTAACACTGTGATGCCAGATGGCGCTGTGGGGCCCAGGTAAGCCCCACCCCGCAAAATCCATCACATGGTGCAGTGCACACACACCATTGGAATGGGAATTCCCATCAACTTTGTGGGGGCCCAGCCCCCTCAAATAATTTATTGTGGGGGCTGAAGCCCCTGGGAGTTGGATTCTATGCAGCAGAGCATAGACATCATTGCTAGGAGCTCCTCCATGAATCTATCTAATTATCTTTTAACGTCATCCACGTTGGTGGTGTTCACTGCCTCTTATGCAATCGAGTTCCATGGTTTATTTATGCACCCTGTGAAAGTAGTACTTTGTTTTATCTGCCTGAATCTTCCAGCATTCAGCTTCATTGGAGGCCCATGAATTTTAGTGTTATGAGAAAGGGAGAAAAACTTTCCCCACTTCCTCCATATGATGCAGAATTTTTTATATTTTTAAATCATTTTTATTTATCATTTTCATTTTACAATTACAGCAATAGTCCAAATATCAAATGTACACCCCCTTTCATGGTTCACTTCATTATTTTCTTTCCCACTACGTATTCCGATTAATCCCCATCTTTTCATTTTCTCATTTTTATATCTCAGTAGTTGTGACTGCCGAATTTACTCTGTTACTGTTAAATTTTTAATAGACTTGCAATAATTTTCCAAATATTCCACAAAACATTTCCAATCTTCTTTCAATATTTTTTTTCCATCTTGGTTTCTTATTCTGTTTGTCAATTTTGCAATTTCTACGTATTCTATCAGTTACACCTGCCATTCTAACTTTGTGTGTATTATACCCTCTTTCCACCTCGGGGCATGTCAGGGAATGGTCTGAAGTTGAGGACTGGGGAATGCATTCTATGGCAGACCAGCTTCTCTCTGATGGAGAGCTGGGGGGGGGGAGAGTCCCCTCCCCGTCCACAGCATGTTCAGAAGCAGAGAGAGACAGAAGCTGAACAGCTTAGGGAGGAGTTACCCAGTTACAAGATAATGCCAAGGGAGCCAGAAGGGAGGGGGCAGCTAGTTGAGACGTCACTTGAGAGAGTGGGGGACCCCCCCCCACCATGGACTTGGAGGTCCAAATATACCAGAGAGCAAAGGAGGCAGAAGGGGAGGGAGGAAATTCCCATTAGCTCCTTAACTGCTGCAGAAGGGGGATTTAGAGTAGACAACTGCCCTCCTTGCGGAGAGCTGTATATTTGTGCTTGCAACATGATGCTGTAAAAAAGGACTATAAATACTTCAACTGCTCATTAATTCTTATCTGTGAAGCTACTGAAGGGGGAGTAGGACTCTACACGCCTGACAGGGCATATACCAATCGAGCTGCTGTAATTGCATACAGTGGTACTTCAGTTTACGAACTTAATCTGTTCTGAAAGTCCGTTCTTAAACTGAAACCGTTCTTAAACCGAGGCGCGCTTTCCCTAATGAGGCCTCTCGCTACTCGCCCTTCCACCATTCGGCTTCCGTTCTTAGACAGAGGTAAAGTTTGCAAACCAGGACACTACTTCCGGTTTTGCAGAGTTCATAAACCGAATAGTTCATAAACAGGGCTGTTCTTAAACCAAGGTACCACTGTACATGAAAATAGATTTATGATCTTTCAGTACACTTTCATCTATTATACCTAAGAGAAAGGCATGGACAAATGATTTTTAAAATATCCCCCCACCTAAATTTATAAACTTCTACTATATCACTTCTTACTTTGGAGGTGAGGTGAGTATTCCAAATGTTCTTACATTCCTGTCTGATGCAGAAAACCCACAGGTACCAAATCCTCAAGAGTTGTTTAAAGACCTCTCACAAAGGGAAATTTACCACCCCTCTAAGTTGGCTCATATTGTTGATCTACCTTCACTATTAAGATCTTTCTCCCAGTGCTCAACTCAAATTAGTCCTTCTGTAACTTAAACTCATTACTCCTGCCATCTGGAGCAGCAGACAGCAAATATTATGATGAGGTGAACAGTATAAGACAATTTCATGTGTTCATATGGCTTGGTGCACCAGTAAAAAGAAGAAGTTTGCAGCCAACATGGCTGTAGAATGATGCCCTGTTAAAAATCAGTATGTTCATATATAACCGAATGAAAAGTACATGTTGAAAATTGCAATCAAGCCATTGCAAAATTAATTGGACTTTTTGAACATACTGTACACCCCACTTCGAGCATGCTGAATGAATAAAGACCTATTTTCATCGTACAAAAATGTGTTTTTAAAGACTCTGAATGACAGGTGCAATATTTCAATGCATAAAGAATTGTCCTTTAAGGAACCTTTTTACTTATTTGGGAAAAAAATATTAATTGGAAAATCAACTGGATAGAAAGGAAATAAAATATATACCTCATTTCAGTGAGAGCATGAGCCTGAAAATCTGTTTTCAGTGAAATAAATCAGCACTGAAGCATGTGAAAATAATAAAGAAATTTGAGCATGTACAAAGTGCATTTTTCCTTCAGCAAAGTGTAACCAGAGCTGCTCTGCCACACACAGTGTTGTTGTTTTTTAAACAGAGCCTGTAGTTAATCTTCTAGACACATTAGGGAGGAGATTGCTTCTACATAAATTCTTTACTAGTCATCTTGTAACTCTGATACAGATCTTCTACCAGTTTCCATGGTTAAGAATGGTGTATGTTGCCTTTTTCAATTTCAGTTCCTTGCCCCATCTCTGACTTGTGTCTCTCTCCCCGTGTTCTCCCAGAGCAATCTAGGGCTATCAAAAGGGTGGGGGTTGAACAAAAAGGAGCAGGTGGGGAAGAGATGATGAAGGCAAGAATCTCTGCCTGCATATCTCCTTCTCCCCTGCCCTCCTCATTGCCAACCACACGTTTAATTAGGGTTTAAAACCTTAACTAAACATCAGGACTGTGCATGTGCCCTGTTTCAGTCCAGGTTGAATCTGGACTAGATCAGGACCACTAGTTGGGCCCGGAGCCAACTTAAGGGTGTCTAGTTATGAAATCCTTTAAGCCTTTTGTAGACTTGGACTGCCATACCATGGTCTCTGTATATATGAGCTCGTATGTGTGTGTAGTTGAGGTCTGGTGATCTAGAAAATGCTCCCTGTCCTCTCCTTGCATGGAGATCTCCTAGGACGCAGGGAATGTTTATTTCCGGCAACCTTGATTTTTTGGCTGCTGTTTGGTTTTCAAAACCCCTGGCTTTGAAACGATGGTCTTCTCATCTTGTAGTAGCCCATCACATTTAAGTGCAGAACATGCTAAATCAGTACCTGGAGCCAGAATCCAATGAAACCCTACAAAGACCAGGCTGCCATATACACGTTCCATCAGCTTGAGTGTGTGTGTGTGTTTTATTTGTGACTACTGAATGAGTATTGCTCCTGATAAGGATATAAAGTTTTGGCAGAGGAAAATGAGGATTCATCCACAAGTTAGCATTTTGCCAAGATGCTCTACAAAGTGTCAGGCTATCTTCCACACCAAGCTATTTCAGACCTTTCTGCAGCTCATGTACTGCTAAAATTATAGCTATTCAAGTGTATTAATGGCATGATGTACTGAAAGAAAACTGCTTTGTGTTCATCCATTTTCTTGTATCACATGATAATCAATTATGCAGATACATATGTGCTTTTACAGGCCAAGTAATAATTGTTAATAATGTATTCTGCTATTATATTTTAATGGTATGGCTTCATGATGACTGTTTTAAGTGTCCACCAGTCAGCAATCTATAACCTAATTACAAAATGGAACATTTATTAGTAATTTTCCGTAGCAATAAACGATCAGTTCTGGGGAAGAAGTATGGTAAACTAGTAAATGCTGTCTGTAAGATAAAAAATAGCATTGTTTAACTATTGCATAAAAACAGCCTTATTTTTTTCTTATTGCCACTGTTTCATAGAACCCATTCCACATCTTAGATCCTCTAAAGTTTATAATGTATATCCTTATTCAGCTGAAAATACAATTCTATACATGTCTTCACAGATGTAAGCATGATTGTATTCAGTAGATATTACCCCATGGCAAATGGGCATAGGATTACTGCCTGAATCAAACAGTGTACTTACTCAGCTTGTCTGGTTTGTTTGAAACCTTGTATTTTATATTTCTTTTACCTCAGCAGGTAACCATTTCATATGGTCAGTATTTTAAAGCCAGCTGACCCTAAACTGACATTTCAGATTTCACATTTCCCCAAAATTTGCGCTGCATTTATTGCACATGCTGAGATAAAATATTCTTTTAAATAGGCATTTTCTAATAAATTGCACATTTAACTGCGTATTTAAATACAACTTTGGTACAATTATTTAATATAAAAAGCCACCCCAGAAAAATGCAGAAATGGGGTGGAACTGACTTATGAATGCACATATGTTAAATTGGCATGGTCTCTTATTATTACTGTTATTAGCTTTCTTTGATGTTTGCTCGCCACTCAGGGATTTTTATGAAGAATGTAATAGAAGATCCCCGCCCCCGCAAGTTTAATGAGTTTAATATATTTACGTATATATCACATTTATATACACACCCAAAAGGAGTCTCAAAGTGGTTTCCAAGAAAAAAAGAGAAATGTTAAAAATGTTCATCCAAAAGAAAAGAGAAGAAATATCTGCTAGTGACATAAAATGCTCACCAACATCCAAGACCAAGGATGGGAGAATCAAAATCTCTTTGTCAGGAACCATAAAGATATTGATGTCAGTGCTAGGTAAGGTTCCCTGGGAAGAGCAGTCCATAATGGAGGGGAGTATGACAGAAAATGCCCATTATTTTGTTTCCAAATGTCGTTAGATGGGAGCAAGTCTGCTATTCTTTAATTCTCTCCCCCCGATTCTGAGCCCCAATTTTTTTGGCTGAGAACTTCTAGCTTATTCATTATTCTGCCTACCTGGTGAGATCATCAGTGGAGACTCTCACCTTTGCCCCATCATCCTCTGAGGTTATTGGTAGTAACCTGAGGTAAGGACTTATTGGGGATGGCACCTTAACTCTAGTATTCTGTCCATCATTTATCTTCAGTAAGCCGTTGAAAACAGTTCTCTTCATGTTCTCTAGTTTCTTGCTTGGAAAATTTTGCTGCTGCTGCTGCTGCTGCTACTGATCTTTCTGCGTGTGTCTCTCTGTGTTGTATTTATAAATCCTTCATGTTCTATAGCATTTTTCTGGTGTGGTTTTTTTTTGTATTTAAGCTGATGTGGGAGCTTCTTTGTGGTGACTGAAGATCTGTATATAAACACTGCGATAAATGAAAGAAATGCAGACATTTGAGATCACTTATGCAACTTCCATCTGCATCTCTTTTGGAACAAATTGTGCAATTTAACTGCATTCCATAGTTTAATAAGTCTGCTTGATGAGCACGAGGATACTTTATTTAAAGCTGATGCTGTTCAAACACTCCTTCATCTAAGCATGTTTAGGCCATCGCTAATTGGACAGGCTTTGAAAGCTGTAATAGAAAATGCATTAACTCAGATGCCCTGTTTTTGAAAACTTTTTTCCCCCCTTTCAGCTTTATTTATTTATTTTTAAAAAGGGTTCATCCACTTGCTATCCACTTGCTGTTCAGTCGAGAAGCTCTTAAAGCAGGTAACACAGTTGAAAATATCCAGGGGCACAATCCAGTCCTTTCATGAGCATGTATGGAGGACTCCCTTAGGCTTATCCTTCCCTCTTTCTGTCAACATGTGCACACAGCAGTCGCATGCAGTCAGTGGACTAAGGTGACAACTAAGCTAAGTTCCCTAAATGTTCCCGGTAAATTAGAGTATTAAAACCTGACATCCAGGGCCGTCTTAAGCATATGTGGTGCTGGGGTGCAAAGATCCGCCTGGAGTTGTTGACCTTTTTTTAGGAGGAAACCCCAAAGTTTTAGGGAGTCGACACCATACTTAGCTCTATTCAGGAAAAGAAAATGGGAAACATAAGGAGCCCGAGGTGTCGGCATCGGCAACTGAACAAAGCCGGGTGCCTTGTGGTGTAAGCAATGTGCGCTGGGTGGGCCTCTTGATGGCCCTACACCAATCCCAGGCATGCAGGAGGGCGGAGCCAGCCGGCCGCCTCAGCACCTCGCTAACTCGCTCACCCCCGAACTCATGGCGCAGAGCCGCCCACCGCAGTGCTCTGACTGATGGGCAGGCTCTTCTCAGGCCCCAGACTTTCGGCCTGGTGCCCCTGAGAGGCCTGGTGCCCTTGTGCTCCGCACCCCTGGCACCTATGGTTAAGATGGCCCTGCTGACATCTCCTTCTCAAAGCCTGGTAAGCTTCTATCTGGCTTAAGGAGGGAGGTGCATGGCTGACAGGGTCCAAGAGCCCTCCCACCACCTCCCCAAAGCCTGCCCGACTTCAGGAAGGAGGAGCTCCAGCATCCAGTCAGAGGCTTCTGTCAGGCTTAGGGAGGGAGGCACAATGCTCAAATGTGCACGGGACAGCACAACGTCACATGCACAACATCGCCCCCCCCCATCACCCTTTGAAAGCCTCTGGCTTTATTTGTTTCCCTATGAAAAATTTCACTGCATGTTACTGGCACACAGGTATGTGTGAAAGTAAACCCTGAAAAAAACATGTTGAAACTATTTAGTGTTCCTGTTCAAGGGACTATTCCATTCACCCTCTCTTTGGTTTTCTGTCTCTCCACCCCCACCAAGAGTCAGGACCCCATAACCACTGAGCATGCACACTCCTTTTTGGGCTATTTTTGCCCCCCCTTTAGCTCCCCCCTCCTTTCACAAACTTTGGATTTGTCTCAGTAAAAATGTCTTCATATTCATGGATGTGGCTATTTAGGTTAATGAAGGATCTACCATTGGAGAATGAGTTTACTGTTAGGCTATAGAATAGAAGGTCTTTGCTCACATCTCAGATCTTTATCCAGCATGTGGGGCAGGGGGGCAAGAGGGCAAGTTCTCCCTGACCAATGACTTGTGGGACAGATTAAGACCTCCTACTCATTATGCCTATTTATGCCCATGAGTTGGAGGTGCCCCATTGCTATTGCAGGCAGTCTTCCTGACTTCTCATTCTTACAGGAAAACCCTAGCTTGCTTTAAAGTATAGTTTACAATTAGATAACATACATTGATCCCTATATAAGATTTAGTTGCTGTTGTTGTTGCAACTACAGGCAGTGCCAACTATTCAAAAACACATAGTACTCGGGATTCTTGGATAAACCATTGCAATCCGGTACATCAAGCCAGTGTATTATCCAAATAACATCTGCTACTTTTCAAGTTATTCCAAAATTTTTTAATTTTTCAGTGTAGATGGTAGTGGCCATGGGTGCAGAACAAGAAGTAATGTTTTTAAGTCTCCTTGGGTGTCATCTTAACTCCCACACCCTCCTAGTTACCATGGTAACTTCCTCCTCCCTTTAGCCCCCCTGTTGTCCATCGCCATATGTAAACTTGCAGCCTCTTCTTCCTCTTCAGCTTTCCAACTTTGAAAACAGAGGCATTCAAATGTTCCTTTGGAGTCAGTGTCCAGATTGCTGACACCTACAGATTATTCCACCTCTGAGTATGTATCTGATATGGCAATGCCATCACTTATGTCTCAAGAATAAAGCCTTCTTAGGTGACTTCAGAGGGATGGTTTCATCCTTGCCTGCCTCAGTCTTCTTATTTTAACTCTAAGGGAATTATTAATGCATCATAAATCCTTTAAAAAAACACAGCCAGGCTATTTCTGCATATCCGTACAGAAGATGACAGAACATCTTTTAAAAAGGAAAGGAAAGAAATTGCCCACTTGCAAAAGTGAAATGCCACATAAGTTTAGGATACATTCAAAAAATTATAATTTCTGGATTTAAACATAAATAATCAAAACATATCTATGGAAATCTTAGCATTCTGAATGTATGCCTACCTCCACATTGACTGAACTACCTACTATATTTCTTAACAAAACAGGGCAGGAAATAAATAACTTAGGTAAAGGTACCCCTGACCATTAGGTCCAGTCGCAGATGACTGGATTGCATGCTCATCTTGCTCTATAGGCCAGGGGAGCCGGCGTTTGTGCGCAGACAGCTTCCAGGTCATGTGGCCAGCATGACTAAACCGCTGGCGAACCAGAGCAGCGCATGGAAACGCTGTTTACCTTCCTGCCAGAGCAGTACCTATTTATCTACTTGCACTTTAACGTGCTTTCGAACTGCTAGGTGGGCAGGAGCTGGGACCAAACAATGGGTGCTCACCCCGTCACAGGGATTTGAACCACTGACCTTCTGATCAGCAAGCCCTAGGCTCTGTGGTTTAGACCACAGCACCACTAATTTTCTCTCCCCTTTGACCTTTTTTGTATGCAATTTCTTTCCTCATAAATTGAAATGGAAACTGGTCAGGGAAATGGAGAAATCATTGCATTGTGCTACTGTTTTTCTTTCTGAATTATCTGCTAAGGTCCCCCAGCAATATTGCCGGATAAAACTCTGAGGAAGATTATGGAGTATATTCTAGAACCATGTTTCCCAATCTTGGACCTCCAGCTGTTTTTGGACAACTCCCATCATCCCTAGCTAACAAGACCAGTAGTCCAAATTCAGCTGGAGACCCAAGGTTGGGAAACATTGTACTCTAGACTGTGTGTGCACTTTCTTCACACATGGGACCCTATAGCCATGGGAACTGAAACTAGATCAGACCCAACACTCCTCTTCAGCAACATATTGCAAGGGAAGATGTGTGCAACGACTCCAGAGTTCATCAGTGACATAGAGGCTGAGGGGCCAGTAATGTTGACAGAGAAGCCGTGGGTCAGAACCTTACCAGTGAACCAGAAACCCCACGGACCAAGATGTCCAAAACCAATGTATGAAGCCCCTGAGCCCAGGTCAAGTAAAAGTATAGCCAACTTGCTTCCTGCAGCTTCCTTCATGGAACCAGTGGGCCCAACATGAGTTTATGGAGGGATAAAGGTAAAGGGACCCCTGACCATTAGGTCCAGTCGTGACCAACTCTGGGGTTGCGGCCCTCATCTCGCTCTATAGGCCGAGGGAGCCGGTGTTTGTCCGCAGACAGCTTCCGGGTCATGTGGCCAGCATGACAAAGCTGCTTCTGACGAACCAGAGCAGCACACGGAAACGCTGTTTACCTTCCCGCCGGAGTGGTCCCTATTTATCTACTTGCACTTTGATGTGCTCTCGAACTGCTAGGTTGGCAGGAGCAGGGACTGAGCAACGGGAGCTCACCCCATCACGGGGATTCAAACCGCCAACCTTCTGATCGGCAAGTCCTAGGCTCTGTGGTTTAACCCACAGCGCCACCCACGTCCCAGTGGAGGGATAAGAGAGTCCTAATGTTGGCCCAAAGAGCTGCTCCTTTAAGGCTCTGGACTCTTCATGTAGGCAACTCTTCTTAGAAAAAAGCACACCAAGAACTCAGGCCAATGTAAGTTTCAATAGTGGGAGTAGTCCCTACTCACAAATAAATAATCAATTTTAGCAAAAACTGATCCATTCAAAAGTATGTATTCTGACAAGGATTACAAACTCAAATAGAGATTACAAACTCTAACAGAGATTGCAAACTCAAACTCATATATTTAACAAGAGCAGCTCTTAGAAGCCTGTGTTCTGTCCAGGGTCCTGAAACAACTGCTGCTAAACTTGGAGAAACTTTGCTTGTCCTCTTCATCCAATCCAGACTGGTTTTTTCCAGATTTGTACCCTTCAATTCACCCAAGGTCTCTGCTTTGTCAGGACAGGAGCATGGGTTGTGGTGGGCAAAGTGTGTTTCACAGAGGTCCATTGACTACCTTTTCAGTGAGGCACTTCAGGCTTCCTTGAAGTGACTGAACACATTTTTAAACCACTACCCTAAGAGAGGAGGAAATTCAACTTATTTCCTGCTAACCTTGGCACGCTGCTGTGTTAAAAACGTTCTCCTCGTGAAAGCTGCCATGATTTCAGAAATGTCATTGCTATTTTATGACATTTTCTTGGCTGAGGGCTGTAATGTAGCAATCACATATAAATGCTATTAATCTGCAAGTTGTCAGGAAAAATTCTGCCGCAACACCTTGCAAAAAAACTCCCACTCAAGTTTTTATGCTCTGCTCTTTCCTTTTCTTTCTCTCCCTGTCGTAGCTATTGTCCCCCTCAAATTGTTATCATTCTTGTGTTAGCAAGTAACTTCTTCCTCTGGCTATTTTATCCTGCCCAGCAGATGCACTGCTTTCTGGAGATGATTGACTCTGGGGCATTAAAGATGTTTAAGGAAACTACCCAGGTCTTGCAATACAAGGAAAAGGACCCTCACTGTCTTTGTTTGAGTTGTCTCTGCAACCAACTAGAGTCCTCATAATAGGAGCAAGGTTTGGTGCAGACATTTCTTGGCTCTGCATTTTTAAGTAAAGCAAGGTTAATTTGTGAATGAAGACACACACAGAATGGAATTTGGAGAAATCCTTTGGATTACTCACTACTCTGAATCTTATGATACAATTCTCAATCTAAATAAACACTAAAAATGTGTTGAAATTGTGTACAGTAGGATTTAGAAATACAAGCATTGAGAAGAAACACATATTTACATGCATACATACATACATACATACATACATACATACTATAATTCCCTGAGTAGTTCAACAATCAATCCCTCCTTCTAGAGAGCTCTGGGAATTACAGACTTTTGAAGCGGGCATGAGGTCTCTGAACTGCTCTCAGCACCTTCAACAAATTGCATTTCTCAGGATGCTTTGGCGAAGCCATGACTGTTCAAGTGTGCTCTAAATGATTGGTGCATGTGGTACCCCAGGCAGCTATTACAGGAGTGTGGTGTTTATTTGTCAGCCCAGCCTTCCTTTTGTTATGATATTCTCACAAGACTGTACAGCACAGTGCCTCCAGATAAGGTCAAGACGCACAACAGCAGCTGTCAAAATGGGTTATAATCTCTTTCCTCATTTAAAATACGTTAATATATAATAGTAAATATCAATATACAACAGGTCCCAGGAAACAAAGGGGTTTAAAACGATCCCTTTGGCTACTGTAGATTAGGCCTGACCCATGAAGCTGAACCCCACTCCTGCAAGGCCGATCCAGCCTCATCCTTTTGATAGCTGCCTGGGTTTGCAAAACCAGGAAGGTTGTTGTTAAAAGAGAACTGTGCAGTGCTCATATCCCAGTGCTTTCTGCCCAGTCTTCTTTTAAAATCTGTTTATACATTGAGTCAGTCTTTAGCTCACCTTTAATAACAGTGATAAACAATTTGCTTGAGCGGGTCTTTCAGGAAATGTGATAGCAGCTTGCTGATTTCTCGATAAGTTTGGTTTTAACATATGTTTTACATCTTTTGTGAGAGCTGAGTTTCACAAGGTCAGCAGATAGCTCCATGCGAGCCACTGCTGAAGACATTTTTGGATGTTCTTTTTTAAAACACACACACACACCTACAAACCTCTTAGTTTTCTGGTGAAGAAATAAATAAAGAGTTCATGAAACATGAAGTGAGATGCCGTGATGGCACAAACAGTGGCAGGCTATCATTACCTTGTAAGCAAAAGATAATAGCTGACAAAATGGCACAAAGGCTGATGGGATATTCCAAAAGGTGATGGATTTTGTCTCTCTCTCCTTTCATTGAAATAAAGGTTTTTTTGTGGGGGCGGGATCTGCCGTTATCATCTTCTATATATTTTGGCAAATTTGTTGGCCTGCTATATGAGGGTTTGGATGCCAGATGTTAGACCAAACTTTTCCACACTGCCGGATTTTTATGCCTCTGAAGTTATGATTGCTCAATTAGTGGATTTTGGTCTATTCTTGGATTTGTCAGATGCTGTCTTGCATCAAGAAGGTGGACTGAACCATTCTAAATTGTGCTAGTTTGAAGATATTGTTACCCAATTTGGTGTGATGTCAACCACTTGGGTGAAATGGCTCCAAACTGCACCAGTGTTGACAGACCTGAAAATATCATCACCCAATTTGGTGAAACCATTCCCAACAGTGAGTGGGTTTTAGTTAGTGTTTGTGTAATTTCGTATGTGGTTTTAAACCAAGATGGCCAGTTTAACCCTTCTAAACTACACCAATTTAGATTCCTCTTCAGGAAATGCCACCCAGTTTAGCACAATAGTCCCTGAAATGAAGCCTTGGGTTTTGGTCTCTATTTGGATACTACCAGTTGCCATCTTGAATCAAGATGGTGGACTGAACCTTTCAAAGCTACAGTTACTTTAACCAAATTTCTTATGAAATTAATAGGGCTGTGTGCCAGATTCAGCTGAAGCCCAACCAAAATCAGGCTAATTTGGGCTTCGGTTGCATTGGGTCATGGCAACCCTCTGGGTGGTGCTCACCTGTGGCAGTCTTGGGCTCTCAGGGTTGGGTTACAAAGAGGAAGAAGGTGAGTAAGCCTCTTCAAGAGTGCTCTCAAACAGCTCCACACTGCACATTGACGGTGTGTGCCTGTCAAAGTGAGCAGAACTGAACTCACCACTCAATCGTGGCAGGCCTCTGCATCACCAGAGTGTTACCTGCAGAGAATAGGCTGGGGAAGTGGACCACAGCAGGATTGAAAAAGGAATGGCTCAGGCTGCAGAGGGTCCCAAGGCAGGAGGAGGATGGAAGAAGGTGGGTGGGTGGATATGAGGTGGGAAGAGGTAACACATTGCAGTGGGTTCTGACCACTGGCCTGCCAATAGCAGAGTTTAGGTGGAATGAAGCCACTCTGCTCTGCTGCTCTCCTGGACAACGCTGAGGCAGGGCAGCAGCAAGGCAGGGGCTTATGAATGCATCAGCAGAGGTGCCAGACTAACAGCTCCACTCCATCACAAGAGCTGCTATTGCCAGATACTGCCACATCTGTGAATTGTCAGCTGTGCGTCTTGATGTCTCACAGTCTGGCACCATGTAGTTCAACATCCAATGCTTGTTGAGCTTAAAATGCTTATTTGGGCCTCATTTAATAGAATGAGGTGGCAGAATGCTTAGCTGGCAAAACTGATGGCACCACTTCAGGCTGCTGCTTTTGCTGTTCCATGTAAGGAATCCCTGCTAGCAGAAGATCACCACATGAGGGGGAAAGATTTTAACCCATCCGTCTCCCTGATGAGCTGGTTTTCTTATTATATGGAGCTTTATCTAATGCTGAGGAACATTCAGAGGTGGGATTTCCTATCTGCAGTTTGAAGTGGTCGTGTTCGTTCTATTACCTCAGGATTCTGCCATTCTCATTTTGCCTTGATCTTCTGCCTAAAATCTGTCCTAGAGCTGCCATATTTCAAAAAGTGAAAATCCAGGGCCAAAGTTGTTCAGCTTTTTTTTTTTTTGCAATATCTCAAAAAAGAAGAAGTTTTTGAGTTATTTTTAAGGGAATTTGCCAAAATCTACACTTCTGACATGGGTTGCCATACATCCAGATTTTCCTAGACATTTAAGTAGTTTTCGCCCAGACACTGTTTCTGATGGCCGAATCCTGGCAATGTCTAGATGTATGGTGTCAAGGCTCTGCCAAGGTTTCAGGAAAGCTATTCTTCCTCCAGTTGCAGCAAGAGCAGAGAAAACAAGGAGAGTCTTTTTTAAATGAGTTTTATTCAATCTCAATAGTGAGAGACAAAAGAATGCAACAAGCCTCAACATGGCATTGTTCCAAGCTGGTCTCCTCCTCCCTCTTCCCTTCTGTTATGGTGGCCCCTTGTGGTCAAATGCCTTTGAGTCTTTTGTTCCTGTACTCTTAATGAACGTCACATTCTGGTAAAAGGCGTGTGTGTCAGAAATACTTTCCAGTGACAACGTGGGCAGCTGGCTGCCCTGCCACAGTTTTCCCATCCCCCTCTTCTTCTAACACTGCCCAACTCCTTTGTTCACCTACCTCTGAGCTGGGACTTCCCTGAGGCTCCTCAAACACCCGCTGTAAATCAAAGCTGCATTCCTCTTCTCCCGCAGTGTCAGGAGAAGGGGGGGGGGTGATCTCCACCATTCCTCCTCTTCTCTCCCACCTTCTTGAGTCCGATCCCTGACAAAGGGCAACCCTAATCTGTCCCATCACTTACCAAATCACCTGTGTCATGCTTAAACCATGAATCAAACTATGGTTTGGAAAGTCTCAAAAAAAGAAAAGAAAAAAGAAAATGGAAAGTCTCGTTACAGTCTAATGCTAAATGAATGGTGATGTTATATATATATATATATATAAATTTATTTATACCCTGCCCTCGACCGGGCTCAGGGCAGCTAACATCAAGTATAAAAACAATTGATTAAAAAACAACTTAAAAACAGGATTAAAACACAACTTAAAATGCAGCCTCATTTCAGTGGAAGCCTAGATCAAAAACTGTTTGGGGGGAGAAAATGTCAAATCTTCACCAAGACCAGCTATCCAGACTGGTCCTACATGGGCCAGAAAAAAGCCAGGGAAGTCCCCAAATAGGGGTTCCATCACATTAGGAAAAGGAAAGAGGGGGAGGGGATCAGGCTGATTCCAAGCCAAAGGCCAGGCGGAACAACTCTGTCTTACAGGCCCTGCGGAAAGAAATCAGATCCCACAGGGCCCTGGTCTCATGAGACAGAGCGTTCCACCAGGTTGGATCCAGTGTTGAGACGGCCCTGGCTCTGGTTGAGGCTAATCTGACTTCCTTAGGGCCCAGGACCTCTAGAGTGTTGCTATTTATGGACCTTAAGGTCCTCCGTGGGGCATACCAGGAGAGGTGGTCCTCTAGGTACAAGGGTCCTAGGCAAACACTCTCAGTGAATCCAGAATTGTTGCTGAAGTCCTAGATACTATAGGATACAAAAACAGCATTGAAAGATGTCCTTGGCTTCTTTGCCGCTTCTCTGTGTAATGAGATTTCTTTCCATTTAGACCACTGCTGGTACTTCTTTGAAGTGCTAAACACCTGTTGTTAAGATATTCTCAACATGAAATGACTGTAATCGTTATATTATTTCTGACCTTCATTGGCATAAAGCTGAACTCCTCTAGTTCACAGTGCTTGCCCCTCTTTTTGAGCTTTAAGAGAAAGAGTCTAACAATGCTTCAACAATTTGCCTACTATTTCTTCAACATTTGGTTTAATGAAAGGTATCACTTCACCTCCACTCTCTGGGTCGTCGTCCCCCAATTGTGTTCTGCTTCTCTTCTTTCTGTTACATTCACATTGAACTAGGGATGGAGGAGAAATTTGATTCACATTTAAAGACAAGTCTTATCAATACCGCACTTTCTGAGACACAGGCATCCTTCGAAATTCACACTTGTGTGAAATTTGCAGTGCAGTTTTCTAACCAAACAATGTTTATAAAAACGTATGTTTGGGGTGAACGTATGCATGAAAATCAAGATAGTGAAAATAACATAGACACAAATTAGAAGAAATTGCTCACAAAAACGTGTTCATTTGCTAAAACTGCACAGAAATGTGTATATTAGTAGAAATTCACATAAAAGTGCTGAAGAATTTTCAGGAGGATTTAAAAAAATATTCATATCTGGGAGGCAATTCATTTATTGTTGTTAGGGCTCATGATTCCTATTAATCACTGAGGCATAATTAAATCAGTGTACATTCATTATATGCTGCAAACAGCAATAACGCCAGACTTTGATGGGGTTGTGGGAGACCAAAGTATCTTTATCTAGGATTAATCATCTGTGCCTCTTCTGCACATGTATTCCTACAAACAGATACTGCAGTGACTCTGCTATTGCTGCACCAGGGGTGATTCTGTTGGAGTGAAAGGATAAAACTCAAATATTTCCAGTCGCTTTCAATTGAAGTTACTTAACCTCACTTACATGGGAGTAAGCCCCATTGAATTCAATAGGATGTGCTTCTGAGTAGGCATGGGCTATGTACTTATCATACATTTTAAGTACACACATATCCCAAATCCCAAAGAATTATAGTTCATGCCTCAAAGAGCTATAATTTCCAGCACACTTAACAAAACACAGTTCCCAGGATTCTTTGGTAGGTGGGAGTATGCTTTAAATGTATGGTGTGTACACAGCTGTGGCTGTATTGTAGCACATAATGATTTTATGACTTGAGTGAACTTTGTTCCTGCCTTGCCATTTCACCCTTGGATTTTTTTTTTTTACAGTGCAGTTTTAAATACAACAACAGGAAAAACAGGAAAGAAATGACATGCAGACTGCAACTTCATACCCGAGGGCTTCGTTTTTCAACAAGCAAATGACATATTAATTTTAATAAATGAATAAAAATAATTACATTTTCAAGTAGGGGTGGAAGATGGATCTGGTGAGCTGGGACTCTGAAGCGGTTGCTACTGATTAAATCTTCCCGGATCATGGGAAAGGTCTAATCTACACATTGATGGATTCCTCCACTCGCTGACATGCAGATTTTCATGAAAGGCTCACTTACTCTGTTTCCTTGGTTGCTTTTAAAAGGCAATTGCAACTGCCTACAAATGGCTAACTAGCATGTGGGGCTTCTGCCACTGGCCACAGTCAAAATGACTTAGTAGCGACACTCCTGAGGAGCATCTGGAAATGGTGTTGTTCTGTGTGTGGACGAGGGCATGGTATGGGGAAAAAACCCACAGGGCTTCCTCCAAGGGGGCAGCCATGTTTCCCCCCCCCACATAGTACAGCATATTTAAAATACACAGAGGCTGTGACAGGTGTCACATGCACTAGCTAGTCAATTGGAATTTGCGGTGGTGGCAACCATGAAAGAGACATAGAGACAACCTTTGAGCCATCTGGAAAGCACTCAGACCGCCTCATAGTAGGCTTTATAAACGAATGAATGAATGAATGAATGAATGAAGCCAGAATCTGAGCTACATTTTGTTCTTGGGGACATCCTTGCTTCCAGGTGAACACCACTCATCCCAAACCATGTGGAGATTACAGTGCTTCACCCTGTTTATTACATTTGCTGGATCAGTTATGAGGAAAATCTCCACATTGGACAATAATAATAAAGCACTCTCAGCTGCAACTTAACACGAGGATGTTTGGCAGGCAATGATATGATAATCTTTCTGGTGGCAGGTCAAAGCATTTTCAGCTTTACAGGTATTTTAAACTGGTTTCATGGTCCCCATCTATTGCATTGTAAAAATTTATTTGTTACCTCTCTCGTTTATCCTACCTATATCTGGTTAATCGTTAATGTTGGTGGATGATATCAAATATTAGTTGTACTATTAATTGAAATCAATGAACTTTGTAACTTTAGGCCCATTGAAAGCAATGGGCATGCTCTGAGTATGAACTAGTTGGGTATCACCCTAGGTGTATATCTAATGGGAGGAATTCCACACAGCACTAAGGTGAACACTCCATCATCACAAACATTTCTACTTGCCTAATGGAATGCTCTTCCCTCTACTCAACCTGTGTACTGTTCCAAGGGCTCTTCTGACCCCCAGAGACAATTTGGGATGGGCAGGGGAAGCAGGCAAATGGGGTGCCCCATTGCACTAGTGGAAGTCCTTGCACAGGTTTCTACTAGCAGGATCCACTAGCTGAACCTGGTCCAATATGTCTCTCATGTGTCTCCTCCAAAATTGATTGGATTTAATATAGAAAGGAAAAACCAAAACCCTTTAAATAATAACTTTTTTAGAGGGTTAAGTTGCAACTGAGAGTAATTAGTTATGCTCCAACATTACATCTTATTTAGAAAGGTTTGTAATGTGAAAATTGCAACTTACATTTCTTTTGAAATGGATACAGGGTTTGGCTTAATAGAGTCTACAATGTCTACAACCATTGCCAGTCATTGTATTTCATGTAAAGGATGCACTTTGAAGATGTACAATGCTTAAACAAAGGATCAGACTCCTTTTCTCCAAATGTCAAGAAGATCTCTGATGGGAAAATGATGCACTCTAGAATTGTGATCTCTGTTGAAGCCAGCTAGCGATCAAAGCAGAGGGCAAAACTGAAGAGTAAAACTGTTTTAAAAGACAGTATGTTTCATGCTCAATCAAATTCGTTGTGGGGTTTTTGTTAGAAGTTATTTAAATTTCTACTTGAATGGGCATATCCTATTACTCCTTTGTTAATAAAAAATAATCATTTGGCTGTAGGAATTTAGTATATACCAGGGGATAATCAACTTGCAGCCCAAGGATCAGGTTTCAGTGACCCAATGTAATTTTAATCAGGCAGTGAAGCACATTTTGCTCATAGTTGCCTGTAGTTTATTTTCTTATCATTGCAGTTATAATAAAATAAAACTTTTTGGAAGTTGGGTATTACAGTTCTTTCTTTTTTGTTGGTTGGTTTGACTGCATCGCCTCACCTGACCATTTCTTCCTGCCTGGCAGAAATATGCTCACAGCAGGGCACTGAAAATTTTGTGGGATTTCTCAGACCCAATCAGAAGATGGCAGGATCCCCAAGGGCGTGCTCTCTGGGGAGCCGGCTTCAAGCATGAGGCCCATTGGCAAACCAACTCTGTGTTACAAAGATGTCTGCAAACATGTTATGAAGGCTGGCAACATTAAGCCCGCCATGTGGGAATACCTTGCAGTGCCTGGAGACAATCAGGATGTGCATCACTCATACCTCTGTTTGTCTAACAGAGAATGGATCTACAAAATACCATCCTTTAGATTATTTTCCTATTTGTCACAGAATGGCATGCATTATTGTTTGTGCTTATATTCCCAGTTTAGATAAGCTTTTAATGTTTAATAGGTTATTGTATTTTAATATTCTGTTGGAAGCCACCCAGAGTGGCTGGGGAAACCCAGCCAGATGGGCGGGGTATAAATAAATTATTATTATTATTATTATTATTATTATTATTATTATTATTATTATTATTATACATTTTAAATATAAATTCACCAAAGTCCAAGGTATATAAGAAGCTGAACATCTTTCACCAGTAAGCACAGGTGGGGTTTGTTGATCACCAAAAGATACAGATACCTTACAGTCACCATTTGGGCATCAATTCTCATCCACCCTCTGTAGTGTTTGAGATATCACCGAAGAGGTCAAACTTTCTTTCAGTGTCCCAGGTGACATCTGTTTGGTGATGCTTTATTTAGGTCAGACAGTGTCTTGCCTTAGCAATATTACACACTCCAGAGTTCATTCGGGGTGGCACAGTCTTTCATTCTGTTTTGAGTACTTGGAAGTACTGGATGTGGCTCAAGTGTCTCTCGAGTCTGCCTCCAACCTTCTCAGGTGCCCATTCTAAGTGAGCCTACCATATTTTTCTCCTGCCACCCAAAACTTGTAGGAAGGTCAGACCTCAGTTCTTTTTATTTTTGTTGGGTGTGACAACTCTAGATTTTAATGTATTTCCCTCCCAGCTGTACAGGTTATCAGAAGTATAAATTTACAGACTTGACAGATGTGGTGAAATCACATGGGATGACTGACCTACTGGAGTGTGATACAACTCAGTCAGGTCAGTGGACCTGCAGAAGCATCACATGGACATATAAAATGGGACATATAAAATGGGAATGTGAAAACTCTCTGTGGGCTAGGAAGAATTCTAACACTCATATGGTAAATCTGTGCTAATTTTACTGGGGTTGAGTACCATCTATACATCATTTTCATGATATTTTCCTTTAATACTGTGCAGGCAGTAAACTTAACCCCTTTCTTCCACAACCTTTCCCAGTCTTCCATCATTATATTGTGTCCAATGCACTAAATCTTCCTTTTAATTAACTCTGCTTGTTTTGTTATCAAGACTCCCTGACACCCTCCAAGGAACTCAAGGTGGTGTATATGGTCCCCCCCCCTTCCTCATTTAGTCTCCACAATAAGCCTGTAAAATAGCTTAGGCTGAGAGGCAATGACTGGCTCAAGATTACCCAGTGAGCTTCGTGGCTAAGTGGGGACTTGAACACTGCTTTCCCAGGTCCTAGTCTGACGCTCAAACCACTGCACCACACTGGCTCTGCCATGTCTCCCACACACATATCCATGCTGCATGGCAGGGATAGCTCAGGATTCCGAAGCCCCTTGCATGTGGAACTCTGCATCATACCCCCACCCTCATGTTTACAGCAGTGGCCCATTTCTCGTTTTCAGTAGCTGTGCTAAAAGTTACAGAAGAGAAGCGTAGCCAACTCCAAGGCTCATTAAAATGTGGGATAATCCTGTTTGCACATCTGCCCCATTGGACTTTTAAGTAAGTAGTCATGAACATCAACCAGCCTATTTGCTTTTAAACAGGCACCAAACAAAGCAGGGAAATGCTCCCCCAACGAGCATATGTGAAGCTTTGAAGGAATGCGTGTCATTCTTCCTCCTCCTTTTCTGACCTTTAAAGGACCACAAATTCAAGCTTTTAATGGTGTGCATTGTAGAGCACTGCTCTAGGCATCTGGTGCTCACTCAGAGCACAGCAGTTGCAGTTTCAACCTTGTATCGTTTCTGCAATTTCATGCTCAGAGAAGAAAGGTTAAATGTACCTTTTATAAGAAGCATACATCAAACTGTGACAAATAAGAAAGTTTATTAAATGCAGATAGACTGGGAAAGCTGCATGTGGGGGTTTAAAATATTTAATCAAATGGAGTGGGTAGGGCGCATTCACCATGCAACATACAGTGTTCCGCATTGCTCCAAGGTTTTCATCATTTTAAGTCCAGTGTCAGAAAATAGCGCCTGTTTGAAAATAATGAATGAGCATAAAATAAAATAAAATAAAACAGCACTCTCAGTTAAATTGAATGTATATTTATTTGTCTCTTGACGTCTCTTTGCTTTGGAGTCATTTGTTTTCAACAGCTTTTCTACACCACTAAAATAAAATAGAAGCAAAATTATCAAACCCAAAGTAACTTTTTTTTTTTACCATCCCAAGGTGATGGATCAAGACTTAGGCACACTATGGGTAGATTTCAATGGATCTAACTCTAACTGAGTCTGGATCCAACCCAGTGACTCCAAGGGGGGAGAGGAAAGCATGTGCTCTGAAATGCTTATCTTCAGCTTGACTGTACTGTAAGATTGTAATCGTTAACTGCTTGCTATGAGTTTGCACATTTGAGAAATTCCTAAACTTGCAAAATTTGCAAGCCAGAGCATGCAGGTTGAAGTAGGGCATAATAGCCCATTGATGTCAATGGAAAGGAGTTAAGCATATGAATCCAATGCATGGACCTCAAGGTGGCTGTCATGGGGTTGCCAGGTAATTACCTGTCCAGACCTTGCGTGACATCCATAAAGTGGCTGCATCATCTGTCCTCAGGCCTTGGAACATTAATGTAGCCTTAAGGGGATTCTGTGGCATTGGAAGTAAGCAGCAAGCACTGTTCTCTCTTGATATGTCAAAATTAGTTGTATAGTCTTATCAGTGTGAGTTTTGTATGTTTGTGGCCTGGCTGAAAAAAAATAACTGTGCTATTGGATAAGTGTTTGAACAAGGGCTTACCTTGATTAAAGCTATAGCATCATGCTGTTTGGCACAAGGACATTGCTGAACTTTCAGCAGAGCAATTGGTGTTTCATATTGGCATATTGATCTTCAAATTGGGAAACTGTGCTATGCACATGTACAAATCCTTGGGTAGGAAATCACCTGGCCTATTTCTCAGTTACTAGGAGGAAATGGGGGGGGGGGAGGAATATGGGTGTTTACTGTTCTATTTTGTGTAGAATTTCATGTAAGTCTTGACACAGGGCTAATGCACAAAATAGCATCCTTCAAGTCGTGTTTCCCTCCTCTCTCCTGTAATGACACCAGTGTGCCTTTCCCCCCATCACAACAGCAACAACCAATTATGTGGAGCAGGGCTGGAGAAAAGCACAATGTGATGACATCATCACAAATGGGCCAAGTGACCCTATCCATGGGGGGTGGGTAGGTGGAAACAAAGAATATCATATTCAGTGGTAGCTCTATGTTGGGCCTTATGTGTAGTTCCATTATTTGATGGTGCACCAAGTTGATGGCATCCAGCTGCTGGTGCACGCCAATTCTAATAATAATAATAATAATAATAATAATAATAATAATAATAATAATAATAATTTATTTATACCCCACCCATCTGGCTAGGTTTCCCCAGCCACTCTGGGCGGCTTCCAACAAAATATTAAAATACAGTAATGCATCAAATATTAAAAGCATCCCCAAACAGGGTTGCCTTCAGATGTCTTCTAAAAGTCTGGTAGTTGTTGTTCTCTTTGACATCTGGTGGGAGGGCGTTCCACAGGGTGGGTGCCACTACCAAGAAGGCCCTCTGCCTGGTTCCCTGTAGCTTGGCTTCTTGCAGTGAGGGAACTGCCAGAAGGCCCTCGGCGCAGGACCTCAGTGTCTCGGCTGGATGATGGGGGTGGAGACGCTTCTTCAGATATACTGGAATGAGGCCGTTTAGGGCTTTGAAGGTCAGCACCAACACTTTGAATTGCGCTCGGAAACATACAGGGAGCCAATGTACGTCTTTCAAGACTGGTGTTATGTGGTCTTGGCGGCAGCTCCCAGTGGCTGTGTAGCTGGGGCTCATGGGAACCAGAGTCCAACAAAATATAGAGGGTACCAGGTTCCTGAATGTTTCACTATTACATAGTGGGGAGCGGATATGAAACAGGGACAGTGTTCATATTATGAAAGCATATTGCACTATATGCAAGGTCCGCCATTTGTTTGCATGACATTTCATACGTTGGTTGTTGTTTTTTAACAGAAAAATTATTATCAGGGAAGCAGTATGCTTTGTAACATGTGCATTGGGAAGTTTATGCATTACCCTAATTTCTTTGATTAGATTCCCCACACTCACCAATACAGTGGTACCTCAGGTTACAGATGCTTCAGGTTACAGATGCTTCAGGTTACAGACTCCGCTAACCCAGAAATAGTACCTCGGGTTAAGAACTTTGCTTCAGGATGAGAACAGAAATTGTGCGGTGGCAGTGCATCAGCAGCAGGAGGCCCCATTAGCTAAAGTGGTACCTCAAGTTAAGAACAGTTTCAGGTTAAGAACGGACCTCCAGAATGAATTAAGTTCTTAACCCGATGTACCACTGTATAGTCTTTGCATGAAAGGGAACCATTAACCTGAAAACATATATTGGTGCAGACTCTATTATTTATGCTGCTGTTGCCTGATCTGTCACCAAAGTCAATAATCTACACACATAAGTATTTTCTCAATCAGATGGTCTTGTCATTTCAATGACAATAAAGTATAGAAGGAATGCTTGAGGAATTTGCATTCTGATGTAAACCAATGCGATTCTCACTTCCTAAAATAATGATATTCCTACTCTGGACCTTGATTTGGCAGTTATCTGAACCCACCAAGAGTTGGTTTTTCATAGTAACAGCCACACCAGCAACCAGGGCTTCTAGTCACTTGGAAGTATCTGTTGCACGGTTGTTGTTTTTAAAAATGGAAACATTTGAAGGCAGCCTTTGGACCATCTGGTAACATATTTTTATGCGAATTTTAATTTAGATTAAAGCAAACCCCCACAAATTTTCAAATGGAAATGGACTGAATTGGACTTAGGAAAGAAGCCATGACTGGAGGCAGATTTCCCTGTCATGCACAAATGATTGTTCCAGAAACTTTCAGCACTGTGCTGCTGACAAAAACCAAGATTGCACAAGTTGTGACTCATCAGCCACATATTGCAGTGCATAACCATCTCCTATTCTAGGGTGCAACCCCATCCTACACTCTAGTTATGGTGGTGATTGCTACTCACCTCGCAGGCCAGAAAACACAGCTGATGCAAGCATACCTGTGCATGTCTACTCCCTATTACTTAATATGTTTAGCACTGCAGACTTACATCTGTTTTGTTCAGCCATCTCATATCATAAATTCCTATGTAAACTTCATTGGTAAATATTATACAACTAGAGAAGACCAGAGCTGGGTCCGGTCGAATTGGCCATTGTGCTGTCCTTATATCACTCCGTTTGAGTTCAGCCAATGTGTGTTATATGTCTTTGTAGTTATAATTACATATAATTGTGCACTGAGAGGTACATGGAGCAAAAGCCAAAATGAAACACGGGATGGTATATGTGCATCTTGAAAAGGAACCATCCCTCTTTGAATATTGCTTGTTCCATCCATTTACTGTGGCTGTTAACTGCTATCTTGTAGCTTCTTTAATTGTTTAATTTTTGAAAATCATTATTAGCTGCTGGAGCGCTACCAAGCAGTTGTTATACTCCCCCCCACCCCACGAGTAAAGTTTGCAGTCTGAACTCATTGTGTTAATGACAGAAATGCAGTTCATTTACAGTTTAATTTCTAGTCATTGCTGGGGGAATTTTCTGTTCAGCATTTCTGCATTTAATACAGACTTTTGGAGATGCTGTTCAGAGCGGTCATTTTGCTTCACACTAATGTTCTGCCATTTCAAAATTGTTCTCTTATTACCAGAACTCTCCAAGGTTATGAGAATTTGATAATCGGTACCATCCACAATGCAGAAACCCATGACCTCAGCATCTGTAATGACACCAATCACCATATTACAGGACAATTTTAATTAGCCAAGCATGGTGTGCTTTAAATGAAAAATGGACTGATGAGATCAGTATCAGATTCAGGATAAAAGGCAAGATTTGTGATTATTGCCACCTCATTTATAACTTTTCTGATCTAAAGTTTTGTCAGGCCAACAAACAAGTACCGTATTTTCCGGCGTATAAGATGACTGGGCGTATAAGACGACTTCCAACTTTTCCAGTTAAAATATAGAGTTTGGGATATATTTGCCGTATAAGACTACCCCTCTTCCAACACACACCAAATAATAATAATAATAAACCAGTCTCCAGTCCGGCTCGGAAATCCACTCCACTTCCCAGTAGCCGGGGGTGCACTTAATGCTGTTGTTGGTTCCCTGCCTTTGTTGTGAGCCTTTCTTTTTCTTTTACTGCAGGGGCTGCTTGGGCTGAGGCAGCGGTCACATGTCTAGTTGCTGGGGCAACGCAAGGCCACCATTTTCGACCACGTGGTCTACTATGGGGAGCGGTTAGGGTCATTCTGTTGCTGGTGATTGGGGGGGGGGGCTTCTGGGGCCAATTTTCAAGCGTATTTCTGCTTCATCTAGAGAGCTTGGTGTCCTCTGATTTAATTTGCTGTCGTTTTGTCCTCTGGTGGGGAGTTGCTGCAGGAGCTGCTGCTGTAGCCGGCATATAAGACGACCCCCGACTTTGAGAAGATTTCCCTGGGTTAAAAAGTAGTCTTATATGCCAGAAAACACAGTATTTAGTATGGGGTGTGATAACTATTTGCCAATATGTTATGAAATGTTCTTAATATTACAGTGCGTAATCAAGATATGGAAGAATAGTGGGTGGATGCCAGGGCTTGGGAATCTCCAGAGCTTCACCAGACACACCAGACCTTCCCATTTGTCCCATGGGGCCATTTGAACCATGCCACACATATATTTGACATCATATATGGCATCAGCTATAGGGCAGGTAAGGGCAGGGCTCAACTGCAAGCATGTTTGCAGCTGATCAGCGGTCCCTGCAAAGCACTTTCAAAGCATAGGGAAACACAGCATTTTGGGAGGGACTTGTGAAGGCCAGAATCTTTCTCAAATGGAGGAGATTTACACTCAGTGGCAGAGGTTGTGGCTCCTGGGTGCAACCACACTCCACCCTCAACACATGAATGACATTCTTTCAAATCCTAGCTTATTACACACCTAGTCTGCTAAATTATCCATGGCAAATGGCTATATGTATTCTTCAACCCATCACTAGTTCAATTTCAAGTCATTTCTGCACTTCTCAGTTCTGTAGGTAGATAACAGAGTGTCAACATGGTGCCCTCCGTATGTTATTGGACTACAACTCCCATCAGTCCCAGTCAATGTGGTCAAGGGTCAGTGGTGGTGGAAGCTGTAGTCTGACAACATGTAGAGAGCACTACATTGGCAATGCTGAAAAAGCACAAGGCATTGGATCTGAATGTTGCCCTTTTTAAAATCAACACAGTGACAATCCTTTTGGAACACACATTGGATTAATGTCAGCAAACTTTTTTTAAAAAACTAGGCTATGTTGAATTGTAAAAGATTTCTATCTCTGGTTTTAAACTTTTTATAAGGGAAAGTTTAGGTGGAAACTACTGAAGTGATTCTCTTGTTCTTTTGTAAAAATAGGTCTACGCTCGTTGTTCAGATAACGTGTAAGGATGGAGGCAACAAAACAAGTCAAAGGGTTGAGTTTAATTTAAGTCTACTTGGTCCTGATTTATTACTTTATCTTGAGTTAAGACCTAATCTTTTCCTAGATTTGTGGGCAAAGATTTTGTGTTTGTTTTGGGCTTGCCACCATTAATTTTTGTTATGGCTTTGCTGTTCAGCAGCACTCCAACAGCAACACAGAACATTGCTAATTTTGGAAAGCAACTAAGCATACCTACAGTATTGAAGATGGGCAATTTGAACATGCAATTTGTAGGGTCTTAACAGCACTTTTCAGTTGTGCACTAGTACTGCATTCTTTCCTTCACCTGCAAAAGAGGCTTTTGTTTTTCTGACTCTTTCTCAGGCACTAAAGAATTCTCCTGAGTGCTGGGTTGAGCTTATGATATTATGATGTTAGCTGTGTGTGCATGCACACACTTCCCATAAAAATTCTCCAGCACATTGGAGCCTTCCTGGCTGCCTGAGCTTTCTTATTTTAAATTACTCCATGTAAAAAGTTATATCCTGATGTCTGTCTCTGAGCTCTAACTGAAACACAAGAAGCCAAGGGAGTTGGCTATTGATTGGATGGGATTGGTGACGATTTTGTTTTTCAGGCAAATCTTCCCTTTTATATATATTACATTTCATATATTTATTTAAAGGTAAAAAGACTTCACTTTTCTAAAATAAAAGTGGCAAACATCTGTCAGCCCCCCCTTGCTCCCAAGCTTACAAGAAAGTACAGCTGAGGATGTCATGGAGTCTTCAGAATTCAGACCACCAGAGAGGTGATAAATTGAAGGAAAGAAGGAACAGTCACAAGCACACCTGGCACCTTGAAAGCAAAGACCTCCCCTCCTTCATATGTCACCACAATTTTCTCTCCCTGTTGGTAATTTGGGAATGCAATTTATTTTCTATGAGTTGCTGGAGAATGATCCCGGGATTGAGGATGGGATTTTGGCACACTGCTAGCATGCTTAGGTGTGCAGGCTCCTATTTAGACCTTTGTGCATTTAGCACTAAGGTATGCAGGTGAGTTCTACGGACTTTGGGTTGAACTCACTTAGAAATCTCCGTGCAACCAGAAAGCCCTGTCTTATCATGGGATTAGTGAAGGGGATTAGTGAAGAGCCGTCTCTTAATTGCTCTAATGTCACTTTCTGTTCTTATGGGGGAGAAGGTGGAAATGGAGACTTTAATTGCCATTTTGCTCCCATTGTCTATTTTCCTGTTGAAATAGGATGATTTTGCTATACTTAAAAAAAAGATGCACAACTATTTAAAGATTCCCCACTCCCTTTCCGGGAGACAAAACTGACAATGGGGCAATTAAGAGACAACATTCAAGAGGCAGTTAAGAGGCAATTCATCCATGATTAGTAGTAAGATATAAAATACTGCATCCTTATTAAGACAAATTTTCTTTTATGTTAGGAAAGATCTTTGCTGAACAGGACTTGCTGTGAGTAAATATACGGTGGGCCTGCAACTTAGACTCATGTTACTTAAGCAATTGCAACCTTATGTGGGTGAGGGACAACAAGTAACTACTCCATTTATTTATTTTTCCTCCACCCAGGCATCCAGAGGGTTTTTCTGACATGTAAAGGGGATTTTAAAGCCCTACTGGGCCAAGGCAGGGCCTTCAGATGTTCTCAGATCTCTCATGCCTCTTTGCCAGAGCCAGCTCCAGGGGTTCCTGACTTTGCACCATTTTACCTATGTGCATGGTCCCCTGGAACCGAGCTCTTGTGTAGGTGGTCTTTGCCATGGAGAAGTGCTAGATAAAGCACTGTGTGGAACCTTTTTTTTTTAAAAAAAAAGAAATTCACTTCCTGCTAATTACCGAAAAGCCGTGTCTCTGGAGCACAAAAGGAGCATTCCAGCATGGAAGAAAACAATGACTAATGAGTTAATAAACACATATAGTAATGTATTGGAATGTAATATGGTTAATGAAACAACTAGATTACTTGCTTTATCTATAAATTAATACCGGCTATGGCAGAGAACCTGCTCCAGACAGCAATATATACTTATTTCATTACAACGAAACCAACTATAAAATGCAAATCTGCAGGATCTAATTGTCTTAAATATAGCAAAGCAATGCCTGTTAGCATTTTTAATTGGCATTTGCCAATTTTAAAGCTGGCATTATTCAAGAGCATTGTCTAAGAGAGTATTCACAGAACTGCATGCAGCTGAACACATTTCCCTATGGCTTCGGAAGGGGAGCCAAAACTCTTATTGTAAGACCGTTCAGCCTTAGAAGGCTGAATGTGTGGTTTTATGACAGTGGTTTTTATGTCTTTCTGTTGGAGATCACCACAGTCTGTGAGCACCTAGAAAGGAATGCTGTGATCACCAATAGTCAGCATGGATTTCTGAAAAATAAGTCATGTCAGACTAACCTGATCTTGCTTTTTGACAGAATTACAAGCCTGGTAGATGAAGGGAATGCAGTGGATGTAGCCTACCTTGATTTCAGCAAGGCATTCGACAAGGTGCCCCATGATATTCTTGTAAAGAAGCTGGTAAAATGCGGTCTTGACTATGCTACCACTCAGTGGATTTGTAACTGGCTGACTGACCGAACCCAAAGGGTGCTCCTCAATGGTTCCTCTTCATCCTGGAGAAGAGTGACTAGTGGGGTGCCACAGGGTTCTGTCTTGGGCCCAGTCTTATTCAACATCTTTATCAACGACTTGGATGATGGACTCAAGGGCATCCTGATCAAATTTGCAGATGACACCAAACTGGGAGGGGTGGCTAACACCCCAGAGGACAGGATCACACTTCAAAACAACCTTGACAGATTAGAGAACTGGGCCAAAACAAACAAGATGAATTTTAACAGGGAGAAATGTAAAGTATTGCACTTGGGGGAAAAAAATAAAAAAATGAGAGGCACAAATACAAGATGGGTGACACCTGGCTTGAGAGCAGTACATGTGAAAAGGATCTAGGAGTCTTGGTTGACCACAAACTTGACATGAGCCAACAGTGTGACGCGGCAGCTAAAAAAGCCAATGCAATTCTGGGCTGCATCAATAGGAGTATAGCATCTAGATCAAGGGAAGTAATAGTGCCACTGTATTCTGCTCTGATCAGACCTCACCTGGAGTACTGTGTCCAGTTCTGGGCACCACAGTTCAAGAAGGACACTGACAAACTGGAGTGTGTCCAGAGGAGGGCAACCAAAATGGTCAAAGGCCTGGAAACGATGCCTTATGAGGAACGGCTAAGGGAGCTGGGCATGTTTAGCCTGGAGAAGAGGAGGTTAAGTGGTGATATGATACTAGAGACTGGGAGGTCGGAGGATGAGGAAAAGGGGAAACAAGCAAGTGCCACAGCATGGAGCAAAGACAGGAGTCAGACTTGGCAGCTTCACCACAGAGCCCCCTAACAGTGTTTCTGCTGACAGCCTGCCAGCTTCTCCCATTCCCAGAACATGGTGTTTGCTACACGTAATAGAGTCAAGTAGGATCAGAGAGGGTCTCTTGGGGCAGAAGGAAGAGTGAAGTGGGAGGTGGAGCTTATCTCAGGAGCACTGGCGGAAGAACGGGGGATGGGGGGAGCGCACCACCCCCGGCACTATCGGGGAGGGGGGGTACCATCGTGGCCGCCCCCCGACACGCCCCCCCACCACACCGGGTGCCATGCCCCAACGGGCAGCGCGCCACACCCTGGGACATGTGCCACACCCCTGGACATGTGCCACACCCCCAGGATGAATGCCCTGCCCCGCGGGTAGTGTGCCATGCCCCCCGGACATGTTCCATGCCCCCGGGACACACGCCAGCCACGTCACGCCTGCTCTCCGCCCCCGGTGCTGGAGCATGCAGCTTCGCCACTGCTCAGGAGTCTCCGCATGTTTTCTGTTCTGATTCCTTAATGAAATGACTAACTGCAAGTTCATTGGTGTTGCCTTGTCTCTCTCTGCTTTGCGAACTGTGCTGCATGTCAGCTGCCTTGGCACACTCTGAGGAAGGACCCATTCCTCAGAGTATGGCAGGGAGAGGAGAAGATGCAGAGGGAGGGAGGGGTGAACAGCCCCCCCCCCAGTGAATGAGGAGAGTGAGGAAGCAATGGTGGAGCAACTCACTCCAGACAACATAATATCCTGTGCTGGTCCTGTTCTGGCACTTGGCTTCATAGAGCCTGAGAGCTGAAGGACCTAATGGCCACTCAGAGCAAGTTTGTTGCATGAATATCCTATGCCTCCCTCATTCATGAGGCTGGTGGGTTCAGGAAACTAATGAGGTATATTAAGGTGAGGGGAGTAAGAAACCGGCAGCACAACATTCCTGAATTCTTTTCTCCAAAAGCTGAGCCATGATGGCTAGTGCATTTATCATAATTTTGGCTTCCAGGCGAATCTAATACCTTGAGGAACGTGGCTGAAGACCAGTTGTAGAGATTTTAGGGGAAGACAACAGGTGAGTTGTTCTCTTTATATTTTATTTTACCAAGCTTAGTAAGGAGCGCAAGCTGGGAGGCAATAATCCATTCCAAATTACCCAGTGAGTTTGAAGATCCAAGCAGGAGGCCTTATTAATTACTTCTTAAAGTCAAACTACTCATGTGCCCATTTGCTCCAAATAGGAATCTAGAGAAGCGGGATAGGAATACCAATCATGATTTTCAGTGGGGAAATGTCACAGGAGAGAGGCTTAATCTCTGCCCGCAACAGCATTTTCCCAATCTGGATTGGGACAGCCTGCACGCCCCCCCCCCAGCAGCTTTCTATGAAGGAAAGAGAATGGGTAGTTGTAAGTCAGTGCCTTAATGGACTACAATAGAAGGCGGGGGCTTTTCTTCACCAGAAGTTTCTAAACAGAGGTTGGATGGCTATCTGTAGAGATTCTTTAGCTGTGATTCCTGCATTGCAGGGGGTTGGACTAAATGACCCTTAGAGTCCCTTCCAATGCCACAGTTCTCTGATTCTATGATAAAGCTTGCATTTAATATAACATGCAGTTTGACTGTTTGGTTATTGAATTAGGCAAGCAGACAAATTTTTAAATCACACTTCCAGCTGAAGCCAAATGTGCCTCAGTTTAAGATATTAGCTCCGGCCTTCAGTTAAGTGCAGAGGATATACCTTGAAACACTGGAGGAGGATGAAGAAGAAGAAGAAGAAGAAGAAGAAGAAGAAGAAGAAGAAGAAGAAGAAGAAGAAGAAGAAGAAGAAGAAGAGGAAAATCAAACTTGAGTATTAAACACACTGTGGATCCATTTTGAAATGAGAAATGGAACATTGCAGGCATGTTCATTCTTTTGCTCTTTCTTTATGTTATGAACTTTGTAGTAATGATTTTCAATTTCCTTCACATTGCTTGACAATTCTCATCAAGGATTTTTAATTTTCCCTTATAGAATAATATTTTGCTTTTTTCTCATTATTTGCTGTGGTTGAACATGTTAATTCTTTGTAGCTACAGTTGCACACCGAAACCCATTAACAGCACTTTAAATCAATTAATAAAAAAAAGCAGCACAGTGTGAGGACGAACCATGGCTGATGTAACATGTTGAGAAAATATATTCCAGCTATAAGTTTTATTACCTCAAGATTCAATTTTCTGCCAATTTAGATACCAGTATTTAATCCTGCCAAACCACAAGCCCATGAATAACACACACTTATCACATTCCTGCCACACCAATTCATCACATTGTGTCAGTTAAGAAAGCACGATATCAATTGATGGCAGGCTGTCCCGGCTGAGAAACAAGCGTGGATCATTAAAATTAAATTTTGTTTCCCTACCATATTTGTCCTTTCAAAGGCTGCTGCATTTCAGGGCTTTTCATAACAGCATTTTGATGTTGCAGCACAGGCTGCCTGTAACTTTGTGTCATGCAAGTGTGCTTGCATTAAATGTTTGCAAAATGTTAGCTGGCAAAAACTCTTTTTTGCTATGGTGTGAGGAGTGTATTCAATATACAGTCATTTTCCTAGAGCAGCCTTTCCTAACCTGGTGCCCTCTATGTGTTTTGGACTATGATTCCCATCAGCCCCATCTAGGATAGTTCTACTGACGAGGCTGATGGGAGGTGAAGTACAAAATGAGTAGAGGGCACCAGAATCAGGAAAGCTGTCCCAGAGTGAATATTTAATTTAAATGAAAAGTTTGGGTCAAAGCACAGCTGAGTATTTTTCTTTCTTCAAATGCAGAATTGTGAGCTTGACTGACACACAAAACACCATGGGAAGTTAAGTTTTTTTCCTTGCCCTGAAAATTTAACAGCTGCCCTTGCAGGAAAGCCAAAGGGAGTTTTGACAAAAGAATGGTGGTATTTCTCAATGGCTGTGACAGTTTCCTGGATGGGCAGTTCACCTGCAGCAGTGGAACTGAGACCAGGGCCTGGCAGACGAACAGGTGAGAAGTGAGAGGTTTTGACAGGCTGTTTGTGGGGAGAAGGGCTCCAGAATGTGGTCTGCACAGTGCACTGAACAAAGCAATAGAGCCCTGTCATTCTGTACCTAGCATGGATGTTATCCACAAAGCAATGCTCAAACACTGCTCACACATACCTTCCAACATTTCTCTGATGAAAATAGGGACATCCTATACCATAGTAGTAGTAGTAGTAGTAAGAATTTTATTGTTTATACCCCACCCATCTAACTGGATTGCCCCAGCGACTCTGAGCTACTTCCAACATATATATAAACATAATAAACATTAAACATCAAAAAAAGAACTTCTCTGTACAGCGTTGCCTTCAGATGTCTTCTAAAGGTTATATTGTTACTTATCTCCTTGGCTCCATACCCTCCAATATTTCTCAGATGAAAATAGGGAAGGAAAAGTGGGACATTCTAGGATCAAATCAGAAACTGGGATGGCTTCTGCAAATCTGGGACTGTCCCTGGAAATTAGCGACACTTGGAGGGTCTGCTTGCATTTATTTCAATGGAATAAGTTCACGAGCAATACTCTTAAGAATTGTGCACACTCCAGGTTCATTGATTTGCTCTGTTACCTTGTCAGAAAGTCACTCTGGAAAGATGCTTCTTAATAATGAAGAAAAAACTGTAAGGTGATGCATGTAGAGATGTAGTTCAATAAGTATGAGGAATGCTGTGAGAACTGAAGGATATATCAATTAGGTATTAGAAGTTTGCACGTCCTCCTTTGTACTCAATATATATATAATTTTTTTTAAAAAAATGTCCAGTAGCACCATAGATACCAACTAAATTTGTTCTTGGTATAAGCTTTCGTGTGCATACTCTTTAGAAACTGGTGGAACCTTACTTTGATAAATATCTTCTCTCCATCCCTTTATAGACAAGCTTTCACAATATCATCGTGTTAAAAAAGTAGGAAACCTGTAGCCTTCCAGATATTGTTGGACTCTAACTCCCATCAGCTCCAATCAGCATGACCAGTAACATAGTTTGTGAGTGTTTTTGAATGATGAACTTCCTCAGTGATGGCTCCTCCTTCCTCCAAATTCTGCCACATGGTCCTGAGGGAAAGATAGGAAGAAAAGCAGCTTCCTCAAGGCAAACAATTCTAGGGGTAAATTTTAATTGATGATTATTCTCTGTAATATATCTGCTGTCACATTTTGATCTCAAAACAGATTTCTTCCCCTCAGCCACAACAGACAACCTTTCCCAACTCAATGATCTCATAAGGCATATAATATCTTAAAATACTTAAAAATAAATAAAGAACATTGACCCGAAAATTAATCAGCTCACTAGGGAGTACCCTTGTAGTGCACTTGATCACACCAAAGATCTTTCAGTTGCTTGCAATAATCAGTTTTCAGTGATAAACTGACCATTGTGATTGTAATCACTTGCTTCTCGTCTGCCATTTCAGAACCCCCAGACCAGGGAAAGCCATGTTTAAAAACCTAAGTAGTAAGTTATAATATGGTTGTACATCAGGCAAATGAGTGTTTGATGGGTTGTGCTAATGGGAGCTAAAAATAAAACCCCATCTGTTCACCTTTCAAACCGCATCAAGGCATTGCATATTGGTTGCAGCATAACTTAATGAAACACGGACAAAAATATGCTTATTTTCATCCTGCTGCAACAACTGAAATGAGGAACGTGTTAATAATGATGTTTCAGCAAGGGAAGAATGGTGCGCTCTGAAAAAACAGAAAAGCCTATAGCCAATGAAGCAACAGCCAAATGCAAACAGAAACATAGTGGTTGCTGAAGTCTGTTCACTGAGGTTGAATAGACATGCAAATGAGGATTGTTTATGTCAATAATGGACCTCAAGGTATGGTTGGACTACAACTCCATCCCACCCTGACCTTTGGTCATGTTGGCAGATGGGAGATGGATTCAAACATCTGGAGGGCCTGCAGGCCAAGTCTGAATGATTCAGATAGGGGGTTTGCTGAGGACATAGGATGTAGGGACCTCTGCTGGGATGGAGGCATCCTGATAGAATTCAGGTGTGGGGATTTCCTCAACCTGCTCTTTCATCTCATCCATCTCTGCAATGGGACCCACCTCTCTCTCCACAGCTCTCAGAACCTCTCTGTGTCACTTCCACAGTGTCTGTTCCACCACCCACTTCTGTACCATCAGATACTGGGAGTAGCTCTGCCTTTGGATTTGGATTTGATATCCCACTTTATCACTACCCAAAGGAGTCTCAAAGCGGCTAACATTCTCCTTTCCTTTCCTCCCCCACAACAAACACTCTGTGAGGTGAGTGGGGCTGAGAGACTTCAAAGAAGTGTGACTGGCCCAAGGTCACCCAGCAGCTGCATGTGGAGGAGCGGAGATGCAAACCCGGTTCACCAGATTACGAGTCCACCGCTCTTAACCACTACACCACACTGGCTCTGCCTTTCCACAGGCAGATGTTCTGCTGGTCCCAGCTACCTCTCAGAAAGAAGAGCCACCTCCTCTGTCACTTAGATTTAGGAGGAGTCAAAACAGAAAAGAACAGAGTATACTGCTGGCCTGCTTGTGCAACAGACTTCCATTGGAACATTCCCCTGCTCCCCTGCAACTTCCTACGCACCCTGAAAATCTCCAGATAGTTGGAGGACCCAGATTTTGGGGGTATGCGAAGAGGGAAGAGGAAGGGAAAATCACATTTGATTTGCTGGATAAAACTTTTAGAAGACATCTGAAGGCAACCCTGTTTAGGGAAGTTTTTAATGTTTGATGTTTTATCGTGTTTTTAATATTCTATTGGGAGCCGCCCAGAGTGGCTGGGGAAACCCAGGCAGATAGGCAGGGTATGTATGTATGTATGTATGTATGAATAAATAAATAAATAAATAAAAATTTGTTGTGTACACTAAACTGGTATGAAGAAGTGGGTTGGGTTTGATAGCATTGAAAATATCAGTTGACAATGTCACGGTCCATTTGGTCACAGAGGTCACGTTCAATAAATCAGGCTGTCAAGAAAGGGATTGATCCACAGAGAATGGAATGCCCGCTGACTAAATCTGGATTGTTTCATGTGCACCTCATTTTTTTTTATGTTCTGCTGAAATCCGCCCAAGGGGACAAAGAAAAAACTCCCACCACAAACTCCTCAACCATGTGTCCATCAGCAGAGTTCATGCTACATAGTCTGACCTGGATTGGTGTTGCATTTCAGCTGGGAAGAGTTTAAATATCTTCTCTGTCCAAAACTTACTTTGTGGCCCAGAGGTGTGTCTGTCATATATTGATTTGGGGATTTGAAAAGCCTCATTTGTTTCAGCTTTGCTGGTATTATCTGGATTTTCTTTGCCGATTACTCTTTAGTTTTTCTCCTCCTGGGTGATTATGTCTCAGGCAGTGACATAATGATTAGAGCCATAACTAGCTGTTGTGTTGTTTGGGATCAGTAGCTTGATTTCATCTTTCATTTTGCTAAGTCGTTTTATTGACAGCACGCTCAGAAGATTCTTCTAATGACTTTTGATACTAAATGCCATTTCTAAAGTCATCCTTTAAAAGAACACTGAAGTAGAGGCAGAACACAGAAAGCAATGGCAGATTTTCTTTATGCAGCAGAAGCCCTGGAGGGAAAAAGAAATAGTCCCAGCAAGATTCAAAATTGAGTGATGACAGGGCATGCCAGCAATGCCTGTACCATGTTTGTTCATTGGCCTATGACTAGGGATAGATGGTTACAGTGGTACCTCAGTTTAAGAACAGCCCTGTTTACGAACTACAGTGGTAGCTCTTGTTACAAACACTTCAGTTACAGACTCTGCTAACCTGGAAGTAGTACCTTGGGTTAAGAACTTTACCTCAGGATGAGAACAGAAATTGCATGGCAGCGACACAGCGGCAGCTGGAGGCCCCATTAGCTAAAGTGGTACCTCAGGTTAAGAACAGTTTCAGGTTAAGAACGGACCTCCAGAACGAATTAAGTTCGTAACCAGAGGTACCATTGTATTCGATTTATGAACTCCGCAAAACTGAAAGTAGTGTCCTGGTTTGAGAACTTTACCATGGTCTAAGCACGGAATCTGAACAGTGGAAGGGCATCAGCAGTGCGAGGCCTCGTTAGGGAAAGCGTGCCTCAGTTTAAGAACAGTTTCAGTTTAAGAAAGACTTCCAGAATGGATTAAGTTCGTAAACCAGGTACCACTGTATTTCCATCCTGAGATGGATTCATTCCCCCCAAAACCAGCTCAATATTGCTTCACTTATCAGTGGATTTGCTGAGGAAAAATCATTAAATTCCTAAAATATTTGTCCGTTTTCATGGTGATGATGATGATGAAAAATAAGTTATGAGATGGCTGCCTCTTTTAAACGTGTAAATATTTTAAGCTGTGCACTAAATAATCCCCATTAAAGGTAAAAGGTGAATGACCCCTGGATGGTTAAGTACAGTCAAAGGTGACTATGGGATGCTGTGCTCATCTTGCTTCAGGCCGAGGGAGCTGGAGTTTGTCCACAGACAGCTTTCCGGGTCATGTGGCCAGCATGAATAAATCGCTTCTGGTGCAACAGGACAACGTGACGAATGACTGTATATCAAAATATGCAGTATCTTTCCATTGTATGGAAATTGTTCGGCCACCTCCCCAATACGTGGACATTTTATTTTAAAAAAGATGGCTGCCCCCATGAGTGACTCTGACATTTTGACAAGCATTGCAAAATTTCTGCACTCCCCACCCTCCCCACCCCTGAATTTGCTAGAAGATTTCTCCATTTCTACTACAACTTTTTGGGAAACAGTCAACAGGAACATCTAATATGTCCCCTTACCTAGTAATAGTGTCACAGGTTTGTAATTTGTATTGGTAATTCTCCACACTATTTAGGGGCAGTGAAATTCACTGGATATTTAAAAAGGTTGTGTGTGTTTGTGTAATTCTCCAACAGTTTGTGAAACGGTGATAAGAAAGCTTGCTTTGATTCAGATCTTGTTCTGTGGGCGTGCAGAAGAATCTTGGGCTGTTGCATTTCGGCAGGGTGAGAAGCCTGTGGTTATACTACAACTCCCATCAGCCTCAGCACGCATGACCAATGGTCAGGGGTCCATAGTCCAACAACATCTGGATATCCAGAAATCCAGCTCCCTGCCTTTGAGGATGATTGGCTGAAGTAGCACTGGCCAGATGAAATATGTGTGCCATTTGTCCGAATGACCAAAGAGATGAATGTGGAGGTTAACCTCAGATGGGATGAATAAATCTCTCTCTCTCCTCTCCCTGTCTCACATTTCCTAGCACTTGCTTGCTACAAGCACTCCAGATTGCTACCGGAAAATGTAGAGGTTTAGAGTTCTTTGAAAGAGGACATGCCAAGTTTTAATTACACATATAAGTAACTCTACCCCTGCCAGAGACATTGTGTCTAATGAAATTGTCAATGGCTAAGACATGGGTTACTATGTGGAAGGTTAAGTGCTCATGACCCCTTTTCTCTGCATGTCTCACTTGCTCTGCGCCAGTGGTGTTTTTAATTGGGGATGAAATGCTCACTGACACATGAGGCTATACACAAAATTGATGTACAGCTTCTTGATGGATGATTATTCTGGTACTTACTTCATTCAGGGCAACAATTTCCCCATTATTACAGTACCTTAAAAGAAGCTTAAATGCAGATGTATCAGTCTGTTGACCCGCTGTGACAGATGTCATAGCACAGAGTACTAACTCACTCCAGCCCCCTCCCACTCTAAGCAGCCATATCTTATGCTGGTCAAAGGGAGTTGTTGATGAATCACCCAGGACCAGTCTTTACATTAAAAAGCTTGACTTGCACTCTTTGAGTGAGATTTTCTAACAGATTCTGATCTCGTTTCTATAATATGTTATTTTCTAGCCATAGAGGTTCTGAAGAGCAGATATGATTCTTCCACTACCACTCCTCTCAGAATAATATATAAATGAAAGCCACTCTCTGAAATATTTTTAGCAGAACTTTGATTAACAATGGCCACCTGTACACACAGATTGCAAGTTCTTCTTCATGCCGGTTGGCTTTCATTGTTGGCACATTGTTTGACATAGAATTGCTCTCAAGTTTCACCCATTTGAAATGGGAGAGGAATTTTGAGGGTTCTTCTTGCCTGAAACATCTGTTGGGATTTTATGGGAAATGAAAATAACTTTGATAGAGGAATGGAGGAGAAATTTGTTCAGCCCACATTTTAAGGTGAAGCAACCTAATTCACCATTCCTGACCTTATATGTGGATCAGAATATGAAATAAATATGTGTGGGATCACAGACTTCACGTTCTCACCTTGGCTGAATTGTATCGTGTAGTGTCACACATTCTTAGGCAGGAAGACAAACATGGCACATGTTCCATTCTTAAATCTGTCTGTAGTGGAGCAAGCCCATTCTCAAAAACAAAAAGACCATCACCTTGTTCAGTGATTGTATGCTGCCTACTCTGTTAGAAATGATTCAGCACTGCAACTTTTCATCCATAGTAAACATTATGAAATCTCAGTAAGATTATTGCGCAGCACAACATATGCTCTTGTGTGATAAATATATACACCGTTGATGCCTCTTGATGTATCACTTTGTCATGTTACTATGATTTGCAAGTCACTTCTAAATACTGTTCTGATTTTTAAAATCATATTTATATCATATTTATATCTCAAGCTTCTTCCAAGGAGCTCAAGCAATATCCTGGAGTCAAATGACCCTGTGAGGTGGGTTAGGCAGAGAGAGAGAGAGAGTCTTTGGTCATTTGGAGATCTTCATGGCATTGTTTCCTCTGGCTATCCAACATGGCAGCCATTATGTCACATTGGCTCTCTGAATCTTTATCTTTCTAAGATATCCTTGGCTCTACATCTATTGCAATGCTGAGCACTCTATTTGCACCACAACCACTGACTCCTCCCTAGCCCTGTCTGTCCAGGCTGTCTAAGATGATGCACCAGGCAGGCAAATCACTGTGTGATCTGCAGACCCATCACAAACCCAGCTATCTATGACTCTAATTATCAATTGCCAACTACCTGCTCTCAGAGGAGTATCCTCAGTGTGAGAGGATATCTGTTTGTTCCACAGGGGCCCTTTGTAAACGAATCATTTCCTTCTCTGGCATTCTCCTCCTCCACAACAGCAAATAAGCTGTTGCCTGATGCTTCTGTCATGTCCTTGAAGGGCTCAGCCTCTAACTCCTCTACCTAAGTGATCTAGTTTTTAACTGTTTTTAAAAATGAGCCTAAAACTGAAACATTAAACTTGAGCTGAGGCTTACTAACATGCTTTGACAAAGAAATAAAGAAGTGGTACTTATCCCCTCCTCATACAGCTGCATACCCTCCAATATGTCTCTGATGAAAATAGGGTTGTTGTTATTATACTTCACCCATCTGACTGGCTTGTCCCAGCTACTCCAGGCGGCTTCCAACATACCGTATCCCCCCCCTAGTTTTTAGGGGGGGGGAAATAAAGGGGAAAAAATATCCCCCCCCCCCAGGCACAGGGCTGGGGCGGGGGAAGCCCAAGCTTCCCCAACCCCAGCCCCCAGAACAGGCTGCTCTCTGCAAGCTGTGGGAGCCCTCCCATGGCTTGCGGAGAGCTACCCGAAGTCCGGGCGCGACTGCTCAGCGCGCCCAGGCTTCGGGATAGAGGCAGCTCTGCACAAGCCATGGGAGCCCGGCGGGAACTCCTGTGGGCTCCCCAGGCTTGCGGATAGCTTCCTGAACCCTGGAGAGTGAGAGGGGTCGGTGTGACCAACCCCCCTCGCGTCCTATAGGGCAAAAAATACGGTATGTAAAAATATAATAAAACATTAAGTATTTTAAAACTTCCTCATATAGGACTGCTTTCAGATGTCTTCTAATGGGTTTGCATATCTCCTTGGTTCGGGCATTGGATAACTCAATACCCTCCAACATTTCTCCAATGAAAATGGAGGCATCCTACCATACCCTCCAACATTTTCTGTTGAAAATAGGGACGTCCTAAGGAAAAGCAGGAAATTCTGGGATCAAAACAAACCGGGATGGCTTCTGTAAATCGGGACTGTGCCTGGAAAACAGGAATACTTGGAAGGTCTACAACTGCCTAACCTAATGGTTACTTTGATGCTTTGTTAGCTGGGCATTTGTTCATAGAGTTTCACTGTTAACTGGAGGAAGTAGTTAACAGAGACTGGGGTACCTTTGCTGCCTCTGGTACATGTCTGCTGTGCAATTTATTTTGATTTTGACTTCAGCTTGAACTACAGTTGTTTGGCTTTCTCTTTTCTTTTTTTAAGAAAGGGCATTGTCAGGGACCTGCAATCAGGTCAGAGGCGAAAGGGCAGTTGTGTTATAGGGAACCTCCGAAGATCTTGCGAAGCAGCTTCTCCTCCGGCGAGGAGGAAAACCCCACCTCCAGTGGAGAGGAGGTGGTGGGACCAGTTGATGCTAGGGCTGAGCCTCAATGCCAAGCTGAGCAAACCGGAGAGGAGGGAAGTACCCTTTTGCCAGCGCCCACTCTGCGCAGTAGGTTTCGGTGCAAGGAGGGGAGGAGAAGGCTGGGGGTCACGCGACTGTTATGCTGGGGGGGCGGGTATAAGGACTGCCCACTCCCAGATTCTGCTAGCGATTGAGCCGGACATGAACTTGCGACTCTCTGCACTGTAAATAGTTTGCACTAATAATAAAGCCTGGAAAACACAGGTCAGTCTTGCCTGTTTGCTCTCGAGCAACCACACCACCACCTGACAGGCATGATAAACAAAATAATTTGAACTTGAATCAAACCTTCTGTTAAATGCTAAACCCACTGCATGTATAAAAAAATGTTTTCTTTACCATTGCTTGATATCTCTAAGTATGACTTTATGGTGAAATCAGAAGCAAGTTTAAGTTGTGGGAATACACTGGCGTATAGGAAACTGGTTTAAACAGCGTCAGGCCCATTGGTCCATCCAGCTTAGACTGTCAGTGGCTCTCCAAGGTTCTCCAAGCCCTACCAGGAGATGTCAAGGGCCTGGTACCTTTGGCATGCAAGGCAGATGCTCTGACCCTGAGCTTCAGCCCTTCCCTGGTGCTCATTCTGCCTGCTGTAAGGTGACCAATAATTTGCAGTCAATCAGCCAAAGCAACATAAAAGCTTCTTGGTAGATAAACGTGAGAAGTAAACAAAAACTCACTGAAAAAGAAATCATACTTGTTCCTATAAAGGGTGACCAGCCATCACCGGCAATATAAGCACCACAGAATGGTTAGTCACACTGATGGCAAAGAGGCAAGTGAACTTCATTGCCAGCTTTTAAAAGACATTTTGACCTCAAGCATGGCAGGAGCTATACCATCCCCAGTGTACTGCAGACCCTAATAGTGTCCCTATTTTCCAGGGACAGGGACAGATTTACAGAAGCCATCCCAGTTTCTGATTTGATCCTGGAATGTGCTTCATTTCCTTAAGACGTCCCTATTTTCATCAGAGAAAAGTTGGGATGTCCCTATTTTCATTGGAGAAATGTTGGAGGCTATGGTATTGCTAGGGGAGTGGTGTTTTACAAACTGGGTGGGTCAATTTTCTTCATATTTTAGTTCCAGTTATATGACATAATGGCCTGCAATTTTAGGCTTCTGTCAGATGGTGACTCATTCTAAGCTCCAGTGAGTTCAACAGAGCTTCAATAACTGTGTAGAGGACTGCAGCCAAACAGAAGAAATCTATCTTATAGATAGATTCACTATCTTATAGATAGATTCACCGTGTTCACTTGGGCTAACTCCCAGGTAGGTGAATACAGTAGTTCTCAAGAACAAGAAAGCCCACCAAGGTTCACCCAATAAAATAGTCTCAACTTGAAGTCATTCCCTTGTGTACCTTCCTTCTGCATTCACATCCTATTTAGATTTGGGGGGCAGGGAACCCGTGGCTTTCTAAATGCTGCCAGACTACAACACCCATATAAATGTTGGCCATGCTGGATGCAGCTGATGAGATTTGGAGTCCAACAATATCTAGTGAACTGCAAGTTCCTCCCCTGTGCTTTAAGGCCTAAGGAGATGTGTTATTTGCACAACCACATGAACTGATGCTGGGTTTTTTCTTTAAAGGGAGAGCAGCCGACATGATTGTCACTGCTGCCAGTTCATTACCATCTCATTGTGGCGTAAGCACCCACAGAAATCCTTCCTGCTAGAGGTTAACTTTCCCAATAAATAAACCAGAAATCAGGCCATCTTCATTTATTTATTTACTTCGAAAAGGATGGAGATGCTGTCTTTCAGCTATCGCCCAATCAGCTGGGTACAAGTATTGGAAAGTGAAGATGCATTTCACATGAAATATGTGTCACTTTTTGGGACTCTCCAGCCTTCTGTTCAGACAATCTGGTGATTTTGCTGCAACTTTTTTGGGGGGGATAGCAGGAGTCGATTGTGCCTTCTGGTTCATCTGTTTCTTTCTGCTTCTTTTCAAAGACTTTCCTGCTACTTCCAGTTCTGCCTCGGCTATCTCTCTCCCTGGAGAATGCTTTCTGTATTCTCACTTTCTTTCTGTTTTTTGCTGAAATTATGATAATGGTAAGCTGCCTAGGCATACCACAAGGCTGGTATGAAAGGGAATGGATTTACAATAGAAAACAATTAAAATATGGATTAGATGAGATCTGCTGCTGAAATCTTCTCTTGTTTGTTCTGGCCAAACTTCACATTCTCTGTGAGCCTCCTCAGGGCAAACTTCATTAAAAGGTAGAGAGGGGAAATCACCTTTGTGCTTATCATGTCAAATTCATTTAATGGTCAAGTTTTACTTGTTCTCCATTGTGTGTGACAGAATGTGACCGAGATGTAGAAATCTGCTTCTATTAAACACACTTCATTTGCAACGTGTTAGCCAAATTGTTGCATCATTGTTGGTTGTTCCCATTGCTCTGTTCTAGTTGTGTTGTGTGAACTCATGCAACAGACATTCCCAGCCTTACTTGGAGATGTTGGGAACTGCAGACCCCCGCCCACTGAAAGTGTCCCTATTTTCCAGGGACAGTTCCAGATTTACAGAAATCATCCCGGTTTCCGATTTGATGTCGGATTCGCCCATTTTCCCTTAGGACGTCCCTATTTTCCTCAAATAAACGTTGGTGGGTGTGGTAGGACATCCCTATTTACATCAGATAAATGTTGGAGGGTATGGAGCCATGCGACCCCTTTAGATGACATCTGAAGGCAGGGAAGTTTTTAAATGTTTAATGTTTTATTATGTTTTTATACTGTATATGTTGGAAGCCGCCCAGAGTGGCTGGAATGCTGCTGCTGCTGCTGCTACTACTACTACTACTACTACTATTACAATTATTTTGATGATGCTAAATAGGACATCCCAATTTCCATCAGAGAAATGTTCAACCTGGGGTAATATGCATGCAAGGCAGATACTGTTCCACTGAGCTAAGTCCCTTCTCCAGAAAAGCAGAAGAACTGCAATCAATCATGGTTGCCCTGGCAAGCATACTTGTTACAGTATATGTGCTTGGGAACATATGCTTGTCACATTTAGGCCTTTTGAAGTGTCCGTGTACAATACATAATGGGATAACATTGACCCAAGTCAATGAGCAAAAGCAAACATACAAGCAATCCTCTCACCTACCCACATTCTGATTCTTTGTCATCGTCCTTCAGAAACAGCCTGGGTGTCATCTGGTCGTATTCCATGGTGCAGATTGCAGTCTCTGTGCTCGCAATAAGACATTAATAATAACCACTTTCGTGTAACACTCCCTCCCCTTCAGAAACGCAGAGGAGGATAAAATAAACAATAATTCTGTCTGCTTAAAAAAAAAAAATGTTCCCCACAGATACCTGGCTGACAAGCCTCACGAGCACCACTTGGGTATTACTCTGTGTGTTAAAGAATGTGCTGCCCACAGGCATCTTGTGTGAAGCCAATTATATAAAGTATAAGAATATTCTGTGTTGGGATCTGTAAATGATTAAAAACTGGCCGTGCGGAATTGTTTCTGAAAATGTATTTGCAGATGTACAAGAAACAGTGCCAGGGAAGGGGGGGGGACCTGACTCCCTCAGAATATGCAATGGATTTCTTTTGAAAATGCAATGTGCAACTCAAAGAAAGTGGGAAAGTATTCGATGTCCATATGGAAAAAGACAAAAGAGGCAATATATTTATCCCGTCGTGTGGTTTTTTTTTCCCAAGTTGTGGAATGTCTCAAGAGTAAATCCTAACCCAGTTTGTAAGCCTGTTTTGTACAGCTTTAAGTAATAAGCACTGGATATGCTTTCTGCCACAACAGCGGCGTGGATTATTATCAGGATGGAATATTATAAATCTAAATAATAAATTGATTTCCCCCACCCCCTACACTGCATACACTAGTAATTCTCTTGCGGAACTATTAAGGAAGGGAGAAGCAAATGAGAAAGATGTAATAGTGAAGAAGGAATAAAGTGAAGCCCCCTAGACCCCAATCCATAAGTTGCACCATTTGTAAAAGGCTTGCTGGAAAAGCAACAGAAAAAAGACTTTGTGCTCATATCCTGCTTGCAGGTTTCCCACAGGCCTCTGTCTGGCCACTGTGAGACCAGGATGCCAGTCTGGATGGCCTAATCCAGCTCTTCTTATGTTCTAGGATAAGAGTTGCCCAGATGCACTGCTTGGTCAAATGAACATCTAGGACAGGAGTATCAGGTCAAATCACCAAGTATTATCAGCTAGACCAGGGTTCTTCAACCTTTGGCCTCCAGATGTTGGGGTACAACTCCATCATCCCTGACCATTGGTTAAGTTGGCTGGATATGATGTGAGTTATAATCCAACATTTGGGGACCCACAATCAGAAAATACTGAATTAAACTACATGGGCAAACCGCATGATGTCGGAAATATAATTAGAATCTAGCACCACTTTCCCAGCTCACACTTCTGTGTGCATAGACCCAGTTAGACTGGTAGCAAATAATTCATCGTTTCTGAAGGAAGCAATTGGACAGTTTGTGTCTACGGGCATGGGAGGAGGTAGAATCACATAGCCCTAGGGCTGAAAACAGTGGGAAGAGGGTACTGTTACAGGGATACAAAGTGGCAGGGAATCTGGAGGCTGGTCGGCTGAAGGAAAGAGTAGGCCATGGAGCGAGAAAGGAGCCACTGGGAAAGAAGGAACTGATGAGATAGGAAGTTTATGAAGAGAGGGAATTATGAGAATGTTGAATGGGGAAAGCCTCACAGAAGGCGTATAATGTTGACGATGAAAAATGTTGGTCAAATGGGGAGGATTATGGGTTGCTTGTGTTAATACCTTAGTATTTGCATGCAGAAGGTCCCAGGTTCACTCCATGGCATCTCCAAGGAGAACTGGGACTATTTCCTGTTTGAAATCCCAGAGAGCCACTGCCAGTTTTTGTCAACAGTACTGAGGTACATGGACCAGTGGTCTGCTTCTCGTGTTCCAATGTAATAGGAAAAGGTGCCTGAATGGAATCAGAGTAGCTGAAGGATTCAGAAGGTAGTAAAAAGGAGCCCTGAAGAGTAGGGACCTGAGGAATGGAGGGATGGAAGAAGCATGGAGCTGAAGCAATGAAATGGCACAGCTGTCATTATATAATATATAAAGGAAGACACAGATAATGAGAATTAGATGAAAGTGGGATGGAGGGAAACCCACACAGTTTAAGGACAGGAGGGACTGAAATGTGTACCCAAAGGAGCTGTGGAGACTGAGGAACTGTGAGGAACAGAAGTGAAAGAAGCAGCAGTGCAGTGCTGGTGTGGGGAAGGAGTTTGGTGTCGCACACATATTTTCTCAGGTATTTGGCTGCACGTCTCTAGTAAGAAAACAGTTTTTGAAGGTGCGAATTAAAACCACAGGAACTGAACGAATGCCTGTTCCAGATGAAGAGTATCCCTATAGCAGGCTTCCAATAACACTTTTTTTTTTGTCCTGCTTTTGGCACAAAGTGAAATTGTGCATCACTGTTGTTTCATGTTTTATTAAATGGCTGTTGATTATTCCCTGGGTACTTTAACAGTTAATGCCCCTTTAGTCATTTCCCCTCCCTGCAATGCACACAATGCCATAAAGTAAATAGCACTCCTGTGATAAACAGAAAGTGGCACGGTGCCAAAGCGGGGCTCTTCCTTCCCACAGCATTTTCCAGCAATTCTCAAAGGGGACTTGAAATGACATTAAGAGTTAGTGTAATGACAAGGCTCATCAATCCAACTTTCTGCATAATGTATGCCACCATGTATCTTTGGATCAATCTCAGTCCCATGTAAACTGAAAGAGGGTGGGAGGACAGGGAATAAAATGGTTTGTTGATTTTTGTCCTGTTGACAAAGCTTTCTGAGGTAAAAGTGAAAAAATGGAAGGAAAAGATGAGAAAGGGAGCGCTGCTGGAATGGAAGGGAGGGCAAATGAACAAATGTAACATAATGCCCCAATGGGCTGAGTAAAAACAGCTTCCCTAAATTCTTTCTTCTATTCATAGGTGGTGAAAATTGAGAGGTCATTAGCCAAATTATGTCCAGCGAGGGACAGAATTTTTTTAACACGCGCCCTTCCATTGCTGCAAACAGAAATTCTCAGAAAATTTCTGATAAATTTGGTTCATTTAATGCTGAATTGAACTATATTGGTACTTTATACTAGTGGGTGAAGGATAAGGTTGTCATATGTCCCATTGCTTCCTTCAACAACAGTAGAATGATATTAAATGATAATTAAAATTGGATCAACAGTTGTGCCTGACATTCTCCACCCTGTTCATGAGTGTCAAAACTGGGAAAGTCATATTGATGAAGGTTTTCTGAGGTGGGGAGGGAACTGAATTCACCAATAGATCAAGAGGAACTTATTTTTTTTATTAAAAAAAGAGCAGGCTGTTGGGTCATCTCCAAAAATGTAACTGAATATTTCTATGTGTGAAGTTTTGGACCAAGGCTAGAAACATACTTGGCTCTACAGGCTGTAAAGCTGTGTAGATAGGTTGGGTATCTGATCCTTATAGGTAAAGGTAAAGGGACCCCTGACCATTAGGTCCAGTCGTGACCAACTCTGGGGTTGCGGCACTCATCTCGCTTTATTGGCCAAGGGAGCCAGTGTACAGCTTCCGGGTCATGTGGCCAGCATGACTAAGTCGCTTCTGGTGAACCAGAGCAGTGCACAGAAATGCCATTTACTTTCCCGCCAGAGTGGTACCTATTTATCTACTTGCACTTTGACATGCTTTCGAACAGCTAGGTTGGCAGGAGCAGCGACTGAGCAACGGGAGCTCACCCCGTTGTGGGGATTTGAACCGCCGACCTTCTGATCGGCAAGTCCTAGGCTCTGTGTTTTAACCCACAGTGCCCTCCCCTCAAACATAGCCAAATTTACTTCTGTGTAGACATGCATGGAATTGTGCTGTAAGCTGATATAAACTGAAGACGAGGCATCTTGTGTTTTAGAAAAACCATAATGAAAAAGCAGGAGTTAACATCCCTAGCAATTCTTTCTTCATGTTTGATGGGAAAGCACGGATTAGAGTAGAGGTTTTTGGCTGGTTTTGTCATGAAGCAAATAAAATTTATTTGTAGAATGAAGGGCAAATCATTTCACATCTTCTGTTGCAACAGAGGTGGTGTATTTCTTTTTGGGGAGCATTGGTTGTTGGTTCGGGGGGGTTGGTTGTTGTTGTTTTCAATTTTACTCCTTGTTCAAATTTCATTTTGCTGCATGATCTCAGTAGTAATTTGAAAATGTGCTTTGGGGGGTGGGGGACCTTTGAGGAAGGACTCGGTACCAATGTTCAAAACATTTATCCAGACAACTGGGAGCGGTCTGCAGTCACAATAAGGAAGTTTTTCTCTCATGATTCCTTTGGATTGTTTTGTTCCAGACAAGCCAGGCTTACAGCCAAACTTAATCTGGCAGGATATATGCTGTCTGCCTAATGCCTCATATTTCTCCATGCTGCTTCTTTCTTAATAAGCATTTTATCAGAAAGTACCATAGGCTGTACCACAATAAATACAACTGCAGATACCAGGTGAGGCTCATGAGATTGCGGAGGGATGGGGCGAGTGATATCAGCAGGGCCTCCAAAGTTGGGTGACTTAACCATTCCTTTGCACATGCTCATACATAGAACCATGTCTCATTCCCATATGCATTGAAAGAATGCTACTCCATTCTACTCCATATTATAATGATGGAGCCAAACAAGCACTTTTGCTCTGCCAACTGAAACGAAGAGCTGGTGCTGGTTTTCAAAGGTCAAATAATGTGAGCTGTTAGGCAATTAAGAAGATGCAGCCAGTTCAGAGAGGAATCTAGGTTTCCCCAAGTAAGCCTTTAACTTCTCACTCCAGACTGTTCAAGTGAGGTCAGTTATGGACAAGCCTGCCGCGTCACCCCCTTGTTAAGGTTCGCTTTCAAATGATATTATCTGGAGAGGGAGATATGAGGTAGGTAGTCCCACTGGGGCTATTCAGGAAGACCTGTCAGTAATTCCTACGTCTCCCTACCAGACAGGGCAGCAAGTTCTGAACTGTGGCGACATTAAGAGTCTCTTGTCATTCGCTGCTGAACAGAGATGAACTGATGATTACTGGTGCCCATTGGGGCTTGGAGGGCTGGGAGACCAACAGCAGCCAGCTAGTCATTTTATCCCCTCTTCCCTGCTGAGTTCTACAAAGGTAACATTGAGACTAAGAAGGAAGCTGTTGCAGGCAGTACCACCCCCTAAGTAAAAGGATAGGTGAGGACTGGCTGAGGGCATGCTGAGTGTGGTATGGCAGTGCCCCATTCACTCTAAGGGACCAGCCTCCTCTATGATCTTCTTATGTCTCCAGGCTCCAGGTAGTTTCAATGAGTAGAAGAGGTGGCCGATGCATTCAGGGACATATGATTGTTTATGAGTTATTTTGCTGAATGGTTAAGTTTACTAAATTTCTGAAGACAGCGGGAAAATATATATTAGGCCCCCAACAATGGGAAACCCAAAGCAAACTAGCAGCAACAGCCGACTACCACCATTTTTCTGGAACATATTTTACCCCTTATTTATGTGAGGCCAATCGCTGGCTTCTGAATCAAATTGCAGCCTCTTTGGAATGCGGGAAATCTCTTTTGTTCATTTCCTCAGATGGGTGTCTGTGAGGATGGCATGGCAGGTAGACTTGTGGTGGTTAACTAGGATATCACTCTGCAAGTGTTTTGTGAGGGCATTTAACAGCAGGTGTTATGTGGCTCTCAAGGCAAAATTTACGGTACCCATACCTGCATGTTTTGGAAATAGCAGCTGCAGAGGGGTGAATAGGGAAAACAGCACAGAGCTAGGGTAGCCAGCATTGTTGTGAACTACAACTCCCATCTGTCCAGTGTGGCCAATGGCCAGAGCCAGTTTTAGTTCAGGGACTGCACTGACTGGTAAAGAGGGAAGGATACATGTACTGCACCCACTTTAAGGATCACCTCTGCAGCTACTATTAATATCTCTTTAAAACAAACAAACAAACAAACAAAAACCACAGGAGACATTCCTTGTGGGCCCCATCTAGTTTGGTCCTCAGTCTCTTTCTGTAGACTGGAACTGAAGAAATAACCATTAAAGATCCCAGTAGACCTCGTGCTACATCTCCAGTTTGTACTAGACCTATTCTAATAAAACCCACCTGTTTCTATTGACTAACCTTCAGTATGTTGTGGAATCCATGAAGTCCATGAGGCCTAGAACTCCAGGATTCAGTGCATGTGTCAATAATTTGTGCATATACCAAGAATGAAAGTTGCCATAACAACTCAAATTGAGACTTTGTGCAGTAGTTTATTTGGAGACTGGAAAGATGCCCTCATATTCCAATCCCAACTGTTCCCTACTCCAACAGTGTTAATACTATATGCTTGATACTCTTTGTAAACAATGTTTAATTGGCAAACAATTTGAAGCAGCACAAAGTGCACTCTCTCTCCTCCCCGAAAATTGGATATATGAAATAATGTTCCTTAGATTTATTTTTTTCACAGGATGAGACTCCATCATTCTTCACAGAAGCCACTGGAACCTAATTGCAATGACAGCAGCATCGAGACCGAATTAAACAAAATTATTATTTATTAGCGAGAAACCGTTTGGAGTAGTCAGAATAGCCATGCACATGCAATGTAACAAGTTCTCCAGCAATCCTTAGATATATGTCCCTTTTCATTTGAGACCCAGTGAATTCTCACAGTCCTGGTCAGATCAATGCCCACATAAAGCTGCCTTATACCGAGTCATTGGTGCATCCCAGCTTGGTATGGTTCATTCTCACTTTCAGTGGCTCTCCCAGGTTGCAAACACCACTTACTATATGATCTTTTTAACTGAAGGTGCATGCAAAGCAAATGTTCTGCTGCTGAGCCCCGTCTCCCTCAAATTCTGTCACCATCTCTTGCCTTCTTTGCCAAGAATTGAAGGTAACCAAAGTCTGGTCCTAATCACAACGCCATTGCAGTCTTCCTGGCCTCCCTTCCTTAGAGCTGATCAGAGGTGACCAATGCTTTTTTTTCAGCAGGAGTGTGCCAGAGCACAGTTCCAGCACCTCTCAGGCAAGTGCCATTGCGGGCCACCTCTCAGGCAGGTGCCATTGCTTCTCCCGCCCGCTTCTTGCCTTTATGTATTTCTGAGAAGCCCAAAACAAACATCTCAAGTCAAAACAGAAGCTAGCATGTACAAGTCTACACTTTTTAAAAGGTCTATGACTCCACCTAGCTCCTAGCTGCTTGTAGCCGCGATTGGTCAAGCTGCAGGACAGGGCAAACTCATATTTTCCTTTCCTCATCTCCCTTGTAGTGGTGGTGGGCTTTAAACTTTCCAGCTAGGCCTCTACTGTTGCACACAGACGTGTTTGCATCAGGGCCCTTCTGTGCTGCCCTAGACACCTGCCTGAATCTAAGAGAACAAAGGAGGTGGGGTGCATTTAATTGACCTGCACCAGAACCAGGGGCAATCTCCCCAGCAGCTTGGGAGACAGCATGCCATAGTTTCTAGCACCTCCATGGGCAGTGAACATGGCTGTTGTCAAAGTGGCATCTATTCAGAGCTGCTCGAGTCACCCAATGATTTATTGTAAGAACTTCATGGTGAGTTCCATGAATGGGTGAATTCCAGCACCTATTTTTCTTGGAAAAAAGCACTGGAGATATCTCCTAGTCATTGCAACCAGCCCAATCCCATAAACAGCTCCAGATGCAACTCAACTGGTTTGAGCATTACAACACTTAAGGGTCCTTGGTCTGTGGATCAGAAAGCCACATACAGTGGCACCTCGGGTTAAGTACTTAATTCATTCCGGAGGTCCGTTCTTAACCTAAAACTGTTCTTAACCTGAAGCACCACTTTAGCTAATGGGGCCTCCTGCTGCTGCTGCGCCGCTGGAGCACAATTTCTGTTCTCATCCTGAAGCAAAGTTCTTAACCCAAGGTACTATTTCTGGGTTAGCAGAGTCTGTAACCTGAAGCATAAGTAACCCGAGGTACCACTGTATTTTGGTTTGCTGTGGTGATGGATCAGTGATAGGTCAACCACTGCCGATCAGCTAGGAACATAGGAAGCTGCCTTATACTGAGCCAGACAATTAGTCCATCTAGCTCACAGTAGTGTCTCCTACAGTGACTGGTAGTGTTTCTCCAGGGAGATGCCAAGGATTGAACCTGGGACCTTCTCCATGCAAGGCAGATGTTCTACCACCAAGCTATGGGCCTTCCACAATTGTAGAAGGTTTGGCATGCAGAGACCCTAGCTATGTCTTGGGATTCTTCTAGTTCAGTTGTAAAAAGCTGGACAAGAACAGTGGAGGCAGACCAAAGAGACTGCCATGGCAGGGGCTCTCAGTGACTGCCATAAAATTGTCCCCACCTCTGATTCCCTTCCACCCACTCTGTAATTTCCAAGGCATCTGTCTACAGAACACTTTCCTGTCTGCTGCAGCGTTAGCTGCATGGGCAAAATGGTGTGCTTTTTTTCTTAAAAAGTCACATAGTGGGAGCACCAACCAGGAGAGAAAATGGGGGTGTATGGGCAATGGGGGAAAACATTCAGGTGAATAAAATCTTCAGTTCTTATGCACCAATTAGGAAAAGAGAGGACATGGTAATGCCTGGAGCTGCCTGCTGTCAAGAATAAAGAATTTTAAGCTGGCAAGCTTAGAAGTCCCACAGTTTGCTCTAATGCAGAGTGCATTAGTGCATTGTGTCAAGAAACCATGATTTCTTGCACTCCGGGATTAAAAACTAAAGGTAATGTTTTCATTTCACAGGTCTCTATTTAGATTTTTATACAGCTCCCTATGCCTAAAATTTGACTTCCATCTGAAAATGTTTCATGCTTTCTATGCCTCTTTCTGCTTTAAAAACCCTTTTCACATGGTGTGCTGTTCAGTACAGTAGCTTTCCACATGAAACAAAATGGGGAAGTTTATTAGGAGCAACTTCTTGAAAGTCAATGTGAAGGAAACTTATGGTTTCCATTACAATATTAATTTCAGTGTTTTTGTGTTGCTGTTGTTGTGTTTTCACTTTATGCACACATGTATCAAGGTGATGTACAAAATATAATAAAACAGCTACAAAAACATCAAAAGATGAGTTGAAGTACTATTCCTTCTGTTGGAAAATCTGCAAATTCTTGTCCTAGAAAAAGAAAAATCCTTAGACTGTTGCATAGAAATGACTGTTTTTTTTCTATATGTCTATGTGTCCTATGTTACAGAGAACAGCCTTCCATTTGAAGGCATCCTCCAGTTGAAGGTCTGTCTAGTCCAAGTCCAGTTTAACAGTAAAGGAGCCTTGAAGTTGCCTGTCAACAGTTCACACCACTAGAAGACCAAACAGAGAAGGTCAACAGATCACATGGTTGTAGTCTTCCGCATTGTGGTGAGCTGTGTTGTATTTTGATTTTTGTTTAAAGTATAGTAATTGTTTTGAAATTTGCATCTATACACATAAGTTAGTATATGCAAAATTCAATCTATCTTTTCTGGAAAGATTTGCAAGTAGGAAATGAACTCTCCAGCTAGTCTATGCATCTTGTAGGCACAGTTCTAGCAATGAGTTGTACAAGGAGCAACTAGGATTACAGTTCCTGCTCATAGACCAAAAAAACTAAAGACACAGCTTAGAAATTAGCCTTATACATTGCGGGGAGGGATTTGACACAACCCTCTTCATGCCCAGCCCTGGCAATTTAGAAATGACTGCTATGGCCATGATTCTGAGTGCTGTAGCATTACTGCTTTAGGAGTGGGATGTGACAAATCCCCTATACATCTACCGATATCGAGCTCCGACTTACCCTTTTTTTGTTTCCAAAGGAAGTCTCTACCTGAAAGAACAATCCCCTTTTGCGAGCAACATTTATAATATACTCTGCTGTCAAAAGCAGTTACGATCTGGACAACATTGCCCAGCACAAATTCACTGTGAGGTTTGGTTATAGGAGGAAATAATTAATTTCAATGAAGCAAAACACCTACTAAGGACAAGTAGTTAATATTCCCCAAAATTCCACTTAGTATTCTAATAAGAAATTATATTGGCTCCCTGGTGTGTTCTTGTAAGAAACACTTCTGTCCCCTTTGAATGTTCGCATCTATATTGATTTATGGAGCAAGTACATGGAACTACAAAGAAGAGTAAAAGAAATTGGGTTTTGCTGTTGGAAGCATTATTTTGTCCATATGTGTGTGTCTGTGAATGGGAGGAGAATCGAGATGTGCTTTTCAACAAGATGGTTTATTGATTGTCATAGATTATTTTCCCCATGATTTGGATGTGCCTGAATCAAGCCTTGCAGGATGTTATGTATATCAGTAATTAGGAAGTGTCCCAGATTCACAAGAAATCAAAACTGCTTTGCATTTTTGTTTCTCTAGGGGAAGATTCTTTAAGCAATTCTTGAGAACCTAGCAATTTGGAAAATAAAAACAAAATGGCATTAATGGCTATATTTAGTTGCTCTATTTCCAATTTAATGATTTTATAAGTAGAGGGAGATATTGTTAATATAGTGAAGGTCGGAGGCAGAGTCCCTCTGACACCAGTGATTGTCAGCACAGTATTTTAAAACATCTTTAAATACAGAAGCAGATGCATTTCTACATTTACATGAAACTCTAGGAGAGGTCACTGCGGGGTATGGAGTTCACCGGGGGGTATGCATATCAATATGCAGATTGCATGCAGATCTGTGTCTCCTGACCATCTGAGTCTGAGGAGACTGAGAAAGTCCTTCATCAGTGTTTGAGGTCAATGGTAGTCACTGGATGTGGGTAAACAAACTGGACAAATAAATTCTGGACATGACAGGAGTGCTCCTGGTCAAAGGCCTCCTGGCCCAGAGATAGAAGGTCAGCATAGTTTAAATGCACTCCACCCCCTTGAGAGATTAGGCTCACAATTGGGTGGTGCTTTTAAACCCAGCTTTGCTCCTAGAGGTCATAGTGACAGCTATAGCCAGCTTGATTTGAGTGCCAACTGTGATTGGCCTTGTAAGTCACATGCATCGTTACACATAAGTTGGATTACTTAATGTGCTTTGTTTGGGGGTGCTCTTTAAGTCTGTTCAGAAACTTTACTTAGCCCAGATTACCACTCCTAATATCTTAAATTTAACAATTATTTTACTCCCTTCTTACATCACCTGTACTGATTGGCATCTCATTTCTGAACACAATTAAAGGTGCTGGTTAAAGCCTTAGTAAAGGGTGGGCAGAAGACAATTAAGGGTCTGTTGGAATATCTGCCATTGATTTGAAGTAAATCAGTATGGATCGCTAAGTCTCAACTGTTCAACAATGACAACAACCAGTGCTTTTTTCTGGGGGTACATATACCCCTAAACATTTTGTGAATTTATGTTTGGCCTCATTGAGGGGCAGTAATTCAATATGAGTAGGAAAATGAGAGTACCCCTAAATATTTTTTTTTTTGGGGGGAGCACTGACAACAACAAAATAGCTCTCTCCCTCAAGGTGCAAATAAGTAAATTAATAAAACACTGTTGAAATGAATAAAGCTGGGAAAACTCATGAGTGAATTTTTGTGTAGAACTGTGAATTCAGTTTTATACTTGTGCTTAGATCAGGTTTCTGGCCTCAGAGGATGGGATTCAGGTCTGCTCATGCAATGGGACCTTCCCCTCCGCTCCTCCTTTTGCATATGCATACCCACATAATCTGCTCTGGAGGGTTGAGGAAACCCCAGAACATGTTTAGAGGGCATGTGGAGGGGGATAGGAGAGGATAGAAATGTATCATTGAGCAAGCAGACCTCATTCCCTGCACCTATACCCCACTTAGCACTACACTGAATTGCACCCAGAATTTTTTAATTCTAATAATATGTTTTTTTCACCAAGTTCCTACATCTACCCACCTCTGCCCTCAATTTGTGGTGTGGAACTTCTGAGCCAGTTTACCCGCTAATGCTGTCTGATGGGAGCCTTCTTGTGTGTGCCATCACCTTATAAGGTGCAGCTGGTGACAACATGGGAGGGGACCTTTGGAAATCCCTCCCAATGGAAGACAGTCACACTGTCTTTTTCTTCACCTGTATTTTGTCACCAACTGGAAGCTTGTAACCAATAAACTCTTTGTTTTTCCACTGCTTATTTCCCTTATAAAAAGGTAAAGGGACCCCTGACCAGTAGGTCCAGTCGTGACCGCCTCTGGGGTTGCTGCGCTCATCTCGCTTTATTGGTCGAGGGAGCCGGCATACAGCTTCGAGGTCATGTGGCCAGCATGACTAAGCTGCTTCTGGCGAACCAGAGCAGCTCACGGAAATGCCGTTTACCTTCCCGCTGGAGCAGTACCTATTTATCTACTTGCACTTTGATGTGCTTTCGAACTGCTAGGTTGGCAGGAGCTGGGACTGAGCAAAGGGAGCTTACCCCGTCACAGGGATTCGAACCGCCGACCTTCTGATCGGCAAGTCCTAGACTCTGTGGTTTAACCCACAGTGCCACCCGCGTCCCTTATTTCCCTTATAGCTCTGCTCAATCACTGAGGTCTTTCGGGGAGCCACTGTTAGTCATCCTCCATGAGTCAGTTGCACATTTCATATCCCCCAAAAGACATGTGTTCACTATTGTGGGCCCAATTTTGTGGTATGCCCTTTTGGTTCAGATTGGAAAGGCCCCCTGATGGCACTTACTGAAGACTTAATTGAGCTCTGATTATATAGTTTTAACTCATTTTTAATCTTATTATATTGAGCTTCTTATACAAATTGTACAAATTGTTGGACTAAATAGATGATGGTAGTAGTAGTAGTAGTAGTAGTAGTAATTTATTTGTACCCCTCCCATCTGAGTGGGTTGCCCCAGCCACTCTGGGTGGCTTCCAGCATAAAGACATAATTAAAATTAAACCTTAAAAAGCTTCCTTATACAGGACTGTCCTCAGATATTTCCTAAATATTATATACCGGTAATTACTCATCTCCTTAACATCTGATAGGAAGGCATTCCAGTCATGGAGTGTGCCCAGTTGCAATGTGGTTGTGGTGCCCATGACCATTTCTCCAGTTTTCAGATGTGACCATGGGCCCAAAAAAGTTTGGTGACCTTGTCTTTGGACGTATATTGGATGCGGGGGAATACCACATCTGGAAAATTTGAGGACAGGCAGGCAGGAAGTCTGCATTAATGGCATCGTAGGACAGGGATGTCATGGTAGACAATCCTTTCAAAATTCCAGCTTCTAAGTATAAACTCTGTAAAAAAAGAAAAGAAGAACAATCTCTTGAGAGGACGTTAGGCAGATGCTGTACATTAAAAAAAACCAACTGATTTGTAACACTGAGTCAAAACTAAGGGACTCAGAATAGTTTCACCCACGTTGACTCCCACAACAGGAATAGTTGCTTCTTAGTCATATGCCCAATGAAATAAAAGAGTGGCAAATACATCTTTCTTTTCCATATATTGAACTACCAGTAGCTAGATCCTTGGCTGAAATATTGTCTCTGCCTTGAACATTGCCTCTGCCTTGAACTCAGTTTTGATGGCCTTAGGAATTCCACATGGTCCCTGTGTCAAACTGGCACCAATAGAAGCTTACCTAGATATGCAAAGAGCAGCTTAAGTGAGGCAATTATTGCCACGACTGGGGCAGCTTCTCTTTCACCACAGTCCTGAGGTGGCTCAGGTTTCCTGTGAAGCCGCTATTTATATAACAAAAACATGTATGCTAATTGCATTCAGTTTCACCACTACTGTAGTTGCCCTCCACCAGCAACATGGGGGCAATTTAATTTGCAGGGTTCCTGTAAGACATGGGTAGGGAACCTTAGACCCAGATACAACCTCTAGGTCTCTCTATATGGCTCCCAGGACTCTACTTAGCTCACGTCACTATCCCAGGCCACATCTTTCAATGAACCTCCTCTGAAAAAGTTTCCTTGCCCTGAAGGCAGGAGGGAGGGATTCTGCCCTTTGTGGACTTCTCTTTGTTTCTTTCTGCTACTGGGTCCCAAGCATTCTCTCTAAAACTTTCCAGTCTTCCAGCTCTCTTAAACTGTTCCAAACCTTTCTCTCTCTTGTAGCTGTACGAGTCTTAACTTATTGCTATCCTATTGTCCACTTTGACCTACATACTATATTTTCACTTCTTCTAACGTTTTAGCAAATCGGAAGAGAAGACAGTAGAGTTACTATTTTGGCTTAATTGCCATGTTCCTGGGCTGAATCATTGACCCCTCTTTACACTTTTGACCCTCTTATGCAGAACTTCTCTTTTTGTACTTTAAACCTTCCTGTGCACTTTTGTCCCTCCTGTGCAGAACGGTAACAATTTTACAACTCAGAACCAAACACAAAATGGCTTAGAGTCCTAATTCTTCAGATTTGGTCATGTGGAATGTCACAGCGGTGTGGGCAAGTGTGTGCTTTGTACTCACTGTGTAGCAGAACCTTCTGTTCCACCTACAATAACCCTATGATAATAGCTTCTTATTGACTTTTCTGGCAATAATAACCTTAATTCCCAGGCTTTTAAAAATTCTAAATTGTAATTAAAAAAAAATAGTTGCCCTTTCTTTTAAATTTAGTCTCCTAAGTTGTACGAGGAAGCCACAAAAGCAACATTATCTAAACCAATATAGAAAAGATGGAAGAAAAGTAGAGTTTCCTTTACAGAATCCTTTAAATGTCTTTTTTGCTACAGATGCCACAACATGATTCACAGGATGGTATAACCAACATGGTATAAATCTCATAAAGAAAATGCTTCTCCTAAAGATGACAGGACTTTTAATTGTGTTTATAAAATCATTCAATTTTTGGAGTGAAATGTATCCACCCCCCCCCCCCATTTTCATGAGATGCTTTTATGGAGAAGGGCATGGAGAGACAGTGGCTTAGAAGGTACATCAGTTTAGGGTAAGTGCAATATTGCAAAATATCAAATGTTGGCAAGAGGAAGATGCAGGGCACAACACAATTTTCTCGTAGTCTTCCAAGTCAGCTATCCCTTGAAGGGACAGCCGCTCCTTACTCTTACGAGGTTCCCCTTGCATTCAGTGGCTTGACGGGTCTGTGTCAAGGGTGAGAGTGATTTGGTGCAACGGAGGCTCACATATTGTTTCCCACTTCACTGGAGTAAGCAGACAGGAAAGGTAGAGCCTACAAGTGCTGTGGAGCCACAGTGCTGTGGAATGAGACATGCTAGTCTACTATAGGCAACTAACTGTAGTAGAAGTGGAAATTATTACCATATAATATGGTTTTCTCCATAGTGGTTTCCCAACTGTGGAATGCCTCTCTGGTGAGGTACATCTATCTCCCTCATTATTAACTTTAACAAACATTCCTGTTTTCCCAGGTTTTCGGTAGCTGAAAGCTACTCTTCCTGGGAACGTTGAAATTATTGGCTGTGAGGGTATGTGACTGGGTTTTGGTTTGTTTGTTTGTTTTAAATGTCTCCTTTGGGAGGTAGACTGAAAGAGAAATTAAGTAAGTGAGTAAGGGAAGTTGACTTTCCTAAACTGCTAATTGTTGTATGTGCTAAATTCTGGCTTCATTTGATTGGCCTCAGTTGAACAAAGCCCACAAAGTATAGACAGTCAGAGTGTGCAATAGAGTACTGCTTGCCCTAGAATACAAAGAAAACCTCTTCCCAACTAGTTCCATGTGCTCAGTAAGCTTTCGGACATGTTCCTTGAAAAGCAACTCTTCTTTGGCAGTGATAAAGGTAGTTCCAAAACACATTAGGGAAGTCGTCAGTCCTTGCAGCTGGATTTCTCTGTGTTTTTCACTCCCTCTGCAGATTTGTACAATCTTAGATCCGCTTACACTTTTTGTCTCTGAGCCACACCCCATCAGTTTGTCCTTCTACGTTTCTGATGCCTATTCCACTCCTATTATAATGGTACCAAGTCTTTGTTTGTTTGTTTGTTTTGTTTAGCTCTCTAGAGGCCAAATCACTTTTTGTGACAGTATTATCAGATGCTTAGATATTATCAGATGGAGAGACATTATGTTATACACTGCATAGGTTTCCCATGTCAAAAATGTATTTTTAAAATAAGGGACTATCCTCAATGCAAAACTAGGATTCAAACAGCAATTCTACATAGCCATGGGAAGGGATGAGCATTGCAGCTGGTCCTGTTGCTTGGAATTTTGCAACGTCTTTTCAGTTCATCTGCTTTTTCCAGTATTAGTCAGTATTGAAATGCAGCATTAGAGTCCAAATTTAAAGGTGTAGCTGAGTTCAGTTTCCAAAGAGTGGCATTTTGGGAGTGAGGTTTCAGTTGAAATGTACACAAAACATCTACACAAAACATACCCTATGTTTATCAATGCAAAAATGGCTCACTGCTATTTTGTTGTAATTTGGGCCAGCACACCCATGAGACAAAGTGAGGTGACTGCCTCAGGCAGCAGATCCCAATGTCAATCTTTCTTCCCCAGTTGTTCTTGAAGCAAATCTTCCTTCACTGCTTCTTCCATGGAGAGAAGGTGCAGTGCCATTTTGGGGACTGTGTCACGGGCCAAAAGGTATTGGGATGGCCCTGGTTGCAATTGTCCCATTCCCTTCACTTTAAGATCTTTCAAGTTTAATTCCGCTCTGCCACAAAGCCGAACTTCTGCCATGATGAAAATGTACAACCTTGGATGTTTCCTTTCTTATCCAAGTTTTTAACAGCAATATTGCCAGCATCAGATTTCATTTATCCTGGAGCCTAGATTATTGGATTTATTGATCCATTTTAGAGCTAATCGCTCTACTGTGTAATTTAAGGAGATGTGCCATTACTTGTTGTCATGGAATTAATCCTCCCCTCCCTCCCCCACTGCCAAACATCAGGATAAATCCATCTATTGTACACACTACAGTACAGTAATTCCATTTGTAAGGTTGTGTAGCTGGGAGATAAGCCCATCTTCATGCTGTCTGTCAGATTAGAGAACATTTAAGATTTCCTATCTTACTTCAGATGCTGCTCATCAACAATTAGCATTCTGCTCTTCTGAAAAAAAGGACTAACCTCTTAGCCCTCATCTGCAACTGAAACCAAGGTCAAGTACAAGCAACTGGATTTCCTCACCTTCATCCCTGGTTTCTTTGACACCTTTCCCCACTACTTTTTCACTGACCTCACTGTCTAAGTTGTACACTTTAGGGGACAGAAACTGCCTTTTGCTTGTAGTAATCTGTAAATTGGATTACTCTCTTTTGAGTAAAGTGGTTTGCTGACTAGAGCTGTTGGTTTGTTTGGATTTGCTTTGGGGCACTGACTTTTTTTTTAAGACCTCCTAGAGAAGGCATTTGTTTTTCTGAATGTTTGCTGTTGTGATTTCAGTGTTTTTTTTAATGATAAGTTATTCTGAACAAAGAATATGGAATTCAACTTTGTATTATTACAAATATTCCATCTGAGCAGGCATATCAGTGTGTAAGAAAAGTAAGGAAATTAACCAGATCGATTTGGGGGAGGGTGTTTCCCCCCCGGTGGCGTAACATGGGTTGCCAGCATCTGGGGCCATGCAGAGAAGAGATGTGGGGGAGGGAAACAGATGGAGTATGCATGCACATTTAATGCCTAACGGCATGACCCAGGAAATTGCAGCTGCAGATATAAGAAAAGAAAAATTGTTCCATTGTCTGGAGCGGTCATTTCCTGGTTCGCATGGAAAAGCCGTTTTCAGTGGAGACCAGCGACAGAAGCACACAGCTGTATTGAGGCAGCACTGGGTGTTGAACATTTGCGCCCCCTAACAATTTTGCTCCCGGAGAAACCGCCCCTGTGGCACCCCCATGCTACACCACTGCTTTCCCAGCTTCTTGAGTCAAAACACAATGTCCTTATACATCCCATAGGATTCTTCATTGCATGGGGTTGTACTAGATCACCCTTCCGATTCTATGATTCTTTATGATGTACTGGTTGTTTTCCCTATCTCACATTAAGAGTTCATATATTAGCCACTCTTATTTTCCAATTATGCTGTAAAAGCACTACACCAGTTGACGACCCTCAATTCAAAGGCTGTAATCTTGAGAGCAAATTAAAAGGTATGTTGCTAACACACACACAACTATAGTCAGTGTATTATAAATGCAATAAATATTTAAGCAGCTGGCATGAAGCAGATCATTATTGCCTCAAAGAACTTCTTTTTTTATGAAGTGTGATTTATCAGCACTTTAGTTTCTTTAAAGTGAGCATTCATTTGCAGATGACTGCTACTAGTCTCTTCTCCCTAGGTGCAGTGGTTCTAATACTGCAGTCTATAATGATGATGGGGTGTCATTTTTTGCCTACATAAAAACATCCTTGATTACAGCAGGAGAATTGTTGGTACACAGCAAAGATTTCTAGCCACTCACCTTCTGTTAGCCTAAGAGGTGGAAATCATCAGTTCAGAGATGTACCTACCTAATCAACAGTAAAATTAGTTTCCACACACTGTACTGAGCACAGATTCAGCAAGCTGTTTGCCAGAGATTAGGTGAGCATTCCCACCCCTGAAAAGAAAAAGAAAAAACTGGACGCAATTGTAATCTTAACATTCTCTCTGCAGAGCGTAGCTGTAAGCCACGGCGAAATGAATGCTAGCTTTTTGATTGCTTGGTGAATGGCTCCCAGTGCATAAGAGAACTGGTGACATACACATGTAGGCTTGGGCTCAGCAAGCAAACCTCAGGTGAGAAAGAGCCTCTTGATCCTGCAAAGTAAGGCAATGAGTGCATTACACATGGGACCCGCAGCGAAAAATTGTAGTGTGGCATTGCTGTAGTGTTCTAAATAGTCAGACATGCCCTTCTCTAGGACACTCCATTCCATTCTCTTTCCAATCCAGTCAGCATTTAATGATCACTGAACATCTCAGTTCTCATTGGACCATTTTCTTTAGGGAGGTGGGAGCTCTGGGTCTTTTGGAAAGTTTTTCCCCTCCACTTCTGCAAACCTTAGGGTTGTCCTAAGCCTGCTAATGCTTCCCTCTTGTGTAATTATACAGTTTTTGGGTTATGTCTTGAGGAGCACAAAACCCCAAGTTTGGATGTTCTGTGTTAAGGGTTCCAGGTGCATTGAGTTACCATAGCAACACCAGCAAGGTTGAGTGTATGATTTGCTGAGTCATAAACCCTCCCATTGGATCAAAAAATATGCCTGTGTAGAAATGGGTATAATAGTCTCTAGGGTGTTGCTTTCATTATGTCTTGTACTGATGTTGTGCCCTCTCTTGTTTGCTGTCAGGGTGTGACTCTGAATCTGTGAGAGTCAGGGAAAGAGGCTGTGGGTTTTACACAGCAGTGTTAGCTACCATGGGGAGAGTGTTAGTAGATTTTTCTGTACATATGCATCTTCAGAAGCCAGCAGAACTGTATATAGTAAATAGTTTTGGGATTACGCTCCTCCCGAGCTGCAGATATGTGGGATTGTTACATGTCACATGTCTTTTACATTCCAGCACAGATTACTGGAGTCCCGTGAGCAGAACATCCGCTCTGTATTACCTTTGTTTTTCTCTCTCCAAGAAGAATGACAAGGAGAGAGGCCATGTTTTCCTTTGTCCTGATTTATGTATAATAAATGTGTAGTTTAATACAGCCTCCACGCCTTGAACCTGATCTGTTGTGCAGGTTACACTGCTGAGGAAAGGTGTGCTCCTGCTAACTAGATGCTCTGGCTGGCGCCAAGCTGGCTTTCCATCCCACGGTTCCAACAGATAGTCGTGTTTAGCTTTGTCCTGTGTCTGGAGACAATAAACACTTAATTTAATACAGAGTGGATCAGAACCCAAATTACAGATAAAAAGGGAGAGAGCCCAGTGCAACACCGAACAGTTTTTAAAAAACTGCATAGTAACAAGGCTAACAATGTCTTGGGCACCACGCACACCCTCTAGCTTTTACTGTCCATGTGCTGGAACATGTTCCATTCCTTAGTGACATTCACACTCAAAAAAGAAAGGTAGCGATGTGGGAATTTTAAGACCCTATTGTCACTGTATCCTCCAGGTATTTGCCCATCTGTGCAATATTTGACTGGCCAGGACACTTTTAATTCCATTCTGTCAAGGTTCTTTGCAAAAGCAGCTATCCTTCAGAAGTTAGCCTTTATTTTTATTTAGTGTCATGTCAAGAATCTAAAGCACAGTGAGGGTTGTTGCTCCGTGTGTGTGTGTGTGTGTGTGTGTGTGTATTTTGCAGGATAAATAAACAGAATTGATGGATTAATACCGACATAAAATGTACATCTCTCCTATGACGTTTGAGAAGTCTCTAAACTTATTTGGATTTAGGAACTCTGTCCTTGGTGATCTGTGCTTTTCCTGCCAGTAAAATTCCAGTTAGTCTTTGGTCCACACACTAATCCAAGCTTTGGAAGGGTTTTCTCCATTTCCACTTGTAGACTTAAACTCCTGTCAAGTATATTGTTCGTTCTAATTCTTTAGTGCTTATTTATCACTGTGTCCTAGTATAGATAAAATACCTACAGTAGGGGTGGGGATTAAGTAATGTTTCATAGGACTTCAGCCTTTGACATGCTTTCTAAATGAATCTTTGGGATTCGAGGCCAACTGCTTGTGAGAAATTTATGAGTAACAAATAACATGTTTAAAAGCTGTTATTTTGGCCTGTTAGATTTATACTGGTTTTCAAAAGGCCTGGACAATTTTATTGCCTATTACACATTATGGCACCACTTTAGGACACAGCATTATCTAACATTCATTCTTTCATTTCCTTTTCCTTTCCTTCCTTCCTTCCTTTCTTTTTTTTTACAGAGGAGACATGGGAAATACAAGACTGGCATTCATTTTTAATTTCTTTTGTACCAGCATTAAAAAATAAATAAACCCAGTGGGTAGGTAGTCTACTTATAAATTGAATATAATGAGATTTGCAGTTGTTTCTTATTATTTTTAATGGGTTGCATCTAGATGTTTCCCCCACCCATGGGGATGAGAGAAACTCCCCTCACCTCACTTGTCCTCTCCTCCCTCCCCACCCACCCCCAGCAGGATCACTATGTTGGATCAAAACTTCCCCATGGATAGAAGAAACATTTCCATCCACAGAAGGTATAGTTTGGATCCACACCAATTAATTTATTTATCAAATTTCTGACTCATATTTTCTCAGAGAATACTCCCAGTTGCAGAACTCACATGGCAGGAGTGCTTAGAGCTAATGATGTATTATTTTCCTCCTGGATATTTTTTTTAAAAGACTTACACGATTGCAATAGACAAAAACGTGAGTGAAAAGAATGCAATAGTTCTGAACTGACACAAAAGAAAAGTTAAAACCAACAAGCAGATGACTACATTTGGTTTAACAAAATGAATGGCGATAGAATTATGACCCTTCATTTGAAATGAATGATCGGATATTTGCATTTAAGGCTCTTTCCATGATCACAGCTCTAGATGTTCTTTCTGATAGCGTGTTTCCATTCACTCCCTCCTCCCACACCATCCAGGGAGGGAGTGAATTCCACTGAATCTGAAGAACAGTAATAGCTTTAGCTTCTAATTAACTGTAGATTCAGAAATAAATACCAATCTAATAATGTGCAGTTATTTATGATGATTGATTACTGTATTGATAATATAAACATAATTTTCTCAGCCTGCCAAAAAGAAGTTTAATTGCTAAAAGAAAAAATTGAACAGTAAAATATCTTGCAACTTAGCTTGTTAGAACAATGCAATTATTCTGTTGGAAGTCCAATCCATCATGGAAGTTTTCCACAATCTTAGTTCAGTTCATATTCTGAATAAAAAGTTTGGTATGTTGGACAAACAGTAGATCTCACAAAAACAAAAATACAAAAAAAAAAATACACAGAAAGAGACTTGCTCAGAACCTATGAGCTTTTCCCTCTCGTTGACAGAAAGGTCTCAACTCACAGGATTATCATTTCAGAGGTTCCTGAGCTGAATTGGACCACATAGAAGTGGCCACCAAGTGACACAGATTGGAATATAGCCCTTTACAGATGCCCACACTCAGTACATGGGTGTCAAGGACCAGTAGGGTAGCTGTTGTTGGGGGAAGGTCTAAGAATGCCGCTCTGCTGAACCTTATACACAAGGCTAGCAAGTCACACAGATTGCATGTGAATAAAGCAAAGCAAATTGGCTTGACTAGGAATAAACATCCTGTTTTCTCAAAAGCACAAGAAGATCCCTACTTGATCAGGTCAAAGGCCCATCTAATTTAGCATCTGGTTCTCACAGTGGCTAACCAGATACTTATGGGAAGCCCACATGCAAGACCTGAGCACCCATTGTGACCATCCATGAGAGCATGCAGGATGTAGCCTCCATTAAGAAATGAGTGAGTTCTGACTGCTCAGTTCTGTTCTTTTCCTTCTGAGGTCCTCAGTAGGAGGTACCAGTGGAAGGCAGTAGCCGAAGAGTAATACCAAAGGAAGACAGAGGGGAGAAACCTCTGCTTGAACTTTCCTTGCATCTCTTGCTTCTGTTCTCACACCACTCTGACGTGCTTTTATTGCAAGGGTGTTTCTGGTAAGCCACTTGTCCATCTTCGAGTCTCTCACACCTGCTGCTGACCGGGTTCACTAGATCTCCACATGGTCGAGTATTATGGTTTTTTTATGCTGATGAGAGCCCATAAAAGCTAATATGTGCTGTATATAAATGGGATCTTTTTGTTACATTTTATGTGACAGGAAAGGAATGCATGATTCGAAAGGCAATTATCTGAGTGTTTATTTTCATTTTGTAAACAATTACAGGGTTTGGAGGAGGAGGAGGAGGGGGGGAGGTTTCTTGCAGCCCATTGTACATGCCCAGAGCGTTCTTATTTCACTTTTGCCCTTTTTGGAACAATATACAGTCATATCTTGGGTTACAAATGCTGCGGGTTGTGTGTTTTCGGGTTGCAGACCGTGCCGAACCCGGAAGTACTTGAATGGGTTACTTCCGGGTTTCGCATGCGCAGAAGCACAAAATGACATCACATGCATGCGCAGAAGCACTGAATCACATCACGCACATGCGCAGATGCAGCACTTCAGGCTGTGAATGCTGCGGGTTGAGAACGTACCTCCCGCACGGATCACATTCGCAACCAGAGGTATGACTATATATATTACTTGGAGTAATGTAGATTCTGCCAACCTAAATTATATTTATGGGAGGAAATATAGTAAGTAACCAATGCCCCCTTTGTGCAGGGGTGTATATCTGCATACTGTTATTAGTGGTGTATTGTTCATCCCTCTCATACAGGTAAAAAAGTAAAAGTAAAGACCTCTGGATAGTTAAGTCCAGTCAAAGGCGACTATGAGGTGTAGTGCTTATCTCACTTTCAGACCAAGGGAGCTGGCTTTTGTGCACAGACAGCTTTCCAGATTATGTGACCAGCATGACTAAACCGCTCCTAGTGGAACGGAACACTGTGATGGAAACCAGAGAGCATGGAAACGCTGTTCACCTTCCTGCCACAGCGGTGCCTGCAATGGCATGCTTTTGAACTGCTAGGTTGGCAGAAGCTGGGAAAGAGCAACAGGAACTTACCCCGTTGCACAGATTCGAACTGCCGACCTTCTGATCAGCAAGCCCAAGAGGCTCAGTGGTTTAGACCACAGCACCACCAGCTTCCCTTTCTCTAATACAGAAATAACCAACATGGTAGTGTTGGACCCCAAAACTCATTAGCCCCAGCCAGCATTGCCAGCAGTCAGGGATGATGGGAACTGCAGTCCAGCAACATCTGGAATACACCATGTTGTCTACTCTTGGTCTAATAGATCACTGATAAGCCTCCAGATGGATGAGCAACAAAACTATATCAAAGGTCTGGGCAAAGGAAGTCCTCCCACTTTCATAACCCAATCCATAGAATGTTGGGCTTCTAGATGGTGATATCTCCAGGAAAGAGAGATAATTCTCACTTATTTTCAGGGGGCAGGGAGAAATAGCAGGAATGACTTTTCTCGCTATATTTTATATATATATATAATTGTTCACCATCTACCCCTCCCCACCAACAATTGTCCTGGAGTGATGCTACTGCACTATGACATAGCATAATTCCAGGAATGTTGCTGGGAGTGGAGGATATACAATCCTCCACTGACCTGTAGATTTCTTCCTGGGGCATCATTACAGAAGACAAGGATGCATAGGAGTGCTACTGGTGTCACTTGAAGAGGGGCCCAAAAATAAAAGGGGAAAGGAAAAGACATTTCTTACCACTGTAAGGTTGACTCCCTCAAAAGAAAAGTCAGTGAAACTTCTGCTGAAATTAGCCATCCGTTCCCAGGAGGCCTTTTCCTTCACCCTCACCATGATTTTGAGGGGGGTCCTCAAAAAAAGAAAAAAAGGAGTATCAGCACAATGGTTGGTCTTGGTAAAGGAATCCTTAACCAAGAGCATTTCCCACAAGTTCATTCCCTGTTGTTTTAAGCACAACAAGGTATTGATATGAAGCAAACTTCAATAGCATCAGATGAACCACTGAGCTCCTGAAAAGTGGAGAGGGGCGTTTCACTGAAGGGCATCAAAAGTCTGTGTAGGGAAAAAAATGCTTATCATAACATTTCTAACAACTTAATTAGAGCAGGCAAACAGGAATCCATCAGCAGAGGGTGAATTTAATTGGACTGGCACAGCTAAGAAGATGGGAGGAATTGCATCTTTCCATCTAAACGATGTAGTTTAAAGTGGGGAAAAAAGTTGTCAAGAAACTTTAGCAGAAGTCTTTCTTGCTATTTTTTGCAGTGTCATCAACATAACACAAAGCAATGTGTTAGACATGAAAGAAGTGTTGTAAAGAGAATTGGGATTAAAAATGTAGTGTTCTGCCTTTGAGACAGATGACTCATAATGTTGTCTTTGACGAGCCCTGTTCATTAAGACATCATTCTGTAAACTTAAAAACAGTTGAGTTTCTCCTGCAGTGTAAACCTATGCATGTCTACTCAGAAGGAGGCCTCATTGAATTCAGTTAGATTTACTCCAAGGTAAGTAACTGCCTAAGATCTTCTAGAAGTCCTGATCCAGAAAGTGTTTAAAATAACTGATACAGTTGCAGATGTGCCTGCTGTCTATATCTACAGCATGATGCTTGTGAACTAACTGAATGCAACTGGATGTGATGGCAGCACCTTCATTGTTTGTGCAGGACTGTCCCAAGGATATGTTCTGCCTGAGACAAAGGACATTGCCTTACATCCAGTATGAAGACTTGACAACAGACATTGCTAAAAAATATATATATACAGACATACCTCGGACATATTGTGGATTCAGTTCCAGGCCACTGTGATCAAGTGAATATTGCAATGAAGTGAGTCAAACAAACTTCTTTGTTTCCCTGTGTATATAAAAGTTATGCTTGCACTAGACTGTAGTGTATTAAGCCAGGCCTCCCTGGCTGTAGAGGCAGGAGGAGAAAAGCCTGGCTCCAGCCCCAACCAGCTCCACTCCCATGGCCAGAAGATGGGTCCCGGGGCCGGGGAATTTCCTTCCCCTGGAAGTGACCAGGCTGACTGTAGCTGCACCCACTTCCTTGTGAGGATCAATATCTGCAATGCTCAATAAAGCATGGTATGTCTGTATTTATTAAAATATCACAGAGAACTCTTGTCAATCCAAAATCACAAGGGCATGTAGGAATAACCTGTGCAGTGGTACCTTAGGTTACATATGCTTCAGGTTACAGACTCCGCTAACCGAGAAATATTACCTTGGGTTAAGAACTTTGCTTCAGGATGAGAACAGAAATCATGCAGTGGCGGTGCAGCGGGAGGCCCCATTAGCTAAAGTGGTGCTTTAGGTTAAGAACAGTTTCAGGTTAAGAACAGACCTCCAGAACAAATTAAGTTCTTAACCCGAGGTACCACTGTACTGGCAGTCAGAAAGTTTACTGCCTGCTGCTGAGGGACAAACAACCCCAGGGCAATTCCTTCACCTAAGCTGGCTTAAATGGAAGGAAAAAACAAAAACAAAACTTCCAAACAACATTGCACCAAGCAGTTCGCCAAGCTGGTCAGCAAGAGAGGATGGTTAGTAGAGTAAGATAAAAAAAAGGTAAAGGACCCCTGGACGGTTAAGTGCAGTCAAAGCTGACTATGGGGTTACGGCACTCATCTTGCTTTCGGTTTGAGGGAGTCAACATTTGTCCACAGACAGCTTTCCACATTGTGTGGCCAGCATGACTAAGCTGCTTCTGGTGCAACAGAACATCATGACAGAAACAAGAGCACCCGGAAAGCCATTTACCTTCCCGCCGCAGCAGTACCTATTTATCTTCTTGCACTGACATGCTTTCGAACTGCTAGGTTGGCAGAAACTGGGACAGAGCAACAGGAGTTCACCCCATTGCGTGGATTCAAACCATCGACCTTCCAATTGGCAAACCCAAGTGCTTTAGACCACAGCACTACTCGCTTCCCTTTTGGTTAGTGAAGTACCATCCCCATGACATGCCTCAGGGTGCTGATCATTATCTAAGACTCTTATCTGGTTCCATTAAAATGTCAAACAAATCCCAAAGCCATATCAAGCTCAGAACAACCACAATCAAATGAAGAGCATGATGAAGCAGGTGAGAATAGGTGTCCCTGAAGGCTGGTTTTAGTGCACCCTGAACAAGTCCTATTCAGCCCTGAATTGGCTACTGGCAAAGCCCATACTGCTGAAAGAGAGGGCAGGATGCCACAATGGAGGAGAAAGACTTGGGGGATGGGGGAGCAGCCTTTTATAGGCGAGCTCTTGCCTCGAGCCCAACGGCCACTGCAAGTCACATGACGGAGAGCTGTTGCCTACCCTGCCGCGGAAAGAAATGAAAATTCCTTCCTTAGTTGGGTGGAGCAAATCTAACATCAACTGAAAGCTGTTAAGGATATGTTCTCTGCACTGCGTCCCAAATTCTCATAGAGAACCCAAGCTGGCTAGCAGCTGAATCTTACTTTAGCATTGGTATTGGGACAACAACCTCTACCACATATGAGGTCAGGTTGTATGATAGCAGGATGTATGAGAGAATAACAGATTCATAGAATTGTAAAGTTGGAAGAGATCTTGAGGGTCATCTAGCTCAACCTCCTGCAATGCAGGAATTATTATTGTTGTTGTTGTTGATGATGATGATTTAATAATTACCTGATAAACAACAGTCTCAAAGCTATTTATACATAAGGTTACAGTTAACAATTCAAACATAATCAATGAATTTAAAACAAGACTCAGACCTTAACAAGTATATAGACATGGTAAAGGTGCATTTCTCCAGCTGGGAAAGCCTATCCTAAATCTCTTCCATTGTTTCTTGATGGGAATAATATCCCATAGAACAAGGGCAACCACAGATACTGTGAAATGGGCTTCTGATGGTTTTTTGGAACCCGAAGGAGAAACTGCAGCCATGAACTACTGGATATATAAGGGATAATGCAGTCTCTCAAGTATCCTGGCCCTAAACTGTATAGGAAATTATATTTTAGTATTAACACCTTGAACCTGGCCCAGTAACAAACTGGCAGCCAGGGCAAATCCCACAAGCAGGGTATATGCCTCCACAAGTATGCTAGCTGCCACGTTCTGCACCGGTACCAGGTTCCAGATCAACCCCAAGGGTAGCCCCACATAGAGTGCTTTGCAGTATTCCAACCATGAGGGCAATTGTGATCAAGCTAACCCAATCCAGGAACAGCCACAGCTGTCTTACCAACCATAGTCGATAAAAGGCACTCCTAGCCACTGAGGACACTGTCACCTCCAGTTACAGAGTGGGATCCAGGAGCATCCCTAAATGATGTACCTGCTCTTTCAGGGAAAGTGTGACCCCCATCCAGGGCAGGCAGTTGCCTTCCCAGACCTGGGAACGACTCATCCCCAGAGCCTCTATCTTGCCAGGATTCAGTTAAGTAGCCCTACCACTGAATCCAGACACCAGTCCAGGGTCTCTTTAGCCATTCCTGATTCAGATGTTATAGAAAAAGAGAGTTGAGTATCATCATGTTCCAGAACTCCCAAAGACCATTCCCAATAACTTCATGTAGATGTTAAAGAGCATGACATATGTGCTGTTCTTCGACATATCACCAGTGCTCCCAGTCTTCTAGCATTCACCACCTAATGGTAGAGCTGACCTGATGCTTATGAATTGCAAGTGGCCTTCGACCAGAGCTGAATCAGGACCCTGAATTTTGATTCCTTCCTCTCCCAGACATCATCTGTTTAGTGGAGACCTTTGGGTAGTTGTCATTGTTTTATCTAAAAGTGCTCTACAGCATGAGCTTATGGTTTGCTTGATTTTTATAAAGATAGTAAACAGTGTACTTGTGGTTATTTTCTGAAAACTCCCACACCTAATCAGCATTTTGTTGTGAGTCTCAGTTAGGTGGACATTTACTAGTAAAACAACACGAAAACTATATTACTTAAATAGTTTTGAAATCATATTTTCCTTGCTTGTAAACAGAAGGACAATGCCAGCAGGACCCCTGTTTGCAAATGAGAATCCAGCCTCATAAATTATCACTGGCCTGCATAGTAATGAGGCCATTTATATGGAAATGGGCACACAACTATTCTTTTGCCAGCTCTCGAGCAATTCATGAACTGCTTTTCACATTACGAGAAGTGCTTCATGAATCAGATGAAAAACAAAATTGAGACACTGGTAATTTCCAGCATCCTTTGATAAAAGACCCAGTCCAAACATGGAAACAGAGAAGAAGTCAAGAGGCGAAAAGCAAAAGAAAGCAGGAAGGATAACAATGTCAATAGGATGGAATACTGACATAGGGTAATGGTCTTCACCTCCTCAGAAAATGAATATAGGCAGAGGTAGGATTTATAAAAATTAGGGATAAAGAGCAAATCAAAGCAGAACTGTTTATTTACAAAGAGGAAGCTGATGTTTGCTTGTGGTTGATGACTGTGATAATCTGTGAATCATTCCATCACCTAAAAACTACACTTGCTAATGAGTTAGTAGGAACAGGAACTGCCTGTATTTCAAAATAATAATAATAATAAATGTCCTTTTACATTTGCTTATGGGGGACTGTATTTGAAGAAGTTAGAGGAGACACGCTGAAAACAATGGAGCAAAATTAGTCATGCCCATTAAGTTCAGTGGGTTTACTTTGAGTAGGACTAACTTTGCATGCACTCAAAGGGTGGCATCTAACTAAATAGTTCCACTAACGCAGGGACTACTACTTATTACTTATCAAACCTTTATTAGGCATTATGCGAATAAAACCATAAAAGAGAAAATAACATATAAAGGCCTTGAAATATATATAAAAGGGCAGCAGTTGGCTACATACATATATATATAGATAGATAGATAGATAGATAGATAGATAGATAGATAGATAGATAGATTCTTTATTGTCATTACACAAGTGCAACATTGCACAAGTGCAACGAAATTGGATGCCATCCCTTAAAAAACAACAAAAGCAAAACAACAACAACAACCAAACAAACCACATTCCAGCCACACCCACACCCACACCCATCAAACTCCCAGGTCACACTATCGAGTTACAGCATTCAAAAAGGCCACAGCTCATATAGAGTCAATGGTTTTCTTTGTTAACCTGCTCCTTGGAGGACTGCTACCAAAAACTCGGCTACCCCCGCCGTTACCCTTTGGTCAACGTCGGATAGATAGAGTCCCACACATTCACCTTGCTGGGGTTCCAGACCACCCGAGAGAGGGGACAGCACGCGTTGACGGAGCGTACTGTACAATGGGCAATGAAAGAGAATATGCTCTACAGTGTCCGGGACATTCATAGAACATCTGCAGAATCTCTTGTTTCTAGGAATATTTTGATATCTTCCCCTGACAAATGCTGAGGGAAAAACATTCAAACGGGCCAGCATAAAAGCCCTACGTTGGGCTGGGATTATTAATTTAGTGACGTAATTGGCTCTTAACGCAGGGACTTTTAGCGGTATGATTAAATTTGTATACCACCCTATACCTGCAGGTCTCAGGGCGGTTGCAACATAAAAGCAACAATATAAAAGCACAAAATACATATTAAAAAAATAAAGCAAAACAACCCAATAAACTTCCTAGCCTTCTCTTCTCCTTTCTAAGATGCCTAAATATGTTCCTGGGGTTCCTCCAACCCTCTAGGCAATGCGAGGGGCACATGGGGAGGGGAGGGGAGAGTGGGGACAAGTTCCATTGTGCAGCTACCTTGCACTTAACTGGACTACCTGGAACTATTTAGAATGACTGTATACCAATATACATGCGATAAGCCCAACCAGATACAGAAGGTGATTCCAGCATCATTTACCATTCATGGAGCTTCATACGCTCTAGGACTCCTGCTTCCAGCTCTCATTGACCATGCTGGCTAGGGCTCACTGGAACCAAAGTCAAACAACATTTGAGAACTCAAGGCTGCTCTTGGGCATAAAAATAAACAACAGCAAACTGGCAGCAGTTATGGCATAGATAGCATATTTCCAATCTTGTTAATTCTTGTGTACACAAACAAGCAGCACAGAATTTATAGCAGGGTGTCCATGAATCTGGTTTATAATAGACCACTAAGATTGGCTTCTTATTTCTGTCTCTGCAAAACTAAGTTGTCTCTTCTACCCTGGTGAGAGGGTTTTTATAGGGGAGGAGAGACAGGTCCTCTCTCTGGTCACAGCCACACCATTCACTAAAAGCAAGTTTAAAGCACATGGCTCCCCCCCCCCCAAAGAACCCTGGGAACCGTAGTTTCCTGCCCCCACAGAACTGTGATTCCCAAGACACTTAATAAACTATAGTTCCCAGAATTCTTTGAGATAAGTCATGTGAATATGACCCCTCTCTCAACAATTCCTCTTGTTAATCACATGACTACAAAGCTATATCCTGGTGCAAGATTTAGCATGGCACCGTTTTGTAAGGGACACTGTTCGTATCCCTGTATTTCTGGTACAGTGGTACCTTGGGTTAAGTACTTAATTCGTTCTGGAGGTCCGTTCTTAACCTAAAACTGTTCTTAACCTGAAGCACCACTTTAGCTAATGGGGCCTCCCGCTGCTGCCGTGCCACCGGAGCACGATTTCTGTTCTCATCCTGAAGCAAAGCTCTTAACCCGAGGTACTATTTCTGGGTTAGCGGAGTCTGTAACCTGAAGCATCTGTAACCTGAAGCGTATGTAACCCAAGGTACCACTGTACCTCTTTTTAAAAAGTAAGACAAGCGTACTAATTGGCAGCCTCATATTTGCATTTGTGGACCCTTTCTTATAATTAATGTGGTTCGTGAAAAAGTATTGTGCTTCTACTGGCTCTCTGCTCATCTCAACAACGTCCGGGTGCCTTTCTTGAACTGGTAGCTGTTTTCTAATTAGGAATGTGCTACACAGTTAGGAGCTGGGTATCCATTTCCCTTCTAGGTTTGCCAATGAAAGCCCATGACTTCCCTGAGCAATCTGCATGCTCCATATTCAAAATGTCACTATGTTTATGTGACAATTAAGAATATTTAGCATCATGTATAAAGCCATACGCTGGGATAAAAATGTGCATTTGCATCTAACATAGTAAATGCCATCTGGGTCGATATGTGGTTTCAAAAAGAATTAACGGGGCAGATTTCCTTCAGTAGTGCATGAGTGTGGAGAAGAATATGAGCAGAAGAGGCTTATTAAAAGCCTCTGCAAATCAATTGGAAAATAGCATTGTTCTTGTCAAGAAGAGGGGCTTGTAGGACTATGAGAAGTGTCTGCGCTCTTCATGTCCTTAAGCACAAGTGTATTTACAGAGGGAAATGGGCATAAACTTTTGTAGGGAAGGGTGTTGTTGTTTGTCGTTGATGTTATTTTATATCTCCTATTTTCCCCTTTTAATTTTTATTATTTTAATTTTACATAATGAATATGCACTATATGACATTACAAGGAAGCCAACAGTGCGGCCTCCTTGCCTCTCTGCATTTCCTGATTAGAAAAAAAGGCTATTGGAAGAGTTACCTCATGATGGCTTCCCTTGGGCTTTGACTGAAGCATTTGCACCCAGGAAGGCTACCAAATTGAGAAGGGAACCAATCGGATGGGACTAGCCTCACTCATCGTTCTGTGCACCCTGAGAATGGCGGAAAGTGATCAAGCTCGGTTTGGATGTGCTGGAGGTGCAAGTATCAACACACACATTAACATCTCAACCCTCTTCCCTTTCCAGACAAGCTTCCATGCTGTTTTATGTTTCAGTGCCTTTGTATATATTCTGAAGTAATGGGATAAAGGGAAGAAGAGGCACAGAAAAATAGAGGGGAAACAAGTAAAAAGGGATTATATTTCTTTCCCTAACCACCTTTCTGTCTCTCCATCAGGATGTACCACTCTGTGTGGAATACACAGGGAGCTGTAAAATAAACAACCTTCCAAATTGACAGTACATTTATTTATGCACGTCTCACACTAACTCATTACGCATCGTCATGTTGCTCCCTGAGCTAGACATTAAGGGGGGGGGGGAGAGTAGTAGGAGAATCATGCATAAATCTAATGAGATTTATTTCTTTACATTTCCACACTGACCCTCTGATGTATCTATCCATTTATCTATCTTGAAACTTCAGTCCCCATGCAAACTGGAGAAACTTCAGTCTTCATTTTATTCTCAGATGGGAATATTATTCCCAACATTATTTCTCTGGCTTGCACGCTGAAAACAATGCAACCCCATTCCATAAATATTGTAAAGCACGCTACAGTTCTTCGGAGACCCAAGGCCATTATTTCCGTCCCCCTGTTGGGCTTTTCTGCTGGGGATTTGTGCACTGATTTCAAGATTCCGCTTGTGAATCCATAAATGGGACGCTTGCCCAGGTATTTGATGTCTCTCTTGATGTTCTTGTCAGCTTAGGGGGAAAAAAGCCAAATCTTTTAAAATTTGTGTCTGAAACAAAAGTGCTTAAATAGCTGCCCCTCCTCTAGAAAGGGGGAATTTATCTATATCTACATCTAGATATGCTATCATGAGGCCATAGTTTCTAGGAAGCCTGATGCTTGTGTATTTCCAGAACATGGCACAAGATGGCCCATTATATTCCACCCCCTGCATAAAGCTTTCCTGTAATCCTGCACTGCCTTAGGTACATCTGGAGCCTGGCCAGCTGCTTACAGAATTTAGCAGTTCATTTCAGAATGCCTTTGATCTTGGGGTGAGGTGATGGAGAGGCAGGTTTATTTATTTATTTAGAAATGTCAGGCCTATCGGTCATAGATCTGGTAGCAGAGAAGCTGAGAAGGGGGAGTAGAGAGCAAGGTGACCATGGAGATAAGTTTTTGGTTTGGTGCAAATTCAGAATCAACTGGAGGTGTTGACTCCCATAATGCGCTTCTCACTGGATGATTTTGTTTCTATCAGCAGCGGCCAAACTGATGGGTTAAGCAGCACCATTCTATACAGAGTTAAGGCGTGCTTGAGTAGGGCTGCCATACGTCTGGACATTAATGGGATTTCAAAGGTGGAAGTGACGTCTGGGGGGTGGGGATTTCCGGAAGGCGGCGGTTTGTCCTGGAACTTTGGCAAGTAAACCGAAAAATTGTGATTTTCTTGGCATTTTTGTAAAAAAAAATATTCAATACCTTTGGGGGCTCAACTATTTCAGTGTTTCCTAAAAAGAAAGCTCAACAAGTTTTGGGGTGTCCTGGAAATATGGCAGCCCTGTGCATGAGCCCATTGGTTTCAATTGGCTTATGAGTGCTTACCTCTGCACAGCACTGAATGTATGAAAACTCTGTCACATAGGTCTGGTGGCCATTTCACACCACCAACATATCACATGGTAAAAAGCCATCTGGCTCGATCTGTTGGCTTTATTTTGGCTTTGGCTACAATTGTTTAGTTATTGTGCCATTGTGAAGATGGTATTTTGTCATTCTGGTTCTGCGTTGCGCAACTCTCAGGACAATCCTATGAGATCTTACATTACAATAAAATAAAATCTGCATGAATCTACCCTGAATGCGATCTGAAACAGGATCAGAAAATAAATACTTGGGAGATCAAAAACAGTCAGCATATTGTTGACTTTTTAGAAGCTACTGGTACTCAGTCTTTCTTGACAGCTGTCTAAGGTCAATGCAGAATATCTATAAATTTCTATTTAGATTTATCACAGCAGCTGCTTTTCCTTTACTTTCTATGATGGTACTGCAGAAATATTCACAGGCCTGCAACAAAGTGGATTGGACCAAATTTGCTGTTTGATACTGTAGAACCTGCTTCTATAGGAATGGGCAGATCTGGCAACTTTAGAGTCTCTCTGTTTCTCATTTCTCGCTTTTGATTTCAGTTCTCCATTTAAAAAACAAACAAACAGACAGACAGACAAGTCCTTGTGAAAATCATCAGCATTTTAGTGGAAATTTCTCCTGTGCAACTTTTTTGTATGCAATTTTGCCTAATAAACACACACAATTTTCCTTAATATAATTCATTTTTAGAAGTTATTTTATAAGTTATTTTCACCCCAATAAATATACTTTTGTATACATCACTTGATTTACTCGTCTGGAGGACTGTACTGGCAATTTCAGAGAAGTGCACATTTTGAAGAATGGATGTGTTTTTGTTTGTATACATTGAACATTAAAACATAAGGATAGCCCTGCTTGATCATGGCAATGGCCCATCTAGTCCAGCATCCTTTTCTCACTATGGCCAAGCAGATGCTTGTGGGAATCCTTCAAGCAGGCCAGGAGCACAACAGCATTCTGCCCACCTGCGATTCCAAGCCACTGGTATTCAGAAGCATGGCACTTCTGATAGTGAAGGCAGAACATAGCCATCATAGCCAGTAGCTCATTGCAGGCTTGTCCTCCAAGCGTTTCGGAAAATATAAATTAGGTGTTGTTGTTGTTTAGTCGTTTAGTTGTGTCCGACTCTTCGTAACCCCATGGACCAGAGCACGCCAGGCACTCCTGTCTTCCACTGCTTCCCGCAGTTTGGTCAAACTCATGCTGGTAGCTTCGAGAACACTATCCAACCATCCCGTCCTTTGTCGTCCCCTTCTCCTTGTGCCCTCCATCTTTCCCAACATCAGGGTCTTTTCCAGGGAGTCTTTTCTTCTGATGAGGTGGCCAAAGTATTGGAGCCTCAGCTTCACGATCTGTCCTTCCAGTGAGCACTCAGGGCTGATTTCCTTCAGAATGGATAGGTTTGATCTTCTTGCAGACCATGGGACTCTCAAGAGTCTCCTTCAGCACCATAATTCAAAAGCATCAATTATTTGGCTATCAGCCTTCTTTATGGTCCAGCTCTCACTTCCATACATCACTACTGGGAAAAGCATAGCTTTAACTATACGAATTAGGTAGGTTCACCTTTAAATGCAACCTGAGTTGAATTTCTTCCATATCCCTTGCCAATTCCATCTGTGTTTCATCTCCTAATCTCCAGGCTTTTTGTCACCATCTTACGGCTTTTATGAGGGCAAATCTTCCGAGACATCTTTGCTGTTGAGGAAGGGTTACGTTTGCTATGAAGGCTCAGAAGATGGAAGTGATTTCTCTGTTTTAGATAGACCTGGGCAAGATTGATTCTGCTCATGACACTGATGGTGGGGCCAGTCTGAGAGTGACTAAGGATAAATTACTGAGCCTCACTTGGCTGCAGCCTTCATAATTTACAATAAGAGTCAGAGTCAGACAAAGTTATTACCATTATCTGCTACACACTACAAGATTAATAAGCCCTATTCTTCTTGTAGAATGACCAGCTTATTAGGTTTTTAATTCCCTCACTTGCTAATAGATGCCATTGGATTTATTTAGCCATTAATGCATATCACATATCAACTTTGTCCATCCTGGATGTAGCTTAAGGGTGGAAGTTGGTGGGCAGAGATTGTTCCTCAGTATCTGTTGGAGATAATCGAAACATAGTAGATGCTAATACATATAGTGTTCACAATCTAATGCACTCATCCTCTCTTAGGCTCACTGAGACCCCTATGCATGTCTATGCAGAAGTAAGTTCCATCAGCGTGAATTACTCCCGTGTAAGTGAGTATAGGATTGTGGTCAAAATCTCACTGAAATAAATGTGTTTTAAATAGGCTGGTGCTGTATTGTGGCCAATGTTGTTAAGATAGATCCAACAATAAACTATTACCTCAGCTAATTATCTGTTACCTGTTTCCAAACTGATACAAAATTCTAAATTGAGATCTTGTAATGAGCATCCTTACATTCTGCGTCGGAGTACACAAGGCTTGGGATTCTTAATCAGACAAGATATAAAGATAGCTGCTCATACCTCTATCTATAAAACAATGTTTATGAATGCAAATATTGTAGTCACTTCTGATTGATTGTAGCATAACATGTTTTCCCCCTTCTCTCTCCTTGCAATAATGCACAGAGTAGCAAAGTGATACAGAGTGGTTTAATGACCCTAAATATGTATTTTGTGTCTCTTCAAGAGCTGAGCTGGGTTTTTTCTTTCTGATGTTTGCGTTTCATGACAAAATTTGCATTTTCAAGAAGAGGGAAAAATCTTTTGTCAACTAGGTATGCAAATGACACAAAATTGCTTAAAGAAAGTCTTTCTTTCTTTCTTCCTTTCTTCCATGTCCTTGATGTGCATCAAGCACCACTAGGAGATAGGTGTGCAAATGCTCTAGGAGGTTATTTGCAAGACTCTACGAAACTATGAAGTCCCTGACCATATCCTCAGGTCTTGGGAACAAGAGAGCTGTGAGATAAGAACATAGGCAAGAAGGCAGAGGACCTTCTCGGTGGTGGTGCTCGCTCTGTGTAGCACCCTCCCATCAGATGTCAAGGAAATAAACAACTATCTGGCTTTTAGAAGGCATCTGAAGGCAACCCTGTTTAGGGAAGTTTTTAATGTTTGATGTTTTATCATGTTTTTAATATTCTGTTGGGAGCTGCCCAGAGTGGCTGGGAAAACTGGGGTAGGGTGTAAATAAATTATTATTATTATTATTATTATTATTATTATTATTATTATTACTACAAAAAAGTGGAATCTGCCTGATGGATCAATCCAAAGATCTGTATTGTCCAGCTTCCTGTACTTTGGGCTCTCAAATTTGAGCAACGCCCCACTGCTCACACTCTGTTTGACAGCACTGTTACAGTCACCTGCAGTGTGGCCAGACTGGTCACACTACCCTAAAACTGCCTCTACGTCCTGTTCCCATGTTGGCTAACCAGATGCCATGTGGAAGTCCTCAAGCAAGCCCTGAGCATATCTCAGTAAACAAGGACCCTGCTTTCACCCTGAGACCAAACATTCCTTCCACCCTACAACTCTATGAGACCAATATGGCAACCACTACATTGAGGGTAAAGCCTTGCTAGCACGGGAAAACAGTGGTCATAGACATGCAGGAGGTGAGTGCTGTCAGTGAAGAAGGAAAATGATGTCTTTTCTTCCTTTTTTGGGCCACTCAAGTCTCTTTCCAGAGGGCCTCACAAAAGTCCCAAGCCAGTCCTGAAAGTGTTTCTGAATATGTCGAGTGTGTACTGTATGTATGATAACAAACATTACCTTTGGCAGTTGGTTCCCGTTCAGTAAGTTGCCCATTAAAAGTACAAAGCATTATTTAGTGCACTGCAGGAATTTCGTTCTTTCCGTTATTTAATATTTGAATAACATGAATACCAAATTTAGTTCTTTCCACCAAGGACTAATTTGCAGGAGCAATGTTTGTGCTTTATGCACATCCATTTTGTAATTTCTGCAAAAGGAGTCCACCCCCAAGGTGGTGTGCCTTCTCCCAGCCCCACTTCTGATATTCACAAGTTGGATGTGGATGTTTGCACGTAGGGGCAGGAGCCTATAAACATAGCAGTGATGGGTGAATCTGCCACTTTTGAATGACTCTGTTTCACATTTTTCCAGTCATAAGTTCCATTCACCACAGTTCCATGCCAGTTTGTATTTAAACACACATGAACACACAAATCACAAAAATTTGTCAGTATTTCAGTGAACATTTCTCCTAACAGATAGAATTTTTTTTTGTATGGATTTTTTCCTAAGAAACCTCTGCAAGCTGTTTCCACTAATATAGTGCATTTTTAATGTTATTTTCACAAATACATGCATTTTTATGCACATTTCCCCCATTTTAGTATACTTTTTCAGTTGGAGAATGTAGCAAATTTGGAGAAGTGCACAGAATGATGGATAGTTGTACAGCAGCTTGTGTATTTGTTCAAGAAGTGTGGATTAAAATGCAAACCAAGTCAAAGGTCTCCCTCTCATCTGCAGCAGATAAGCTTCCCTGGGAGCTGGAACCCTGTCTGATCAGCTCCTCATTCCAATTCCCTGGGAGGTCTACACACATAGAAATCCATGTGCATAGGCTTTTGTCTCCCGATGTCCACAACTAATACGTGCACATGGTCCAGGAGAAACCATGTAATAGCAAGGGCTCAGCCATGAATGCAGCTCTACTCTTCAGTAATAAGATGAAGACTTCTTCTTGCATATAGCCCATGAAGGGTACTGTCACCCAGCACATGTTTGGATCCTCTTTCATTATTATTTCAATTCAGACATAGTGCCATACATGGAATGAATGAGTAGTCTTTATTAATCGTCAAGAACACAGGTCACTATTTCATATCCACAGCCCAATTAGAAAGGCTTCTGTAGGGTTCTGAGTCTCCTTTTGCAGAATCCCGACACAGCTAACAGCCCTGGTTATCACTCATCACTTTTAAATTTACGATTATTAAATTTGTATACTTCCCTTCGTTCGAGAATCACAAAGTACAATTTATAGGGTACTGTTACAGATGACACACAACTCTTTAGAGGAAGGGATGTTGCTGCCAGAAGGAAGACCTGAAAACCCCACTTTTATGAGTATGGAAGACTCTGGATCCCTTGTTTGGATCACATTGGATCTTCTGCTTCTTTCTCCCTATAAAAGTATAGCAGTTCTACAAAAGATGTTCCAAAAAGATATTTCAGTGCTGTCAAAAAAAGTCACTCTTGTTCTCTCTCCTTCTCCCATCCTCTCTGGTATTGATCATCTGGTCTTGCTTAGGGCTTCCTGCTAGGGTTTTGACATCCTCTAATACCTGGGTTCTTGAAATGAATACAGATTTCAAACATCCTTCTACCATATTTGGCTTGTCAATTTACAGTGCAGGCCTGCGTTTCCTTAAAGATAGGGCATCACATTCTAAACATGCTCTTTCTGCACACTAATCCACACAGAGCTCTCTGCTACAAAGCCTGATTCTCCACTAATGCAAAGTCAAGGGACCCAATTAGAAAAGATGCAGTGATCATTGCTTCATTATATCACCCATTTTACCCTCAGCTCAAATGTATTATGAATCATGAAAAAGGTAAATCCCTGTTTCGTTTGGTTTTTTGAATAGAATATTTTTTTTAAAAAAAAATGAACCATAACAGAGTAAAATGTGCAATGAAAATCTTCCCTAGCCTATTTAGAATCCAGGTTAGCACAGGTGGGATTTTTAAAAGTACTGTAACATCCTTTTAAAAGTTAAGAAACCATTGCCGACACATCCAAGAAGACTTGAGACAAGAAAGTTGGGTAACAGTTAATATTTATTAAAATATAACAACTACAGAATCTGCAATGAGAATAATTTGCCGTGTGGCGGTAAATTAATCAAGCAGAGTCTTCTTCATAAATAGAGTAAAAGTTTACTAAAGAAAATAAACTTGTTCAGAAGCAGCACAGTTAAAGAGCCTACACAGAGTGCTCACAGCAGCTACCTGATTGTTCAGAGAGGCACAGATCTTGGTTACTGATTAACTGGAGTCCTGGAGTCACTCTGTCTGCAATGGATTAACATAGCAACAACAATACAGATACACACAGTGGCTGAGACACACAGACACTGACTGCACAGAGAGAGGTTCTATACAGTGGTACCTCTGGACGCAAACGGGATCCGTTCCGGAGCCCCGTTCACATCCTGAATAGAACGTAAGATGTGACTGCACGTCTGCGTGTGCACAGGTCATGTTTTGCCGCTACCACGCATGTGCGTGACGTCATTTTGAACGTCTGCACATGCGCGAGTGGCAAAACCCGGAAGTAACGTGCTCTGTTACTTCTGGGTTGCTGCAGAGCATAACTTGAAAACGCTCAATCTGAAGCATATTCAACCTGAGGTATGACTGTATTACAGACTGAGGCCCTGAGAAAAAAGTTTTTACTCTGCTAACTACACATTCGAGTTCTGCTCTGGATCAATATTGAGTAAAATTACACAGCATGGACAGATCTGTCAGTGGTGGTGCCTCTCATTTCTCTATTTTACCAACCTCAAGTTATTTTGCCAACTTTCCATATTTGTTTGGGATTATTTATGTATTTATTTATTTTAAAAAGTTCTCACAAATAATTGTTTTCGTGAATTTTCTTCTCATATGAACATTTTGTAAGCAGTTAATATAACGCATTTTCTACATTGATTTCACACACACACACATGCATTTATCCATACACTTTCTCCCAATAAATGCATCTTTCTATACATGTTCTGTTTGGAGAATCATCTTTTCCCCCCAATTGCAATGTTTGGAAAAGTGTACATTTTGAAAGATAGGTCTCTTTTGGTTTGCAGATTGTTTCAGGCAATGCAAATTAATGTAGCTGAATTTCTTCCCCATTGTTCCATTCCATTCCATTCAGGGATTAAAAGAACAGAGCTTGGAAGACTCTGATAACCCCCCCCCCCAACCCTAACCTTTTAAAACCATTCCTTAATACTTGAAAAACATTAGTACCAAATATGTTCAAAAAACCTGAAAAGAGGCGGCACTCTAACACCTTCCTCCCACACAAAATTATGTGAGTAGTTTTGATTCAGCCCTGGATGAATATGAACCATTAAGTGCCTGATTATAATAATCATTAAATGGTTCTCAAAGGACCTAAAGTGTCTTAGGTGTTGTGAAATATTTTTTTAAAATGAAAAATATAAAAAGAAAAGAAATACGAAAGAATGATATGTGTAGGGGGGAAATCACCTTGTGCAAGGATGAGGGCTGACGAGGAGCCCACAACTCTAGAAGTAAAGAAATGGGGGATGTTAACTGAGAGACAAATTTACTGAAAAGTCTATACATTTCTTACTTGTCCTTCACCATAAGGTCCCAGGGAAGGTTACAACAGGATACAGTTATAAAATTTAGATAAAACAATTATAATTATAAGAGAAATAAAGCCATCAAAAATAGAGCAGAGCAGTATAAATTCAAAGCAGTATAAATTGTGGTTTTCACAAAAGAAAGTACCTTAATTATCAAAGATTAAAGCGCATGGCAAAACCTGTACAATGAAGATCCTAGGCAAGCTTCTGTGGGGAGGGAGTTCCAGAAGTTAGGGGCAAACACAAAGAAAGCCCTCTCCCAGGAGTTTCTAATGCGAGTATAAGAGGAGGTCAAGCTACAAAGATGGGTGGTGAAAGATTCTAAATCTATCGTGTAGTAAGAGAAAGGCAGGAAGTAGCACACGATCCCTTCAAAGCAAGCCCGTCTTGAGCTTATCCAATTCCAGTTCACCACTGATCTCCACAAATGATGACAATCGTAAGGTCAATATTGGCACGATTGTCCGTACAGGACCATGGACAGCCACCATCAACCAGAGCAGACTATCACAGACTATCTTAATACATAAGACGATGTCATGTCTTCTCAACTCACAACGTGATATCAACACATGGCTCTGTGCTGCAGAACATGTCTCATTTTCTAGTGTCTTTCTCCTATCCTTCAAGTTTTGTGCTAAAGGACTGTGTTGAAAGCCCCACCCACACCCCAAGAGGCACCTTAGAAGAACAGGGTCACAGTATCAAATTAAGCATTGTGTCCATATTAAACCACAAAGCTTGATGGATTTAAAGTTATCCCCATGCTTGACCTCTGTGTTTCTCCAGAAAGTCATTCAAAGCTAAATGAGCAGCCTGATTCATACATTTGGCTGGTCAAGGTGTTCTCAGCTGTGCTCCATGAACATCTGGGTGGAAAAACTGCATTTCTGAGGCAACCTGTCTCAGTGATGACATCTTAGATGGTACCAAAACAGTGTGACACTTGTGTGGTATAGCATTAAGAATATGGATTTTGCAGGCAGAGAGAATAAAAAGCAATAGCAGGTAAAAAAGATTGTAAAGTTGCATTTGACCTTTTTTAAAAAATCTGCATCTAAATCTGCAATTTCTGGAGCTGCAGAAGAGAGTCCTGCACAGCACTACTCTGGTTTAGTGCAGCGTGCGGGGACTCACCCAGTGGGCGGCTTGGTTCAGGGGCAGCTAATAGGCCAGTTAAGCAACCCTCATGGGCTGCTTCCGGCCCATGGGCCTTAGGTTGTCGACCTCTGCCCCAAAGTGTTCTTGGAACTATTGTCTACAAGGCTACAATAGCAAGCACCATTAACAAACTACAGTTCCCATGATTATTATTTTTTGGGAGGGAGCTATGTGCTTTAAACATGCTTTAAATACACTGTGTGTATAGCCTTAATCTCAGCATGTTTTTAACTGGCTGCTGTTGCATGACTGTGCTATCATCTGAGGTGCTTTCTCCATGAGAGAATCTGGAGGGTGGCAATATAAGACTGGGCCTTTTTTTGCGATGGCTGCCCATTTGTTGAATGCACCCTCCAGGCAGGCTTACCTGACACCTTCATTACTTAGCTTTAGATTCCAGGTGAAAACGTTTCTCTTTAAACAGGCTTTTGGATGTTTGACATTCTATGTTCTTTCAGACCCTCCACGTGTCCCTATTTTCCAGGGACATCCCTATTTAGAGAAGTCATCCCGGTTTCTGATTTGATCCCAGAATGTCCCACTTTTCCTTAGGATGTCCCTATTTTCATTGGAGAAACGTTGGAGGGTATGGAGTTATCCAACCCCCAAGCCGTCTGAAGAGAATCCTGTATAGGAAAGTTTTAAAATGTTTAAGGTTTTATTATGCTTTTATATATGTTGGAAGTTGTCAAGAATGGCTGGGTCAACCCAGGAAGATGTGTGGTGTATAAATGGTAAAATTATCATTATGGAATTGGACGTCCCTATTTTCACCAGAGAAATATTGGAGGCTATGTTCTTTTAAACGTATTTGTGGGAGGGAAGTTATTGGTTTGTTTTTGTTTTTATTATGTATTTTGTGTTTTCATATTGTATGTTTATGTCAAGAACTGCCCTGTGATCTTTGAATGAAGGGTGGTATACAAATTTAATAAACAACAATAATTAAAAAAATGTTGTTTCTAGGTGTTTTATATAGAAAAGTATTATATATGAAAAGGTGAGGTAGAAGTTTAACAAATAAATGCCAGCACAGAACAGTGATGAAGTCATGTGGTAGAAGATTATACTATCATTTTTTCCCCTCAGCTATCTTTTACCTCTTTCCCACTTTTGACAATTTAAGCTCTCCTTCTGAATTCACCAGTGAAAAAGTCTTTCCATTTTTAATTCTTAAGAGTTCCATCTGGACTGAAGAAAATTGCAAGCAATATAATTGGTGATTCTGTGGGGAAATGATGAACACCCAATCTGACAACCTCTAGTTTTCTGGGAGAAAAACCTGCACACAGCCATGGACACCAAAAAATGAGGAAAGCAGCAGGAAATTAAGAAATTCGCAGTTAAGGAAAGGAAGAAGGAAGCCAGAAAAATCTATGTACCCAAAGGCTTTACCGGAATAAGGCTAAAAAAGCAATCTTTTTTTCTTTTTCTTTTTTGCTGTTTAATTGAATTTCACTTCTAGTCTGGTTGGTGTTTTGAACTGCAGCTTGAAAGATTGGTCTCCAGGGAAACCATATCCATGTATGACTGAAACTCTGACTGACAAATTAAAGCATGCTTAGAGTAGGGAAAGTGACTCTGTAAAAATGCCATTGTGGGGTTCCATATTTCCCCCCTCTCCCTCTCTTTCTCTCTCCTTTTCACTGACTTCCAGATCAAATTTGCTCAGTTGACAAGTCAATAGATGATTTTTCAAGCAGTTGGAATTGCAAACTCAACATGGGATCTGAGAGTCAAGCTGTGTTTCTCCCCCCCCCCCCGCTCTTCTTTCATTTTTCAGGAACAAAGATTCTGATATCGAAAGGATCAAAACCAGCAGTTCATGATCCTGTACATCAGCCTTTCCCAACCTTGGATCCCTACATGTTTTGGCACTACAACTCCTATCATCCATTGCCAGCAGGGGACAGCAGTCAGGAATGATGGAAATGCTAGTCCAACAACATCTGGGAACCCAAGGTTGGGAAAAGTTGCTGTAGATGATGTTAGGCCGGGGTAGGCAACCTAGGGCCCGTGGGCCACAAACGGCCCACAGGGGTCCTTTAACCGCCCCACGAGCTGCCCCCAAACTGAGCTGCCCACTTGGCGAGTCCCTGTGCACTGTGCTAAACTGGTGCAGCACGGCACGGGGACTTGCTTCTGTGGCGCCAGAAATTGTGTCTGTGCAGACACAGACACCAAAAAATCACATCTGCGCAAATGGAGACGCCAGAAATCGCGTGCACGTGGGCGTGAGCGCACACGCAATCTGGCCCACAGAGGAATCTCTGCTGACCCCTGATGTAGGCTAACCAAAACAAGCCTAAGCCCTGCTGGTCTTGAACTGCAGACCTTTGGAGGACTCCAGAAGATGACTGCTCATAGCTAAACTCAGGAGTTGCTGTATCTATCATCTATATCTATCTATCATCTATCTATCTATATCTATCTATCTATCATCTATCTATCTATCATCTATCTATCTATCTATCTATCTATCATCTATCTATCTATCTATCTATCTATCTATCTATCTATCTATCATCTATCATCTATCTATCTATCTATCTATCTATCTATTATCTATCTATATCTATCATCTATCTATCTATCATCTATCTATCTATCTATCATCTATCTATATCTATCTATCATCTATCTATCATCTATCTATCTATCTATCTATCATCTATCAATCAATCAATCCATCTATCTATCTATCATCTATCTATCATCTATCTATCATCTATCTATCATCTATCTATCATCTATCTATCTATCTATCTATCTATCTATCTATCTATCTATCTATCATCTATCTATCTATCATCTATCTCTATCTATCATCTATCTATCTATCTATCTATCTATCTATCTATCTATCTATCTATCTATCTATCTATCTATCTATCATCTATCTATCTATCTATCTATATCTATCTATCTATCATCTATCTATCTATCATCTATCTCTATATCTATCTATCTATCATCTATCTATCTATCATCTATCTATCTATATCATCTATCTATCTATCTATCTATCTATCTATCTATCTATCTATCTAGCATCTATCTAGCATCTATCTATCTATCTATCTATCATCTATCTATCTATCTATCTATCTATCTATCTATCTATCTATCTATCATCTATATCTATCATCTATCATCTATCATCTATCGATCTATCTATCATCTATCTATCTATCTATCTATCTATCTATCTATCTATCTATCTATCATCTATCTATCATCTATCTATCATCTATCTATCTATCATCTATCTAATCTCATGGAGATATATTCCTTTGCATTCCAGTTGCCTGGCACAGTAAGATGCCCACCTTTACTGGATGTTATGGGGTATGTAAGGGCATACATGAAGCAGCTAGAAAGAGATGACCACGAGGATTATCTTCTTCTTCTTTGGCAATCACTCGTAGCCAAGTAAGATTGTCTTCCATGAACATGGTCTTAACAGTGAGTCCATAAGGGACTGTGGAGGCCAATTCTGGATCCACACATCCTTCCACAGTGAGGACACAGGTTTCCAGGCAGGAGTTGATCATGGTGAGGGTTTGCCAAGCAGGCCTTCCTCTTGGCATGTTTCTCCCTTTTGTCCCGCGTTTGAACAATTATACTGGATGCCTTGCTGCTGTTGTTTCTTTCCTGCCAACCTAAATTTTTTGTTTCCTTTACTTCTCTTTTCTGGTCTTCTGATACTTGCTTGTGCCTTTCCTTCTATCTTTTTAAAAGCAGAGTTCTTCCCTTTTCAAATACTTACCTCCCACAAGGTGGAATCAAGTAAGACATCTTGGTGGGCCAGCAGAAGTAATCAGCTTGACAGAATCGGGTGGATCATGGATGCAGCCTAGCAGAGGAGGTAAAGCCAGGGAGAATCTAGTAGGTATGTGGGCACCCGGAATAGCAAGAAATGTTTTGCCTGCATTGTAAGAATGAACAGATTGTCAGCTGGAGCAATTTGGAATTTAAAACATGTAGTCAACTGACAATTAAAGGGTTAAAGTAATCATTGCAAGCTGCATCTGGACTCCATGTTTAAAACATACTTTCCAGCTCCTTCTACACCATATTTTTCAACAATAGCTTCTTTTGTTGGCCTCCACATGGGGTGTTTTATTTTCCCTTCTATTCCTGATGTTTGGGCATGAGTATCAATGCTTATATAGCCCAAATGGGACCACCCACATGCAAGAGGGAGATAAAGGCTAGCTTAGCAGAGGTTTGCAGAAGCAGAAGAGGAGAAAAACACTGAGAGGGATGTGTGGCTGTACTGTCTGCAGCCTGCACTATGAGAAGGAGGCAAGTAAAACAGAGAAACCTCTGCTTCTTCTCATGACTGCCACCAAGTGGATATATTTTCTTCTTCTGGCTCTCTCCGCTAAACAACCCTGTAACCTTCTTGACTTTAAATGGTCCAACCTCCTTCCTACATTGGGTCGAGTGGTATGTCACTTAGATATGGGGCATCAAAGTGGTAGTTAAAGTTTCTCCCAAGCTACATATTTATTTAGAGCTTCAGTAAGCCAGAGTTGAACAGTTGTTGAGAAATTGATTATAGGAGGGAGAGTACTAATATTGAAGCTTGGGTAGTCACTCAAAAGAGCAAGTAAAAATAAGCAAACACACCCCACTGCCTATTTATGGCGTCTTTTTCTAACCAAGCCAGTTCTTATCAATCTGATTTTCTTAGTTCAGCTTCTTTGTCTCTTTGTGGCTCACTCCTTTCTGCTTTGGTGCCCCAAACATGCTCTGCAACACTTCCCACTGTTTCAGCTCTTTTGACGTGTTTCAGCCCTTTTGCATACCTCTTCAAATCTCCAACGACCCAGCTTTACTCATATGCAATATTTCCTATCCTGCTCCCATCCTTAGTCATTCAGAAGGAGAGTAGATTCCTCGCTTACTTTCAGTTTCTCCTTAATAATCAGAATCCAAGATTGGACTGCTGATCCTCCTGTGCAGAACTCCCCCCTGTGTACTTTTAACCTCCCTGTGAACTTTTGCCCCTTCTGTGCAGAGCAGCCTCTAACCATTCCCCAAATTCAACTTTTTTTATAGCCTTACAACTCAAAACTAAGAACAAAATAGCTTAAAATCTCATTCTTTTACAGGGGAAACGCCCCCCAAAAAGCCCAATGACAACTGAACATTCTCAGCAGCCATTAAATACTAAGTGAAGAAGAAAAGGGTGGGAGGGGAAATAAAATGAAGCATATTGGAAAATGACATTGCTGAGTGAAATAGTGAGAGAGAAACAATGATATTTTAATCAATCAGTCAATCAATCAATCATTCAGAATTTATTAGACAACTGGCAATTGTCTTTTCCCCATCTTTCCCATTTTTAAAAAAGAAACCCTCAAGTAATTTCTGCTGATTTTGACAAGAGTTAAATTTTAAGTAAGCACACTTAGATTTGCAGTTTTATTTTTGATTTGCAGCTTGTGATTGAGTTATAAATGAAAAATACATTTTCTTCAAGTAGCCAAAGGTGTTGACGTCCAGCAGAAAGGGTGAGTTTGGTAGGTAAGGTATATTTAATGTCCCTTCCTGCCTGTACACCAGTCTGTTTTCCTAGGTGATGCTTTAAATAACACTCTGCAATGCCATAGCAAAATGCTATAGATGCTATATCCTGAATTAAAATGGTCTGTATTAAAAATTGAGGTGTGTGTCAGTCATACTGCCCCTGCCTCAAAAAGGATTACTCTTAGGCTAGGTAGATAGAAACATTACCTGCCCTCAATCTTTTGGCATGAGGTACTGATCTACCTCTGGCTTTTGATTAGGAGGAAGCCAGCCTAGTAGCTATGCCTGAGGAGCTCATTTTTTTGTGAATTCCAATATGAGCTGACCTGATCTCTACCTCCTGGACTAATTTGTGGACTGGAATGCAGTCATCCTCTGGATTTCACACTTTCCTGAATTCTGAGGTGCAGTTCTTGAATAAAAAATACTGTATTGATGAAATATGATTTGTATTAGATTTGGATAGAAAAGGGGGGAATATGTTGCAGATGTTTGCAGTTATTTCTTGGAAGATACAAGTTATTATAATATTTATTGGACTTGTTCAGTGTTAGAATTCTATATTAATCATATCTCTGTTTTGTGGGCAACCTTTTGTGCAGCTTTCTGATGGTGTTGATGATAAAGGTGGTGGTGATCTGTTTTAAAATGTGTAAGTTATTTCACCTGCTGTTTGGAAGGAGCCACTGCCACTATTCCTAACCAAACAGAGACACAGTGAGAGCCTTCTCTGTAGACAATTCATAGAAGCTTTTGACTGGTTAATTATTTCCCCTGTTCTGATAACAGTTCACAGCACACTGGTGTTCCCAATCATGCAGTCTGGGAATAGCCAGCAGAAGGGAGGCAGCAGCTAGAGGATAAAGCCCTCTAGCGAGCTTCATTTTCCCTCTTCCCTTCTTTAGCCCCTACAGTAATGAAGACTGGGGGTTGGAAGCTGTTAAGTCAAGCATGGTGTGGGGTCAATGGACCATCGTGTTTGAAAGAATCATGGTAAATATTGAGTTAGAGCTTGGGAAGAGCTAAGTCTGAGGTGTAGCCTGTAGGGAAATAAATGTGAAGTTTCTTGATGGGAAGAGACAGAAACAGCAATAAAATGATGCTTCTACCAGGATATATGGATTGGACCAAACCCCAGTATTGTTTAGATTATAAACATTTAGAGATTGTGTGTTCACGCGTATGTATTTGGAGGTAGGAGTTTTTATTTCTTTGAAACTTTTTAATGCTTTTATTGTTATGAAAACAAAATCAGAAAAATGAAAGAGAGAGAGAGAACGAAAAATAGAAAAGATTCCTAATAAGCCTTTGCAAAGTCCCCAATAAATGATACGGTTGAATGTTGTCATGCCCATTACTGTTGAAATATGTTATAAACCTGAAGCACCTTTCAAAGAAACTTCAATTTATTTTTTTTGTAACCCACCTATAGCCAGGGAGACCAGAGTTCAAAGCCCCACTCAGCCCATGAAGCTCACAATCTTTGGCCAGTCACCAGCCCCCAACCTAGCCTACCTAACAAGGTTGTTTTGATGGTAACAATATAGTAACAATAACAACAACAATGTAAACTAACTATATACAATGAAACAACAAAAATTATTAAACCCTGCATCAGAGTTAATAGAGGCAGTTGATGTTAATATCCAGACAGTGGCACTCACCTCGCCCTCCCATATGCAGTATTCTGCATGCCTAGGATGGCATATCCACAGACATTCTTCTGCACTGCTGTCTCAGTGGCTGCACTGTAGAGTGCTGTACTGTACCATGCAAGATGCCTCGCCATTGTCAAAAAAGAATCCTGGGAACTGTAACTTGTTGAAGTCCAATGAAACCTGGAGGGCCACAGGTTCTACTGCAAATGAAACAATAAGGGTATAAGCTATACAATTTAAATGGAACTAGGCCCCAGCTGATTTCACCTCATGGCCCTGATCCCAGGGAAACTAATTTGGCCAACCCATCCAGGGTCAATCTAGGGACCACCTGCTCCATCCTGGATCTAGTCCTGAATTATTTCCAGCGAGGAGCTAATGTTTAATTGGTAAAAACACACACACAACAACAACTACTTACATACACTGTCAGTAACAGGGCATGGGAAGGAGACATTGCATCTTCTCCTGCCTCAACCAAGAACAAGAGGACATCTTGCCAGAGTGGTGCATGCTCTAGTTATCTCCCGCTTGGACTACTACAATGCACTCTACGTGGGGCTACCTTTGAAGGTGACTCGGAAACTGCAATTAATCCAGAATGCAGCAGCTAGACTGGTGACTGGGAGTGGCTGCCAAGACCATATAACACCAGTCATGAAAGATCTTCATTGGCTCCCAGTACGTTTCCGAGCCCAATTCAAAGTGTTGGTGCTGACCTTTCAAGCCCTAAACGGCCTCGGTCCTGTATACCTGCAGGAGTGTCTCCATCCCCATCATCCAGCCTGGACACTGAGGGCCTTCTGGAGGTTCCCTCACTGCGAGAAGTGAGGTTACAGGGAACCAGGCAAAGGGCCTTCTTGGTAGTGGCGCCTGCCCTGTGGAATGCCCTCCCAGCAGATAAACAACTATTTTACTTTTAAAAGACAACTGAAGGCAGCCCTGTTTAGGGAATTTTAAAATGTCTAATGCGTTATTGTTTTTAATATTTGGTTGGAAGCCGCCCAGAGTGTCTGGGAAAACCCAGCCAGATGGGTGGGGTATAAATAATAATAATAAATAATAATAATAATAATAATTCAGAAGTGACTTCTCTGCAGGGAAGCCACTTGAAAATGAGCACCCTGTACCCCACAGCTGTTTCACAGAGGAATAGGGAAATTTTTAATGTTTGATGTTTTAATGTTTGATGATTTAATTTGCTGAAAGCCACCCAGAGTGGCTGGGGCAACCTAGTTAGATGGGCAGCAAGTTAGTAGTAGTAGTAGTATTCATCCTGTAGGGTGTTGCTTCACAAGTAGCCTTCATTCAGGGAAGCCCCTTGTATAGGAGTATCCTACGCTATGCAGGATTGATACGCCCACTGAACAGCTGTTGCCTGGAGGCATAGATCCTTTGAGGTGCTGCTGCATGAATTGGGTTCTAGGCAGGAAGGAGAGTCAAGTGATGTCAGGCTCCTACATTCTCCTGGAAAGATGCTGCTAGTGATAACAGGGTTTTCATGCCCTATGCCAACCTCTCCTTCCTATCTAATGCCCCACCCTCTAACAGTCCCAGATTGCTTTGAGCCATCCAACCAGACCCACAGAGTTCTGTGGCAGTCTTAGCCCAACTTGGCTGACACCACAGTTCCTCCAAATGGGCCCAAGCCAAATCCAGGGCACAGCCCTAAACTGAGCCCCATTGAACTCAAACTGGATTTACTTGTAATTAAATGTGCATAGGAATGCAGTGTGCATGGTCAAACTAATATCAGGTACCTGGGAATGAAAACAGCATTTTTAATGATAAATGATCATGAAACTTTCACAATTCTATAATTGATGTATTTAAAGTAGCTCTTGTAATCAGAAATACTCTCTCAATTATTTTATATATGCTTGATTAGTGTACACTAACGAAAATATCTCTTGACTAATGAACCATATGCATATATATATATATATATATATGCGTGTGTATGTGCATTTGGCATCAATATTTTGCAGAATTATCTGCCTATGATTTAAAGATATTTGCCTCAGTTGTTGAGTTCACATTTTATTATAAAAAACCCCTACTTCCACTCAATTTTTGTTTGCTGAAACAGTTTTCATTAGGACCACTTTCAGTTAAAGAATCTTTACTGCTTTGAACTGGAAGAGTTGGACTGACCCTAGTTTATTAGCATAAAATTAGCAGATGCTTTTATTATTAAGGACCCAGCATGCAATTAATAGAATTTGCTCTTATAAGATGTAGTGATGGCCACTAATTTGGAAAGCATTCAAAGAGGATTAGGTAAATTCATGGAGGATATGGTTAGCAATGACTGCTAGTTTTCATGGCTATGCTTCTCCTTCCATTTGGGGGGATGCTATGTCTCTGAATTGCAGTTGCTGGGAACCACAAGTTGGGAGAGTACTGTTGCACTCAGGTTCTGCTTGGCGGGTTCCCACGGTCATCGGGCTGGTCACTGTGAGAACAGGATGCTGGACTTTGGGCTGATCCAACAGGGTTTGATGGCTATTTCTGGATTCCAAAATTGAACACAAGTAGCACAAAAATATCAAATGTTCCCACATTTACGCTGCTTGGGAGTAAGCTCCGTTGAATGTTTGTTATTTACTTTGAAAGAAATCGTGAATTGCAAATCTTTTTTCCCTCTCCAAAGAACCAATAATGCATGGTGCCCTCCAGACATGTTTGGTTGTCCCACCAGCCCCAGCTATTATAGCCAATGGTTAGGAATAATAGGAGTTACAGTCCAATAGGACCTGCCCCCACATTACCTGTCCCTGCAATAGAATGTAGAGTGTTTGACATGAACCAGAGAGAAATGAATCCAGATTCCTGATCAGCCACAAAGTCAATCAGCCTATCAGTCACTAACTCTTGGGATAATCCCCCTCACATAATAGTTGTGAGAGTATAATGAAATAACACTGCCCTGAGGTTCTAATTTTGAGACAATAAAGAGCAGGAGTTTAGGGATGTAATCCAGGAAATTTAGGCACAGTACAGTCCCATGGAGAGCAATGAATTAGATAAAGTGCTTAAATCTGAACTGTGTGGGGGAGTCTCCTTCATAAGTAATGCCCCAATGTGACAAAGGTTGGGGCGTGAGCAACCCACAGTTCTAACCCCTTTCACCATTCTTGCCCATTTAAAGGAACACCTAGGGAGGCCTACAGCCTCTGTTGAATGTGAACTCATGGTGTATAATTCCCTTCAAATTAAAACACACAAACAAAATTGTTCATGAAATGGTGACCATGCTGGTCAATGTTGCCAGTTTCTCAGGGGATCACAAACTGTGTTGTGTCACAGTCCGGGTTACAGGCAGTCGGAGTCCCGGCTCGGTACATCGGGACCAGGGTAGAGGTCAGGAAGCAGGAATCATCAGTCAAGGGTCAGCATTCCAGGGGTCAGGAAACCAGGAGTCAGGAGGCAAGGGTCCAAGAGTCAGGAAGCCAAGGGTCCAGCAGTCAGGAAGCCAAAGCACAGCTAGGTGGGTAGTGTGTTGCTGTGGCAAAGAGCCAGAGGGAAATACTAGTTTTATATACCCCTCCTGGCCCTTGCCACCAGGTGCTACGAGTCTTCTGTCAAGCCTCACCTGTGGGGCCATGCCTTGCCCTTCCAGGCCAAACTCAGGAAGGCCCCAGTCCTGCGAGGCCCTACCAGTCACAGGGCCTGGCTCCTGCACCCACTCCTGACATGTCTTCCAGTCCATAACCCCAAGCCCATCACCCCAGGCACTTACTCCTGAATCTGTCCCTGAAAAGAAACCAATATTATCAATGCTCAGCTTGTTGCAGGATGCTGTGTAGTGGTACAGACAAAGCATTGGTGATTAGAAATTAGCCCTCAAACTACAGTGAAATTCGCTGCTCATTCCTATATTAATATTCAGTTAACTGCATGGGTAGTGATCAAGTTGACTTCCTGTTATCAACAAGGAAAAAAAGATGGATGATTAGCAGATGATGCTTTCATTATCCTTAGTGTCTCCAGTGGAGAGCCATGTTTCATATGCAGAACAGTCATGTCTGATTGTTCTTCATTACATGCATTTCCTATTTATTAATACACCTGATCAGATTTTGCTCTCATATGTGTGTGTTTGCTGTAGATAAGCACATCAATATAAATTAATCCATAATAGCATTAGCAGAGGAACTTGAATGAAAGCATAATCTTAATGGGATAAAAAAAATTCCATTTTTTTTCCAATCTACTGACAAGAATTAATAAACCTTGCTACAGTGGGTTTCTGTTTTCTTTTTTAATTTACTGACCATGGGAATTCATAGGTGGAAGTAAATTAGCCATAGAAAGGCTCTCCCAAAGACTGGGGAAAGTGAAGTGAAAATGAAAAACAAAATGTTAATTAAAAAATGAAAGCCTAAGCTGTAGAGTTCAACCAAAGCTGGTTCCCTTGTGCATAGCATGGCTATGTGAAGGCAAAATGTCATGCTTATTAAGGCTTTAAATGCCACATGTTATATTTGGCTTTTTGAGTGAACAGAGTTTAAATAGTTTTTATTACAATCGGAGTGTTTGCAAACGATAATGGAAGCTGAATATGGTTCCTCTTTTGAGAGACTAAAGGATGATGAAGTGCTTGTGAAATGGCATCCTGTCTTGGTAAATCACTTTGCTGTGTGACTATAAATAACACTCTTTTATTACCCTTTTTAGACAAGTGTTGGAAGCTGGAAACAATAGTCTCTATGCATTCTATTTTCCTGCATACATATCTAGAGCCAAGACTGAACAGCTAGTTGCAGTGGGTGTAGCTTGATTGTATCAGTATGAGGTCTTGTCTAGGTATCAGCTTTGACTGAGGGGAAATGTATTCTTTTTTTGGCTTTCTAGCCCAGTATTGTTTCCTTTGACTGGCAATGGCTTTCCAAGGTCTTTTTCACATCACATGCTACCTAGTCATTATTATTACTGTTATAGTTATTTTTGCTATTTTATTTCATTTTACAGTTTACAGAAATTTCAAAATTGCAATACAATAAATGGCAAGTGACAAATTAATTCTGCAATTATCTGAAAACAACATCTGGCTGTAAATTGTCCTGGTATTTACTATTCCAATATACCACCACCACCCATTTCCCCACAAATTTGTTGGGCTGGTTTACTTGTCTTCACCTATAGTGGGTTAGTTTAATCATTATCACTGTAGTCTATTTCCCCCCTCAATTCATTCAGTGGTGGTGGGTGTGATTAACATTTCCCCTTTTTTTTGCAATAATTATAATTGCTGCAGTGATCAAACTGATTACCACTCCTAAACCACTATCCACCATAACATTCTTTGTACAGCCAAGCAGAAATATCTTAGGTTCCATTGGAATACATATTACTAACATTTTTGAAGTTATTTCCCTCTGATCTTTTTGAACTACAAATGGCTGGTATTCAACCCAGGATCTCCACAAAAAAGCATATAAATGTGCTCACTTTTTCAAATTTGATGCATAACATCTGGTGACTGCTTTATTCATTTTCATATAGGGGCACAGTGTACGGAATGATGTTTTATTACCCTCTTTTGGTTTTGTTTTTCTTCTTTCCTCTTTCTTTTTCTGTTTTTCTTGTGCCTTTTCTCTTTTTTTTATTTTTATTTTTATCTTTTTTATTTTGTTCTTTTTTTTTTTTCTTTCCTCTTTGCTTTTTTGACCCCCTATTGTATGTTCTGCCGCGGTTTGTAGATGATTGTATGATTGTGTAAAAAATTTAATAAACAGAGAATAAAAAAAAAAAAAAAAAAAAAAAAAGAGTTCATATAGGGGCACACCAGCCATAGCTGCTGCTGAACAGAAATTCTGAATCTTTTTTTGGAACATCATGTCCTGTGGCAGGCTGAAGGTGTGATGGGGGAAGGAGGGAATCCTATGGGTATCTGTTTCTGTTCATGGGCAGGTGGGGAACAGCAGAACAAACTGCATTGCTGTAATACCATCAAAACATACTTGGGAGTAAGTCCACTTAAATTCATTCCTAAATGAATGTGCTTCTCTGTTGGGTGAGAGACAAGGGAAAGGTGTCCCTGTTAATTTTCTTCAACCTCTCAGCAGCTTTCTATACCATTGACCATGGTATCCTTCTGGAACAGCTGTCCGAGTTTGGGGTGGGTGGCATTGCTTTGTGGTGGTTCCAATCCTATTTGTATTATCATATCCAGAGGGTGATGCTTGCGGAGTCCCCTTTGGCCCCATGGAGCGTTAAATGTGGGATTCCTCAGGGTTTGATTTTATCCCATATACTGTTCAACATCTACATGAAACTGCTGAGTGAGGTCATCTGGAGTTTTGGAGTACATTGTCAGCAATATGCTGATGACACATCTCTATTTCTCCTTTACATCTGCAGGTGTGGCAGTGGATGTGCTGAACTGCTGTCTTGCCTCAGAAATAATTGGATGTTAGAACTGTAGAATTGTAGAATTGGAAAGGACCCCAAGGGTCATCTAACGCAACCCTCTGCAATGCAGGAATCTTTCATCCTATGTGGGGCTTGAACCCACGGCTTTGAGATTAAGAGTCTCATGTTCTAACAACTGAGCTACCCATGTGATGACAGTCAGCGAACCGAAGATCAACCCAGATAAGACTGAGGTGCTGTTAGTGGGTGGACAGGAGACTGCCTGTTCTTGAAGGAGCTACACTCCCTTTGAAGGAGTTGGTATGTGTCAGGAGCTCATCCCACACTAGGGTAGGACCCTGGTAGAGACACATGCCCTACTGGCATGTTCCCTCCCTCCTGGTTCATCGTTCGGGAGCCTCAAAAACTTTCTTCTGCCTGAACATCACAGCGACCAATGCCAACAGACATCGGCACACTTAGGGATCTGCAGAGTCTCCGCAGCTTGCGTAACAGACGTCAGCAACTCAGCATTTGGGCTAATTTACTTTATTTACATATAAGCACACACGGAGCACTGCAACATGGCTCCCCCTCTCTCTAGCATCAGACAGCAAAGTGAAAGAACAAAGGACAACAGTCCCACTTCACAGAACACAGTAAAACAAACATCCTGTCTCCGTCACTTCCCACTCTGCGGAGTCAAAACATATACCGTCATGTGAAACACAACAATCCCATGACTGCAATCACAGAGCAGGAATTCTAACAGTATGTAGCTTGGCAGTACTTCTGGATCCTTTGCTGTTGCAAGCTACCACCAAGTATTGAAGTGGGAGGAGGAACTCCAGAGCAGAATAGATATGGTGCAGTAGATATGAAGACTTGGTGAAATGGGGAAGGGGGACAACCAGTATATGTTTCTTTACTCAGGTCCTTTTCCAGACACTCCTGGTTCAAGCTTAAACAGGGGTTTCAGCATCAGTTCAGAACTGTCAGAACCTTGGACAGTTCCAAGTAGCACTCACATCCATAAGCAAGACAGAAGTGCAATAGATCTCCCCTAATCCCCGTGATGGTGTGAGCTCCCGTGATGGTGTCCCAGCCCCTGCCAACCTAGCAGTTCAAAAGCACATCAAAGTGCAAGTAGATAAATAGGGACCACTCTGGCCAGAAGGTAAACGGCGTTTCCATGTGCTGCTCTGGTTTCACCAGAAGCGGCTTAGTCATGCTGGCCACATGACCCGGAAGCTGTACGACGGCGCCCTCGGCCAATAAAGTGAGATGAGCGCTGCAACCCCAGAGTCATCCACGATTGGACGTGATGGTCAGGGGTACCTTTACCTTTACTTTTAACTTGTGATTCCCAGCAACTGGTATATAGCACCTCTGAAAGTGGAGACAGGATGCTCTTTCAGGAATGCAATCCATACTAAGCTAACTAACTAACATATCTTGAAACAAAGCCAGCTCGCCCTCTTCTTCCAGTGCCATTCAATGACATTTGGTGCCTGAAGTATAATACATATAGTGCCACACCTTCTAGGAACAGACCTTTTAAAATTCTTGCCAATCCATTCAGGTTCAGGTTCTGCCACTATCTATTTCTATCTATTTCACTAAGGCAGAAGGGGGACTATATGAAGGAGATTGCTTCACCCTGCTGCATTGCAGAGACAGCTCTCTCCCCTTCCCACCAAAGTGCCATTATCCACAGCTACGTCTACCAAACTTCTCCTCGCTTATGATTCTCAGCAACTGTTATTTAGAGGCATCCCTCAACTGACAATGGAGGGAGAAATCCACTGGTTTTGAAAGTGCAGCGCAGAATATGTTGGATGACTTTTACAATTGCAACTGAAACAGCAGAACATTGACGGTAGAATCATATAAAGGAAGGGAGGGAGAGAGAGATCATAGGGAAAAGGCAGCATTCAGTTTGTGAAAATGTTCTTTTTTTTTTTTAACACCCCCTCCTTGGATAGTTAGTAGACAAAGTTTCCTGGAGTATGAGAGTGCTAGTAGGATTTAAAAGACATCACTTGGAACCACAACAGCGAATCAAGCAACACAGAAAACAAGAATGCAGAAATGCCTGAATGGGGCTCTTTTAAATGACATGAACCCCCCCAAAAGAATTATACAGTAATAATAGTAATAGTAATAATAATAATAATAATAATATTTTTTATTTATACCCTGCCCTCCCCAGCCAAGGCCGGGCTCAGAGCAGTTTACAAGCAATAATAAAAACAAGTTGAATGATTACAACTTAAAAACAAAATAAGATACAACATTAAAATATTGAAACATTAAAATATTAAAATGTAGCCTCATTGCAAGAGGAGAAGGAAAAGAAAAAAGAGAGGGAGGGAATCAAATTGGCTCCAAGCCAAAGGCCAGACGGAACAACTCTGTCTTACAGGCCCTGCGGAAAGAAATCAGATCCTGCGGGACCCTGGTCTCATGAGGCAGAGCGTTCCACCAGGCCGGAGCCAGAGTTGAAAAGGCCCTGGCTCTGGTTGAGGCTAATCTAACTTCCTTAGGGCCTGGGACCACTAGGGTGTTGCTATTTATGGACCAAGAGGCTCTCCGTGGAGCATACCGGGAGAGGCGGTCCCGTAGGTACGAAGGTCCTAGGCCGTGAAGGGCTTTAAAGGTCAAAAGCAGCACCTTAAATCTGACCCTGTACTCCACCGGGAGCTAGTGCAGCTTGAAAAGCACTGGGTGAATATGCTCCGATGGCAGAGACCCCGTGAGGAGCCTCGCTGCAGCATTCTGCACCCGATGGAGTTTCTGGGACACTTTCAAGGGCAGTCCCGCGTAGAGCGAATTACAGTAGACAAGCCTGGAGATGACTGTCTCGTGGATCACTGTGGCCAGGTTGGGGCAGGAAAGGTAAGGAGGAGGAAGCTAAATATAATGTGTAGCACCAAACTTTTGGTGGGGAATCAGAACTCTTAAGGTACCAAAATTGGCTTTACTGGCAAAAAAGAGACTTTACTCATAATTTAGGAGTAAAAGAAAAATGATCTTTCTGCCAACCTAAGGGGTGCTAACTAGAGAGTGTTTTCTTGGTCCATGGTCATGATTTCTTTGGATACTTACCAAACTAAACTGCCATAGCCATACTGCCCACCAAAAAAAGCAATAATTAAATAGCATTTTATCTAAGATGCTCTGGACAGTAAATTGAAATTACAAAATACCTAGCAAATATTCCAGTGGCATGTTAATCCACTTCTAAGTTATAAACTATATATCCATAGCACTTAAAAAAATCCACAGATCTGGATCAATAGTGAATTAACAAAAGTAGACTAGCCTGATGCCAAGTGAATAGTTCACAGAGTTGGCTACTGTACAAAAATAATGTCTTATAGGTCAACCTACAAGTGCTCAGAATGGAAAGTAGAGGAGGCAGGGAAGACTTTAAAACTATATCCTCTTATGTTCCTAAGGCTGTTGGAGCAGAGGAAGGCTAGAGACTGCTGAACAAACTGATGCATTCCTCTTCAGATGGAAGTTACATTTTATGCTGGCCCTTATTTGTATTTTCATGGCAACCTTATACAGAACATGATATGCATCTTGGTAGGCTGATGTTATAATGCATGGTCAACACCCTCATGAGATGTATCTGTTGTTTGTTGCTGGACTGTACTACTTCATATTTGAATGCCCCTTTAAAAATGCAGTACTTTCAAACCTAGAATGTCAGGGGGGAAGCTGAGGCTCAGACCTTTGTCCCATCATGTTAGGTTTGTTTCAGCAACATATTATGCGAAAAGACTGTGTAGAGTTTGGCTCTTAGCCATGGTGCAGAGACAGCAATTTGCAGCACAGGAACACTTAGTTCCATGTCAGACTTGACCATGAAGCTAGTTTTGAGCTATTGCCCTGAGTTAAGTCCAATGAGAAATCAGCTGTGGTATCATCACCTTGTTTGGGTTCAAGGAAGACTAGCCACAAAGGAAGCCTCCTGATCTCAATAGGCCAGAACATACCAGTTTAATGTTTCTTGTGCCTTTGAATTCTTCTGAGCAAGTTTTGTTCACTACTCTAAACAATTAAGAATTCTGGTCATGGGATGGTGGTTGGCAATATATTAGTTATTTATTTAGATATCTATATAACTTAAGCACCACTTAATTTAACTGACCAGGTGGCGCTGTGGGTTAAAGCCTCAGCACCTAGGACTTGCTGATCGAAAGGTCGGCAGTTCGAATCCCTGCTGCGGGGTGCGCTCCCGCTGCTCGGTCCCAGCGCCTGCCAACCTAGCAGTTCGAAAGCACCTCCGGGTGCAAGTAGATAAATAGGGACCGCTTACCAGCGGGAAGGTAAACGGCGTTTCCGTGTGCAGCTCTGGCTCGCCAGAGCAGCAATGTCACACTGGCCATGTGACCCGGAAGTGTCTCCGGACAGCGCTGGCCCCTGGCCTCTTAAGTGAGATGGGCGCACAACCCCAGAGTCTGTCAAGACTGGCCCGTACGGGCAGGGGTACCTTTACCTTTACCTTTAAGCAGTTCACAAAAGATACATATAAAAAATGAATAAACATTCACATCAGTGTACCTCAAAATCATACATACATGCACCTACATATGTGAGAAACTATGCAACGTGATCTAAAAGTTCCTCAGAAAAGTCAGATGAAAACTTGTCTTAACCTGTGCTTTCAGATGGTGTTTGCCTCAGGCCACCCTCAAATGCAACAAAGCTGAACCTGAAGTCTCTTCTACTAACAGTCCATGGTCAAATATTGGTGCTGTGATAGTTGTTTCCATCTCATTACCAATTCCCTTCCCCTATACATCTTAGCCACTTTATGCAAAAAATTGATTTCTCGATTAAGCTATGGGAAAGCTGATGGCAAGGACTGACAATGAGCTGCTTCTATAGCAGAGGTTGTAGCGTCCTCCTGATGTTGTTAGACTATAACTTCCATCAGCTCCCATCCAACATAGCCAATGATCAGGGATGATGGGCATTGTAGTCCAACAACCCCTGGAGAGCACCACATTCAAAACCTACTGTTCCTCAGCAATAATGAGTGTTTATTTTTTTGAATATTTTTTATTCGGTTTTCCATTTGACATTTGCGTAAATCATAATCATATACATATAGGATTCTCTGAATCCCCAGACTTCCCTCCATGGGTTCCATAGTTATTCTTTGCTGACTGCATTGTATAATGTTCTCCATATTTCCTGAAAAATCAGTTCTTACCATAGTTCCTGTCACATTACAAATGTTTTTAAAATTCTGCCAATGTTTTTAATTGTTTACAGTGTTCTTTTAAGAAACTTATAAATTTCCCCCATTTTTTATTAAATTTGTTATCTTCCTGGTGTCTGATCTTCCCGGTCATTTTCGTCATTTCAGCATAGTCCATCATTTTTGTTAGCCATTCTTCTCTGATAGGTACTTTATCTTCCTTCCATCTTATTAATGAGTGTTTTTAATGCCACGTTAATCAGAGCAGGCAGTCTCATGGTCACTTCAGTGTACACTTACAAAATGAAACACATAAAATTATAAATGTGTGTATGCCATCAAAAGTGTGTCATATAGAGACACCAGTAGGAAAGTTGCAATTGGCCATAGTTCTCTTTTTGCATGTACACTTGATAATAAACCTGGAGTTTCCACTGTGTGATATTTAGAATAACCAATTGTCCCATTTCTCAAGAAACAGATGCCACAAACGAGTAAGTCACAAAGTGCTGTTTCTGTACAATTTGTTCAACGGAATCAAAAATGACCACAAATGTTAATTTTAATTATCCCAATTTATGAATTGGAACATTTATTTATTTTTTTAAGACAGAAAGAAAAATGTTATTCTGGCTTGGTGATGCTGAATCAGTGAGTTAGGTATGGATGAGATAATTTGGCTTCAGCTTTGGAGATTTATTCATCCATTTAACTAATTAGTTAATGTTACCAACTAACTTGTGTGATGGATAATGCCAGGCTCAGAAGTGCAAACTGGGAAATCATTGCTTAAGAGTCTGCCAATATTGCGTTCAGGGTATGCAGAGATTAGTGACCACTTGATGAATATGTATATTGGCATTCACAGTAATAGCAAATGATTGCATTTAGGTAGAATGCTGATTCAAATAAGCATTAGGTCAAGGAACTGAAAAACAGTCTGATAAATACATACCTTAGCAGATTGTGGCTAGTAACAGGACACAGTGAAAAAATGAGTCCCATGTATATTTTCCCTTTGGAAATCAAACATAAATGGGGGGTGGAGAATACTCTCAATGGTTAACAAAGTAGTTTTTAGGTTCAACAGAATATTTTCCTGTCTCTTTCAAAGAGACCATAGTTTGCCTGGCAATTTTTTGAATGAATGAGAGGCCAGCAATGAGGGGGGTTCAAATCTGCCCTAACTATAATTTCTAAAATAGTCCCTTTGTCCTGTGTGCCCACGTTGCATCTTGAGAATTGCTGCCGGGTGCTGTTGTTCTGTTGGAAGACACAGGGAATGATGCCTGGCAATGTACCAGAAACACACCATCTTGGACTGATGTCTCACTTGTCCATCCCACTGAGAGAGCTCACAAAAAGAGATGCATATAGCCATTTGGCTCTGCTTCAGTTCCTCTAGTGCCTACAGTACTCTTTCTTGGAATGCCATGCAATCTGAAATGAAAAATAAAATTAGTGTTTCATTAAAAAAAATAGTTGCGAGCTGCATTGACCTTAACTGGTTAGGTTTACAAAAGAATTAGAGGAAATGTCTCCTCGCTACCAAAACCACGTCTGCCCTCTGAAATTTGCTGAAAGATGCAATCAGTGTTTTTTCCGCACAACAGAAATGGTGTCCTGGGAAAGACGAACAGATGTAGCATGCTCTATCCAGATTAAGACCACTGGATGAAATTGGGTCCTTTATTACGTCAATGCAATCCACTGATTCTACCAGAGATTAAGAGGATGTAGTTGTTGGAAGGATGTAGCCATTTCTTTATTTGCAGGACACTCTTCCCAGCCAAAAAAGGGAGAAACCAGTGTTTCTGTATGAGATATTAAATGAATTGATTAAAGTTGGGTTAAATGGTTAATTTTGTTTGGTTGAAAAATCAAGTTTTCAGTAAGGGTGTACCTTGGATTTAGATGAACCCTAAGTTCCCAGCTGAAACAAATTTTTGGTATAGAAACTTCTGCAAATTTGGTAACCTTCATTGCTCACCATGATTCATTCTGTGACCTTCATTCAGAATGTGAAGTACACCGAGTCCATCAAAATTGTTGACTGTAGAAAGTAATTAAAGAATGATTTGGGGAAAGTTGGCACAGGAAAACCACGATCTTTGTTCTTTTATGATAGTATTGGGGGAGTTGATAAATTGATTTGATGAAGCTCCCAATTGTTGGCAGTCTGTTTGTTCTGTTTGGTATAAATTATGTTTCTTTATTAATGTGTATGTGCCCAGGAGAATAGCAATGTGTGCAGATCTGCATAAATCAAATTGTAATCTGAGTGTCCTTAATCATCCCCCCTCTAACACTGTGATAAAGTCTGATGACTCAGCACATGTTTTGGGGTTGCTACATGACCCTGACTATGTGCCATATTAAAAGCTGTTATCAGCACATTTAAAGTTTATTGTTCATCATAAAGTTCATTTCTTTATTGATTTTTAAATAAACACTTAAATAATGCAGATCCTTCAAAACAAGTTAGAAAAGCTGTTAGGAAAAATTGGGGGTGGATAGGTATACAAAATAAATTACATAGCTTGCTATTACCAATAAGTATAACAGTCATAATTTTGTTGAAATAATGATGATCTAAACTTTGTTTTGTGAAAGTGTTTCTCCTCCAGTTACATAAGAGATAAGCTCCAAACTCTCTCAATAGACCCCATAATAGATGTGTGATTAACATTCAGAATCTTATGGCAAGTATCATACAAAGTCATAAATAAAATAGCTTTACTATGGATTGTTAACTTGGTTTGTAGCAGTTCCCAAAAAGCAATGACAGTTTATCAACCAGCAGCATGAACTGTCAAATTAACATGGATGAGCATATTAGATAAAACTATGGAAAAATTATTGTACATGAACTCTAGCCAATTTTCAAGCAAGCAAGAACCCAATCATCTTCATACAGAAGCACAACTTTATAGTGGCTTTAAGAGGTATCTTGCGGCTCAAAAGGATTTCCATGTTTATTAAGATGAAATACCGTATTTTTCGTCCCATAGGACGCTCCATCCCATAGGACGCACCTAGTTTTTTGGGGGGGAAATAAAGGAATTTCCCCCTTTATCCCCCCCCCCAAATAACCAGATTGGGGAACAGCGGGATGGCGGCGCTGCGCCTCCCCACTGTCCGCCGAGCTTGTGGGGCTGGCCAATGTCTGCCCGGCATGAGGGGCGCGCTGCTTCAGGGCGCCCGCACACCGGACAGCAGGCTCCCCAGGCTGCGGATATCTGCCCGGCGCGAGGGGGGCTCTGCTTCAGGGCGCCCTGCGCGCCAGGCGGCAGGCTGCTATCCGCAGTGTGGGGAGCCCTGCGGGAACTCCTGTGGGCTCCCCAGGCTTGCTGATAGCTTCCTGAAGCCTGAAGAGCGAGAGGGGTTGGTGTGCACCAACTCCTCTCGCTCTCCAAGCTTCAGCGAAAGCCTGTATTCGCCCCTTCATGATTTCCCCTTCATTTTTGGAGGGGGAAAAGTGCGTCCTATAGGGCGAAAAATAAGGTACATGTTGCTGCATAACAGACACATTCTTCTTTTCTTCTCTGATCTTCTACCTCTAGGCTGGTCTTCAGTACTTGTGCCAGTGTTATCTGCATGCAGCAGCAGAGTAATGACCCAGCAAGACTGCAATAACATTTTTGCGTGTGACATTGCACTGGCAAAGGCATTGACATAGACAGCCTAAGCACTTATTTGCTGGCACAGCAAATCTTCTGACTGGACTATAAATTCATAGGCAGAGTTTATAAACAGGAGCCCTTAATTGGATGTAGATAAATGCCAAAATGGAGTGCTACACAAACCTGACTCTAATACTACTGGTTAATAGGAAAGATGATGCATCCGAAAAGATTATTTACAGCGGTGAAAGCCTCCCCTTGCCTCATAGCTCAGTAAGTCATACAGCTACCTGTGTCTAGGCAAACCCTTGAATACGGGTTGCTCTTGCTGAGAAGGCATCAAGACAGCAGCATGGTGGTTAGGATGTGTTATGTACTGAGTTGAATAGGATCCAAACTGCAGCAGTCTGATTGGTCCTAGAACAATAGGATCCAAACTGCAGCAGTCTGATTGGTCCTAGAACAATAGGATCCAAAATGCAGCAGTCTGATTGGTCCTAGAACAATAGGATTCAGAATGCAGCAGTCTGATTGGTCCTAGAACAATGCAGCAGTATGATTGGTTGGCAGGAGCCACCCAATCCAGTTCCAGATAGAAGTGAATCCACAACCTGATTGGCCTACAGGAGAATTCTGGAATTCGCCAATCACGTGCAGGCCATTGTGTAAATAATGTATATAAAGCAGATACTTTGAGGCGACTTTCATTTCCTCCTCACCACTATGAGCTGAATAAAGAGTATGGAATCCACTCTCAACTCTGAGTATATTTCAGGATGACAATAGCAGGAAGCTATCTTGCATAGAAAGTTGCCCTTTGCTGCATCAGACCATGTGTATATAGCTTAGTACCGTTGTTTCCTCGGGTTAAGAACTTAATTTGTTCTGGAGGTCTGTTCTTAACCTGAAACTGTTCTTAACCTGAAGCACCACTCTAGCTAATGGGGCCTCCTGCTGCCATTGCGACGCCGCTGCACGATTTCTGTTCTCATCCTGAAGCAAAGTTCTTAACCCGAGGTAATATTTCTGGGTTAGTGGAGTCTGTAACCTGAAGCGTATGTAACCTGAAGCGTATGTAACCCGAGGTACCAGTGTACTGTCTATATTCATTAGTAGCAGATTTTTTCCCTTTGCATTTTCGTTATTTCTTAAGAATATTGATTTTCTATTTAAAGGGGCAATCCAATCTTATCCACTGTTACTCAGAAATGAGACTTATAAGGAAGGACCACAGTGGTAGAGCACAAGCTTTGCATGCAAAACAACCCAGTTTCAGTCCCTGGTTTGTCTAGGTAGGCTGAGAAACACTCCCGGCTTGAAAACCTGGATTGCTGCATGGAGGCAGCACTCCTGTAGGATAGCAGTGCTGGGGAAGGCATATGGTGGGAAGGAGAGTCAGGTGGCATCAGGCTCCTACCTTCTCCTGGAAGAACAACCCAGAAGTGAGGTGGGTCTCGGCCTTTTTAGAGGGTTTTCAGCCTGATTCCTTCTTTATGGCCCCAGTCCCTGGCATCCCCTAGCCTGGACCATCAAACCCAACCTGCAGCAATCCATGACTACCTCAACCCACCTTGACTGATACCCCAAAGACCCAATTTGTTCAATACATAGACTGATACATAGACCCATTTTGTCTCAGGCCCTGGCTGAATCCAATAGACAGCATACATATATATATATGCATTCTCAGTTAAAATTGAAATACAGATTGCCCTGCTGTAAACAATCATTAATTGTTTGCCAGTTGTCTTTGCATGTGGAGCAATAATTCTGCCCAGAAGAATTCAGTCTATACTCCGCAAATTGATTTAAATATAAACGGCATTGCTCTTTCTCCTCCAGCCATTCTCATCAAAGACATACAGTACATGTCCAGCTATCTTGTAATGCAATTATATCTGTTTGCCTGTAAGCATTTCATTCAAAATTAATCTTAAAACCTGATTGTTGTTACTTCCCCTGTTGCTTTAGAAAGCAATAGAAATACATAATCGTCTATTTTATTGACCTTTACCATCCCATCTGGCCCAACTGCTCCCTGAAGCAGTAATAAAGGTCAAGAGGTTTTTTAAAGGAAAAAAAATGGTTGGTGCTTGGTGCACAATACCTAGCTGTGGAGTTCGAACAGGGGGTGAGTGGTAAGAATGCAAATGTTCCATCAGTGCAAATATTACCACTCCACAAATGAGGGGGAGAGGATGGTCTCTCAGAGGCTATAAATGCTGCTTGCTGTGGATTGCTGCACATCAGATTGGAGGAGCAGGCTTGACTGGCAAAGTTTCCACAGCTTTCCATTGTTTTGATTGAGAACAGACTGCAGGTTCGGGACTAGACTAGAGGGGGGGTGTCTCTAAACTTGTTGAAGTAAAACTGCTTTGTGATTCCTTCCAATTAAAGTGGTAGATGGATATATAAAATGAATGGTAATGCTATACATACTCTCCAACATTTATCTGATGAAAATAGGGTCATCCTTTTCTTCTTCTGGGACGCGGATGATGTTGTGGGTTAAACCACGGAGCCTAGGACTTGCTGGTCGGAAGGTCGGCGGTTCAAATCCCCGCGACGGGGTGAGCTCCCGTTTCTTGGTCCTTGCTCCTGCCAACCTAGCAGTGCAAGTAGATAAATAGGTACTGCTCCAGTGGGAAGGTAAATGGCATTTCCGTGAGCTGCTCTAGTTCACCAGAAGTGGTTTAGTCATGCTGGCCACATGACCCGGAAGCTGTACAGCGGCTCCCTCAGCCAATAAAGCGAGATGAGCGCCGCAACCCCAGAGTCGTTCACGACTGGACCTTTACCTTCTTCTTCTTCTTCTTCTTCTTCTTCTTCTTCTTCTTCTTCTTCTTCTTCTTCTTCTTCTTCTTCTCCTCCTCCTCCTCCTCCTCCTCCTCCTCCTCCTCCTCCTCCTACTTCTTCTTCTTTGGTGATCACACATAGCCAAGTAAGATTGTCTTCTATAAACACATTTTTAAAAGTGTGTCTGTAAGTGACTGTGGAGGCCAATTCTGGATCCACACGCCCTTCCACAGTGGGGACATAGGTTTCTGGGCAGGAGGTGATCATGGTGAGGGTTTGCCAAGCGTGTCTTCCTCTTAGCACATTTCTCCCTTTTGTTCTGAGTTTGAGTGTCTTCAAAACCTATCTGAAGAAGTGTGCATGCACACGAAAGCTCATACCAAGAACTAACTTAGTTGGTCTTTAAGTTGCTGGTATGTGAAGAAGTGTGTATGCACACGAAAGCTCATACCAAGAACTAACTTAGTTGGTCTTTAAGGTGCTACTGGAAGGAATTTTTTTATTTTGTTTTGACTATGGCAGACCAACACGGCTACCTATCTGTAACTGGAACTATGGAAGGCACCACATTGAGCCGCATGAAATGGAAGTCCATCAGGTATCTGAAGAAGTGTGCATGCACACGAAAGCTCATACCAAGAACTAACTTAGTTGGTCTTTAAGGTGCTACTGGAAGGAATTTTTTTTGTTTCAAAACCTATGACACATTTGGTAAAGACTGTTCTCCAACTGGAGCACTTGCAGGCCATTGTTTCCCAGTTGTCAGAGTTTATACTACATTTTTAAAGATTTGCCTTGAAAGAGTCTTTGAACCTCTTTTGTTGACCACCAGCATTACGCTTACTATTTTTAAGTTCGGAATAGAGTAGTTGCTTTAGAAGACGATAATCAGGCATCTGCACAACATGACCAATCCAACGAAGTTGATGTTGAAGAATCATTGCTTCGACACTGGTGCTCTCTGCTTCTTCCAGTACACTGGTATTAGTTTACCTGTCTTCCCAGGTGATATGTAAAAATTTTTGGAGACACCGTTGATGGAATCTTTCAAGGAGTTGGAGATGGCATTTATAAGTGGTCCACATTTCACAAGCACACAGTAAGGTTGGTAGTACAATAGCTTTGTAAACAAACATTTCGGTTTCCCAGCGAATCTCTCAGTCCTCAAACACTCTGCACTTCAGTCGGGAGAAAGCTGCACTCGCAAAGCTCAGGCATTGATAGATTTTGGCATCAATGTCTGCCCCTGTGGAAAGATAACCAACATTTTCCAATGTTACACCACTGAGTTGGATTTGTGGCACTGCAGAGGGGTTGTTTTGTGCTTGTTGGTGCAGCACTTTGGTTTTTTGAATGTTGAGTGATAGGCCACGCTTTTCGTAAGCTTCTGCGAAGATATTTAGGAAAGAGAGATGAGTCTAGGTTCCCAACCCTCCACCACACAGTTCCACATCCTTTCCCAAAATTCTAGGTCATCTTTCTCACTATGATAAATTATAATGAGGTTTAGACAAGATCAGTTCTACAGCCTACAAAATGCTCCCCCACTCACCAGTTACAGTACATTGGTGAATCCACCTTTGCATTAAACCTGCTGCTTCTTCCTCCAGATTACACAGGATTCCTGACCACAGGAAGGATTCCAAGTGGTTTCAACTGAATGCAGCCAGAATCCACCTTCAGAATCCGCACACAACAATGCCAGAATGCTCAGGGATATGGCATGAGGGTTGGGCCATGCCCCCTACCCAGTTTCAGCTTCACATGCTCCTTTGAATGCCTGAAGAGGACTAAAAGGTTAAAGTGTTTTGTTGGGCAAACTAAAGTGGCACAATAATTTTCCTAGCAGACTATTTTACATGAAGACAAAAGGAAGGACTTTTGAGGGCACTCAGCAAAAGTTACTTCAGCGTTTTTTGATGATACGGCTTAAAAAGATTTAAATAATCTTAAAGTTCCATTAATAGTTATGTGTAAGGTTTTTTTCCTTCTTCTTTTTTTTAAGGTTTCTTGAGAGAGAGAAAGCAAAACACTTACTAGGCTAAAAGCATGTCCAAAACTGGATGAGATGTAAATGATATTTTACACTCCTAGCAATCTGTATCTGCCGTAAAGAAAAAAATTATCTTTCACTTGACGTTTTTATAAAGTTGGATAGTTTCTGAAAATGTCAGAAGAGGATTATTCTAAAGTAATATCAGCTGATGGATTACACTGGCATTGATGTTTTTGCAACATAAGGACTGCTCATACATAGAGACTTCCTGTTTTTAGAATGGAATAGATTAGTAGAGAATTTTGACAGCTTAACTCAGTGAATGTGACCATGACTTGTTTTTTGCCAGTCGAGGAGGCCTGCTTTTGAATATATGCTCATGTAGTCAAAACTTAAATTCCTCATATGAAGTAGCCCTCTTTAAAAACTAAAGGTGTCTCTGGTATGTGTGTTTGTCACAACTTGGTTCCCTTGAGATGTTTTGGACCACAGTCCTCATCATCCTCAGCCAGCCCTGTTGTTGGGGAAGGATGATTTATTGCACCTTCTCACACAATGACAGTTTGCAGATTTATCATTTGTGAGTTCTTTAAGGTTATCCATAAGGATTTTGCTTATGAGAAATAATGTATGATAAAAACAAGCAGGTGAACTGTCTGTCCACAATACCTTTTCTGCCTATTATGAGTAGAGCTTTAGAAATGGGAACAAAATACTATCTGCCTGGCATTTAAATAAAATGCTTAGTCAAATAAATTCTTACTCATAAATAGCCACTAACGTAGCCTTCCAACACTACAATTCCATGATTCTATGCTTCTATGTCATACCACACCCACTGGTCTGAATGTAATTTAGCAAGGCATGTTTCATAGCTAATTTTATAATACAATGCATACTGCTGTGTGAAAGGAACATTAGGAAAACAGGAGAGAAGAACTAGCATTATAATCAGGAAAAGTATCACAGTTAATTCCTATGTCTGAATCCTTCCGCTGTGTGTGTGTGTGTGTGTGTGTGTGTGTGCTTGTTTGCTTGTGTGCAGCTTCTCCTGAAGCCTCATTTAGTCTAATGGCAAGTAATAAAATAGTGCTAGTAAATATCCAGTTGTTGTCGTCGTCCCTCTCTGTGCTTTTACTAAACCTCACAGAGAATGGAACAATACATTGTACCAAATGGTTTGCTGCAGAAAACACAAGGTGAGTTCACACACTGAAAGAATTCATATGGGTAGATTGGATCGCATGGGTTAACCCTCTGCCATGCCTAGTGATCACATCATAGAGCTCCTTCATTTATTGGATGCCTAGATTGGGCCAAGTTGCCATCTTGCTTGGGGATGATCTGGGGATGATCTGGGGATGATTCTGATGCACTGGCCATCTCCAACCTGATCCTGTTCGGAAGTTTTTGACCACAGGTCCCCTCATCCTTGATCACTGGCCATACTGGCTGGTGCTGATGTTTTGTAGCCGCAAACATCCACAGTGCAGGGAGTTAGGGATGATGTTGCTTCTGAGTGTCCCTGGATGCCAGAGTGTGTCAATAGTTCTCAACACATGCATCCAAGTCACAAAGCACTGTAAGTTTTGAATTGCTTTGTTGTTGCTGTTTAGTTGTTTAGTCGTGTCTGACTCTTCGTGACCCCATGGACCAGAGCACGCCAGGCACTCCTGTCTTCCACTGCCTCCCGCAGTTTGGTCAAACTTATGCTGGTAGCTTCAAGAACACCATCCAACCATCTTGTCCTCTGTCGTCCCCTTCTCCTTGTGCCCTCCATCTTTCCCAACATCAGGGTCTTTTCCAGGGAGTCTTCTCTTCTCATGAGGTGGCCAAAGTATTGGAGCCTCAGCTTCAGGATCTGTCCTTCCAAGGAGCACTCAGGACTGATTTCCTTAAGGATGGATAGCTTTGATCTTCTTGCAGTCCATGGGACTCTCAAGAGTCTCCTCCAGCATTGAAATGCTTTACTATTTCTAAATGAGCAGATCACAAAGCTCGATTTGTGCTCAGTTTGAAATGATCGATTGCAAATAAAATGAGGAGATGCCCTGCTTCTGACCACAAAATCTTATGCCGCGACTCTTTTAAGTAACATTCAAAAGAAGTAGAAGGAGATCACCTCTATAAAATAAGGGGAGGCATTAAATATGACAAAGTATGGGTGAGTAACACTTTAAAGAAAGAAGAAAACCCTTGATAAATGAAATAACCAAGATACATTTGTCTAAGGTTATTGATAGATGTAACCTATAAGAAAAACAACAGTTGGATTTATATAAATTCTATTAATAAGCTGTAAGTTTATATCAACTTGGGTGGGATTGCTATAGTTACCAATGCACAGCTGTTGATTGAACTCCATGTGCTCACCTCTGGAACAAAGTTGCAAATTAAGGATTCAGTACTTTAAATATCAGGTCAAGTTGTTTTAATCTGGAGTTCCTCCTAAGTGGTTCACAGGCCAGTTTTTTTGGGTTGGTTACCTACGCAGCTGCATGCTTTCCCACACGGCAACCTTTACCTGACAAAATAAAGCCTGTTTTCTTCCACTTGGCTGATGGTCATCCTCGTCCTGGCCTTGATATCTTCACATGAATAATCTCATATTTTCTGCCTTGCACCTGGACTTTTGTTACCAGAAATGTACTACTGGTTCAGCGAAAAGTTCCCATAAATAGCTTTATTTATTTTTTTACTGTAGGTGTGATAGCATCTGAAATGGCTTCTCTTTTGCATGAGCTGATCCATCTTCCTCAGGGAGAGAAAGAAGTCTCTCTCTCTCTCCCCCCCCCCCGCCCCCGACAACCAGAAGGCCACATCAATATATATTTTCCAGCATTGGTTTTGCAGCCTATCATATGAGAAGCCAAATAAAAGGAGCAGCATAATTAGGAATGCCAGGAAGTAATGAATGGCAATGAAACTTGTGGTGTGTTTTATGTGTTTTTCCACATCTGCTCCATGTCACTGGCTGTTGTGAGTGAAGGGGAAACAGGGTATGGGCCATAGCTTCAGGGGCAGAGCATCTGTTTGCAGGCTGAGGGGCCCAGGTTCATTCCCAAACATTTCCAAGTAAGACTGGGAGAGATGCTTGCCTGGAAGTCTGGAGAGCCACCACCAGCCCGTGTAAGCAACGCTGAGGTAGATGTACCAGCAGTCTGACATGATAGAATTCAGCCACCTATTCTCCTATGTGAGAATCTTACTTTACAGATTTCATTGCTAAAAGTTAAAACTGAAGTGGAGAAAACTACTAAGCACAAGTTCCCTGTTTTTGCCCGTGTCCTATGTTTTGGGTAATGCCTCATTCTGTACATCTAGGTATAGAGAATGCAGGTGGTGCTGTGGTCTAAACCACTGAGCCTCTTGGGCTTGCTGATTGGAAGGTTGGCGGTTCGAATTCCTGTGATGAGGTGAGCCTCTGTGGCTCTGTCTCAGCTCCTGCCAACTTAGCAGTTCGAAAGCATGCCAGTGCAAGTAGATAAATAGGTACCACTGCAGCGGGAAGGTAAATGGCATTTTCATGCTCTCTGGTTTCCGTCATGGTGTTCCGTTGTGCCAGAAGCAGTTTTGTCATGCTGGCCACATGACCCGGAAAACTGTCTGTAGACAAATGCCAGCTCCCTTGGTCTGAAAGCGAGATGAGCACCGCAACCCCATAGTCGCTTTTGACTGGACTTAACTGTCCAGGGGTACTTTACCCTTTAAATCTAGGTGCACCATCTAATTACACACATGCATCACTTCATTATTTCCAGATAACACAACCAATGGCAAAGAATCTATCCCTTTTTTCCCTCTGGAATTTGTAAATGACTCTGAAAAGGAGGACTTTGTTTAGATGGAACTCACCAGAACTCGGTTCCGGCACCTGTCAGGTGGACACCATTGCCATTCTAAAAGAAAGAGGAAGGTGTTTATGATGAGTTCCAGCACCTCTTTTTCTAGAAAAATGGCACTGCTGAAAAGCCTATAACTGACAATCACACCCTCTATGAAACCTCAGCCACTAGTCTCCAATCACCATGACCGATTCAGTCAAATGGATCAGTAACAAACAAAGGTGACATGTGAAATGGCAATGACATTGACTCCTGTCACAAATGCACTTCATCATGTGGAGGTATCGCTAAAATCAATGGTCCTTACTTGCAAGTGCTTCGGATTGCAGCCATGTGGTAACAAGGGCATTTGAGGGCCCTCTAATAGAGTATAAAAGAGGCACTAAAATGAATCTGACCGGTTAGGTGATTTAAGATATTCATTGTTCAAGCACCGACATCTGCATGGCAGTCTTTCAAGCACAGTCCTCCTTACTCATCCTTTTTAGTTTTCCAACGTGGCTGAGTTGTGGCTCAGTTTTTGAACTAGAAAATAACCAAACTAGGCCTTGTCCCACCCAAACCATTTATGGAGGGGTGAAAAGAAATCAACCACAGAAAGTGGAGACAGGCAGGTGAATTTGGTTGAAATGTTCAGTGGGGATTGGCTCTCACTTTAATAATTAACATTGAGAGGTGGCTAACTTTTCATTAGTGTCCCCACATCTTTCAAGTGCTCTCCTTGAGGATACATGCCTGGTGTCATCTCAATCAGTTTCAGTTGCCAGGCTAAGGCAGACCTGCAGTTAATTAATGTTGCCCTTTATGGTGATACTCATCTTTTTGTTGGGTGGGTCACAAAATTAACTTATTCGTTGATGATCATTTTATTATATATTTTGCGTAGTCATTGTTCTTTCATATAATTTTCTCTGGTTTAAAAATATTTGTATGTGTCATAGGAGCCAACTCCTAGGGATCAAGATCCTTTTGACCCCCCCCCCAATAAAGTATGTGAGGGGCCACCCCCAAGTTACTGGGCATTTCCATTCAAATAGTGTGTATGCGCCATGACTTGTGATTGATTATGTAGGGTGAGGCTTACTTGTGTTGCTTTGTTAATATGGACAAATGTGTTTATGGAAATTGCTCCCTCCTCATTTTAGCAATGCACACACACAAAACACTGGCTTGTTAGACTAGTATGTGCTTCATACGTAAACAGATGTAATCCCATTTGTTTGTTTGTTATGTATATATTAAAGGAATGAATGCAGAACTTCAAAAGAAAGGGCAATATTCTAGCTTTTAGTTTTCATTTACTGGCAGAAGTTCTAATACAGCAAGCTCTTTTTCCACTCCAAAAAGAGTACAGATTTTCTCTCCCCCCCCCCCAGCCACCTCCCTCCTGGTTCCATGTAATTTCACTAAACAATTTTGTGGCAGTATTTCAAATCTGAAAGGCGCAAAGCTGTTAGTCCCCTAAAGCCAACCATATGGTCTTGGCAGAGTAAATACTCCTTGTTGTATCTGTCTTCAGACAGATTATTGCCCTGGATAAAAATGTTGTGGTGGAAAAGTTAATCTTTCATGTTAGCATATTCATATCCGGTGCACGTCAATTCATGTCTCTTGTACATAATAGTCAGGATGCAAGTCAGGCTGAAAGAGCAAAGCAGCACACAGATAAAGGTGACACACTAACTGCTTTTGAACAAATTGACTCCAGCACCGTCTGTGCAGGAAGGGCTGAGTATCACTTGAAGGCTCCGTCCATCATTTTAGTGTATGCATAGGGAGATTTGATCTTTCAGCAGAAGCTTTTGCATGAAACTCAAGTTGGGATCCGTTTATTTACAATATGACTTCCCAAGCACTTGTTGCTTGAATTAACATGTAAGCCCCATTGACAATATTGAGACTCTCCCCCAGTTCAAAACCCCCAGTTATGAGTCGATCCTATAAATAAAGTGCTCTGTCATTAAAGAAGTAATACTGGGATTTATAACAATCAGTTGGAGAAAAATGGATATTATTATTTTTTTCCAAATTAAATGAGTTAAATTATAGCATCCCAGCTGGCTTTAGGGTGTTGTTTAAGATTTTATCAGAAACCACAATAATAAAATTTCTGTGAGGTGGGCATAGAACCATGCCAGCTACCTGTCTCAGCCAAGAAATTCTTACAGGGACATGAAAATATTGTTTGCATACTTTCAGAGTCACAGCTCTGCTGGACTGAATCCTTGATCATAGTAATTTAGATGTCAACATTATTGCGTGGAAACATTTGTGTATGATCTGTTTACAAAATGATGTCTTCTTCGTTATCCCTGGTGCCTGAGAATCTTTATCAAGATCTTTATCAAGATCAACATGGTGCCCTTCAGATGTTACTGAACGACACTTCTCATCAGTCCCAGCCCACATGATCAGTGGTCAGCGATGATAACAACTGTGATTCAGCAGTATCTAGAGGGGCATCAAGTCGGTTACTCCTGTCTCAGATGGACAGAGTTTGGTAATGGTATCATTTATGAGGAAGGTCTCCGAAGAGCTGCTTTATCTTTTGAGGTGAGGTTTTCACTCATATTGCTGACAGACTAGCTAGGCATTTTGGAACATAGGAATCTGCCTCAAGTCTGACCATTGGTCCTCCTAGCTGAGTATTGTCTACATTGATTGGGTGCAGCTCTCCAGGACTGGACTTCTCTTGGCTATACCTGGAATTGCCAGTGATTGAACTTCCACATGCAAAACAGATGCTCCACCAATGAGTCATGGTCCTTCTTTGTGAGTGTGAAATGACTTGCGTAGTCAGTTCCATGGGCATTCCCTCCTCCCTTTGCTTGTACTTCTACATACAGTGGAAATCTGAGTAACAATAGATTTATCATATTGGTAAAAATGTCACCTCCACCTCCATTCCTCTTAGGAGCACGGCCTATTTTTAGAACCAAATGCAAAGAGGCTGTTTAAAGTCTCAAGGGAGAGTTCCAACTCACTGACTCACTGCTGAAGTTAGAAAGTGTTAGAATTACCATTCTATTCATTGACTGTGAAAGAATAGCCCCAACACTATCAAACATTTTTAGCTGCCAAAATTAAAATCCAGTGATGCATTTCAGAAGAAGGAAACTCTTTAATTCTCCTGTCATATTATTTTCTGAAGAGCTACAGGAGAGTTGCATATATACATACATATATATATACACACACACACATCCAGATTTTTAACATTTTTTTACTGGTTTGGGTCCATCACATCATTTTAAGCATGCGTTTTTCCTCATTTAAATTGTCAAAATGAGTTACTGAGATCAAAATATTTCAAGGTGCAGATAATTCTGATCTCAGATCATCTACCACTAAACTACAGGTCTTCTAACCATATCTGATGGTACCACTCTAATTCTTAGAATAATATTATTATGTCATGAATAATACCTATCAAAAAGCACACAAAAGAGTGCTTAATAATCAACATTGAATAAATGCAAGGGTGGCTTCAAATACCAAGATGTTCTAACTCCTTTGCCATTAATAGTTTGTGGAAGAAGGCCAGAAAGGCATAACATTCTCTCTCTCTGTTTCTGACACTGTTGGATATTCAGCTCTCATAGAGAAATGGAGCTGAGAGATAATGTGGCTTGCTTATATGACCATGAGCGCCCATGGTGGACAAATGTGCCAATTATTGGCTTCTCACTTTGTCCAGCCTTCACTTCTCCACATTTCTGCACCAGGCTGTGATATATATAATTTTTTAAGGGTTCTCGTGAAAATTTGTCCACATTTTTGTGCAAATTTATGCCAGTTTTTATCTGCAATTTTCCCAGATAGCATGCATCATTGTATGCTATTTTCACTTATCTATGCATTTGTATGGACACTTCAATGTATGCATTCTTGTATGTGTGACTTGGCTGGAAATTCTCACTGCAAAATGTGAATAATTGCACATCTCAAAGAATGGCAATGTTTGGGTTTGCATGTTGTTTCAGAAAGTGTAAGTTTGCCTTTATATGCAAACTGAATCAAATTTCTCTCCTGTCTCTAACAGCAGACCATTGTAAAAAAATGCATACACAAACAAATGGCCTTCTCCTACTCATCAGAAAGTCATTAAAAATCAGCTTGGTACTGATCACTGTTGGAGGCAGGCTGCACAGTGTGATGAGCTTTTGCTTGGATGAATGAATATCAAGGCACAAAGCAAATTTAATTTAGGAAGGGAAAACCTTTATTGTTGCTATTGTTCAACATCATTGCTGATCTTTCAAATCCTATAATATTCACCAGGATGGACCACTTGTGAATAATTCAGTCTTACTGAATATTTGCCTGGTTTAGTAAAGAAATGTCTTTACCATTGCCCTCACCTATTTTTACTGCATCCATTTGCTGGGTCCCTTGTGGGATTCTCAATACAGATTCTCTTAATACATATTTTTAATATACTCATAAATTAGTAATCTTAGTATTGCCTGTATGGTGTTATTGGGGGTGGGGGAAGGAAACATGCACCAGATATCTTCCAAACCGATGCAATATTATGAAAATCATGGCGAGGCTACTGAGAAGGGGCCTTTAATTTTTATTGGGAAAATATTAGGCTCCACTAGGACCATATTATAAACATCATGGTGCCTAGACCAGGGTCTCAGTGTTGTTCTTTAGTCGTTTAGTCGTGTCCGACTCTTCATGACCCCGTGGCATGCCAGGCACTCCTGTCTTCCACTGCCTCCCGCAGTTTGGTCAAACTCATGTTCGTAGCTTTGAGAACACTATCCAACCATCTCATCCTCTGTCGTCCTCTTCTCCTTGTGCCCTCAATCTTTCCCAACATCAGGGTCTTTTCCAGGGAGTCTTCTCTTCTCATGAGATGGCCAAAGTATTGGAGCCTCAGCTTCAGGATCTGTCCTTCCAGTGAGCACTCAGGGCTGATTTCCTTAAGAATGGAGAGGTTTGATCTTCTTGCAGTCCATGGGACTCTCAAGACAAGCTCTTAGTAGCTTGTTTGATAATGCAACCCTGGTCAAGACATCCTCAGTCTCCATCATCGGGGGGGGGGGGGGGATCAGTAAAACGCAGAGTTGAGTTCAGATACCTTTCCATTGACCAAATGAACAAACTCCGGAACCACAGTTTGAGAATCTCTGGTTTATTCCGTAAATATCCCTGATGTAAGCTTTTACTAGCTAAGCAGAAAGGTCTTACTTTTTAAATGGGTTTAAATGATATAATGCGATCAGAAGCAATGGCAGTAATTTTAAATGTTTATTTTACAGTAGAGATAATGAAATATCTCCAGGCTTTGGTACAGCTGTAGCCGTCAAATTGTAGGGCTCTATTTATGTGCAAAACCAGACTAATACATATAAATACGAAAAGTGTGATGACAAAAACTGGGCTGTCAGAGTGATTAAAGCAATCATTGGAAGTTGTTAGTAAAGGCAGAGCTACAAATAATATACTTTGATACTAATTTGACCTACTTAAGACTTTACAGTTAAAAAAAACAACACCTAACATTGCAAAGGTAATCATGATTCTTCTTTATATATATATTTTCAGTTCAAAGGGAAAAAAGTCTTTTAACAGAGCATCCTAAAGAAATAATATAATTAAGCCAGTCACCTACTGTTTTCATTGTACCTGCAGCAAAGAAAAGCACTGTCTTAAGTTTGTATCAGAAACTGTTGGGAGTATTTGATACAACTCAACAAGCAGCATCCGTTGCAATTACAGCTGAATTTGGAAAGAATTATGTCTTCCATTTACAAAGGCAGTATGTAAATTGGCATAATTGTCTTCAAAAGAGCAACAGGGATTTGCCGCAGCTGGGGATCTGGACCATAAAACTCAGACTGTGTTTCCATAAAAGAACACTGCCTGCATTACGTCTTTGACCAATCCATAGACTGATTAAAAGCCCCTTGTTATCTTCAATGAAACAGACCCAGGTTAAAAAAAGGCTTTCGCAACGAGTCACCAATAAAGACAAACCCACCGGACATGGATTGTGAACTGCTGAGTGCTTCATAATCCCCCTTGCTTTTGCAACCCAAAAAATGACAACGGGAGATCTATTGAGCTTTTTGCGGATCACCTTATATAAGGATTGAGGCTGCATTCATTTTGGTGGGTGTGGGTTTGAAAGTAGCCTAAAGCTCGGGGCACCTGCCAGATGTCACTTTCTGCACAGTGACTTCTTGATTAGCTGAGACAGAGGGTGACCTTTCACCCCAAGCAGGTGAATGAGCAAGAGGTAATGGCCCTGTGGAGTTATGCATCATGAGGTGCCATAAGGAACATTGGAACCTGCCAGGGTCCTTCCTGTTCAGTGACAGAATACATGCTTTGAATGCAGAAGGTTCAGGGTTGGTCCCTAACACAGGGCTGGAAAAGGCACCTGCCTGAAATTTTGCCTGCCTGTCACTGCAGATAAAACTGAAGTAGGTGGATTAATAGAAAATAGCACGTGATACCCCTTTTATGTGAGACATGTGCTGCAGCCAGAGCCAGCCCACCTATGAGGCAAAGTGATGTGATTGCCTCAGGTGGCAGATTGCACAGGGACAGCAGATCCCAATGCAGATTTTTATTTCCCCCATTGTTCCTGGTGTAGATCTTCATTCACCAATTCCACCCTGTCAAGAAGTAGGGGGTGGAATTTTGTGGTTTGCCTCAGGTGCCAAAATGTCTTGAGCTGGCCCTGGCTGTAGCACCACCTTGCTCTGGCAATGCAGATTTGCAGCTGCCTCCTTAGCCATGGCCTCAGGCTGGGCAGGCATTGTTGTAGAAAACCCAGTCTCTGGGTCCAGCTGTGATTTTTCTCCTTCTGCTTGAAGACTGAGGGTTGTTTTAAGGGTTGTTTTAAGCCAGAAATTTGGAACTTGTGGTCCGCCATATGTAGTTTGGTGGTCAGAGGCAATGGGCTATAGATCCCCATCCCTATTTAAAAGTCCAGGGCCACATCAAGACTGTAAAATACAGAAAAGGGATGTCATAATTTTAACGATCTAACCAGAAATGGTATTTGCTAAGAGATAAAGAAGTTTTTGAAGTAGATAGAGGAATTCTTCCCCAGACAATTGTCTGATTTAATGATTTTGTTGTTGAAATGTCTCGAGTTTATAGTATGAGGTAATTACGTTTGAGTCTTCAGGGAAAATAGATTTATAGTAATGTAGAAAAGTGAACATTAACTTGATTATCACAGCAGATCAAGAGACTCTCTTTAAGTCTTTTAGGAAGGAGAAGGAAAAGCCATGGGGTTATTTGGGTAGGGTTTACTACAATGAAGTTAAAGGGGGAAAGAATTCCACATGCCAAATAAATAAATAAATTAAAATTAAAATTACAACACTATAATATGAGAAATCTCATTGTGATCCTGTGTGCTACTAGGATTTCATAATGTAGATAGATAAGCAAGTAAGCTAGCTAAAAATTCTGATTCACATATGACTTCAAAATCTCAAGATATATGAAATAAATGATAAACTTAACTTGCATAGATTAGTTTTGTTGGATGACTAATTTAAAGGGGGATCTTGGGGAGGGATTAGTTAGTCTAGGATTAACTTTGCAAGTGGTTCACCAGAAAATGCCATTGTTGTAATCAAAGCTCAAGCCACTAGGTTAGCAAATGGGAGGGAGGAGCTAGGGACTTCAAGTTGCTGGGTCTTGGTGAATGCAGTATGAATGGTGAATGGGGTATGAACTGCATAATTTATAATGAATTACATTGTTACCTGCTCTTCACTTTCTAGAGTAGTGAGACATTCTAGCAACCTGGGATTGGCTACAGGAGACCTGCATTTGGCTTATTATTGCAATTATACAATTAGAGCATAAATGGAGGCAACCAGCAGAAACAATCCCGGTATGCCGTAAATCCATAGCCTCACATCAGACTCCCAGAGAGTCTGGTGAAAGTGCTTTGGTCCTTATAACTCACAGATCTCCTCCTGTGCTCTCTACCTCCGTTCCAAAATTGCTGCTAGAGAAATTGAGAGAGATCAAGAGATCACTTACCTCCCCCTAACTGGCAGCTGTCATAAAGATGTGCCACCTTCTCTAAACTCTGATGGCTTTCCCATTCTAGACAATCCAGGGAGGTCTCTGTATCAGAGAAATCACCTTCTAGCAATTAGTTCCGTTAAATAAAAATCCCCTGGCCGTGCTGGACCATTGAAAAATAGTGAGTGCATCCAATGCTGTGTAAAAGGCATAAAAGGCAAACTTACACAATGAATTGTTCCTTACCTCCATCTTCTTCCAGAACTCTGTATCCCCCCAAAAAAATCCTTTCCAGAGGCTCGGGGAACATACTAAACATTGTGGGCTTGTACCTCTAAAGGCAACCACAAGAGGAGGAAGTCGGCCAAAATTAGATGGAGGAATCTTGTGTTCTGCCAATTAAGATGCTTCCTACTTGCACTCTGTTGGATACAACTCATCAACTTTATTTTGTCAAAGTCCAGACTGTGCTCAAGTCTTGCTTTAAGATAAGGGCTAGCATCCATATGGACACCCAGATATTGCTGGACAAAAACTCCCTCTAATACTTAGAGTCTTAAATGATATTTACAATGCCTTTTCAAGTCAGCCTTTTTGAAAAGAGCAACGTGCCTTTTGAAGGTTGGAACGAACCTATTTTGTTGAGCACTGAATTGCCATTGCTAGTTCCTTTTCGGACCAACCAGAAGAAGATTCATGAAACAGAGATTGAAGTCCAGTCATCTTGTTGTTGGAGTTCCATTGGAATTGCACCAGCAACAAGTATGCACATGGAGAGTTAGAATCAGAAGAATCTTTATTTGCATCAACCACTAGCAATAAAATAAAATAAAATAAAATGTACTGAAGATAGAGGTAAAAACTGAACTATACAAAATACATTTTGGAGGTTGGCATCAATAACACATGGGGAGTTATTCTTCCAGACTTATTGAAAGAATATTTGGACTGTTTGTATTTGAGATATTGAGTTGTGTGCACCATTATTATTTTGGCATTGTAAATATCATTTAAGATTCTAAGTATTAGAAGGTGTTGAATTTCTTTTGTACATTACTGTCAATGTTTTTTTGTAAACCACATACTGTCAGGGACTGGGCAGAGGAGGAATGTTGGAGACTGCCTCTCCAGCCTGACCCTTCCAAAGAAGAGGAAGACAGTTCATAATTACAACAGGGGTTTGAGGGAGGTCCCAGCTCAGAGGCAGGTGAGGGGGAAAGTCGGGAAATAATGAGAGGAGGAAGAGGAGGAAGAAGCACCATCAGAGGGGTGACAGCTGATGGATACAGTGTCTTCAGGAAGCATTCCAGACCCCACCCCTCTCCCAGAACCTGTAGAGCCTTGAAAGTAGGAAAGTAAAGAGCTCAAAGGCAAAGGGCACTTGTCAGTACCCGTAGGGATGACACATGAGGGAGTGGGAGAGATGGAGGGGGTGGAGATTCATGCAGGACAATGCCATTAACAAAGAGGCTGTGTTCCAAAGACTCTCTCTATGAATATTAAATAAAAAGTGGATGGTAAGAAACATTCCTTGTCTTTGTACTTTCCTGGGCAACCAGCCATAGGAGCTGCTGGCAGCCACCTGACACATACAGAGTTATTTAGTTCGTGATGTTTGTGATGTTTGTGGTATTGGACAAAAGCTTTCATCATCCTTGACCACTAGCCATGTATGATGGGGCTAGTGGGACAGGAACCCTACAACATCTGGAGGGCCACAGCTTCCCTGTTTTTTAAGGCAGCACATGAATGCCAAAGTGTGGATGGGAGCAGGGATGTCCACATGAGCTCTGCTTGTACTGCAATGTTCTTATCCATGCCTTCACTACTCAGTGCCCTGAGCTTCCCTGTGCAGGGAAGATCTTCAGTGGGCTTCTGCTTATGTTCACTTGAACATTGATAGAATCCTCCATGCAACTGGAGATGCTTCTTCATCAGTCCATACTTCCACATATTGACATTGAAGACATCAGTAGTGGTAATCTCATTCAGAGTTGTTGCTGCTGCTGCTGTTTTTGTTATTTTAAATCAATATCCTGTCCTTCCTCCCAAAGGAGCTGGATGGCAAACCACAAACAGTACAAAATAAAGTAGAAGCAGAAATAGAAACATAAAACAGTATACAGTATTTTTTTTTTAACTGTGTACCATTAAGTTCCTCTTTTCTAATTATATTTCTATGATGCTTGAATCCTTACACCTATCAATTTGTTCTAAACAATTCTATAACCTTTCCATACTGCCTACTCCATCCTACATACATATGTAGAAATTTTGATGTATTTATATTTTTTTCCTACACTATTCTACATGAATGAGCATTCTGTAATTATCTTTGAGTCATAGAGATTTATATTTTGCTCATGACAAACTTGATATGATGGGGCGGTTCGTGTGTGTCTCATCAATACCCTGCCTTCCCTAAAGGCAGGAGCTAAGGGTGACTGCATAGTTGTCCCCCTGCCCATTTCACCCTCACAATATCCCTGTGAGGTAGGTGTCAGGGAACTGCCATCAGAGCTAGAGGTGGAGGGAAGGCTCCAGAGGGATGCCGGAGAGGGTCCCAGTAGGGAGAGAGGCAGCCCATCTGCTGGGGAAGGAAATCAGTGTAGCACCAGTGGAGAAGGGGGGCAGATGGGGGAATCGGAGAGGAGGCTCCAGGACTCTTCACCGGAGACCAGCGGGGAGAGCACAGGTACTACGCTGCCCACATCCTCCCTGCGCAGAAGACTTCCACGCAGGGAGAGTAGGAGGAGACTTGGCGTCAAAGAACTTCTTTGCTGGAAGAAGTTCAAGAAACGCCCACTGACGGATTCTGCCAGCGACTGAGACAGCCACAAAGTGAAAGGCTGTCCAGACAAAAAGGGTTCAACCAGGTAACCTAGCCAGGAGTGGCGGCAACTTACGCACGAGCAACCCCTAGAACCATTACAGTAGGTTATGCTGAAAGACAGTGGCTGGTCCAAGTCATGCAGTGAGTTAGATGGTTGAGTAGGGATTTGAACCCTGGTCTTGCAGGTCTAACCACTACATGACGCTGGATGGGGGAATATGATTTTAAGAGCAGAAGGATCACATGGATTTAAAGTATGGTTGTAATTCTTTTAGTGATACATACTTCCTCATTTCACATTCATCTACCCCACATTTTCTAAAATTGCTGCATATTGTGGTTATTCTATACTTTATCTTCTCCACAACATTCTCCAACAATATACAATGAACAAACATAGTTTGGTCTTTTTTTCCTAATTTATATGATGGCTCTTTTCATTTTTGCCAGATGATTGTTTTAAAGCCATGACATTTCTCATATTGTATTAATCCTTGTTTTCCTTCCTACATTTGAATAGCAAGAATTGTTTAGTGAAAATATTAATAAAATGACAGCATCTGTCCTCTTCCTGACTCTCTGAGCATTTGTGCTGGCAGCTTCTGAGCTGCCTTACGGCAAGTGTTTGTTTAGGTTGCTCATGACTGTCTAGGCCACCATTGCAATCTGGATCACAGTTTTCTGTTCCTTTCCCATCGTTACTTCGATAAAGACTTTTAAAATTTCATGCCTGTATGTATTATTTTTTTAAAAAAACAACAACAACACACACAACCCTAACATGACCACAAACACCCTGGTCAGTCTCACCCAACCACCACAAACCACACTTCACAGCCTGATTTCTTTTCTGCAGTGTTCAACTTTCTATACATGTTTCCAGCTTTCCACTGCTTCTGTTAAACTTAAATAATTCTCTTTAATTAAAGAGATGCTCGGTAACCAACAGTGCACAGATTAGAAAGTACAGATGCTCCAACTGTCCCTGTTTTCCAGGGATGGTCCCAGATTTACAGAAGTCATCCCGATTTCTGATTTGATCATTAGAAATCCCTATTTTCATCAGAGAAATGTTGGAAGGTATGGAGTTATGTGACTCCCAAACCAAGGAGATAAGTAACTATATAACCTTTAAAAAACATCTGAAGACAGCCCTGTATAAGGAAGTTTTAAAATGTTTTATTGTGTATATATGTTGGAAGCTGCCCAGAGTCGCTGGGGAACCCAGTCAGATGGACGGGGTATAAAAAATAAAATCATCACCATCATCACTATCATCATTGTTATAGAATAGGACATACCAATTTTCTTTGGAGATATGTTGGTGGGCATGGGAAATGATGGCACACATTGGGTTTCAGCCAGACTTCATATGCAATCCAAGCTCCCTTTGTACCAAACTGGGTGGGGCTGGCTTGGGTAAATTGGATTAGGTGGAAGCGTCACTCTGCCCAGGTCTGTGGGCCTCTCCCAGCTTCCACCAGCACACAGCTCCCCATTCTACCAAACAAATGTGTGGGAAGGTAGAAGGTCTGTAACTGGGCTCTCCACCGGTGGCAGTCAGGAAATCGCTCAGAAGTGGAGTGCTCCAAGAGCAGGGATGGGCTAAGCTAGCTGGGGTTCCATAGATTCTGAGTCACCCCTATCTCTCTCATGTGACAGCAGCTGGGTCTGATCTGAGCCTTATCACTGTTCCAGTTCTGGGCCGGCACATCTATTTGCCTATCCCACCACATTCTGCCCCACCTGGCACGGACAATAGGTCTGTTGATGCCAGTGCTATTTTTCTAGAAAAAGAGGTGCTGGAACGCAGCATGAACACCTCCCTCATTCTCTTAGAATGGCAATGGCGCCCACCTGAGAGGTGCTGGAACTGAGTTCTGGCAAGTTCCAGCTGAAAAAAGCCCTGGTTGATGCAGTAGTGGCCCTGCTTCTCCATGGTATAGCACAAGGCAGCAGATACGGTTAGGATTATGTTGTTGTAACGTGCCCTAGGGTTTTGTAGTGAAATGGTGGGTAGGAAAACTAAAGAAACAACATCCTCAGTTAGTTAGTTGACTTCAGGTCCTATTGAAATCAATAGCAAAAATTAATCTCTGGAAGGTCAGGAGAACCCCCAGGATAGAGGGCGTTTGGCTAGCCAGCTGAAATTCTTGTCCAAGTGGAACGATTGCCATAGCACTACACTGAATTCCTCCCAAGATATATATTTTTTTAAATTCTCAGTAAAACTTTCCAGAATTTTGTGTGCATTTCTCCTAATATATATATACATAAAATTATATATGCATATAATTTTGCTTCAAATACACATTCTTGCAAGCAATTTCCCATATATTAACTGCATTTTTGGTGCTATTTGTTATTCACACATGTGTTTTTCAGTGTATTTTCATTAATAGAAACATGTTGTACACCCTTTGGGAATTAGGTAGGCATACATTAGAATGCAAACTGAAGCAATTTTCACCTCCGTCTCAAGATACAAGTACAGAGACAAAGGAACCAAAGTGCCCTCTTTCACGGGGGTTTATAGGACAAGGAACATGTGGAATACATGCTTTGGACATCTTAACAAGGGGTCAATCAAGTGGTTCATAGGACCATAAACAAATTTAAACTAGGAATTTCATTTGTTTCACTGGCTGTCAATTAAAAGTAGATCATTTGGGCTGATCTTCCACTTATTTCATATATGCATGTTTTTTCCCCCTGAGATGAATGGTGTGTTTTTAATTCTGGGGATAACAATAATGACATATGTCACTCAAAAATATCCCTGCAACTTTTTGTTCTTGTCAATAGTGATGGTGGCAGTCTTGTTATCAGAAATAGGCCTCACAACACATGTTCTTGTCTGCAAAATGAGAGCATGTCTACTAAAATGAAATAATGCACTTTTGATATGCCATATGCAGGCAAAGCAACCCACAGTTCAGTTTCAACACTATGTATCAAAGCAGGGAATTGTGGATGAATGGATTTAGGACCAAATCTCAGTCAAAGGATTTTAATACCATGGTCCTATGCATTTTTATGCTGAAGTAAGTCCCACTGAGTTTTCTGGAGTTTACTCCCAGGAAAGTATGTCCAGAATTGCAGCTGCTAATTATTTGAATAACAGAGTTAAATATGTATTTAAAAGTGCTTCACTGTGCTTGGATCACGCCATACCTCAGAAAATCAGCAGTTGATATAACATGCTGCATATTTTGACAAGAAATATTTCTCATTATTTGTGTGATTCTGACTGAATCACTTCAGCTTATATCTGCTGACCTTCTGGGGTACTTTATTAAAAGAGAGAACTGTGTAATTCATGCATCATTTATCATGTTTAATAAGGGAGGTATTTTTTCCTAACCCCCTTTCCCAATTAATTTTAGTTTCAGATAACTTTGTGCCCTGTAATGTGAACTAAATTTCATAACAAAAATATGATTTAGAGTTCAGAGGTCAAGAACTGCATAACAAGCCCAGACTCCACACAACCCATCATCTGAGTCATCAGAACGCAACTACAGTTCTGCCTCCATGTGAGTCATCCACTGATATAATCTGAGATATACAGAGGCACAGTACTCCCAACCCTTTAACTCCAGATCTATCGCTCATTTCTAAAATTAACTTCCAGATGATGCCTCATTGTTCCTAAGAAACTTTTTCCACAACACTGCATTCAGGCTTTTAAGATGGACAGCACTTTGCTGCATTGTAGCGGAAGTCGTAAGACACATTGTGGGCTGGTTCAGGTGAAGAAGCCACGAGCCGTCAGATTTCACACTCTCCTCTAAGTGTGACAAGAGAAGAGGGAAAGCTTCAACTTCTAGTTTGTTTGTTTGTTTGTTTGACTACTTATTATTAAAATATTTATGTGCCTCTTTTTAATTACAGAAGAAATAACAAAGTGATTTATACAGTAATGAAACTGATTTATTATGTCGAGTATTAAAAAAAAAATTCGTAAAATCATTTTTATTTTGTGAGACCAACCACCTCTTCCCTTGCAACCCAAACCATGAAAGATCTTGCTGCCTGGGCTTGTGTTTCTTCCACTTTGCATAGCTTCTTTTGAATCCCAGCCATGAGGAGGAGGACATTAAATTTGATTGCCAAAGGGAAAAGTCTGCAAAAGCATTATTTAAAACTGGAGCAATGTATTTCAAGACAGGGCTTTGTAGAAAACAATTGTGGCCGAGAAGAACCTGACAACGTAGAACACCAATTTATCAGCCATGGAAGAGCGTTATTGCAATGAATAGAAGAAGAAGAAGAAGAAGAAGAAGAAGAAGAAGAAGAAGAAGAAGAAGAAGAAGAGTTTGGATTTGATATCCCACTTTATCACTACCTGAAGGAGTCTCAAAGCGGCTAACATTCTCCTTTCCCTTCCTCCCCCACAACAAACACTCTGTGAGGTGAGTGGGGCTGAGAGACTTCAAAGAAGTGTGACTGGCCCAAGGTCACCCAGCAGCTGCATGTGGAGGAGCGGGGACACGAACCCGGTTCCTCAGATTACGAATCTACCGCTCTTAACCACTACACCACACTGGCTATTCTCTCCTCCACATCTATTCTTGGTATGGCCTTGCTGTAGCAGTAGAGTGTGGTATGAAGTGCTAAATTGTGCTTGGTTTTGGGCATGGGAACTTGGACATTGAATAGTTTCATTGAATTCACAGAGCAGAGAGGAATAAAAGCCTCCAACCCACACAAAAAAACCCCTCACAATTGTACAACATGCACATCTATTTGGGAAACTCCGAGGTCTCTTAGGACTCTTAGTAATTTGATTTAGAACCAAACAGAAATGAATGTTAAAATTAAATAAATGTCTCTGGGTTTTTCTGCCCCTGCCCCCTCTTTGTATATCAAGTGAAAACTATTTGTCAAAATAAATCAAGAAGAAAGAAATACTGTCCATATCAGGGCAGCCAATACTTGTAGAAGTCAGTTGGTTCAGAACCTGTAAATTTGGGCCTACCATCTGTTGTTGATACTACATCACACTTTGACCAGCAGAGTATGCCCAGCTCCAGCAGAATCTTCCAGCAGAACACCAGCATTTTCCTGCTTTCCAGCAGGCAGCCTTTTCCAAAGGTCCCAGTAAGAAAATGCAGACCCTCCAAGCATCCTTATTTTCCAGGGACAGTCATCTCGGTTTCTGATTTGATGTTCCACTTTTCCTTAGAACGTCCCTATCTTCAGTGAAGAACTGTTGGAGGGTATAGGCATCTCTATATTCATCAGAGAAATGTTGGAGGGTATGGAGTTACCCAACCCCCAGGCTATCTGAAGGCAGCCCTGTATAGGGATGTTTTTGAACGCTTAATGTTTTATTATGTTTTTATACCTGGCGGAAGCCGCTCAGAGTGGCTGGAGCAACCCAGTCAGACGGGTGGGGTATAAATAGTAAAATTATTACTATTATGGAATAGGACCTCCCTAATTTCATCGGAGAAATATTGGAGGGCATGGGAAATACCTTTCCCATTCAGTTTAGTTCAAAGTATAAGGTGCTTATTGCCTCAGGACTCAAGACAAGCACAAACACACTAGCTACACAAACTTTTAGAGATACTGGTACATCATGAGCTATTCTACTATAATACAGTTCTTTGGTCCAAGAAATAAACCTTGCAAAGATACACATTTACAGAGAGACCCACTAGCACTTTACCATTCTAGCTCACCATGCTTGACTTTACCATATAGCATGCCACTTTGAGCTTCAGCATGGATACCTTGCATTGAGCAAATACCTCACTCACAGTGAAGACCTCACACTCCTGTCAATGCCTCATATTCATGCAAACAGCTGCTGAATCCAGCCTTGGCTTTATGCCCACCAGTGCACCTACATACATTCCTTAGAGAAAAGGAGGCTGGATGAGTTACACTTTACGTCTTTAGCAGTGGACCATTTCTAAGCCACCCAGTGCAGCCGAGTCTTTCTCTAAGCAGAATCCAGACATGGGTGATGGGCTGCTCAAGACATGGCCTGGTACAATTTGATGCATTTTTCTAAATTACCCAACAGTGCCCTCCAGATGGACTATAATCATCATAACCGCACTCCAACCAACATGGTGCAGGATATTGAGAATTGCAGTCCAGCAATATCTAGAGGGTGACATGTTGACTACCCTTGGAACCTATCCACTGTGTCTTGGATCACCGTCACCTTAAGTTAGGTCCAGCAGACTCCAGTCCTACTTCACTGAGGAGAGAAAGCATTGGAGGAGCTACTGCTTCACTAGCTGTTGGATGGGGCCAGGCTGGTCTTCTTCTCACTATGATGTTCTTGAGAGGCAGGAGAGCAATCTCCCAGTGGCCTTTGGTGCCCTCGCTGGTGGCAGAGACCAGAGTGAACTTCCCTTTAATTCTTCAGTCCTAGCTGAATCCTTAGCCCAAAACTTCTCAAATGTTACTATATTGCCAATTTCTTTTCCTTTTACTGGCTCACCTGCTTTCCCCTGTAGCCATAGATGACTATGTAAAAATTCCCGTTTTTACAAGGGCTTCTATTCCTGGTTGTCTGGAAGTGATACTTATTCACCACAGGTGACTAGCTATTTGCCCAACCTTTCTTCTATTGCCTTAGGAAAGTCATTGTTTCCATACTGGGGAGGGGGGGGCGGAATCCACGTGGGCAACAGCAAGCAACGGCGGGCCATATTTTAACAGCGCAAAGCCACAGCTCAGTTAGAGGGAACTGCCGGCTGTAAAGGTTTACAGCTGATTTGCTGTGACCTACTCACTGAGCAGCAGAAGAAAATCTTTATTCCCTCAGTTGATTTGCAGCACATGTTGTTTCGATACAAATAAAATACAGTGAGTCGAGCTGCTATGAATCACTACCAAAAATAGCAGCTTATTTTCTAGGGGAAACTACAAAGTGTTCTTAAAAAGATGCTGTGCTTATTTTCAACGGCAGTAGTAATGGTGTTCTTTTTGCACCTCCTAACTATTTTGTCCATCTATTTTTTCCCTCCCCACACCTCAGCTACTGAAATCTTGTCTCCTATATGGTAGAAAGTAGTCAAAATATAATTATTGCCTTACATTGTAAAGAGGAAGGGCTGATGACAATGCAACAGAAAGACCCACCTCTGATGGGAGGCTGGTCAATGCCAAAAAAGAGGACAGGGGGCTGTATCTGAGTTAGCTGTACTCAGAGTAGAAAAGGATAGCTATTAACTCAGGTCCATTAATTTCAATGGGTCTGCTCTGCATATAACACACTTGTATATCTGGATGGCCACTGTGAAATCAAAATGTTGCACTAGATGGGCCATTGGTCTGATCCAGCAGGCTATTCCTATGTCCTTATGTTCTTACAGAACACAAGACCCCTTGCACCTTGAATAAATGTGTAGAAAGGCTAATTTTGACAACCGGAAGCTGAGGCAAGAAAACCTGCATCTTGTAAACAGAAATATCTTCTTTGCCAAAACTAGTTATGATACGGAAGCCTTGTCCTTTTTTGCATCTGGTCACCTTAGGAATGACGGGTTTCTTGTGGAATACTGGGGTTTTATATCACAAATGGGTTGTTCAGATCTGCACAATTGGCTTATTGGATTCCATCATCCCATTTTCTTATGGGAGCTGTTCTCCAACATCTGGAGGGCACCATATTGAAAATTCCTTTTATAAAGTTATAATAATGAATAACAGCAGAAACATTCTCCCCCCCCCCCTTGGACACCTGTCTTAAGAAATAGTTGTGTACAATGCAGAAATTCACTAAGAGCATTGTGAGCATTGATTGCCCCCAATAAAATACAAGTACAGGCATTTATTGTCCTAATAAACAAACCAATATTTGTAATGGTTGATTCTGGTCTTATTGGATGTTGTGGTTTTGCAGTTTCTTAGGAGACCAATCAGGGCTGTCTTAAGCATATGTGGCGTCAGGGTGCAAAGATCCACCCAGCGCCCCCCCCCCAGGTTGCCCAGTCCCAGGCGCGCAGGAAGGTGGAGCCGGCCAACCACCTCAGCATCTCACTGGCTTGGTCGCCCCTGAATTCTCCTGCCACAGCAGGAGAGCCTGTCACGGCACTCCAACCGATGGGCAGGCTCTTCCCCAGACTCAACTCTTGCGCCCCGGACTCTCAGCCTGGTGCACCTGAGAGCCCGGTGTCCAAGTGCCCGGCGCCCCTAGCACCTATGGGTAAAACGGCCCTGAGAGCAATCACAGATCAGATTCATATAATTGTGATTCCTTCATTGTGGGAGAATCACCCCTGGGATTCCTTCCAATGCTAGAATTCTATGATTGATATTTATTAATGTGTATAAATTATTGTCTACTGTCCAGTTGTGGATTAGAATATCTCTGGCATGCCCAAGGGAGGTTGTAGTCACCGCCAATTATCCACGAGCAGTTGGATATTGTAAAGGTACATGCTCAGAGATTAGCTTTGTTAGGCCTTGGGATTGATATATGAAATGCTGGCCATCAGGTCTGGTATCAGCATATGGCACCATTAGGCAGCTGTCAAGCAGAGTGCACTCTCCCACCTTTAACAGAACCTTGGAGCCACCATTTAAATTCCCCAATGCATCCCAGAGTGATGCAAAGGTGTGGGAAATGTGGGAAATTAAAATGGCTGCCAGCTGTCCACCATCTATTAGAGTGCCACCATTGTCTGCAGTGAGAGCCTGTCAAGGTAGCAGAGAAAGTGTCCTCTAGTGGCCAACAGCCTCTTCAAACGTAGGCTGGATCTAGTGACTGTGGCTACATCCATGCAACAGATTTAACACATGCTGAAAGCACACGACAATCTTCCCCATACCATGGAATTGATGTGTTTTAAGTGCTTGGATCGAGATGGTCTCTCCTGCAAGGCTAGCCAGAGCTTAAGAAGTTGAAGTAACTACATCCAGCTATCACACTTGCTGAGCAATTATATTCTTGGAATCAGACTTTGTAGTGGATAAATGGCACTGCAGTTAGAACAGTAGGCATAGCTCCTCTTAACAAACTGAGCCTAATCTCAAATGAATCACCAGTAGTAAGAAACTGGTGCGAGGGGGACAATTTAGAAGCAGTATCAAATGAAAAGTATTTCCTGATAAGTACCAGATTTAAAATTGAAAGGATGCTGTCTTGCTTTGAAATTTAGCTTTGGCTTTTAGATAGCTGATAGATAGAGATAGATAGATGATAGGTAGATAGATGATAGATAGATAGATGATAGATAGATATAGATGATAGATAGATAGATAGATGATAGATGATAGATAGATAGATAGATAGATGATAGATAGAAAGATAGATAGATAGATGATAGATACCGTATTTTTCTGTGTATAAGACAATATTTCCCCCTAGAAATAATATGCCAAAATTGGGGGTCGTCTTATACACAGTTAGCAGAGGGGGGTCGGGCAATTGGTGGCAGCAGCCAGCAGGAGATTGGTAGTGGTGATAGGGTGTGCGATTGGTTGCCGTGTTAAGGCCTCCTGGCAATTGGCTGCGGCAATTGTGTGGGCTTTTTACGTCATTGGCGAGTTGTGCGTGCAATCAACTGCACTTGCTTCAAGCTTTCTGGTGGCATTTTGGCAGCTAGCATGCAGACGATTGGTGGCCACGGCGATGTGTGTGATTTGCACCCCCCCCCAAAGCTCAACAACTCTGGGCAATCTCCTCCCCTCAAAAAGCTGCAGAACTCTGGACAATATTTCCCCCCCCCCATTTTTTGTTGCGGTCCAAAAAATAGGAGTCGTCTTATACATGGGGTCATGTTATACACTGAAAAATATGGTAGATAGATAGATAGACACACTACATATGCATTTGTGTGTGTGTGTGTGTGTGTGTGTGTTTATAGTATTTACTTCTACCTGAGGTGTTCCCTACACAAGAGAGATGCTGTTGGGCCGGTGTGTAATGTGTGCCTTGCAGCCGTGTTGCTGCTAGTATTTAAAAATAAAATTTAAAACAAACTTGTGACTGGGTGACTGGCCAAGCTGGCTGGGGTTAATGGGTGCAGAAATCCAACAACATCTGGAGGGCCATCGGTTTCCCAGCACTGATCTATGGCATAATATTAGAATCATAGAATTGTAGAGTTTGAAGGGATCCCAGGGGTCATCTAATCCAAACCCCTTCAATGCAGGAATCTTAGTTAAAGCATCCATGACTGTTGGCCATCCAAGCTCTGCTTAAAAACCTCCAAAGAATGAGAGTCCACAACCTCCCAAGGCAGACCATTCCACTTGTGATCAGCTCTCATTGTCAGAAAGCTTTTCTTCCTGTTGGCATCTCCTTTCTTGTAACTTGAAGCCCAGCCCAGCCCTGCCCTCTGGAGCAGAAGAATACAAGCTTCCTCCATCTTCCATGTGACAGTCCTTGAAATACTTGAACATTGCTATCATATCTCCTCTCAGTCTCCTCTTTCCCAGGCTAAACATACCCAACTCCCTCATAAGGCTTAGTTTCCAGACCCTTCATCATCTTGGTTGCCCTCCTCTGCACACGTTCCAGCTTGTCAACATCCTTTCTCAATTGTGGTGCCCAGAATTGGACACAGTATTCCAGTTGTGGTCTGACCAGGGCAGAACAGAATGGTACTATTCTGGAGACTCAGAATCATTCAGCGCCTTTTCCCATCTTTTGCCAGTTCCATCTTTTGCACCAGGCAGGCCCGTGCGAGGCTTGAGAAACATAAGACTCATTAAACCCCGAGTAGAACATTTGTTTCTCTATTAGAATATTCTGAGAGAGGCATTATGTTAACAGAATGTAATATAAAAAGGGGAGATGTTGTGATGCTGCATCTGCATTAGACCTGATTCCATCAACCATGACTGTTTTGTTATGTGAAAAAAATTGGTTTGCATTTTTTATCAGCTCATTTTTATGCTATATTACCCCAATAGTATCTTTTATCACAAACATGCCTTGTGGGGGGAAATGCTCATTTGTAAACAAATTGGTAATCCTGTAATTGCGGCAACAACTGGAAAACCAGAGTGAAGCATGTGTTGGTAACAGCCCACTGGGATAACATTTCATCAACTATTTTCTCCATTATGTCCAAACCATTTAATACAAAAGAAACATACAATGCTTAATCCACTGGAGAGAACACTGTGGGGCCACGTTGTGCTCTGAGTGACAGCAATACAGGCCTATTTAATCAACACCGGATCATGCTAGAAATCAGAATTATCCACATTCTAGCCCCCTCTCATGCACTTTCTATTGTTTCTAAGACCTGACTCTCTCGTTTGTTGGAAACAGAAAACCCCACACTGCAGAATTAAGCAAAACAGATTGCAACAGTACGCTTACAAAATAAAATACTCTAAGGACTGAGGCTTCTGGGAAGAAAGAGCTGAGGCGTGATATCTCAGAAGTGAGTTCCACTGGGTTAATTGAGGCAGAGGGCTGTTGCCAATGTTAGTTCCACTTAGAGTAGACCCACTGAAACGAAAGGACATGGCTATCTTAGTGCTGCTGATTTCAGTGTGTCTACTATGATAAAAATTGAGTTGGAGACAACAGTTGTTCCCAGGTAAGTGCATAGCTGTCAACTTTTCCCTTTTCTTGCAAGGAATCCTATTCGGAATAAGGGAATTTCCCTTTTAAAAAGGGAAACGTTGACAGCTATGGGTAAGTGTGCTTAGGATTGCAGTGTTAGTATCCTTGGCTCCATTACTGCATACACTTGCGTTTAGTGCTTTCTCTTTTAAGATACAGTGGTACCTCGGGTTACATACGCTTCAGGTTACATACGCTTCAGGTTACAGACTCTGCTAACCCAGAAATAGTGCTTCAGGTTAAGAACTCTGTTTCAGGATGAGAACAGAAATTGTGCTCTGGTGGTGCGGCAGCAGCAGGAGGCCCCATTAGCTAAAGTGGTGCTTCAGGTTAAGAACAGTTTCAGGTTAAGTACGGACCTCCGGAACGAATTAAATACTTAACCTGAGGTACCAAAGTAGTTACCTCACAGGGCTAAGCTACTTGTTATGCTACCCACACTGTTTAAAAAGGGTTCTTAAACTGGCTATTTTTATTCTGAAGGAAAGGTACTGACTTTTCAAAAGTTGCTTTGGTTCTGGATTGGACCCTGTGCCAGTTAGTTTCCTGCTGGAAATCCCTCCCTCTCTCTACTGTCTGCAAACAAAGGTGCCATTTTCTGCAAACAACACCTTTCAGGAACATAGAGAAACTGGGGAAATATTTAGCAAGAAACTGGCACAGATCCCATTTGGGATCAAGTGCTGCATTTTCTTCCAAACAAAAGTGGTTGGCTTAAGTGTGTGTGCCCCCCCTTTAAAGCATCAGTAATGAAGGATCTACCTTTGTCGTGACATCAAATGGAGACCTTTCCCTCTCCCAATGCAGGGAGAGACAAAAGGTAGTTGTGGCTGCTTCTACACATTCAGTCCTTTGTGTGGTTGTGGTACAGCTGGAGATGCACAGATGGCAAGGCTGGGAAGAGAAACAAGGGTCTTCCATCAGGACTAGTGACTGGTGTAAGAGTTGTAGATCCTACCACCATCCTACTAACCCAGTAGAAGACCTGAGATGGAATCAGTTGGGTGGTTGTGTCTCTTGGAAGTTTTGATCAGGACAAATAAAAAGCAGTTTGGATAGTGAGAGGTAGGGGCCAAGCTGTTGTTGTGGTTATTTAGACGTTTAGTTGTGTCCGACTCTTCGTGACCCCATGGACCAGAGCACGCCAGGCACTCCTGTCTTCCACTGCCTCCCATAGTTTGGTCAAACTCATGCTGGTAGCTTCGAGAACACTATCCAACCATCTCATCCTTTGTCGTCCCCTTCTCCTTGTGCCCTCCATCTTTCCCAACATCAGGGTCTTTTCCAGGGAGTCTTCTCTTCTCATGAGGTGGCCAAAGTATTAGAGCCTCAGCTTCACAATCTATCCTTCCAGTGAGCACTCAGGGCTGATTTCCTTAAGAATGGATAGGTTTGATCTTCTTGCAGTCCATGGGACTCTCAAGAGTCTCCTCCAGCACCATAATTCAGAAGCATCAATTCTTCGGCGATCAGCCTTCTTTATGGTCCAGCTCTCACTTCCATACATCACTACTGGGAAAACCATAGCTTTAACTATATGGACCTTTGTTGGCAAGGTGATCACCACCTTGCCATGGTGAAGGGGCTTGAATAACTCAGAGAAGCTATGAACTATGCCGTGCAGGGCACCCAAGATGGACAGGTCAAAGTGGAGAGTTTTAACCCAACATGATCCACCTGGAGCAGGAACCAGCAAGCCACTTCAGTATCCCTGCCAAGAAAACTCAATGGACAAAGACAACAGGGGCCAACCTAGTCTTGTTTAACTGAGACAGCATTACAATAGGAACAGTTGTGGCATGGAGGGGAGTGAAAGTTCAAAAGCATTGAAAGTGTACCTAACATTTCATGGGTATCAAGCAACAGTTTTTAAGTTAGGGTCAGGTGACTTGGGGAATCCTCTAATTGTCTCCCAGGCCCAGATACTGTAGCTTCACTTATTGTCATGCTCTTCTGTGTCTGTGGTCAGCTTCCACTAATTTGTCATTCCTCAGACTAGTTAATGCTTCCTTCCTTCAAGTTACCTGCCTTGCTCTGTATGTTTGCCTGCCTGTTTTCTGTGAAAAAATCAACTCACTTAAGTTTGGCCAGTGAATTTTATTAATGGGATGCTACCAGAGAAGGGGCATGAAACAGTTTGATGCCTCAACAAAGTCGCCGTCCCCCCAGTTAATTATCAAGATCTAACTTGACAATTAACAGGGAAATCTGAAATCGTATAGTTTACAGGGAAAATTTTCTATATTCAGGATGGCATAGAAATGTTGTTTCTTCAGTCGAATTTGTCTTTATTCAATACATCTTATTTCCACCTGAGAAAATACTGATATGACAAGCTATAAATCTTTTCCACTGGTGTTCTTATTAAGGATGTGACCCATATTGTCTGCCATTAATATGGCACATTTTGGCCACAGAAAACACCTATCTACAATGGAAACTTGTGTATCCCAAATGTCCAGCTATTTTATGCCCAGCTTGACTCCTTTTCTTCCAAATATTTGGAACACTTAAGTCTTTCCCCATTTGGCAAGTAGATTTTTCCATATTAGGAAAACCTCTTTGTTCTAGGATTCTTATTTTGATAAGAGCATTTTTTTAAAAAAATGTTATTGACTATATGTCTTCAATTTGCTTTTGAAAAAAAAAAGCAATTTAAAATACTATTTATGAGAAAAATGCACTCAAAATATATCAGAGTTTCCAGTTACCAATAGCAATGCAAGCTGCCTTTTTTTTGGGTGAAAATTAGCAATTTGGATCATATACAGTAGAAGAGGCTGAAGTTTTCAAGCTCTAAAAGAGTGGATGAGTCTTGCATCAAGTGTGGTAACTAGCACATTGCACAGATGCTGTGCAATAGCCTGATTGTTCTAATAAATGTAGGCAGGCTGTGGAGGAGAGTGAGAGGCTGTGCTCTGTATCTGTCGTGACAATGCAGCCTACCAGCAGCTGAGATTGCCTCAACAGAGACACTGCTTGTGACATGACTAGAAAAACTTTCCCCGGGGAAAAAAGTCACACTTCTTGAACTTCCTTCGTGTACTATGCATAGCTAGTACAGGCACAGCAGCCTTTCAGCTCTTTAATTTGCCCTGTGATTTCAAGTCATGGGTCCTAGTAGTGTTCTCTCTTTATGGTCCCAACACTTGCCCTGGGAAAACTCACTCTTTACTGCTGAACTGGAGCAAATGTCAATCCACACAAAAAACCTGGTTGTCATTTGTTTCAATTCAGCTGTAAACAGCAAGTTTCCCCAAGCAATGCGGTGGGACAAAATTAAAAGCTCTCACACGCCTGATGAAAATCATGGGGGACAAACAAAGGTGTAGATGGTCCCTGAAATATGGGGGCAAATATGGGAGAGAAAAATGCATGGGCCTGCCCATACATTTCATTGAATGTAATATGAGGCTTGCAGCCAAGAGGAAGAGGACTACTTGAGCAAGTAAAGCATGTGGGACAAGAAGCTACAGTTAGAACTGGATATGGAACAACTGATTGGTTCAAAATTGGGAAAGGAGTACGGCAAAGCTGTATATTGTCTCCCTGTTTATTTAACTTATATGCAGAATTCATCATGCGAAAGGCTGGGCTGGATGAATCCCTAGCCGGAATTAAGATTGCCGGAAGAAATATCAACAACCTCAGATATGCAGATGACACAACCTTGATGGCAGAAAGTTGAGGAGGAATTAAAGAACCTTTTATTGAGGGTGAAAGAGGAGAGCGCAAAATATGGTCTGAAGCTCCACATCAAAAAAACGAAGATCATGGCCACTGGTCCCATCACCTCATGGCAAATAGAAGGGGGAGAAATGGAGGCAGTGAGAGATTTTACTTTCTTAGGCTCCATGATCACTGCAGATGGTGACAGCAGCCACGAAATTAAAAGACGCCTGCTTCTTGGGAGAAAAGCAATGCAAACCTAGACAGCATCTTAAAAAGTAGAGACATCACCTTGCCAAAAAAAGGTCCGTATAGTTAAAGCTATGGTTTTCCTGGTAGTGATGTATGGAAGTGAAAGCTGGACCATAAAGAAGGCTGACCGCTGAAGAATTGATGCTTTTGAATTATGATGCTGGAGGAGACTCTTGAGAGTCCCATGGACTGCAAGAAGATCAAACCTATCCATTCTGAAGGAAATCAGCCCTGAGTGCTCACTGGAAGGACAGATCGTGAAGCTGAGGCTCCAATACTTTGGCCACCTCATGAGACGACTCCCTGGAAAAGACCCTGATGTTGGGAAAGATGGAGGGCACAAGGAGAAGGGGACGACAGAGGATGAGATGGTTGGATAGTGTTCTCGAAGCTACCAGCATGAGTTTGACCAAACTGCAGGAGGCAGTGGAAGACAGGAGTGCCTGGCATGCTCTGGTCCATGGGGTCACGAAGAGTCGGACACAACTAAACAACTAAACAACAACAACAACAAAGCAATCACCTAGAGCAGGCATGTCCAACTTTCAAGAGACTGAGATCTACTCCCACTATACAATGGTACCTCGGGTTACATACGCTTCAGGTTACAGACGCTGCTAACCCAGAAATAGTGCTTCAGGTTAAGAACTTTGCTTCAGGTTGGGAACAGAAACCGTGCTCTGGTGGTACGGCGGCAGTGGGAGGCCCCATTAGCTAAAGTGGTGCTTCAGGTTAAGAACAGTTTCAGGTTAAGTACAGACCTCCGGAACGAATTAAGTACTTAACCCGAGGTACCACTGTCTATATATATGTATTAAAAACTGGCAGTGATCTACCAAAGTTGTTTAGCTTTTTGGGGAGAGCCAAAGTTGTTGAGCTTCCAGAGGATTGATTATCTAGTAGGGTGATCATGATCTATGGAAATTACATCTCCAATACAGTGGACGCTCAGGTTGCGAACGTGATCTGTGTGGGAGGCATGTTCACAACCCGCAGCATTCACAACCCACAGCACCGCATCTGCGCACATGTGGGTTGTGATTCGGCACTTCTGCGCATGTGCAAAGCACAATTTAGCACTTTGGCGCATGCGCAACCGCTGAAACCTGGAAGTAACCTGCTCCAGTACTTCCAGGTTTCAGCGCACCTGTAACCCGAAAAAATGCAACCTGAAGCATCTGTAACCCGAGGTATAACTGTAAATTTCTTCTACCAGGAATCTACCATGGGCCCCCCATGATCTACCAGTAGATCGCAATCTACCTGTTGGATATCCCTGACATAGAGTGACAGATGATGGGGAGGCAGTGATGACTACTCTACAGCTGTCCCTTCTTTGTCCCCTGGTTGTACCCTTCTTTTGAGGGCAGAGCTGTGGATGCCACACCACTTGTCCAGAGCCCCATAACTATCCTGTCAGCCTCAGATGTGACAGTGGACGCTACTGGTACTGAAGTGAAATTCATCTGCCAGTCCAGTCAGTTTTGGAATGCAGAACGTGCCATTTTATTTGTTGCCTCAGGTGGCATAATTCCATCTGCCTAGGGCTGCCATATGTATGGGTTTTCCTGGGCAAGTCTGGGAAATTGGGCAGGGAAATGGCATTCAGGTGGATTTTTAGTAAATCGGTAAAAAATGTCTGAGAAAACCTGGGCACATGGCAAAAAAAACCCATGTACAGTGGTACCTCGGGTTACAGATGCTTCAGGTTACAGACACTTCAGGTTACAGACTCCGCTAACCTAGAAATAGTACCTCAGGTTAGGAACTTTGCTTCAGGATGAGAACAGAAATTGCACAGCAGCGGCGCGGTAGCAGTGGGTGGCCCCATTAGATAAAGTGGTCTTCAGGTTAAGAACAGTTTCAGGTTAAGAACGGACCTCCAGAACGAATTAAGTTTTTAACCCGAGGTACCACTTTAAAACTAAAATAAATAAATATATTAAAAGGCCCCAAAGCCCTTTAAAAAAAAAGCCCAACATCTTTGACCCCTCCTCCCTCAAAAAAAGAAGCTCAACTTTGTCTGAATTGTCACTTTTGGGAATATGGCATCCACCTCTGCCTACAATTTGCAAAAGAGATTTATGACTTGACTGCATGGAAGGAATAGGAAACCTATGGTTCTTTATATGTTGTGAGACACCATCCTCAGTGGTTCCACTGAGCATGGGCAACAGACAGGGGCAATGGGAGTTGGATTCCAACCACTTCCAGAGATCCACAGGTGCTACCATACATCTCTGCTGTATGGTATAGCCTATGGGTAGGCAAACTAAGGCCCAGGGGCCGGATCTGGCCCAATCACCTTCTAAATCTGGCTTGCGGACGGTCCAGGAATCAGTGTGTTTTTACATGAGTAGAATGTGTCCTTTTATTTAAAATGCATCTCTGGGTTATTTGTGGGGCATAGGAATTCTTTCATTATTATCTTTTTCAAAATATAGTCCGGCTCCCCACAAGGTCTGAGGGACAGTGGACCGGCCCCCTGCTGAAAAGGTTTGCTGGCCCCTGTAATATAGCCTGTTAAAGATACAAGTGTAATATGCATAAAATGCAAGTTTTGGATGCCCTGTATTTAAAATGCTATGCTGCGAGGTTGGCATTAGGCACAGGAGGCTTCACTCTGGCAAATGTGGCAGAAAAGGCTGGCTGTTTCTCTTTCAGTCTTTAGGGTAATTGATGGCTCATCCCAGAAACCTGAGCTGCAGAGCTCGCACAGCAGGGAAGTGAAATCTAAGAAGTCAGGTATTTTTGTCGGTGATGGAGTCCTTAGCAGTGGCAGTAGTGGCTGAGTTCTGCGATGATGAACAAGCAAGATGCTTAGGATCTATCTCTGGGACCAGAGGGAAGAAGGTTCCTGTACTGAATCCTAATGACTAAATATACAGTGGTACCTCGGGTTACATATGCTTCAGGTTACATACGCCTCAGGTTACAGACTCCGCTAACCCAGAAATAGTGCTTCAGGTTAAGAACTTTGCTTCAGGATGAGAACAGAAATCGTGCTCCGGTGGCGCAGCAGCAGCAGGAAGCCCCATTAGCTAAAGTGGTGCTTCAGGTTAAGAACAGTTTCAGGTTGACTTCCGGGTCGGCGCCATCGCCGAATGGCGGGCTCCCTCCGAGCTCCGGAGGGAGCCTGCTCGGCAGGGGCTGGGTCCTACCGCACCGGCGATGCGGGGACCCTTAAAAACCACGGCCACGGAGGCCGTGGACATGGAGACTCGGCTGGCACCGTCAGCGCCCTCTCGATTCGTGAAGGAGCCTTTTTAAAGGCTACGGATCGGGTGCCGGGGAGGAGCGTGGTGCTTTGAGTCCTCTGCTATCCCTGCCGAGCGCAGCCGCATGCCATCCGGCGGAGAGCGCTGACTTCTTCTATTGAAAATTTGGACCCAAAAGAAGAACCCGTGAGTAATTGGAATATGGACTAAAAAGAGGGATAAATTTTTAGAATTTGGAGCGAACGGGGGAGGTGGAAAAAAGGAAGTCAGCCCCCCCCCCAAATTGTAGAAGAGCCAAAACAAAGGACTGGATAACTAAGATCGAGAGGAACCTTATCTTGCCGAACTAGCAACTTTGCGAGGGAAATTTATAAGATTGAGCTGGAGGAGAAAAGTGGAATTCGTATTAAAAAGCAACCCCCCCGGAATCCCTGGAGCGATTCGTGAAAATGCCTGGAGAAGAATAACGGAGGTTTTGACAGCTGTCAAAGAGCTGTCAAAACGGAAGAATGAAATTGAGACTTTGTTATGAGGACTTTGCCGGTTACATTTGTTATAAATTGGAGATAAATTGTTTCAAATAAGGATTTATAAGTTATTTGGACTGGCGGATGTGATCTGGAAGGGAACTTTGTTATTGTAATCCACCTAGAGGAGCTGAGGGGCATTGCATGTGTTTTCGACGGGAAACTTGAACAGTTGGATAGAACTTTTAATCTCCTGGGAAACTGCAGAAATGGAACATTATTTTGTCTACAGAGGCCTACACTCTACTGGAAACAATGGATTAATCTGTTGAAAAATGAAAGGAACATGATGTAATGTTTTGCTCCTGAATAACAAGCCTCTGTAGAGACACTAGAAGCCTTTGGAAAAAGAACATTTCTGTGAGGGAACAGGGAAGTAAAAAGGAGGAGAGTGATCGACAAGAACAAGGAAACAACAAGAACTGGACAGAACTGGAGTGGGAACATTTGGGATATCCAGATTTGACAAGCTTATGGATATAAAATTGGAGTTTATACTCCTGGATATAAAAATCTGGATAGAAGAAATGGGCCCCCTTTGATAGACTCCTTCTATGATTGGACATCTGTAATTTAAAAAAAAAAGACCGGTAAAGAACCAGAGGGATGTGGGTTTAGTGAAATGTGGGTTCATCAGGAAGACATTAGAAGTGGAGGGATAGGAGGAACGCAACAGGGAAAGAGGGGAGGGAAATTTGGAATCCAAAGGTTGTAAAATTATTGTTTGTTTTTATTCTATTTTCATCTGTACTATATTTGAAAGGGGGGAACTCGTGGAAGGGAATAGGTCGACCTTAGGGGATGGAAATTTGGATAAATTGAGTTATTGATGATGAGTGTATTTTGGGAATAAGAATTTGTTGAATATTATTGCTTTTTTGGAAGATTTGGAACACAAGAGGGGGTGGGGAGGGGAAGTCCTGGATATTGGAAAAAGTTTATGAATTGGATTTTATTTGTTTTAATTTGGAAAACCTTAATAAAAATTATTTTTTTAAAAAAAAGAACAGTTTCAGGTTAAGTACGGACCTCCGGGACGAATTAAGTACTTAACCCGAGGTACCACTGTATATATAGATAAGGGAGTCCATTGCTAGTTTGTTAAAGAGGTTACTTTGTATTTTTTCAATGTTTTATTTTGTAACTAGTTGAAAACAGTTTTGTAGTCAAACATTTTGAAACTTATTCTTGTGGTGGAGAACATTTTTGTTTCTGCTCTGGAACAAGGTCCTGTTCAAGGAATCTATTGCAGCAACTCTAAGATAGACGACTTCATAGGCTTCGTGTTTGTTCAAAGAGGGTTACTGACCCTTATGATCTGAACCACTTTGGCACTTGGGCTGTGAGTCAACTATGCCTGCTCTAAGCCAGGCATAGGCAAACCCGGCCCTCCAGATGTTTTGGGACTACAAAACAGGACCAGTGGTCAGGGATGGTGGGAGTTGTAGTCCCAAAACATCTGGCGGGCTGAGTTTGCCTATGCCTGCTCTAAGCCAGCCTTGGGTCCCCAGATGTTGTTGGACTACAACTCCCATTATCCCTAGATAGCAGGACCACTGGAGTTGTAGTCCAACAATATCTGGGGACCCATGGTTGAGAATGGATACTCAGAGCTATGTCATTCTTAGTCATGGATCTAAGAATACTAGCACTATAGCATCATAGCTCTTAAAGGTCTCATGAGAGGTTGTACAAAATGAAGAGGGAAAATGAACTTATTATTACTTATTTACTTAGCAGCCACTTGAACTTTTAAGCACTTTCGGCTGACCATCCTTTGGGAAAATGAGACATATTTACCATAGCTTAACTGTAGCTTGCTTCACTTAGTCACACAGGAAGCTAATGATCTCCCGGGAAACTGCTGTTATCATAAGAGGATTACAAACTGAACAAGGTGTATAAAATTATACGGCTCTCAGATATTTATGACCTGTTCTGTGAATTTTCTGACATTCAAGACCTGGCTATTGGGTTTTTTTTTAATAAATAAAAAAATCTGAGAATTTCTATCGACCCAGAGTCACTTTTAACATTTCAAATCCTCTTATCTTTTGTAGCATGTTTGCTTTTCTCTCTCTCTCTATCTCACACACACACTTGGGTGTGTGCATACACATGTAATGCTGTGGACCATTAGAGGAAAATGGTAGCATCACGAGACAGCAACCAAACCGGTAATTTAGACTGCAGCTCTCTACCCACTCACCTGGGAATAAACCCCATTAAGCTTAATTCCAAGTAAACTGAATTGCATTCAGTTATTGAATTAAAATTAAGCACATAGGCATGCATAGGTTTGGCCCATTAGCAGCTGTTATCAGCAAAGGAACAAACAATGAGAACATTTTCCCAAGAAGCAGCTATGAAGATACTGCCAATGAAACACAGACCTTCGTTCTTGAGTGTTTTGGAGAAAACAGGTCCCTCCTCCTCTCTTTGTCCTTCCCTTTTTTATTTATTTAAAGGTATTTTTTAAAGACTGCCTATTAGGGCAGGGTGGTAAAAGACTCTTGTCTGAAATCCTGGAGAGTCATTGCCAGGCACTGTAGATCAGGGAACTTGGCCCTCCAGATGTTTTGGGACTACAACTCCCATCATCCCTAGCTAACAGGACCAGTAGTCAGGGATGATGGGAATTGTAGTCCCAAAACATCTGGAGGGCCGAGTTTGGGGGTGCCTGCTGTAGATAATATTGAAATGGGTGGGCCAACAGTTTGACTCAGTAGAAGGCATCTGCCTAGGTTTCAGCATTGTTCCATTTGCTCCAGCCCCCTATTTCTCTCTTATTTTCCCCAAACATACCTAGCAGTGGTGGCAAGGAAGGCTTCACCACCAAGGCTTCTAGCAGACCCTCAGCAGTTCAGTGGCATTCCTGGTAGAAGGAATTTATTGGAGATGTAATTTCCATAGATCATGATCACCCTACTATGTAATCAATCCTCTTCTTTCTTTCTTTGGCGATCACTCATAGCCGAGTAAGATTGTGTTCCATAAACACAGTTTTAACAATGAACCCGTAAGTGACTGAGGAGGCCAATTCTGGATCCACACATACTTCCACAGTTAGGACATTGGTTTCCGGGCGGAAGTTGATCATGTTGAGGGTTTGCCAAGCGTGCCTTCCTCTTAGCACTTTCCTCCCTTGCGTCCTGAGTTCTTCAAAGCCCGTGACACCCCTGGTAAAGGCTGTTCTCCAATTGAAGCCCTTGCAGGCAAGTGTTTCCCAATTGTTAGTGTTTATACTACATTTTTTTGGATTTGCCTTGAGACAATCTTTAAACCTCTTTTGTTGACCACCAGCATTACACTTTCCATTTTTAAGTTTGGAATAGAGAAGTTGCTTTGGAAGATGATAATCAGGCATCCGCACAACATGACCAGTCCAACGAAGTTGACTCACCACAACAAGGTGATGATCCAGGGAGTGAGAACTACATCTCCCATGGATCCTTATTCCTGAGAAACCAACAGTGACACTGCCATGCTCTACAGCAAAGCCTCCATGTGGTGGAGCAGCTGCAATGGGGCAGGCTGGTGCCAGGCTTAGTATATGATGAGTTGGACCCAAATTGAAAGGGATCACTCAGCATCATAAAAAAGAGGATCCCTATTTCCATAAAATTTGCACATCTCATTTCTAGATGTAAATTTAGGAACATTTACTATCTTTTAAATAGAGATGGAGGACATTTCACCACAGTGGGGGAGACTATGAGCAGGTTTGCTGCCCAGGTGCTGCTAAATTTTAATGGGCAACTTCAAGGCTCCACCTCTCCCTTTGTAGGGAGAGGAATTGGAAAGCAAAGCCTTTCCTATAGAGGAAAGTGGCCTCATCCAGCCCATATTTTACCAGCTTCTCCACAAAGGGGGCGGGGGCTTTGGCAAAAGCCTTACTGAAATCAATAAACACTACATCCACAGCATTCCCGGGATCCATCAAGTTTGTAACTCGACAGAAAGAAAGAAAGAAAGGAAGGAAGGAAGGAAGGAAGGAAGGAAGGAAGGAAGGAAGGAAGGAAGGAAGGAAGGAAATAAGATTTGTCAGACATGACTTGTTTTTAAGAAACCCATTCTGAGCCTTAGTAATCAAAGCATCCTTTTCTAATTGCTCACAGAATGACTGTTTAGTTATCTGTTCTAGGACCTATCCTGGTATTGATGTCAAGGTACCAGCCAATAGTTTATTTCCCCCTTTTTTGAAGATGGGGATAATATTTGCCCACCTCCAGTCTGCAGAGGGTGCTTGAGTTTCTCGTGTAAGCAGGGCTTCCAAGTGGGGGAAGTAATTTCTTAACCCCTCTCTTCTAGTGCTGAATTCCAGTGCCATGATGATGATGATGATGATGATGATGATGACCGAAAAGCACTTATTTACCACTTTTCATTTCAAGAATAAATACCAAGGTGGTTCAGAAACAAAGGAAAGCTACAGCACTAGCTGTGAGAGCCAGTTTTGTGTAATGGTTAAGAGCAGTGTATTCGTAATCTGGTGAACCGGGTTCAATTCCCAGCCCCTCCACATGCAGCTGCTGGGTGACCTTGGGCTAGTCACACTTCTCTGAAGTCTCTCAGCCCCACTCACCTCACAGAGTGTTTGTTGTGGGGGAGGAAGGGAAAGGAGAATGTTAGCCGCTTTGAGACTCCTTCAGGTAGTGATAAAGCAGGATATCAAATCCAAACTAGTCAAAGTAGAACAATAGCCAGCAAGAGACTTTAAGCACGTTGAGAATTGCATCTGCAAAGGAAAGCCTTATGCCATGTTTCAAAATACCACAAAATCAATTCACAGATTTTGCCAATGTTCTATTTTTGTGTTGTCCCGTGTCTGATGCTACCAAGGTTGTTCTTGTTCCAAAAATGAATGATTTTAGCAATAGCTGGCACTTGGTAATGAGAGCTAAGAAGAGCGAGATTTTTAACACATTCAGAGTGGTTTAATTTCCACTCCATCAGATGATATTAATTTAACATGTGAGGGTGAGGAGGGGGATATGAGGGAAAAAATATGTGGATTTTTAAAAGCCTCCCACACACCTTATGGAATTCAGTCACCGGGGGGTGGGGGCTGTGTCCATGGAGCTGTCCTCAGTACTAAGGGATAGTCTGCCACAGCACATTTTCTTCTTAAGGGGTGAAAAACCATTAAATTAAAATTTAATGATACTCCTTTTATCTAAATATCCTATTCCAAACATTTAGATTATGCCTGTTGGGATGTAATATTATTTAATTTAAATTAGACTAAGAATTTTGCTTTGGGTGACACTTATAAAAATGAATCTGCTTGCTTATTCATTTTGTTATATGGACGACTGTTTTATGTTCGTAATGGAAACACTGGAGAATAATACACTGGGGGGAGGGGGCTACAATGAGACCCTTTTTATTGCTATTTTGAAATGTATAGAAGACGTACTGGTATATGTGTGTAGAGATATATGTGTGTATACTACACAGACCCACACAATTTCGGGGGGGGGGAGATTAGATTTTAAGCAAAACAACAACCCATGCTTCATGTTATGACGTATTTGAAAAGCACAGAAGGGGGGGGGGAGGACTGCAAATTTTCACTCGGAGCTTCCTTAGCCCTAGATTCATAAATAGATTTGGCAGTACGTGAATGAGATGCATAGCAGCTTTACAGATTTATGCAACAAATTAATGCAAAAAACAGGAGGTAGGATGTGGGAAATCCTGTGCTCCCACCATTATTTTTTTAAAAAAATGTTCTCCCTAGGACATTTTTAGAAATTCATTTGAAGCATATACAACTCTCTAATTTTAGACTTTGCCCAAAGTGGAGGGGGAAAACAGATGCAAGCTTTCTTCAGATTATATATATGTGTGTGTGTGTGTGTGTGTGTGTGTGTGTGTGTGTGTATGTATATTACAGAAATAGCAAAACGACAATAATGATAGCAATAACCTGTCATCTAGCTGTAGCCATCTCACCAGACTACAACACAGGGACTCTTTGTTGGCTCAGCAGAGAGACCAGCAATTTTGGCTTTCTCCTCCCCTTGAACTTCTTCATTATAAGAACTCTGTACCCGAGTTTCTATTTTTCTAGTACCCGAGTTTCTTTTTTCCCCTCCTCCTTTCCAATCTCTTTAGTTTTGTGTTTTTAAAACTGTAAGCCTAAAGGCAGGGACAATCTTATTCCTGATATTTCTAAGCAGCTCTAGGAGTGCTGTTATCAACTGAAGATTGGTGTTGTTGGAATCCATTTGTCTCGAGAGACAATGGAGTGTGCATTCGGAGGTGGAGTCAAACCACTGTGTTGGCAGCTCCAAAGTGACCTCCCTGGGATGCAAGCCTTGGCAGTGTGTACGGAGGTCTTTGGCTGCCCAGACAACAAGACCTCCCTCTGGACCTCACTGATTTGGTCCCAAGAAAAACTGAGCATGGAAAGGAACAGGAGGAGGGGCAAATTTTGCTGATTGTGTTCTTTTACATAGGATGGAACCTGTGCAGTGTTTCAACAGGATTGCTCTGTAATGGGTCGTGTGTCAGGGACTGGGCAGCGGAGGAATGGTGAAGGCCGCCTCCACATCCTGACCCTTCCAGGGAAGAGGAAGAGGAAGACAGTATAGATTTACAACAGGGGTTTGAGGGAGGTTGCAGCTCAGAGGCAGATGAGGGGGGAAACCTGGGAAATCATGGGAGAGCCAGAGCAGCTGGCTGACACATTTTCATTAGAAATCTCCATCTCCCAGAAATCTCCATCTCCCAGAACATTAGAGATCTCCATCTCCCAGAACCTGGCAAGCCTTAAAAGTAGGAGAGCAAAGAACTCAAAGACAGAGGGCACTTAGAGGCATCCGTAGAGGAGGTGATGATGATGATGACGAATTAGGAAGTGGGAGATTCACTTGGGACAATGCCATTATCCAAGAGGCTGGGTTCTATAGCCTCTCTTTGTAAATAAAAAAGGACTGGAAGAAACTTCCCCTTGTCTTTATACTTTACTGGGCAGCCAGCTGGGAGCTGCTGACGGCATCCTGACATCAAGGAAGCATGAAATGGCAGATCACAGACTCAGGATAGTGCAGAGAAATATTCAGTGTGGCAACCCCCTCATGCCATCTCAAATCATTTTCATAAATGGGGCCTCAATAAGAACGTCCTCAGTAGATGGCAAGACTTCATGAGGGTCTAACACTAATTGGGAGCATCATATTGCATGTGCCGCCAAGCTGAAAACCCACAGAAAGGAGGAGTGGTGACTTGTGGCCCTCTGGACCTTATTGGACTACAATTCCCATGAGCCCTGATCATTGACAATGCTCACTGGAGATTATGGGAGTTTGAGTCCAACAACATCTGATGGGGCCACAGGTTCCTCTCCCCTGTTAGAGAAACAGTGTGGAACCCGATTTGAAGTAACTGAGCACCATGAAGGATGAAGAGAAAGTCTAAGACTGGCAATTTGTTGCATGCCTTACTTTTGAGGGAATGACTCTAAACTTGCTTTCCGTGAATTGCACGAATTATGCGATTGGTGTGAATACCCCTCCATCAATTGCTCTGTCTGAAAGCGCATTCTCATGCCTTTGAGATGGATGACAGATTGTTTTGTTCATTTCGACACTGAAGTGCGCTCAGGAAGGCCTACAACAAAACAACTACATACCATACCATACCAAATAAATTTAAATGGAAATGAGCAATAAAACACAGTAAAAACCAGCAGTCAAGAATATCAAAGGGGCCAAAGTGAGAAGAAAGCTCACTAGAGCTCATCACCACCTGCCAAATGCAAACGTATGTCCCTATATATTTATATTGATGTAACACAGTATTTTAATATTCTTTTGGAAGCCGCCCAGAGTGGCTGGGGAGGCCCAGCCAGATGGGTGGGGTATAAATAAATAAATAAATAAATAAATAAATAAATAATAATAATAATAATAATAATAATAATAATTACTATATATGCTGTTCCCACAGCCTGAGTGCTACTACTATCATTCCCTTATCCAGCAATTTAGGAAGGCCACTGGAGCAGAGTTTCTGTACAGATTCACTGGAGAGGTGGTTCTTCAGGCGGTCTTATTATAGCAATCTGCTCACCACAGGTTTCATCAAGGCACAGCCCTTTGGATTCAGCACCAAGTTATGGGAAACACTGAAAAGATATGAAACTTCTGTATATTTGATTCTCAGCTTACTTTAATTGACAACTGGAATGAATCAGCAGATGGGGAGGGGGAAGACTCCACAGTTTCCAGCTGAATGGAAATAACCAGGCCGTTCAGTTCCATCTGTTGGCCTCTGTAGGCTGCTCTTCCCTGTGCAAAATACCCTTGAAAAGGCTGCTGTGCAAAGTTATGTCAGGTGAGATTTTATTTCCTGCACATGGATACATCCACACAGAGGATTTTAGAGTAACCAAACAATTTTAGGAGTCCCTTCCATATGTGTGAAGTCCCCAGGTCTACCTTTTCTGCTTTACGATGGCAGAGGATCGCCCCTTTAATTTTCTTATTATTATTTATAAGACTGTAAACACAACTTGCAAGCTTCAGCCAAGCAAAAGTTGGGAGAGGGGAGGAGGTTGTGGCCCTCTGGACTACAATTCCCATGAGCCCTGATCATTGACAATGCTCACTAGAGATTATGGGAGTCTGAGTCCAACAATATCTGATGGGACCACAGGTTCACTTCCCCTGCTAGAGAAACAGTGTGGAACCTGATTTGAAGTAACTGAGCACCTCTTCTTCGTCTCAGTGGTGGCAAAGGAAGAAAATGAATAGGGCTGAACTCAAGAGAAGGAAGGGGTTATGAGTGCGCAGGGATGCCTGGCATGAGATGATGAGTTGCAGATGCAAGCAGAGCACATGAAGATAAGCTGCAGGAGATGAACCCTGCTGCCTCAACCACCCATGGCAACTCCTGGCATGGCCTGAGGGTGCTCAAATGCTTCTGGACTGAAGCAAGTGGGCTAGATTAAATGTTCCCTAACCTAGCTCTCTAAACAGGTACGAAGGCATGATCACCTCAATTCAGCTGGACCTATATCACCAGCGAAATATTTGCTCATTTGTTGGACTTCGTGTTCGTCTTTGGAATGACATGCCCGCAGTGGCTGTGGTTGATAATTAATATATCATACTTAATGACATCACCAGGGCCTGCTTCCTATGATGTCACCAGGGGCCCAGCCCTAGGTCTCAAGTTTGGGCCCTGAAATCTCAGGGCCAGGGGTGCTCCTGGCCTGGCAGTACTAGTGGAAACTGAAGCATCATGCAACCAAACAGAAGTAACCTTCCTCTTGCAGATCATTTGTGTGAAGGTGCCAGTGTCTGTCATTTGGGGAGTCCTTCCTGCACCCCTGTCCTCTGCTCCCAGGCCAGCTCAGCCCTTCTTTTCTTAAGAGACAAAACCCCCAACCTTTGTGAGTTCATGTGATACAAGCAGTTTGCTTTATGGAGCTGTCTCCAATATATGGTTCAAGCAGCTACCAGGACTCCATCTGCATGCTTGAAAAGAGTCACACAGCAAGTAGCATCGGACCCACCTGGGTTGTCGCAATGTATTTCTCCACATGGTCCCCCAGGCTTTGTGTGTGTAAGCATTGAAATGTAATCAGCGGCCTTTCATCGGAAAACAGTGCAGAAAGGAAAATGAAAAACGCCTGTGCCGAAAAGCATTCATTAACCAGAACAAACAACAAGCCAATAAGTGTTAATTAATAATTTAAGTTCCTTCAATAGAACTTGCTCGCCCAAGCCAAGGATAGGCCAGTTTGAAACCAGCTCCGCTTGGCTCTTTTGTCTCCTATCTGGTTTTAATTTGAGTTGACCTCTGGGTTAATCTCTACTGAAAGGAGGGAAGCTCCCCCAGTAAACTTCCTACTACAAACAGACAGACGCACTCACCACTCTCCAATCATGAGAAAGTCTTGAAGCTATAAAGGGGCTTTCTGTCTTCTGGAAGAAGGAAGAGGGAAGCTTCACTGAACTGATCTTACTACATCATTTGCCTTCCCCAACACTGAGTCCCCAGATAAAACTCCCATCATCCCCAACCAACATGACCAATAGTAGGTAATGGTGGGAGTTGTAGTCCTAGTAACAATATCTAGGGACCAAAGGCTGGAGAAGGCTGGATTAGCTAGTCTATGTGTACACACACTGACACACACTGACACACACACACACACACACACACACACACAGACACACAGTGCTGAAGTTAGAACTTTTGAGGATGGGTTTTCTGAAGCTTAAATGTTGACTGGGGGCCAGCAGTAGTGTCATGCGTTCAAACCAGTTTCTTTTCCAATCTTGTAGAAGCATAGATGGGTGGCTGGTTCAGTTTTAATAGCAAAACAGGTATGTGGGTGAGGAGTATAGAACCCTCTCTCATCTCCCACTACCTCCATGCAGCTCCTCTCCCCAAGTGGTTTTAATCTAGCTGATCTCACACCTGGTATTTTCCAGCTAGAAAAAAATGACATCAGAGGACACTCTGAAGCCACGGGTGGGAAGGGTTCTGCTCTTCTCAAATACCCCATTTGCTCTTAAAATTAGACACTACCTCATAGGAGCCAACTCCTAGGGGCTGAGGTTCCTTTGCTCTTGTCCCAAATAAAATATTTGAGGGGGCTGCCCCCCTCAGAGTTGGTAGGCATTGTTATTCAAATGGTGTGCGTGTGCTGTGCCTTGTGATTGATTATGCAGGGCAAGGCTTACCTTGGCCCCCACAATATTTGATTCAAGGTGGCACCCCTGCTCTACCTGATTACAGCTAGGGACGTACGAAACTGTCTGTTTGGTTTTGCTCCATTTGCCTTTTCTTCCACTCTTTGGCTCTCCACAATTATGTGTCATTTGTAATAATATAAAATATGCTTATGAAATTGCATCAGCGTTTTAGTCCAAATTTCACTGAATATAGACATATTTGCAAGCAGTTTCTCCTAATATAATGCTTTTTTGTACGTCACATTCACTCATGTGTGCATTTTTATGCACATTTTTCCCTAACCAACACATTTTTGTACACATTATTCAGTTGGACAACTTCATTGTAAAGTTTGTAGAAGCACAATTCCAAAGCATCATGGTGATTTGGTTTGTGCATTATTTCAGAAAGTGCAAAATCAGTAGATTTGCATCAATCTCTCCCCCATTCCTAAGTTTCAGGGGAGATATCTATATTTGCCTACCTTGCTATCACATTTTGTTTGGCCCTGAATATTGAAAATGTTGGGGATGTTTTGTTATTTTCAGTCTGTATGTGGAGGATGCTGATCTCTGAACTGTAATTTTTTTTTTAAATGCTGATGTGGATTGCTTTGGATTTTTCTCCAATAAAGAAAGATAGCATGGAAGTGTTAAAAAACAAAAAAAAAGGCCAGATAATTTTAACTTCCTGTTCATGTAACATATGCAGATAGCCATGTCTCTCCCCCTGCCCAACCCACACTCCAGCCTCTGGAGAGATGGTAATCCTAGCCAATGTATAAGAATGTATCTATTTTTAAAAAATGGGATGATGAAGATATTAATTGAGTTTTGTGCCCTGCAAAGCTGTTCGTTCACGAAAGATGGGTGAAGTATTGCTCTGCATAATGATTAAACGAAATAATACGTCCTTTCCTTCTGTGAATTGCTTCTTTATTCCTGAAGTTATGAAGCAGTCTCATTCTTGCCGATATTGGTTTGGGAAATAGACACTTAAATTACAACATAATCCTGGTATTTATCCTTTAAAGATAGCTGTCTCCCCATGTTCATGATTTATAACTCTGCTAAGAAGCTGTGTGGCCCTTCAGGGCAAGATGGTTTCATTTCAAGAATCGTGCCATTTCCCCACTTTTTTGCCATCTAAATTAAATTGTTAGAGATCTTTGTAATAGCTCATAAGCAAGAATCCCGGCTACATCCAAGCTGCTCGGTTTTTAGGCTTTATCAGATTGGTTGGTGAAGGCAGTATCTTTGTCTGCTTTTGAATCCATTTGAGAATGGCATGTGCATAAAGGAGACATATTATTAGGTTCTAGAAGAGGAAGGAGACAATGCCTACCTGAGTTTAAGCAGCTAAGAAAACCTGCTGTATTGAAAGGTTTGACTGAAGCCTGTGGGATGTAAACCACTAGAGCTGTCAAGTACAACATCACCTGTTTTCCTAGAGTGGTCATGCAGGGGATGTTGGTCCAGCCAGTCAAACTTCCTGTTACACCAGGCTGGAGCATCCTTCCTTGTATGTGACTAGTATGTGGGCGTGACCTTTCCAGACCTGGTAAAAGGCCAAGTCATGCAGCCACCTCTCTTTCTTCGATCTTCTTTTTCGTCCTGCAAACTTCCTGATTCCTGCCAGCCAAGCAGACCCCCAGGTTATCTTCCATATGGGGGTAAACCTCTTTGTTCATATTCTTAACTTTAAGCCTAAAGCCTGCCTTCAGGGATCACACTAAGTAAAACTACTTTTTGTTACCTATGAATAAGACTGTGGTGTCGTTATTGTTTTGTTGTTTAGTTGTTTAGTCGTTTCCGACTCTTCGTGACCCCATGGACCAGAGCACGCCAGGCACTCCTGTCTTCTACTGCCTCCCACAGTTTGGTCAAACTCATGCTGGTAGCTTCGAGAACACTATCCAACCATCTCATCCTTTGTCGTCCCCTTCTCCTTGTGCCCTCAATATTTCCCAACATCAGGGTCTTTTCCAGGGAGTCTTCTCTTCTCACGAAGTGGCCAAAGTATTGGAGCTTCAGCTTCACGATCTGTTCTTCCAGAGAGCACTCAGGGCTGATTTCCCTAATAATGGATAGGTTTGATCTTCTTGCAGTCCATGGGACTCTCAAGAGTCTCCTCCAGCACCATAATCCAAAAGCACTCCTGTCTTCCACTGCCTCCTGCAGTTTGGTCAAACTCATGCTGGTAGCTTCGAGAACACTGTCCAACCATCTCATCCTCTGTCGTGTCATCCCCTTCACCTTGTGCCCTCCATCTTTCCCAACATCAGGGTCTTTTCCAGGGAGTCTTCTCTTCTCATGAGGTGGCCAAAGTATTGGAGTCTCAGCTTCAGGATCTGTCCTTCCAGTGAGCACTCAGGGCTGATTTCCTTCAGAATGGAGAGGTTTGATCTTCTTGAAGTCCATGGGACTCTCAAGACCCTGCTCCAGGGATCAAAGGGGTCTTACCAGGAATAATAGCACATATCTCAATCTGGGCAAGCCAGACTGAATTGTTTATTGTCTTAAGAGGCTCATACGAGTTTACAACCAGCTTTCTGCTGTGTAAAGGGGGAATGAACTCTGCTAAGTGAAGAAACTTGCTAGCGCAAGTTAGGAAGTCTATTAATAATAAATATATCCTCTCCTGCCACCCTCGACATTGCCACCAAGCCTAGGCATGGTTCAGAGCAGCAGCACTGAATTGGGCCCCACATTGTGCGTGCCCAGTGCTCATGCATCACACTGCGACGTCATGTGGGGGGCTGGACTATATATATATATATATATATTGGGGGGATGAACAAATTCCTATGCCCACAAATAACCCCGAGATGCATTTTAAATAAAAGGACACATTCTACTCATGTAAAAACACGCTGATTCCTGGACCGTCCGTGGCCTGGGTTTAGAAGGAGATTGGGCCTGATCTGGCCCCCAGACCTTAGTTTGCTTACCCATGAATTAGATGCTTGGCTATGGTTACGCTATAAACCAATATGGCAGAACATTGGTGTGCTTAGTCAATGCAATATATACCTCCTAGCTGCTTGACAACATCTCTCTTGCAGTCCTCAAAGGCAGACAGAAAAAACAAAAGAAGATATTTATCTGCCCTTTGCTGGGCCACCATATATGGCTGATGAGCGGTGTATTGCTGAGTCAGAAGTTGTGATATAAGGTAGGCAAGCCTTGGGGAGTATGCCGAGAAACCAAGTGTATTAATGGAGTCTCCTTGGCAAATTGCAGAGGGCTTTTAACAATGCTTTTAGCTAAGCAATGCTTTTAACAGAAACGTAAACAACCATTAATTGTGATAGAAACCAATTGACTTTGGACCTTTAATTATTATTTGCATATCTACCAGTACTTCCCAGGCACATTTAACAGTGGGGTTAAATGGGTCTAAAACTCCTGGCAGGTGGCGATATAATAATTATAAATATGGATTTCTAACTGTTGAGAAACCCTGATCATTCCAACTTCTGTATGTGGGAAGATGCTTCTGGATAGTACTGCTTCATGTTTCAGCCTGTCCTCATGCTTTCTCTCTCTCTTGCAATATATAAACCCTTCTCATTTCTTCCTCAGAGAAGTTATTTGCTTCTGCAACCTCCCTTTGCCTTGTTTACTTTGGGATTTGGTGGAGTGTCCATCCCTACCATTAGGTAATGTGCGCCTGCCACCTCAGGCCGCCTATTTTGAGTGTCATGAAACAGCGAGAAATTGTTGTTTATGTATGTATCCATGGATTTACTTTGTGCTTTTACAACTAGAGAGAGAGAGTCACCTCCAGGCTTGATTATAGTACAGTGGTACCTCGGCTTAAGTACTTAATTCATTTCGGAGGTCCGTTCTTAACCTGAAACTGTTCTTAACCTGAAGCACCACTTTAGCTAATGGGGCCTCCTGCTGCTACTATGCCACCGGAGCACGATTTCTGTTCTCATCCTGAAGCAAAGTTCTTAACCCGAGGTAATATTTCTGGGTTAGTGGAGTCTGTAACCTGAAGCGTATGTAACCTGAAGCATATGTAGCCCGAGGTACCACTGTAACTCACTCTACATGGGGCTGCCCTTGAAGCTGATCCAGAAACTACAGAATGCTGCGGTGAGGCTCCTTATGGGGTCCTTGCCACAGGATCACATTCATCCAGTGCTTTACCAACTGCACTGGCTCCCGGTAGTGTACAGGGTCAGGTTTAAGGTTTGGACCTTTAAAGTCCTATGCAGCCTAGGACCCACGTACCTACGGGACTGCCTCTCCTGGTATGCCCCGCTGAGGACCTTAAGGTCCACAAATGACAACATTTTGGAGGTCCCAAGTCGCAAGGTGGTTAGATTGGTCTCAACTAGGGCCAGGTTCATTTCAGTACTGGCCCCAACTTGGTGGAACGCTCTGTCACAAGAGACTAGGGCCCTGCAGGACTTGACATCTTTCCACAGGGCCTGCAAGACAGAGCTGTTCTGCCTGGCCTTTGGTTTGGACTCAGACTGATCTTACGTTTCCCTCCCTTTATGGTTTTGATCTATGGGCCACTTTTAAAATGATGCTGCATTTTAAATTGCATTTTAACCTGTATTTTAAATTGGTGTTTCCCCCCCCCCTATTATGTTTTTACTGTAATTTTACTGGTGTTAACCACCCTGAGCCCGGCTCTGGCTGGGGGGGTATAAATAATAATAATAATAATAATAATAATAATAATAATAATAATAATAATTATTATTATTATTATTATTATTATTATTATTATTTATACCCCCAGCCAATATTATTATTATTATTATTATTATTATTATTATTATTATTATTATTATTATTATTATTGCTGCTGGCAGTGCCAAGATAACTTGACTAATCTTGGGTATACTCTGCTCCTTGACCTGTGGGAATCCAATGGATGAGCCTCACTCTGGGAAAACCTTCTTCATGATCAAGGTGCCAGATAAATATAAAGTCAGTATGCGTTCCACCTCTACTCCCATTTGCCAAGATCAGCTTAAGGCAGCATAGATTCCTAGCCAATCAGCACCAACACAGTCTTAGCCAATCAGCATTTCCCTTACTAAACTAGTGGTGCACGGGAGGGAGAAGCTAGAAACGACTGCAATAGTTGAGTTGATACTATCCTAGCAGCTGGTTTTTCTCTTCTTTTTTCTTTTTCTTTTTTTAAAGGACTTTGTTACTTATAATGAAAACTTCCCAGCCGAAAAATCCATAATGTATGTGAGGTTGTATCGGAAAGGCAATTTTTAATTAAAGCACTTAGGTTATTAATGCTTTCAAAATTGGCTTCTGTTCTCGATACATTTTCTTCATAGTATTTTTAATATACTTATTCATAATTAATTATTGTTTTCTTCACTGGGTGACGGGAGTTGGTTTTTGAGGTACGAAGGGAAAGATATGACTAAAAGCCCTTGGATTGACACATGCTTTGGATCATGAGAAACACTTGAAAAAACTGTTTGAAGTACATCATTTATATGGATGTAAATCACTACTTTAGTCCTGCTATATAATGTAATTTGTCACACACACACACTCTTTAATTCAAGTATCAGCCTTTTCAAAGGGTGAGGTTGGGCAGGAAAGGAAAAATAACCATGAAATGTCTTCAAAATGCATAGTAAACAAAAAACAGTGAGGTTGTTGTACAATAGTTTGTGATGGTGGGGAAGGGGCAGAGGGGTGGACCTGAAGATGTTTTGATCACAAACATGCACACGTTCACCGCACACACATACACACACACACACAGAGAGAGGGGGGGATCACACTTACTTTCTCACACGAGTGACTTCCAAATTGTCCTTATTTTGCATAATGAATTCAAGTGCAGACCAGTGATTTAGGTTTGCACAATTCAAGTGGGTTAAAGCACTCTGCTACTCTAGTGCAACAGATACACTCCGAAAAAGGAAAAGAAGCAGATGTTTTGCTGTAAAGAAAGTGACAGGGAAATGCACAGAAAGGTGTGGAATGAACAAATGATGAATAGGAAGACATATAACTAAACTAATGTATAACTAGTTTAACTAGTTTAAAGTTAAACTAAACTAAATTGGGAGCACTGGTAGAACTCTCAGACATGGCCTACTGCACTGCACTAATTCTTTCTGTTTGGAGTTTCCCTGCAGCGAAAGCATGCAGTGCCATTCTGTATGTTACAAATGAGTAAGCATCTTCGAAGAGATTGCTTGGTCAGAGTAGCTTACTGAGACAAAACATTTCTTAGGAATATGGGCCACCATATGACGCAAAATTCAATATATAGTGGATTACATTCTCCACCTGTTTAAAATTAGATGCAAATCCGTTTGGCTACTGGCATCTGTTAGCATCTACCGTCCAACATGGCAGAAGGCATACTTTCTAAGCCTAGGTTTGAAAAGGTCCTGTACAGTGGAAAACACTGTTCATTCTTCTAAATATTTGATGGTCTTTGGGGGAGGGGGAGGGGGAGAGACAATACCACTGGAAAAATTTGGACTGTTGATAACAACCTCATATCTCTGTCATTGAAATAGACAGTATATAAAAATGTTTCATCAAGAATTGTTTTGTGGAAGAATAGAAGCCTTTTTTTAATATTCAAAGAAATATTTTGGTATGAATTCACGAGCAGGATTTGAACTATGAGCAACAGAGGGAATTAAAGATCAATGTATAGTAGTTATAATATAAGAGAGAGAAGATAGGGTGCATCATGGGGGAGAAGCTAAAAACACCATGGAAAATGGGAGGGGAAGTTGAAAAAAAGAAAAAAGAAAAATTGATTATGCTTTGGGGTGTAGAAGGCAGAGGGCCTTCTCGGTGGTGGCGCCTGCCCTGTGGAACGCCCTCCCATCAGATGTCAAGGAAATAAACAACTATCTAACTTTTAGAAGACATCTGAAGGCAGCCCTGTTTAGGGAAGTTTTTAATATTTGATGCTTTATTCTGTTTTTAATCTGTTGAAAGCCACCCAGGGTGGCTGGGGAAATCCAGTTGGATGGGTGGGGTATAAATAATAAATTATTATTATTATTATTATTATTATTATTATTATTATTATTATTATTATTATCATTATTATTATTATTAAAAAAAGTAAAAAAAAATCATATGGGTTTGGGTCATGTCCTCAATTATTCGTCTTAGGCTACAATCCTATATACACTTCTGTGCGTGCACCTAAGCCCCACTGAATAGGGCTTACTTCTGAGTAAGCATGCAGAGGAATGCACTTTCTGGCTGCAGTCCTGTTCTCACGTCCCTGAACTCAGTGAAGCTTACTTCTGAATGGACACGCATAGGATTGCACTGTAAAAGTACTTATTAATATTCCCTTCGGTTTTTGGCAGTTTAACCATTTGGGCGCAGACACTTATATTGGCAGGCTCCTTGAGTCAGGAAATTGAGCTCGATAATGCTATTTCATGTGATTTCTCTCTCTTTTTGTAATAATAAAAAGTCCTATTGTGCTAAGCTCAGTACGCTGATATAAACGGCCACAATTTTTCTTGATTTCCAGCTCAGCCACATTGTCAGAATGACTGATGTGATGGGGAAACACTGGTTGTGTTTCATTTTCCCTCTCCTTTATTATATAGCCTTTAAATCAGGGGCAGGGGGGAGCCCCAAAGTATATTAATTACTTTTTGAATACAGTATTAGAAATGTTGGATTTTAATCAGCGGTAATCTGTCTGCTTTTCTTCTGTCAAGATCACTGTTTTATTGAAACTTTCAAGAGCAATATACTTACTTTCAGACCTATTATCTCTGTCATTTCCCAGTTTACATCACTTATTTTTGTCTTGAGGATTATATTACTGAACCATGGAGGGCGGTGGGATGATAAAGCATAATGGTGTCAGAGAGGGATTTTATAATTCTTCCTGTGACCTGTACAAGGATGATTTAAAGTTTTTCATTTTCCTTTCTTCCTTGTTTTTGTTTAAGGTGATAATAGTAATTGAAGCTTCCAGGAATCTCTCACTTCAAACTAGTTACAGCAAGACTTCAGCACCACTGGGAATAACAGCTGTGTTCAGGGTCAACATATGAATGGCTCTTCTTGGATTCAACATCCTAGATTAGCTTGACCTGGATCGCTAAGTTACATCTGGAAAGCACCCGCAGGATGAAAGATAGAAATATATTTGTTAGTCTTGTCATCTTACAAATTATGCTATGTAAATGGTTAAAGACAATGATTAACATTCTTACTGAAGCCTTGTGTGTGCTAAATTATGCTTGGATTATTCATCTAAAAGGAGAATTTTTATTAAATATTAACGCTGCAGAATATTGAGCTTTATATCTGTCACATATAAAGTGACAGATGTGCCTATGCATACACAATAAGCATCAACGAGTGCAATTTGCACATTGTTTTATGCTCCCACAAGCATCTCTCAAAGACTGTAAGGATAGAGGTGTTTGCGAGATGTTAAAGACAGTTATTGCCAGGGGTCTGGCAGGCTCTGGAATTCTGCAAATCATATCATCCTTTGCATATTTTGGAACCGCCGCAGAATTTGATTGTGGCTGTGGGACTAACCACAAAGATCTCCCAGAGGTAGCTGGGAGAAAGATTGAAAATTGGGAATGGGCAAGTTCACCACACCCAAGGAAAGGTGATGCTCCACACCAGCCTAATCTCCCCTGAGTGGTGCGCAAGATTTCAGACATTGCAAGCACTCAGCCAGGATTTGTGTTTGGAAAACTAGGCACAATGGAGGCTATGTGCATTTATGGTTTGTTTACAAATATAGACAACCTTAGCCTACTTATGGAGGAGCTCACAGCAACAGCAGCCCAAAACACTGGCAGGGAACATGACATTACAGGTGAGGCCAGAGACCCAACTCCACTGGTCATATCTGAAAGCCCTATGCATGTAAAATGTGAAAGGGGCTCAAGTGGTGTGTACATATAGGATGTGCTTGATGAGACTTATTCACAACATGCATGTTCACCCCTTGATTTTACTGTAGCTGATGACTGTACACCTGAGGTTGACTTGCATTATCTCATTTTTGTTGGTCAAAGAAACCAAGGTGGCCTTCATCATGCATCCATCCACTGGCTTCAGAAAAGTGATGACCTTGTGTCCTTTCAGCAGGAACAATGGGGTTGTGACTTGAAATTCCACTGTAGAAATCACCCAACACTTAGAGCAAGCCCTAATGTACTTAGGCCCTGAACTGTGCCTATAATTATTTTGTACCGGTATAGAGAACACCTGATTCTAGATCACCAAAGTGTTTCTTTATTTAAAAAAAAGACAGCAGGTATCAGAACTTCCTGGAAACAACATATTTTGGCTCAGAACTAACTGTGTTAGTTAGTTACATAGCCCTGTAAAATAAGTGGGAATCCTACTGACCAATAATTTGGCAGGGAGGAAGAAATCCATCTCCCAAATAGTTGATGACATAATGTCAGTGATGACATTAGTCAGTGGTGACTGAAGCTACCTGGCAGGCCATAATACATGCCTGGAGATGGGCATTTGGTATGGTGGTCCCCAGACAACTTGGCACCTTTGTTTCTGATAGGACTTAAGCAAAAAGCTAACTTTATCTGGCTGTAGGCCACTGTTGCTATGCTGTAACTTGCAGGTGGGAGGGGATTCTTGGAAACACTCTCAAATTTTGCAGCTAAGTGCACATCAAAAAAGAGGAGAAAATCTATTCTTAAGAAATAACTCGGCCACCCATTCCATTTCTTAGAACTTCCAGAGGGCAAGTGTCAAGCTCTCCAGGATCCTTGACCAGCTCTTCTAATGTCAAGTGAAGACCATTTTCTGGCAAGAATAAAAGTGTGTCACTGTGGTGACATTTCAGATTTCACAGTGGGGGCAACATTTAGCAAGAGGTTAGGTGGAAAAATAAATCTATTTTAGGATTGGCTGTAATGGTTGCCATCATTACAACCTGGGGCCATTAAAATCAACAGGAGCTTCTCTATTAGCTTCTCTGGGAAAGTGGATTCTACCTTATAATGGGAGCCCCTATAGGGTTGCTCGTACAATAAAATTATTCATGTAGGACAAAAATAACAACTTAATGCCAGTGCTTTATCTTCTACTGGAAACAATGAGCTTCCTTTTGCTGAAGAGGACAAGATGGAATGCATTGTGTGTGCTGTTAAAACTTTTGTCATTCCTGAACAAAGTAAAATAAAGCAATGCAGAAAGTGAGAGGTATAATGACTGTGGGAATTAAAAGGCAGGTCTAAGTTGAATCAGCTCCCAGATATCAACAAATTCCTCTGCGACATATATGGCAAAATAATCTCTAAGTGGTTTACAAGTATAAAATCAATTATAAAATCCATACATAATTAAAATACATGATGGAAACAATTCCATCAAAACCTTAAAAAATATATATAATTAGAATTTACCATACAAGAAGGCAATTAAAAAGAATAAAAATAAAAGCAGTTAAAAGAGCAATGCAAGTCAGGAAGTTCAAGTTCAATGGAATGCTTGCCTAGACAGCTGTGTCTTCAGGAGTTGCTGGAATATCCATACAGCTAGAGCCTATCACATTTCAACAGGGAGGGCATTCTACAACACTGTTGCCACCAGTGAAAAAGCCCACCTGTGGTTACCGCAAGCCAGTAATGATGGTTTGAGGAAATAAAGCATTCTTCCATAGAGGTGTGAGAAAGAGAGGAGAAGCCAGGGGAATCGCTCAAGCTCCTTGTTCATTCTCAACTGGAATTCGATGTTTGTCCATTGTATCTGAGAAAACAAAGCAGATCCATACATCAAAACACGGCAAAGCCAGAGGGATTTTTCCAAAGGAACTATAATGAAAGGATCAGCCAGTGGTGTAGACTTGGGTGAACTGTGATCTATTACCAGGTGAGAATTGAGCGTATGTTATTGTGCTTTGCTTTTCGTTAAAGGTTTTTGGTATGCTAGCACACTCATATAAACTTATTGAATTCACAACATTCTGGGGAGATTGCATGTGTCTTTCTTTTTCTCTTTCTTGACTGGAATCCAAGCACCTGTGACATGACTCTTCTTTTTAAAGCATCTCCTCTCTCTCTCTCTCTCTCTCTCTCTCTCTCTCTCTCTCTCTCTCTCTCTCTTTCTGTGTAGATTGAGATGACTGTACTGGCATGAAGATTAACCCCCTACTTAAGTAAAGGTAAAGGGACCCCTGACCATTAGGTCCAGTCATGGCTGACTCTGGGGTTGCGGCGCTCATCTCGCTTTATTGGCCAAGGGAGCTGGCGTACAGCTTCCGGGTCATGTGGCCACAGGACTAAGCCACTTCTGGTGAACCAGAGCAGTGCACAGAAATGCCATTTACCTTCCCGCCGGAGTGGTACCTATTTATCTAGTTGCACTTTGACGTGCTTTCGAACTGCTAGGTTGGCAGGAGCAGGGACTGAGCAACGGGAGCTCACCCCGTCACGGTGATTCGAACCGCCGACCTTCTGATCGGCAAGTGCTAGGCTTTGTGGTTTAATCCACAGCACTACCCGCGTCCCAACCCCCTACTTACACCACTGAAAACTTCTTGGGACTACTGAAATCAGAGCCATCCCAGTATATCTTATTTCCCGAGCCATTTCCCTCTGTTAATACGGTACTTTGTTGTCTCTATAAACTAGTTCCAGCTGTGTTGATTTGCCTGATAAAGAACTTCAAGTTTGTCTTTGGAGTCTAACATGCTGCACTGTCAGCTGACACCAGCACCTTGGTCCACCTAATCAGATTCTGAATGTTATGGGAAATGGGGAGGAAACACAAAAGCAAGCTATTACTGAAACTGTTGCTGATAAATATAGCTCCTGGGAAAGACAGTCAGTAGCGGTGTGACACAGCCCCAGATATCATCATGATTTGGATTGTCGAAATAACCCATGTTAGATGGGCATAAAAAATATGGACTGAAGCCTTCAAATCCAGCCAAATGTTTAGCACTTTTAAGCACCACTCATTTCAGAGAGAGGCACATAGCATTCCTATGCTCACATTATTCTGGGACCAGGGGAACCTCACCACAATGCAGGCAGAATTACTACCAATGCATGCTTAGTGGAAGGGCTTCAGTAGAGGCCTGTGCATTCAGCACAGGGACACCGGTGGCACTGTGGTCTAAACCACTGAGCCTCTTGGGCTTGCCGATTCGGAAGGTCAGTGGTTCAAATCCCCATAACGGAGTGAGCTCCCGTTGCTCTGTCCCAGCTTCTGCCAATCTAGGAGTTCAAAAGCATGACAGTGCAAGTAGATAAATAGGTACTGCTCCGGCGGGAAGGTAAACGGCATTTCCGTGCACTCTAGTTTTTGTCATGGTGTTCTGTTGCACCAGAAGCAGTTAAGTCATGACCCGGAAAACCGCCTGTAGACAAATGCCAACTCCCTCGGCCTGAAAAGCGAGTTGAGCACCACAACCCCATAGCTGTCTTTGACTGGACTTAACAGTCCAGGTTTAATGCATTCAGCCTAACCTGCTTCGTAGAGGTGTTAGGATAAAACAGCAGGGAGACCTATAGTTGTCACTAAGTTCTGTGGGGAAAAGGGTGGAATGTAAGTGGACTAAATACATGAGGCCTAGTTAGCTTTGAGGCGATAAACCTGTGTGCTTTGTACCATGATTGTGGTATTATATGACAGAATGACACTTCATTGGGGGAGGGGGAATGCTTCAAAAAAAATTAAGGGAAACAATTGTGTGAGGAAGAGTTTGATCAAGTAACCTCCCACCCACAGTCTAAAGGGGTACAAATAGTATACAGGCTTAAAACATCAGTAATAAATCTGCTGTGCCTTAGTGGACAGTTACCTGCACTAAACTAGGCCCTGTACAGGTACACTACAGATCTTGTCTGTAAGTGAATCAATATTTTAAAGGTTGCCATGGGCAGCTTATCTCACCAAAAAGCACATGCTACTTAAATGTTCATATCAAGGAGAAACTTTACTGCCATGTTCTAATACACAGCAGAAGATGGGGAAGTCATAGGGTGGGACCCTAAGAGGGCTGTTATTAATTTTCTCAAATATTGGTGGAGATTGGAAGGCCTCCACACCCAGAGTTTGCTTAATAAGCTTGCCGATTTCATTTTGGTGCCTCCATATCTGTGTCACACTCTGCAAGTCGAAACTTGGGCTTCTGTAACCACAAGGAGCAAATTCTGACAAGTGTCTTGCCCTTCCCAATTTGCTGCCTTTGCGGCTTACATCCCAGGTGCAACAGTTTGCAGATTCGGATGGGTGAGTGAGTGGCACCTGTCAAAATACTTTCCCCGCTTCAAGATGGGAGCTGGGGAAGATAGCACATTCCAATAAGTAGAAGGCACCTATCGTAAATCGCTGCCTCCTGTATCAAGGATACAAATGGTAAAGATAGCAAATTCTGACAGGAAAGTGACATCCATCAGCATTTTCTAGAAGTGCTGTTCTTATTTCAGAATGTAAAATGATACAATCATCATCTTTTGCTGCTAGAAGCAAGTGCAGGCTGGAAGGCATTTTTTTCAGTGAAATACTGCTTCTTTCTTTCCTCCCAAATTAAGCCTTGGGATTTCATTTCATTCCACCTGCTTAAGGAAAAAGCAGAGTGGGGGAGCTCATGCTGTCAAAATGTTGCCGAATCTGTATTCTCTGGTCTAGGATCTGGAATGGGGAACCTGTAGACCTCCAGACGTAGTAACACAGGAGCTGGGCTTTTGGTGTGGTTGCCCCTGTTCTGTGGAATAGTATTCTTGTTGAGATACGATGGGCACTGTCGAGGAACAAGATATTGCTCAGTGGGTTAGAGTGCTGTGCTGATAGTGCCAAGGTTGCAGGTTCAATCCCTGTATGGGATAGTTGCATATTCCTGCATTGCACAGGGTTGGACTAGAGGATCCACAGGACCCCTGCCAACTCTTCACCATCCTGACCATCATCCATGGTGATTGGGGCTAGGAGTAGAATGGAATGATAGGGATTCATACATTGTTTGATTCCAGTTTCGGTCTCTGACTTACAACGTTATTGCCTCCCAGTTACAAGGTCTTATCTGCAGCAAGCCCTTAAATGCTATAGAATTCCTCATTTTCCAGGCATTGTTTCTAGAAGCACAGTTCATATTGTAACTGCTACAAATATTGTTGTTGCTGCTGCCGCTGTTATTATGACTTCATTTTCCAGCTGACTTTTACAGGATGTGAATCGGGAAACTTACAGTATCATATCAAGCATATTTACTTAGAGGTCAGACCCACTGAACTTCAACAGAACTCACTCCCAGACTCATCCAGCATTTTAGTCTGCAGTTTACACACTTACCTAGGGGTAAGCCCCACTGAAATGAGTGCAATTTGAAAATGTTCAGCTTTGATCAGATGGCTTCCTCCATCTGCCTCTACCACCTTCTGCCCTGTGGCCTCTATTGTTAATGACCTCTGAGACAGCCATTACAGGAACACAAGATATCTATCTTCACAGTGCCAGAAGTCCCCCCCCCCTTTTGCTTTCCTTTCTAATGTGTGTGCATGTGGGGCAGAGTGGGGAGAAACAGCCAGGGTAATGTATTCAAAATACCCAGCACCACTTCTGCCTTAAGCCTAAGTTTTGTAAACATGGACCTTATTTAGAAAATTCCCAGACTCCCCCAAGTGGATAGCAAAGAAATGTAGCTCTAGAGATATTGCCAGGAAGACCCCTCCTGGCAGTCATTATCCATAATGAGCTAAATTCCTGCATTCTGATATACACTCTCTTTCCCCCATTAGCTTCAGAGCATTTGTTTGACAAGAATCATTGCCTAAGACTCTTCTTGCAAGCTGATGAGCTTTTTGCTCATTCCATAGCTTAGCCTCTAATGTAGGGGGGGGGGGGAAGGAACCTGTGGCCCTCCAGATGCAGGTAGGATCCAACACCCTAGCAGATATTTAATGTTTTAAATATGTCCATTAAAAAAAATATCCTATTGTTATATCACTTCAGTGTTTGCCACCCTGGGCTCCTTTGGGAGAAGGGTGGGATATAAACATCATCTTCTTCGCCTTCTCCTTCTCCTTCTCCTTCTCCTTCTCCTTCTCCTTCTTCTTCTCCTCTTCCTCCTCCTCCTCCTGAACCAGCATGGCCAATGGCCAAGGATTATGGGTCTGAGTGTCCAACATCATCTTTAGGGACACTTTCCCCTATGTCTGCTGTAATGTAAACCTCTTAGGAGGAAGGGGTCAGATTGTTTTTTTTACAGACCAGGAGGATCCACCTCAAACCCTAACACTTCAGTAAAACTTCCACTTTTCAATATGCCATAATTATATATTTTTAAATCTGCATACGGAAGTTCTATAAAATGGCTTGGGTGATTCTTTCAACTGTCTGTCTATTGCTCAAACTGTGCCCTCCTTGCTGTCTTGCCTTTCTCCTTATCATACAGCTCAACCATATGCATATTTACTGGGAAGTATTTGTGTTCGTGCAGTTTACTTCCAGGAAAGTGTGCTGAGGACTGCAGCCTTTAAAAAAAACACCATGAAATAAAAGCGTCATTACGTTTCTGGAAGGATCCATCTTAGAGCTGCAACCTTCAACTCTCTTACTGGAGAGAAGGCCCCACTGAAGACAGCGGGACTTCCTTCAGAGTAAACATGACTTAGATGTATTGGCAGGGGGGTAAATGAGAAAACCATTTGTAGTCCCTTCCAGGTCTATTTTATCGATTAATTTTATTTAAATAATTCGTACGTTTCTATGATTGTGCTTCACAACCCACTTGTGTGCCATCATGATCTGTTTATCTGAAGCCTGGTAGTCTAAGGAACAAGTTGTAGTTTTTCTCAACCCAGGATTGTTCACACCCATCCTCAACATGCTGCTTACAGTGTTGTCCAAACTTGGACACCAGTTGATTTTGGACTACAATTCCCATCATCCCTGACCACTGGTTCTGCTAGCTAGGGATGATTAGAGTTGTAGTCCAAAAACAGCTGAAGACCCAAGTTTGAGTAAGACTGTGCCGCTAGATTGATTCTAGATCCTTCTATTCCAAGGCTGAGTGTGGCTACTGATACATATTAGAAAACTCTTTCCTTGATTAGGTTTTCCACACCTTTTCTTTCCTGCACATGCCCCAGGTGAATGAAGAAAGAAGTGATGGTTGCCACCTTTGTACACACCACCATCCTTGGGCAGCTGTGGAGACATCTCCATTTCTGGGATTACCTGTATCTGTTTTCAAATGGACACACTGAGGAGAAATGTAGTTTCTCAAAAAGCGCTTTACAGGGGCACAAAATACGCAGCACACCTAGATTGTGTGTGGACTACAGAAAAACAACAGGAACCCAGTTGCCACTCATTCTGGAAGAAAACGATATGTGGACCCCAATTAAAATACCCGACTAGCCAAGATGGGGCGGTGGGTGGTATTCAGCTTCTTAGAATTATAATGTCAGATGTTCTAAGAATGACTACGGACAGGGGTGCCAACTTGAATAAACTAGAGGGGCAGGTAAACCCCACCCTGCATATTTGATCACATGACAAAGTGCACACACACTCTTTGAATGGCAATGCCCATCAACTTTTTTGGGGGAGGCCTTTGGCCCCTTGAAATATTTTTGGGGTGGCCTGAAGCCGCCTCGGCCTCTAGGAGTCAGGCATAATAGCATAATAAGTATGATAAAATTTAAAATCAACAACTTAATTGGTAAGTATTTGAAACCCGGTATGGCTTTTGGAAGTCCTTGATATTAATAGCTCCAAGAGCAGCTTTCTCTCTCATTGCCACAGATCCCTTTAACTCTTGCGGTGCTGCTCTGCACCTGTTCAGCTCCGGAAAGAAATTCCATGCGGCCCCCAGCAAGCCTCCCCACTCGGACTGCGTCTTAAGATGCACCCCCGGCAGAGCGTGCGCCTCAATCTGCTTTTTCACCAATTAAGCCATCTTCGGGTTAGAGGAAGAAATAAAAGTCTCTGTAAATCCATTGCAGGAGGAATGGTCCCCAGGCTTTCCGCTGGCTGGCTATTGATCCCTTTAAGTGCCTGCTAATGAGACCCGTTTATACCCAATAAAGCACGCGCTACCGGAGCGCCAAAAGACAGATGAAGTGCTCGCAAGGAAGGGCAGCACCCCCCCCCCAAAACCCGGGCACAGCAGGAAGAAGTATTGATCTGCTGCGGGGCCGCCCTTCAAGGGTTAACCTGCTCGAGGAGAGAGAGAGAGAGAGAGAGAGAGAGAGAGAGAGAGAGAGAGAGAGAGAGAGAGAGGGGGCGTGGCCACGGTGGCATCAAATCTTGAGGTGGGAGGTGGGAGTCTACAAAAAAGAGGCAAAGCTGCCGGCTCTCTCCAAGTCCCGCGGTCTGTTCCTGAAAGGGAAGAGGCGCTGAGGCTGGGAAAGCCTTAAGCCTTTGATTCTTCCCCATCGCCTCCGTATGTAGTTTCCCCAGTGGTGGAAAGGAAAAGCCTGCGTCCAGAAGGAAGCATTTACAGTATTTTCCTGCTTCTTGCTCTCCCATGCACAGCCCGAGATTCCAAAGGTTGCAACCCCTGACATTGAAAAATCCGGTCCTGCGGGGCAGCCCAGCTGCTCCTCGCTTGGGAACTGCTTCGCGACGGCAGGCAGGCAGGCAATGACAGGGTACAGGGGGGGGGGGACTACTACAGGGGAGGAGGCCCACAGCAAGGAGTCCCCCTAGCTCTGCTTCCTGTATCCCAACAAAGCGCAAGTAGGAAGCCCGCAAACAAGGCAGAGAGAAAGAGGAGCAGCGTTTGGTCTCGGATATACATTCCCTGGTGGTGGAGGCTCCACTGAGCTGGCGCGCGTAGCAGAGAGTCGCTTGTAAGCAGCGAGGCAGTGGCTGGCCCGTCTTCCCCCACCTCCACAGGATCCCACCACAGCCTTGACCCCCGACAGCAGGCGTTGATCCGCTTCCCCCATCGGGAGCTGTCGGGAACGATCCCCCCCCCCCAACCAAGCGAGGGAAGCAGCTGCGAATGTCACATATTAGGGAAAGGGGATTCGCTGCAGCTGATGGAAAGGCTTCCCTCGACCAGCCAGTCAGGGACACTCGCTCGCCTACCTAAATAAAAAAAAAATTAAAAAATTCTCCCCCTCCCCTCTCTTCCTTCTCTTATATTTTACCTGGGCGACGGCAGCAAGAAGCTGATGTGGGGAGCGGGGGCGCCCTCTTCGCTTCTCCTCCTCCTCTGTCCGTTATTGCCCTCTTCTGTGGAGGGCTTGAGCCAAGAGTGAGGGTGGGGAGGGGGGAAACTGAGGAGGAGAGTGGGGGGGGGGAGGAGGAGGAGAGAAGGCGGCGTGTGACAGATGCACTCCTCTGACAGCTCCCCGGCTAGTGGCTCCCTGCCATTGGCTCAGTGCAGCGGAGCGGCAAGGCTGCGCGCTATAATAGCACCATGCCTGTGCGAGGCAGCAGCTCAGACTCCTTCGGCAAAGCCAGAGAGATGCTAAAGCTGCTCCTCCTCTCTCTCCTCCTCCTCCAGCAGCAGCTCTGAGGGGAAGGGGGGGGGGGAAAGACCGTGGTCAATGCCTGCTGGCTCCGGCCATTGCTAAGCTCGCCTGCTTGCTGTGTCTCTGTCCGTCTCGCTCTTTCTTCCCCACCCTGCGGAAAGGGAGAGCCGGGCTGCCGCTACTTCCACCGCCTGAGCTGGAGCGAGCAGCCGGAGGGAGCGCGGTGTGCATGCCTCTGGTGCGCGCGCCTTGTGTGTGCTCGGGGCTCGCTTCCCCCCGGGTTTCCCCACCCACTCCCGCCGCCACCCCATCGCCGCTTCCTCGCACCGCCACCCTACACGCGCACGCACATACATACACGCGCGCGCACACACACACGCCCGGCGCCTTGCTTCCCGGCTGATCGGGCACCCTCGGGGTGCATGGAAGCAGCGGCGGCAGCAGCCCACGAGGCGGCTGCCCCATGGAGTGTTATTACATTGTCATCAGCTCCGCGCACCTCAGCAATGGGCACTTTCGCAACATCAAGGGAGTTTTCCGAGGTCCTCTCAGCAAGAACGGCAACAAAACTCTGGTAAGGAGCCTTCCTCTCCACCCGCCCGCCCCCTCTCCTCTTCCTCGCTCGCTCCATTATCTGTTGATGCCTCGCTTGGGTTAACTCTGGGTTCAGCACCGCAGCGCCCTGGACAGCTCCGAGCGGCGCGCTCCAGGGAAGGTTCTCTGTCGGTTTGGTGGAGATAGATTTGCTAAAGGATAGGGAAAACGATTACCTTGTGTTCAGTCTCCCCTGCTTTCTTGTTGGTTTACTTCTGGGTCTTCCTGGACAGGGCTCTCCAACGTGCTCGTTATGTGATGGGACCTGGTTTACCGTAACCCCCAGTGGAAGGGGCACAGATGCTCTTGCTTATTGGTCGAAGCAGTGGTTAGTTCGAGTCCTTCTTCTCTTGGAGGGCAGAGTGTTTAAAACAAGCTGTGCAGTTATCTGGTAGAGGTTACGACTCCAGAGGAAGTGGAATCCCTCTTATGTCTAGCTCTGGTTCAGCTTTGTTTAATACGAAAGAGGGTGTGAGGGTCTTCAGAAAGTGAAGGGAAAGGCAGATGGAGGCTCAAACTATTGAGTTTTTCATTAGGAGGTTGTTGAAGAATGATAGTAGTTCGGAGCATCCCCCTGTTGATAAGAAGGGGATGTAAATCAACTTATAGTACAATCCTATGCATGTCTACTCTGAAGTTGGCCCCACTGTTTTCAATGTACCTTACTCCCAGATAGTGTATCTAGGATTACAATCTTGCACACCTGTTCTCATTTGACTTCCAAGTGCTTAAGAAGGCACTCCTATACCTTCTCCCTCAGGAGTAAGCTTATTTTGCACATAAGGTTGATGCTGACTAACTGCCCATGGGGTGGCTTGAGTTGAGAATGCACTAAAGGCACACCTACCTCAATGATATATTGGTATATTCAGGTTGCCAGCCAAATTACATTAGTTGGGGTGTTTGGCTGGCAACTCTTCTGTTAAATCTGTTGACGAACACATGCTTGGTTTGACTTGAGAGTGATCACATTTGTTGTGTCTGTGTTTGAAATTGTTGACGCTGGAAGGAATTGTTTTCTGAAGAAGTTCAGCTTCTTCATATGACAAATGAGATGCAGGAAGGCTACCCACTGTGGACCTGTCACCATGTGCAAGAGAGCCCTGAAAAAGTTCTATAGTACTGGATCCAGCTTTGGAGAGAGGAACGCTGTTTTCTCACTAGTGCTTATTGAAACTTTTCTATAGCAACAATGCAGTAGGAATTCAGCACATGTCCCTTGTGTGGAAGAGTTGCTTCCTATGCTTGCTAAAGATGGTTACCTTGTGATTTCTCCGTAAATATAGTGACTGAGCAAAGTTTGAGGCAAGTCCTAAAATAAATTACACTAAATAGAAAATGACACTGGTTTAGGAAATGTTGGCGCTCTTTTCTATGGTTATCACTGGAAGCACCTTGTTAAATTAATTCATGTTTCATCAAGCAGGGACACACAGAGATCCCTATGAAATAATAATGGAAGATGGTATGAATTATGCCAAGTTGGGTGCTGTTCTCTTTAAGGAGCAACAAGGCAAGAATGATTCATTGATGAAATTAGCAAACAGCCCACAAGCATTTCTATCCATGTTGGTTAAACTGTGTCAAAATCTTATTACCTTCATTGTTCACTAGCCTGAGCTTTCATTGCAATGATTGGTTTGTGTATACAGAATTTTCTCTGTGTCATTAATAACTGTGATCCTAAATACAATTCCTTGGAAGCAAGTGCCCATATTGTCAATGGAATGTGCTTCCAAGCAGGTGAAATGGGTTCCTATCTCAAATATCTATAGGTAAATTTGTTACCAACGACAAGGGAAGATTTGCTGCAATATTTCAGATGCCTGGAACAAAGTTAATGTTACACCTTGTGGAGGATCGCAGCTCAAGTTGATGCACTTCTGTAAAGTTCTGTTTGGTGACAAGTGGCCCTTTGATATGTCATGTTGATCACATTCCAAAAAATATATATGTCAAATGCCTTTTGTCATGTACCACTAATACATCTGAAAGTTCAATTATCTGCTTATTATTCGGCATGATTGGGAGCAAATCTTAAGATATTTTCTTACGTACCACATTCTCATGTAGAAAAGTCCTAAATGTCACCAATCCCTGAGTACTGACATAATTTGTTTTGCCTTGAAGTTATTTTGGCATGTGGCAAAATTGGCCTTTGCCGCAAATCTAATTCAGTTTCGGTATTTGGGGAGAGTTTTTTGTTTTTTTAAAAAAGTTAATTTAATGAAAGTGATACAGAAGACTTCCTGAAAGGTAATATAAGGAAAATCTTCTTATAATACAACCTAATGCTCTCAAAAATGAAATTCATTTCTTTTTGGAAGTGAATGCAAAATTATTTCACAGAGCCAGTCAACCAGGATGTAAATGTACTTCTTAAATGTAATTTAAAGTGGAAAAATCTTTCAAGGGAGATATGGGGTTTTTCATAAGTAAAAAAATACATAGTCTGCAATCTTGACTTTCTCTTCTTGATACATAATAGAAAGGGGCATTATGCATGAAAAAGGAACCAAATTAACAGCATAATGGACAGGAGGGGAAAGAAGTAGAGCTGGCACCCAACTGAAGACAGTGCGGTTAACTTTGTTAAAGAATGAAATTAAGTTGTATGATTTTACATATTAGGACAAATGGAAAAAGCTATTCATTTTTGTTTTTAGATCATGGATGGGAAGGGGGAAAGTATTGCTATCCAAGTGTTCCTGGACTACAACTCTTGTATTCCTTTAGCACTGACCATGTGGGCTGGAGCTGATGGGAATTGGAGCCTTAAAATATCTGGAGGGCTGCAGCTTCCCCATCACTGTCCAAGCAGGCACCACCTTAGAAGATGTGTTCCATGCAAGAAGGCATCATCTAAGTTAGTGCTTACCACCCACAGTTTTTCTGTCAGAATTTTTATTTTAAAAGGGTTTCCTGATTTATTAGTATTTAAAACTTTTAACAGATTAAGCAGTGCCCCCAAGTTAATGTAACTGCTGAACTAAAAGTTGTAATCTACGGTGAAATATATACAATTCAGTTTTCCCAAAGTATCAAGTCCATTGTGATCTGTGCTCAAATCCCCAAATCCAGCTGTTCTCAACAGTCTTTGCTAGTTGTAGAGTGTGGTAAAAAGCAACCATTTCTTCAGAGTTCATGGAATAACTTCAGTGCTGTTTATTAAGTCTTTGATTGACGGTTGACTTTGTCCTGAAGAGATGTAGATATATCATTCCACCAAAAAATTGTGTGCATCTCTCTCTCTCTCTCTCTCTCTCTCTCTCTCTCTCTCTCTCTCTCTCTCTCTCTCTCTCTGTGTGTGTGTTTGTGTGTGAAATGAATATATATATATATATGCACACACATGACTGAAGCTAAAATGAACTTCTACCAAAAGCTTTTTGTGACATCAACACTGTATAATCAACTTTAGTGCAGGAGACCCATGTTGTTTTGTCGGCAAGGAAATGCATACATTCCCAGGGAACATCAGATATAGAGAAACCCATAAGACTGGTTAAATGAGCAATTTATGATTTTAGATGTAATGAAAGGGCCCTGGTTATTTCAGCTTTCAAAGGAGTTTATTTTATTGCATTTGTGCAATTTCTCCATTGGCCAAGAGGGGCCACTGCTGAGCAGTTTATCCCCCTCTCTTACGCTCTCATCTCTTTCTCCTCTGAACTAACTTTGCTGTGTGGTTGTGGTCTTAAGAATGAGGACAGTAGATGTTAATCCCACTCCTGATCTAGTGAGCAAAGAAGCACAAATCTGAGGATTTATTGCTCTTTCTCAGATTTCTAGTTGGGGGTGGAAGGGGTGATGGTGCCTTAGGTCTTTTCTTTGCTTGCTTCACGGCTTGTGAGTGACTTGAAAGAGATGATTGTGAAAGTGCAGCTACATGGTGTTAAATAGAGGAAATGAAGAGCCTCCATTCATATCAGTTCCGTAGTAGGAAAGTGTGACACCCCAGCACCCTCACATTCATGGTCAAGTAAATCAATAAAAATAACTGAGTTTCTGCTCCCTGCTAACACAAACCATGGCTATGCCCATGATCACATCATTTTCATTTCTACTATGAGACGGAGGGAAATGTTTCGCCGTGACGAGGATGCAAAAGGAAACTGAAGAACAAAGAAGTTGGGGGACAGGGAAGGAGACCACAAGAGCTGTGAGACTGGAAAATGGCTATGGATCAAGAAAACCATGAGTGAACATTGTAGTGAATGTAAAGGTTGGATAAGATGCTGTAAGCCCAGGTCGGAAATTTGTGGTCCTCCATATATTGTTGGACTCCAACTCCCATCAGCCTTTGCCAGTATAGTTAGCGGTCAGGAATGATGGGAGCTGTAGCTCACTACTAAGTGAGGGCCACAGGTTCCTTGCCTCTGCGGTAAATGGGTGTAATTGAAACAAATGTTCAGAAGGAGCACGGAAATGAACTCAAGCTTTGATACTATGTGTCGCTGTATGCTGTAATTAAAATTATGTCGTGAAAATTGAGGTCCTGTAAATGTTTCCCTGGGAATAAGTACAATGAAGCTCAACAGGACCTATTTCCAAGTAGATAAAGGTAAAGGACCCCAGTTAAGTCCAATCAAAGGCAACTATGCTGTGCAGCGCTCATCTCGCTTCAGGAGCCAGCGTTTGTCCACAGACAGCTTTCTGTGTCCTGTGGCCAGCATGATTAAGCTGCTTCTAGCGCAACAGGACACTGTGATGGAAGCCAGAGCACACAGAAATGCCATTTACCTTTCCGTTGCAGTGGTACCTATTTATCTACTTGCACTGGTGTGCTTTCGAACTGCTAGGTTGGCAGAGCTCACCCCGTCATGGGGATTCAAATCGCCGACCTTCTGATTGGCAAGCCCCAAAGGCTCAGTGGTTTAGACCACAGCGCCACCCGCTTCCACTTTCCAAGTAGCTATGCATATGATTGCACTGTAAGTATGTAGAGAATTCACAATAAAGTTGCAAAGGATGTGTATTACAAAGAAATGATGGTTCTAGATTCAGGTAGGTACGTAGCTGTGTTGGTCTGACGCAGTATATATATATATATATATATATATATATATATATATATATATATATATATATATACATATATATATATATATATATATATATATATATATATATATATATATATATATATACAGTATATACAGTATATACAGTATATATATATATATATATATATATATATATATATATATATATATGCCCAGTAGCACCTATGAGCTTTCGTGTATCTGAAGAAGTGTGCATACCATGAACAAACTTAGTTGGTCTCTAAGGTGCTACTGGACAATTATTTATTTATTTTTAATTTTTATGTATTTCTAAAGAAATGATGGTGGGATTTAGTTGGAATTGTATTAGAAAGATTCCTTTCCATGACAGGACTTTATTTAATTTAACTGCAAAGTAGCAAAATAATTAAAATGAAATAAATTTTGAGCACAGAAGAATTGTTTGCATTAGCCCAACAACAGCTGGACAAAACATACCAACTGTTTCAAAACTCTCACATGCAACATGAAGACAAGAAGCAACAATATAGCAGGTCAGACTATTCTGCCCAGTGCTGTTATTCAGGCTAACAGTGTCTCTCCAGAATCTCAGAATCCTGTCATCCTGCTTTTTTCTTCTTCTGGGGGTACTCAAGGGTATGCAGTACCAACAACTGCCCCCCCAAAAAAAACCTTAAAAGTGTGGCACTTACTGTAATGACTTTATGGTGAATACCAGACCTTTCCTCTCATTTTTTTAAAAAAATAATAATCACTTGTATCATCTGACACCTGATCTTTTTAATTGAAGATGCTAGAGATTGTACCTTGGACCTTCTGCATGCAAGCATGTGCTCTGCCACTGCATAATAATCCCTTGCCAAAAATAGTGTGTTATAAGTACAGGAAAAGCCCAGCCTATAGGAGCAGTTAATCAATGGAAGAAAATATCTGGAAAGGAAGTGGAATTTCTTTTAGAGGGAGCTTTCAAAGAAATGAAAGTAGGGCTGTACTTAGACACACACACCCCGCTCTCCATTGCAGTGCCAGTATTCCATTTTAACTTCTGCAATGCAATTCAACTCTTTGTTTATTGTTTACATTTTATACTACTTACTATAAAGAAATTCTTGAAGTGATTCATGTCATAAAGATGGTACTTTTAAAACCATTTCAAAAAGCAGAAAGATCAAGAACTAAAGAACTATAGAATCCAGGGTTAACGATCAAGATTCACAGGCAATAGGCCATGTTTTTAATAATAATAATAATAATAATAATAATAATAATAATAATAATAATTTGTTTATTTTATTCTGCCCATCAGGCTGGGTTTCCCCAGCTACTCTGGGTGACTCCCAATAGAATATTAAAAACACGATAAAAGATCAGACATAAACAGGGCTGCCTTCAGATGTTTTCTAAAAGTCAGGTAGTTGTTTATTTCCTTGACATCTGATGGGAGGGCATTCCACAGGGCAGGTGCCACTACCAAGAAGGCCCTCTGCCTGCTTCCCTGTAACCCTGTATAGGAAGAACACTTCTATGTTGAGGTTTCCTGAATAACAGGAAGGGGAGAGCATTCCACAGGGTAGGGACTATCTCAGAGACAGCCTGCTTCTAAGTTGCCATCAAAGAACAATTTGCAGGTTCCGGCAAAACCCACGAAGCCTCCCTTGAATATCTTCATGATTGAACAGTTTATACAGGGGAAGGATGTTTTCCAGGTAACCTAAACTGCTGAGGGCTTTGTCCTACTGAGTACCCAGGCAGCTGCATGTGGAACCAGCTGTAGCTTCTGGATCAGATTCAAGGGGAGCCCTACATATTACCATAATCCAGTCATGAGGTCATCTAATCATGAGGTCATCAGTGCATGAATCACAGTGGCTGACCTATTCCCGCTTGCTGTTCTGGAGCAGGTCTTGTCTTAGCTGGTGTACCAGCCACAGCTGGTAGTAGACACTTGTCCCCATAGAAGCTTCTTGAGTCTCTCATGACAATGACTCATCCAGGGTCTAAATGACAGAAACCAATCCCGCAAAGAATAAGGCAATACATTGGACACCACAGGCAGTATCCAACTAACTTGTTCTATCAGTGTAAGCATTTGTACGTTGGAACTACCCCCTATCTCTTTCCTGCTGCATATCCCCTAAATCTGTTCTGGGGATTTGTGCAACCCTCTGGGATAGATCTGGGGAGGGTGCAGGGCAGGGAGGGGAGAGGGAAAGGTCAGTTGCACACAGTGGCGTAGCGTGGGTTGTCAGCACCCGGGGCAAGGCAAGTAATTTGCACCCCCTAACCCGTGGATTTGCACCCCCTAACCCCCAGATGTTGCGCCTGGTGCGGCCAGCCCCCCTGCACCCCCCACGCTACGCCACTGGTTGCACAAGCAGGAGTACTTGCACTGACAGAATGAGTTAGTTGGAAACCACCTCACGTCTGATACTATACTAACCTGAGCAATTCTATCCTTGAATTTTATATAAAAGTGGTCTCAGCAGACCTCTGACAGTTCCAACATGCAATTCACTGAGCTAAACATTATTTAGGGCAAAATCTCACTGTTTAGTGTGTTCCTTTATATTCAACGAGACTAGAAAAGGTGATGGTGATATTTGAAATTTCTTTTGGAGGAGGAATGCTTGTCTGGCACTTTGGTTACATATCTTTAGGGATCAGGCAAAAATCTTTCTTAATTAGGCCTTTGACTGATCAAGATTCTATGGCTTTTTAAATGTGTCTGTAGGAAGGTGGTTATTGGCTTGTTTTTATTTTATTATGTATTTTGGGTTCTCATTTTGCATTTTTATGTTGTGAACTGCCTGTGATATTCAGATGAAGGGGGTATACAAACTGAAATGGTGGTGGTGGTGGTGATATTGTATCTGCCCTCAGTCTACTAGGCATTCTTAAATAGAACACACTACAAAAAGCCCCAGGCATTGCATAAGCCTATTGTTTAAGATGGGGTTGCCAACTGGTGACCCACAAGCCAAATTTAGGCCCCAAAGTGTTGTGATCTGATGTCCCTGCAAGTGTTGATCTAGGGGTAGTAAATGTTTTGCTCATGCTTTCATGTATATGAAAAAGAAACAATGGGCTGCCATGCCTATTTTGGTTGAACACTACTGTCTCTCAGTTTTGCACTCACTCTTGAAGATTCAAGGTTCAAAGCATATTTGTTTCTCAAGGACATCACCTGCTATTTTTTATCTTGCAGTGCCTGAGTAAATGAGCCCCCATGCTTGTAAAGTCCTTGCTACAAAATGATGCTGGCTTGATTATTGAACCAAATTTGTTTAAAGTTTAAGGTTCATAGTGTATTTATGAAGTGTGCTGTGCTTCTGTCAGCATGCAGCTGGTTCCAGAAATAATCTTCTTCTTCTTCTTCTTCTTCTTCTTCTTCTTCTTCTTCTTCTTCTTCTTCTTCTTCTTCTTCTTCTTCTTCCTCTTGTATAGTCATTTAGTCATGTCCGACTCTTCGTGACCCTATGGACCAGAGCACGCCAGTCACTCCTGTCTTCCACTGCCTCCTGCAGTTTGGTCAAACTCATGCTGGTAGCTTCAAGAACACTGTCCAACCATCTCATCCTCTGTCGTCCCCTTCTCCTTGTGCTATCCATCTTTCCCAACATCTTTTCCAGGGAGCCTTCTCTTCTCATGAGGTGGCCAAAGTATTGGAGCCTCAGCTTCAGGATCTGTCCTTCCAGTGAGCACTCAGGGCTGATTTCTTTAAGAATGGATATGTTTGATCTCCTTGCAGTCCATGGGACACTCAAGAGTCTCCTCCAGCACCATAAGTCATTAAATTCACCTCTCTTCTGTTATGGTCTAAGTCACATACAATCTATGCCCTAGAGGCTGAACCCTCCAGCAATGATTCTGTGCCTTTTCTCATGACTGCACAGACAGACGATCCCCCTACAAGCTTCTTGTGGGCCCACAGTTTACCATTTTTCATCTGCTGTATATATGAAAGAGATGGCATCAGTGCTTCAATACTGTCATTGCTGGATATTTTCAGATAAATTTGCAGAAAGGAATCCTCATCAGTGGTCTCACCACTGAGGGCAGAGTGAGGTTGATGAGGCACTGCTCCCCCCCATTTGTCCTGATGTGACTGTCTCCATTGGTCTCCACAAGCATCCAAAATGCAGTTCATTCAGACAGGGTCCTATCCAAATCCTATCAAACCTTTGCATTAGCAACTGACATTAAAAGAAGTCATGTAAATGCAAAATATAGATTTCCAGGCGTCCTGAATAAATGACAGTTGCCACAGACCAATTTGCTGCTGATAGAAGAGCACCTCAGGCAACCGCTAAGGTTGGATTGAAGAAACTGTTGTACATATTGCTTTTCAGTATCTGTTGGAGGTGGAAATGAAAACCTTATGGTGTGTTGGCATATGTTGTTGGCAGCGCAGTAGGTAGCATAGAAAGGGGAAGAAATGTAGAAAGCTTCTGCGGCGACTGGTTATTTCTTAGCTGTTAACGTTTTTTGTGCTCTTGATAGGTTCAGCTGGTAAAAAAATTCAGTCCTACAAAAAAAGGGAGATATTATTTCAGAGGTATGTGTTATAGAATAAATATCCTTTTTAGTATACTGGTTCTGTGAAAAGCTTGGTTTAAAAGGACAGGAAGCCTCAGAAAGCCAAACTCCCAGGGAAACAGCAAGTATCCCCTTCGCCAGAACAAGTAAAACACAGCTTGTGATAATCCTGAGGGCCACAATCCTGTGCCTTCTGGTAATAACAACAACAACAACAACAACAACAATAATAATAATTTATTTATACTCTCCCCCCCCCAGCAAAGACCGGGCTCAGGGCAGCTAACAAACAATAAAAAACAAGTTGATTGAAATGCAACTTAAAAAACAAGATTAAAATACAACATTAAAACATTAAAATGCAGCCTCATCACAGGAGGAGAAAGAAAAAAAGAAAGAGGGGGAGGGAATCAAATTGACTCCAAGCCAAAGGCCAGGCAGAACAACTCTGTCTTACAGGCCCTGCGGAAAGAAATCAGATCCTGCAGGGCCCTGGTCTCATGAGGCAGAGCGTTCCACCAGGCCGGAGCCAGAGTTGAAAAGGCCCTGGCTCTGGTTGAGGCTAATCTGACTTCCTTAAGTAAGTAAGACAACTCATCTCAGTGGGCCCTGCTTCTGAGTCAACCTGCCTAGGACTGGACTGTGCAAGCAGTTGATCTTCCTAAATTTCAAGAGCAGATTTTTAAAGATTGTTTCAGGCTTTGCCCATCAAAATTATTCACTGAGGGAAAACCCTTTCACAAAAGTCTAGCTTTGTCCTAATAAACTTGTTCAGTAGTGCTATAGTATTGTTTTTATTATTAATATTGAAAAATGGTGCTTCCTTGTCTTTTCATAAGATGCACAATTTAAGAAAAAAAGTAAAAAGAAATCAACAGATAAACAAGAGGGGGAACCAACGGCAGATCCTTAAAAGCAAAAAGGGACCGGGGCAGGGAGACACTGAGAGAGTGTGCCAATCACTTACAGGCATTAAGATAGGATCCCAAAACAACACATTGGTTGAGATGCTCCAGTCTAGCTAGGAAGAGGCTTCCATTTGTGTATTCCTAGCTAGATGGGGGTACACTTGCAGAAATGAGTGGTAGTCATGCAGTCCTTGTCTTTGGTCCAACGGTCAGTGCTTCCAATTGCTTCCTCAGGTGGGGGAGCAGAGAAGGATGGACTTAGTCTTCCTTTTCCTGTCAATCAAGATACAGACTGGTGGAATGCTAAGCCTTTTGGAAAGGGGTTATTGCATGGAATGTCAGTATTGTGGACTTGGAGAGGGAGCTGAAGGGCTGAATTGATGGCTAGAGTGAGATTTAAATCTTAGCTACTATGTGACAGTTATTTGATACATGCATATAGATATTCCAATAAGCATCTTTGACTTTGCTTCCATGATAGTTTCATGGTATAACTAGGACTAACCCATCCAAAACTTTTATTAGCCCACTTTTCAAACCAGTAAATAAATCCAGCTCTAGCATATGCCATACTAATTTCCAAACTTGTTTCCATTTTTTTCTTGCTTAAAAACAAATCCTTAAGAAAGATATGGTTCTTCTGTTACCACTTGTCCATCTGTCCATATTCCATGTTACATTTGACATTTAACTAAAAAGGAAGAAACCCAAAAGGCACTTATTTCCTTCTTCTTTTCATCCCCTTGGTTTTAATAGGTAGAAAATCCCAGTGTCATTGGAGTGATTCTGAAAATGCTGAGGGTCAAGGTCAGAAATTTGAGTGACTTCTGTAGAAAGTGTCTAATTAAGGAAAACTAATAACCAGAAAATAAAAATCAGCAGAATACTTTCCAGAGTTTAGTAATACATAGAAAAGTGTACTCAAGTGTGCCATGACTACAAAATCTACCATAGCCACATTGGCTGGAATAACATGGGTGCATTTACTTCGGGAAATGTAAAAATAGAACCCAAACTGAGAAGTGAGATTGTACAACGGATGGAATCCAGATGAGAAGGACCAGCTCCTGGCATCCTTGACAGCTGTCAGGGCCCATTGCCCTAGACCTTCCTACATCTTTGTTTTCCTAGGCCTGGCACTCTTAGCCGTGGCAAGATCTAGCTTTCAATGTCCCACAATGCCACTGACCTTGCATTGCTTTGGGAATAATAACATGGCTAGGTAGAAGCAGCTGCCCAGGACTGCCTGATTGTTATCAACCACAGTTAGGTAGGCCTGCCAGGTCTGCTGGCAAAGGAGAGAGCCCACCAGAGGACACAGTGCCCAGAGCTCCTGAGAGGTGGACTAAATGGAAGCACTGGGCTGATAGGTGCCATCTTCTCAAGATGATTGAGAGGACCCAGTGTGACATCCTGATGTTGCCAGAGGGCGGAGCTGAATGCCTTCTGAACATTGAGGGAGTCTGGCCTCCTAAAAAAACTTTGGGGCCTCTGAAAGTGCCTCAGCCCTAGAGGTTGATGCCTATGATTGGGCTTAAGGGATAAGCTATATTTTTGGTAGGTAGAAACTCTAGCTTGCAGCTGAACTAGAACAAAATGCATCTTACTAGATTCAAGGAATTCCAGGAGTGGGAGCTTTTCTGTCATTTCCAGCCTTTCTAAACTTTCACATACTCATTCCTTAGTAACTGATTTCATTGCTGCAGAGGTTGGATCTAATTAATCCAGCCTTGAATTTTATAATCTTAAATCATGCAGGATTTCTTGCCAGGTTTTTAATCTCGGGAAGGGTTGACAACCTATATATGAAGGGATACCTGTCTGGGTAGATAAATCAAGTAGTCAGAAGCTACAGGTGAGTTGATTTGCAGAGTATTCATAGCAGCTTCCTTCAAAATTGCTAGCAGTGTTTGAAGGGATTTACTGTCACTACCCACGTGACACGTTTAACACTTCAGCAGGTGAACTGACCTTTAAATATGATCCTTCTCAAAGAAGTAGTGACAGAATAAAGTCTGATAACTGAAGCTCTGACTACATTTAGGCCAGCTCTGCAGACTTCAATAAAGTACTGTGGTTTTAAAACAATTAAGGATCTGGGTATTTTTTAAAGGATATTTTGTTCCCTTTATAAACACATCCTACTCAGCAGAATGTCCATACTAAAAAAGAATTCCTTTTACTTTCCCATGTCTCATTTGTCCACACAGACAGTCTGATAGACTACAGTGATACACGAGATTTTATTTATTGTATATGGACAACAATCACATGGCTTGTATAATAAATTTAAATGTCTGTCAGTGAGGGCAAATGAGGTCAAGGACAGTGAATGCAAAGAAGAAGAACTAGCAACTAGAGGAATAAAAGGATTGCACAAAATGTGTCCCGTCCCCCCCGCCGCCATGAGAGGTTTATTTCCTTTACCCCCAGCAATTTGTTCAGCCACACTGAGTCTATCAATTTACAAAGTGGATTATATTCAGTACAATTAGAGTACCAAGTAACTATTTTTCATGGTATTACTAATGGGCCATACTGTCTGTTGGAGATGAAACAGCAGGGATCATTCCATTTGTAACTGAAGGGTTAATTCTGTTAGTGTTAAGTCAAATAGGCAGAGTGGCATGATCTTCACTTACGTATGTAACACAGACACTGATTAGCTGTGCAGTTCTGAAGAAGTTTTTCCACCCTGCTATGTAAAAGGCTTGATTAAGAAAGACAACATCTCTGTTCTTTTCTCCTCAAAGCATACATTGTTTGCTCAATTTATGCTCAGTAAAGTGCTATCGGGATCCCCCTCCCCCTGCTCTGGATTCCATCTGTTTTATTTAAGTGACTTTGCTAACACTGTCATGTACCACTTACAGCAGCTTTAATGAAAAAATGTTGTCGGTGGTGGAAGGGTTGTGCTCCCAATATTCTCTCCTCCCACCCCCCAGCTTGGAAAACCAGTTTAAATGAAAAATAGGTAATGTTGCAATATGGAAAGATATTGCAACACTGAAAACATGTTGCTAAGCCATGCATGTTTTATACATGTCTCACATTTCAGTTGGGCGCCTTTGTTCTTTCTTTAAAGCAGGCATTCTCTTGGTTCCTCAAATTAAAACCGGCAATTGCCATGTATACATCAAATTTGTTACAGCTAATGATTGGCTGATCAGGCGGGTGCGCCAGGCTGCTTTCCAGGAATCACTTGTTTCATAATGGAAAGTGTAACCTCTCTCTCTCTCAACATCTGAGTGACACAGGAGAAACTGCAATATAGAGTGTCACCCTACAGTTTCATTTTCTCCAGGATTGGTTGGATTTGCACCCTGCCTTTCTGATACTTATGACCCACTCAAGGTGACTTACGTAGAATTAAAATCACAACCATAGCAAAACATCTATTATATATAAAGACAGAGGTGACAGACAGAAACAGTCCTTAGCAGAGACACTTATCTAAGGTGGCACAGTGAAAGAAAATGGCAATATCAGCCCTTGCTGGCAAACGTTTTCCAAGAACTAGAGTAAAGATGTTTCCCAGACCCTTCTACCCAGTTTGGGTAAACTGTGACCCTCTCATATGATAGGTTTGCCATATTTCAAAAGGAGAATATCCAGACATGGGCTGCCATACATCCAGATTTTCCTGGACATTTCAGCGATTTCCGTCCAGATGCTGTTTAAGAGAGCCAAATACCAGCTATGTCTGGGAAATTGTGGGCGTATGGCAACTCTACCATATGATGATGGATCTCCCATCATTCTTGAGCATTGACCAGGTTGGTTGAGGCTGATGTAGGATTTTGGAGTCCAAAAACAATGGGAGAGTCGCAGATTGGCTGCCCTCTGCTTTAAATGGACATACTAATGGTCGACTGCATGGGTTCTACTGATGAACTGTGAACCCTTCTCTTAGCATCACATTTCCTTATTCTTGGATTCAGTTCACAATGTCAAGTGTGAGTCAGGCTATGCACAGGTACAGTGGTGGTGATGCACAATGATGGCAGATGAGGGGGATGCTGCATCCATTGTGTTCTGTGAAGCACAAGAGCAAGGCCTAGAACAGATTGTTCTCTGGCACAAATCTTGGAGAGGCTAGATTGTGTGGGGATATATAAAGCTAGGTCAGGCAAGACAGAACCTCTGACAGCTTCCAGGAAGTTGCTTCAACAAAGGGCTGAAGTCAGCTGAGTGCTGAAGCCTGCATTTGGCAAGCAAAAGACTCCATAGCATCTTCCGTTAAAAATATTAGGTAGGCAAAGATGGGGAAGACCTCACTGAGAGCTGGTGCCAATTGGCGTAGATCAGTGTTCTTCAACCATGGGTTCAGAGATGATGATCAACTGCAAATCTCATCATTCCTTGCTTCTATCTAAACTGGTTGGCGTGATGGTAATTGTAGTCCAACAACACCTAGGGAACCAAAGTTGAAGAACACTGGAGTAGACGGTAGGGCTACATGGACAAGCCCTTGCATTAAAACTGATGAGATTTAGCCATTGATTTTATAACACAAAGTGGCTATATCGAGCTTCTGTTGGCTTCTACTCACTGCAAATAGCAAAAAACTTCATTTCTCATCTATTTCCAAAGACTTTAGAATGTCTTGCCTCACTTTCATGAGTGCTGGAAACATGTTTTAACAAATACTTGCATTCTTAGAATAACATTCCCCTTTGGTTACCCTATTGCACAACCCTGACTTAATGAGAGCCCCCCCTTTTAAGTAAGTAAGTAAGTAAGTAAGTTCCTGTTCAGTTTGTCACTAGATTCTTGTGATATTGTTGGTTATTGATATTTCTAAAAATGGTTGTGCAAGTTTGTTATTTTCAAAGATTGTAACGCTCCCAAGTTCAGTGGTCTAGCTGTGTTGATTTTTTTTATATTAAATTCCATGAGGTTGAGGTCTATGAATGCCTTCTGAAAATGCCATCTGTCGCTCAGGCTGTCTGTTGTCAACTCAGGCTGCAATGTTGCATTTTGTCTGTCTTCCTCGACCACCATCCAAATGGCATTGGATGTGAAAATATATTTGCACAACAATGAAAATATGAGCATTACAAATATTAGCCATTAAACAGTGCAAAATATTAATGGATGCTTTTAAAGCCAATATTCATAAGTGACTTATAGACCATAATACCAAGCACACATGCCGGGAATGTGTTCTGATTTCAAGAACGGATTCCTAATGTATAAGTAAGATTTCACATTTGGACACTGCTCAATTTATTTTAAGTGCTCTTACTAATAACAAATGGTGGTAGTGTAGTACATGATTAATGTAAGCAGAATCTTGGGCGGTGGGGGGGGGGAATACTTTTGAAAGATTTTGCAGCCAAGTCCCAGAATGCTGATGAGAAGGACCATGTCCATATTCAAAATGTGCACCCCTCCTCCAAAATAAACCCACCTCTTTTCTAAAGTACTCTCTCTCATATACACTTGTGCATATACACACTCCCGCCATCTCTTTAAACCTTTAAATGCCTCTTTGCAGAGATTTCATTCTTCCTGATCTGCAAGAAGATACCTCTTTATTTACTGGATTTCTTATTTTGCTAAACAATGTCCAAATCGCCGTGACACAGTCAGATGTACAGTATCATCCTCACTGCTGTCATTGCCTGTTAACTTGTAGCAAATCTATTGACTTAGTTATGCATCAGTCCCTGCTCAAAATTGCACCCCAAGGTACTGTAATAATGAGGCTGAACATGGCTTGTGCAACTAAGCTTCTATGTGCCCCTCTCTGTCCCACACCAGGTGCAGATCTACTGCCAGTCCCGTTGCTACATCAAGAGTGTCATTTTTAAAAACTGAGAGTGAAAAGTTGTGGATGCCTGCAGCTTCCCCACCTGATCTTTTATTTAAAAATAAAGCAGTGTGAAGATTTGATACATGATCTCATCTAAGGGGAATGGCAAGGGGTCCCGGGCAAATTTAGGGCAGTGTGACTGGTTCCACTGCTCTGGGTGCTGAGCCTAGGGGGTGTTGTAGCGTGTCACAGCTATGATGTAGTGAATTGAGCAGAATGGAAATGAGAGGCAGGGTGGAGGGGCAGAAATCTGGGCTCACACAGGACGCCATTGAAATTTGAAAGACCAAAGTCCACCCCTGTACACTCATACACGCTGGTGGGATAAGAGCTGGAAAGAAGACAAGTGAAATAACCCCAAGTGAAATAACCCTTTTACTGGCATTGAACAGACCAGGCATGCATACGGGAAGTGTGGTGATGGGAGGAATATGGCTGAAGGTGGTTAATGCAGGTAACAGAGTGGGGAGAAAAGCAATGCTGGATTTAGGGCAGTGAGGGCAGTTGAGGGGGTGCAAGATGAGGGGGAGAAGAAGGAGGAGGAGGAGGAGGAGGAGGTATAGTATAGTGTATAGTATAGTATAGTATAGTATAGTATAGTATAGTATAGTATAGTATAGTATAGTAGTGTAGGGTAGTAGTGGTTTTTTTCTGGGGGTACTTAAGTACCAGCATTGGTACTCAAGTACCAGTACTGGGGTATCAGCACCTTTTTTTCTAGAAGAAAAGCACCTTTTTTCTAGTACCAGCACCTTTTTTTCTAGAAGAAAAGCACTGACAACTACCACCACCTATATTTATATAGGTAAATATCTAGGTAAAGTACCAAAAGGAATTATTATGAAAATAAGAATGACAACAACAACAATGTTGGGCAGATCAAAAACAAAAAAAAATAGTGAAAACGAAATACAAAAAATAGCAAAAGCACACATTTAGGGATTGTGTGCAAGATTTTGTCTTTGCTCCAGATGCTATCTTACCAAAGTTCACCACTGGAAAAGGGGGGGGCAAATGAAAAAGTCCCTGGCATCTGGAATGAGGGCTGGGCTGGGACATTTGTGTGTGCCACCTTGAACACAGGATAAATAAATAAACAAATTAGAGCTTGGTTCCAGGGTCTATTCCTCCCTTCTCCCTTCAGCTCTCACCCCCACCCCTCACCCTGGGTCATTGTCATGCCATTGGCTGGATATGAAGGCATTCGGTCGAGACGGCAAGGCAGCTAAATTGCTTTATCCCTGTAAAAATCGATGACTAAACCTATGGTGTTGTGTACACTGTTTCATATGCACCAGTGCAGCGATAAATTATTCATGTTGTGCTCTGTCAGCAGTTTTACTGTAGACAGCAAGGCTACTAGCAGCACCTAATCTTCGAGCACATGAGTGCATCTTTCAATGATTATGGGCCGTGAGCATATTTTATGAGAGGTGGGCCAGATGTTGTGTTGCTTTGAAAACACAAATGTGACTGCTTTGCTTTTTCCAACCTGTCTGTCCTTCACTGCTTACATCTCCTGGAATTTTCTCTCTATGTGAGCAGGTGTGACATGCTGAGGGATAGTCGGAAAATGGAATTGTTCAGAACTCTCACCTCCGAGACAATACAGTGTGGCTGGGATAACTCGGTAAAATGCCGAATCTATGCAAAATAGAATTATCCTACTCAGTTTGGTTCTAAAGGCACACACAGTTCTAAAATGATGGAAAGCCATTCAGTCAATAACGGAACTTTGTTTTTAAGGAAAATAAGAGTTAAAGCTGAAGCATCTGTTCACCAAGCTATTTTTAGAGCTCTGCTCAAAAGCTTTGGAGTGAGTTTTGTCCTCTGTGTGTCTTTTTAAGAATTGTTTGTGATTTGATATCTTGAACTTGCGTTACTGTCAGGGCAGATGCATTGAACTGTTACACAAGAGGCTGTATGTGTGTGTGTGTGTGTGTGTGTGTGTGGAGTGGGGTGAGAGAGGCAAGGCCCAGTAGTAACACAAATTAAGAGTAGTATAGAGGAATTGTGAATCAGTTACAAAAGGGCACTTGACTGCTAGTCAGCCAAGATTTGTTTTTTTCTCTAAGCTAAATGTGTCACACGACAATCCTGTAAAAATCAATTGTGGGGAGGGGAGTAGGTAAGTCTTTCATAACTTTAGATAATGTGCATGTTGGCTGGCTTTTTGCTTTGCTTTTCCAATATGCAGTTTTCTGTTGCAGAATTATAATGTCGGCAAGGGCAATTTGGTATGACTTAGGCCAATCAATGGTGAAGGCACAGGTTTTCCTGCAGTGTGGGCCACCGTGCCATTGGGATTATGGAAGAAGGAGATTAGAATTACCACACCCTGTGTCTCTTGTGGCCACAATGACTTTGGACTTGAGATGGGGCATGAAAGAACCAGGGAAGAGGTGGGCTAGGCAAAAAGCAAGGTGGCTGCTTCTATTTATATGAATTAATTAATATACCAATGGGTTCCTAAGCAATTTACAAGTATAAAAACCAACCACACAAGCATTAAAATACAGCTAATCATAACTGAAAGATGCAATAAAACAATCCCATTAAATCAATGGAAGGAAAAAGCTGGGAATGTGAGGAAGGCAGACAGCCATATCTGGTGAAGGCATTTTTAGCAAAGGGAAGCCCAGATGTTACCACACTACTGTGTCCTCTGTCACCGAGGGAGGAAACTCTGGGTTGTATTACCTCAGGCAGTCGGTGACAGCAAACACAACTTAATATTCCTCCATTAAATAATAATAAAATATCCCTTCACATAGAAGCTAGCATTTTGGGGAGAAGGTTAGGCCAGAAACTTTCCCCGTGCTATGATGATTTCCTGCTACCATTTCAGAAATGTGAAAGTCTTTGTTGTCTTTTTTTTTACTCAGGTCTTGTACATAGCAAAGGAGCATTCAGCCAAGCATATGGAGGAAAAAGGCCAACCAAACTACATGGCTAATCAGAGCATGTGCTACCTCTGCAAACATCATGCCATTCTGCCTGGCTGTTAAGCAACATCTCCACCCTTTGCCCTCTTGGCTAGTTGACTCTTAAGTTGCACATAGAGTGATCTGTGCTATGGCACTTTCAACATTGTTGTCCTTCCATTCCCTCTCTCATCCAGTAATCCGTGTTGATTGCCTTTCGAGAGAGTTAGCTATCAAGCATGCTCAGTCCTCATTGGGCCTCTTATTATGTTTTAGGGTTGCCATGTTTCAAAAAGTAAAATTCCTGACACCCACAAAGTTGTTTAAATTTTTATTGGTGAACGAACCACAAAATAGCGGTTTTAAGCTTTGGGAGCTGTTTACGTTGCTTCTTCCATTGTGTTGCCATACATTAGGGTTTTCCCTGGCATTTCCCCTCCGACCCCATTTTTACACCTGAAAACCAGGACGTGTCCGGAATTTTCCTGATGTATGGCAAGCCTAAAATGTTTTGTACATCTGCATATCTTGGGGTTACCTCAAGTCTGCTGAGGCATCCCTTTGTGTGTTTTGTGTTGCTGTTTTAGCTATATAAGGGATACCTCTCAAGGCATTGAATCAGAATTATCTGATTAAACATACTAAACTGAACTAAGTCCCATCGTGAGGGATGGGTAGTGATTACTTTAAAAATGCATTTCAATGTGCCACTTCCTCCCATTACATCTTCTTTTTTTTTAAAAAAAAGCTTGATAATGGTGTCCCACTTTGTAGGATGTTAATTGTTTGTCTATATGTGTGTGCATATGAAAGACCCATTCCACGAAGGCCAAGGATCTCGATTTGAAAAGTACCACTTATGAGTGGAATGGAATAGAAAGCAGTAATGATTGCTTTCAAGATCTCTTGCATTTGGGAATGATCTAAACACACATTTGCATGGGAGACCAGAGTTGTAATACCCATTAAGGGTCATTGTGCTGCACATTTTCATAATGAAAAGCTACATTCTTCAGCTGCTATGATGAATGGAAAATTCATACCAACTGGAAGAAAGCAGCATCAGGCTCTGTGCATCTAAAATGGTTTTGAGCAGCATAGTTTTATGGTAAATCCACAGAGTCTCTGTGTGTGGGGCTATCTTCCTTTTGCCATGCCTTTCATCCCTTGCTGTGTGTTTCTCTACTCAGAATTCTCTTTCACAAATACTGGATTGGATCCAGCCCACCATAGGTGAGTGGTCGTATGCAGAGGGTTTTCCCTATAGGCCAGTGGCAGCCAAACTCACCTGTAGGCCTCACATGAAAGTTTTGCAGCCATAGGCCTAATTTCAAACACTCTCTGTGAGCCGTTGATTTAGAAATCTGACAAGAGTGTTCCACTCCCTCATTGTGGATCCTTTAGTGGGAAGTGGTGAAAGAAAGACAGAGAGGTAGGTGACCTTCCCACTTTGGCCCCACTACTGTTTTTTGTCTCAGCCACAACTAGCATGCAGTCCCTGACATATTAACACCTCCCACAAGGGAATGTGGCTGGCTACAGGAGAGAATAAAAGGTTGCCAATTCCTCCTATGAGATGTTTTCTCATTCCTATCATGCATGCATGGGAGCATCACAGACCCTCCAACATGATGCAGCCAAAGTCAGGGACACCATCTTTCGGGTCTGAGGCATGGTGCCCATGAACGTATGTTTGGGGGCACTGCATGAGATTGTGGACCCAAAGAAACACTTTTTCAGGGAGATATCTTAGCCAGAAATCATGCGAGAGCAAGGTGCCCAAAATGGTCACCATACTCTCATTGGGGGTGGGGGTGGGGAATGGGATGTCCTGGTTTTTCTGCTGCAGTTGATGGGCATGACACCTTCAGAGCCAGTGTCAGACCATTATAGGAAACAGGAGAGCTTCCTAAAGACCTATTCAGGCTTCACCCTTCCACTGAAAAAGGAAAAAGCACTTTGATCTCATTTCCCTTGACTGAGCACAGGGAGAAGAGGTGAATGGAGATATGGAAGGTGCACATCAACCTTCTGTTTCCTGTAACATGCCAGTGTGCTGAACCTCCATGGGTGTGTGCTGCAGTGGGCATGGGGAAATTGGAGATCTGCTGCATTCTATTGGGATATTTTTGTATTCAGACACAGCACCTTGGGTTGGCTGGTTTGAGCTGTGTGTTTATAGGAATACAGAAGTGGAGTCAATATTGTGCTAGGAACAGTTACCGGTATTTGAGATTTAGGGCCAGCAGCTTTGATGCTGCCCCATGGGTATAATCTGATATAACCATTGTCTATATAGAAATGGAAGGCGCTCTGTGTATTTGTGGAGCCCCATCTGTCACAGCTACCAATGAAGCTGTCACACATGAAGTAGGCTGTGCTTTTCACGTGGTGTTTTGCACAAATTGAGGTGCTTGTGCGAGGAATCATTTCCTAAGATAGCGTACTGGTACATGTGTTCTGGAGATGAAAGTTCTACTCCCTGTGTCTGAGGAAATGAAGCAACTTCTTAAAAACAAAGAAGACTTAACTAAATCTGCTCTGCAAGTAAGGGTTTTCTGGGAGAATTGAGTTCACAGCCGCTACTACAAAACAGAGCATTTCAGCAATAGAAAAAGTAAAAAGTAAACATTTTGTATGACTGGAGGTCATCCCACACTCATTCATATTATTGTAGTTGTGCACATCACCTATTGCTTAAATCCTTGCAAAGTCAACTGAAGTGTAGAAGGATGCAGCCAGTGTTTTCAGGTCACTGATTATGCCCTGCTAAGTCTTGGAATACATCTTAGTTTATATAGCTCTGTCCTACTAAGTTGCCTCAAAGGAAGACCTCTTGGGAAACATTTATAAGCCTCCCTGATATCTCCAGAGGGAGAGCAAGGACTTGGTCCCATCCACACCATACATTTAAACATGGCCTCCCTCATGGCCTTCCTGGGAACTGTAATTTACTACAAAGACCACCACCATTAACAAACTACATACCCTCCAACATTTCTCAGATGAAAATGGGACATTCCACATCAGGAAGCTTCTCCAATGTTTGATGTCGCCGTATACATAGACGTCATAAACATTTTTTTTAAGGATCAGACAGTGGCTCACTGGCAACAGGGCTTATAGGAGATGGCAGATTCACATATTGTACAGTATGCTTAGATTTTGGTCTACTGTCTAGAATGCCCAATGTCCAGCAGAAATAAAAATCTGTGACATGGTCTTTTGGCTCTTTCCCGACAGCAAACCACATTCTGAGAGATCCAACTTTTAGCTAGGCTGTTAACAGTGTTACATGTCTTTTACAACAAATATGTGTCTCTGCCACCACTACACATTGAATTAGGTTTGATAGAAAGGTTTGTGAAAGCAATAGATAAATGCTTTCTTTACCTGAAAGGGGAAAAGATCAGCATGGCCACAATCTAGGAAGGGATAGTTGTACGTCGAAAAGTCAGAGAAATCATAAAAGGCAAGGTATTTGACGATGTGTTAAATTAAGGGAGAGTGTGGAAAGCGTTAAAATCCACTGTTACACATTTTCTTGGAAATCTTAAGGCCGCAAACTATGAAACATGAGATGTAATATATCTCTGAAAATTCTTAGTTTCATTTCTCATTTCTTTCATTCCCACCAAACTTGGGTGCTCTGACTGACACACACAAAAAGTGGTTTCACCAAGATATGCTCATTCACTAACCTTTTCACTCTGAAATTCATATCACTGTTTTTTTTAAAATCTCTGAGCTATCTCATGCTCAGTTAGCTGTCATTGCTTTTGTGCATTTTTACTGTCTGTGTGCCTGCATTGGCGTTACACAACCAACTTACAGAAGACCTTTCCCCTCAAATGCAGATTCTCTCCACTCTCATCAACAATCAGCAGCCTGCATTGTTGGAAGCAGAAAATGGAGGAATAAATAAATCATTCATGAAACATGTAAAGGTTTTTTAAAAAAAAAAACTGAAAAAATCTTGGCTTTTGGCCAATAAGTTCTATGAAATTTCTACACTGGTTGTTCTAACTGCTGTCTGCAATATGTTATAGAATTGTTTTAAATATCTCTTAGGTATTTTTGTTTTATTGTGAGTTGTCCTGTGCTTCCTTCATAGGGAAGGGGGATTATAAATTTAAATAATGAATAAGCAAGTAAGTCAAGAAATGTTTATGCAGAAGGAAATGTCTCCATTGTAGGATTTCCCCCTAGAAAAGGAAAAATAGAGTCTTTAGTAACTGGTTTTGGAGAACTTAGGCAAATGCAGCAACAGTTGAAAGATTAAGTGTCCTTTTCTGATGGGATATGCATTTTAGGTAATCTTGTCAAAGAAAAGACTAATTTGAAGAACAATGAATGTTTTTGTTTAGATTTCTGTGCCAGGCAAGCAAATAAAAGATCTGGTAAAGTGGGTGGTTGAGGTGATGGGAAACTAGGGTGGAGATATAAATAATAATGTAGAATATAAAATGTGTGGAATGGCAAAGCAATACTAATCTTGTGGAGGGGACAAAAACAGCCTAAAAACAACTATGCATCTTATTGTAGAATATACAGTACAGGAAGAAGTTTAAAAAACACACCAGTTTTCTTTCTGTCATTCTTTTGTGCCATGGGAGTAGATGATTTGCATTGGAGACAAAATTGGTCACAACTTTTTCAAGCTAGGTAAAGGTAAAGGGACCCCTGACCATTAGGTCCAGCAATGAAGCTCATCTCGCTTTATTGGCTGAGGGAGCCGGCGTTTGTCTGCAGACAGCTTCCAGGTTATGTGGCCAGCATGACTAAGCTGCTTCTGGTGAACCAGACTAGTGCACGGTAACGCCGTTTACCTTCCCACCGGAGCGGTAACTATTTATCTACTTGCACTTTGATGTGCTTTTGAACTGCTACGTTGGCAGGAGCAAGGACCGAGCAACAGGAGCTCACCCCATCACAGGGATTCGAACCACCGACTTTCTGGTCAGCAAATCCTAGGCTCTGTGGTTTAACCCACAGCGCCACCCACGTCCCTTGCTTGGGCTTTAATAATGGCACAGACCAAGGTGGCATGGCAAAAACTGCTGGCATTAAATGACCACAGACAATTGATGAGCCCCATCCCAACCAATAGCTAAAAAGACTCTGCTTTAAAAAATAAAAATAAAATCCTTGAAGTCCAAAAAGTCCTTGAAGTGGTGTAACTATACACTCACTTCTCAATATTATGATGAGATATATTCAACATAGCACTAAGGCGAATAATTCATCAGCTCAAGGATTTCTCCTAATGCAACTGAACCGTTTCAGTGCTATTTTTCTAGAAAAAGGTGCCCAACTCCCCATGAACACCTCCCCTGTTCTTTTATAATGGCAAGGGCATCTACTTGAGAGGTGCCGGAACTGAATTCTGGTAAGTTCCAGCTGAGAGCTCCATCTCCTGCTCCCCCTAGATTACCTTCTGGGTTCACCACTCCCACCCTCTGGGGGATGGCATGGCGTGTGCATGGGGGAAAGAGGGGGATACTACTAGTATTCCTTGTGCAAATACAAATATTTAATTGAATATTGCTTGGTATGATTGGACAGATTAGGTTTTCTCCTCTCTGGAACAGCTGTCCTAAAATACCATGAAAATGACTGTGTTGTTCTTTTATTTTTACACCACAAAGCTTATCCTTCTGGCTGCCAGCAGTTTACAGTGTGCAGACTCACACCTTCCGTTCTTCCAATTGTAAGAGGGGTGGTGGTAGTGGTGAAATCGTGGGATGAACTTTGTACTGAATATCATGTCTGTTTTAGCTCCTGCTGCTTCTAAATTTATTCTCCGCTAATTGCTAGATGCGTCACAGAGCAGAGGAAAGGTGAAAACTAGTACCTTGTGATGTGTGTGAACAGGGAATAAGCCAGGAAGGCCTAAGAACATTGCAGAGACAAATTGCCATGGAACACATTCCTCCTTTTCTCTGATAGTTGTCAAGAAGTAAACTACTTATTATCTGCAGTTGTCCCTGACACAAAGACAAAACTCACCTTGAAGTACTGTTTTGCTAACTCCATCCCAACCACCTTTTCTGGCTGCTCTGACCTTAATGTTCCCTTCAGGTAATTGGCAAGATTTACATTAAAGTGATCAAAGTGAATTTTTGAAGGATCCCATCTTGTATCTGAGCCACATTAAGATTGTGCACTCAGGTATTTTAAGGAAAAAAGAAGAAAGAGGGGCACTGGTTTGTTTTTAAGACTATACAAGGGTTAAATGACTCCTGGAATACTAGTACTTTAGAGCAACATTGTATAGAGCTAATAGTTACATGCTCAGGTAAAAAAAGGTAAAGGACCCCTGGACAGTTAAGTCCAGTCAAAGGAGACTATGGGGCTGCGGCGCTCATCTCGCTTTTAGGCTGAGGGAGCCGGCGTCTGTCCATGGGGAAAAGTGTGTCACTGTACTGCATTAAGCAGGAGTAGGGGGTCCAGTGACTTTACAGATGGAATTGTATAAAAATAAGAACCAATATAGGACCAAAACATCCACCATTTATTATGCAATTGTCTGAGGACAGTTGAGCACATTTCTTATAAAGGTCAACTTCCTGTGGACATTTGGATGGCCTAAATCAATTTATATGTTCAAATTAAGATGGGTGTTATCACCTGCTATTGTATTTTAATGTGAATATAATGTTTCCCCTCACACTTTTTCTATTTTTCATTATACTTTTTGTTTATATATTGTTATATATACAATTTATATATATTGTTATATATACACAATTACATTTTAATAGTAGAGATAGGATATTGCTCCACCCTGGTTCACCATCTGTAGATTGGAATAGTGAAATGGAGGCATCTGGCTAACTGTAATTTAATCCCGTGTTACATGCAATTGATCCATTGATGATGGATTGGTTTCATGTGTGTTTGTGAGTGCATACAGGAAGGAGCTTTGAGAATCACTCCTTCAAAGGCAATTTGCTACAGCAATGATAATTTCTTCCAGGATCCTAGTATTGTTAGGAGAAGAGACACATATGCAACACGACCAATGAATTGTGGAGATTTGCCTTGCAGGAAGCAGAAGTGGCGTGACAGAAGCAAGCATTGAAAAGATAAGCTTAAGGAGAACTCACAGAGCTCTAGGATTGACATTAAGCATAAGAAGGGATCAGCTACTGATTACGCTAATTGGAGAAACGCAGGGAACCATGCAATGAGGCTGTTTGGTAGTTCAGTTGATGTCATTAGCTAACTGTGTGTTGTCCTTCCATAGAGTTGCTCGAGATATGTGAGCCTCTCCCACTGCCATGCTCACTCTACCCTACAGCAAATTATCAAAGTAGATTTATCAGGTCCCAGAGCCTCGAAGGACTAATAAGCTACCAAGTGCCAATTCTTGGGTTGCAAGTGTCAGGCATAATCAGTACCTCCAAATATATCAATACAAAATATGTCCTCCTCCCTTCTGAGATAACATCACTCATAGAAACTTCATTATCCTTACTCCATAGCAGTGGCTGTATTGCCCTTCAGGAAGGAATCTATTTAAAATGGCTCACACAAGGCCAGATCAAGCTCTGATTCTCCTGAAGGAGACGCTCATCAAAGTAAAGCTCCTATGTTCGACACTAAAATGGGGGGGGGTGATATTTGCTCAAGGACAATTAAAGCTAGGGTGCATCTCGAACCCTGAGGTATGAAATGTTTGAAAGCAAAGCTTCACTGGAAGGGCAGCTGAACTATTGAACATAATAATCTTATTGAGGTAGACCAAATGGCCATTCAGCCCAAAGCTTTAGTAATTTCCAGGCCCTGAAATCTTGGATGAATGTGTTTGGGTAGGATGGGCAGCATCGTGTTGGCATACCATCTTGAATGACCTTTTCGAAAGGTAACTCAGAATTTAGTAGAAATCCTTGTATTGTAGCTTGAGTCTTTGCAACAGTGTGAACATGTTTTCAGCACTAGATAATTGTGAGGTGAATGTTACATAGTTGCCTGGTGCATTTGCTAAGGTTATCAGTAATTATCAATGCTGAAGGCTCCACTATTTCTTTTTGTGGAATTTACAATGAAAGAGGAGGTGCAACAGGTGAAACTCAAGGGGTGTCCTTTTGACACAATGTTTTCCCTGAAATGCAGCAAGGTGGGAGATGTGTGTGTCCATTGAGTGATGTGAGAAAATTTCAATGAATATTGACGTGGAAGCAGAAGTTGTCCCCTCTTCAGAATGGAAATAAATCCAGTGAACGTGATAAGTATACAGTTTTGTTGTTTCCAGTCTGCAAATGATAAATAGCAATAAGTAGCTGTTCCATTTCCATTGAAATGACTGGTGCGGAATATGTAATGATTGCATAATTAACTGTGTAAAATTTCATCCAAGTGGACAGTAAAATTAACAGCAGCATTGATTTGGGGAGCTGAACTGCAGCAGAACAGCAACAGCACTGCATGAAACGAATTTGGGGCAACATACCTACTTACATCCTTAGTGAAACCCCTCTGAGAAATCCATTGCAGTCATCAACCTTCCCCCCGTCACCTGCTGGAACATGTTACTTGAAGGACCTCAATCTTCTCTTTATATATGGCTTTAGGGCAATTCAGTGACAACCTTGTATTGCGGTCCTGAGCTGGTTAAGGCTTTATAGGTCAAAACCAGCATTTTGAATTGGGCCTGGAAACTAATTTGCAGCCAGTGCTATGGGGGCAAGATTGGTGTAATACGCCCAAACCATCTTGGCCCAGTGTCTAACCTGGCTATTCTGCACCATCTGAAGTATCCAAACTGTCTTCAGAGGCAGCCCTACGTATAACATGTTGCAGTAATCTAACCTAGAGGTTACCATAGCATAGATGACAGAAGTTAGACTATCTCTGTCTGGGAAGGGGTGCAGCTGGCCCACCAGCCAAAACTGATGGAAGACACTCTACACCACTGAGGCTACCTGAGCCTCAATCAACAGCCAAGTATCTAGAGTGGCCCAAGCTACGTAACCACTCCTTCTAGAACTTTCCATATTTTAAGGAGATCTCATGATCTATCAGCTCTGCCCCTCCTCCTGGAATTATTATATGCCCTGGCTGTACAGGTAAATCTGTACACTTAATGTAAGTGTGCTGCTATCCTAGTTTCCAGGTAGGATGCCACAGGCAGGGAAGTGAGAAGGCATCTAATTCTACTCTGATCTGTGTTTCTCACGAGCCGTGCTTTTTCCATTCCACTGAATTCAGCTTCCAATGAAAACTGCATCTTTCTGTCTGTTGGGGCAGAATTTTATGTAATTAATTAATTAAGCTACCCCACTCATTTCAACGCGAAGGGTGTGTGTGGGTGTTTCATCAACTTTTTATCATTTGCAGACTGAGATCATCAAAAGTCAACTGTGATCATATAATGAATTGATTTCCATTCTATACCTTGGATGAAGAATATGTTCTCATTTCCATCAAAATTCCCTGACATCCCCAACTACAGGTATGAAAGCAAGTGAAAAGCTGTTTTACATAATAGCAGTTTAAACTGATTTAAACTTACCACCAAGTATTACTTAAATAGGCGCAAACTGAACTCTTCAAAGGAATCCTTCATGGGTGTATGTTAGGATACTTTGTTGCCATTACGGTAAGAAGGATAATTGCTTTTAAAAAAAAATCCTTTTTGCATGTCCCAGAATTAGGTTAAACAGTAAAGAGTATCTAATGTGAAGATTTTTTAGGGTTTATTCTTTTCTCAATGGGCATGTATAAATCCAGCTAACACTGAATGAACGCAACTTCTGAACATCAAAGGGAAACTGAGTCCCTTGACACCTTTTTTAAAAGAGTCAGACTCATTTTCCTTTGATGCATACAAGTTGTTTGAATTAGGATACAGTCTTAAATGCATTTACTAGGGAGGAAGCCCCAGTGAACACTGTGGGACTTACCTCTGAGTAAATATGCATAGGTTTGTTCTGCGAAGACGATTGAGTGAAGCAAGCATGTGATCTTTCACTTGGGAATCTTAAAGCTGTGGATTTTATGCCATTTGTACAGCTTCCAACCCTTTCCACAGGTCTGTCATGTAGCAATCACTGCAGGCACCCACTACAAATGAAATGAAACGAAGAGGAACTTTGTCGTTACTTTCATTCGCAGATAGGGCGTTTGTTATGGAGAGCTGATCCACAATTAACAGACACTTAGAGGAATCTGTTAGGATTAATGATGTATAATGCAGAAACACTTTCTGCTGTGCTCCCTATTAATTACTTAACAATGACAGCCGTTCCATTCAAGCATCATAATTTCACACCTGATGAAATTTAATTTCCTTTTTAGAGTCGGATCCTAACGGTTGCTGCATCAGCAGATACAAAGGCATGTGAAACGTGGAGTCAGGGCAAAGTCACAAAGTGTGATGTTGCCATGGTATTTGTTAGTGTAAACACCAAGCTGAAGTCTCAGCCATCACGCTATTAGGTGGTATACGGAGATAATTTTTGTTTTCCTTTCATGTCTAGTGTGCTGCGTTCAGGAGCATCTCACCAGTGTGTATTCTTCAATTCAGAGTTGTCCAGATTCCCCCTTCCTCCTTTCTCTTAAACTAGGAAAATCCGTGCTGCAGGCTTGTATTAGGAGCCTGGCCAGAGAGCTGTAAATAGGATGGCCAGATGTGAAAGATGAATAAATATCCTGTACTTTCTAACAGCTGGGTAGAAGAGGGCATTTCAGCCACCTTGCAAGCTACAACTGATGAAATTCCCTCTTCTACATAAATATTAAAGATGTGAGTCCTGTACCACCCTTTCAATGGGCTATAGGCAGGTCTGCCCTGTAGGTCCTCCTCCTACCTCCTAACTCATCTCCCCACAACCTGGTACCCTCCAAATGTTGGACTCCAATTCCAGCCCCAGCCAATATGGTGGATGGTTAGAGAATATGGGAGTTGTCCAAAACATCTGGAAAGCATTGTGGTTAGGCAAGGCTGGCATAACTGTGAATAATGTGTTCAGTTCTGGACACTGTAATTTAGGATGGATGTTGACAAGTGGGAACATGTGCAGAGGAGGGCAACTCAGATGATCAAGGGCCGAGAAGCCAAGCCTTATGAGGAACAGTTGAAGGAGCTGGGTATGTTTAGCTTGGGAAAGAGGAGACTGAGAGGAGATGCTATAGCCATCTTCAAATATCTCAAGGGCTGTCACATGAAAGAGGGAACAAACTTGTTTTCTCCTGCTCTGGAGGCTAGGACTCAAACCAGTAGCTTCAAGTCACATGAAAAGAGATTCTGTTTAAACATACAGAAAAACTTTCTGATGGTGAGAACTGTTCAGCAGTGAAATGGTTTCTCTCTGGAAGTTATGGACTCTCTTAGACATTTTAAAGCAGAGGTTGGTTGGATGGCTGTCTGTCATGGATGCTGTAGCTGAGATTCCTGCATTGCAGGGGGTTGGACTAGATGACCCTTGGGGTCCCTTTCAACTCTGTGATCCTAACTGCACTACAAATCCCTGTTGCTTTTGCTATGTTTGCTACCTGGGCTACAGTTTGACCATGCATACCTTCATCAGTGACATTTATATGCTGTCCCATAACAACATGGTCTGAATGGCTTGCAGTAAATCAATTTCAATACAAAATGAAGCCTTTGAATCAAATCAAAAGCTACATAAATATACCAGAAACAAAACTTGAACTAAGAACCATACATTCAGAATTAAGCCCTACTGAATTCAATTGAACTTCCTCCCAAGGAAGCATGATTTGGACAGCCATCTCTAATTAGTGCTGATTTTTGTGAGTGCCAGGGTCAATAGCCTTGATTTGGATTCAGTATTGGCATATCTTATTGAGCCGTTTTTAGATTGTATTTATTAAATTGAAAAGTCACCTTGTAGGTCCTGCTGCGGATTTGAAAGGTGGTGCTTGAATTAGATAACAAAACTCCAGAATGATTTTCAGCTTCATAGGCTATGAAGAGACATGATGTTCTGAAGACACCCACATTAGAGGGTGGAACTTAAAAGTGCACCTTGTTTATGTCAACTTAACTCTAACACTTAAAAGGAAAAATCCAAGAGATTTTTTTTTTCTTCTTTATAAGCAGCTGAGTTTTTAAGAAATGCCATGGTTACCTCCTGGAAGCAAATACACAGTTGCATCAGACTCCTTAGGAACTGAACAAGACACACGAACCATGTCTGCCAGAGCTCACTTTGTAAGAAATACCAAAGCCATATGGTCTAAATCATATTTGTAATACCACCTCTGAGGTTCTGAAATAACATGTTTATTCATTATGACTGCTTCGGATTGTTCATTCAGGTGAATTATCAGAGACTCTCAACATGATTTCCATAGAAATTCTGTCACTATTATATTGTCTTCTTAAAAAATAAATAAAAGCACACACAAGGTGCTATGATTAAATGTGAAAATTCGCTCAGCAACTTCCTTTGTGTTTATATCCCATGCTTAGTTCTCTGAAGTTATTGTTCAGTGCAGATCCTTTTAGATCTGTACAGGGTTTTGTTTAAAAGCAGTAGAAGATACGTCCTTATTATTTATTTTTTCTCTGTAATAAAGGAGCATTGGAAAGGATGTAAAAAACAAAGGCAGCCGCAGTAAGCAAACTGAACAATGGCTCACAACTTCATGTTGCATTTTGAGTTGTTCCCAACACAAGAACTGACTAATAGTTCTTCGTAGAGACTTGATTTCAGTTAGGAAGTTGACCGATCAACCGAGCAAGGCAAAAAAGAAAATGAAAAAAAGGAGAAGGTCCAGGGATTGTTGCATGGGGTTATGCTGGATGTGTGAGAAAATACTTTACAGCCCAAGTCCCTTCTGGTCTGTCTACTTTCTCTTTCTAGCAAGAAGCATGGAGTCTGTGGAAAGGAACAGAGCAGCACAGAGACTGGAAAGGAAATGACCAGTTCAGAACGGGGCTGGCCCAAGACATTTTGCTGCCCAAGGCAGCAAGAGGTAGACTGTTGCTGGACCTGGAGGCTCTATTTCTTCTCCTTTGGGTCAGAGAGTGAGGCCAGCTGGGGTAACATTTTCTCCACTGGGAGTGGGAGGCAGAACAACACAGTGGGCTGCCACAACAGCACTGAACCCTAAAAGAGCCATGGAGGGCTTTAAATGTTAAAACTGAATTGATCCTGGAAACGCTTTGGCAATAAAGTTGGTGCAGCCCTGGATGTACAATATATGCTCCTCTCTCATCTTCAAGTCCTCCCTCAACTTGAGTCCTGTTTCCTATTCAGTGTTAGAAACAGAGAAATGAAAGCTGGGAGCTAAATGGCACCTTAAAACGAGGTTATGGATGCAACATAGAATGCCTAGGTACACTTTTTTATAACAAGAATACAAAGCTGAAAATGAATGAACTGCAGCTAAAATATTATGCTCATTTTTCACACAGTCTAGTCCTTCCCTTCCCTTCTCTTATCCAGTCTTCATAGAGTAGCTGAAAGTGGGGAGGCAGCAAAAGGTCCTCCTTTTCTTCCACTCTGCAGTTTTAATCTGAAATCTTAGGCCCAGTACTGCAGCCATAAACTGCTCGCGCTAATGAAATTCCTTGTTGCAAAACGCGCCTAGAACAATGGGAGTTTCAAACATAGTTCCTACTTTCAGGTACTACAGAAGTACTTTTGCCTTGTTACTGCTTGCAGACTAGTACTATTTCGCCTGCAAAAACTATAGAGACAAATGCGTGTGGAGGCGTTCACAGCAGTAAACTACCTTAGTAATAGAAATAATTTCCCAGTTAGCTTCGCTTCTCATTTCTTGTTCTGGATTTAGATTTGTTTTAGATTTAAGCTCTTCTAAATTCTGTCCTCTCTCTATAAGTGCATCCTTCTCTATTTTGGTTTCTCTTTGTTTCTCTGGCCGTGCAGCCACGTTAACTGCTTAGTCATACATCGCTTTTGTCTTGCCATGTCATGTATGGACACATTTCTATTAGAGCTGTCTGAAAAGAGGTGTTTTCTTCGGTTTTCACATTCCCAGCCTTCTCACAATTTCCCTTAGATCTTTTCCTTGATGTCACGCATCTTATCAAACTGTAAGATTGGTCAGAAGTGGACTGTAAGTAAACATTGCCTCATGGGGCATGCCAGCTGCTGTGGCAGCACAATGCCACAACCCGCAATGTGATGCTGGCAGATCAAACAATGCAGAGAGAACATTTTTATCACCTCAGTTAGAGACGGATCTGTCAGTTCAGTTCTCCATAGTTCTTCGCCATTTTTTTATTTTCCCAAAAACAAACCACACTTGAAAATATGTCAGCAAATTTCTCCTAGTAAACACATTTTATATGCAATTTTGTCTAATGTGTATGTTTTTGCGAAGCAATTTTGCCCAATATTTTGCATGCTATTTTCATTAATATGTGCTGCTTTTTTTGCACACTTTACCCCGGTGTATGCATTTTTTGTACAATTGCTTGGCTGGAGACTGTGTTGCAAAATTCAGAGAAGTGAACATTTTGAAGGATGGCTATGTTTCTGTTCGAGAATTGAAAATTTGGTAGGTTTGCTTTTACATGAAAACTTAATTAAACCTCTTCATGTCCCTAACCTTAGATGAGCTCTAAACCAAGCCACCGTTGTGACCTCCAGATGTTGCTGGACTCCAGCTCCCATCAGTGCCAGCCAGGATGGCCAATAGACAGAGATATTGGGAGTTGTGGTTGACAACATCTGGGTTGCACCATGTTGGCTACCCTTGTCCTAAACTAATCCTTTTCAAGACAGTCAATTCACATACTTGGGTCTCTAACTCACACATTATTTCACTTTTATGGATGTCATTGTGTGGGGGTAGTCATGGGGGAATAAAAGAGAAGAAGAGAAGAGTTTGGATTTGATATCCCGCCTTTCACTCCCCTTCAGGAGTCTCAAAGTGGCTAACATTCTCCTTTCCCTTCCTCCCCCACAATAAACACTCTGTGAGGTGAGTGGGGCTGAGAGACTTCAGAGAAGTGTGACTGGCCCAAGGTCACCCAGCAGCTGCAGGTGGAGGAGCGGAGACTCGAACCCGGTTTCCCAGATTACAAGACTACCACTCTTAACCACTACACCACACTGGAGGAAATGCTTCCTTTTTGTTGTTAGAACTTGTGCCCCCTCCCCCAATTTTCCACCCTAAGACTGTTTTTCATGACTTTCAACCATTTTCATTATTCCCAGTCTTTGTTCTCTTTGATTTCTACAGGTGATCTTGTGCTACCTACAAGTCTAGTGCTTTTGATCCAATTGGCATAAATCCTCCAAGTATTGTACTGATATTTATGTTTCATTTTAACTGATTTTATCCCTATTGTATTACTTTTGTAGCTCATTGTGTGGTGCATAGAAACGACAACATTAAGTGCTATATAAATAAATTCTTCAAATTATTAAATGAATAAAAGTGGGTGTACCCACTTCACACAGAGACCCATCCTAGGAGCAGAGACACATACTGGTTGCCCAGCAGCCAGTTGTTGTGTTGTTTTATTGCCACCCCTTTTCTATGCCTTTAAAGGACCATACCTGCCAAATTTCATTGAGATATGAGCAAAGGAAGCTCACTGATTGTAGTGACTAGAAGGAGAAAACAGGTGAAATGTGACTCAGATGAATCCACTGAAATCCATTCTGGACTAGTCCATTTCCCTTGTTGTTTATGGAACTAGTGTACATCCTTAATGAAAGCCCTTTTTGAATAGCGTCTGAGAGAAGTCTGGAAAAGGTTCGGCAAGTGAACCAGTTCTCGCAAAAGCAGGGGAATCCAGGGTTAAGTAGCCAAGGGTTTTTTGATTGTTTGCATAGCACTAGGCCAAAGCATGTTGTGTGGTATGACCTAAGCTCTCTTAAAAGCATCTCGGTCAAGCTTGTTCTGGTCGAAGCAAGGAAGCAATTTGGCCTTTGGCAGCCTTGCCTTCTTCACACACCTCCTTGCTTTGCTCCCTAATGTAACAAGAGCTGTGCCTGACATAAACAGGGGGCAATCGGTTGGCCTGAACCTGTGGCATTTCCCTGGTTACACCTCATGTGATCTGGTCTAGGCCATGTGGGAAGCAGATTTGAACATGACCACAGCCACATGGAGCACTGAGTATATGGGAAGTGGCTTTTGGATGGCAGCCAAGCTGCTGAGATGGCATTTTGCATCAGCACACATCATGATCATAAAAATACAGTGTACGGATGATCAAAACCTAAGATCTAATATACTAATGGCTTAAATGTAGCACATTAATCGCTCGCTGCTTTCAGGCATTCTGATGAAAGAAGTGCCTTGCAAGGTGCATTGTTCAAATGCAAAGGCTGCGGGTGGGAGAGGATGAAAAACGAATGGCAAGAGATTGTGATGAGGTAGTGAAGCAGTCTATATTACAATGGTGGCATCAACATTGTCCTGTCATCTGCAATCTAGTCTTTGAAGGCTAGTTGGACCTTTGGAAGCCAAAGTTCTGGAGTCTGCTTGTTGATTCTAGAGATATCGCATGCAGATCTAAGCAGTGTTTTTTTCTGGGGGGGATGCAAGGGTATGCATACCCCTAAATATTTTGTAAATCTAGGTTTGGCCTCATTGAGGGGCAGTATTTCAATATGAGTAGGAAAATGAGAGTACCCCCCTCCCAATTTTTTTTAAAGCACTGGATCTAAGGCTTTCAGGCAAATGTGTGATACATAGTCATGATGTGATTCCCCCCCTCCTTCCACCCCACCCCCCAACAATCATCAATAAAATCACAATTACTCTGCAGAAACAAGGCTGGGGTAGGTTGGAAGTTAGATCATTTTAAAAGGATGATCAGTATTCACAATGGTCAGTTTGTGAGAGGCAGAGAGCCAAATACTCATTGATCAAGTTGATGATTTTGAAGTATATTGAAGCTAAATGACTTGAAAGTGCCTATTGTGGTGGTAGGGGTTTTTTATTATTTTAAAAATGCACTCATTGAAGACCTTCAGCGGTTATGGTAATATTATCAAAGCTATTCAGAGCTATTTGTGTTTAATGTGTAAAACCAGCATTTTTTAAAAGGCATATGACTAAAATCAGCTAGTGGCTAGACAGATAATGGCTTATGAAATAGGCTGCCTTCCATATTCAGGCAGTGGAAACAAAACTCATCAAAAAATGCCTAATTAAAGATGTTTCATAGATGAAGAACCAGCTGTTTTGTGTTTTTTTTTTTCTGTGTGTGTTGTAGTTTTAAGAGTAGTAGTAGGGATGTGGATAAATTCGATTCACTTTGCATCTTGAGAAGAACTTACCTAATTCAGCAAATTAGTAATTGACGTTTTCCAAAACAACATGTGAACCGAAGTGTGCCCTTGTACAATTTTGCAATAGAGTTTTCTTGCGAAATACCGTGTCCAGAAATGCTCATGCAACTTGTGCATGGAAATGCACATATCAGTAAAAGAAAAATGGAGTATTAAAATGCCTTATATAAGGAGTCAATGCCTTGCAAAAATGTCTATATTAGGCAGAATTGTATACAAAGATGTATCGATTGGGAGAAATTTGCACTAAAATGCTGATGAATTTTCATGAGGCCTTTCTCTTAAAAAAAAAAAATGAAAAATCACATACGGATCTGGAAATGCTAAGAAATGAACTGAAGACTGGAAAATGAGGAACCAAAAATGACAGGTTTATCTCTCCCTGGTGTACATGGGGAAAAGCTTTTTTTCCTTTGTCTATTGTAGGTATGCTTTGCATGCTGGCTTTCCTAATGTGAATGGAAAGCCACCAATTCCTCCCTCTCCTGCAGCCTCCCCTTTTGAGATGTACTCCATTATCATTGTAATGAAAGCAGCCTTCCATTTTCTAGAAGGTTTTTCTCCTCCGCAAAAGAGGCTTCCACTCATCTGCCTCATTCTCAGAGCATTTGTTGGTGGGTGTGCTCTGGTTTTGCGCTTAGCTTATCCCGGAAAGGTGGCTGAGGGTGTGGCATGTGATTTATTTCCTTTCCACTGCATATCTCTTGCTGAAACTTCCTGATCTGAAGACCCCTCACGGGAGCAGGTGCCTCATGATGCTTTCTCCTGGGATTTAATTGAAGCACAGTTACCTTGGAAGACTGCAGAGTGCTCACCACTGGCAACACTCTCCCAAGCACAAACGGTTTTGGGGTGACCTTGATAATAAGCAGAACAAAAAACCTGCTTCCCACCATGGCAAATTTGCTGACATTTTCTCTCCCCTTTGATAGTTTTCAAATGTGTCCGTCCCCCCCATTAACTGAATGGTAAGAAAAAAAGGGGGAAAGTTGGAGACATTTTTGGCACAGAAGAACAACAAGAACAACAACAACAACTTATATGCCACCCATCTGACAAGATGCCCCAGTCACTCTGGGTGGCTCCCAACAAAAAAATAATAAAAACAGAACATCACCCACTAAAAACTTCCCCGGACAGATGTCTTAAAAAATAATAATACATAGCTGTTTATCTGTTTGACATCTGCTGAGAGGATGCTCCACAGGGCAGGCACCACTACTGAAAAGGCCCTCTGCCGGGTTCTCTGTAACCTCACCTCTCACAATGAGGGAACCACCAGAAGGCCCTCAGAGCTGGATCTCAGTATCTGGGCTGAATGATGGGGGATGGAGATGCTCCTTCAGATATACAGGGCCTCCCGAGCAGATTTTTGAGATACACAAGGAGATTCCAGGTAAAGCAGTAGGGGTCTCCCCACCCCCGGAGGTTCACTATGAGTGAAACACAATTCTTAATAAAGCTCCCCATTGAGTTGAATCTTTAGTATTGATGCCTAGCACAGTTATGAATATCTAAGGCAATTCTGTCATTGAAGCAAGACAGGCAGATCTTGCATGAGTCACTGCAGCTCTGTTCAGATACAAAGTTCACTAGGTGACCTTTGGGCAATTTCCCTTGTTTTGATTTAGCCTACTCGCAGAGCTTGTTGTGAGATTAAAGTGTGGTTAGTGGGTTGCGCATGTGTGGGAAGTACATATGCCACTCTAAACTCCCTGAAGGAAAGGTAGAATATGAATGGAGTGACAATTTAAAACAAAAGTAGCATGCTACTTGGGTGGGAGGCCACTTGAGAAATCATATGTAAGCTGCTCCTAACTCTTTGTAGGAACAGAAGCTTGGGAGTGTACATAGGATAAGCAACTTCACATAGCAAAGGTTACAAACCTCTGCATTCCTATCTAGTAGTAAGTGCCATTGAACCCTGTTGAGCTTAATTCTGAGTACATGTAGAACTGCGCTGTAAATATTCCAAGCATACAGTATTTTAAAGGCGAGCTTGTAACTCAGGAAACATCTACATTATAAAGCAAATGTTACCTTTTGCTTTATTTTGAACAAAACACTGAAACCAGCATTTGAATCTCTACAAAAATTTCAGTAGGCAGCACTAGCTATGAATTATTTTTAATGTTAATGTTGGCACTGAAGGTCAAAGTGATCTGATGTCCAGTATTCTTTGGCATCCCTTAAAAATTATGGATGTTGTCCTCCTTTCTAACACATTGTGTTACCACAATGAGTGGGGGGGGGACTTCTTTTGTTGTCTTTCTCATTTTTCTCTGTATGGGAGCAGCGCTAGCCTTCTGAATGATTAAAGGATGGGTGGGAGGGATGTAAATTGCAATAGGGGGGGGGAGAACTAGTAATGGTTTCTGGGGCTAAAAATAATAATCCATCCTTATCTATTTGACAGACATTTTGTGATATGTCCAGACTATAAATCCCTGCAGGCACAGTTTGGAAAAACCAGACTCAGAGATGGGCCCTGGCATTATCAGCTTATAACTCTAAGCCAGGACAAGTCCTGAGTAACACAGATGTCCTCTGCAGGTGCCCTCTGCTGGATCGCCCACAGGCAATACCTCAGCCTTTTGAAAGCATATTGAACAGATGCTACAGAGATGCAGAGAGGAACTGACAAAGGCCCACTGTTGTCCGGACCGTGTGCTGAATGTTTACAAATGGGTAGACTGTGAAGGGGAGCCCAAGATCTGCAAACCTCTTGATTGCAAATGAATTATTTAAATAACCCAGGATTACTCGCACCAATTTTTTTGTCCTTGAAACTTTTTTAAAATGAGAAGTGTGCTTTTGAGGGGTTCATAAGACATCCCTAAAAAGCACTGCTTTGTTTCTGTGCCTATTCACAGCCATTCTTGTGCAAATAAATAAATAAATAAATAAAAGGAGGGGGCCTGCCTGGCCCCCTCAAAATTCTGCAGTAACCACTGTGTGTCGTACTCATCTCACTCGTGCATGCTGTGTGGCATGCATGAAGGACGTCAGCATGTCGCACAGTGCATGCAGGTCACACAGCACCGGCCCTCTAAATCATGGGAGCAAGCTGGCATGTTTGACATACAGCCATACCTTGGTTTTCAAACAGCTTAGTTCTCAAACGCCACAAACCCGGAAGTGAGTGTTCCGGTTTGCGAACTATTTTTGGAAGTCAAACGTCTGATGGGGCTTCTGCAACTTCCGATTGGCTGCAGGAGCTTCCTGCAGCCAATCAGAAGCCACACTTTGATTTCCAAATGTTTTGGAAATCGAATGGACTTCCAGAACGGATTCCATTTGACTTCCAAGGTACGACTGTATATACTCTTCCTTCATTATTTCACTTCTCCACGTGGATCCTTTAGAGCCTGCAATAAATAAGGTTGTGTTTTTAACGGCTCTTGCATATGTGTGTCAAAAATAAAAGTTTACGCTGTGCATCCTAGAATACATGCAAGTGGGAAAGAACTGCCTTTCAAGGCACCCAGTTTAATTATTTAAACTCCCCGGGGCTCATATCAAAGTTTTAAAAAGATCTGGCCTTGCAGATGGGTTATGGTTTGTTTATCCTCCAAGAGCTGGGCAAAACTCCTGGGTAAATCCCCAAGACTGATATGCAATTGCAAAACAGATTATGCAGAAAAAGATAATGTGGAAAATAGGCTTGCTGGATGACATAACCATGAGTAGCTGAGTAACAATGTTTGACTCATTTCCATCTCGGCACATATTTTATTTAGATTCAGAACAATTTTGCAAACGTTCCAAGAAAATCTTGCTCAGTCGGATAAAAGGACCCCAACCTACCAATGTAGCCCTATTCCTCAAGATTTGCAACATAGTCCTACACTTGTTGGTGTGTTTGATGGGGCTTGCATACATATGAGTGCTAAGCAGATTGAGTCTCTCCTGGGATAAGCACAACGGATACAGAGCAGGGAGCAGGGAGCGGGCAGTCTCATTGTTGGAAGAGAATGAGTTGGAGAACCTGTGGCTATGCTGATAATGTTTGACACCAATGGCCATCAGCTCCAGAGATAGGAGGAATCTGGAGGACTCTAGGTTCCCTACCCTGGAGTATAGCATTCCTTGCATTTTATTTTCCCACCCAGTTACTTTGTATGGAAAATTCATGCTACCTGTCTACATCAGTGTTTTCCAAGTTGGGTGATACCGCCCCCTGGGAGGTGCTGGAATGATCCAGGGGAGCCGTAGTAGCCTTGGGTGCAATTGGGGGCCATTGAGTAAAAATAAGGGGGCAGTGGAATCATACAGAAAATTCTGAACAACCATTTGTACATGTTCTATCTGCTGTGTAATGACGCTTACCGCCAGATCGGGCACCGTTATAGGACGGCGACAATGCCTCCCCTGGATTCAGCAGTTGTGCTGGAAGCAAGGGGTTTTCCTGGGCTTGGGTGAACCCTTGTTGGCGTCACCAAGGCCTGGGAAGTGGGTTGCCTATTTAGCCAACGGGAGGCAGACTGTGGTGCCAGCCCCATTCCTTGGGCGGATTGAGCTGTCAGGCTTTTGTTTGTTTCTGTTTGTGCGCTTAAAGATGGTAGATTTCCAGGGGCTGTTGCTGAGTAATCCCCCTGCCCGAAAAGGGGGTGGTAGACCAAATAGGTTTAGGAACCTCTGATCTACATGCATGTTCTTTCACAGGGCCTGCAGCAAAAGAGAACAATGTAATGTTAGCCCCAGACAGCTGGCCAATCTTGCCTTCAGGATACTCCTTTCTTTTCCCTCTCCCCATTCATTTTTCTGTTACCAACTGACAGTAAGCACCCCATGACTAACAAGTCTTGGTTCTCACTTCGCTCTGCTTGTGTTTTTACTTACTCCCCCCTCTCCCCAAAAAGATCTTATGCTTCTGTAAACTTTGGGGTTCCCTTGAGCATGCTGATATCTCCCTCTTCTTTCTCAGTCATCTTATTTTGGCTACAATTCAGTTGGCACTCAGCACTTCGCTACAGTATTACAGGGAGTGATATATTCCATGGTTCTGCAGAATGGTAGCACAGGGATGGAATCTGATATTTACTGCAAAATCCGGCATTGTGAGCTCAGTCTGTGAAAATCCTCTGGGGGGCAATTTGAAAAACAACGACTCTAAGTTGATAAAATCAGTTGCAAGGGGGATGCCCCCCCCATGATCCCCTCCTTCTAAAAGTTCATATCTCTGTCCTGAGAGTCCCAGCTGTAATTAACAAAACAAGTTACTTGCAGGCATTAGTGGCATGAAAGAATTCCACTTTGAATTTGTTCCAGGTTCCCAGTATTCTATTGGTTTCATTCTGGTTAAACTCCAGTCAGAAATCTATACCTCCCAATGTCAGACTAGAACAGATTCTGTGCATATGTTGGTCTCATTAACGCACACACATACAGACAGCCTGATAGCACAATTGCCCCATTGTTTCATGCTGTCATTGCACCATTTCAGGTCTGCCTCCATGAAATTAAAAGAAAGAAGTTCTTTGCTCCCCATCAGGCACTTAAGGGGTGCGGCATCATTAAATCTTCGTATTATATTCAGTGGAGATGTCCATTGCACCACCGTGCAATTTTGAAAATTAGAATATGCACTGGGGGGGGGGGAATAAAAGAAGCACTTGTTCTGTCATTTTAGGCAGTTCAGCTTCCTTGGGAAAAATCTGGATATCTTCCTCTGGAATCTGATGCAACGATGAATTCGATCGTACCAGGTTCCACTCCAGAATACATGCTAGAATCATAGAACAAGGAAATCCAGGGCATTATTTGACATGATTACTGTATTTTTCTGTATATAAAATGCCCCCATGTATAAGGCAACCTCTATTTTTTTTAATCCAAAATTAAGAATCAATATTTTAAACATAAAACAGAACAACTTTGAGCTTTTCTGAGGGAAGTTGGCCAATGCTATTGAGCTTTTTTCCGGAGGTTGCCCATAGTTAGGGTTGGCCAAGCCCAAACCCAAGCCCAAACCCCAAACCCTTGTGCATTCACCATCCATGTATAAGACATCCCCTAATTTTTGACTATCTTTTAAAAGCAAAAAATAAAAAATAAAAATCGTCTTATACACAGAAAAATATGGTATATAGCCATCCTCTCTTGGAGTCGTTTGTACCAAATTTTGGATGGGTTCTTAATAAAAATAATCCTAATTTTATTATTTATATCCCACCCATCTGGCTGGGTTGCCACAGCCTCTCTGGGTGGCTTCCAACATAATACAACATCAAACCTTAAAACTTCTGCTGACATTATTTTAGTTGTTGCCTTTAACTTTTGTTGATTTGATTGATTTTTATTGATATGTTATAAACTATCTGGAGTATTTCTTTAAACTGAAGGGCTAAATATATATTAATGGTTATAAATGCGTGGGCAGTGCTTGATGACACTTTAAGTGCACATGTGGTCTTGCCCCCTTGAAACTCTTTTTTCAGAGAGGCAGAATTTTCAGTCCCCTACAAGAAAAAGAATAAATTATGCAAACACCACCCCTAGTAGATGCAAATGGGCTTCATCTGCATAATTGGAAATGACCACATGACTTTTTGTGCTGCAGAGCCTGAGCTACCTCGATGTGTTAACTTTGATTTGGCACAGCCCTGAATACACTGCGGTGCATAATGCATCATTCTTGCCTGTCAGAAAGCAAGAAAACAACTGAGTAGAATTTCTCTGACATGGAGCAGGGCTTGCCGCACAAGTTCAGCAATTAAGTCAAGCCAGATGCTCCACTTCTCAAATGAGTAGTAGCTTGGCAATAGCCCTGTAAAGCTGTCTACTTGACTTTATAGAGCAGTCATTATGCGCTGCAGCAAAGTAACTTATTACTTTTGTTCAAGCTACTGTAATCACTTTGCATGGAGGGAGGCAAGCATACAAAACAAAACAGAACCTGACTCTTCCTTCATAGCTACATAAAAAATGGGGAGGGGTGTTTGGAGAAAAGACAGATTACTCTCACTGTGGATAAAGTGCTGTCTGAAGCTTCCATTCGCTGCCGCTTTTCCAACTGTATTCATCTCCTCAGCTACAATACATCCAGTTTGTGAGATGCAATTGGGATTCTTGCAAGTATGACTCCTCACCCATAGGACACAGTTTTGGACCACTGTCAAATCACATGACTTGAAGTGTGTGACCAGGGGCTCCCTAGGAAGATGCCTTTTATTTATCTTACTGACATCTCCTAATGCATTTTGACCTGGCCAAGATTCAAGGGAATAAACTTGATCAACATGAGCTGCTTTGGGCTTGCTCTGCTTGGTGGGACTTGTGTATTCTTAACCAAAGGATATTTGAAAACTGCTAGACAACATGGCCAAATCTAGAACATCAAGACATCAATCTTTCATGTTGATCTAATAAGCATGGTCCAGAAAGGATACACTGGATAAGTTAAAAAGGTCCCAGCAGAAGCACTGCTTCCCTGTGGACATTGCTTGGGAATTCCATGTAAGTTATGAGATTTCTGAAAGATGAGTAGGGTATAAATGTAGTAATAATAAACAAATAAAATGCTATGTTTAGTTTTGAAACGGCCTATTGATGGAAGTGCTATTGGCCTTGGTGATGTGGGTGTGTCGGCAATACATATGGGGATGTGATTGCTCCGAAGTGAAATTGACACACAGCGGGTTATTTCTGATCACAATCCACAAGCTGTTTCACTCAAGCAACTATGAGAGCAGACCCTCAGAGCCAAACTCAGCCATTAATCTCTGGTGGAAATTTGGGAGGCGCAATGGGATGAACTCCACCTCCCTGGTACCATTGTCCCTGTACAGACCCCTGCCTGGTTTATTGGTGAAGGCTTATGAGAATGGAGCTCTGGAAGAAGTGGAGCCATCCTTGTGCTGTTATGGTATCATCATAAGTATGAATTAGGATCCCCACCCCCAAACAGCTAACTTAAAAAAAATAAAATTCCTCCAGATGTCTAATGTATTGAGAGAATTTATTCTGATTTGCTTGCGTAATGCTTACACTGAGGTTAGATTATATCCAGTCATCACTGAGCATGTGTTCTGATTTCTTCATTGAACTTTCGTCTTGCATTCATGCTGATTTGCTTGTGGTGTTTATATGCAATGACATTTAATTGCTCGTTCATTTTTAATGCATTGTCCTGTAACTTCCCAAACTGCAAGAGGTCCGTTTCTTTTATTTCTTTTTGAAAGATGGATTTGTTGCACAAGGGTGACAGAGCACTTGCACAAACCTATGTTTCCTGGTATCGGCTTGAGTCTCACCCACAATAGGCTGACCATACCTACGGCATGGTTGCCATGGCTGTGGCGGTCCTCAGAAAGATCTGTACTATTTGGATAATCTCAGATTCTAGATAATAATTGAATCAGCTTGGGGGAGAGGGCTGACCCTCGATGCTAGCCTCTGGGATACATAATCTGAATGACAGAGACAAACATGACAAGCTTTTTAATCTACTTTGCCATGGAAGAAAAAAGTGGGGGGAGGCCATTGCAGTTGTGGGTTTGGACCGATAAAGATTTTTGATTGTTCATGGCACTGACAAGAGTGCATGAGACAGATCAGCTGGCTCCTGCCCACTGCCAGCATAAGGATGGGAGCCATTCAACACAGCTGGGTACAACTGTGGGAAGCCAAATCTTGGAAATGGCCATTAGTAAAGTCTTGGCAGGCAGAAACTAGAGACGCATGATTCCCAGGCATGGGTAAATTTGTTGTTTGACATTGGAAGGACCTTGGGCTGACAGAGCTTTGCTGTTAAATCTGCAGTTTGCAGTATGTTTTAAGGGAGTGCAGTTGTACGCAGACAGTATCCTCAGAATGACCCTGATGAAGGCTGCACAGAAGCAGTTTGGTGAGATCCCTATATTTTGTGTGTCTGCAAATTTCATCACAGAGCAAATGTAAAAGTTTATTAAATGTTAGGTAGCTGTAGCTGTAATAACAACAGGGACACAGAATATGTGATTTAGGAAAGAGAGGGGAATTGGAAATGGTATATACCTCACAGCGGACCCTCTTGGCACTGAATGACACTGGATTTATGGAGGCAAGGAATTAGTTTTTCCGCTATTTCCTGAATTAACTTGTTTGGCAGCTCTTAACAGAAGACAAAGTTCCTCATGGCTAAGCCCGAGAACATTGTTTTGTTGCCTGAGCTCGCAGAGTATGATTAACCCACAGCCAGCATTTATTCTTCTGAGATTAGCTGGCAAAGCATCCAAAACAGAAAAAAACCCAAAACCATGATTTCCACTGCCTTTCCATCTTTCTTTTTACTGCAGTCATTCCTGAGAATCTCAGCAGAAAACATTGTTCTCATGGTTTCTCATCAAGCCAAGAATCACCCCAAATGCATTCCAAGTAAATCCAATCATAGGTTGCAATGTTCTGTGCACATACTTGATAGCAAATCCCACTGAACATGAGAAAACATGCCCCATGCATATCTCCTCTGGCTAATCTACACCCTAAATGGCTCTGCATTCCAAGGCCATCTGGTCTTTTTGTTTGCCTTCATCAACGTAAATGGCTTTGCAATATTTTGATAGATAGGACTGTGTGACTTTTGTGCTTCCCTGACATATTGGTGGGCAGGTGCATCTTGGAGCAGTCCAGGAATCTGCCATTCAACAGCTGATCATTGGTCAAGATTTCCTCTCTGGGCATTTAGAATCAATGAACAGAATTGCAAAAAACAAAAAACAAAAAAAAAAACAACTGCCCATGTTCTTCCCTCTTGTACTTCTGTTGCTAAAACATTATTCATTATTGCATTGCATTATTATTTTATGGTTCTCCTTTTAGATGCCTATAAAGGCAAATTAAAAACTCTACCATGAAAACTGCTTATTTTTTTTAACACAGTCCAAAAACAACAACAGCAAAAGAGAAGTTGAAAAACAATTCAAAGTGAACACTTGAGTAGGAGGCCTACTAAAGCTTATCTAAGATACATTGTCTCTAGTTGTTTCCAGAAAAGGCAGATACAGTGATACCTCGGGTTAAGAATGTAATTCATTCTGGAGGTCTGTTCTTAATCTGAAACTGTTCTTAACCTGAGGTACCACTTTAGCCTTCAGGGCCAGCACATCACACAGCTGGGTACAACCATGCAAAAATGTAGCTCAAAACTCTCCTGAAATATTTTTGTATGAGCTTATGCATAAAATAACGCACTTTTATATGCTTTTTTCACAAATGCATGCATTTTTGTCCACACTTTCCCTTCAGAAATATAAATTTTGGTGCGCATTCCTTGGTTGGAGAACCACCTTGCCAATTTTGGAGATGTGCAGATTTTGGAGATGTGGTTTGTTTCACATATTGTTTCTGAAATTGAGAATTGCGTAGGCTTGCATTAAAAACCAAAACCAAACCCATTTTCTACCCCATCCCTCCTTCTATCCATGTTTATTCTGCAGTCGGAATTTCAGGCCGAATCACAATCATCCGGTTTTGCAGTACTCATGTTAGTAATTTAATCCATTTCTGGTTATTACTTTACCATTTAGAAATGTTGGGATTTATTTGACAATCTGCCAGTACATTAGCTTATTTATTAGGGTAAATGCTAGCTTTATAAGGCAGGGTGGCTCCAAACTAAATTGTCTGGCTCTACTGAATGCAGAGGATTAATCTTGTTAAAGCTGGAATTGCATCTGGCATGGTCTGCAGGAGAAAACAATGACAACACGCAGCACCATGTTGAACACATATGTTTCCAGCATTAAGTAACTAAAGGAAACAGTTTTCTTAGTTGGTTTCCGTCAGTTCCGTCAGTTCCGTCAAAGTGATTTTGAGCAGCCCTACAGTTTCATCTCAGAGATGGAAGTTTGACTAGGTGCTAACACCCTAAATTTTGAGAATTGTGCCATTGATCCATCACAGACAAATTTATGAACCAGCCTCCTTGTGATATTGGGCCCTCTCCTCCCATCCATGGCTTAATTTGAGCTAATTTTACTTGCACAGTCTCATCTCAGAACAAGCTCCAGTAGGATATCTGTACTGCATCAACCTCTCCATGCTGGGAATGGGGAATTCATTGGGTGTGGTTCTCAGGTGAGTTGAGTTGGGCAAGACAGAATCCTGAGTTGGCTACCCATATCCATACCAGGCTTCCTAGGCAGCACAAGGAAAAGGCTTAGAGCATACCCTCCAACATTTCTCTGATAAAAATAGGGATGTCCTATTCCATAACAATACTAATACTGCTGCTACTAATCATTTTATTATTTATACCCCACCCATCTGAACGGGCTTCCCAGCCACTCTAGGAAGTTTCCAACATATATAAAAACATAATAAAACATTAAACATTACAAAACTTCCCTACAAAACAGCCCCTTCCCAGGGCTGCCTTCAGATGTCTTCTAAAGGTTGTATAGTTACTTATCTCCTTGACTCGGGGGTCGCATAACCCCCTACCCTTCAACATTTATCCGATGAAAATAGACATGTCTTAAGGAAAAGCAGGACATGCCGGGATGAAATCAGAACCTGGACAGCTCCTGTAAATCCAGGACAATCCCTGGAAAATAGGGAGACTTGGAGGGTCCGTTTGAATAATTACTGTTCCTGTATATTAAAATACCTCTGACCAAAGGTCCATATAGTCTAGCATTCTGTTCTTACAGTGGCCAACCAGATACCCATGGCAGCCATCTTAAATGAAGTTGCAGCCTATTTTATCTCAGCTATTGTTGTTCTGCACTCTCATTTCTGAAGCCCTTCTTCATGCACCTCCCCCATGAGAGGTCTAGAGGGCAACACAAGAGCAGGCCTTTTCTGTGGTGACTCCTGGTTTGTAGAATGCTCTCCCTAGGGAGGCTCATCTGGCACCTTTGTTGCATATCTTTAGGTTCCAGACATAAACATTATTCTCCCAGGCCTTCTCCTATGGTCTTTTAAACTGTGTGCTGGAGTGGTGTTGTGTTTGTTTGTTACTATGTTATACATTTTGGTATTTTTATAATGTATAGAAGGGTGGTATAGAAATTTAATAAAAATATATTAATAATAATGTGACACAGTGAGGCTGAGCTGTGACCTCATAATAAAATCTAGATTTGATAGTTAAAATGCTGACCACACTGGGGCAGCAGTAAGTAAGAGCAAGGTTGCCTGCACACAATCCCATCACAGACGCTGTGTGGAAAGATAATTAATTTACCCCTGTTTTGATGTCTGCATTCAACAAATTCAACTTGGCTTTGCTTGGGCAGCCATTAAATACCTGTGACTGTATAGATGTGCTTTCCCCAAACAAGAAGGTTGCATGAATAGAGAGCCCTCCTTCCTTCTGATCAGTGGTCTTATACAGTATCTATCTATGTTATATAGCCATATATTATGGAGTTCTCTCCCTAAGGCAATTCAGTCAACGTCTTCCCTGCTGATTTTCCACTGTTAAATAGAAGCCTTTTTTTGTTTCAGTTGCCTTTGGGGAATTAATTACTGTTTTGCCCTGTTCTATCTTGTTTGCTGAACTGTTGCTTTCTGCTGGCATTGGGCTTTTTTTGTTGCATTTGTATCATTTTAACACTTAAGATTGCTATGAAACTTGGGTGAATTTCAGTCTTTCTTTTTTTTAACAGAATCAATCAATAACACTCCCTTGTGTGTATGTTAAGGGTTTTTGTGAAACCTAGACACTTGGTAAGTCAATGAAAGAGGAAACAGGGTGCACCAATGGGCAGCTTGTATATGACAAAACGCTAGTTTCCTGAGCAGAGTTAATCTAATGTGGATTAGGTAGGAGCCCCCAGGCAGTCATATGTAATCCAGATCCATGCGCAGATTAAAACAATACAAAGTGATTACTTTTCACTGTGTTCTCTTTGTTTTTGGTTGAATTAGGTCCCTTTTGCCGCAAAAAAAAAACAACCCCTCAAAAAACTGGGTCACTGAAAGATGGCAGTTCCAGTTTCTGAGTATCCATGCATCTTTTAGTTTGAATAAATGTGTGACAACTATGAAATATGTATTCAAAAGATTTGTCATGACCCCACTTCCATTTTGAGGATTGGATGTTCAGTTCTGTTCCATTAATGAACATGATTTTTTTTTTGCAGGAGGACAGTGAAGTGTGGCTGAACTTGACTGAGTTCACCTGTGCATAAGGAACTGGAGTTTAAAAGCACTGTTGGGTTTATTTTCTTTCGATGCTACCCTTTCATTTGCTCTGAGAACCGCAAGTGTTGTCAAGTGATGACACCGACAATGTAAAAGGGTTTGCTGCCTATGAAATGTGTGTGACAGATGGAGTGGGGGGGGGGGCTCAGTGCTATTGCATTAAGGACTCTCTCTTCATTCTTCCCAGGCTGCTTGCTCTAGTCCCCGTAGTATTCAAAAAGTCAGAAATATGACCAAGAACAGATAAAGGCCGGTGCATTATCTAAGGGGGAGGACAGGAAAGGAGCTTTGCTAACATTATATCAGCATAATTGACCTTAAAGTATTCACTTATCTGTCAGAGGCAACCAATTATTATTTTTATCTTTGTGGAGCTAATTTTAATGGAATTCTTAATGAGGGAAGAAAAGTATAAAAATATGCTAATTTTGCATTCATTTTTAATTTACTTGGAGGGGGGAGTGCATAAGCACTGGATAGAGGCTTTTTTGCAGTGTTATTATAAATCCAATTAAGTTAACAAACATAAATGTGAAAAAAGAACAGAAAAAGCCTGAGATGTAACCATCTTTTGCAAAACATTCCATGTAGGCTTCAGTTGTTTGTTCTTTTTACTGTCTGAAAGGACTGTGACTCAGCATAGCGGGTCTTTACTCTTGCCGGCGATTCCTTGTAACTGATGTCTGTTCGCCTGGTGTTGGAATAAATTAAATAATTGCAAACGAGAAGAAATGGATTGAGTGGTGTAGTATTTATTTCATTTCATTTGGTTCTGGAATATACCTTGATGCTACCTCACTGGCCCCATCCCGATAATTTAAGAGGCAGCTTAGTTTCTCACAAACATGAGGGCTAGACACTTGCTAACACAATTTGTAAGGAAGAATGCACAGAAAAGATTCTCAGAGAGCTGGCAGGTATCACCAGTATAATATTTTTATATAAGGATGGGCAGAATAGACAGAGAAGAAGTCACACTACTGTATTGCCATAGCATAGTGCACCTGGCTTGTACCAGTTTGCTGTGGGTGCAAGGCCTGTGGAGGAACCGGGTCCATAGTCCAGTAAGCAGGCATAGAACTGATGTCATAATTGTATTGTTATTTAGTGAACAATTGGGGAGAACATGACATATGAAACTCCACGAAGAATAGGGCGTGAGCTGCTTCAGTGCCAGCTGAAAATTCAGGGAGGGAGCCTAGGATATATATATATATATAAGGTGGCAATCCTTACCACCCCCTAGCTACAGTCCTGGATGGAGTATGTGACAACTGGCAGGAGAGAAGCAATGAATGTCAGTCAAACCCCAAGGGCAAAGGGACTACAAGGGAAGAGAGTGAGCTCTTCTTGTGATGGATCCCATAGGGAGATACCCAAAGCAGCCAGCTTGGCGATACTTGCTCCTATAAACAGGGTGTGGCTTATAGATTTGGAAGATATGAGATTTTGCTAGTTAGAGCTGAATTTTGTTTTGATGTACCAGCCTGGGAAGTTTCACACTAAAGGGCAGGTTACAAAGGTGGATGTAACAGTTTGTCTAGCTCAGCAGTGGCAAACATGCAGCCCTCTGAATGTTGTTGTTATACAGTTCCCATCATCTGTGACCATTGGCTGGGGCTGATGTGAGCCCAGCAACATCTTAAGTTAGCCAGCCCTGAGTCAGCCCAGCATTGTCAACTCTGACAGCTAGTAGCAGCTTTCCCATTGCATTTGTTGGTATGCAATATGTCACATGGATTCATTCCAGAGGTAGCTCCCAAGTGCCTTGCGACTCCCTTAAGTATATTTGTGTCTGTTGGAAAACCAGGATATATTGAAGAAGTCGAGATGAGTAGCTTTGGCAGCACTTACCTTTCTGGTTTTAAGCAGAGCATTCCCTGATCTGTTGTGTTGGATTAAATATTTCAACTCACTGTGCTTCAGTAAAGGTCTTAAAGGCTTAATTTTTGTTTTCACTATTCTGGGCAGGGCAAGCATCCTGCAGATGCATCCCCAATCCCAGAAGCTATGTTGTAGACAAGAGGTGGGGAACCTCTAGCCCTCCAGACATTGTTGGGCTACAGCTCCCATCATCCTTGAGCACTGGCCCTGCTTGCTGTGGCTATTGGGAGCTGGAAGGACAGCATGCCATAGTCTGGCATGGTTAACACCCTTCAGCAGAATACTGATTAGGTTGTCCATAGAACTGAACTGGAGCTGATATTTCCACACACAGAGAGAGAGACACACACAAATGGATTTCTGTTATTCCTGCTGTATATAAGTTAACCAAGACGTCAAATGGCATTCCTACTTCAGAATTTGGCAATATTTAGTCCAAGGTGGATTTTAAGTTCAGAGTATATTTTGTTGCTCTCTAGCTTATTATCTTTTCTGCAGGTGTAATAAAGAACTAAAAAGTCCAGCTTCCTATCACCTGTTTAGCTGGACGAGAAAGACTTGTGGAATCCAAGCTGAAAGGCTAACAAATTATCCTTTTGAAACACAATCTTATGTTTGTCTACATAAAAGCATGTCCCATTCAATTAAATGGTGCTTATTCTTGAGGAACCATGGATAGGAGCTCAGCCTTAGCTGCAGGTTTTAAGGATTCAGGCCTGACTTATTTAAACAGGCGTATGTGCACATGAATGGATCTACATTTGAGAAATTATCCAAATTCACATTTATGCATGAATTTGGCGTGTCCAAGCTCCTCCCCCCAAATTATATGCTCCACTAATTTTCATGGCAAATAAATGAGTGGTTTTTGACTCCACCAAAAAATGGTTTTTAAATCATAAGTTACATGAGTTACATTATGCTGACATTACTACTTTGAAATACAATATTTGACCATGAGCTACTATGGTATGAAATCATCGATTCTTGCCCAGTTTTTTAGTTTTCTCTCAGCAAAATGAAATGTGCCGGGCTATAACAAAAGAAACTGGTGTGTCCTTTTTCTTTTTTTGCAGTCCTTCCCCTTTTGAGCAGCAAAGATTAAAAGAGGCACTGTGTAAAATAGGTGTTACGTAATGGAAGTGTCATGAAGACAACTGAATGTAAGCATGCTGAGCAGCATAAGAAGATATAATTCTCTCCTTCGGTATGTGCATGAAAAGCATCAGTAAATCCTACTCTTGCAAGTGGCACAAAACAAAAAGGGTGGGGAAAATGGGTCTATGCATGGGATGGCAAGATGGGGATTTGCAGATCCACACACACACACACATACAAACAAACAAACAAACACGCACAAAGTGTGCGTATGTTTGTAATGATATAATTTTAATCTGTGCTACATTTCCCCCCCTGATGTCTATGTTGGGCCAAGCAGTACTAATGTGTAAGATATGCTTACAAATTGCTTGCTTTTTAAAATTTTTGCATTGCTGTGGGTTTTGCTGTTTACAAAATTCAACATGTGAGAAACCTCCTAAGGGAGGAAATGAAAAGATCTTACTTGGGAGTCAATAACTCATCCATAACAAAGAGAGACAAATGTGTGCTTTACTACTGATAAGAAATGTGTGCTTCTGACTAAATTATTTGTTTAAATAAACTTCCCTCCCCTCTGTTCATTTATGTCCTCCATAAATAATGTTTTAATTAGAAAGAAGGAAAAACCGATGAGTTTTCGACACATATTTACAGAGTTGGTGAAAATGCTACATTTGTATTTAGAAGGTTAACTCTTCCCAGGAGAGAGAGAGAGAGAGAGAGAGAGAGAGAGAGAGAGAGAGAGAGAGAGAGAGAGAGTTGTTCTAGTTCACTTAAATATGCTAGTTTAGGCACCATCATTTTAAGGGTCTATATGACTGTTCAGGTGTTGAAATTGTACAGCAAAGGAGTGCACAGCTTCTAAAGAAGCAAAACATTAAAATACTCTAAGCTGCTTTAAAGATTACAGACATTGAGGAGAAGGCAGTGGCTGGAAGTGTCCCTGGGCAGTGGTAGAGAAGTGGGGAGGGATGTACCATATTTTTTGCTCTATAAGACTCACTTTTTTCCTCCTAAAAAGTAAAGGGAAATGTGTGTGCATCTTATGGAGTAAATGCAGGCTGCGCAGATATCCCAGAAACCAGAACAGGAAGAGGGGTCGCTGCTTTCACTGCGCAGCAATCCCTCTTGCTGTTCTGGCTTCTGAGATTCAGAATATTTTTTTTTCTTGTTTTCCTTCTCCAAAAACTAGGTGCGTCTTATGGTCTGGTGCGTCTTATAGAGCGAAAAATATGGTAACTGGTGAGGTGCAGACCAGCCTGGGGGGGGGCTGGAGTTTCAGGGGTGTGGGCGACAATGAAGTTATGGGGGTTGAGGGTGGGCATTGGAGCCAGCTGGGGCTTCAGGGAAGTTGTCTGTATCATGAAAAACTTGAATAAATAAAAAAAAACATTAACATGCAAAAAAAAGCTCCCCCTCATATGGATGTTGAATAGAGGGTCCCTATTTTCATATGAGGAATGTTGGAGGGTGTTCCCAGTCTCTTTCTCTTTTACAAACATGGGAATGAACAGAGCCACCCTGCTTCTGAACTGACCTGCGCAGTTACCTCATGGACGGGAGCTATTGCTTGATCCAGATGTTATAGAGAAACAGAGATGAGTGTCATTAGAATATTGAGGGCACCTCACCCTGAATGACCTCCTAATGACCGCTCCCAGTGGTTTCATGTAGACATTAGATAGACCTGGAGATAAGAGGGTCCCCTGTGGCATCCTATAGCATAGCTGAAACTCTCCCAATGCTACTCTCTGGACTTGGTCCTGAAGGTAAGATTAGTACCGTGCCTCCAATTTCCATTCCCCAGAGCTGGTCCAAGAGGATACCATGGTTGATGGTATCCAATGCCAATGAGAGCTCAAGAAGCAGGAGCAAAGTCACATTCCCCTTGTCCCACTGTCTGCAGAGGTCATCCAGGGTTGTAGTGAGGATAAAATGGGAAGTCTATTGATATTATTATTATATTTAATTTATTTACCACCCTATACCTGGGGGTCTCAGGGCAGTTCACAGAATAAAATCAAGATGTAAAACCACAAAATACTTAATAAAAACAAAAAAAAATGCAATAGCCCCCCAACACATTTTAAAAGGGCATAGGATGCAAATCAGATCAATATAGCAATACCTCCATGTTTTATAGCAATGCCTCCATTTTTCCCCTTTCTAACTGTCTTTCCTAGGTATCCAGTTGACTTACCTTGTTCTTTCTTAAAAGAAAGATAAGAGCCTAGGCCTCCTGTGGGGAGCGGTGGAGAATGACCATGAAAGTGAACTAGAAATTGATCAGCTTTCACAAAATGAACTCAAGTCAGCTTTAGTTTGCACCCTGCAATTCTGCTAACGACTTTCGGGTGTGGTTCTGGGATTTTTAACTAGTTCAATGGAACCAGTTCATTTCAGCCACTGGAGAAAAGTGAATGGGGATTTGGAGGCCCTGCACAGAACTGCCACTCCTCATAATAGCCTGGCCTGTTAAGTATGTCCCAAAATGGGGCTTTGTTACACGCTATGGCAATTCTTCTACATGTGGGATAGGTTCATGCTTTGATGGATCAGTGTTAGGGCAGCTGCTTTGAATGCAGGCAGTCTCAAGTTTAATTATTGGCATCTCAAGTTAAAAAGGATGATGTGATCAGAAATCGCATGCCTGGAGACCCTGGAAAAGACCCTATTAATCAAAATAAAGTAGACAATACTGGGTTAAATTGGACCAACGGCCTATCTTCCTACTATAGCTTAAAAAATATTTTGTAAGCAGCTTTGTGTTCTCTAGGTGCATTGTGGGATTTCCTATTTTCAGGATGCTTGAAGGCAGGATAACCCAGATGGATGACAAATGCCATGCCCAGTCTTTATGCGAGGTATTTGTGCACATGGCTGGGAGCCTGGAAGCTGACCTCATTGAACAAAAGCAGCTTGCAAGGCTATTATTCAAGTTATAAATCCAGCACACAACAGATGCTGGAGTTTTACTAATATAGACAGAAAATCCATGTAATCCCCGCTTGACTTAATCGAAGAGCCAGGGTGCCGCTCAAAATGAATCACTGGTTCTTGTCTAGAGGAAAATGATTTCAAACAACTAGATTGTCCCATCCGTCCCAGAAAGTCTTTACATTTATACAAGGCCTGCGGGGCGTAACGAGTCATGCTCGCTTTATAAAGAAAGTGATCTATATATCTTGGAAATCTTGAGAATTTATAACAACTTTTGCCTTTGCTGGGTACTCATGATGCCTATATATTAAACTAGTGATCTAGGGTTGTCTGTGAGTTCTGTAGCACAGATAATCCTCTGGATTTTAATAAACTTTTAAACAAAAACACACTGAAATCTTTGTAGATGAAGTGCAGGAAACTGAATTATTGCAAATATTCTGTTTGTTTTACTTCTTGGCCTCACTACATATCTAGCCATGGACAACTTGCCTCGTGTAACTGCTAGTATAGTTTTAATATTGTTGAAAGAAATGATATTCCATCTAGTCCTCCTCCATTAACCCACTGTGTTCACCATCCACTAATCTGAACAAACAGCAGAGTTTCATTCAATGACAAATGAGTCAAACTTTATGAGAGTTTTCTGAGGCTAAACTATGGGAGAATTGCACCCCCCACACAAGAATGTTTGATGAAATGCTTCTCTACCATTTTGCCATCTCTTAATAGTGAGGGGAATCCTGAGAGGCTATTTCTGCTTAGCCCTCTGAGTCAAACCCACAATATTTCTGTGGAGAAAGCTTATGCATTCAGTAAATAGAAACTGAAGATGGGATTCAGCTAATAAATGCCATCAGCAGAAGCCTTCCACAAGGATTTCCATTTGTCCAATGGGGCTTCCCCTCTTTTCCACCTGTGTGCCCTCAGAATTGGCTGTAAGGGGCTCAGGAGCAGTGGCGTAGCGTGGGTTGTCAGCACCCGGGGCAAGGCAAGTAATTTGTGCCCCCTAACCCATGGATTTGCGCCCCCTAACCCGTGGATTTGTGCCCCCTAACCCCCAGATGTTGTGCCCAGTGCGGCTGGCCCCCCCTGCACCCCCATGCTACGCCATTGCTCAGGAGAACCCCCAAAAGAACACACAGGGAAGGAGAGAGGTGTTCTTCCACCAGACAAGCTGAAATGTTTGTCCTGGCAGAGTAAATGTCTCAGTGTGATGTTGAATTCCTTCCTGAGTGATGTACGTCAGGAGAGGGGGAAAAGTAGATGAGGATCTATTGATATATTTCTAACTAATCTGCTGTAGATTAGCAAGGGTTTCTTATTGCCGTTTGTTTAACAATAGCTACAGCAAAATGACTTTTAACACCTGAATTAGGCTGCTGAAATGAAGAACACTAATCAGAAGTGGCCTTGAGTGTGAGCTGATTGTGAGCTCAGATCACTTCTGGTATTGAAAACCAGGAAAAAATGGAACTTTGAACTCCTGATGTGCATCTGTATGGAATCAATAGCTTGTGGAAAGTACCAGCTCATTTGTACTGCTATAATGCAAATAGCACAGTCCCTTAGAATTATCTACTATTCCTTTCCCCATTTCTTCCTCCCACATTAAGAACACAGGAAGCCTGATACTGAGTCAGATTATTGGTCTATCTCGCTCAATGTAGTCTACATTGACCAACAGTGTCCTTCTAGTGATTCTGGCTGTGGTCTCTCTCAAAGCTACCTGGAGACACCAGGGACTGAAGCTGCTCTGGGGGAGAATCTACACTTGTAGTTTATAACGTTAATAATGCATTATTACAGTGTGGTGTTATAACCGACTGGTGTAGATTCACCCAAAGTGTGGCAGAAATCTTTTTTCCACTCTCATGACTATGTAAAATGAAATGTGTGAATGACTTGTGCAGTCCTTCTCTTTCCTTAAAAAGAGAGAGTAGAATAATAATTACTGAGAGGAGGACACAAATTATCTGATCACATAAGATTGGCCTTCTCCCTATTCCTCAGCCTTGCCCTACCTCCCTTTTGTATCAGTGACTATACTATGCAGAAGACACAAATGGTATCTATTTTGGTGACTTGGGAAGCTATCTGGGAAATCCCAAACCACACTGACTGATACTCAAGATTTCAGTTTTTTTAAAAAAATTCTTTAAAAAGGATGTCAGGTTCAATATTCATGTATTTTGTTATATATCTATATTATTTGATGGTTTACATTCATTTTGTCAGGTAAAATATGTTTTCATTTATTTTATCCCCTCATAAATATCTCCCCATATATTATTCTTCAAACCAGCCATTACCAGTGTCAGATTGAGATATGCTGGTTTACGGCTCTAATATATCTGATTTTAACAGGGTGACTCTAATGCAAAGTACAGCTTGTCCAGACTGTTTAGAAATATTTTCCCCCTACCCCCCCCCCACAACCATTTAGGCATGGGAGTGTTAAATAATGTTTTGAGAATGCAAGCTTCACATTTTGACACTGCTGCAAATTGATCAATTTAGGCACAAATAAAATAAAAGACTAGACTCCTAAAAAAGTTCATTGTTTAAAGTGTAAAAAGGAAGAAAGAATATTATGCTAGGAGGGGTAGATAGTATCACAGGAAGAAAATAAAATAATAAACCAATGGAATCTTCTGCATTGTAAGGTGTTGTTCTACCACAGATCCAGGTCTTGCAGGAGTCAAAACTATAACTGGATTCTATATAACCAGTCAATGGACCTTCCACATACAATGCCTTATTCTGTTTTGCAAATAAATAAATAAATAAATAAATAAATAAATAAATAAATAAATAAATAAAATGCTGACATGCTCACCTGAACAGAATACTTCCAGATGTTTGCTAACTATGCTATAGCGGAGATGCATTTTTATGTAGACATATTAGGAAATCTGCAGCTCTTTCCAATTTCATTTAGTAGATATATGGCAGCACTTTCATAGAATTTAATTTATTATAGTTTGGGTCTAGTAAATTGTATGTTATAAATTTGCCCTGTTTGATAAGCCTGTGTTTTGAAGTGAGTCGTTTGGTCAGTTCACAGGCATGCCATAAACTGGAAAACATCCTATGATGCATTGGGGAATTGGTCCTAGGTGCATGATGGAGAGTGATTCTCAAATTTCCTTCTAGCGCATGATTGGCAAAGTAGCATTCATGCGAGGAGCATTCTGGAGCATATGCATTTCTGACAAGCAGCTTTTGAATTGTGGGGCGTTTCTGGGCTCATCAAATTATTTATATTCATTGTTATTTGTGTTGTTTTTTACTTGCTATTGTATGCTTATGTTGTATATAATGTGTGTGAGAGAATAATTTCAGTTGTATATTAATGTACAGTGGTACCTCGGGTTACATACACTTCAGGTTACATATGCTTCAGGTTACAGACTCCGCTAACCCAGAAATAGTGCTTCCGGTTAAGAACTTTGCTTCAGGATGAGAACAGAAATCGTGCTTTGGCGGCGCGGCGGCAGCACGAGGCCCCATTAGCTAAAGTGGTGCTTCAGGTTAAGAACAGTTTCAGGTTAAGTACGGACCTCCGGAATGAATTAAGTACTTAACCCGAGGTACCACTGTATGTTGGATTATTTACAAATATCTAAACAGTATCAAGTTTTGCATTCTGATTTTCATACATTTGGGTTCTTGTATTTCTCCATTTGTGGTGATCAACCACAGCCACGGAAATGAGAACTTTTGATGTGAACCTTACCTGACCCAACCACATGATCGGCATATGATCTGATATTACTGGCAGAGGCATGGGAGTGCACACACTGGAGCAGTTGTCATGCTGCTGCCGGTAACTTTGCCTCTGCTTGGTTTGTCTGTTATGCTTGTAGAAGTCAGTTGGCCCATACCCTGTTGGGCCCCCCATCTGTTGTTGATACTATATCAACAAATGACTTAAAGAGAGGCCAAGAGATCCTGATCCAGGATGGCCATTGTGCCCCTGTGCTCCAGATTTCAGAGAACTGTGTCTCCACACCTCAGCTACTATGATCAGCAGAGTATGCACAGCTCCAACAGAGCCCTCCAGCTTTCCAGTAGTCAACCTTTTCCAGAGTTCCTGGTGAAGACAATTCCTTTCCCACTCAGTTCAGTTCAAAGTATACAGAGCTTATTGTCCCATGACACAAGACAAGCAGGAACACACTAACTACATAAACTTTAAAAGATGTGCGTACCACAAGAACTATTCTACTATTATTCAGTTCTCTGGTCTTAAAAATAAACTTTGTAAAGGTACAAGTTTACATAGAGATGAACTAGCACTTACCGTGCTAGCTCATCATGCTATATTGAACCATATATCATGTAACCTTCAGCTTCACCACTGATAGCTTGCACTGGGCAAATCCCTTGCTTTCAGTGAATGCCTGTGCTGTTGAATCCAACCTTGGCCACTGCACAGACACATATTCCTTTGAGAAAGAGAGGGTGGATGAGTTGTGCTTTAGGCATTTAGCCTTCAACTGTTTCTAATCACCCAGTGCAGCAGCATCTTCCTCTAAACAGAATCCAGACAGAGGAAGTGGGCTGCTCCAGACATGGCCCAAGCACCAACTAAATTACACCAGTATGCCCTACATGGAATCAAAATGGAAAGTGAGCAGCTGGTCTTAGCTTCATTCTAATATTGATATGCTATATTTTTTTAAAAAATAGCTTGGTTCTGGAAGAGACTAGAAAACTGGGCTGAGGTGTGATGCAAAAGCAGTTTATGTAGCTAACTGTGGTTTGTTCTAGATCCATCAAACCAGGAGTTGAAACATCATTTTGAGAGAACGGTAGCTTACCGCTTTGTCTAAATATACAGGCTATTGATTTATCACTGTTCAATGCCATTTCTCTGTCCCAGGTGGCTGCTAAACCATGGAAACAGGAGTGAGTTTAGGAAATTGAGTCTGGGGCAAACAAGAGGTGAAGGCAGACAAGAAGCTCTAAATCATGGTTTGCCTGTCATACAACTGGAAGCTCAAACAACATCCAGAAACCCCCAAGTTGAATTTCACTCATGCAATGGGCCTTTACTGGATGGTCCTCTGTGCTGAAGCCCCCTGAACCTTTCAGACTCTCCTGAAGGTCAAGGGATGCTCTGAAATTGTGTGTGATGGGGCATGCAGTAGAATTGGAACTGTCGAAACTTGGGGCAGTAAGATCCAATCCCAGTTCTTAAACATGGTTGGATGGTTTGTATTCACCATGGTTTGCTACCATCTCAACCCAGCTTAAGATTCCAACCAATTTGTAAGAGCTTGTCTTCATGAACTGAGAAACTCAAGCATGCAGACGAGAAGTGCTGTATCTGATGCTCTGAGATTGTGCCTTTGTCGAGACAACCCGTTGCTTCTCACTCTGTTATCTTTATCTTGCTCCCTGTTTTCCATCCTCGTCTTCAGATCACTAGACAGCAAGCCTGTGCTATACACAAATCAGATTCTGCTGTGGGTAGAGGCAGTGTAGAATAAATATTGCTTCTGAGAGCAACTAGTTTTCAGAGGCCTATGAGATGTGACAGTATTCTGTTTAGCTGATAAATTGCAGTGTAGCAGGAAGGATTCTACAATGAGTATTGATTTCTTTTGTGCATAGAACTCATTTTGCCACAGCTTGTGAATTGCCTTCATGAGCTGACAATCCATTAAGGATCACTTTGTATGTCTCTCCCTTCATTATTGCTTCTTTTACTGCTTTCTGCTTTACTGCCTTTTAAAATACATTGTCAAGGCAAACGAAAATAGGTAAAAGGGGAAAACTCTTAATAGTGGCAAAACAATTTGGTTCCTGGTAAATGGCTTTATTGAAAAAAAAGGGGGGACATTTTTACTGGGCAGCTACCTGCCAGATTGATATTATGTTTGTGAGGTTAGAAATGTATTGTATTAAAGGGGGCGGGGGCAGGTTTCCCTGCCTACTTATTGTTGTTCTGTGTCGCATATGGCATTTGATTAAAAGAATTTAATATCAGGACAGCTAAGTGTTTGATTTTGGTTGTTCCTGACAATATGGTTACTGTTTATCTGTTCTGTTCCCATTTGCCGAATCAATATGTCCGTGAGAGAACAGATCATAGCAATTTCTTTCCTAAATTGTGTGAGGTTTTCCCCACTTTATCCTCAGTTTTTCTATCACATGTTGAATTAGTCTGAGCATGTGGTGTGTCTCTGGATTATTGATTCATTTCCACTGTTAGGCGTATGGCGTTGCATATCAATGGCCACTCAAATATCTAATCCAGGAGAGGCCAACTTGTTCATATCAGGGTCTGAAACCTACTGGGCTGTGTCCAAAACTTAAAAGAAGGAAATCATCCCTGTTCACAGACTTTCAAACTAATCAAAGAGAAGTCACTCTAAGTAGGAACGAAAAGGGTTGTAAAAGAGAAAAAGGCTCAGGTGGGAAATAATAGAACCAGCTTGGTCAGTTTAACCTTCTGTACTAGATGCCCCATCTGTTCACACAATTGTTTTCCAACACCTTTTGCTTTATCTTATCACATTTGTACCATATAATTCTCTAAGGCATTTTGGGAGGTGCATGCTTAATATTATCCTCTCAACCTCCCTGTAAGATAAGTCAGGTTGAGATGAGGAGGCTCTGCCAAGGATATAATGCTAGCTTTGAAGCAGGATTGATAGTTCAACTGCTCTAGAAATTGTAGCTCTGGGTGGGGAATGAGGGTCTCCTAACAACTCTCAACATACTTTACCAACTACAGCTCCCAGGATTCTATGGGGAAGTTATGACTGTTTAACTTGTATGCAGACCCTCCAAGTGTCCCTATTTTCCAGGGACAGACCCAGATTTATAGAAGGCATCATGGTTTCTGATTTGATTCTGGAATGTCCCACTTTTCCTTAGGATGTCCCTATTTTCAGTGGAGAAATGTTGGAGGGTATGCAGTTATGCGACACCCCCCCAAGCCAAGGAGATAACTAATTATACAACTTTTAGAAGAAATCTGAACGTGTTTTATGTTTTTATATTTTTTGGAAGCTGCCCAGAGTGTCTGGGCAACCCAGGGTGGTATTATTATTATTATTATTATTATTATTATTATTATTATTATTGAATAGGATGTCCCTATTTTCATTGGAGAAATGTTGGAGGGTATGTTATGGTGTGAATGTGAACATAGTGAGATATTAAGATGGGACTTGCTGCTATCTGGTTTATTTCCCTCTGTTCCTATGCATGATTAAAGAAAATTCTTGAGCACAGCTCACAAAATTGATTGAATGTAGAGGTTAGGGCTGTACAAGGACAACACAGAGCCCTTTAATCTGGCATTAGAGTGAGAGGATGTGAAATCTGCATGTTTTTCTTAAATGTGCTTTTTGCAAATATTTTACAGTTGAGTGAGAGTTCCCTAAGGGGCTGCAATGTTGTTTTTTTTCTCCCCTATTGACATCTTCTTGATGTTTTGAGCCTCATGCAAATTAGCTGTGCTGTCTGATATTAATCTCTGCTTTGAGTTGTATTTGAATGGGCAGATTAGAAGCACCAATCTTTCTTTAGCAAGAACTTTAGATATCCGAAGCCGATTCTGTTGAAGGACATGGCAGTTTTTATAATGAGTTTATTGAGACAGCATTTCAAATGCAGCTAGATTATTTCAGAGTGGGGGGGGGGGGGCTGAAATTCATTTTCTGGGACCACACCAGGAGTTTGCATCATCACAGGCAAGGTACGGTATATCTTTGAATTTCGGACTTTGTAACCAGAGCAGGGATAGCAAACATGGTGCCCCCTCTGGGTGTTGATCATTTTTAAATAAATGTTCTTGGACTATGCGAAACTCACCATCATGTTGTCCATGCTAGCTGGGGCTTTTGCAGACTGATGGCCAACTAAAGAGATAGACATAGAAGCTGGGCCACTCTATTTAAAATGAAAACCAATGAAAAGCCCCTGCAGAGGGAAAACACTATTGGTGCGAAAGCAAACCTGAACAAACTGCAACCTCTAGGGAGTCCAAAGCCCTTAGCTGCAGGAAGTGGATGCATGGCTGTCCAACGTCTCGTCTCTTCTCTTCTCTTCTCTTCTCTTCTCTTCTCTTATCATGAAGTTGAGTAGGGAGGCCTATGCTGCTTCATCAACACACCCAAAGCCCCATAGCTTCAGATAGGAAAGACAGTTTAGCCTCAAGGGCAGCCCCTATCCTACTCCAGAGCCCAGAGGGCAAGTCTCAGGACCAGCCCATCACCCAGAAAGGTGCTGAAAGGTAAAACTAGCAAAGATTTACCATATGAGTGATAACTTATGCTGGAAATGTAAAGAAAAGGAAGGTACCTTTTATCATATGTGATGGACGTGTCCTAGGGTGAAACACTTCTGGGAAAAGATTTATAATGAATTGGGGGAAAAATGTTGAAATATACACTTATTAAAAAACCAGAAGCTTTTCTACTTGGAATAATGGGATTGGAATTGCCCAAAAAATATGTTAGACTGTTTTTGTATGCCACAACTGAAGCAAGAATTTTGTTAGCCAAAAACTGGAAATCACAAGAAATACCAACAGTGGAGGAATGGCAGATGAAGATGATGGAATTTTGGAGCTGGCCGACCTGACTGGAGGGATCCGCGATCAGAAGGAGGAGGAATATCAAGTAGATTGGAATAAATTTAAGGATTATTTAGCTAGATATTCAAATATAACGTAAGTAGAGCTATTTGTAAGTATCAAATCGGCCTAGGAGTAAAATATGTTGAATTGTATAACATTATGGATTGAAATTATCATGAAGAGAAAGAAAGATAGCAATTTGATTAAGTTAAGTGGATATTGGAAAACTGCTACAATGAGATTTATGGAAACTCGGGTAGAGGGGATTCAAGGAAGTCACTTAACAATGAAAACTAAATTGGGCTTCAAACAGTTAGGTGTTTATATGTTTGTTTTCTTCTTTTTAATATTGTAATGTTTTGCTTTTTTGTGTGTTTGTTGTAAAATTGGAAAACCAATTAAAAAAAATTGGGGGAAAAAAGTAAGGTGCTGAAAGGGGGTCACCAGGCTGAAACACATCTACTCCCTTCCTGCGCCTAAACCACAGTGGCCAAATAAAATGCCAGATTAACCTATTTAACAATACAGCAGACCAATCTAGGGACACAGGTGGCGCTGTGGGTTAAAGCCTCAGCGCCTAGGACTTGCTGATCGAAAGGTCGGCGGTTCGAATCCCTGCTGCGGGGTGCACTCCCGCTGCTCGGTCCCAGCGCCTGCCAACCTAGCAGTTCGAAAGCACCTCCGGGTGCAAGTAGATAAATAGGGACCGCTTACCAGTGGGAAGGTAAACGGCGTTTCCGTGTGCAGCTCTGGCTCGCCAGAGCAGCGATGTCACACTGGCCATGTGACCCGGAAGTGTCTCCGGACAGCGCTGGCCCCTGGCCTCTTAAGTGAGATGGGCGCACAACCCCAGAGTCTGTCAAGACTGGCCCATACGGGCAGGGGTACCTTTACCTTTACCTTTTACAGACCAATCTAATGCCCATCGTCCAGCTAGTCAGGATGCAGGAGGTTGAAAAAACCAACCCAAAAATTCCTTTGTGGCCCTGAAGCAACCAAGAAGTCACACTGAGAGACACACACAGAGAGAGGGCAAAAAGAAGGAGAAAGGCAGCTCCCATCCTGTCCACAAGTGTGTGAGTGACGCATCTGACAGGCTGTCTTTCTCAGCCTAAACAGGCTGCAAATATGCCCCACCGGCCAGTACCAAGGAGGAAGCTGCAGTGGACCGGGCCTTTTATTTGTAACATACATGGTCAGTGCTTTTCCGACATGGAATAGATGAGCCAACCACATGCCATGGATAGAGATACCAAGATGAGCATAAGGTGTTACAAAACTCTGCATCCCAAGGATGCACTGATTCTTATTATGAGATTACTGCTGTGGTTATATCTGTTACCATTGGTTGCACTGGTTGGGGCTGATGGGAGCTTTGGTCCTAAGTTACAGGAGGGCAATTAGCCAAGGAAATATGCTTTGGGAGATGAAGGGGGGGTTTGGATAACTTCAGCTATGAAAGCTGGGGCTGCCGAAGAGACCAGAGACCATCTTGGCTGTGAGTCCTGGAAGACCTGCTCCCTGCCTTGCTGGACTTTTCCCACTTGGCCTGGGAGGGTGGGACCCTGACTGACTTCAGCTACAAAAGCTGAGTCTACGGAACAGACCCTCGGGCTGCGATGTTTCAGGGTTTTTTTTGTTGTTGTTGGGGGGGTTGTATCTTTATTTTTGATCTCGTGATTTACGTGGGGATTGATCTGTTTGGTTGTGTGTGTTTTTTAATGTTTTAATTATTGTTAATGACTACTTTTGTCGTAGTTATGTATTTATTTTTTCATGCTGTAAGCCACCTTGAACATGCTTTGAACTGCTTTGAGCATATCAATAAGATTATGTATTGTACATATGGTTGATTTGAATATGTTCTTATTGATTATTGTATACCCAATGTATCAGCCACCTGGGGGGTTTCACTGTTTGTTTTGACTGTTTGTGTTTTGGTTGTTGGCCATAGTAGTAATAATAATAATAATAATAATCAATAAGATTATGTATGTATGAGGGGGAGAGAGAAATCAGAACATGTAGGTGCTGAGACAGAAAGGCATGGGCCAAATCATGTGACATAGTCATTCAGGAACTAGAAGCCCCATAATTCATGTTGTTGTTTTCCTACGCATAGACAGCAGGAGCAATAAGGGCTTGGCAATTAATTGGCAGCAGGAGGGCAGGGTGTGCACCGTAATAACCACTGAGAGCTCAGGATAGGCTTCACAGTACCCAAAACATTGGCGAGTTAGGCCCTTGGTCTCCAGAGTGCATGGAAGAATTGACATTAAAGCAACGTCTGAAGGGCATTTGTCACATGCATCCCATACTGTCACATCTTAGTACAGATTTAAATCAGGCAGCCAGAAACATGAATATTTTAAACCAGGGCTGGAGGCATTCTGGTTTGTTGTTGGACTGCAAGTCCTGTCTGCCCTATGGCCAATGGCCAAAGATGGTAGGAATTGTTGTGTCATAAAATTTTCAGGGCCACAGGTTCCCCACAAAGGGAACATTGAAGGAGCTGAAGGATAGCCATCAAACAAACATTTTTTTCCCCAAAACAGACAAGGCCTTTCATGAGAAAGAAGGGAGCCCAAGTTTAAAAGTTAAAAAAAAAACAACCAGGCCCAGAGAAATCGTACTTGAATACAAAAACCTGCGCAAAATGAATCTCTCTCTCTCTCTCTCTCTCTCTCTCTCTCTCTCTCTCTCTCTCTCTCTCTCTCTCTCTCTCTCTCTCTCCCTCCCTCCCCCATGCTGTGTTATAATGTCAGTACATTATGTGTCTCCGGCATCTCTGTATTTGCATTTCCCTGTTGGAAAGGAAATTGCTTTCTGTATTTGATGCTATTAAATAACTTTATAAAAAGGAATCAATTAGCTCTCCTGTGTGTTAATTAATCCACTGTTTTATCCTAAGGATTGCTGACGAGAGAGTGCAGGTTATCAAAGCTATTTTGTGCGCAGGAAGATGACTTTGTAGGCTTTCTAAAAAAATATTATGCCAGAGAATGGAGAATTGGAGTAATGCACCCTGACATTTTATAAATGCTCACTGAAATCCATCAGAAGGCAGAATACAATAAAATGAGTCTTTACTGGTCAGCACTCCTTGGGATAACTGGCTAAAATGCTGAGTGCATTAAAGTTTATTTTCTTTCATCCCCCCACACTGTACTATACTTAGGAAAAAATCTGCACAGAACTTAAAAACTCCAGTTGCATGAGAAACTCTGAAAGCTGTGCTTAGTAACGTTATTTTAAATTGGGATCAGTGGCCTGGATATGAAGGGCTGCCCTCAGCATTCCACACATATTCTGGGGCTTCCCTAGCCCTCTTCCAGTTGCAGCCCCTTGTGCCTGTCCTCCAAAACATCTTTTGAAGGCCAGAGGACTCAGTAGAACTGCATGCAGGACAGCCCAGGAGGATGGAGAGGGTAGAATCAGCAATGTCCTTTATGATAATGGATGTGCAACCAGTACCAGGCTTAATGGGATCGCAGTGGCACCAGGGGTAGAGCCTGTTGCTTTGATTTCATCTCTCCACACATATTAATTACTTGTACAGTTAATGGACTTCACAAGTTCCTTGCATATGGTTGTAAAGAAGAGTCTGTTGCAGTAGCTCACTGGCCCGCCCTGTTTTCACAGTGGCTAGTTAGAGGCAGATGCGCCAACACTGGGTGTGTGTGTGTTAAGACAGCCCCCTTGATATTTGTTGGAAGGGAGCCGTGCCCCCTTAATATTGAGGGGGCCTGGTGTGCTGGGCATGTGCACACGATGCCCAGTGGCCGGCTTCTCCACAACGCCCGGTCTCTTCCAGATGACAAGACAATGCATGTGTGACGTCAAAAATGTGCGACGCACGCCAGGCCTCCTCGATCTTGGGGGCAATCTAGCGCTTTTGGTCAAAGGCCTATGGGAAGTTTCAAAGCAGGATCTGAGCACAGCAGCACTTTCCCCTCTTGTGATTGCCAGCAACTGATATGCCTCTGATAGTGGAAGCATGGTGGCTAATAGCTGCTGGTAGTCTTATCCTTCATGAACTTGTATGATCCTCTTTTAAAGCTATCCAAGTTGTTGTCCAGCCAGGATCAAGGCAGGGTGAAATGTGAGTGGGAAGGACCTGTGTGTCTGGCCTTTCAGCTTTACCACCCTTGTAAGATGAGTCCACGAAAAACCAGCTTCAACTTTGCTACATTAATGAACAAAGCTAGCAGAAATCTGTACACAAGGGGAACTCATTTCAATACAGTACTGGATAAATTTAGAGAACACGATGGTTGTCTACAGCTGTGGGTGAGGCCAGGCCTTGTGGTCTCCACAGCTCTCTTTTCATTTTCTTTCATTCATTCAGTGGAGGGGTTACTGTAATAAGGAGTTCTCAATGTGGTGCCCTCCAGATATTTGACTACAGCTTCCATTAGTTTTGGTTAGCATGGTCAATGGTCAGGGAAGATGGGAGATGTAGTCCAACAATGTTGAGAGGGCACCACGTTCATTTATCTGTGGTGATTACATTATATGGTTAAATAAACTTCACCTTCTGTGTGGTTTTTGCATGATACTTAATAGAGGAGTCATATTTTCAGTGTGCCCCCATGCATAGGCACCGGCTCCTAAGGGCTGAGGCACTTTCATCCCCTCCCTGTTTTTGTTTTGAGGGGACTGGGCCCCATCAATGTTCAGAGGGCATTCAACTGCGACATTGTGCGTGTGATGTCAGAACGTGGTGTCCCGCCCCACAGTGATCCTGAGAAGATAGTGCCTCTCCCCCCATGTATAAATAATCCTTGTGCGTAGCAGACTGAAATATCTGTAAGTGGAAATCAGCATTGACCTCTCCCTGGTTTGGCAGTTTAATACATGCACGGATATTTCTTTGTGAGGGAACATTCTAGCATTTTATACTCTCTGAATTGGCACAGTCCAGAATTCTGGCTATTCAGGCTATAGAACTATACTCACTGACTTGGGGGCAGCCTCATTTGACCCAATGAGGTAAGTGTGTTGGTGTGTGTTGGTGTGTGTGTTGGTGTGCGTCTGTGTGTAAACACATAGAAATATGATTGCCTCATCAGGCTATTGCCTCGTCAGGCTATTGCCTCATTCTGCATAATGTGTTGAACAATTAGCTGCACCAAACATTATGAGTTTCTGGCGCAGATGGCCAGTGTTTAATTTCACTCAGGACTCTGGCCCTGTTGCTGTTTCGGGTGCCAAGCCCTCCAGGTTTGATGGGAGAACAGAAGGAGAGAGGGCCAGTCCTCCTCCGCTGATTTCCAGTAGCCATAACCGGTCTCCACTGGAGGAAATTAGTCAACACTGAGTCTTGGCAACATATTTCACTTTGGATATTAAAGGCGGGAACCAGACTAAGTTAATTGCAGTTCGTTCCCTCAGGTTAGTAATATTTAGCAATGGCTGCAATCCAAGCTCTGCTTGTCTGGGAGTGAGCACCATTAGATGACTTACTTCTGAGTAGGAATGGGAAAATCTCACTTTCTCATTTTTTTTAATTATTAAAATGAGTTTTCCACATGTCTGTATAAGTTTGAAAATCCTTTTGTAAAGTCTTCTTGAGCATTTGGCAGTGTTGTAGTGCAGTTTTAAGCATGGAGATAGCTCAGTCAGTAAAGTATGAGACTCTTGATCTCAGGGTTTGAGCCCCACATTGGGCAAATAATTCCTGCATTGCAGGAAGTTGGACTTGATGACCTTCGTGGTCCCTTCCAACTCTACAATTCTATGATTTCACACACATTTTTGCAAGTATTCCCCCCTAATATAATATATCTAGGTATTTTTTTTTCCAGTAACACGTCCACTTTATGCACACACTACTGCAATGCAATGTACATCACTTGTTGGAGAGTTGCATTGCAAAATTCACAGAAGTGTGAAGAAAAGATGGCTGTGTTTCAGAAAGTGCAAATTAGGCAGGTCCTGCTTTCAGTGTGAATCAAATTCCTCCCCCAACCCTAGGTGCACAGAACTCTCCGTGCGGCTCTAGCTGCTTAAGGCAACCCAAAGTAGTTCCTCCATTTGTGTGCGTAAGATTCCTCAGTTCACACGTTCTTCTCGAAACTGCAAATTGGATAGATTCACCTTTAAATGCAAATTGAATCAAATTTCTCCTCCTTCCCTACTTTTGAGTAGACTTAGTTAGGATTGTTCTGCTTGTTGCCATTTAAATCACTGGGACATGAAGTGCAGTGAACTTAGTCTGGAGGCAAACTTGGCTAGAACCCTTCCTTTACTAATCAAAGCCATTTTGGGAAGATTTCAATGTTTACACCAAACACACTGGGGTTTCCCAGACATAGCCCTTGTAAACAGCATAAACAACTTTTGTGTCCAGATTTTCACCTTTTGAAATATGGCAGCCCTAACACACATTTCTCTGAGGAGGTACAGAGTGGAAATTGGTGCAACATATGGTCCACACATCAGCCCTACCATGTGAAAGTACAGTGGTACATCAGTTTACGAACTTAATCTGTTCCGGAAGTCTGTTCTTAAACCGAAACTGTTCTTAAACCAAGGCACACTTTTCCTAATGAGGCCTCCTGCTGCCAGTGCCCTTCCACAGTTTGGCTTCCATTCTTAGACTGAGGTAAAGTTTGCAAACCGGGGCACCACTTCAGGTTTTGCAGAGTTCATAAACCGAATAGTTCATAAACAGGGCTGTTCTTAAACTGAGGTACCACTGTATCAGGATCAGCCCATGATTTCAGGTGCTGCAGCTGAATGGTGCAGGCTGTTGCTGGTCAATACATCTGTATCCTCTTCTCTTAGGATTGCCAGTTTTTCCAGCAGGAGAGCACCTGGTCATGTTTATCTCTATAACCTCTGTGAAAAGCTTCACCTGCTGATTTCTACAAATCAAGCTGCTGTTAAGATGCCTAACAGCAGGCCTGGGTGGTTTATTTCTGGTCATTGGGCAAGCCTAGTTGCTATTCATGCAGCTCTCCACCGCAGTAGTTTGCACAAATTTCCTGGCTTCCCCTGCTTGGCATGATCTTAGGCCGGTATCTGCTGCCAAGGTCCACCTGCATTGTCTGTGCTGTGGAATGCTTGGCATAGGATTGATAGCAAGCAGTAGCTGGTCCTGTAATGGACCTAGAATTGCTTCATTTTCATGCCACATTAAGGGCCATTTGGGAAGAACCTGGACCTGGCTCTCATGAGCAGCAATTCTTTTTTCTATCCACTAGGACCAGGAGTTTTCCCACTGGAAGCACTTCTGATTCGTCACATCCCTTTTCTGGGACAAGTGACAGGAATCCATAGAACCCATTTCTCTTCACCAGATGAACAGCCAACCCTTGATGCTTGAACACCTGCATCATTCTGTGAGTTCATGGCTTGCCTGATCATTAGGAGTATTTTGCAACACACTCTATAATTCATTTGTTGACCAGATGTCCCCAGCCCAAAGGGTGGCAGTCAGCTGTCCTGAACATGGTAACCTGGATACAGCTCATAGCTCAGTTGGTTAGAGAGTGGTGCTGATAATGCCAAGGTTGCAGGTTTGATCCCCATATGGGACAGCTGCATATTCCTGCATTACAGTGGGTTGGACTAGATCAGTGTTTCCCAACCTTGGGTCTCCAGCTGGTTTTGGACTACAACTCCCATCATCCCTAGCTAGCAATACCATTGGTCAGGGATGATGGGAATTGTAGTCCGAAAACAGCTGGGGACCCAAGGTTGGGAAACACTGAACTAGATGATCCTCAGGGTCCCTTCCAACTCTACAGTTCTATGATTCTATGACTTAGCTTATTTAAGCAAGAGTGGAGAACTTGTGGCTTTCCACACATTGCTAGACTCTAGCTCTTATCAACCCTATTGGTCATGCTGGCTGGGGATGATGAAAACATAGCGACATTTGTCCATTTTGGTACCTCTTGGTTTCTCATTTTTCCAATATTATGTTTGCTTCACCACATCAGTTTGTGACTGATTGATTTGAAAATCATGAAAATTCACCAACATTTTAGCACAAGTTTCTCTGAATGTGACATGTTTCTATGCAGTTTTGCCTAATATTTGCAATATAGCAAAGCAACGTCTCTTAATTGAACACATGTTTGTATGGTAGCATTTTTATGCATGCTTTGGTATATGCATTTTTGCACACATTGCACAGTGATGCCTTCAGAAAAGAAAAGTGAGAAGGCATTTTGCATCTTGTTTTGACTCATCCAGATTGGCTTGGGATCTAGAACCATAAGTTATGGTAGGCAGAAATTAAGCAGTTGAAGATTACTCCCATCACGGCATCTCCATGTTAGGAGATGTTCCCTCCGAATGTATAACTCTTGCAGTGGCGTAGCGTGGGTTGTCAGCACCCGGGGCAAGGCAAGTAATTTGCGCCCCTAACCCATGGATTTGCGCCCCCTAACCTGTGGATTTGCGCCCCCTAAGCCTAACCCCCAGATGTTGTGCCCGGTGCGGCCGGCCCCCCCTGCACCCCCCACGTTACGCCACTGGACTCTTGTGAGGCACATGAGACTTCCAGGAAAACTGGTTGAGCATCAATATGTGGTTCTAGAATCAGTGGTTCTATTCCATCTTCAAGCTTCTTCAGCACTACAAATGGATAGGAGAACACAACCTCAGACCTACAAAAGCAATTTGGAACCATTTGCGAAGGCGGAACTCTACAGGAGATTGCATTGGTTGTCATTTTTGAACAAAACAAGCCTGACTCTCAATTTGCAGTGTTTTTCCTTTTTTAATGCCTGTGATGGGCCTCTCTTGATTTGCGAATCTGAATCTGGAATGAGGCTTTCTATTCCTCTGCTTGCCCAATGCATTTTCAAAGCCTCTCATCAACCTACCAGTGCAAAATTAAAATGTATGCACAGCAACCTTCACATGGCTAATTTTTAATATAGTCAAAAACCTACACAGCACATTACATATCATTACTCTGTTAGATCTGGAACAACGAATGTAAAATAAAAATGGGTCACCTTGCCACGGAGGAGCACGCCGACGTGAACAGCTGCCACTTAAAACTCACCACCAATTAAATCTGTGTAAACATTGCTGCTCTCCATATAGAGGGAGGAACACAGTGATATCTGCAGCTTTATGGGTTGACATCTGTTTGAGTGACAAATGCCTCTGTCACAGGAATGCTGTACAGATTTTGTTTTATTGATGACAATCTCCTCGAAAAGACTCTACACAATACAATAAATTGAGATTATTATTTTTTTAAAAAAATATATTTTATGATGAAACTCTTTATATATTTTTAAAATCCCATTTATCAGGAGCAGAAGCTGTGGGTTGTTTAAACTCCATATGCCATCGCAGGGAGATTTGACACATCTCCATAGCATTTGTGCTCAAGCGTAGAGCTGCTCCAGGGATCGTTTTTCATGCAAACGCATTCCCGTGCTGGAATATGCATGAAGACTGCATGCCAATTGTCATAGGGGCCCCATACTTCTTTTTCACTCTGTATGGTGGTGCATATGCGCTAGAGGGCGCCAGAGGCAACACATGGGCAATTGCAGTTGCATTCCGTGCTGAACATGATGCTCATTGTATCAAAGCTCACAACTTGTATGCATGTTCCCACAGAGCGGTATCGTAACACATGGACATCTAAATGTATCCCTTATGTCTGTACCATTAGCTTTTATACTCTTGGGATGAATATGCAAATATGCAAATGCAGGATAACATTCATCCAGTAGGAAAGAATTCATAGCAGTTTCTGCAAAATTAACAATGGCTGAAAGTGTTGCATTCTGAAAACATTGCTTGTTAGCATTTTAAAGTAATGTGGCTAGCCTTAGAGCAGCAGTGGGGAACCTGTGGCCTCCCAGATGTTACTGAACTACAGTTCCACTCATCATTTCCCATGCATGGTTCATGCTGGCTAGGGGTCCTCTAAGAGCGCAGGTTGCCAGTTCCTGCTATAAGGCATCTCAACATCGTAATTGGGAAGGTAAATAGAACATGCTCATGAATTCTCTCCACTGCATATGCTGACAAGACTTCATTCTTTGAAGTTACCATTGGGGCATGCGGCAGCTGGGTTTCTAAAGAGATCATCACTTTGGAAATAGAATCTGAAGTGCTTTGAGAAATAAAGCACTCTACAAATCCTGTATGTACAAACAGTGTATATTAATTTTTACTGTGATGGGATGGCTCGATTCCAAACAGCTGTAGTGGATCTCGGCTGGAATCTCTTTTAAAAAGAGAGCAGGGCTCATTGTTCCTATATTGTGTATCATTTGGAGTTCTGTTTATGCATCATAGCATCTCTGGGTGTACTGTGTTATGTTACAGTCAGTGTCAGCAGGTTGAAGATTTAGGCATCATAGCTTCTAGATGATCATAATTCTTCATTGCTTCTCCTTTTGGAAACTGAGCAGTGATCCTGTGCAAGGTGAAAGGAGCAAGTCTTCTGAGCTGCCTTGCAGAGGAAACCTTATTATTAAAAAGACTGTAGTTCATATTAGGGACATTAGGCTGTGCAAGAGCCCCATGGTGTCTCTGTCCCATACCTGTGCTGGATAATGGCTTCAGATGGCTCTGTATTGACTGAACGATTTGAAATAACTTGAAGTGACTTGGTGAATTATTTCTTATTATGCCACATACCTGTCCTTGTCCATGCATGTGGCAATGTTGCACATCAGCAACGTTGTACAATTCTGCTGTGTTGCATCTGCCCCGGGTTTCATCTAAGGCAAGGCAGAAGAAGAAAAGTTTGGATTTGATATCCCGCTTTATCACTACTCTAAGGAGTCTCAAAGCAGCTAACAATCTCCTTTCCCTTTCTCCCCCACAGCAAACACTCTGTGAGGTGAGTGAGGTTGAGAGACTTCAGAGAAGTGTGACTGGCCCAAGGTCACCCAGCAGCTGCATGTGGAGGAGCGGGGAATTGAAGCCGGTTCACCAGATTACGAGTCCACCACTTTGAACCACTACACCACACTGCCAGGGCAACATATTGGATCATTCTGTGTTGACACACCTATTGGACTTCATCCCAAACTGAGACAAGCTGTTTTGTGGAATGCCCTTTCTGAGGCTGGACTGCACAACCAACGAAACAGATAATAAATTAAGCCATGCTGCTGATCATGTGGTGCAGCTCTTATTTGTTAGTGTAGCAGCTCACAGGACTATTCCTGCATTCCAGGGGGTTAAATTAGATGACGCTTGGGAGTCTCTTACAACTCTTTAATTCTATGATTCTATGAGCCAGTGTGGTGTAGTGGTTAAGAGTGGTGGACTCGTAATCTGGTGAACTGGGTTTGATTCCCCGCTCCTCCACATGCAGCTGCTGGGTGACCTTGGGCTAGTCACACTTCTCTGAAGTCTCTCAGCCTCACTCACCTCACAGAGTGTTTGTTGTGAGGGAGGAAGGGAAAGGAGAATGTTAGCCGCTTTGAGACACCTTAGAGTAGTGATAAAGCGGGATATCAAATCCAAACTACTACTTCTTCTTCTTCTTCTTCTTCTTCTTCTTCTTCTTCTTCTTCTTCTTCTTCTTCTTCTTCTTCGACTAGCTTGCCATTTGGTTATGTTTTCTCAGGTATTGTTCTTCTCTTTTTTCCCCATGCTTTTCTCTGGGCATTAAACTAAACAAAAGGAAAAAGAAATGATGAGAATGTATTTCTAGATGCCTTCCACAGAATGTGTTTGACTTGCTTTTACGCTTTGGGGCATGTGTACAGTACAAGTGGTTGGGGGAATATGAACAAGCAAACATGTTTGGTTTTTGAAAACAAAGTTGTAATTAATTCTTCTAACTGGCCTCAGTTGAAGAACCATTATAAAAAAGGGGGTGGTGAAAGTTGGCTTGATGTCTGATTCCCTGATTAAGCCCTGATTTGTTTTTGTTTTTAATCCTGACCCTAATCCTTTAGCAAATCAATGCTGTTACTATATTGTAATTACCAAGCGAATACGCTGTTCATTGTTTCATGTGGAAATGGTAATCCAGATTCGTTAGCCATTTTCTTTTAAAAAAGTATACTGAATGCTTTAGCAGATGCTATTCCACACATGCACATTAATAAATATACTCTCTCTAACTGTGCATCTCTGCTGTCTGATCCCAAATGTTCAAACAAAATAAATCAAGCGTCACCATGTACTTAAGTAAGTGACAGGATTAACAAAAGAATCAAACATGCTGGAGAGACTTTTATAAATCTCTCCTTCTCCCCTATGAGATTTCTTCCCATCATTTCTACCAGCAGCTATGTCTTAACATTTAACATTCACAGAAGCTGACAAGCTTAGCAAATTCTTTTTGGCTCTGAGTACTCATCTGCCATGAAGATCAGCTTGCAAATTTCTTTATGTAACCAGTAACCGGAAGGCGTTTTATATTCCGATCCATACATTTGAGGGGAAATGTTAGGGGACACACATTCTTAGGGAAAGTCAGAGAAAAGCAAAATAAGCCAGGCAACTTTCTGTATTGCAGTGTAAATAAGCACAAGGCTGTTGACATACATGGCTAAAAAATATGTTGTCTTCTGGTTACTGGGTGCTATTGCACTCAGGTCCTGCTTTCTGGCTTCCCACAAACATTTGGTTGGCTACTGTGAGAACAGGATGCCGGACCAGATATTCATTGGCCTGATCCATGCGGATCTTTTTGCAGTCTTGTCGAGATGTCTGGCTTACCTGTCCTTTTAACTCTCATCCCTTGACCATGAAGCCAACAAGGATATTTGTTCATCCTTAGGATTCAGTTGAATCTGCATATGCTGCTGTTTCATTTTGGTTCTTTAGCAATACAATGGAAGCATGCAGAGAAGCCCCTCAAATGGCGTGCAGAATGATCTAAGCCAATGTCTGTATGACTGAGTGTAGCTGCCTTGGTGCTAAAGCCATATGGTCTGCATTGGTGTTAGTCTTGAGATGGGAGTTTCGGAAGAGGTAGCAGATTTAAGGCACCTCCAGACTCTCAGTATTTTGTGAAAAGGATTCAAGCACATCCTGGAACTTTAGATGTGTGCATTTAAAGTGGATTAAAGGGTTCAGTGCTACAAATCCACTTAAAAGACAACAATTGTCTTCTTTGCAGTTTGGAAAATGAGCTGGGTGAACAAGTGATTAACCTGAAGATGTGTAAACACCCCGCAACCAGGTCAGGGTGGATGCAGGATAAATGCTCATTGCAATGTAACCACCCGGTAAACAAATAAGAACAAATGCTCAATAAAGACCTGACATAGTCTAACCACCACAGAAATTTTATGCAAGTGTATTGGGATGAATGTTGGTCATCTGGAGGAGTCCCCAGTGGATAACCTTTGTCTTTTGCAAAGCAGAACTTGATTTTTCTTTCAGAAATGTAACATCTAGGACAAAGCAGTGGCGTAGCATGGGTTGCCAGTGCCCGGGGCAAGGTGCAAATGGGGGTGCAGATGCAGACTCCAACTGCCCAATTGGAGTCCTTCTGGCACCATGTCTCATCCTGTACCAGCCATAGCACTTCCACAGGAAGCTCCACCAGTCCAGCCCAGGAGCCAGCACATTGCCAGCCAAGGCTCACGTGGCTGCCTCTTTGTCTGCGCTGGGTGCTCCAGCGGCACCCCGCAGCTGCCTGCTCCTGTGTGGGGGCCTGGACTGGGGTTTTGCAATACCATAGGAGCCCCAGCTGCTTCTGTCCCAAAGCAGGGGCAGGAGGGGGCCTCCCAGCGCAGCGGTGACTTGGCATGCACAGCGCTGCTGCCAGCCATGGAACGAGAAGCATGTGCCATGTGGTTCCTGCAAGCAGAGGACTTGGCATGTTGAAGGGGGAAGGCAGTGAGAGGGGGCTTCACACTGTCAGGTGAGGGTGTGGACCCGTCTGGTTCTCTGCTCCCCACTTGCAGTCCACCCAACAGCCTGGGAGATGCTTGCACCACTGGGAGGAACCCGCTCCCTCCCAGCTTCACCACACCTTCAGGACTGCTGCAGCTCAGTGGCGCCTAGTGTGAGATGTGCCTGGGGCAATCACGCCTGGGGCAGTCACCCCTGTAGCCCTCCCCCACGCTACACCACTGCCTCTTCCATACACTTTGCCATTTCTCCCCAGTATAATAGATCATGCTAGTCCTTGCCCTGTAATCACTAGACATAAAATATCTTGACTGGTGGGGATGGTGGGGACGCCTGGTCTCTAGGGCACATTCTTGTAAACAAGCCCACTGCACACACATGACCACTAAGAGTCATGTAGACAAAAAGGCTCGTTTTTGAATTGTTGATAGCAGATTGCATGGTAATTTATGTTTTCCCAAAATAGCCTAAAGAGCAACTCATTTCTTGCCTCTTTTAAGACTGCAGAAATTGTTGTCATGCGTAGCAAATGGAGTGGAACTTCCGTCACTGGTGGTGAAAGCGCTTGAGTAATAGTCCTTGGTTTTTGTTTTTGAAAGGAGGAGCGCTGCACAGTTTCCCCCTGTTTCCATCTGCAAAATATTGGGAGGGATGGTGCCCACGGTGACATTCCCACGCACTGCAAAGGGTTAGCTCCCCAGGAAATGTGTGCCCATTGTTTCCAAATGCTCAGAGCTGCTGCACTCCCCCCTAGGACACATATGTATCTGGATTCCTTTTGTGTCATATCTGCAAAAAATATACATTCTCTGGATTATGTGTCAAATAAAATAAACACACGCAGCTATGCTCTGGGGAAAGAGAAGTGGGGAATATGAAGGTTGCTGGGTATTTTTAAATCCATCAGGCATTCACAGAAAGTCTCTCACTCATCATGATTCCGTTCCCCCAAACTGAACCTTCCTTTGAGAAAAAAGAATGAAACGTTAAATATTTGTAGCATAGACTATTTTTAAAATCTGACTTCAAATGACTTGGGAAGTTGCCATTTGCTCACTTTGTCATATTTCATTTCCTTTTCTGTCTTCCTTCATATGGCAGGGGGGAGAAAAGGTTTGATTCCTCTTCCCCTCCCATAGCTGCTACCAGCTGGGAAGGATAATTTTCTAGCAGCAGTGTGTAGCTTTTGGCAGGCCTCTTAGCAGACACTGTGTACTTGTTCTGAGGTGGGAGGGGGATCCTTGGCTTCCTTCTACTGCTGCTACTAGTTTGTGCTACTGATGGCACATGCTGGTTGTATGTTAACCCTCTAGGTCTGTTTTCTGCCAGTCGAGAACAAAACCTCTTGACTGTCAAAGATAGATTTTAAAAATTGGGTATAGTGTCGTTATAGGACTTGCAGCTAAGAGTGCCATATGGACTTGATCCATTAATGTAGACGGGTGGGATTCACAAGGTGCTTCGCAAGCTTATTAGTTAGAAGATCGGGAATGAAGGGCACATTTGCTGAGGGGCAGGGATGCAGCTACCCATTATCCCTTGTAATGCATAGCTGCAGAGGAGTACAGAGGACCCTCTACGTTGCAAACTTAAGACTCAGCTACATTATCAAAGAAAAAAAATGCTTTATATGTGTTGTATGTGCGTTATAACACTGTGACACCAGATGGCGCTGCGGAGTTCCGTTTTTGCCAACCTGATTTTTCATACAAAATTTACAATGCTTTTAACTGAAACGCTCCTTTGATGTATCTAGATTCAGCCTTAGTCCAAACATGCACTGTTTATGATGGATGAAAAGGATCATGAAGAGGAGGACCCACAGAGGATGCTTAAACAAAAGCAACTTTAATATAAATAGTTTATGGAGGGGGAAGCATGTGCCAGGCTGCCAAGACCAGATTAAGACCCTTAGAGACCCTAAACACTTAAAGGATTTGGGGGGGGGCATATATATCTAATTCAAAATATAAACAGTAATAAACTGTATACAGTCGTACCTTGGAAGTTGAATGGAATCTGTTCCAGAAGTCGGTTCGACTTCCAAAACATTTGGAAACCAAAGCACAGCTTCTGATTGGCTGCAGGAAGCTCCAGCAGCCAATCGAAAGCTGCAGAAGCTGCGCTGGACGTTTAGCTTTTGAAAATCGTTCGAAAACTGGAACACTTACTTCCGGGTTTTGATCGTTCAGGAGCCGATTTGTTCGGGAGCCAAGGCATTTGAGATCCAAGGTATGACTGTATCATGAATCTCTATTATTACTATTTTTTAGTGTGTGTTTTTTTAAATGTGTGTGTGTGTATATATACAGCTTCTGCCAACCTAGCAGTTCAAAAGCACACCAGTGCAAGGAGATAAATAGGTAAGTTAATGGCGGGAAGTTAATGGCGGGAAGTTAACGGCTTCTCCGTGCACCAGTAGTGGTTTAGTCATGCTGGCCACATAACCCGGGAAAGCTGTCTGTGTGCAAATGCCGGCACCCTCAGCCTGAAAGTGAAACGAGCGCTGCAACCCCATAGTTGCCTTTGACTGGACTTAACTGTCCAGGGGTCCTTTACCTTTTGCTGGTTAATCCAGGCCTGCAGGCTGCTGCTTAGAATGCAGAACTGCAAGTAAAAGCAAAGTGCCTGTGAGCCGATTCAGCCTGTTTCCAGTAGGCTAAGCCATGAGAGCCAATTCTTCACAATGGATCAATTCATTGATCTTACCTAGGTTCCAGAAGATTGAGTGCAACTATTAGACATACCCAAGGCCTACATTAGGAACTGATGTTCTCTGTCACAGAGCACTTTATGGGAAACAGCTGCCCTGCAGGGGTGAAGGAAGGCTCTCTGGTGCGGCATGTCAAGGGGCGGGGCGAACCACCCACAAGGGTGGGGTAAACTGCCCGGTGGCGCATGTGCAGCGCCGCTAAGGATGGTGCATACACATGTGCTGTACGGATGGTGGCAGGATCCTCCACTCGCGGCTGCAGTGGGGTGGGGCAAACTACCCAGCGGTACATGCGCAGTGCCACTACGTACGGCAGTGCCACACATGCACCATACAGACGGCAGGATCTTCCACACACGACTGCAGCCGCATGATAGCAGCGACTCATGCTACCGTGCCTTTTGGCGGTGGGGCAAACCCCCCGCGGGGTGCCTTCTTATCACCCCCCTCAGAGATGGCACCTGGGGCAAACCGCCCCCCCGTCCCTCTTCCTCCGCCACTGCACAAATGGAACCTCACTGTCACAAATGCTGGCTGTCCAGGGAATTGAACAAAAGGTTGCATTCTGTAATGCTAGGGGTTGCCCTTGGCCCAATCTCTTGCATGGTGCAAGGAGGAGGGAAAGGGTTGCAGAGAGGATGGGGAATCAGTGAGAAGAAGGGGTGGCAGAAAGAGAAACAGAGGTGCGTCACTCACCCTGGGCTCTGGTCTTACCCATCACTGACATGTCCCCCCCCACCAACAGATTACTCCAACAAAATGCAGTCCATACCAGTCTCTATATATATATATATATATATATATATATATATATATATATATATATAAAATTATTCTTTTGATAGATATACAAACCCTTGTTTATAATGCTTATTTTTGTGTGTGAAATTGCTTCTCAACAAGCTAACTTTTATTTTAAAAATCTGCACTGGGACCTGTCTGAACAGGGACCTATCTATCAGCGCAGGCCAGTACAGCTGAAATAGCTGCTTCAGGGAAGAAAAATCAACCATGTTTTGAAAAAAAAAAATAGCCTCCAAACTAGATTCCTTATCCTATGTGAATGAGAGTACCAGGGGATCGCCTAGGATACAGATTATCCATGGAGTGATGCACTCAACCTCCACATGATAGACTGTAGACTAACAACATGCACAGATTTCTTTGCTGTCAGTTTCTGCATGCAAACTCAACTTATCCTGCTCTGCTCTTAATTCCCTGCTCTGCCGAAAAACCTCTGTGCTGGGAGAGTACATTTGTATAAGTAAATCTCGATTAGCATAATTATTAATCATACGTCTTTTGTCCACTTATTTCCTCTCCTAGAGGAAATTACTGACTACTTGAGTTCAAGCATAGTAAGTGCTATTCTCCACAACAATCCATTAATCTCCAAACTTTCAAAAGGGCTCTTACGTGGCTTTTGTATTTTGATTATCTCAGAGCTGCTTGGTCCAGATGCATCTCTAGGCAACTGCAGACTTGCAAGGGCTTCATGCGGAGGCCTGTAGGAGGTGTTTTTTTTATGGCATGGAGATTTGCTGCAGTGGCCATAGCTTCCTTTTAATGTAAACTAAGTATTTCGGAGGCTCAATTCAAATTGCAGCATGGAGTGGAGGGGTCGCCTTTGTCCTTTCCTTCTCCCACTCATCAAGCTCTGGATTAACCTTGCTGCTTAGCACCGTTTCACATAGCGTGCTGCTTTTCCATCATATGATTCCTTCAGGTGCCTCAGAGTGTAAAGGTAAAGGTAAAGGATCCCTGGATGGTTAAGTCTAGTCAAAGGCGACTATGGGGTTTTAGCGCTCATCTTGCTTTCAGGCTGAGGGAGCCGGCATTTGTCCACAGACAGCTATCACGTGGCCAGCATGACTAAACCACTTCTGGTGCACAGAACGCCATGACAGAAACCAGAGTGCATGGAAACTCCATTTACCTTCCTGCCGCAGCAGTACCTATTTATCTACTTGCACTGGTATGCTTTCGAACTGCTAGGTTGGCAGGAGCTGGGACAGAGCAACGGGATCTCACCCCGTCGTGGGGATTCGCACTGCCAACCTTCTGATCGGCAAGCCCAAGAGGCTCAGTGGTTTAGACCACAATGCCACCACGTCCCTTAGAGTGTACATCCTGGCAAGGAAGTATAACACCTGAGGCCATCATTAATCTGAGTTGACCCAGCAACATGTAAGATTTCAGAACAGGGTTAACTGCTGTGGTGCTCTCTGGATGTTGAACTGATGGTTTTGGCATCCATCTGTCTCAGCAGACCATGGAGGAGTGCACCTATGTGTGTGAAGTCGAAATGCTGAACTACAGCTCCTGCAATCCACAGCCTTTGGCCGTAGTGCTGAGGCTGAAAGGATTTGCAGTCTAATGACATTTCATTGGCTCCACACTGAGGGCTAATCCACACATCCGTTTGTTCCGGAACTTTCTCCCAGGAAACCCCACTGAATAGGAAGAAATGTCAGTTGGTTCTTCTGTGGGCTGACGCTTGTTTCGATTTGGTGGTAAAGAACAGGCTATCTCAGGGACATATGAAAAACCACTCAGATTTTTCAGCAGATGTGTAGGTGAGCCCTTACTTCCTGTTTTAAATGCTGTGAAACATGCCTCTGAGATAATGGAGATTTCCATACTAAAATATCTGTGTGTTCCGAATCCCTCACCTGGGCTAGCGGGGTCAAAATGAATAAATAAAATGTGTGACACCTGAACCAAGCCAAAGTCAACTTACTTTGTTCAAATTGTCTGTCGTTGCTTTGGGTTTCTGTACACAATGCTTAAGACATGTTTTTTAATATATTAATGCAGTATAGAAAATAAATAATCAATCAGCTATAAACAGCTGCAAGCAAATATTCCTGTAGGGTTCCTGCTTAAGTGTAGGCAAGAGTCTGTCAATGAAAAGAGAGACCCTAGATTTCAACATTACAGTATTCTTATGCTTTGGAATATGGACAGCTCCCTTCCAAGGGAGACCCGCCTGGCTACTTCCCTGATGTCATTCCGCCAGGTTAAAAACTTTATCATTTTAAAATGATTTTGTAGTGGCTGAGCAGCAGTTCTGTGGATGTTTGGCTTATGAGGTTACTGGGAGGGGCCTGTTTCTGTTCAACTGCTATTGCCATATATATAAATGGTTCTTTAAAAATGGTTTTGTATTGAATAGTTCATTTTGTTCTAGAATGTGTACTGAGATTGTTCTACGTTCCCTCGGATGCCTTTGAGCTAGAAGTGTGCTCCATAAAACAATCAATCATCGGCAATGCACTGCACTTAAGAAAAGGTGAAGCCTCTGGCCCTGACCCGGCTGAACTGGTGTGAAGCCAGAAGACTCATTACCAACTGCTCAGGGAAGAAAGCTGATTCCAGTGATGGAAAGGAAAGGTGGAAGTTTGGCTGGGAGTAAAACCTCCCACAGAGCCCAGAGTATTGTACGGCATTCCCAGGATTGAAAAGAGGCTCTAGGAGGTTAAGAAGTACCGTATAAAGGAAGGGGCAGCTTCATATGGAAACTATAGCAGATTTAAAATCACTTTCTTATGAAAGAAAAAAAAATGTTTCAGAAACACCTGTCATCCTTATACACACTGCCTGCAAATTAAAAAATGTATTACAGCAGAATCTCAAATGTGATCACTAAGATGTAAATCCCACTGAGTTCATAGCAAGCTTTGGATCACTCTGATTGTTCAATAGGAAAACATATATGTGCTTTGAGGGTGTTTTAGATTTGTATTTAATCGACTTACTCCTCTTGTGTGGGATTAAAACAGTGGCTGCCTTGTACCTTTCCTGCCCTCATTTCATGGCTGTACTGTTTTACTTAATCTTTATTGTAAAAAAAATATGTATGCCACTGAACTCTTGGGCCTACTAAAAAAAAAAAACTGTGAGGGCACTCATTATTAATCCCTGCTGCTAAAAATTTATAATAGCTTGACTGCAGTCTCTTATGTCAGGTTTCTTTCTTTTTCTAAAAAATGTGATAACTAGCTGCTATGATTGAAATGGTTGCTTTCATTTGGGTCAAGGCACTGGCGGAGGAAGAGGAGTGCGGGGGGAGCGCACCGCCCCCAGCAGCGCGATCTGGTGGGGTGCCATTGTGGCTGACCCCTGCCTGCGCTAGTCGCCACGCCCCCGCAGGCGGCATGCCCCGCCCCCAGGATGCGCAGCATGCCTCGCCCCGCCCCCGCCTGCTCTCCGGCCCCTGGTGCTAGAGCATGAGTCAAGGCACTGGGTCAAGGCACCAGTGAGTGTACCGTAGATAACATGCATATATATATATATATATATATATGCCTGTGTGTGTGTGTGTGTGTGTACTAACACATGTGTGTGTGTGCGCGCACACACACACAGCTACTAAGTTTCTACAGAGATTGTCCACAATTCATTGTATTACAGATGCAAAAGTTATCTTTTATGTCTCAAAGTGGGGTCGGCTTGGGGAGAGGTTCTTTTTCCCCTAAACATTGGACCATTTACAAGTTTTGGTTGTTCATCTTCTGTGCTAACCAAACAGGAAATAACTTATAGAGGCGTAGCTATATTAGTCTGTTGCAGCAAAAAACAAGAAGTCAGAATATAGCTCTTATCCTCAGAGATCTACACTGACTTATGATAAGTTAAAGACGTTGCTATTAGTATAAAGCCCTTAACAGCTCACGGCCTGTTAACTTGAGGGATTGCCTTACCACCCTATATATACCCTCTCAACTGCTTCAATCTGCCCATAATATTTGTTCTGCATTTGCATGTAATCAATGTTTTAGTGTGGCAAAACATACTTTAGAACCCCCTGCCTATTGACATCAGGCAAGCACCTTCATGTACACTTTTTAGCACCTGCCAAAATGTGTTGGTTTAGGTAAGCCTATCCAGGCAAGAAGGCATGATGAAAGACACATATGTTTCCATCTGTTTTTAGCTTAACTGTTGATTTTAATTCTATCTTAACTACTCTATGTATTTTACCGGCAATTGCAGTTCTTTTTCTTGTAAAACAGTTAGAGGTTTTATTGAGCAGAATATGAATTCTGTTAGACCAAATAACTGTTAGACAAAACAAATAGCACCTTAAAGGTTGACTCATTTATTATGGCATGAGCTTTCTACTTTATCAGATGCAACAAACAGAGTGTATTTTTCTATGGTATCAGCAGTTTTCCCAAATGATGGGTTTGGAAACTTTTGAGCATTTTCATCCCGCGCCTCTAGTTGTTAAATCCATCTAGTTTCTTGTGACTAGTGCTGCAGGAACCCTTAATACATTGCTGTTACGAGAGGGTTTTTTACCTGGTTCTGCAGCTTCATATTCTTTCATGATGGGGATGCATTTGAGTTAGGTAAAGGTAAAGGGACCCCTGACCATTAGGTCCAGTCGTGGCCGACTCTGGGGTTGTGGCGCTCATCTCGCTTTATTTGCAGAGGGAGCCGGTGTACAGCTTCCAGGTCATGTGGCCAGCAGGACTAGGCCACTTCTGGCGAAGCAGAGCAGCGCACAGAAACGCCGTTTACCTTCCCATCGGAGTGGTACCTATTTATCTACTTGCACTTTGACGTGCTTTCAAACTGCTAGGTTGGCAGGAGCAGGGACCGAGCAACGGGAGCTCACCCCGTCATGGGGATTCGAACTGCTGACCTTCTGATCAGCAAGTCCTAGGCTCAGTGGTTTAACCCACAGCACCACCCGCGTCCCTATTTGAGTTAGTAGATAGCTAACATACATTTTGCCCTTTTGGTGAATTGAAAATTGCTTCAATGGCAGAGAGTTGAATGTGTATTCTGTTTGGTTATATGAATACGCCTGTATCTTCCAAAAAATTATCTATAGCATTTAGTGCATCAGTGATGCTTACTGAATGTTGTGGAACTGCATAGTCATTAGGACAAAGCAATGGTTTTATTTAAGCCAATGATCTCTCTCTCTCTCTCTCTCTCTCTCATTCACACACACACAAATATCAGTTTCTGGCAACTGATAATGTGGAAACTACTTTGTAAATGCCACACATCGTGCCCATTCTGTTCTTGAAATTCTGTTGCTATCCGTTTGTTCAACTGTGGATAAGGTTGCACATTTCTCAGGGCTACCTTTTTACTTAATGTGTTGTGTTGGCGTAAACACTGGAGGCAATGTGTGGGCCACCACATTTTGAGGTAGCTGTGTCCTTGGAATGCGAAAGGTAAGTTAGCTGGAGGGGGTGTCAGAAACCAGTTGCTAGAGAACGTTGTGGATACAGGGAGTGAGCAAGGGTTGGATGCTCTGTTGATTTCTGAAATGAACTCGCTGAGAACATAAATATGTCTTCATCGAATTCTGTGGCACTGAAACGTTCTGAAATGAGAGGAATCCATTGCATTTTGTGAAGCTGTGATATTTGACACTTTGGGGCATTGTAAGGAACAGAGCACTGTTTGAAGGGAGTGGGAAGGGTAATTCAGATTTCAGTTTCCAAACACTCTATTTTGTCTTAAAATTTTCGAAGTTTAGTATAGATAAATGAAAATTGGTCAGACAAATGAATAATTATTATATTTGTGGTTTTATATTCTGATTTTATCCTGTGAACTGCCCTGAGACCTGTGGGTATAGGGTGGTATATACATTTTAATAAAAATAAAAATGACAAAATGGTATACTAAGCAGATGTGCACATTACAACAGAATGTTTCAGAACAAGATACAAACCAGTAAGGTACAGAGGCTTTGCTATGTGATACCCATGTTCAAATACCTACATAGCTATGAAGTGCTCTGCTTTGGGCAGAGTATGCTCTCTCAGCCTAGCCAACAGGTTTGTTGTGACTATAAAATGCTTCTTTGGGCAACTTGGAAGAATGGATACAAGTGTTTGTGTTCTCTCTCTCTCTCTCTCTCTCTCTCTCGCTCTCGCTCTCATTCTCTCGCTCTCTCTCTCTCCACCCCCAATAATTTAAGAAAAATTAGGTACCACTCGATTCTAAGAAAATCTCCAAGCTATTTTCAAAAATATCAAACATAAAACACTGATTTTGAAAACAGTTAACACAGGTATTTAAAAACGTCTCAGTACATATGACTTCTTTATGTCTGGATAAAAAGGTAAAGGACCCCTGACAGTTAAGTCCACTTGCGGACAACTCTGGGGTTGCGGCGCTCATCTCGCTTTACTGGCCGAGGGAGCTGACATTTGTCCGCAGACAGTTTTTCTGGGTCATGTGGCCAGCATGATTAAGCCGCTTTGGAGAAACCAGAGCAGTGGACAGAAACGCCGTTTACCTTCCCACAGGAGTGGTACCTATTTATCTACTTGCACTTTGACGTGCTTTCTAACTGCTAGGTTGGCAGGAGCTGGGACCGAGCAACAGGAGCTCACCCCATCGCGTAGATTCAAACTGCTGACCTTCCGATCGGCAAGCCCTAGGCTCAGTTGTTTAGACCACAGCGCCACCTGTGTCCCTGTGTCTGGATAGGTTTGCCCAAACAAACATGTTTTTAGCAGATTCCAAAGAAGAGTACAGTGAAGATTAGGGTTGCCATATTCTGAAGAGGAAAAAAGAGGGAAAATTTACTGTGCAAGGGAAGTCCTACAAGAGGTATCTCTGATTCAGTGCCAGATTTATGTATAAGCTAAATAAGCTATAGCTTAAGGCCTAACTCTCTTGGGGGGCCCCAAAAAATTAAAAGGGGAAAAAAAACACCTGGATGTACATTTCCAAAATATAAGATAAAAAACAAATAAAATGAACCTACATACAGCAACAGTGTTTTGTGTTGTGTAGGCTCCTATGATGTAAGTAGTGGGCCCTGCCTGCTAGCCTGATCCCTGGAACATCACTGGTTTGCTCATTTCTATATATAGGTTGCCTACATTCTGCATGGACTGTTATGTGCAAATGGCTTTAGATACCTATTAGGTCCATAAATTATCATATAGCATATATTCAATACAAAAACCAGTGACAAAGGACAGCTGGTCATATAAAGGGTCTCATTCCCTTCAGTAGCTTAGGACCTCATCAAACCTAAATCCAGCCCTGCTCTGATTCGTCACAGTTGTAGGTGGTTTGGTGGTGGGGTGAATTAAAAGCCACCTCATGTGGTGGTTAAGGCATTGGGTGGAATCCTAGTCTTCAAGCTTTTGATTGAAGCAGTGCGTCACCTGCCTGAACCAGCGGCTGATTCAGGGTACCCCATTAGAGGGATCTCAGTGGAAATCTCTGGCCAAGCGTGGGGCAGACAGGCCATAGAGCTTCCAGCAGTGGCCTTAGAACGACCATCTTGGTAGATTGACATCTTGGGAAAGGCCCACATTCCTTGGCACGGCCCTGATGCAGTTTCAGGCAGGAGGCTAGACTTGATGTACACCCAATGCCTGAGCCAAAATACCACCTGTAACCAATCAAGTTGTGGCCATTTTTCATACAGATCGTTGTCTTAGTACTTGCTAGCTGGGGGAGGGTGACACTTTGACTGGTATGGCAAAAGGTGCTTCCAGCCTCTGAATGTGGCAGGTGAATATGCACAGATTAAATACACACTAGCTACTGCTGTGCAAAGTGAAGGGAGGGGAATACTCTGCCTATTAAATTATATACCCTTGCATCCGGTCCTGTTCAAAGGGATTGGTAGATTACATGCAAAATCCTGTTAGCTTTAGGATTCTTCATAAACAACTCATGCCTCCCTTTTTAAAATTCTGCTTGAGTAGATAAATGTGATTTAAAAGTGAGAAAGAGGGAGAGTAACTGTTTTACTACCCGAGCTATATAATGTGCCGCTGCAGAGGCAGAGTTAGTGATTTTATCTAGTGCTTGGCAATTAGTAGCTGCAGTACTTTACAGATACCAAGTCAGCACTTAATTTTTATTTGAGCAACTTCCTCCTTCCCCGGTTAATGCAGCAAGCTTCCGACTGCCCCCAGGACTAGCACCATGTGTTTGAGTTCGTGGCGTACTTGCGGAGGATCCCCAGGGACCTTCATCACAGATGCAGGCCTACTGTTATGTACCCACAAGAATCTGCTCAGTCCTCGCTGTGTGCAAAAGATGACAGAGCAACGCAGCAGAAATAATTCATGACTGTGCACCAGAAACCAAAAGGCATTACTCTGAGTTGCCGAGGCTGGGAGTGCATTGCTTCTGACAGCTGATTCCAGTTTTGTGGCGGTCTCTGGGATTTATCTGCAGTGCCTTATCTCCTCTCCAGATCGGGCAGTAAGTCCTGGAAATTTACAGCCTCAGACCCAAGTGCCTGCAAGGCTGGCAGGGAGAGCCTGTCAGTTTTATTGCGATTCCCCAAAGTATATTTAATTATGCACTGAAGAATCAGCTAAACAATTAAATCTATTTTGACCAATTAAAAACACATTAAATGCTAATGGGTATTATTTTTGTAATGAGAGATGCTGGATTGCCTTTAGACATTCTCAAAGCACTGCCGGATTATTCTGAACATTCTAGGTTATACTTGGGGTTGAAGAAGACATCTTGATTATTGGCAAGAGATGATACAGACCAGGGTGTTTTTTTCCTTATGCTATGTGGCACAAAGGTCTATAGATTATTAAGTGTGCATATCTTTCCCACATAGCCCTATGTCATGTGTGCAGAGAACTAAAGCAGGATAATATGAATAGTCTAAAAAGGTACTGTACTTGAAAAGCCAAAGAGGTGATGAGAAAAGATAAAGGAAGGAGCCTCTATTCACAATTTTTCTCCATGAGTATACCATGCCTGTTGGCTCTACACCAGTTTTGAACATTCTGTTCACCCTCTTCCCATATGGACAGACTTACAGCATGATTCAAACTCAAGCTACCAGCATGAGTACCAGCATGAGTTTGACCAAACTTCGGGGGGCAGTGGAAGACAGGAGTGCCTGGTGTGTTCTGGTCCATGGGGTCACGAAGCGTTGGACACGACTAAACGACTAAACAACAACAACAGCGTGATTGGAAACCCTTTGCAATCAGAGCCCCTGGTCGCATGGGGAGCCTATGACCTGGATCCCTGATTGTATGGAGAGCCTGTGCAATCAGGGTCTCTGATCGTTTGGAAACCCTAAATTTCCAAGTGTGGTGTAGTGGTTCAGAGTGGTGGACTTGTAATCTGGTGAACTGGGTTCGCGTTCCCGCTCCTCCACATGCAGCTGCTGAGTGACCTTGGGCCAGTCACACTTCTTTGAAGTCTCTCAGCCTCACTCCCCTCACAGAGTGTTTGTTGTGGGGGAGGAAGGGAAAGGAGAATGTTAGCCGCTTTGAGACTCCTTCGGGTAGTGATAAAGCGGGATATCAAATCCAAACTACCACTACTACTACTATTCTTCTTCTTCTTCTTCTTCTTCTTCTTCTTCTTCTTCTTCTTCTTCTTCTTCTTCTTCTTCTTCTTCTTCTTCATTTCCCTATTCTGGCACCATACTGAATTTTTGGAAAGCAGGGGCCAGGGTTGGCATGGCATGCTATTCCAGGGGTGAAGCGAGAATAACTGTAATGTAAATGTAAAAAAGAAAGGAGAAGAAAAAGGACACGAAAGAAGTTAGTGGAAAGTGGGGGGGGGGGTGGAGCAGAAAAAGGAGTGAGTGGTTGGTAGGCCAGTCTAGAATGAATGCAAGAAGCACATGGGTATTAAAATCCGCCAATGGTGTCAAGCTATTAAAAAAAAAGTTTATTTCCTATTAGAACATTTTGTTATTGCATTGAACTCCAGCATTCCTTCTGCAAAAAAGTAACATCCCTAATATGGTATACAAAATGTGATGTCCAGTTAAGTACTCTTGTGGTAGTCCCCCAGAAGTAATGGAACTAGGTTGCTCTTAATATGGCTTTCTTCTTAGGATCTCTCTTGGAATCATTTTGTTAGGATGAGATTTGCCCCAGGGTAAATATTCACCCAAGTGCCAGTGGAACTGCTTTAATGGGCACTCTGCACCAGTTTGTGTCACTTCATGTCAACATAACAGCATGCAAAGAATGACTGCCTTCTCTTCCACTGTTCAGCATGTATGCATTTCTTCTTGGCAGCTGCACCCTGCTCACTTCTCCTACCAAATAATATTGTTTTCTTCCCATTTAACTTGCTGTCGAAATCTACTGAAAAAGAGTGGTTCTGAAGCTTCAAATAGCTAGGACACCAAATGAGTCTCTCTCTCCTTCCCTCCCTCCCTCTTTCTCTCTCCTTATCTTAAATCTGCTAGCATTTATATTCTGGTTCCTTAAGAAAAAGCAACAAGAAAAAGCCAGAGATTATCAGTGAAAAGAGGATAGAAGGGAACTAATTATAGGAACACTGCTCTGAAGTTTATTCAGAATTATTAAATATTTGGTGGCTGCACTATTAGGTTGTTCTGCCAGAAGGATTAGCAGCATATGACTGATGGCAATATGAGCCTCAAAAATGCTTTTATAAATATATGTATATAAGTCAGTTTTTTAATAATAATAATAATAATAATAATAATAATAATAATAATAGTTTCCAGATCTGGAGTTCTGCAAAGAGGAGTCCTAAAACACAAGGCTTCTACCTATGGACTAGGGATGCTTACCAAATTTCAGTGCCAACTGCACTGTTGCACAATACCAGGACTAAGGTGTGGGTTGGGTCTTTGTTACTATTTGAAGGAACTGTATCTCAGCAGTAAGGCATTTGCTTTGCATGCAGAGCATCCCAGGATCAGTCTGTGGCATCATCAGTTAGAGCTTCCTGAAGTCCTGGGGAGCTTCTGCCAGTCAGTGTAGACAATACCACCCTAGATAGACAAGTGGTCTGACTTGGTAGAAGGTAGCTTCTTGTGTTCCTGTTGGCCAGTGCTTTTTTTCAGCCAGAGTGCAGTTCCAGCACCTCTCAGATGGGTGTTGTATGGGAAATGCATCCAGAAGACAAAAATGTATTGAGGAGTTAGTGATCTAACACGGAACCCTTCCTGCCTCTGCTCCTTCCCTCTTGTTAAGGTTTTCGATGGTGTGAGAGCAGTCTTTAATGCCCTGAGAACATTGGGAGGTGGTGGAAACCCCCCCCCCCCGCCAGCTGCCTGAATCAGTTGTGGAGGATAATGCTGGTACCTTCTTTGATGTTGGACATTGTTTTGAGAAAGTGATGCATTGGGAGGGGGTGATCTGCACATAGTCAGCCTTGGAAGCCACACAGGCTATCTAAAAAACCGGATGGTTTGGGCAGAGTTTCTTTGAAGCTTGTGCACAGACTGATCTGAGGCTACCTGGGGGTGCTGCTTCACCACTTCTTGAGGGCTTCTAAGTGGCTTGGTTGGCATGTATACATTGCTTGCTGTTTTAGAATAATCTCTTTAATCTTCTCACTCATTTGTGTATTTTGTGTTGCCTCTGAATCTCGTTTTCAAAGAACCATCTTGCCTTTGGCAAGACTGGTGCCATTGCAGGTCAGCACTCCCCTGCCTGCTTCTTGCCTTTACATACTTCTGAGAAGCCACAAAAGAACATTCCAAGACAAAAGAAAAGCTGGCCAGTATGTGCGTGTCTACACATTTTTAAAAAATATATCTTTGACTAGACCTAGCTCCTAGCTGCTCCTAGTTGCGATTGGTCAAGCTGCAGGAACATCATAGGAACAGAGAAGGCTGCTTTTTAGTATGTCGGACTTGTTTGTCCATTTAGCCCAGTTGTCAGGGAGGATTCTGAGGAGCAATGGACAGAAGAGGAAGACAGGGAGATGACAAGGGAGGCAGAACAGGGGGCGGAGAGCAGTCAGGGAGAACAGGGGCTCAGGGATGCTAGAGAGCCCAGCAACCACCTAGAGGCTCCGGAAGGAAGCTTAGACTCAGGAAGGGCTTTCAAATCAGCACAGGCAAGGAGGGAGATGAAACTTAAGGATCAAAGATGTCTCGTGCAATTCCCACGCCTACTTTGTTGGCGTGGGAATCGTAGGAAGCCACTCCCCGAATCTGACTCAATGGGTTTGGACGCGTAATTCTGAACTGTAGCTGTTCTTGTATATATGTAATAAAGAGTGCAAATATCACGCTGATTGTGCTGGAGTGGTACTGCGAAGGGGAAACACCAGCTTTACACCAATGTTGTCTACTCTTGACAGGCAGCTGTTCTCTGTGGTCTCCATCAGAGAATCCTTCCCATTGCTGGCTACATGTTAAATCTGAACACACTCATTCAAATGTGAGCCAAAGTTATTTCCACTGTTTCTGACTGCTGTATTCCAGCTATATCCAGGAAATTCCAGACATATGCCAGCCCTGACGGTCCTTCTTTTAACACTCCAGAAGGTATTTATATGAATGAGGGTGAATGTGTCACCTATCCAGTATGCCCGTTGAATTTTAATCTAATCAGAACATGCAGAGAGTAAAACATCTTAATGGTAGCAATGTGTACCCATGTATTTATTTGTAACACTGAATTCAGATGTAATTAATGTCACCATCAATGTAGACTGACAATTCTCAGAAATTAAGAGTGTGAAAGGGGACTGCAGTAGATAGGTTGATTGTTTAGACAATCGTTTCAATTTGATTAGCCTGGTTTGTATAGAGTGTGAAAGGAAAGAAAAGGAGGGAGAGAAAATAATATCACAGCCATGTAATTTTTAGGATGCAGCTGAAGTAGGGCTGAGGGAGACTCCCTGTCTGAAAGCCTAAAGAGCCATTACCAGTCGGTATAGGCCAATGTTTCTCAAACTTGGGTATCCGGCTGTTGTACTACAACTCCCATCATCGCTTGCTAGCAGGACCAGTGGTCAGGGATGATGGGAGTTGTAGTCCAACAGCAGCTGGAAACCGAAGTTTGAGAAACACTGGTTTTGATAGACCAATGGTTTGACTCAATATAAGGCAGCTTCCTATGTTTCTGAACATTGAAAAAATGCAGGATTCTACAAACCCAGTGTCATATTTATCCTTGTGCTCCGGCATATCTGTGTGCAGTGAGTGAGCATCATTTCCTTTTGGGCCTTACATCAGTGGTATGGAAATACTGCAAACTTTCAATGTGGCATGTGGCTGCATGGAACAATGTGTGGATAAGTGTTTTATGTAGTGCTAGTGGCATTAAAAAGAATCTGGTGTACTGTGCTCCTTCCCTTTTCAAAATGAAACCATCTTCTATCCACCTGATTTCTCCCTAATAATTCATTTTATCTATATTCATGTTGTTAACAATTATTATTTGTGAAGCTCTCAGTGTGCAGCTGGCTGTTTGGGGTATTTGATGTATCATTCATCCAACAAAACAAAAGAGAGGGGGGTGGGAGAGAGAAATCACAGGCATTTTAGCAATGGGAAAGCATGAAATAAATTTCAAAATTACCGTATTTTTCGCTCTATAACACGCACCTGACCATAACACGCACGTAGTTTTTAGAGGAGGGAAATCCGTAGGCAGGCCACCCGTAGGCATTCCCTCCATAACACGCACAGACATTTCACCTTACTTTCTAGGAGGAAAAAAGTGAGTGTTATGGTGCAAAAAATACGGTAAATCTATGCCATAGGGTACTGGTCATAAATAGCTGGAGGCAGGGAGCGCTAAGCGGCAAGGATAAAAACAAAGAGAGAGGACTGGAGATGGGACTGAGGAGAGATTAGAGAGAGAAATGGAGATGAAGCAGCTTCAGAACCTGTTTCATCCTCCCAGTGTGTACTGTTCATGAGAAACAAAACCAAAAGCATGAGCTCAATACGGGAAGAAAGGGAGTTCTCAAGTCTGTTTCTAGAGATGATCCCATATCTACTGGAGGAGCCACAAAATATGTACTTTTCTATGAATTTGACTAAAAAAACCTCATCTAAGTCAATAATCATAGCTAATAACTATCACCACCAATCAACACCAATCAGTTCTATGTCAGTCTTGTATTATGGATGTGTTAATTGCCATTCAGTGGTCGAGTTGGGATCTTTGTTGCCTCCTTTTCGCCAGAAGCCAGAATGCATTGACTGGTGTCCTTCCCCAAACTGTGGAGAGGCTAAACTAAAATACAGTGGTACCTCGGGTTAAGTACTTAATTTGTTCTGGAGGTCCGTTGTTAACCTGAAACTGTTCTTAACCTGAAGCACCACATTAGCTAATGGGGCCTCCTGCTGCTGCTGCGCCACCGACCGGAGCACGATTTCTGTTCTCATCCTGAAGCAAAGTTCTTAACCCGAGGTACTATTTCTGGGTTAAAGGAGTCTGTAACCTGAAGCGAAGGTAACCTGAAGCGTATGTAACCACTGTAGTATCCATTGTATACTCTCTGTCTCTGGGTCAAAGAGGTGGAGACAAATGATGGCCAACAATTCCCCTGGTGGCATTTTAGAGGAATCTAACCAGTTCTCCAGTCTCTGCCTGGGAGTTAATCCATTGCCTACGTATGGATAAACTTGGAACATGCAAATTTTTCCCGACTCAGCTCCGAAGCATCTGGGGAATGGCAATACTGCCCCAATACAAGGGGGTGAGGATATGCTATCCCAGAATCATTTACAGTGGTGCCCCGCAAGACAAATGCCTCGCAAGACGAAAAACCCGCAAGACGAAAGGGTTTTTCGGTTTTTGTGTCGCTTCGCTAGACGAATTTCCCTATGGGCTTGCTTCGCAAGAAGAAAGCCCATAGGGAAATCTCCGGGGACCTCTTTTAAATGCTGGCGGTGGGGAGCAAAGCCTTCCCCCCCCTCCGGCCTTCAGAAGAGGTCCAGGAAGGCCGGCGGGGGCCGAAAGGCTTTGCTCCCCACCACCAGCATTTTAAAAGCGGTCCGGGATAGCAGGGAAGCTCTTCCCGCTATCCCGGATGGCTTTTGAAGGCAGGCGGGGGGGAGCAAAGACTTTCGCTCCCCGCCGGCCTTCAGAAGAGGTCCTGGACCTCTTCTGAAGGCCGGCGGGGGGTGAAAGTCTTTGCTCCCCCCTGCCTGCCTTCCCGGAAGAGCAAAAAAATGTGCTGCGATTCTCCGCTCTCCCCGACGGCTTTTGAAGGCAGGCGGGGGGGAGCAAAGACTTTCGCCCCCCGCCGGCCTTCAGAAGAGGTCCAGGACCTCTTCTGAAGGCTGGCGGGGGGCAAAAGTCTTTGTCCCCCCTGCCTGCCTTCCCGGGGGCTTTTAAATCGCCCCGGGACAGCGGAGAATGTCCCGGGGGTTTTTAAAATGCTGGCGGGCGGTAGCGAAGGCTTCGCTGCCGCCCGCCAGCATTTTAAGATCGCCCCGGACAGGTCCACTCTCCCAGGGTTTTTTAAAATGCTGGTGGGCGGCAGCGAAGGCTTCGCTGCCGCCCGCCAGCATTTTTAAAAACCTCGGGACAGTGGAGAAGTCCTCTGCTGTCCCGGGGTTTTTTTTTAAATGCTGGGGGTGGGAAGAAAAGCCCTTGTCCGCCGCCCCCCAGCCTTCAGAAGAGGTCGGGGGACAGACTGTCCCCGGACCTGGTCTGAAGGCGGTTTCCCTAGGAACGCATTGATTGATTTTCAATGCATTCCTATGGGAAACCGAGCTTCGCAAGACGAAAAACTCGCAAGACGAAATAACTTGCGGAACGAATTAATTTCGTCTTGCGAGGCACCACTGTATTATATAATAGCTTGAGAGTTGAGAACATAAGAAGAGCCTGCTGCATCTGGCTGGTGGTCCATCAAGCCCAGCATCCTATTCTCACAGTAACCAACCAGATGCCTATCAGAAGCCTGCAAGCAGGATTTGAGCACGACTGCAGTCACCCTTCCTGCGGTTTCCAGCAGCTGGTATTTGTAAGCATGCTGCTTCCGAGAGTGGATATGAACAAATCCAGCATGCCAGATTTATGTGTAGTGACTTTTCAACATGTGCATGCAGTATCAATCAATGGGGAGAGAGCTGTGATAAAGCTTTCATGTCCAATTATTGTGCGAACCGCTTGTGTGACTTCACTCGGTGGGACGGTCACCACTGATCCCTGCAAGTTTAAATTTTTATCAAGTCTATCAATTTTAGTGTTGCTAAGGGATCTTCCGCGCTGACCGCTGTAACACGTTTCAGCGAAATGTAAAAATGAAATGGCTTTATTGATAGTGTTGTCGCTGCATAAGAATGCTGTCAAGCGTTAAACGCTAAAGTACCCTGGAAGAATGCTGCCTGGTTTTTTGACTGTGTTGGGTTGATAAGAGATTTTCCTGGATATGGATTTGAAAGATGCATGCATATAAAAATGTTTTAGGGCCAGAATTCTGCCGTTTATAGAGTAAATAAAAATCTACAGGCAAAAAGAAAACTCACTGCTAAGGAAGCTGTGCAAGTCGAAGGGTGATTCGGATTATTCACTCTCTGAATAACAAAACCGGTGAAAAATGCATCCCTCTTGTTTAGTAGAAAGAGATAACAATAGATGTGATTATTGCTATTTAGCAATTGAAATATTGCTGGCAAATAAAAGTCATTTTGAAGGTTGTTGTTTTTTTTTGTGGTAATGGGGAATGCCTCAAAATAAAGGTAGCACCAGCTAAAACACAACTGAACTATCTTGCATTTGTAAATGAGTAAAATGGAGATGTTGTTGGGATATCTTAGCATCTGGCCTTACAGCTGCGATCAACTTTTCCCTCAAAGCAAGATTTGGGTGCCTCCCTAGGAGAAACAGCTAGGAAGCCATATTGTGATGTTACTGCAGTCTTTATATGATTGCAATTATAAAAGTTACCAGGCAAGACAGATGTAAAAATGTCCAGGAGTTCTGCCCTGGCATTTAGGGGAGTTTTGCTAAATGAATACCTAACTATATTCCTCCTAGACTAGTAGGTTAAGAGAAGCTTGCAAGAACAATGGTGTCTAAAATGGGATAGCTTTCTCACTTTTCTTAAAAAAGAAACTTTCATTAGCAGAAATAAGATGAGGACCATCAGCTACAGATGGGCAAACTTGTCAAACCTGGTTTCTCTCTCTGTCTCATTTTCCCCATCTTAAGTTCAGTTTTCCACATTTCCAAATCAGTTTGCATTTCTTTTTAAGTCCTCAAGAAAATTCATCAGCAAATTTCCTTAATACACATTTTTGTAAAGCAATTCTCTCTAATAATACATTTTTGTGTGCAATTATCACTAATATATACTCTCTCTTTTTGCACACCTTACTCTGTCATATACTTGGCTCAAGAACTGAATTGCAAAATTGGGAGAGGTTTAATTTTTGAAAGATGGTTGTGTTTTGGTTCACGTATTGTTTCAGAAACTGCAAATTAAGTAGGTTCAACTTTAAATACAAACTAACTCAAATTCTCTGCTCATTTGACAGCAGAGCAAGAGAATGACTGGAACTTGGTGTCATCATTTGTACCTTACCACCAAAGTATACCTGCTAGCATGATTCCTCTTGGTAACTATAATCAACAAGGCAGCTTTTTTCTATAATGTTTCTTAATTCTTGCACTGCGTGGCTCAACCTTTGTTTAGGAAGTAATACACCCACGTTTTGCAACATTCCAGCTGGCTCTTTAAAAACAAAGAAACAAATAAACCCACTTCTCTTGAAGCTGTTAATACACTTTTTTGAGGTGAAAGCAAAATCCAGCTCTTTAAAAACATGCAGTCTCTCCCTGCCTGACCATCCTGAAAACCAGTTTTATAATCACAGCTGAGAAATAAAATTGGAGCAATTTGCATCAGAGGAAAGGAGGGAGGATTATCATAGCTAGGCGAAATTAACTGTTTGGCTGTGCAGGAAGCAAAAGAATAAAAACTAGTAATCTCCTCATTAAAGCATTTTGGCACAATCATGTGTGTATGTGGGGGGAAACATTCCAGACAGCTGAGTCTAATAGCAGTTGTATGGGCTGTTATCACAGCCTCCTGGTGGGTCGAAGCATGTTTATGTGTTTGGAGAGAGTGCTTAAGCATGTTTATGTTTACAGAGAGCTTGTCCTATTAGTTTCCTGTGATACCCTCCACACACAGAGAGACCCACACGCAACTCAAAGTCTTAAGGACGGAAGAAGTCCTAGCATTGCTGCAACATTTTATGTATAGTGAAATCTGAGGCAAATTTTGTGATCCTGGAATCCATCCAAGAAATTCCAAGGGAAGCCCAAAGGCTCTTGATAAAGGGTTGCAAAATATCTCAGTGAGGTTGAGGTTCTGCCAGCTCTGCTAAATGCTGCAAATGTATAGATCAAATCAGGGTGGCCAATGCAGTACCTTCTACCATTGGATATGCTGTCTGGGGCAGAAGAGAGATATCATCCTGGAACATCTGAGGGGCACCACCTAGATCAGGGTTTCCCAAACTTGGGTCTCCAGCAATTTTTGGACTACAATTCTCATGATCCCTGACCACAGGTCCTGCTAGCCTGGGATGATGGGAGTTGTCATCCAAAACCAGCTAGAGACCTATGTTTGGGAAACTCTGACCTAGATTGTCCCTGGTTTAAAGAGTTATTGAAGGTTCCTGCTTGCAGTCAGAAGGACTTGAGAGAAATGCCCAGTACAATCTTCAGATTGGCAAAATTCAGTGCGAGTTACTTCCTCATAGATGCGTTGAGGATTGTAATATAAAAGGGAGTTCCATGAGACTAGCAAACTTCCTCTGGTGTGTGTGACTGTGATGGCCCTCAAAAGAACCTTGCATGAATTAAATAAACGTGTGTGGAAGCTAAGCAACCATAGCATGGGAAGATTATTCAGTGATTTTTTACATGCACATTTTATCACAAAGCTTGAATGGCTCCATTTGTCATAACACAAGGGGGGGTGTCTTTTTCGTTGAGGGGGGAGATAATATTTATCGAGTCATTCTTAATATTTTTTTATGAATGACCTGTGTTGTTCATTTTGATCTTCTGGGGAAATTCTAAACAATATATATGTTTCACCTCTGACACTTGAGGCCATTGCAGAGACCCATTTATTGTATTTGGTATAAATAGCATTTTCTTTAAAGGCCATTTTAGCTTCAATTGCTGTGCGCAGCCATTCAGAGCTGCGGTACCTGGCTAGGTTATTAAACCAATCATCTACCTCAAGTGCCTATTACTGTACGGAAAGCAGCTGGCATAATTCAGATCTAGTAGGGAAAGTATGAAATTCAATTTCAGAGGGCAGAGTTGGCTTCCTACATTAGATCTTCAACGGGAACGAGAATACAGGGTTAGCCTTCTATTAACTGTGCAATAAAGGTAATGATGTAGCTTCCAATCCACAGGCTACCCTGGCCCAGGTGAGATATCATGCCGGAAAACTTTTGTCTTTTATCAGAAGGGCCGGGAGGCTACAGGCCAAGCCAGAGGGAGGGACTGTGAGAAGCCATTGAAGGAGATTATACACTTTGAAGAGTTTTAGTGCTGTGGAGCTATGGTGATATATTCTGCCATGATTCCTCATTGTCACAAGATTTTAATTATGTGCATAGATGAGATATATATATTTTGGAAAGTCGCTGTGCATTTGGACACACTCTGAAGATATTGTAACGAGATTTTGCATTATGGTTCCTGAGACTGAGGAGCAGCTTTTTGGTGGCGCTTGGGCCAACCCTTTCAGAATGGACTGATTTTAGCCAATTGTTTCAAAACTTCAGTGATTATTTTGCTTGTTTTTTGTTTTGTTTTTTAAGAATTCCCAAACAATGCTGGGTACAAGGGTACTTTGGTTGGCAGAGAGGACGCTGCTGAGGCAGGTATGAGATAAATTGCCTCATAGAAGCCTTATGTAAGCGGACTAAGCCTGAAAGGTGGTAGTTTTTGTCTCTCTGAAGTCTTTGGCTTCTGTGAGTCTGGGGAAACAGAAGATGGCAGTAGGAAAGTATCCTCTATCCAGGAAGTCCAGGAATAGGGTACCATTGGTTCCCACCTCAGGGAACTAGCCTGAACTTCATCAGAGTCCTCCGTTGTGCAATACATGATGCTGATACTCTCTAGGTCAGGCGTCCTCAAACTCGGCCCTCCAGATGTTTTTTGGCCTACAACTCCCATGATCCCTAGCTAGCAGGACCAGTGGTCAGGGATGATGGGAATTGTAGTCTTAAAACATCTGGAGGGCCGAGTTTGAGGAAGCCTGCTCTATGTTGAGTAACAAGTTTATTATGATTGAACCCATAATTCATTTCAGATACCTCATTTGCAAATGATTACATGTAGAAAGTCCAAGTTTCAATGGCCATCATTGCCAGGTAGGGCTAGATAAGAGTCCTTGTCTGATGATACCCTGGAGACCTGCTGCCAGTTTGCATGGATAATAATGAGCTAGATGTATCAAGACTTGGTTTAAGGCAGCTTGCTATGCTCCCTTGCTAGCTGTGCAAGCAGAGTGACATTTCTATAAAGCTGAGGTGGGCATCCACCAGAACTGGAATAGAGAGCACTGAACCATCTCAGTCTGTGTGAGCTGGCTACTGAGGATGAGAAGCCCCTGTGCATGGAGTAAGACCACAGGTGCAATTATGGAAAGTGTGCACATAAACAGGTAGATGGGGATACCCACCTGTGAATTCCCTGGTGTCATGTTATCTGCTTTCGCCCACATTGTTTGAAATCAGAATGTTCTGCACAATGCTTCAACCAGCTGTTTTGGGAAGCACTGTGCATTATGCTTCTCAAGGACAGTTGAGGAGTTCTTGAGAAGCCTTGCCCACAACATTTCCCATCTGATTGTCAGTGCTTAAGAAGCCTTAGGTATCTGAATACACCATCCCATCAAGCTTCACCATTGTCCAAGCTTCAGCTTTCCTTGCCCCACATCTATGACATTAGGTGGAAGATAGATGGGTGTGGCTTCAATGAGATGACCTCATGGGATGAATGGGGAGGTGTATTTTAGGATAAATTTGTATTAGACACCTTTTTTTTTCTTTTTAAGCAAACTGATGTGGAAATGTGGAGAACTGAAACTGGGGGAAACAAGAACATGAAATCGACAGATTTACCCAGCTCTACTCCCAAGTAAACTTATACAGTACTACAGCCTTAAAAATGGAAATGCTGAGGCATTTGTGACTGTACTGTTTCCACCCCATTTAATCTAGCTTGCAAGTAGGGCAAAGAGATTTGCAAAGAGGCACACTGGGATGTATTTTGCATACAGATTACTTCTCCATGTGACATGCTGTTCTGTTCTGTTTTGTTTTTGTTTGGGGCCCAAATGGTACAATAACTATTGACAGAATAAAACGCAAGTGCATATGTGAATCTTGTGTGTGTATAAGAGAGAGAGATCACTAGAAGGTAGTAGTCAACTTTGCTCAGCGTAAACTCATTGCAATTGATGCCCCTAACTTAATTTCAATAGGTCTGCTCTGAGTAAATATTAGTTGAATACTACCTTGTGACTTTGAGGTGTTGACTGTCCGACTAAGCTCCCTTCAGACAACCATTTGCCAATGTCTGCTGATACCATCAGGCAAATGTTAGCAGAGAGAAATTGAGGAATTGTGTTTTTCAATGACTCTACTGCTGAGCAATAACGAAACTTATGTGTATCCTCCTGCTAATAAGTAGGAGGATTGGATTGTGCGGGGTGCTGCTTCAGGAGACAGGAAGGAGATCTTTGGTATGAAATGTACCCACTCACCCCAACCCTACTTTCTCCAGTAAGCTGCCCCGTATGTCGAAAGAAACGTTTCCATGGTTTCTCCTTCCTGCCCACGCTCCTCTCCTTCCTGACACCCACCCCAACAGCCCCAGATTGTTCTGGGCCACCCAACCCAACCAGCAGAGATTTGGGGCTTTCTCAACTCAATGACTGATGCCCAGATCCCTCTGAATAGGTCTGATATAGTTTGAGGCTCTGCAGGATCCAGTGCAAAGCTCTACATCAGGGATGTCCAACTGGTTGACCGCGATCGACAGGTCCATCCCCGGGTGATATTGGTCGATCTTGGTTGATCGCAGGCTCGCTTTCCTCCGCGGGGGAAAAAAGAGCATCTGGCCTCACTCCCTTGCTCTTCCCTTCATTTGTGCACGACTGCAAAGACGGAGTTATTGCTGCCATGTTTTCTACTCGGCAAGCAATTTATGGTGCACTCCCCCCAAGAAGCGGCAGAAGTATGGTGTCTCCCTCCCTTAAAAAAGCTCAACAACCTTTTGTCCCCCCCCCCCCAAAAAAATGGGTAGTTCACTTCCATTTTTTATTTTTTTAAATCAGGGAGTAGATTGCAGTCTCTTGGGAGTTGGACGTCCCTGCTCTCCATTATACCAGGTCAGACCATGGATCCATGTAGTCCAGCATTGTCTATTCTGATTCGCAGCATGATTCACAGCGTCTCCAACAGTGGTCTTCCACATCACTTGCCACCTGATCCTTTTCAACTGTAGATGCAAGGGACTGAACCCAAGTTCTTCTGCATGTGTGCTGCCCTTGGTTCCTCCCTTGGTCAGAGAGACCAGAGCAGAGAACCTTGCAAAGAGCTGGCAGCTGGAGCAATGGTGAGAATAGAGAATTCATATCCATAGGGAGATGAGATCTGGGTATTCTTTCTTTTCAGATACCTTGGCTGCTCTGAACAAGTGCTCTCCTCACACTGTTTTCACCAGGTTTCCTTTAATTCATTTAATATGTAGAATGAATATGTTGCTTTGCCTGAAGCAATACTAGACAACTTGTTCAGTGTTGGAGGATTGGAGAGCCATAACCATTATGCATCTTTCAGCTGCATGGAATTCTTGTAGCAGATATAATTTCTGTGCAAGCAGGTGCCCTTCTATGTTTTGTAAGGGTTGTAATTACTCTACAGAATTTATATTTGTAAATCATTATCTTCAAATGTCAAAATCTGAAATTATTCTTGATTCATAGCTTACTCCTCCATGGTATATGGATTAAGATACACGGTGAATTCTTAGTGATGCAAGAGCTCATCTAGAATAGTAGCTAAAAATAGTAGCAGTTCAGATCTCAAAACAGCTATGAATCCTTTTGGCAGGGTGCTATTTCTTGGCCTCAGTCACACTGTCTGTAACACAGGGCTAATAATCCTCACCTACTTTACAAAGTCAGCAAGATAATGTATTTGAGGCTCTTCTGAACACTCTAGATTTTGAAAATGCTGCCCTGCTTCACAAATGCTGCTGCTGATTAGTATTATCTTATTTTAAAAAATGTTCTCGTTACAGGCTTCTTACAAGAAAATAGCAAGACTGGCGCTCCCATATAATTTTGCTTCACTTAGGAAGCCTTATTAACTGTGTTGTTCACGTCTGTTAAAATATCCTATGAAGGTTTTAAACAGGAAGGGTGAGCTGAAATTCTCAGGGAAGAATATTCTGAGAAATTCTCAGAGAATTTACTATTTTCAGATGTGTCCCCCTCCCCACCCCCAAAAAAGAATACTCTATAGAATTTCTCTCCCAGCAGTTCTTGCAGGGGAATATTAAGGACAACTGTGGATTCAACCCAGTACAATTTTAATATTGTTGAAGGAAGCAATGGACTTCACCCCTGCTCCTTCCAGCCCTCCTTTCTTAGCCCATTGCTCCCTTTATCCAACTATATGAACTAATAGCAGCAGAGTTTTATGCAACATCAGGTGAGTTGAAATATCTGAGAATAGTTTCCTGAGAGTTTTCTCCCTGTGTGTGCTCCCATCCATACTACTGCATTAGGAAATCCCTCCTCCCATCAGGGAATGTTGGGGTTGCTTCCACAACCACTGCTGCCATTTTTTCCATGAAACAAACACCATGGAGAATTTTATGAGGCCATTTTAGCTTAACCCAGGCCCCGCTGAGAATGCTGCAAAAAGAACTCACACATGGAAAAGTTCTGTAATGAAAGTTTCATTAACTTGTTTTTTTTAATCTGCCCAGTGCTGTTGTTTGTCTTAGTGATTAATTCAGAAAATCTTCCTTACTAGTCAGCAGTTGATAACACTTCATTTTGTGTCTTATTAGAGATGTGTTGACATTTCTGCTTGCTGGAAGAGCTTCCCTCCCCCTCCCCCCTCTTCTTTCTGCCACAGTCTCGGCATTATAAAATGCTGCATTAACCTTTCTATTGGGCGAAGGTGTGACACAGAAGATATATTTTACAAGAGAATGTATTATTCATTAAGTAAATAGTGGATCTGCTATGAAAGAATTGCCTGAGTGCTAAAACTTAATCAAGGAAATTACAATCAGTGAGGGATTAATATATTACTAGGCACAATTACATTACCATTAAACACACTTGGTCCTTTTCTTTAGCAGCAAAATGGAATCTTCCTCCAAACAGTTGTCTGAGTTGATCCAGGAGTGTCTATTCTCATTTTCGTTTTGAAAAGGTGTAAGGGTTTGCCTCATTTATCCAAAGGCCAGTGGGGGCAGGCAGAAGGAGTGGAAGGGTATATACACAGTCATGTACGTAACCAGGGCAAGCTGAAACAAAATGTTACAGCATGGAGTTCTCCTGCTCCCACCCAGTTATTCTATCTCCTGCCCCAACAACCAGTCTATGTCCAATTGTCACTGAGCATGCTCTGAGCTTATCTGTTTCAGAGGTATCCCCAGAAGAGTTTATTTTGTACTTTTGCAAGTCTTGGGGACCCCCCAAACCTGCTGGTGCTTTTCTCGTGTATGTGTGTGTGTGGTTCCATTTTGGCTATATATCTAACAGCACTCATCTCTGAACATTAGAACTAGAACCAATGATGTTTTCTCTTCCTTAGTTCCTGAGTGGAAAACGGCTGAAATATATTAAAAGTGTGCCAGGCAAGCATAATGATAAACTTGGCTAGCACCGCAACTCTTTCAGCCCGTAAAGGTAAAGGGACCCCTGACCATTAGGTCCAGTCGTGGCCGACTCTGAGGTTGCGGCACTTATCTCATTTTATTGGCTGAGGGAGCTGGCGTACAGCTTCCGGGTCATGTGGCCAGCATGACTAAGCCGCTTCTTGCAAACCAGAGCAGTGCACGAAAACGCCGTTTACCTTCCTGCTGGAGCGGCACCTTTTTATCTACTTGAACTTTGATGTGCTTTCGAACTGCTAGGTTGGCAGGAGCTGGGACCGAGCAACGGGAGCTCACCCTGTCGCAGGGATTTGAATTGCCGACCTTCTGATCGGCAAGTCCTAGGCTCTGTGGTTTAACCCACAGCGCCACCCGCATCCCCTTTCAGCCTGTACCTCACTGCTATTTGCATCCCTTTCTCCCACTTCCTAAATACTCTAAACTTAGAGTCATGCAACTGTAGAGTTGGAAGGGACCACGAGTATCATGTGGTCCAACCCCCTGCCTTATATTTGGTTTCCCCCTCTGCCTAAGTCCTTCTCTCCATGTCCCCTTTGTTAGATGAGAGGTCAAAAGAGATGCATAAGCATTTGCAATCCAGACTTACATGTATGTTACTCATACGTAACCCCCACAGAGTTCCATGGGATGTTCTCCTATGTGTAAGAGCATAAGAAAATCACCACCGGATCAGACCAATGGCCCTTCTGGAACAGTGCTTTGTTCACACAGTGGCCAACCTGATGCCCATGGGAAGTCCACAAGCAGAAACCAAGCACAGGGAGAGTGCAGAGGATGAGTGCTGATTGTTGCTGTTTAGTTGTTTAGTCGTGTCAGACTCTTCATGACCCCATGGACCAGAGTATGCCAGGCACTCCTGCCTTCCACTGCCTCCCGCAGTTTGGTCAAACTCATGCTGGTAGCTTTGAGTGTTGATTAAACATGCCCAAATGCATAAAGCGTACAAATTAAATAGCCCCACACTTATTGACACCAAATTACATGTTTCTGTTGTTTTTTGAAATTACATTAAAATCACATATTGTGCCTTCCTCAGTCAAGTGCATCCTCCCTAACCCCAGCTGCATTATTTTTACACCTGAGGCAGAAGATCCCACAAGACCCTCTCTCCCTAGGAGCAAACTTACAATCATATCACACACACACACACACACACACACACACACACACACACATAATTTGCTATTTTTCTTTATGGCATCTTAACATGACCATCTCACGCTACCCAACGGTAGGATTGGCCCCATTGGTCTTCCATGCACACCTAGCATTTAGTTATTAATAAGTAATGTGAATATTTCACCTTTGAAATGGAAAATAAGGGGAATTTTTTTTCTTACTATCTAGCCCATCAATGAAAGTACATAAATGCCCACAATCACAACCCCAGGAGAGATTTATTAAAATGTCAAAGAAATCGCCTTTCCATTTTTCACATTATCAGGCTACAGAAGTTTCAGATGGATTGCCCTTATGTATACAATTGTCTTGTTTAAAATGGGCTATTGCAGAAGAGTAATAGAAATTATGGATCAGATATGTTGAAAGATTAAAAAGAAATTCCAATTCCCAAGTTACTGTTGCTTAAAAATAGCTTGGGTGTAGCTACAGCTTCCTCAGTTAATAATATTTACTTTTAAACACAGTTTATCTGTCTCCCCATCAGGCTGGCATTTATTGTACAGGGAACTGGGTTTTGATCCACTTTGCTCATTAATCATCAGATCTGCATTTGCTTGGTTAATAATACATATTTTTAAATCCCCAAATACATATTCATGATGTGGCTGAATAATTCATGCTTTTCAGCTGCATATGTATAATATTCTGTCCCCTCCCCCTGCCATCTAGATTCTGGGGTTCTTTTCTAGGGGAGCATCCTGCCAAATTGGTTCAGTGGAAATTTGCAGTGATTCATTTTCAGAAAGAGTCTTTTCTGTTTGGAAGTAGCCATAATGATACTCTGCCAGTCCTCTGGAATTTTTTGTTTGTTGACAATCAGAGAGACACAACAAAAACAGTAATCATCATCATCATCATCATTCTGTTATGTCAAATATGGTAGAAATGAATGACTTAATACAGTGGGAATGTTAGTTTATACTTATTTAAAAAAATGCAACACAGCCCATCTCCTTCTGTATGCAACCCCCCCCCCCGCCCCAATAATATAAAATAAATACTTAAGAATACTTATTCAGAATGCCAGTCTGAATTTCCATCCAAGAAATTTTTGTTCTTGTTGAGGCTGAGAAGTCGTGACTTCTGGGCCAGGAATGGGGAAGAAATTTGATTTGGTTCACATTTAAAAGCAAACTTACCTATTTCACACTTTCCAAGGAATCAAAATGCAGCCATTCTTTGAAATTTGAGCTTCTCTGACCTTTTCAATGCAGTCCTTCAGCCAAGTATTTAGTACAAAAATGCATCTAGTAGGGTAACATGTGGATATCTGAGTGAAAATAGCATATAGGTATTCATATATTTGTGAAAATAGCCTGCCAACATGCACTACATCAGGGAAAATAGTTTTGTTTGTATTAGGCAAAATTGCATACAGATGCGTCTATTGGGGGGAAATGTTAAAATGTTCATGAATTTTCATGAGGACTTTTTTTTACAGCTAACTAACATGGAAATGTGGACAAGTGAACTTAAGAATGGGGAAATGAGAAAAAGAGACACTGAAATTAATAGATCCATCCAGCCTACTTCCATGTAACCATACTGCAGCCTTAAAAATGGAAATCCTGAGGCATTTGTTACTGTATTTCTCCCATTCCACTTAATCTTGTTTGCAAGTAGGGTAAAGAGATTCACAAAGAGAGAAACGGGTAAGGATTGGTATGAACATGTTGTGAGGCATTTAAAATGGAGAACTGCAAAACCACCAAGTTTCACTGATAACAAAGTATCCATCACAGCTGTGGACTATTAATTTTTGACCACTCCTGACCGTACCATTGGCTCATATTGGCCTTCCCAAATCTGTGGCTCCGCAGATGTTTCTGGACTCCAACCTCTGGTAGTGTCAACCAGCACAGCCAACAGTCAGGTGTGATGGGAGTTGTGAACTGTTGGCTGTGCTAGTTGGGACTACCAGAGGTTGGAGTCCAGAAATATCTGCAGAGTCCAGGAACATCTAAAGACCCAAGGTTGGGAAAGGCTGGCTTCAACTATAGTTTTGCCCTGTAACCTCAAACTGTTCCGCCAATACAAACCTTGTTTCCTTCAGAGGAAATTGAATTTGATCAGAGGTCCATAACTTGAATATGCCGAGCTATGCAATTTGCTGCAACATTGTCATGGGCACATTATATTAAGGAACCAGTAGGCCTAAGACTCTATAATAGTCAGGCCCGTCACTTTAATTTAAATCAAGATGTACGAATTACCCAGGGAGAGGTAATGTACATCACATGGCCTGCTAGATTATGCATGCTACTCTGTTTCTTTCAGCATTGTTCCACTGATACCTACTCGGCAAATGGCTTTTATATTCAAAATTATAAAAGGGAGATGTTCCTATTATTAGTAGCAATTCAAACGTAAGGGTAGAGGGGAGCTGGGACTTTTCTGGCAGAGTCCTTTGTGAGGGCTTGTGAAATTCTTTTCCAAATGTGTAAGAGATTTTTAATCAAGATTGCTTTTCCAAAGGTGTTTCAGAATAGGTTCTTCATGGGTTGTTAGGCAGAATGGGAAGGCATCTGATGGCTTTAAAATGATGTGTGCCTGATTGAGATTCACAGCAGTGATTCTAGCTAAGTTAGGAAGGACTTCTAATGTGAATCTGCACAGAGCATACTTGGTACAATGCAGATCTGTGGTTTCTCCAGGCAAGGGAAGACTTTGGTCTTTCAAATTTCATCAGCACCCTATGTGAGGCCAAAATTTGGATGCCATCCCAGCCCTCCACCAGCCTTCTGTTTTGCTCAATTCACTACATCATAGTTGTGATGCCCTGTGGCACCCCTTAGACTCAGCACCCAGTGTGGCAGAACCAGTCACGCTGCCCTCAATCTGACTCTGCTCCAGAGCAGCAATTAAGAACACTGATTTTGCAGCATTAAAAATATTCCCTGGAAACCCACTTAAGAGAATTCTGAGTGGATTCTGAAGACTCATTATCTGGATCTTGCCATTGTACAATGAAATTAATATTTCACATATGTCGTTAAATTCCCCATGCTTGTTGTGTCGGCATGTTGAGTGTCTAAAATGTGCCATCAAAATAGCAGAAAACCTGGGCTCGTATGCATGCTCATATGCTCATATGGGCACATATGCATGCTCATCATTTGATGGAAGAATCACCAGGTGGCAATGTGAGCCTCTGCAGGTCAAACACCACTACTAGAACTTCACATCACCTCAAGCAAAACGCTTGTCCATGAAGTAAGTTCATGTGGCAGTCAGCCCTCAAATTCTGAGTATTCTGCTCTGAGTGAAACAGCCTGCAGATTATAGGAAAGCAGTTCATTATGTTTTTGAAGATACTGCAAGGAGGCATGCCAATAAAACTTTCTAGGATTAGAATTCCTATTAAATTCATTACTGAATTTTAAGACGTGAATTTTGCACATCATCAAAATCTCAACAATGATTATTAGGGCTATGGATGCCCCCACTTCCCAGATCCAATCCAAGGTCCAAGTCCAGCATTTTGGATCACCCTGATTCAATGATCCAGGGGCAACCTGACCTGGATCTTAGTCCTGAATTGGTTCTTGATGCTTAGGCCGGATTCTGTGCACAGCCGTATTCCACATGGAATGAGTCAGTCATTGGCAGGTTCAGTTCTATCATTTTTCGAAGTGAGGAGCTGCCTTAGGTAGCAGATGGTGGCAACAGCCCCACCATCACGTCTTTCCCCCTTGAATCTTCTAAGCCAACCTAGTGTCCACCATCTAGGCTCTAGCTTGATACTTTGAGGACGTTTCACAGCGAGAGCAAAATTCAAGGAACAAGCTCAAATATTTTCATGGACAGAATGGTTGGAAGAGCAACCTAAAACCTAAAAGAAAAAAAATGCCCTGTGATTTGCCATACATTTCTACACTTCCTTTCAGATTGCCCCAAACCAGGGAAGTAAATAAAATGTTTCCTTAGAGCAACAGTTCCTTACACACTTAATTTGCTTTGCAGTTTTAACTGGCACCTTCTCCAGTCTCAGGATCAATATCTATTATTCTAGCTGCGTCATAGGCTGTGTTTTGACCCTGAAATGGAAGCAAAGCTACTTGAACATAAAAATTGTCTTGATTTGCCCTTAATAAATGTACTCTAATCATAATATATACTTTCTTTTTTAATTTTCCAAATATTTTGAGAACCTTTTGAATTTGTCTACTGTCCCTTTGTTTTGAACAATTGGAGACATCCCGGACTCATTTAAATCTCCATTTTATTTGTGGGTCTCTTCCAGGAGCAGTAGTACAGGAGGCAGAATATATTCAGTAATGTAACATACTCATTATTAAAAAGACAGATGACCAGAAAATTAAATCTTCTAGTCCCACAGAAGGTTCTCAAATGTTAAATGAAAACATCTGCAACAGATCTGTTTCATTCCCTTTTAAGTAACAATGTCCAGATGCTGATCAGTTCTAATCATGTGCATGCAGGTGAAAAACCCTGGCATGCAAAATGTACCTGTGGGGGAGAATTCAGCCCATGACAGAATTAATTGATATGGAGGAAATTACCCTGTACTCTGATGCCAAGTGAAACTGAATTGTAGTATGATGCACCACTGAATGGTATGGTGTAGAACAGTGTTGCTGTATGTTTAATGATCACTTCCTGGTTGTTGGGTCAACAGCAGCGATAGGGAACCAGGGATAGGGAACTGGGGACTTTACACATCCCATCATTACTGACTAACTGGAGGATTTGCCAAGGTAGCCAATGGCTATCAGGTCAAGAAAGCGTATACATTCTTGGTTTAGTGTGTCAGACTGTGGGTGGGGAGATCTAGGGTCAATCTCTGATACAATCATGAATGTCAGGGACTGGCTGGATGAGGAAGAGTGGGAAGAGCTACTTACCCAAGACTGCCCCCCAAGAGGGTACAGAAGATGACGACTTAGATCCCAGATCCTGGTGGTGGGATACCGGCCACACCTCGGAGGAGGGGACAAGCTGGGAAGTCCTAGAAGCAGGAAGTATGAAGGATCACAGAAAGGCAGCAGCAGGTACGTGACCTACCACGGAGCAGGGTGGTAAGGTTTCCAGTTTGGATGCAGGCTCTGACAGAGAAGACAGACAGTAGCCAGACTCTGCATCTTTCCCACACCACCAACAGGACAGCCTCTCTGCTGAAGGCTTTCTGGCCCCATTGACCCTCAGAATGTGAAGGACGTTACATGTTGCTGAGCAGTGGCCCACGCAGGCACACAGAGAGGCTCCTGCTGCTCACCATAGAAGAGGATTACAGGGGAGGAGCCCTGACTCAGAGGGCTATAGAGCGAAGAAGGGGGGCTGCATGCCAGTTCAACCAACTTCTTCATGGCAGGGGGTTGCCTTTATGAGCCTCTTTGTATTTTTCCTTCCTGTAATAAAAGAAACTAACTGCACCTTAGACCCGTGTCTCCGTCTCTGACCTGTGAATGACCTGGTCGTCCTATCAGCCCCTTGACAATGAAACTTATTGGGTGCTCCAGTCTCTTTTGCCTCCCAATCTAACCTTCCTCAAAGGGTTGATGTTCTGAATGAAGGCTCATCAACACAAATGGCTCATCAACACAAACACACCTCAAGCTCTTTGGAGGAAGAGTGATATATGAATGAATGAATGAATGAATGAAACAAACAAACAAACAAACAAACAAACTATGAATAGCTGCCCTGGATCCTTCCAATGGCCCTTGCAGAGGTGTACCTGCCCTGGACCTCAGAAGGCTAATCCAGCAGGTGGACTAGCTGCTTTTTTTCTTTTCTTTTCTTTTTGAGTTTATAACTTTATTCTCACAAGACCCCAGGCCTCAGACAAGCTTTGCATGAGCCTGTCTGTCACTATTATACTGTCCCTCCCCAGTTAAATACAGGAGTCTGATAGGAAATCTAGCTCTTTTCACAATACAGCTTTAGATGTAAAATTATCACCATCCTTCTATGCCAGGGTGGGGAACCATATAACTGTGCAGTATAAGACCTGACTGGTGCATGGGTTTTTGAAGGCTGGACTCACAATTCTCTGGGGCCCTTTATTTTCAAGCCTGGCTTCCAGTATCGTTCACCATGGGTCATTAAGTCATCTGAAGCTCACCATTGGTCTCTCCCCCCCCCATCAAACTTCCAACCTGCATAGTTACTGTTGACTGCTTCAGTTCACTGGTTTCCATCACTACACTACAGAATCAGAATAACTCAGAATCCTGGATAAATGAAACTGAAGATATTTCAGTTTTTACTGGGTATTGTGCCAGCATCTGTGTTGTTCTCGGATAAGAAGTAACACAGTCTAAATAAAATTTGATTTTAAAAATCGCCTTTTGCCTTGAAAACAAGCCCTGCAGCAGCATTTGCATACCCTCAAGGTAAACTCCTGCAACCTATTTCACAGCCATGAATTTTCTTTGAAGTTATGACAGCTACTCATGCATGCAGGTACTTATAATTAAAAACAAACCTAGTGGGTTTCATTTCATGTCCCTCACTCTTTAATGTGGGTGGGGTGGGGGAGAGAGAGCCTGACTTCTCTTTACAGTGGTTCTGATGCCATCATGTGATTCCTATCAGAAATTCTCATCAGCTAAATAAATAGACTGAAAGAAATATACTGAAAGAAAGTACTGGGATAAAAGTCTGGTTTCTTCAGTTCTTAAAATAAAGGAAACAAAGAAACTGAATGCACAATATCTGGAAATATTATGTTTTCCTTATATAAGGGCTCCATTTGTATCAGTTTCTGATAGAAATCACAAAATTGCATCAGAGCTGCTATCAAGAGAACTCAGGGGTTTTCCCCATTAAAGTGTGAAGGGATATGAGGCGAAACCCAGTAACCTTTGCTGTGATAGCACCCACACCCTGGAATAGTGTTACCCCAGGAATAATCAACATTAGTGCAATTTCAGCACATGCTGGAAAAAATTGCTCACTTTGGCTTTTACTGATTATTGATCACTGCCACTGTAGAACTTTAAAGATTTTTTGACTGCATGTTTGATATTTATTGTAGTTGATGATTACAGTTGGGTTGTGGGGTTTGTTTGTTTGTATAATATTGTATTATTTGTTGTGCACTGTCTGGAGATGCCTGCATAGCAGGGGGCATTATATTATTAAATAAAGAAACCTACCTAATCACTTTCTCTTGGAACACAGATCTGTTGCTGACTGTGTCTTCCTTCCTTCCTTCCTTCCTTCCTTCCTTCCTCTCCCCCCCCCCATCCTGTATGAATCTCAAATGCAGGTTGTATTTAACCAAGCTAGTTTGGCAGAGGTATTTCGGTCTGTTTCAGTTCTCTACAACTTGTGATTTTCTATGCCAAGAAGAGTCCAACTAACCATATGCTGATGTCAGGGGTGCCAGCATCTGGGGGCTAAGCACTTTTGCCCCCCCATATTTTTAGGATGAGGGTCACCTCTTCCATGTCAAAAAAGCATGGTGGTGAAGCATGAAACCGAGTGTGGTGCAGTTCCATTGGCCAGCTCCTCCTCATCCTGCTGCAGAGGGGAAGAAAGGTTGAATCAGTTCCCCACCGGTGATGATGTGAGGAGGTGGCAGAAGAGGAGCTGCTGGCCATTGAAGCTGAATGGCCACTGTGTTCTGCTCCAGCCCAGCTTCTCCCAACGTCCTGACGCCACATGCACAATGTCGGAGCGTGCAACATCACATGTGTGATGTTGGCCCCCGAATCACCCTCTTAAGTTGGCGCCTCTGATTGAGGTCCGTCATAGGCTCGATAAATGTCTTGTGTGGTAATGCAAAGATGAAGTCTCCACTGGTGGGCTGTGTTTGCCTTGGTGGCTAAAAGATTGTGCAGGTCTGGTCTGTTGCAGGTCGGGTCTGTTCCAGTAGTTGTGCATACAATCAATGGCAGTGTGGACTCGTTGTAACTCATTCATAAGAGCCTTCCTGAGTAATTGTCCATTTGGGGATATTTTATTTGCCATATCTTATCCTGTGAATCCAAAGCCAGCACTAAACTGTCTCAGTGTCCATGTTTTCTTGAAAATGCACATAATCTGTATGTATGAAGGCTATTATTTGCTTATTTTGCAATCTACTTAAAGAGGCGCATACCTGGAAAAACAGCAACTATGTGCAATCAATTGATTGCTAAAGAATTATTATCCCACTAGGATGCTTTTCTTTATGTACAAGGTGGAATGTGGTATTTGAATATTAGGCTTGCTGTGCAGCTAGCGGCAATCCCAGTTGAAGAATGTCAATCCACTTGAGAAAATTTCAACATTGTTATCATTATTATTTTACTTAACCCTTCACACCAAAGCAAGCAAACATATTGGGAGTCATGAACCTTCTTTTGCACATTTTCTCTTGAGCCAAATCTCATTTGCCTTTGTGAGATGGAGAATAAAATAAATTTGACCCAACAGTTATTTATTTATGTATTTTCTTCCCAGCTGAAAGATTAGGGCAGGGAGAAATTTAAAAGTTGAGGCCAGTCTGGTTTTCCTAGCTAGTTTATAATAACTTCAAAACTTTTTTTAAAAAAACAACAAACCAAAACACTGTACTTTTAAAAAAAAATTCTGCTGTGTTGCGTGTTCCCCCCCCCCCCCGCCGCTCCACAACACACATTGATTGGTAATTTGCATGTCAGAGGCTAATGAACTTGGGCTGACTCTTGGAATACCAGCCAGCAGATTATGAGAGGAAGAAGCTGTGCTGTGGAGACATGTTCAGAACACTTTAACATCACTCATGGCAGGAAAGGGAAGATTTTGACACATTAGGCATCTGCTCTGAAAGCCAACCCTCTCTAAGGATAACTTAGTAACAGAAGATGCAAAAACAGTCGGGGAAAAGAGGCCAGAGAGATCCAGGGACAGGCAACATACCCAGCGCTACAGGTTGCAATGTAAATGTTTCATGAGCTTGAAGATGACAACAAATCTGCATCTTCTATTTCAATACAATTAGCGTAATGCTCATCGTAGGAGCCAACTCCTAGGTATTACGGTCTATTTGGCCCCTCCAATAAAGTATTTGAAGGAGCTTATAAAATTATTCCAGGGCCGTTTTGGGGTTGTTGTTTTTTGACAGCTCACTGTTTACAACTCCCCACCCAAAGAAGTCTGCATATACTTGCAACTCAGAGTAAAATTTCACGTATCTGATGAAGTAGATTGTAGTCTGCAGATGCTCATACATTGATTCATGTATCTTGCATCTTTGAGGTGCCACAAGTCTCCTTGTTGTTTTTGCATATATCACGAACCTGTTCAGTTTATTAAAATTGCAGTGTTAAAGAAGGGAGTGGAGTTTTATTTGAAACCATCCCTTACCCTGAATGTCTCTCTTCATTTACAAAGCAAATAAATACTTGTGTTTGGGGTGACGCATTCCTTCCCACAATTTGACTGATTTCTGCTGGGATATTTGCATATCTTATCACTACTAGATAAGCATGTTTAAAGAGGGAAAGGACCGAGCATTTTACAAGGAAACATATGAAATGAAAATTCATTCCATTCTAAAAGCATTGTTCTGATAAGAGCACCACGGCAAAATGATTTCATCCTGAAAGGCTTCTGAAATAAGTACTGCAGCAGGTTTTGGGTTTGGTTTTAAATTGAGTCTCACCTGCTTCTCATTCATCCAGTGTCCTGTGTTCCTTTTACAGAAAACATGTTTTCATTAAGCCAGGACATTGTCAATGACAGCTAATCAGGAGCCTGAGGACTGAGCCCTTCGGGGCTCCCAATATTTCTGGGGTGGGAGCCAGCCTGCCCAACGTTTGAAAGCATGGAGGTGAAGTGCGGAGCTGAGCATGGCATGGCTCCAGTGGCCAGCTCCTTCTCATCCTCCTCCTGTCACAGATGGGAAGGAGGGTTGAAACTGCCTCCCGCCAGTGGCAATGCCAGGCCAAGGTGAAGGAGGAGCTGCCAGCCATTGATACCATGTGGCTGCCATGTTTGACTCTGCCCCTGGCTCCTCCCAATGTCCTGATGTGCGTGACATCGGGATGTGTGACATCACAGGCACGGCGTTGCCACCCCATCACCCTTGCAAGCTGGCACCTCTGCAGCTAATAGTTTGACACTGTGTTGTTTGCCCCTGTGTTGCAAGTTATAGGACTCTCTACTGAACTTCTGATAATAAGAATAAGAAGTTTCCTTACTTCCTCTTCCTTATTTATCTTCTCACAAGGGGCCATTGCATCCATGTGAAAGAGGTCACCAGCCTCATGTACACATTTAGGGATGTGAAAAACTCTCCCCATACCTTAAAGGTAAATGACCTTTACCTGACTATTAGGACCCTTGACCATTAGGTCCAGTAGTGGCCAACTCTGGGGTTGTGGCGCTCATCTCGCTTTATTGATCGAAGGAGCTGGCCAGCATGACTAAGCCGCTTCTGGCGAACCAGAGCAGCGCACAGAAATGCTGTTTACCTTCCCGCCGGAGAGGTACCTATTTATCTACTTGCACTTTGATGTGTTTTCGAAGTGCTAGGTTGGCAGGAGAAGAAGAAGAAGAAGAAGAAGAAGAAGAAGAAGAAGAAGAAGAAGAAGAAGAAGAAGAAGAAGAAGAAGAAGAGTAGTAGTAGTTTGGATTTGATATCCCGCCTTTCACTCCCTTTAAGGAGTCTCAAAGCGGCTAACATTCTCCTTTCCCTTCCTCCCCCACAACAAATACTCTGTGAGGTGAGTGGGGCTGAGAGACTTCAAAGAAGTGTGACTGGCCAAGGTCACCCAGCAGCTGCATGTGGAGGAGCGGAGACACGAACCCGGTTCCCCAGATTATGAGACTACCGCTCTTAACCACTACACCACACTGGCTCTCAAGCAGGGACCGAGAAACGGGAGATCACCCCGTCGCGGGGATTCGAACCGCTGACCTTCTGATCGGCAAGCCCTAGACTCTGTGGTTTAACCCACAGCGCCACCCGCGTCCCCTCCCCATATCTTACCATGTTGCAAATGGTGATAACTGTAGGAATCCTTCTGGAGAGGAGAGAGAGAAAGAGAGTGAAATCTAAGGGCTGTAATAGATGATTCTGATTCTGGGAAGAGGAAAAGATACTTTGGGTTGGGAAATTAATGCCAACTCTGTTAGGTTTCCAGAAAGCGTGAGCTTATTTTCATCTCTGTGGCCAGGAGCTTTCCAAGCCGTTTACGAAATGAAATAGCTGAAGAGGAAAGTGACCACAAACATGTGGTCAATTGCAAGGGGTGTGGCTAGGGTGGCTAGATGTTAAAAGGAAACCAGGGTCATGTTTCCTTAATAGTCAAGCAACAGAAGAAGACATTTTGGCAATCAGCACTTTTCCACCCCTACATTGGTGGGTGGGAAACACCTGTTTATTGCCAGTGATTCCAAATAATCTTATCTCAAAATCCAGTCATTTATCTTATGAGAGCTCATGGTATTTATTCATCATTGTCATCATCATCATTGTATGGTTTTGTTTGTTTTGCATCCTGTGCTGCTGTTTGTAAAGATGAAGGGTGAGCTGTACAAATATTTATTTAAAAATTTTAAACGAATAAAGCAAGGCATCTTCCTATATGGACATATTTTACTCACAAATCCGCTGGCATTATTACTACATATTGACATATGAAATATAAAAGATTCAGCCTGTCGTGTTAACTTGGGCTTTGAAGGAACAGTAGTATATACATTTGACTAGTGATATTATTAATAGCAGCAATCTCATTAATCAAAGCTCTGTGGATGGTTTATTGCATCTACTTCTTTATTTGGCCCAACTGTCAAAATCAAAGTTTTGAAAATGCCAGTATATTTTTTTAATTAACCCAGGGAACTAGAGATTTTGCTATTTTGAAATGCCTTGTGTACAACAGAATGTTAGTGATCATTAACTCTAATATGAAATCTGCCTATCATTACCATTGTTTCCTCTGAACTCAAGTAGTTGAGTGTCGATAGACTGTAGCCAAAAAGGCTGAGAAACAAGATGGGGTCTGTGTGTGACAGCAGGCTTGGGTGAGTTCCTAGAAATGAAGACGTAAAAACCATTAATAAACGACTGTGTGAACCTCACAACTAAATATAATACCATTTTTGTTCTAGTACACTTGGAAATAAGTCTCATTGATTCCTTCATCTCTTAAATCAATGGGACTTAATGACCAAATGCTTTCTTAAAATCATAGGTGAACATTTACAATCCACAAACCACGTAGACCAAAATGTTTATTATTTTTTAGACTGAGTTGGTTCCATTGACTAAATGGACCCAAATCCAAATATTTAACTTAAATAAAAATGTGATTAGGCTGTGCATTTGTAACCACCATATGGCATTGCTGAAACCATTTCATTCGGCAACCAGAATTAAGGGGAACCCTCAATTCACTGTGTGTGCTTTCTCCTTTTAAAAGTTTTGCTTGTGACAGTTTGCATTAGGCTACTTAAAATGCATCTTTTCTTTTTTTACAAGCAGTTATCTGAATACTAAGCCCAATTATTTTGATGGGTTTAAGCATAGTTAGCTCACTACTATAAAGTTAAGTGGCTAGGAATCTTTCTCACTCCATAAATGAAATTTCTTCCATTGTTACTTTGAAAGCTTTATAAAAGCAGAGTGACTTCTAACAGTCACATGGAGATCTTGCTTGGCCACCTGTCATTATAAAATGATGCAAATCATCATCATCATCATCATCATCATCATCATCATCTTACCTCAATTACCAAGTGTAGAGAAAGGTGAACTGTTCCCTGTTGTTGGAGTCTCTCAGTTTGAGGAACTTATTGACACTTTAACAACTGAACTGTCCCATTTACACTTGCACAGGCCACCTAAGAAGAGGGGGATTGGTGACTGGACTAACAAAGAAACCGTAGCAATTAAAACCGAGGTTAAGAGAATCTATAGAGAGTTCAGAGAGATGGGCAGCTCTCGATTGCCTGTTTACTTCTCCAGATCTCGACAACTTAGGGAAACTAACCAGCTCAGCCAGATAAGATATAAATCAGACATGTTGGGATATGCTACTCTCAGGCATCCTAACGAAAGATCATAAGAAATTTAGGACGGCTGTAGCAGACTCCATCTTGATTCCATCTTTGTCATGGGTAGAGCATTTTAAGGCAGTTTTCTTCGATGACTGTGTTCTGCTGATAGTCAAGACCATACCACTTTCACTTTTGCGGGTGAGTGGCCCCTGTCTCCATCACCAAAGTTATAACTTTAATTGACCAGATGAAAGCAGGAAAGGCTGCCAACCCTGGTGCTATTCCATCTGAACTGATCAAAGCCAAGCCAGAGTGGTGGGCTCTGATACTAGCGGAACTATTCACTATGATAGATAGATCTGGTATCATACCTAACTCATGGCAGCAATCTATAATTATTGGCCAATAAGTCTACTGTCAAACATCGGGAAATTGTATGTTAAACATCTGTTAAATAAACTAACTACTGGGCTTGATGAGAATAACATCATAGGTCCAGAGCAGGCAGGGTTCAGGCCAGGAAGATCTACTTTATGCAACTGTTTGGTGTTATCTCATTTAGCCACTAGGTACACACGACTTCATAAAGAATGTCTTTATGTGGCCTTCCTTGATATCAAGGCTGCTTTTGACACTGTCGACAGGGGGCTGTTATGGTCCAAATTGGAGACAATGGGCCCAGAACCTAGATTACTTTACTTGATCAAAAAGCTTTGCTTTGCCTCTTTCATTTGACAAACGTTTTGTGTCACTGGGAAGGCGGGAATTCTGTATTGATTTGCTATGGATATTTGTATGTGATGCCAATAAAAGGTTTGATAAAATAATAATAATTACCAAGTGAATAATTTGTGTATAAATGGGGGAAATGGAAAGGAAGAAAAACCACTTCTGTGAGTACAAGAAGAATCAGAGAGGGGAAAGGTGGTTCTGGGGAATAAGCATCATTAATCACTGCATCATATAATAGCATCATTGACCCAAGCATATTCTTAAGCGACTGAGTGACACCTGGCAGTCACTACTATTAAGCAAAGGCAGCAAGCATAATGAGTCATTCCTCCAGGGGAAATCCACAAGATCAGGATTTGGCAGTGTGAGGCAGCTGATTCGTGTGACCAATGCTGGGGGTGGAAGTGACCCCCCCCTGCAGCATTGGAGTGACCCAGTCATTCCTCTGGGGTCTTCTAAGCTGGCTGCCTGCTCTTAGGTATGGAATGCTGGTGTCTCATCTTTGCTGTTGAAATAATTCAATTGCCTATCTTGTTAGATTTATACAGTGGTACCTCTGGTTAATTGGGAAAGGAGTACGACAAGGCTGTATATTGTCTCCCTGCTTATTTAACTTATATGCAGAATTCATCATGTGAAAGGTGGGCTGGATGAATCCCAAGCCGGAATTAAGATTGCCGGAAGAAATATCAACAACCTCAGACATGCAGATGACACAACCTTGATGGCAGAAAGTGAGGGGGAATTAAAGAACCTTTTAATGAGTGTAAAAGAGGAGAGTGCAAAATATGGTCTGAAGCTCAACATCAAAAAAACGAAGATCATGGCCACTGGGCCCGTCACCTCCTGGCAAATAGAAGGGGAAGAGACAGTGAGAGAGGCAGTGAGAGATTTCACTTTCTTGGGCTCCATGATCACTGCAGATGATGACAGCAGCCACAAAATTAAAAGACGCCTGCTTCTTGGGAGAAGAGCAATGACAAACCTAGACAGCATCCTAAAAAGCAGAGACATCACCTTGCCAACAAAGGTCCGTATAGTGAAAGCTATGGTTTTCCCAGTAGTGATGTATGGAAGTGAGAGCTGGACAATAAAGAATGCTGATCGCCGAAGGATTGATGCTTTTGAATTATGGTGCTGGAGGTGACTCTTGAGAGTCCCATGGACTGCAAGAAGATCAAACCTATCCATTCTTAAAGAAATCAGCCCTGAATGCTTGCTGGAAGGAGAGATCATGAAGCTGAGGCTCCAATACTTTGGCCACCTCATGAGAAGAAAAGACTCCCTGGAAAAGACCCCGATTTTGGGAAAGATTGAGGGCACAAGGAGAAGGGGACGACGGAGGACAAGATGGTTGGACAGTGTTCTCGAAGCTACCGGCATGTGTTTGACCAAACTGCGGGAGGCAGTGGAAGACAGGAATGCCTGGTGTGCTCTGGTCCATGGGGTCAGGAAGAGTCGGACACGACTTAATGACTAAACAACAACAAAACCTCTGGTTAAGAACATAATTCGTTCTGGAGGTCCGTTCTTTAGCTAATGGGGCCTCCCGCTGCCGCTGCGCAATTTCTGTTCTCATCCTGAAGCAAAGTTCTTAACCTGAGATACTATTTCTGGGTTAGTGAGTCTGTAATCTGAAGCGTCTGTAACCTGAAGCATCTGTAACCCGAGGTAGCACTGTACTTAGAATGTGGGTTGGGAAGAGACAACTTCAGGCACCCAAACGTCTTGGCCAACCCTGCACACAATGTCCATCATCAGAATTTTTTTGCTTTATGTTTTCTCACCTCTATGCATTTCTCAATTACTTTTCACCCCTAAAACTCAGTGTTACAATGGCTCAAACATTTGAGAAGTGTGAAAGCTGGTGTATAATTATGCTCCAATCTACATATTAGTCCTGGAGGTATGGATCACATTGGCTCTTACCAGAATTCATAAAGGTTGAAGTCTATAAGCTTCCCTCATTATTCTTTTTATGATAATTGGTTTGAGAAGGTTTACAGTACAAGCCTATACATTTATTCTCAGCAAGGCAGCTGAGAAGAGGGCTTACTCCCAAGTAAGTGGGTGTTGGGTTACAGCTTTCCCCTCCTACACACCTACAGATGCATTCAGAGAGTTCTTCCTACTGGGAGTGCAGCCACTTAGGCATTCCCAGTAAGGGTGGGGATCCTGTACTCCTTCAGCTGTTAATTAAAATTTTATTATTTTTACCCTGTTCATCTGGCTGGGTTTCCCAAGCCACTCTTGGCGGCTTCCAGGAAATGTGAAAACATAAGAAGTCATCAAACGTAAAAAAAACTTCTTGAAACAGGGCTACTTGTTGTTGGGCTCCATACTACTATGGTGGAACCTCTTCTTCCTCCCTGCTGGTCCTCAGCATAGTGTGGTGTAACTATGCTAGGCATAGCATGCTTGGAAGGCTTAAAGAAGGATAACCCACACCAGACATGGCATGCTCTGGTGAAGGATCTGCCAGGGCTCCTTCAACAAGGTTCAAAACCTCCTAGAGTGTGTTCATCACAATGTGGCTCTGTCCCAAAACATGGCTGCTCTAGCTTCTGGGAGGCATGGCACTGATGGGGGAGGAGGCAGGGAATGGCCCCCAAAGCTACTGGGGAAGGGTTGTAGCTCAAAGGTAGAGAATTTGCCTTGCATACAAAAAGTCCCAGGTTCAATCCCCGGAATCTCCAGGTGGGGCTGAGTTTGTTTCCTGCGTGAAAACCTAGAGAACCACTGTGAGTTACAGTAGACAATACTGAGGTAGATGAACCAGTCGGCTTCCTGTGTTCATGTGTTCCTGCTGACATTTATGTTGCAGTGTGAGATGGAGCCATGCTGCAGCAGCTTCTACACTGTGATGGTGACATGAGCTGGAGCTCCAAGAGTGGCAATAGTAAACATCTCTCCACTATTACAAGTTTGAAAGAATTATTATATACTTCTATACAGTGGTACCTCAGGTTAAGAACTTAATTTATTAAGGAGGTCCGTTCTTAACCTGAGGTACCACTTTAGCTAATGGGGCCTCCCGCTGCCCCTGCGCCGTCGTCGTGCAATTTCTGTTCTCATCCTGAAGCAAAGTTCTTAACCTGAGGTAGTATTTCTGGGTTAGTGGAGTCTGTAACCTGAAGCATCTGTAACCTGAAGCATCTGTAACCCGAGGTACCACTGTATTCCTCTTCTTGAGCTGGTAGCACATGCCTTAAAAGGAACATTTGATGTACCAACAGAGATAGTTTGGGGAACATGCAACATCTTTAATAGATTATTAGACAGGCTTCTGATAGTTTTTCAATTACCAATCAATGGCTACTGCAAATATTAAATGTACTGTAATAATTTCCTGCATGTGACAACGTGGGGGACTTGTAGGCTTAGGAAATTTCGCACAGTGGGTTTAGCTGATCCAAAAAGAAAAACCATGATTCATTTATGAATGGTGTAAAAGTATTCTAGAAATCTGTAAGGCAGCCATTTTAAAATCAAATGAAAGTTTTGCTCTATTTAGCTTTTTCATTGGATTTGGAAAACCAAGGAATTTGGTGTTTTTTGTTTTGTTTTTTTAAATAGAGAAAGCATTGTTTGTGTAACTTTTGTTTTAAAAAGAAGTCCTTTAAATGTTATCAATATGTCATAAAATCAGTGCTTTTTTCTGAAAAAAATGTTTAGGGGTACTCTCATTTTCCAACTCGTATTGAAATACTGCCCCTCAATGAGACCAAACATTCACAAAATGTTTAGGGGTATGCACCCCCCTGTGTCCCCCCAGAAAAAAGCACTGCTTAAAATGATGCAGGAAAACAACTGTTGGAGAAATAGTATATCATATTTTGCAGTTTCACCCATTCCTAAACTCAGATAAGTCTGTATCAATTTGATTGCCTATTTGCATATCCCAATTACTACAGTTGAAATGAATATTTGCATAAGTAGATACAGGCTTTGTCTTCTAAATCATAAGTTTTTATTTCTGAATTTTTACATCCCTATTCAAATATTGATCCCCAAATCCGGATGTTGAAATCCATCTGTAAGCTAATACTGAGACAAATACACCTTTGCATAGTTGCTATATTTCTTAATAGATGAGTAATAGTACAAATACTCTGCTTTAGGGCACAAAAGTTAACTTTTAGAAGATCCGGCCTTCATATTTTATCTTTTCTAAAGAGTGACATGCATGCAAAGAGCTCGGGAATACAACAGAGGGCAATATAAGATAACTACTGTTATAGTTCACATATTATTATGTGCTGTACAGCAATCCAGCAATCCTGCATCATCATAAGACACAAAGGCTGGTGCCCAACACACAGTTTGGCTGCTAATGACCAAATGACATTAGAAGGGTCATATGCAAGGGGAATTGATTCAGGCACCACTTGTTACTGGAGAAAAGAGAGAGAAACAGGACATGTGTTTTTGATATGCAGTGGCTGGGTCAGGCTAAGGTCTATGGTAGACTGTGTGCTCACAAATCTATTCCTATAATGCACTCATTGGTCCATCTAGCAGCTGCTTTCTAGGGTCTCAGATGGTGTCTTTCTCAACCCTTCTTGAAGATGCTTGGGATTCCATTTGGGATTTTTGTAGACAAAGCATGTGTTCTGCCTCTGAGTTATGGCCCTTTCCACATTGTATTCCTTACAAATAATGTAACATGGAGTTGCTCCTATGTTTTGACAAATTCCTTCAAACTCTCTGCTTTAGGACACATTACATACATTGCCTGGTGGGTGGGAGTACAAAGAGGCTTATGTTTCTAAGAAGGGAATGTTTTGGCCATTGTGGGTATCATCCAACAAGAGAGAGAAAGAGGAAGTGCTCCTCCCTCACTCTCTTCAGCCCCCCCCCAAATAAGCAAACTTTTCTGACACTGCGGAAATTTGCAAATAGCATCCTCTAGCCTCTATAATGACAAACCTAGACAGCATCTTAAAAAGTAGAAACATCACCTTCCCAACAAAGGTCCGTATAGTAAAAGCTATGGTTTTCCCAGTAGTGATGTATGGAAGTGAGAGCTAGGCCATAAAGAAGGCTGATCACCGAAGAATTGATGCTTTTGAATTATGGTGCTGGAGGAGACTCTTGAGAGTCCCATGGACTACAAGAAGATCAAACCTATCCATTCTTAAGGAAATCAGCCCTGAGTGCTCACTGTAAGGACAGATCCTGAAGCCGAGGCTCCAATACTTTGGCCACCTCATGAGAAGAGAAGACTCCCTGGAAAAGACCCTGATGTTGGGAAAGATGGAGGGCACAGGGAGAAGGGGACGACAGAGGACGAGATGGTTGGATAATGTTCTCAAAGCTACCAGCATGAGTTTGACCAAACTGCGGGAGGCAGTAGAAGACAGAAGTGCCTGGCGTGCTCTGGTCCATGGGGTCACAAAGAGTCGGACACGACTAAACGACTAAACAACAACAACAAGCCTCTATAAATTACAGTCCAGTTTTTCTATTTCCATCATTTGATAGCACAACCTGATCTAGGCTGCAACAAACTGCACTTATAGCTATCACCTGTATTATTATTATTATTATTATTATTATTATTATTATTATTGCTGTTCTTATTTCTATTAAAGGCAAACAAACCTGAGGTTGCTCTAAAAATGGCAGGCATACAAAGAAAGTTGTTTCACTACATTTCGTTTTCTTTCCCCTTTTAAAAAATAGCTCTGTTCTACTAGTGACATTAAAGAGTGAGAGATTTCATGCTAATTTTGTCCATCCAGATTAAATATGCTGCTTCTCAAAAAAAATTGCCAACAATTATTTTGATAAAAATAACTAAAACAATGTTGAAGTACATTATGTATGTGTAACGCCAACCATTTGCAGTAGCCTACACAATGTTCAGAAAATGCAACATGTTTCCAAGTGGGTGTGTAAAAGATGAAAAACTCAAAACTTTCCTTTATTTTCAGTTTCTTTATTTCCCCCCTGCTTAAGTAGGTCATTAAATTTTGGGTGCATGTATTAAAGAGTCGAGGGAGCATTATTACACTGGAGCTAGTGCCTGTAAAATGTTGTGCTCTTACATAGCCTTGATAATACCCAGGTTGCAGGTTTGATCCCCATATGGGACAACTGCATATTCCTGCATTGCAGGGCGTTGGACTAGATGATCCACAGGGTCCCTTCCAACTCTTCAGTTCTATGATTCTATCTACCTCCATTGTCAGAAGCAGTATGCCTCTCAAAACCAGTTGCAGAGAATCACAGGCATCTGGTCAACCACTGTGAGAATAGGAGTCTGGACTAGATGATCCATTGGCCTGATCCAGATACCTTGTCTTGTGTTCTTATGCTGTTTGAAAGCCGGGGGGGCTTTTTCAGCAACCTATTTTGGTCTTTGAAAATAGATAAATAACAACGCAGTCTTTGGAGGGAGAAGGGTTGGAAGTGTTGAAGGCAATTGGCTAGAGATTTGCTAAATTCACTAAACACTTAGTGCTAAAAATGTCCTAATCCCCAAGGTCTTAAATTAGCGTAAGCATATTCCTTAGGCTTTTCATATTTGCTTGTTGATTCTATGGAATTTAAATACTTGAGGGGCAGAGGCAATCATTCCCCATAGCCGTGCAGAAACGAAAAAGAATGAAAAGCTGACGTCGTATTTGCTGTTGAATTTTGTTTCTTTTGTTCCCTTTTGGTTTTTGCATGGAAATAAAATGACAGAATGATCTCATGAAAGAAAAGGCTATTATTTTGCAACCTCAACAACAGAAAAAGTATATACATGCACCCCAAAACACCAATAATCAATGGGTACTCTCCTCGATTATTGTTGTTGTTGTTTAACCAACCAAATAAATGCCGAACAAATACAATATGTGAATATGTTCTGTTTCTTGGGACCAAACTGGACATGACACTGGGAGTTCCATGATCAGATTTCTACACTTAAAAATTAAAATCAATTAGAAGTGCTAATAACAGTTGCCAGAAGAGGCAGTTTAGACTGGGGTCATGGTTTTGATCCCCTGCCTGATGTGTGCACCCCTAGCTCCACCTTGTGTGTTCTTCCCAGGGGAAACAGCAGCTTGGGACAGAAATTTATTTCTGGGGTGAAATATGTGGGTGGGAGGGGGGTTAAAATTCTTCTCCTCCAGTGTCACTGCCCAAGTCTAAATCCCTGCCTCAATGAGCCAATCAACAGCTTGACAGCAAGTCAAGGATAGAAAAAAATCATTTGCTTCTGGGGGAAATAAATCAAACAATGGCAATTAATGGGTTAAGGTTTGAGGATCGTTTGACTGGTATAACCAAGAGCTGGGATTTTATGGGCATGCCTAGTCTACAGTTAAGATTTCCTGAATTTAAGCATTTTTTAATCTAACAGTATCACAACTTTTTATGACATTGGGAATTGTATGCAACTGACAGTAGCAATCAAGAGAAAAGGCAGCAGATTTGCAATTGGGTGATAGACAAACTGACTGACTAACTGACTGACAGATAGACATACATACCACAACTATGTTAAAATTATATGTCTATTTGAAAAGTAGTGATAAAGTGAAAATGCCTAGAGGTCAAAGGTGAACTCCACAATCCACAGTGTGCAAATACCTCTGTCGATTAAATATGACAATCCTTACTTAGAAGATGTTGGCTTTTCTATAATTCTGTATATTAATTTTAAATGATTGGCATCCACTTATGCTGCCTCATTCTGAGCTGAGTTTGTGTATTATATTCACAGCTGCAATGTCAAGTAATTTCTTGCTTGTCTGAAATGAGACAATCCACATCAAACACCACAGAAAGAACTTTCATGTCATCTGACACAATGCCTTTCAGCTTGAGAAGTTAGTTCAACTTATCACTGTGTGATAACAAATTATGTGCATCCTTCTCTCTAAATCTATCTTTTCAGCCTACAGACTTCAAGTTTGAAATCCACCCCCCAATCCCCAAACCAACTCTCATTGTGAAGTGTGAACCCTTCTTTTCACTTTTGTAATTGATGTTATTAAGCTAGTACTAGGTTTGAAACTTTGTTAAATCTGTCCCAAGTGACTTTTTGTCGTTAAAATTCTCCACTCTTGCATTTAAAATGTGCCTTCTATGCACCACTGCCGCCATCTGGATGCTAACAGAACTAAGTAAATGTTTGCGGTGATCTCTCCCTCTAGTGGCTAATTTCTTTCAGCTCCTTTGATTCAAATGGTAGTAGGCTGTGATTTGTGAAAGAAAATGATCACAAAACCTTTCTTTTCCTCCTTTTGTATGTCAGCTGGCAAGTAAGATGCCCCTGTGTCTCATTGCATTATATATACATATATATATATAGAGAGAGAGAGAGAGAGAGAGAGAGATTGTCATTTGCAGTTTTGCAAGGCTGACAGAATGGAAACATCACACTGCAACTATGAAAGAGAGAAATCCTATCCAGGAGCAAAGTTGCAAAGTTATTCTTTAGGTGATAATAATATAAACAGGTGGTAGTACACATTCTCTTCATTTTGCTGATTGCTTCGGGAATTTCAATGAGAAATACCTTCTTGTCACTGGGAGAGGAAAGAGCAAAGCTTACATTTTTCAGACTCTGCTGAAAAATGAGACAATGGAAAAAATTAAAGGCACACTCATTCATTTATGCTATTCTTTCCAGTTCATACAGGAGTCAATGAATAAGATTTCACATGATGAGAAGCCTCCGGGTGCCTGTGACAGCTAGTGACTGCTGCAGCCACCTAGGAAGAACCCACTTTCAGCCTATTCAGAGCAACCCACCTGCTTTCTCACAACCCATCCTACATCCCTCACATGCTCTTCTTTGTTCTTCTCTGCCACTTCAAGTCCAAGCTTGAGCCCTGTGGTAAAAGATGGAAGGTGAGCAAGTGGTCAATAATGAGAGAGGGTTGGTAGGGGACTTTTCCCAGATGACTGACAGAACTGCTAGCCACTACAGTCCCCTAGAGGCTTCTCACCATGTGTGGCTTTGTTTAAAGGCTCCTGCGTGATCTCAGACAGAGATGTACATTTCTCAATCGTATCCTCTTTGTTGTGCTCCAGTTCAGCTGTGAATTCCATTCTCTTTCCCTTCCATCCTCCTCCCATTTCATCTTGAGTTTATTAAGCAGAGCATGAAAACTAAACTGGTTCCTAAACCCCAAAGCTTATAAATAAGGAAAGCCTATTCTGCTAACCAGTCACATCTCAACTCACACTGTTGTATCTAAAAAAAAATTAGTTTCCTCCTGTCACCTTCCTTCCCCCACATCACTGCAGTAAAAATATTGTTACCGCTACCATGTCATCATCATGTGATATCATTGTACCCATACACAGTCACCAAGTGGCATTTAGTGAATTTTCCATTACATATAACAAAGGACAAATATTCTAATATGATAAACATGTGACTGGAACTTCCATTCATTCAGTACCATTCAGTACCCATCTAGTCCAGCATTGTCATAGGCCCTGTGGTGCCAAACAGGATGGTGTGTGAGTGCCGGGATATAGAAGAATAGAACCCTGAGATGAGGGTTGGAGATAGCCCTAGCCTTGGAGGCCAGGGGTTGCCCCAGGGCAGCCAGACATCCCAGCCAGACAGGTAGATGTGCCTGTCTCTGCTCTGCCTCTGCAGAGTGAGGTTCCCATTGTATCAGAGGAGCTGGCCAATCGGTGGAGCAGAGGGAGAACCAGAGGGTTGGACTACAGTCCTGTCGCCAGGGACAGGCCGCCATCAATTGCAAGGAGATACAGGGCCTTCTTTACCCATGGGCAGAAGCGGTGCAGGGCACCCGGGCGCCGAATTCTGGGGGGCACTAGGTGCCTGCCACTGAAGCCGCCTAAGCTCTTAACTATCTACCTGTTATAAAATGATAAATAATTTTGATCAAGCTGACATTCAAAGCTAGCCGCTGCTGCCACCTCCACCCTGGCCGCTTTCACCTCCCCGGAGTCCCGCCCTGCATGGTGAGGTGTTGCTCTCTTGCCTGTGGTCGGCACAGCTGCTGCATCCCTCTTCTTCTCCTTCCTCCTCCTGGGGAGCTTTTAAAAGCGCCTGGATGTGAAGCTGTGTGCCTTTGTGGCGCTCGGGCGCCCGGTTCTTGAGGGGCAACGGCAGCGAGACTCAGAAGAGCAGGATGCTGATTCCAATGCCATGGCCTTGCCTGCAACCACAGAGAAGTATATCTTGGGTGTAGACATGGGCAGCACTAAATTTGGGGGTGCTGGGCAGATCTTTGCACCCCGGCAGTGCATATGCTAAAGAGGAGATCCATACCTCTCTCTGCCCCATCCCAGCCCTCACTTGCAGGCTCAGTTTTCTCACTTGGGAAGTGAACTGCATGAATAACAGGCTCGGCTCAGCTTCTTTAGCAATAGAGCAGGAGTGGTGCAGTCCACAAGCAGAACGTGAACACGTGAGTTCCCCAGTAACAGGTTCGTAGACACACATTGCCTCTGGCGCTGAAGGTAATGGAGCCATCATGACTAGGAGCAAGGTGAGGGGAAATGTGGGCAGGGGTATGTTTTGGCCCAGGGAAAGGGAGTTCTGGGGCAGGCACTGATAAGTGGTTGCCAGTGTGTATCTAGGTGCAATTTCCAGGTGCTCACATCAGTGTTTAAAGACCTAAATGACTTAGGCTCCAAATACCTGCAAGACTGCCTCCATCTTTAGATAACTCTTGACGGTTAGCTCAGCTCTTGGTAGTTCTACCACCCTCAGAAGTGGTGGGGAGACAGGAGAGGGCCTTCCCTTGTGGCAGCCCCTAAGTTGTCCAGCAAATGATTGAATTCCCTCCTTAGATTGATGCATATGGTACCTTCACTGTATGTGTTCTGAAGAGGCACCCATTTCCCTTGGCCTTTGACCCTCTCTGTTCTCATGACTGTGATTTGTTTTACACTGGTTTTAATACTGCATTTTGAAGTTGCTATAACCTACCCTGGGATCTTATGGAGAGGGGCAAGTAACTAAAGTAAGGAATATTTGGTTGGTCAGCTGATGACACACTCAGCAGATGACAAATCATGGTGGGATATAAGCCAGAGATAACTGCTTTGGGAAAATACAAATCTTGAGCCATTGCTAGGCTGCCTATGCCTCATACGAGATTGGCCTCAGAAACGAAGAGGATACATAAACAGGAAGCAATTTGAGGCTATTATTTAAACATTCACATTTGAAAATATTCAAAGTGATTAGTTCCCCAGAACGGCAATTTGCAATTAAGGCATTTAAGCGGGCACACAAAAATTGAAGCCCCCTTCCAGATACTGTTCTTGTACAGAGCTTGCTTTTAAAACATGAATTCTTAATACATTAATCAGCAGAAGCAAATGGAATATCTTTACTCGGTGGTTTTTTTTTAACTTCAGACTTTTTTAAGAAAGACTAAGCAAATACATTGTGGGAAGGTAAAAAGGAACATTGAAGTTTTTATTTAATCCCTAATTCCAAATCAGATGTGATTGATAGATTTTGCAGGCTAACCACATATGTGTAAAAAATGCCTTTTTCTCTGGTTTGCAAGATTATTTTGGATTTATTTATTCATTTTGGATTGGGAATGGGGTGTTGTTTGTTTATATTGAGCAAACAGGCATAAATAGATATGCAGATGATATCCCCACCTGCACTATATATTTGAGTAGCATCGTGCCACTTTAAACTGTCATGGCTTCCTGCAAAGAATTCTGGGAGGTGTGGTTAGTTAATGGTGCTGAGAGCTGTTAGGAGACCCCTATTCCCTGCAGAAAGCTACAGTTCTCAGAGTGGTTAAATAATCAATCCATCTTGCCAAGGTACTCTGGGAATTGTAGCTCTCTGAGAGGAATAAGGCACCAACAACCCCACCTCAAAAATTCATCCTGGGCGACATTTTTTAGCTATAAATGTGCCACTTGGTTGCTCTGACTGGAGATATTTAGACGAGAGATAACTCTACTCTGGGTTTGACCCTTGTGTGAGGTACCGAGAGGTAATGAACCTTTACCTATAAGGCAGGCATACCTCTCAGTAGTGACTCGAGCAAATTCTTTAGAAGTAAATTAAAATCGACCAGGAAGAATATGCCATTTACCTCTCCGGACAAATGGTGTGGAAGAAACTGCTCAACGTGGCTGTTGTCTTAAATTTGATTTGGATACGCAAGCTTTTATTGATGGACACACACTAATTGGCAGAGTTGTTTTTCCCCATAATGATTTTCTTTGTCCCCACCTCACCCCCCTTTTATATATTTAAACCACAGTACAAAGCAGTATTGCCTTTGTTCCTTATTTATCTTGTACACTAGATAGGGGCTTGCTCAAACTGCAAACATCTTATTCTTTCAGTATAGTGAAATGAAGTTCTATAGCATTTTAATCCAGTGCAGTATGCTTGGTACATATTGGTGCAATAACAATTTGCAATCATCATGAGCTGCAATCTGTTATATTATAATGAGAAACATGTGCACTGGCCTGGAAGCCTGGATCCTGGCTACAAATCCGATCTTACAAACACTTTCACTCTTAAGTAATGCCACTCATCGGAGTGATTTCATTGATTTTTGGCAGTAAGCTGTTTGTAAAATTGGGCCTGATATGTTTGAAACCTTTCAGAGACACTGATCAATGCTATAGTCTTAATTACTATGCTTTGCTATTGAACTGAAATATGCTGGTCTAAATGGAGTGCAATTACTTCAAAGTGCTGTAGCTAGATTACTTATTCAGATGAAATGCAGCCTTTACCGATGATCTGAGCTTTCCATTCATACCTTGGATACTTGTAATATTTTGCATTGCTTTCAGATGCTAATGAGCGTCTCGCAACCCCCTCTGTCATATCTCTCTGTGACATTCCTCAATCCATACGTTGGCCATAGAGGAAAAGAAACAAGGAGCTCACAAAGAACTCATAAGCCACTTACTCTCAGCAACCAAGATATCAGGAGTCAACATGGACCACTGGTCCCAAACTGTGTGGGAAACCACCCTACTAGAGAAGCTAACCAAAAAACTGAAATTAGCATGGTTACAAACAAAGGAGAAGGCCTTCACCCCATTGTGGCTTCCCTTCATTACATACAGAGGCCAACAAGACAATGACCTACCCCCCCCCCAGGCATATATATCAGTATGGCTAGTTTGACCCAACAACAGTCCTTCTTGCACACACACAAACAAAGCACACTGCAACCAACCAATGACAACAACCATGCCCTTGGCCCTTTAGTCTCTCACTCCATCAACAAAAATATGATACCTACTTACATAACACTAGCACAAAACAGTGCTCACACAATATGCAAAAGAATGAATGTTTACTATCTCCCCCTTTCAGGGCTGTCTTAAGTTTATGCAGTGCCAGGGTGCAAAGACCTGCCCAGTGCCCCCCTCCCCCGCTTGTCAAATCCCAGGTGTGCAGGAGGGCGGAGCCAGCCGGCCGCTTCAGCATCTCACTGGCTCAGTCGCCCCCAAACTTGTGGCACAGAGCCGCCCGCAGCAGAAGAGTCCACCGTGGCGCTCTGACTGACGGGCGGGCTCTTCCCCGGACTCAACTCTTGGGACCTAGACTCTCGGCCTGGCGCCCCTGAGAGCCCGGCACCTTGGTGCCCTGCACCCTTAGCGGCTATGGGTAAGACGGCCCTGCCCCCTTTTCCCTTTTGCTTCCACTCTCTCCCCAACCCTATACTGTCTAGAACAGTAATGTCTCATATTGAACGTAACAGGCCTGTATGAAGGACTCTTCGAATTGAAAACAGGGACACCGTATGTACTTTTGTTAGCCAAGAAAACAATAACAACAACTTCTTTACTCTCAACCCCAGGATTGGCATTTGAGTAAATGACTGTTTTCTTCCCTAAATTGCGGAAATATAGGAACATAGGACAGTGGCTCTTCTAGTTCAGTATTGTCTGCTTGACATTGTCAACATAAAATATGGGTCTTTATCCTTGCTACGTAATAGTTCTGCTATTGCAGGGTTGGGGAGCCTGTTACAAAGTAGACACAAAGCTCTGCAGGCGGCTTTGTATTGAATGCTGCATAGGGCCGTTTCGATCATTAACAGAATTGTGTGCACTGAGGGGAAGGGAAGCAGCCACCATATTAGTATATATAAGCTTTGGGTGCTTCATACATCTTTAGAGTTTCAAATGGAAAAAGGCAGGGGGAGGACTACTGAATAATTATAAACAACAAGAAGGAACAAGAAATGACTTTTAAAACATCTCTAACCATATTGCTACTCCTCCAGCATAACAATAGGATGCTGGAAAAATAAGATTGCAGGACACAAACCTCAGGTGTCAACTTGTCAACATGTTACATTTAAAGTAGTTATTAAAATCATTATGCCATCAAGTCTCAAAGTTTAGATACTCCAAAGATAGCAACCTGCTTTAATTACTCACCACTTTTCAGAGAGTGGGGAGGTGGAAGGGGGAAGAGAGGGAGGGAGGGGGGGAACCTGTTAATACACAAGTTATTCTCAGAGGTTTCCCCCACCCACATCAAAAGGCAATGCATGCCATAGATTAATCAATAAATAAAACCCCAATAGCAAGAGCAGTTGACTAAAATAAATATAATTTGTAGAATCAAATCATAGGCTTTTAATACTGAATGACTAACTGGAGAGATACCTGCCTACCCATTTGCCCACTTTGGAACATAAAATATGACACCAGATAGGAATTTCTGAGAGTTTCCAGAAACACAAAGAAGAAAAGAAAAAACAACAACATGCATGTTGACATGGCTCTGCAGTTCCAATAATGACATTTATATTGTGTTTATCTGGGGAAATTAAGGTAAATGAAAATAAATGAGTGCTGTCTAAAACATGCGAAGCTAGTGTTCCTAATCGCTCGACTGGTATACTAGCTATGTGTAAGATTAAAAACTAGTCTATGGGGATTGGCTAGTAAACTGTTTGAAGGCCAGTGCTGACATCATTATTTATCTGTTCACTGATAAGCAGATCTTCTAACTGGACCTCAGTCATGTAACTGGGGCAAGCTCACATGAGAGCTTCTCGGCTGCTGAGTGTGTGAGTTAAATCCTGCTCTTGTGGCTCCAGGCACTTGTTCCATGCAGCTGTTTGCCTGATTCCTAAAACTGGATAAAGATTGATCCAAGAGTGCCTGCCTGGGTAGAGCATTCCACCAGCAGATATGTGGCTATAGGAGGAACATTTCATTATCCTCCCTCTCCCTGTACACCCAACTTCACAAGTCTGAAAGGGAAATTATTTTTGTATGGTAGCATTGAGCAATGAATGGGGAGCGGGGAAGTCTCAGGGGAGTACACATATTCCCAGAGCAAGCAAAATCTCTAGCTCCTCGGACCATGAAGGCAATGCACTGCCTCAACACCTAGAGGCAGACTGCTCCTGTATACCAGTTGCTTGTGGGTTTCCACTGTGAGAACAGGATGCTGAACTGGGTTGGGCTGAGGCCTGATCCAACAGGCTCTTCTTACATACTCTTCTTATGCTGCTTTAGCTGCATTGCAACAGTTAGGGAAGTGGATGGTGCTTGGCAGGCCATGTGGAGTGTGTCTGAAGTTTGTGTACCATTCCAGTGGTCTGTCCCTGCTCCCCCCCCCCATTTCTCTGTCTCCCTAACAGTCAGACAATATTTAATGCAATAATGAGCATACTTAGTCTCCATGAACCTCTTTATTTACTGTCCCCTCCATTTTTGCCAGGAAAGGGTTTTAGTGATGTGATATGGAAAGTGAAAGGATGATACTTTTAGTTTCAGCTTCCTTAATATATATATATATTTGAGAGATTCTGTAACTCAGTTGTCAAGTGGTCTTTGTCAGCCAGGCGTTTGGTTCTGGAGATGAGAGTCTTGGCTACGGAGTTTATTTGTGCAGGGTGGTGGTGTGATTGTGCATGTAAGTAGCGGTTGGTGTGTGTTTTTTTCCGGCTGACAAAGACCACTTGACAACTGAGTTACAGAATCTCTCAAATGTGTTAATTGCCAATGGATACCAGCAAAACAGGGTTACGAAGCTAATCCAAAAAGAAACACCCCCCAAAAACCAAGACACAGAAGAAAACAATGGCATGGCCCTCCTTCCTTATATCAAGGGCACTACAGATAAAATTAGCAAAATCCTCCATAAACACAATATCAAAACAGCCTTTTGCACCAACCAAAAAATAGCCAATATCCTCAGAAACCCCAAGGATAAAATCCAGTTGGAAAACCAAGGGGTCTATGAAATACCCTGCAAAGTCTGCCCAGCCACGTACATTGGACAAACAAACAGACGAATAAATGCACGTATCGCAGAACACAAGAATGCCGTCAAAAAAGAAGAAAAAACTTCCTCTCTTTTCCAACACATGAAAGAAACAGGACACGAAATTAATTTTGCAGATTCCAAATTGCTCTTTAACATGGAACATCACCACAAGAGAATAATCATGGAAGCCATCGAGATAGAGAAACACCCTCACAACATGAACAAGCGTGACGACACATCCCGCTTGCCAGACATCTGGAAATTAGCCCTCCCCACAAAAACTGACACCAGATCCAGAGGCACACAGAACGCCATCACCAATCAACCACACCAGACCCAAACCCAGACCCTCTCCACAGATAAATTACAGACACCATCCAGTAGCCAAACCATGGAGGCACCTCCGGATGCTGCACCCCCCTGCAATCCCTACACAGATCTGGCTGACACAAGCCACAAAACCACAGCTCGCCCCTATACACGAAGCCAAGCCAGAGCACAACTAAGTGCAGTACAGCCATCTTCTCAGAAAAACTCTTCACAAAGTTCAAGAGGTCAAGACACAAAGACTTTAGCAACTAATCCACACCTAATGACCCACCTAAGTGGTACTCAGGATATCACTCAAGAAATCACTCAGGATATCCCTCAAGTAATTAAGGAACAAAAGAAGAAAAGGCACACTAGCCTGGGAACTTCCTCTCTGCCCAGAACATTGGAGGCTATACACCACACCCCCTCAACAGTATTTATAGGAACTCAAACACTGAGATCCTGCTCTGTTCCAGTAACAAGAAGCCGAAAGCACCAGCCTGAAGATGACGAGTGAGACCTCGTCGAAACGTCGCCTAGACACCCCAACTTTTACACGGGAAGACACCCGAGGACACCAAAACCTGCATATATATATATATATATATATGTAATCCTATGTATCAAAGCTTTGCAAAGTTTTAGTTTTAGCTTCCTATGATAAGTACAATTAAGTACATCTTTAAGATTTATTTTAATATGACGTTATTGAGATGCCTCTTCTGAAAACCATTCAGGTGGATTGCTTTCTTTTAGTTCTCTGTGCATACATGAGTGCACCTTCAGTAATTTCCCACCAGTACACACCAAGTCAATTGCTTTAATTTATTATTTATAATTGTTATAATTATTAATAATAATATCAAAGTATTGACTATGCAACTTGCAAACATGAACGTTATAAAGATGTAGACTGTCGGTCAATGATACACATTAACCAAATGTCTCCTCGGGGCTCAAAGGATTCCTGTAAGAAAGCTGATAACTCAGCTGACTGGCCACTTACCATGTGCACAGAGACCATTCAGAAAAAAAAGATGTAGAGAGCACCTCCATTATTAAAGTCTTGCTATGTGTGTTTGTTATTGTCAACAGCTCATCTTGGTAGGCTGCTGGTTCCACAGAGGAACAACATTAAGACAAAAATCTGTAGGGAAGTGATGAATTGCTACACCGATGGAAACAATTTAGTACTCATTGATAGTCCATAAAGAGACTGGGTGAACTCGCTAAAGTGACTCTGTATCTTAGACTCAGACTCTGCTTTGCAATGCCAATCTTGTGAATGTGAAAGCCATTCAGCTAAGAAAACAGAGTGCTTAATGAGGCAGAATATAATGACGTGAAAGGATACAGGGCACTCAACTCCAACTCAAATCAGAACAGAAAATTCCAAGTACAGGGATACCTTGGTTTGCAACCATAATCCATTCCGGAGGTCCGGTTGTAAACCAAAACAGGTTGTAACCCAAGGCGCGCTTTCGCCAATGGGGCCTCCCCCCCCAAATTGGTTGTAATCCCCCCAAAAATGGGTTGTAATCCAAAAAAAGGGACACACACTTCAGGGTTTGACGTTGTAACGGTTGTAATCCAAAACAGTTGCAAACCAAGGTACCACTGTATGGTACTTTGACATGTCAGTTTTCAGGCCTGATCAATCATGTTTCCATGAGTTAAGTTTTTATTTCCTAAGAGAGAGAGAAATTATTGACCACAGCAGAGCTGCTTTCTTCTCTTAGCCTAATGAAATTTTTGAAAAATAGACCATTTCTATCTGTTTGATTGGGCAAAAGGGAAATTATTTTCGAATTCCATACTAGAACTCAAAATTTTATTTTACACTGAAATTAAGTGTTCTAGACTGCTTATCTCAGCCTTGAGGGAAGGGGCTTGACAGAGGCAGAACTCAATGGTTGGTGCCTGGTTGAATTTGTAAATTCTTGGACAGAATTGGGTGGGTGTCAAAAAGACTCTGTCGGACTGGCTCTTAAATTTGCTTCCTTTTTGGACTCTGGTGACTTGACAGAATATCTTCTATTGTACAAACTACACCCCTTAAAGCTACATTGTGGCTTGGCAATGAATAATTTAACGAATCTACCTGAAGATGTTTTGTTGGCTAGTGCTGGCCGTACATAATATTAAGCTTACAACATAGTGGCAGTGGGATATAACCTTCAGTTTGACATCTCTCTGTATTTACAGCAGCTGAGGGTATCTTGGTCCCTAAGTTTGCACCCATTGGAGCAACCGTTTCTAGCTCATAAATGTGTTGCCTTCCCACATTCTAGAGGGATTATACTGGTACACCTTTGAGTAGGTAGGAACACTTTCTGCACATTGATTTAAGAGGACAAATGGACAAATAATACTTGCATGGATTTAAGATCTCTTTAGGCACTCTTTAAGAATTTCAGTGAACCCAAGGTGGAGGAATAAGTGTGTTAGCTCCACCCCTCATCGCCGGTTCAATCATCTTTCATATGTTGGAGGACCATCTTCTGAAGCAGGCAGCTTCATGGTGATCTATGCGTACAGAAGACTGCTTGCTTCAGACACCTGCCCTCCAACTTGTATGGAGTAATGAGGAAATATGAGGTGGAGCTAGCTCTCCACACATCTTTCCTGAACAAGGCTAGGGGATGCCTAAAAAGAGATTTAGAAGAATATATTTTATCTTAAGAGAAGACTGTTTTATTTCAGCCCTTAAAAAAAAATCACCTTTTTTGGTAAGTCGCTTTTCAGGTCTTACAATACAACCACAGACAGTTTTGTGGGAAATGATTTTTAGCTTCTAACAGCTACTTAGATGCACATTAAAACAATTTACATCTCCTTGCCCTAATACCTTCCTGTCTCTAATTTTAATTTAGTGTGTACGCTCTTTCACAGCCTGCGCTTTAACTGTACTGTGTAAGAATAATTATTGCACCCCGCCTTGTCCTCTTTCTATGTGTGTGTCCTTAGGGGGTGGGTTATGGCGGCAGTTATGGTGCCATAAACAAATTGATTAGAACCAGAAATGAAATTGCCAGGGGAGGGAAGTGTTTTGTTTATTGGAAAAGGCAGAATGTGCCTGCTTGCAAATATTTAACCAATTTGGGAGAGAAAATGTTGCAGGAAAGCTTCCTGAAAGGTAAATGAATCTCTATTTTAGTGCACCATTCTCATTACCTTTAAGATTGAACATGAAAGGTCAGCAATGAAAGACTCATATTTGGTAAATTTTGTACTACATGGTGCCATTTAAAATAAAAGCAAAGCTTTAACCCCCAATAAAGGGTGGTGACAACAATCACCTGAATACTGACACGTTCTTCTCTGCAATATTGTACTATAAACAGGAATGCTGGCTTTGCCCATAGCATGATAGTCAGAGGTGGTAGAAGGAGCATTGGTAGGGCTCTCTGTGAAGACCAGATGACTCCACACAAGCCAGGTCTACCCCAAGCAACCTCAAGGATGCTCAGGTGGTGCCATGATAAAGCACTAGATGCAACACAGGAGGAACTGGTTGACTGCATCAGCAGCTGAAACTCCTGCTTCCTGTCATGTAATTTCTTACATTTATATACCACCTTTATCTTCCAAGAAGCTCAAAGTAGTGCATGTGGTTCTCTTCCTCCTCCCCCATTTGATCCTCACAACAACCCTGTGAGATAGGAAGGCTAAGAGTTTTTGAAATTGCTAACCCTAGGGCAAGTGCAGTAATATTTGGCTGGTCTAACACGTGGAGGGCTATTTTTCTAGAAAACATGGTGCTGGAACTCACCATGAATGCCTCTCTTGTTCTCTTATAATGACAATAGTGTCCACCTGAGAGGTGGCTTGACTGCATCTAGCACAATAGGCAGATGTTTAGGTTCCTACACTATGGGGTGGAGGAGAGGTTTCTAAGGGAAGCTCTAAAAGAGGAAGTTGTTTTCCTGTTTTTAAATATATCTTTCATGCAATTTCTCAAGGTGGCTCCGACAGATCACTACATTGTCTTGAATTGACACCTATTAAATATCAATAATAATGATGATGGTGATGGTGATGATGATGATGGTTCTTGTTTTTTGAAAGTTCTTCATGGTTCACTAAAGGAAGAGTGTATTTTTCCTACAAAGTTGTGGACGTGCAGATTAGACACCTCTTATAGCAGGGTGGTCAACCTTAGGCCCTCTGACAACTGTCATCATCCTTGACCATTGGCCATTCTTGCTGGGACTGATGAGGGCTTGGAGTCTAAAGGAATCAAGCATTGAAAAAGAATTAAGCCAGTGAAGAAGCAAGGTTCTGCAGGGCAGCCAGAGATGTCAGCATTGATTTTCTGTCTGACCTTTAGTTCTTGCTGTTGTTCGTAAGAAGATTTAGTTTGTAACAAATTAAAGACGCCATGGGATAAACTGCTGAGTCAGAGTGCTAACACGAAATGCTCACGGTGAGCATGTTTTTCATATCTGCCATGATGAAAAAAAGCCAACAGGAATATGATCAGTAGGCAGTCAAGAAAATGCTATTTTAATTAAGGAGCTGCCCATGGAAACAGTGATAATTTTAGACCAAATTAAATCGATTCCTTCTTGCTTTGTGTGAAACTATTCAAAGGGCACTTTGAGATTTCAGATGTATCTTGCAAGATAAATATTGCAACTAAAATCCTAGAACTCCACTGTGGGATGGCTGCCATTCAAGTCTGGCTTGCACTGAAATTGAATTTCAGCCATGTTGTGATCTGCCAATTACGTGGGCTGAACAGTGGTGAGTCAAGCTCAGACCAGCTTCTGTGCATGTCAATTTGGTTGTCAGAGACTTTAAAGAGGAGCACAAACTTTTCAGTGGGGTGTAAGGATCCCACTGAAAAATGAAATCCCTCTCACCATTTTCTCTTTCTTCACACTTGGCCATTTTTACACACCAGATACACATAGAGAGAAGGGCACTTTAAGACGCTTCTCTGTATTATAATCCCACACCACTAGGGAATTGACCACATGGGCATGATTAATTCCATAGGACCTTGGGACCCGCCACCCTGGCAAGGAACCAATCAGGTTGGGAGGCGGGATCTCACCATGTGACTGTTTTGATTCACATGCAATCACCTGGAAATAGGAGTTCATCATAAGGAAGCAGCACCTCTCAATGGCGACCTTAGGCAATCTCTATAACCCTCACTCACATTCCTGACCACCGTGGGTGATATCAGGGCACTAGTTCCTTTGGCAATCATAATTCATATACTGACTTTGTCGGCAGGGACTGAAAAAGTAATGTGGGCAAAGGTAATCCTGGTCTAAAAAAATGGCAAGCTAGAATTCCTTTATTGGGCATACAATTCTGGCATGGGGGAGGAATTTGGATGGAAGCATTCTTTGTACAAAACCATGTAGAATCCTAAACATGTCCTTGTACTTATGCATCTACAAGCATTACCCACATTTGAAAGCTGAACCCATCTCACCAAAACATCACGTACTTGTGTGTATATCAGCCCTCAGTGTTTTCGATAAAGTGACCTTTGGAGAGAACTTTTAACATTTTCACAGATTCAGCCGTTTCATAGATTAAATCATTAACACGTTTGCTTCAGATCTTGTGAAGTCACAGCTCGCTACTAAGGAACTGCCTTTAGGAAGTAATCTGGCTGTCAGACTGGGGGGGGGGAGGGAGTTCATCATATTGAAGCCTTCGGTGGTCTCAATGGCTAAAAAGTTTCACTGGCTATCCCTCCCTGAATGCGCTGCTTTTCCAGTCAGATATAAAAATCCTTGTAAAACTCAGTACACAGATTGTAAAAGCAGTCTGAGATTTTGAGAAATAAAAACTGTTTATTCAGTATAGCCATAAATACAAATAAAAAAGGAGAAACATTTTATAAGTCACAAAACTGGCTTGATGCAAAGCATCGGTTTGCCTCTCCACGTTTTAGGGAACCTAGGAAAATAAAAAGTTAGGGCCAGCCCTATCATTGAGGAAAGGGAGCCAGCTGCTTCAGACAGCTGATATTGAGTGTCATGAAAGGCAGCATATTGCTAGCTATATTACATGTTATTATTGTATTTTTATGCCCAGAGAGCAACACTTGCAGGATCAATTTTTTATTACAGCAGGGATATGTGAAGCTGTCAGTGGTGGCTGGTAGGGTGGAAAGCATGGAAGACAACAGTAGGTGGAGCCAAAATATTTTTAAAATATGGCAACCCTAACTTATTCTAGAAACATAACATTTTTTTCACAACCCCAGAAAATATATAACTAAGTTATTTACTGTCAGATATATTATCAGGAGTATGTGGCAGAGTTCAGCTCTTGCAGCCAAGGGCAATGGAGTATTTAAAATCTGAGAAGTCACTACCTAGGCCAAAAATACTTCAGAAGTCTAGTCAGGAGGAGGATGAAGTCTCATGGGAATTCCATAAGCCTCTAAATTTTAGCAAGTAGAAAGGAAGTAATGTACAAGGATGGGACATGGAACGAACGGAGATGGGGGAGATTTCACCTAAACTGGAATTCAGCAATTGAAAGGTGTTGTGTTTGTGTGTGTGTGTGTTTGTAACTCGTGTAACTTTCCCATCTGAGAGTTTTTGTGGCAAGCCAAAAGTGTTGAGAAAAGACTAGTAAAATTTCTCAAGTACATTTCATGCATCTGTTGGGTTTTTGGTACTGGAGCTTAGGGCCTGTGTTTGGATGTGTGGACTGGCTGAGAGTCATTATGACTGGACACTTGAGAACCCTTGTATGCCCAGCTGAGATTTGTGAGAACCCTAAAACAGCCTCCCTCTGTACCTGACTGTGAGGGGAGTCCAAAGTTCTCTCCAGGAGAAACAGAAGGCGATGCTGTATGCAAAAAGACATGTACACATGCACTAGACTCATACTGGTGTGCCCACGGAAGGCCTCGTTTGCACCTGAGGGACTTTTTGGAGTAATCGATGAACTTAAAATTCATCTTGAACTTGTTCTCCACAGAATAACCAAATTTATTTGAAAGAAAACGTATTCCTCACAACAAGGGAGGAAGAATGTTAGGACTCATGGGCAATAAACTAAAATATGCTTCTTGAAGTGTGTTTTTGAACTTCCCTCTTGTGCTTAGGAGAAAAAAGAAAGAAAAGAAGGCAAAGCAGCAGATAGAAGCAAGTCTCTGTACAATTATTTGAGACCTGCCCAATTGGGAGGCATCTTTTCGGTGACTTGATCTTTAAGTACTTATAGCATATAACTTCCTCATGCATAAAGCAGGACTAGTGGTGAGATTTCCTAGGGAAATAACGGGACAGAAGAAAGATGGTAAATTTCCATTAAAAGGCTTAATAGATTGGAGAGCTATTGTCAAATGGAAACTGAGGTAGAGCAATGCGTTTTAGAGAAACATCTCTACAGAAGGGGGTGGAGAATCACTAAGCCTTCTCTTTGGATTTCAACCAGCATCTGTTTGAATACATATAATTTTAAATTCTAAAGTGTTTTATTCATAATAGGTATTTACTTTCATTCAGGGTACATTTCTGGAACATCTCAACAGGACGAATAAGTAAGATGCACTTTCTGCAGCCACTGATTTGTATTTTTTTTTTAAAAAAAAAAAAACAACCTAAAAACCCAGCTTAAAAGATATGTATTTGAAAGGAAATCAGTTTGTAGATTGTAATGAATCTCAGGGGGAATGAAAAATAAATGACTTAAGTATACATAATAATGTTTGACAAGCTCTGTCATGATTGCCTTTTTTTTTTTATTTCACTTGTAGAAAATACTAATTAAAGTGAAAAAGAAGAAGCCAAGGGGAAATGTGGCTTCTTTAAATAGGCACAAATTGGGGGAGTAGGTGGCGAAAAGATATAATTTGGGGAAGTAAGATACCGATTTGCAAAAAATATATATAAAAATTAAAGTGCCCATAATTCTTCCAAAGCTAACTCTAAGTCTCCCTGATTTGAATAAGACAGTTATATTTGTGCATAATTCTGCCATTTAAATAAATGGTAGTTCCAAATGCTTGGGTTTGGCTGGCTGGAACATGACCAACAGGATAAGAATATATAACAGAGTTGATTTGGTCTACAAACATTTCCTCAAATTGCCATTTGGACATGGCATTAAGGCAGTGGTTTCCAGGGGTGCTGGAGCTAAAAGCCCATGCACTCTAAGGTTCCTCCTAATAGGACTGGCCCCATGCACAGACTTTGCATAATCACATTCTGTTCCTCTGTTTGGGAGAGAGCTGTAGCTCAGTGATAGACCATATGCTTTACTTGTGGAAGACCCCAGGTTCTAACAATGACATTTCCAAGGACTGAGAAATATTCCTGTTTGGAAACCAATGGTGAGCTCATTCTCAGAGGCTGGATCCTTGTGTAACCAAAATGCCACAAGCGGGAGGATCCACTTGGCTCACAGAAACCCACAGAATTCATTAGGATTCGCCTAAGGAGCCCTGTCAGCAAAAGCCCTGTGCAAGGACTTCCAGTTGTACACAAATGATTGTGATTCCCCACAGCTGATTGATATCTAAGCATGCTCAGCTGGCATGACAGCAGAGGAAAGTGAAACCTGTCTGTATGTGTGGGGAGGGAGAGAATGGAGTGGAATGGAGTGGGATGCAGTATTCTGGAAATGGGCAGGGTTGGTTAGCTGACTGAAACTCTGAACAGGAACACACCACAGTGCAACATTTTGCAGATCCTATTTGTATGTCCCCAAACACATACAACCCGAGGCTACACAATACGGAGAAAGATCAGTTGTGGTGGGCAAGCTGTCTTTTTGAGTGTTTTATCTGCTGTTGCTGATATCATTGAGGACATCCAGGAGGTTCCATTAATACCGCAGTCAATAATGCTGCTTCTCTATCACAATGCAGTACAAATCCTCTGCAAGTCATAACCAGTAGACTGTCTCATGAACCTGCTGAGGTTAATTTTTGACTAACTATATTGTTCTCCCACAGTTTAAGGTAACTTACATCAAACCAGGAGACACCAGAATGCCCAATTTTATTCATCCATAAGCCAAATATGCTTAGTAAATAATAATAATGTGCTTTGCAAAATCCTGGTCATATTCTGTGAAATGATAAGAGCAAGAAAAGGTCTGCAAGAGCTCGTTGATATCATCTGGTATTTGCACGCTCATATGCAATAATATTATCCCTTTGATTTAGCTCTTCCATTTTAAAGTACCAGAAGAGCATCATAAATAATAAATAATAACCATATCTCCATGCAAAACTGCTTGCCTAACATTTAAAAACTTAATCAAGCGATTTTATGGGACTCCTTTTTCCCTTTCTAAAAAAAGTCATTTTGCAGTCGCAAATACTTAACTCATGTAGAACACACAGAAGACTGTAGTAAAGCAGTCATTCCATCACAAGCATGGCAGGATTTAGTGGCACCTTAAAATGACTGGACTGGTTTTTCCATTGACATACATCAGTTTCAGTTTTTGCTTCAGGACAATTTTCCAGCTGCACAGTTATGGTGTGCATTTAGGAGGGTGTGTGTGTGTGTGTGTGTGTACAGTTGCCTTTGAAGAAAATGGGGAATTTATTGCATAAAACATTGCAGAAGGCAGCGATCACTGTTTGTGGGAGATGGCAATGTTCAAAACTGAAAATAAGTATTTAGGAACAGATGAAAATATCACCTACTAGGTCAGTTTTTGTCCATGGAGCCCATTCTTGTCTTCTCTGTCTGGTAGCAGCTCTCTTGGAACTCAGGTCAAGGTCCTTCCATCCTGTCTGATGGATGGAAGAGGTTTCAAGAAGAGGTTCCAGGGACTGAATCTGGGACTTCCTGCATGCAGAGCCATAACCACTACTACACTTTATGCCAGAAGGAAGACAAAAACAGCCACTCGTCACTGAGAAATATGGAGAACGGTTTCTAGGGATTTCAACAGTCTTATCAAAATGCTTTAGGTTTCCTGTGTAGCTCCTCACATCTCACATCTGAGATGCACTCTGAATTTCCATTTAGGCAAAATTGGCCAGAAGATGCAGAAAACCCCCTGCTAGTCTTAAGGAATCCTCAACATCCCTCAGAGGTTTTGCTTGAGTAGGAATCCTCACATTTATTCAGGATTTAGGCTAGCTATGCAAAGAGAGGGCTGTGAGGGTCCTTTGAGATGGGAAGAAAATGGGGACTTAGTAGACCGATACATAGTAGCCTGTCTAAGAACTGTCAATTGCCAGTAGGAAGGGCTGGGGAATGTATCTGAAAGCCTGGAGAGCCACACTGCCCATCAGTATTGACAGCCTTGAGCTTGATGGACCAATGGTCTGTCTCAGTATAAGTCAGGTGCTGCTCAGCATTTGCATCCAATCAATGAGTGTATCGCCATTGCCTTGTTGTTGTTGTTTAGTCATTTAGTCGTGTCCGACTCTTCATGACCCCATGGACCAGAGCACGCCAGGCACTTCTGTCTTCCACTGCCTCCCACAGTTTAGTCAAACTCATGCAGGTAGCTTCGAGAACACTATCCAACCATCTCATCCTCTGTCATCCCCTTCTCCTTGTGCCCTCCATCTTTCCCAACATCAGGGTCTTTTCCAGGGAGTCTTCTCTTCTCATGAGGTGGCCCAAGTATTGGAGCCTCAGCTTCAGGATCTGTCCTTCCAGGGAGCACTCAGGGCTGATTTCCTTAAGAATGGATAGGTTTGATCTTCTTGCAGTCCATGGGACTCTCAAGAGTTTCCTCCAGCACCACAATTCAAAAGCATCAATTCTTCAGCTCTAAAATTAGGAAAAGTTAAATGTGGCATGTAAAGGGAGAAAGCCAAGGAACACTTTATACCATGGGTAGGCAAACTAAGGCCTGAGGGCTGGCTCCGGCCAAATCACCTTCTTAAATCCAGCCCATGGACGGTCCAGGAATCAGCATGTTTTTTACATGAATAGAACATGTCCTTTTATTTAAAATGCATCTCTGGGTTATTTGTGGAGCCTGCCTGGTGTTTTTACATGAGTAGAATGTGTGCTTTTATTTAAAATGCATCTCTGGGTTATTTGTGGGGCATAGGAATTTGTTCATTTCCCCCCAAAAAATCTAGTCTGGCCCCTTACAAGGTCTGAGGGACAGTGGACTGGCCCCCTGCTGAAAACGTTTGCTGCCCCCTGCTTTATACTGTATATGTTACTGAGGCCACAGTAAGTGGCAGTCTTTCTTTCATCACTGGCTGAAATTTAACCCTGGCAAAAAGCATGGCCTGTGCCAGGGCTGGGGGCACTTTTGACCCTCCAGATATTGTTGGATTTGAACTCCCATCAACCGCAGCCGACATGTCAGGGTTGAAGGGAGTTGTAGTTCACCGACAACAGATTGCCTATCCCCAAACTATGGCCATTTTTAAAAATAAATAATTATTCAGTTGTAGCCTGAAAATAAATAATTATTCAGTTGTAGCCTGAAAATAAATAATTATTCAGTTGTAGCCTGAAAATAAATAATTATTCAGTTGTAGAATCATCCTCCTACATATTTATTCCCTTCCCCCTTTTTATTCCTAATATTCAAGCAGCAATTTGTTTATTACTGTTTACTGAAAACAGCCCTGTAACCAAATTAAATGACTGTCTTAATTTCCATATGTGTTCTGCTGAAATGTATTTATGCTCTGAAGGTTTTGACCACACTAATGTGTGTGTCGTCGTCGTCGTCCCCCCACCACAGATAGAAATTAACATTTACATAGCCGTAAGCAAGATAAATATTCATTTTATTTATTTCCTTTTCCATAAGATTAAAAGACATGTTTCCTTAGCCCTAGAGGTAGCTGTCAGTTGGAAGTGCAAATTGGAGTGTGCAAAAATGTTATGCTCCTCTGCTGATAAAGCAAGTAAGAGCAAGCTTTTAGTTACAGGTTGACAAATTTGATTAACTTACCCAGTACGAAAAACCAGCAACCCATCCCTCATATTTGTAATGTTGGAATAACAACTAAGAATCCTTACTCTTCCTCTCTACAGGATTATGCTGAAAAGGAGAATACAATCACCAAGGCTCTGGAAGACCTTAAAGCCAACTTCTATTGTGAACTTTGTGATAAACAATACTATAAGCATCAAGAGTTTGACAATCACATCAACTCCTATGACCACGCTCACAAACAGGTAAGCGCCTGCATTTTCATGACTGCCAAAATGATGTAAATAGCAAAGGTATTTCGCACCCCCTGCTGTTTTGTGCTTGAAACCCTAGTTGAAAATGAAAGACCTGTGGTTATAACAAGTGCACACCATTTTGAAGAAAGAGGGTACTAACAGACTGTCACTATTCGGGGTTGGATTCTATCACATACCAGCAAAGCCTTTCCTCCTCCCAGGAGGGGAGGGGTTGTGAGCGGGAGACGATTCCCGCGGCATGCAGGGGGCACTCCGCCCCCTGCTTCAACTCCAGGGCTGGCGCCACACCCCTCCCCGGTTGGGCACCCAATAGGGAAGCTCAGCAGGGCGGGGCTTGCTGCTCCAACGCAGCCGCGCCAGCCATCCCCACCATTGCACACACATTTTCCTTGAGTCATCTTTCAGATCGGGGAAACAACATATGGCTGGCTAACATATCCAATAGTCTTAGGGATTGGTTGCAGCTGTGAGGGTATTGGCGGCGAGCCTTTTGGCTCGGGTGGCGGTTAGGCATTGGAATGTGTTGTTGGTGTTTTGGGGGGCAAGGTGTGGCCATTGCCTTCCCCAACAATTTTGGGTATTCTGCTAAAGGAATCTGGCAGTCTCCCCTGGCTGATGCCTGTGTGGCGGGGGGCCATGGCACGGCCCTTGGTGACATCAGGAAGAGAGCCTATACTTGGATTAGCATCAACAGGCTTCCCCTACTGGTGGTTAACCCCTCCTCAGACTCACCCCTCTACGAGTGGGTGGAGTCTAATGTTCCGTGGTCCAATGCCTAAGCCAATACCTTCTCACATGCTGTAATCAATAAAGTTGTGGCCTTTACCTTACCCATTAACCTTACATTCTGTGTCCACATGTCTTTATTCCCCAAGCGGGGATCGGGTCCTCGAATCACAAATTCAGGCTGCAGAATTATAGGACACATTTGCACCATATATTTAAAGCACTGTGGCACCACCTTCAACAGTCATGGCTTCCCACAAGGAATCCTGGGAAGTGTCATTTGTTAAAGGTGCTGAGAGTGGTAAACAGAGACCCCTTCAATTCCGCTTTGCAAGGAACTCTGGGAATTGTAGCCATGTGAGGGGAATAGGGGTCTCTTGACCCCTTAACAAACTGCAGGTCTCCAGATTTGCGGGGGGGGGGAGAGTCACGACAGTTTTAAGTGGTTTAATAGTGTTTTATATGTATTGTGTGGATGTGACCATAGAGTCTTGATCAACAAGCCTGCTTCTTGCAAAAGATCTGACTTTTTGAGATAAGGAAAGTGACAGGGGAATTCATTGGAAATTGTGGGACAACACCTTTTGACGTTATCACTTGTTGGCGTTCTGCTGTTCTAATCACTTGTTGGCGTTCTGCTGTTTTATTATATTTTATTGTGTTTGGCTACTATCTTATATTTGCCTACCTGGGGGTCAGCCCCTTGGAAATCAGCCAGACAGACCTACCTTTGAGTAAACATGTACACAACTGCACTGTTCCCCCCCCTATATTATTAGGCACTTTAAAATGTTGCTAAAAGTTGGGATGGAAATCGTAAAATTAATTTCCGTAATTAAAATTTATTTCTCTATTATAAAACTTTCCAGTACTGGCGTCTTTGAGATTCTGAAGAATGTGTGAAAACTCACAATTTAATAAACAAGCATGACTACTAATGGTTCCTTCTTTAATATTTTATTCCCTGTTTCTGATGCACCAGAACCAAAATAGCTTCAGAAGATTAGCAAGGGTTTCTTTCACTCTCAGCCCCATCAATTAAAATTTGCCTTCACTGATTAATATTGGACTCCTAACCAATTAATCAACTAAAGCGTTAATGGATTAATCTGCTGATTAAAGCTTGCAAGGCTCCATATGAGTGATTACATCCTTGGTGCTCTCCTGATTTGATTTCTTATCAATTACATCCACAGTAATTGCGGATGGCCTGAATGTACATGCTTGCCTTGTATAGACAGCTGTTGTCATGTTGACCCCAAGATCGGAGAATATAAGACATATAAAATAGTTAAGGTATTCTTTTTTAGATGTTTGTATGCAAGCTTTTAAGTTGTGCAATGACAAAACCAGGCAAAAAAGAAGGTGACTTATGAGTTTGTGAAGTGTGAGACACCCTAAATTCCTGGATCCAATAAAAGTTAGAAATTAATCAAGGTTTGGAGAGTTAAACTATGCCAAGCACTGAACCCCTGAATTAAGTTTATGTTAACAAACCAGGCCAGTCTAGTGATTGCTAGTTGAGTGTGGGTTATTAGGGGGACAAAGACTAATGAGTAATCAAAAGATGAGTCATCAGGACACTCAGTGCCAGACAGCAATGGGAGGGATGGAGGCCCTTCTTCTAAGTGGGTTTAGGGGTTTATGATTTCAGTTTGGGTGATGAGACTGGGGGGGGGGGGAATCCTTTTCAGTCTGTTAGCGGCAACAAGGAAGAAGAAATGGGGGTCAGTGGCACCATGTGATAGCTGACTGTGATAACCTAAAGAGACAGAGAGCATGGCTGATTTCTCTGTTCTGAGACCCAAGCCTGCTGTGCCTATGGGAGAAGCAAGAGACCCTATTGGAATCTGAATGCTCTGAACTCTCTCAATCTAGATTCAGGCTGTAAATATGCATTAATAAACCATATATCATAAAGACACCACAGTCCCCGCTGTGCCTCATTGTTCCAAAAGAAAACATGAACCCTGATAAGCATGCCTGGTACCCTTGGAATCTCACACCCCTCGGAGATTGGGGTGGCACATAACAATACAGTAGTATCTTGGGTTATATACGCTTCAGGTTACATATGCTTCAGGTTACAGACTCCGCTAACCCAGAAATAGTGCTTCAGGTTAAGAACTTTGCTTCAGGATAAGAACAGAAATTGTGCTCCGGCGGAGCAGCAGCAGCAGGAGGCCCCATTAGCTAAAGTGGTGCTTCAGGTTAAGAACATTTTCAGGTTAAGAACGGACCTCTAGAACGAATTAAGTACTTAACCCGAGGTACCACTGTACACTAAAATTGGTTTCTTCCAATTGCTACAGGATGCAATTCTAAGGACACTTACCTGGGAATTCTGAGTGCACATAGTTAAATGTTTTGGGTTGGGTTTTTTTTAAGTCTAGCTCATAATAATGTTTGACACATTGTCCTCTGTGATCATGGTATCTCCCCTCCCCTGTCCTCTAATGGGATCACAAGATCTGAGCTGAGAGTTCAAACTCATGACACTTCAGTTGAAAACTGAGGATGGTGAATAGTGAATGGTTAAACCTCTTTTGGATGGGACTGCATTTTCACTAAAGCAGGAGTGGAGTACCTGTGATGCTTCCATTGTGCCCATCATACCCAAACAGTAGCCATGCAGGCTAGAAGGCTACATGTGTCTGAAGGATCAGGTCCACAATTTGGACGTCATTACTTTATAAGAAAAATAAGAAGCTGTGCTTTCAAACAGCAAGGCTCTCCCTGTAAAATATGGTAACTTTTGCTAATCCACCCCCAGTTCACCAAAGGGGGGCATTTTCATTCTATTTAATTTCCTCCAGTACTGTTTTTGTATTCCAGTGAAAATGTCTTTTGACCTAACACTATTATTATTTTTTTGCTGTGTTCTCCCCTCCCCTTTCCATTTTTTAATTTGAAGCAGAAGTAAACATGAATCTGTTAGCACACAAATTTATCTCTCAGCCCTTAAGTGGTTTATGATTCACATAGAAGTGTGGAGAACTGAACATCTTGCTGGAGACAGATAAACAGGATATTTAAGGGAGGAAAAACGACTATACCTTATTTTACCTGTTAGCATCCTGTATAAATATTTGACAAAATGGAATAAATAGCAAGAAACTAAGGGGCTTGGATTAAATAAAACCCAACTGTGAGCAGGAGAAAATGTTTCTTCCAGCTCTTATGGAGGTCATAGTGGAATATTTCTTATAATGCAGCACTGGAGTGTCCCAAAGGTTGCATTACAAGTTTAAAAAAATGTGAATAAGGAAGACATAGGTTATAACATTTAACTTAGATAGCCGATGTGCTGCCCTCCAGATATCACAGACTACAACTACTATCTAAGCATGGCTAATAGCCATGGATGATGGGAGTTCTAGTTCAACAGCATCTGGATAGCACCACATGGACTACCTCAGCCTATAAACTGGTGTGTTATAAAACCATATTGAGAGACAACAGCTCGTGCAAAGCAAAGAACTTCCTTGTAATTTTGACCGCAATCATCTTTCTTCAAGCAGCAGAGCATCTTTGCATGCTAGAAGCCCATTATTTCAAGCTGGGCGTGTGATGCAATCATAAATAAAGATTGCAATTTTAAAAAATCAGAGGAGCAAGAATGGCTTGAGCAGCTAAATTTGACTGGACACACCCACCTCAATGGCGAGGTACTTGCAACCTAGGGGAAGAGCACCAGAATGTTGGATTTTTGCTCAAAATGGGTGCTGAGGGTAGAAGCAATGTTGGAATTGGCAAGCAAAATGCTTCCGTGTGGAAATTTCTGGATGCTAAATATAGCTAGTGGGGCACAAATTGTGGAGTCCTGGCTTGTTTGTGAAGGCTTTTCTTAGCAATAACATTATTGTTGTGGTTTCCTCACTTCTGCTGATATTGTACTTTTCAAAAATGGGGGCAAGCAGTTTTTTTTTTATTCTACTTACATCATTTGAACTGTTGGGTATTCTGTCCCTTTGTAACAGTAGGTCTTTCTTATATCAGTTTTTACATAACTTTTGTGTCACAGGAATCTGCCACTGTGACAGTTTTGGAAGTGTAGCTTTTTTTAGATTACCAAACCTCAAATGGATTGTCCTTCCTTCCTCCCTTCCTTTCCTAGTACATCCACCACTGTCCTTATCAGACATGTTTAGTGAACTGTTGTGGGATGACTCTTCACCACCAATCAATAAAACTTTGGGTGGGGGTTGAGGAATATTATTTGAAATGCTATTTGGATTTGGTGGCCGGTAAAAAATATCTTATTTCCCTAGGCCTTTTAATCTCTTCCTTCTATATATTTTGGTTTTTTTAAAAAAAAAAAATGGGTGATGTTTTTGTATGTTTTCTTAAATTACTACATGCATTTTAAATCTGTTGGAACTGCCCTAAGAACATGACTTTAGGATGTGGCATCTAAATCTTTCAAATAAATAAAACTAAAAAATCAATTCTGGACTTAAATGGAAGAACGGATTCATCACTTCTATACCTTTTGGGGGAGTTTTGCAACGAAGAGTCTTCTGGACATCTCTGGTACCAGCTTTCCCCCTGTTATCATGACCTTAGTTCTTAGAAGTTAATTGGCATCATTCTGCTATTGATTGCTCTTCCTAAATAGCATCTCATTATTTCAAACAATTAGTTGCAACAGTCAGTTGGTAAAGGCTGCCCCATCTTTGTCAGAAAATTGCTGGCTAACACCAGAGCTCATCAATGTGGAGCATTCCAAACACCTAGGGAAGTACGGAGTATTATTGTTAAATCTGTTAGCAAATCAAGATATCTCTTCTTTTATGTCTCTTTTGTCCTCCTGCGCAGTCAGGCAGCTAATGTGATGGCATTTGGGAACTCCTTGACAAAAAGTTTGCTGTCATCTCTTGAAACTTAGCTCAGTTTCTCTTGTTGCACAAGACCACATCAGTGAAAAAGCTTTTCCCTAATCAGAATGAGGAACTAATTGTGTTGTTGATACTATGGAAATAACTTTTCTTGCATACAATATCAGACAGTGGTTTCCCTCCTCATCTTTCTCTCCTCACTGTTACTCCACAGAAAACAGCTTCTTCTGGTTTTCCTTGGATAGAAATGAACAGGATCTTTGCAAAAAGCTTGTTATCATTTGCCTCTGCATTATAAATTAATTTTAGAAGGATGTTGTGCAATTCCAACGCTCAATCAATAATACAATATGTAGGCAACTGGCACCATTTCTGATGGGTAGACAACATTCTAGCCAGCCAACATGCTATCTAACTAAGACAGCTTGGCAAAATCCATCTACTAAGTCTCCTCAAGTTTTGTTTAAGCCTTATAACACAGTCCACCCCATTCCCCCAAAGCAGTTGCTACTCATGACATTTTCTGAAGCCCCAGGTAAAGGTAAAGGTAAAGGTAAAGGTAAAGGTACCGGTACCCCTGCCCGTACGGGCCAGTCTTGCCAGACTCTGGGGTTGTGCGCCCATCTCACTCAAGAGGCCAGGGGCCAGCGCTGTCCGAAGACACTTCCGGGTCACGTGGCCAGCGTGACATCGCTGCTCTGGCGAGCCAGAGCTGCACACGGAAACGCCGTTTACCTTCCCGCTAGAAAGCGGTCCCTATTTATCTACTTGCACCCGGAGGTGCTTTCGAACTGCTAGGTTGGCAGGCGCTGGGTCCGAGCAGCGGGAGCGCACCCCGCCACGGGGATTCGAACCGCCGACCTTGCGATCGGCAAGCCCTAGGCGCTGAGGCTTTAACCCACAGCTCCACCCGCGTCCCTTTCTGAAGCCCCAACAGAAGCATAATTAAGTAACTTTTTTTTGTATGAGATAATTTTCTGTCTCTCACAGGTAAAACATCAGATTACAAACAATAGAAATACTGGTACCTTGCTTATAAAATATCCCCTTTTAAAGTTGATTCCTATCCTCCCATGGCTATTTTACAATGCTATTATACAAATCTATGATGGTGCTCCACTTTTGGAATACTGTGTGAAGTACTGGTTAACTCAATATTGTAGATCTGGAAAAGGTTCAGAAAAGGGCAACCCAAATGATTAAAGGGATGGAGTTAGTTTCCTACATGGAAAGGTTATGGTGTTTGTTCACCATGTTTCTAAATTTGAAAGCTCAAAGGGGACAAAATAAAAGTACATAAGATTGTGCATGCTTGGAGAAAGTGGGTAGAGAAATGTTTTTCTCCCTTTCTCAGAATCCAGAGCTATCCAATGGAGCCAAAAGTTAGTATCAGGACATGCAAAGGAAAGTGCTTCTTGACATAGGGCACAAACCAAGGAATGCCCTCCTGCAAGTTGTGGTGGTTGGCTTAAAAAGAGAAATTGACAAATACTTGGAGATTAAGACTATCAACAACTACTAGCTACAGTGGTTATGTTTGACCTCCACTGTCTGAAAGCCAGTGGCTGCGAATCGCAAGGTGGGAGGGTCCTGTTGTACCCAGGTGCAGCTTGTGGGCTTCCCCTTGTTTGTGTTAAAACAAGATGCTGGCTGGACTAGACGGGTCTTTGGCTTGATCTAGCAGGACTCTTCTTTACAATGGTCTGAAAGCCTAGACAATAAATATCCTCAAGTCCTACTACTTGTACTGTCCATTTTAAATGCAGTACTGTTTGTTCCGTGATTTTGTTTCAACACAGCATTGTCAGCATTAATTGCTGAAATTATAATCATGCAACCTGCTGTCATTTTCTGCCTGTTTATTACCTACATAATTTGTGCCAATCACGAGGGGGAGGAATAGAGCTGCGTCAAGAGGCTTCTTTACCTTTCCCTCCCACACCGTCTTAAAACTGCTGACATTTGCATTCCCTTGAGTAAGGCAAGATTGCCAAAGCAACAGGACAGCGCTAGACCTTGAAGAAGGTGAAGAAACAGAAATTCCACTTAACTTACAACTCTGCTGAAATCCAGAAAATGTGACTAGAACACTAAATCTGAAAGGAAATCCATGATAATGGTGGTGAAGACACAGTAATTGTTGAGACAGTAGACTGGATGAGGAATTTTTAAAAACAAATTGGCTGCACAGGAGTAAATGAGATTGAACTGAATTATAGCTCTTGAGAGACAGGATTTGGAGCTCATGGGAAAGCCTTTGATGTTATTCAGTGACACCGTATGACATCATACACTGAAAAAGAAAAGAAAGCAATTGATGACAGCAACTTCCAGCAGGCAGGGAAAATCAAAGAATGGTCCTATCTGCACATTGGTCCAAGAAGTTTGGATTAGATGAGTCAATTCCCCATATGCTTTCCCAATACATAAGGAAGAATGCTACATCATGATGTAATGCCACTTTGTTAGTTAATGGGTCACAAATTTCAAACAGAATGTCATTCGACTACCCTAGGTAGCTGAAGCAGCAAAGTTTGGTGGGTTTTTTCCCCTAATTGAAAGAAAGAAAGAAAGAAAGAAAGAAAGAAAGAAAGAAAGAAAGAAAGAAAATAGAAGAAACCTCAGCCACCTCATCTTTTAATGTCAGCCCACTCACTCCGATCCAAAAGTTCTTCAGTGTTTTTCCACCAAGATTAATCCAATCACCAGTGGTATTTTTGTTCCACTCACCACCACCACCACCCAGTACCAAAACTGAATACTTTGGCCCAATGAAACTTTGATCTGGCAGCTGGAATTGCTGCAGAAGTGCAGGGAGGTAATGCATTGATTTTGTTTCACCTCTGAAATTTCAGCTCCAACGTACTGCAAGAAGCCTGTGCTTTTGCGAAGAGACAGTTATCAATTGTGACCCTGAATTAGAGCAGGTGGATCAATATTTCAAAAAGCAAGGGACTCTTGGAGGTGTGGTATCTCAAATAAGAGACATCCATTATATTCCCTGGAAGTGGAATAAGGGGCATCCATTATGTTGCAAGTGACTGGAGTAAAAGGATGCCCTCTTGGGGGCTCTATTGTGCCTCACTGCCTTTTTCAGCAACAGTGTTTTATTGCAGAATATCTAAATCCAGGTGCTCTGTTGAATAAATGGTTTTATTCTTATAAGAAGAAACACACAGATATATTTAGTTACAGATATTTTTCCATCGAGAATATGTGATGTGAGCCCAGGAGCAAGTTCTTCACCAGCCACACAGCCCAAGATTAGATGCTTGGTCCTGAAATGCACCAATAAAGATACGTTGGCTCAGAGGCATTCAGGTTGTTCTGTGTTCCTGATTAATCATTCAAGTCTCTCGTGGGAATCTGGGGATCTCACAGCACAATGGTTCACGACTGTGGGTGATCCTCTAATGATGAGTCCAGTCAGTGTATGGATTTCTGCTTGCAGAATGGGACTTCCCCTCTCTCCTTTCCCCACACACTTTCCAAATCTACTCCAGAGGGTTGGGGACAACCTCTATGACAGATTTGGGATGACATGGGTAGAGGAGGGGGGACATTCTGTTGCACAAGCAGAAACTTCTGCTGACAGAACATTCTTCTTAGTGCTGTGTTGGATTCTCTCCTTTTTCTTTCAGCCATTCTATGCTGGAGCTATATTTTAGGCATTGCTATTTGGGTATTGGGACACGAGTGCCGCTGTGGGTTGAACCACAGAGCCTAGGACTTGCTGATCAGAAGGTTGGCGGTTCGAATTCCCGTGACGGGGTAAGCTCCCATTGCTCAGTCCCTGCTCCTGCCAACCTAGCAGTTTGAAAGCACATCAAAGTGCAAGTAGATAAATAGGTACCGCTCCAGCGGGAAGGTAAATGGCGTTTCCGAGTGCTGCTCTGGTTCGCCATAAGCAGCTTAGTCATGCTGGCCACATGACTTGGAAGCTGTCTGCGGACAAACGCCAGCTCCCTCGGCCAATAAAGCGAGATGAGCGCCGCAACCCCAGAGTTGGTCATGACTGGACCTAATAGTCAGGGGTCCCTTTACCTTTACCTATTTGGGTATTATTTTACAGAGTAGCTGCATTGTTCTCTTTGAGTATTGTGAAACCTACATTCATTTATTATTTCATTCCCAGCCACCCATCCTCCTTCTGAGGAGCACAACGATAAGGTAGATCCCTCAATTTGCATTCTCCACACCCTCATAAAAATATTGTGAGATAGTTTAGGTTGAGATACAGTGGCAGGCCCAAACACTTAGGTACCTTCTTAAATGAGTGGAACTTGACATTGGGTCTCATCAATCTTCCTGGTCCGTCTCAAGGTGAACATCCTGAAACAGTATAGTGGTGAAGAGAACATTCATCCAACTGATGCGCCAAGACCGGCCAGTGTGAGGGCATAGAGAAAGGACCTCTCTTGGGCAATGGCAAACCATGTGTTCCTCAGAGGCTTGAAGAGCGTGGTTGCCATTAGCTTCCTCAACTCTTATACAGGGTCTTGTTCAGGTGAAGCAGAGGACAGACTGTGCCTAATTTGATCCATGTTGCCCAACAAGGATGACAATAGGATGTAAGGTTTCTGCTTAGAAGTGGTACCTACACTGCTAGGGGAGGCAGGCATTAGGGGTGGCAGGGAATTCTGCTCTAAGTGGACATGGGAGCAGAAATTTCTGCAGCTTGCACGTTGGTTTGAGGTCAGGAATGGAAATCAAGTAAACAGATATAATTAGTAATCTTTGTAGCTGCTGTTTTTCATCCACAAAAGATATGTAAATAATGGCATTCCCTTGCCTCATTTTTCTGATGTTTTCTTCACATTGAAATAATGTAATTAATGACATACAGTGGTACCTCGGGTTAAGAACTTAATTCATTCTGGAGGTCCGTTCTTAACCTGAAACTCTTCTTAACCTGAGGTACCACTTTAGCTAATGGGGCCTCCCACTGCTGCTGTGCCGCCAGAGCATGATTTCTGTTCTCATCCTGAAGCAAAGTTCTTAACCCGAGTTACTATTTCTGGGTTAGCGGAGTCTGTAACCTGAAGCGTCTGTAACCAGAGGTACCACTGTAATGAATTGCACTGAATTCAGTGAGAGCTGACAAGGAGACAAATCATCTAGATTTATGTGGAAGCCAAAGTGCAGCAGAACAGAAACAGCTCTGATTGCAATGAATACGTGTTGGAATGGAGATAACTGCCTTCTTACATCCCTAGAAGGCATAGACCAGGTGATGCCTGTTGCAGGTTTGCAGTTGCATTATTAATAATGCATCCCACATACATTTGCCTCGTGTCTTTTGCCTTTGTCCCTCATGCTGAATAATCTGATTATGTTTTAGACACTATTATATTAGGATGACACAATCCCAAGGGCTGGGCCAGAGCACTAAGCATACGTTCTGTGCCTGCTGAGTTCTGATTGAAATTCACAAGGCTGCTTGAGGACCACAGCCATTACCAAGAATCTTCAAACTCCTTATCGAGAAAAATACAGCTTGGGGGTTGCAGCAGTGGGCTCTGAATTTTGATTCCTTTGGAATGTAGAAGCTTGAACTTTCTACTTACACTTCGGCCTGCGAGAAATCCTGTACGGAGTCCTGCAACCTCTTTGCACATGAATAATAGAAGCTGACATAGCTTCCTGCCTCTATTATCCTTGCCTTTCTTCTGCCTCTGTGTTACACCATCCCTTTGTTCTCTCAGCCTCAATTAGATCTGACCGGGCCTCCTAGGCACCTCTGCATTACAAATAATGAATAATAAATAATAATATTAATTCCAGGTCATTAATGATTAATGCTGCTACATTAAAATGCCCAGCGGCTGTGCAACGGCCAGCCTGAGTCATCTCTGAGCGTATGCTGGCAAACGGCTCTTCTGAAATGTTGGTATTGCAAATATAAGCCAGCACTGTCGACCACTGCAATCCCACAGGATGTATTGACAGGAGAAGCAGTGGAACGAAGGAAATTAGCCTGAACAGAATTTCCAGCTCCTATTTTAAAAGCGGTTAGCTATTAGTCCTTCTTCTTGACTAATGCTTGGTGTTGCCTATGAATTACAATTAACATACTTGCAGCCCAATCAAGTGATTCAGCGCAGACACAGGAGCTTTCTATGTATGCAAGCACTCCGCTCCGTACAATGCTTTCCCTCATTCACTTCAATGGATATGCAAACTCCAAATGCACAAAGAGACAATGGATTAGGTGAATCTGTCCACACCAAATTAGGTGAATTAGTGAAGCACTTACAATTGTGGTTCAGGGAACATAAATAAGAGCAGACACTATACCAGGCTTCCTCAACCTCAGCCCTCCAGATGTTTTTGGCCTACAACTCCCATGATCCCTAGCTAGCAGGACCAGTGGTCATGGATGATGAGAATTGTAGTCTCAAAACATCTGGCGGGCCAAGGTTGAGGAAGCCTGCACTATACACTTTGTGAGAATGCGTAAATCTCCCATGGTGCTTTTCTCATCAACTGAAGGCCCTTGTTAGGATTTTCATTTCAAAAACAGAAGTACTGCCGCTTGCAGTTTTAGAGATGGAAATACGATAGTAAAATTTGCTGAAGAATCAGAAGCAACAGCTATTGATTGATGGGTTGATTTGCAAGCATGTCTACCCCTCTCTTCAACTCGAATGGAGCAGCTAAAATCAAAAGCAGCAATTTAAAACAATAATCATTTCATTAAAACAATAAAACAGCATCACAGAGCAATAGCGAGAATAGCAATGTTTTCTCTTTTGTCACCACTCTATGCAGCAGACTTTTTTCATGGTTGGCATAAGTTTTCCATACATCGGCATGTTTTAAGCCAGGGTTAATCTTGAAGCTCACTTTTCCAGGGAGAGGGTAGTCAGGTCTAGAACATGTGACAAATATCATAACAACAAAGGGCCAGAACATGAGCTCCATCCCCCCGCCAAGTCTTACTCATCGTAGACTAATTTAAGTCAATGGACTTTGGTGGTTGTGGCCAGTGCTGCCTGTGAGTAAACGAAATGGATTTCTACTAGTGCAATGGGACTTATCTCCTTCAACATCCTGTGCACCCTCAAAAACTGCTCCAGAGGGTTCTGTGACCCTCTCAAACCGCTTTGTGGGTGTGGGCTTCAGGAGAGAGAAGAGGAAGGCGAAGTGCCATTGTAGAACTGGAAGCTCACTCATACAACTTTAGATTCCACCCACTGATTTCAGTGGGTCTACTCTGAATATGACTTAGATACAACCCTTTTTTTTATACTGTGTTTTAGCCAAGTCTCATTCCTAAAGCAGAATGTAGTTAAAATCCATTATAAGGTACAATATTGTAGAGACGTGGAAGTGTTTATGATCACTGTTTGTTGACGTCCCAGTTGTTTCTTCTTCTTCTTCCATTCATACAAAGGGGTAGAGAGAGCTGCAGATAGGCTCTGGGGCTAGCTCAGAACTTGCAAACTCAGAGAAGAAGCTTTCCATTTGTGGGTCATACCATTCTCTTGATTATCTTGCTTATGATTTTTTTTTTCTCTTCCAATTTTGCCTCCATGATTCAACAAGCTTCCTTGCAAATCACAGCTGGAATTTGATGTGCCACAGGAATGTGATTAGACTTTCACTTGAAGTGAAAGTGTGGGCCAATTTAGAGTCTAATTTGTGTTCCCAAAATCTATCCATGGAGTTTTGAGGGAGGCTGAATGAGTTTTGATAAGACTAGCAGAAGTTGCCTGTGATTTATTTGGACATCTCTTGAGTGCCACTGAATTCCATGTAAGGCAAAATTGGAGTCGTAAGCCTGACAGATCCTGCCTGGGCAAAACAACTTAAGATCTAAGGGGAAGTCTGAAGAATTTCAACCGTCATGTGATCCTCGGATGAAGGGTGGTATAGAAATTTATTAAATAAGAATAAGTCTAGCAACATTTCTCAAAGAGATTTTGCACATTCTTAAAAACAAAACAAAAAAGGGGGGAATTGCCTTTGAAAGTCACAGATTAGTATTTTTTGTTAGCCTACAATCTTACCTGAGCAGTAGAGTAAGATGAACCTCTTCATTTAGGATGCAAGAACAAACTTTATTAGTAAACTCACTTAAAGTTGCCTGTATTTTCAAATCAGATATCGAGATCATATAAGTACATTTGCTACAGTGTAGCACAAGGCTTGTGACTAAACTCACATGTGCTTTGTGTTAATAATTTACTGAACACATACAAACGATGGCTGGAGTTTAAGGCAAAGATGACATGGTAAGGGAGAAAAGATCTGGACCATTTCGAGTGGGAAGAAAACTGCTGCTCCTACTGTTACAAAGTGAACAGATTTTGAAGTCAGCAATTTGGATCAATTTTGTATTGTGTGCGTGTGTTTTGTAGGAGAAACAGTAGAAATATAAAATAATGGTTGTCTTTGTGAGCAGGCGGCTCTGATGATGTCTGCAATGAAAACTGTGCAGTGCACTGCTGAGAAACCCATTTCATTCCCCCATTCTAAGTGCTATCACAGACAATAAAATTGCCTGAAATATGAAGTAATGGCTGCATGTTGCTTAATGTGACAGGGGGTATGAGAGGTTTTGGCCTTTAGTATGCTTTAATGGGGTGCTTTAGAAAGTAACTATGCAGCAAGTGACACATCTATTTATTAAACACAATTGCCCCCAAACAAATTCGTCACATTTTTCCTCTCAAGAGAATGCATTATGAGTTAGCTTAATTGTGCAGGCTTTTCTCTCATTCTGACACCTTGACAGCCCTTGTCAGCTTTTAAGAGTTGGCCACTTCAGAGTGTCATACCTCTGTTCTGGGTGTTGCCATTCCTCTTCTGTGAGCAAATATAACTCAGGACTGCTTTACACGTAGCTTAAAGGCAGAACCCAACCCATCTTCAGTCAGTCAAATCTTCTCAAATGTCCATGTATTTGGGGGCAGCATTGTAGTGCAAGGTGGAGAACGTCAGACTAGGATGGAGAACCTCTGGAGCATTTCTATTTGGCTCTTGGAACTCACAGGCCCCTGGTCTCCCCAGGCCACAGTGGCGTAGCGTGGGTTGTCAGCACCCGGGGCAAGGAAGTAATTTGCGCCCCCTAACCCGTGGATTTGCACCCCCTAACCCTAACCCCCAGATGTTGCACCCGGTGTGGCCGGCCCCCCCTGCACCCCCCACACTACGCCACTGCCAAGCCATACAATTCTCTAGTCCTATTCTACCCTGTCCCCAGGTATTTTTGTCTGCCTGGGATGTGTCCTTGCACTATGACAAAGCCTCTTGCCTCTATGGACAGAGAGCTGAATGAGTGTCTGTAGAACCCTCTGGTTAGTACTGCATGGCTGAAATCTAGCATGCGTACAAAGATCCAGAGGCAGCCCACCCATGAGGATGGAAGTGCAAGAGGAGGCGCCCAGCCCGCCGCACCACTTCTGCCGCCACCGGAACACCCTTCTCTCACTGGCAACAAAGAGACATTCTGGAGTGCAGTGTTGCTGCTTATCTTTCCCATCCCTGGGGAAGGAACGACGAGCGGCAGTGCCTTGCAGAACACCCTGGTTCTTGCTGAGTTTGGTGAGAGGGGGATGCTCTGGTGCCAGTGGAAGTGAGGGGCTGGACGACAGGAGGGCATGGGATGGCGCATTCCCATTTCACTACAGGTTCCATAAGGGAATGTGGTTTGAAAAGTTTTCCTACCTCTGTTCTGGTGAAAGACTCCACCCTCTGATTTGTACCACATTAGTGCAATGCAGAGCTTTACTTCCAGAGATAATAGCAGCATGCTGGGAAGGCGGGATTTTCACAAGGATTATACTCCCAACATGCTATGGTTCCATGAAAACTCCCTCTATTTCTTGCTATTATTGCTAAAGGTGTGTTTAGCACTAGGGTAGCCAACATAGTGTTCTCCAGATATTGTAGGACTTTAACCCCCATCAGTCCTAAAGAGCATGGGATGAGTTGTAGTCCAACATCATCTGAAGGATGCTACATTGGCTACCTCTAGTTTAATGTTATGTCTAGTCCAGCCCTTGGCCAAAAGATGAAAACTTCGAAGTAGCTTGAGGAAATATGAGGGTTTGTTTATAATGATACTTTTTTCTGGCTCAATTCAATTGGCTCTCCTTCCCAGGTTTTGTTTCATTTTTTAAATAATAATAATAATAATAAACAACTTTATTATGATGATGGTCATTCTTCATACAGTATGGTTACTGACATAAGCACATACAAATGCAGTAAGACTAAAGAATGTAACCAATAAAAACAAAAACCAGAAATCAAAATGAGAATACAGAGGGGAGGGGAAAACCAGGAGAGAACTGAGAACGCAATGTCGCATACAGTGATCACATATAAAAAGAAAAAGGAGAGTCAAATTAGTTCTCAATAAAGCCTCTCCATATATTTATCTGTAGAGCAGGGGCTTTAGTGGGCTCTGCAGATGAGTTTTTCCCAGTCAGATTTCTGCATTTCATTTGTAAAGTGGGAATCAGCACTTTATTTATTTAAAGCCTCCCTTTCCTTCAAGGATCTCCAGATAGCATGCACTGCCTTCCCCACCTCATTTTGCCCTCTCACCATCCTGTGAGCCAGATTGCTTTCAGAGTTCTGATGGGCCCAGCAGCACCCAGCCAGCCAGCTTCATGGTTGGGCATTCTCACCACCATACCACAACGGGTTCTGTCCCTGTTGTTTGTTTTGCATACAACAAGAGGGGGGAAAGTTTCAAGGACTTCAGTTCATGCCTTTGCCCCTCACTAATGAAAACAGACTTGCCTGGTAGTTCTCGCTGGGTACCACGCCACTAAGCGTGCTTTGATTTTGCCAGCTGAGCAGGCTTAGGGGGGAACTCACAGCGGAAAGAGATGTCCTTTTAACTCTTTACACTGCAAAAAGCGCTCACCCTTGGGAAGGGGCGGCTCTTTGTTACTGCCCTCCCCCTGCGAGCAAGTATTGAAGCAATGTGTCACTGTGCTGCGGCCCCTGCCATTTTTGAAGACATAAAACCAAGCCCCTGATGGCTTGTGATAATTAAACTCCCATAACACTTTTCTTAAGAGCAGGAGTGTCAGCCCTCACACTCTTGCCAAATTCCAAGTCAGGTAATTAAACACCCTCTCTATTAATTTCCCCCCTGTGGTGCCAACTGATTGCACTGTCCTCTTTTTTTCTGCTTCCCTTTTCTAAACTGTGCAGTGTGTCAAATTGGGATGCAGTATAAAAGCAATTACCCTTTTTCTCCCCTTGTAATGGCTACCTTTCATTGGGAAACACATACCTGGCATCTCCTTTATACGGAGCACCTGAGAGGGTGTAAAATGTATTGTTTAAGCCCTAGTATTAAGTACTCTGAGATTTATTTATTTATTCAAAGTTCATGATATCGCTGCTTTCTTGGTTTAACAATATTAAAGCCCTGACCATTTGGTGAAATGCCACTCCCACTGAACAAAACTTTGGGCAGTATTTTGCCTTTCCAGGATGCTGTAGAATGTAGATAATTCATCTTTGGTTGCTGAAATTTCCAGATAAACATTGTGAATATCTGAAAACAGACTTACACTTACCCATTTCAGAGAACAAACACCAGGGGATTCTGTCAAGGTGGCTGCCCGTATTTGCTGTTGTAGCTATGCTTTTGGACCTTCCCCAAATTCAGCTGACTAAATGCTGATATTCACCAAAATTTGGAAATTAGGATTTAACTCCAACATATACTGCAGTGCAATTTTCTAGGCTCAACATATCTCCAGTTTGCATCCATTTCATATGTCTTTGCTCACAGGACACTTCCACCCAAATACACAGAGACACAGACATCTTATTAAGCATTCCCCCCCCCCCAAAAAAATATGCATTTTTCCTACACGTTTACCCCAGGATACACATTTTATACGCATTTTCACATTTTAAATACACATTGAAACATGGATTATTGTATGTATTTTGGTATATTTCTGAGTCAAGAAATGTATTACTAAATTCAGAAAAGTGGAAAAACTGAAGGACACCTGTGTTCCAATCCACATATTAGTCTGAGAAGTACAAATCAGGCTGGTTCACTTCAAATATGTCAACAGAATATTCCTACTTGCAAGTAAGTCCCGGGGAGCTCAATGGACCTTACTCTCTAGTAGTGTATTTACACTACGACCTATAGAAGCAAATTATAAGATTTTTAGTAATGCTTCAGTAAATATTTCAGCTCATACCCCACCCCCAAATAGGATCTTTTGCATGACATAATTGTTCACCAGATAACATGCAGTTCAGCCATCATCTTTATCTCCCATTCACACAGAATCTCAGCCCCTAACAGTTAAATGAGTTCATTGATGCAACATAGTTGTGTTGTATCAATGAAGTCAATTAACTGTTAGGGGCTGATATTCTTTGCAAATGGGAGATAAAGATTAGAGGAGATGGCAATTTGCTTTCCATGTGAGAAGATAGAATTTAAAGAATCCCAACTATGGCTTTCTTTACAAACATCACTTTTATAGACAGTTGCTTTTAAGCATGTGTTTGTGTATATTAATTTTGCAACAGATCCTTTATATAATAGTAAATTGTGGAATAGCGTTTAGAATGGTGAAAACACTACTAGACTATGAGACTCTCTGAGAGAATATGTTCAAACTGGTGTGTTTTTTTATGGAAAAAAATGAACAAATTCCTATGCCCCACAAATAACCCAGAGATGCATTTTAAATAAAAGCACACATTCTACTCATGTAAAAACACGCTGATTCCTGAACCGTCCGTGGGCCAGATTTAGAAGGCGATTGGGCCGGATCCAGCCCCCGGGCTTTAGTTTGCCTACCCATGACTTAGGGCTTATGGTGGCCTGCAGTTAGGATACTATGTAGAGACTTCTGTTGACCCCATCTGAAAAGGAGTGGCACAGTACTGGAAAAGGTACTGAAGATAGCAAACAAAATGATCCTAGGCTGGGGGGGGGGGAGAGAGAGAGAGAGGGAGGGAGGGAGGTGGGAAGTACAGTTACACTAGTGGCCAAAACTGTGGAAACCTTTTGGGGAAAGTGTATTTCCAAGGTCTGATCGCTCATAGCACCTGATTGGCTCTCGAAATACATTCGAATGAAGGAAAGTTACTGCATATCAACCTAAGCAAGTTGTGCTTCCTTTTCCTGGTTATTTGGCTATACCTTTTGATAGAATACTGATAATTGAACAAACTTTGTTGGGTCACATTTTTCATTAAATCATCTTTCCATTGAGATATAATTTTATGGTATTACTCCAAAAAAAAGTGGTGTTATGAGCCACTGGTGTAAGTTTCTCCACTGAAGCATCTCTAGTCATATTTCTCCCAACAGTTTATGCCTCGGCACCATGAACTTGACTGCAGGGTTATGCATACATGTTGTAGGCAATAATAACTAGTAAGCAGCAAAAAGGTTGTGCTCCGAATTGCAAATTGTGGGGGTGGGTGTCATCTCCTTTGGAGGAACTCTATGAATTCTTCAGTAAACTGGATTAGATTATTTTCCTAGTCTGATGTCCTTTGGGATCTCCTCACGAAGAAATCTAGAGAGATGGGGCCCTGGGATTAAATCAGAGAAGGTTTCCTATATTAACCAAAGTGTCTCTCCTTACAACTGTAGTTTCCCAGTTCCTGTGTAGACATTACCAAAGTCTACTTTTTAAAAACTTGTAAACTATTTAATGGCAATGGAGGGGGGGGGAGTGCCCCTTGCAAGCATTTCTGGAAACCTTAAGGGAGAAATGAGTCACCCGCTACCTTGCAGAGACAATGTTCCCTGAATGGGGTATTAGGTTCATTTTGCTGACTGTAGCTGCTGCTCCACTGCCTTCTAGCTTCTCAAGGACACAGAATAGCTCTCAAGCACTTTATTTTTAAAAGGGAGGGGGAATAGAGTTTGTTCAAAGTGGCCGATCTTGTGTTTCTTACATTTCCTGGCTGAATCTTCTGCAGTCTTTTTGTCTTGGTATAAGGTGCCTGTTGTTGTAATAGAGATTCCAGTGTGTTCTCTGGCTTTCACCAATAGCAGGCAACAATGGTTCTTTACAAAGGGAATGTAAACTGGTAAACATAGTTGGGACCTACCTAAGTGTCAGTGTTTTAACAGCAATAACAAATGCTATTGTCCCTCACACTTCCCTGGGAGGCAGATATGTCCACTTCCACATATTTTATTTTTTAATAAACCTATTTATAGACCACCCTCCTACAAAATACCAAGGCATTATACAACTAATTTTACAAGTACAATAAATCATTAAATACAATGAAAACAATACAAAGCAGTCACAGAAATGACTGGCTCATCTCAAAATAGTTTCAACAACTGAACAGGCCTGGTAGCCTTTTTAAAAAAGTCTTCAAGAGATGTTGGGAAATTAGCAGCAAGGATGCCTGCCAAATCTCTCCTCCAGAACATGAGACTGGCAACACTAAATGCCCGACGTCTAGTAGACGCAAGTTAGGCTCCTGAAACAAGTGGGGAAACTTAACAGCACTCCTGTGGATCATCTCAGCAATTGAGGCGGGATTATAAGGCCTCAGGTGATCCTCAAGGTATCCTGAACCCAAGTTGATCAGAACTTTGCATATTAATAGAAGAACCTTCAACCTGACCCAACAGAAATGCAGATGTTTTTGCACAGCTGTCACATGCTGTCAGCCACTTGCCCCATCAGCACTGCAACGGCTGCGTTCTGCACTAACTGAAGCTTTTGGATCAGGCCCAAGGGCAGCCCCACAAAGAGTATGTTTGCAGTAATCCAGACTTTGCACAACTCTGTTTTGGTAGCAGCAAGGCTGCTTCAAAATAGTTTTGGTAAGACTAGCAACCTTTTTAGGGAAGTCTGCACATTATCACCTGGTTGAGTTTACTTAGGACAAAAGCTGGAGCAAATTTGGTGGGTTTTTCTCAGGCAAAGTACCTGAGCAATTGTGAAACAAACTCTTTATTATTATTATTCTTAGATATGAAACATTCGTTTGGGATGTGTGTATGTGTCTTTCTCTCATCCTTACTTGAAACCTGTCTGCCATAGCTAATTAATCAATGAATATTCTTCTGGTTAAAATAGAAGGGAAAGTATGTTAGAAGAATGATAACCACAAGTTAGTCCTAGGGATCAGCTAGCATTTAGCTAGCAAGCGTGGTGGGATACTTTTAAAAGATCAAGATGACTTCTGAGGCACATGGACCTCTCTGTGAAGCAGAATGGACTTAACATCCACACGCTAACACATTTGTCCTTCCTCGCAAACCATCTGCTTTGGCATGAAAATTACACAGATCTGCACTTTGGAAATAGTCTTCATTTTTGATGTGAAGCAAAGGCCAGCTCTTGAGAAAAGAAGACAGCCAATCTTCTCTGCCCAAGGGGGGTGGGGTGGGTCACACTTGTCTAAGAAACCGTCCTTTTGAAGATTCAAATGTCTTCGTTTTTTTAAGTGAGGGTCACCTTAAAGAGCAACTATAAAGCAACATCAGCAGCCCTAAATCCTTAAACCTAAGCTGCTTACATGTCTATATCTTCAGAAATGAGACAGAGGAGACATAAAGGCTACCCCCAGGTCACATATATCAGTACTGCAATTAGCCAAGTGGATTTCCTCCACAATTCAGTGTGAGAAAGGAAGATGGATTTTTAATCACCATACATAACACAGGAGTCACATATCTCATTTTGGCAAAAATACAGCCAATTTGAAGTACACTGCCAGTAAGATGGTAGGGTGTGTGTAGAGACAAGCCAACATACTGTCCTGTTAACAATACTCTTTTAATCAGGCTGCTAAAACAATGGGATAAATATGGTGGAGATGATTCATTTTCCTCTCTGTAGACCTGGTTCTTGGTATTCCCAGACATTATACAATAGTCATCCATCCACATGTCGTTATGCATAATGAATGCATTTGATTTCCAAAGAGATGCTGTGCAGGTAATAAAATAAAATACTTGTCCATGTTTGGATACAAGTCTGTCTGTCCTTTTGATGTAAAAGTGCTTCTCAGCACAATCCACTGAGCTCAGGGTAAGTGCACTTAGGATTGCAGTCTATGTCTGACAGAATCTAGTTCATAATTAAAGGGAGGAGGGGAGTTATGGAAATTGGTAGAACCAAACAATGAAAAGAATGTACAGTGGTACCTTAGTACTCGAATGGCTTGGCTCCCAAACAAATTGGCTCCTGAATGCTACAAACCCAGAATTAAGTGTTCCAGTTTGCGAACGTTTTTCAGAAGCAAAATGTCTGACTCAGCTTCCGCGGCTTCCAATTGAGTACAAGAAGCTCCAGCAGCCAATCAGAAGCCACACCTTGGTTTTTGAATGCTTTGGGGAGTCAAACGGACTCCCGGAATGGATTAAGTTCAAGAACCAAGGTACCACTGTACTTCTTTGTGTAATAGACAACTTAACAATTTTATTACACAGAATGCTTTTAAAAAGGTTCAGCAAATTCACGGATGGTGTCATAACAGCTGAGAAGGAACCTCTATGTCTAGAGCCAGTATATCTCTGATTACCAGATAGTGTAGAATGGCTATCGCCACCAAGGTCTATATGATGAGGCCTCGGAACTGGCTTCTGTTGGAAATAGAGAGGTAGATAATACAGATATTTTCCTAGATGCTAAGAACTTCAGATCCTGGATCAGGGGTAAGAAAAGACCACCAGCCTCAAAAGGGCCTGATACAGTCAGCAATCGTCAGCATATACTGTAGGAGGCTGACCACTGGATAACTGTTCTGATTTAAGCCTGAAGGCAGCTATATTAGTCATTTTGGTGGGTTAAATATTGCTTGTGCCAGAAGGTAATCATCTATGTGTCTTGACTGTGCTTGGAAAAAGCTCTCACGTATTTGCTATTGGACAAGATTTGAAATGGGAGGCCAATGCGATACAGAAATGGAATTGAAATGTCAAGTGAAATTTGAAGTAAAGAGAGAAAAATGACTCCCAACTTGTCTTTAATTTTCTTGGTTGAGGAAAGCTCTTCAAGGTGTTACTGCAAATTTATCTTTATAATTAGAAAGCTTGTTCCGTTTCCTGGAGAAGCCAGTGAGTGCTTTACCACTGACTTCAGCGAAGGCAGACTGGAGCCCCTTAAAATCATTAAAAATAATTACCCTCCAACTCCAAGGCAATTGCCACATGTAGCAATTTATACAGATAAACAAATGGCCTCAAGTTTTATGATCTTTTGATTATGAATTTAAATAAATCTGAAAGCTAGGATGCTAATTCCAGTTTTACGGTGTTTCCTTTGGCCCTCCCATCACTAATATTTATGAGGTGCTCTTGGGATTTTTTGCTGAAGCTAACAGAAATATCCTAAAGCTCTGCAATTTGGCCAGACTGCAGTTATACACATTGCTCCTTTTCCAGCTATCATGGTGAAATATTCAGCATGCTCTCCTCAGCTATTTTGTTCACATGAAATTTGGTTGGATTTTTCAATAGGAATTGGGTTGGGTGTAAAGCAGAGCTCAGTCCCATGTGTTGTGATGTAATTTGGCAACCTGGTGCCCTCCATATGTTGTTGAAGTCTAACTCACATCAACCCCAAACAGCATAGCTGATGATGAGAGGTGATAATCAGGTAAGGAACAGTTGAGGTATATGAAAGCCAATCTCAAATCATTTGAAACCCTTGTACATAAGCCCATTAATTAAAAGCAGGTGGCGACAAGCAAACAGATTCAATGTCTACTCAAAGGCAGATGAATGTAGCGCAACATAGCGGTAATCATTTCAGTTTTTTGAAGAATTACATGCATGCATCTGGCAGCAAGAACAGGGAAAGAACCAAAAAACACAATAGCCATGTTTACACAGGGTTCCCCATTCAACAGCAGACAGATTTGTGGAGATCTGCTTCCCCGCACTTACTGGATAAGGACAAGAGAATGGCAAAATGCTTAAAATATAGTAGAGTCCTTTTGATAGTCATAGTTTGGGAATACTTTCAATTATTCATTGAGTCAAATGTTGTGTCAAGGCTGTAATCCGATGCAGACTCACAAGAATGTAAGTTCCTGCTGAACTTGGTGTGATTTACATCTGGGTAAACATATTATATAGGATTGCATTGCACTATTTTTAATTTTTTAGCACTACTATGATTCTCAAAACCATTTACTAATAGTAAACACAGTATGATTTGAATATTATTTTGGAAAGGGCAAATTAGAAAGTTTGCCTTTAAATGTAATTTGAATTTCTTCCCCATCCTAATTGTGATATAGTTATTGGCTAAAAGGGAAGCACAAACATATTGAAACATGTTTTAGTTTATAGTGCATTCAGAAATATACACATGATAAAGTACAAATTTAAATATGCAATTAAGTACGTGTTGTTCTGTGGATTTTTTTAATAAAAAAATAATCTTGCAATTTTGTGCAAAAAACAGGAGAGAATAATTCACTTATGAATGAACATATGTGAAATTGATAAAGAACAGAAGCAGACCAATTTAGTAATGCTTTTGATTCTCTTCTAGGTTAGTATATGTATAATTAGTATCCAATGCAAAATGAATATGCTAAATTAATTTTGTACCGCATTCAGTTGTACTCTCATCAGTTCTATTGAGGTTCTTGTATCATAGCCATTATTACAGTATTTGAGCATGGCATTAAATAAGATTTCAATATGCAATTTGAACTGATTAGCTTTAAAAAATTGAGTTATGTTAATCAGCCCAAACTAATATGCAGTATACGAACCCATGCTTCTTGCTAATTGCAACAGGAATACATTGCTGCAATGCAAGAATAGCAGAGAAATCGCTCATTGTGAGCTGTGGGTTTAAAATAACCCATTAGTTGGATTACCCCATTCCAGATTTGATTGCAATTTTAGCATAGCAATAGTAGACAAAGGAATCAATTAGCAGAAGATGTAAATTTATCTAAATCAAAATTGGACTGCACAGAGTTGGTCTATATCACTGCTTTGGGCAAGTATGCATGGTCTAAAAATTTTCATTACAGCTGGCCTCTCGCACCCCTATTTCCACATGCCTCTTTTCTTCCTTTATGCTCATCCTACCTCATAGGGCACCTCCAAATTATCACTTTATTGATCATTCATCCCAATTTGTTTGCAGGGAGGTTAGAGTACATTGTGTCAAAACTAGTGTTATCCCACCATTTCCAGGGTGTTTTCCTGCCATTTTCTTTAACACAGGGAGTTTTGGGGAAGCAGGTTTTCTTGCACAAAGACCTCCGAATTAACGAGAATACCACAAACAGAATTTGCCAGAATGTGACTGAATTCCAGTCAAAATAGCAACAATCTGGAAGCATCCTTACTCTGCATCCTTTTCCCCATCCACTTTGCCTCTGGAAGGAGGAAGGAGAGTGATACCCCTTGGCCACCATTGCACCAAGCCTTTTCTTCTGTCTTATTTCTGTCCCACTTACTGCCTAGAGCTCCAGTCACCAAAACTTGTGAAGTTTCTATTTCATCCAGCTGACCAGATTCCATATCCAGATTCATCCAGATACCACATAAAAAATTCTCTTTTGCTCTTCTTGCTGACACTTTTACTCTGATACATTAGAAGGTCACTCCAGATGCTAAGTGAACATGTGGATTGGATTGAGGCATGAGATTGCATCAACTGTCCATAGTGGTAGAATTCCTGCTCCATGATTGCAGTCATGGGTTTTTTGTCTATCACATGACGGTGTATGTTTTGACGCCATAAAGTGGGAAATGACGGAGACAGGATGTTTGTGTTACTGGGTTCTGTGAAGTGGGACTATTGTCCTTTGTTTTTTCTCTTTGCTGTCTGATGGTAGAGAGAGAGGGAGTCATGTTGCAGTGCTCCGTGTGTGTTTATATGTAAATAAAGTAGATTAGCCAAAATGCTGAGTTGCTGAGGTCTGTTATGCAAGCTGCGAAGACTCTGTGGATCCCTAAGTGTGCCGATGTCTGTTGGCATCAGTCGCTGTGATGTTCAGGGAGAAGAAAGCTTTTGAAGCTCCTGAATGATCGACCAGGAGGCAGGGAACATACCAGTCAGGCATGTGTCTCTGCCAGGGTCCTACTTGAGCGTAGGACAAGCTCCTGACACATAGCCCCAATCTCCATCCATTTGGATGATGGTGTGCCTAGAGTCTTGAGCCTGTGTAAGTGTATTCACATAGGCTTTGCCTGAGCAAACTGAGGAGCCTGCAAATGGAAGCATCATGAGTTTAACTGATACAATGACTTGCACTTGAATGGTTTAGGCACTTTGTCAAGGTGGAAGTCAGGGGTGGATTCTGCTAGCACAATCATGCCTTTTCAAATGTTCAGTATATGAACATCTGTCTCTTTTAGCTGCATATAACAGATGGATCTAACAAGAGAAGTAAGCTTTGAGGAAAACCTTCTAGGTGTATATTTTAAATTTTAACACTATGGTGTCGGGGGGGCAATCTTATTAACAAATAGCTACAGACATTGGAAGCACACGTTTGCTATGTTTGAGGAACTTGCATATTCATTTAAAACGTTTATACCTCATTTTCGCTTAATGGAACTACAATTAAAAATAATAATAAAGCAGCAAGCCTGACGTTTACTGTATTTTTCCATGTATAAGACGAGGTTTTTTGCTTTAAAAAATTAGTAAAAAATTGGGGGTCGTCTTGTACATGGAACTGTCAGGAGTTCAGCCTACACTTGAGTAGGGCCCTGGTAGAGACATATGCCCAACTGGCATGTTCTCTCCCTCCTGGTCGATCGTTCAGGAACTTCATAAGCTTTCTTCAGCCCGAACATCACAGCGACTGACGCCAACCGACATAGGCACACTTAGGGTTCCACAGAGTCTTCCTTGGCATCATGCTTGGGAGCCTGCTTCCCCGCAGCAGCAGCTGCCCCTGAGGGGGAGCATGTGGTGCCCCAGTCGCTGCCTTTGCTTCTGCACCATGGTGTGGTGCACTGCATGCACCTCATGCTGGAAGCTTTGAGGGCGATCGCCCCCAAAAAGATCAACAACTTTCTGCCACCAATCATCCAGATTTTCACGTCTATTTTAGGGTTTCATTTTCTTAATTTTGGGTTTTAAAAAAATAGGAGTCATCTTATACATGGGGGCGTCTTATAGTTGGAAAAATACGGCAGTTCAGGTTGGCCCAAAGTAGCTTAATTGTTATTGCTGCCCTCATTAGAATAAGCTGCTACTGCTCATTCTTGCCAGAAGCCTTATGACCAGGGGTCAGCAACCTTTTTCAGCCATGAGCCGGTTCACCGTCCCTCAGACCATGTGGTGGGCCGGACTATTTTTTTTTGGGGGGGGGATGAACAAATTCCTATGCCCCACAAATAGCTCAAAGATGCATTTTAAATAAAAGCACACATCCTACTCATGTAAAAACACCAGGCAGGCCCCACAAATAACCCAGAGATGCATTTTAAATAAAAGGACACATTCTACTCATGTAAAAACACGCTGATTCCCGGACTGTCCACGGGCCAGATTGAGAAGGTGATTGGGCCGCATCCGGCCCCCGGGCCTTAAGCTGCCTACCCCTGCTTATGACCAATGTCAGCCAATGACTTCCCTCAGCTCTATAAGGTCTTTTTGCCTGTCACTGTATAACTCCTTCCTTCCTTTTCAAAGCTACCCAAATGCTATGCTTGGTTGTTGTTGTTTTAGCTTATAGTGATGGGGGAGAGGGATAGAGACAGAGGCCCTCACTCCCCACCCCATTGGTGGCAATACTTGTTTTCTTTGCTGCCAGACTTGGGCAGGGTGCAATGAGTCATCCTGGATTAATGTTAATAAAACTTCAGGACATCCAGATTCTGTCATGAGCTCAATCTCTAAATTTGGCTGTTCCTGAGCAGGAATGGGTTTACTTCATTATGCTATGTCTAGACCTGACTGTTTCATCACTGGTGTGCCACTGGGGTTTGAAAAAAGATGCCTCCAGCTCCAGGTGGTGCCACAAAAATCAGGTGTGTGCCATTGGTGATAAAAGAGTGTCAATATAATGGATTTTTGAAAGGGGGTGAAAATTCTTTCCCTATTGTGTGTTCAGATGTGTATGTTATTTAAGGCAGCAGTCTGTAGCTGCTTAAAGGGCTATTATGTTAAAATAAATCTCAGGGAGATAAAGTCATAAGAAGAAAGTAAAATGTGAAAGGTTAAAGCCAGGTGGGGGAGGCATGCAAGCAGTCTTGGAATAGTTTCAGCAGACTCATTTTACTTTTCTTTCTGCCTCCAAAACAAATCTGCTGTTTATAACCTCTTCATGAGGAATGCACTCATGTATTCAAGAAGCCTACAAAACTCTTGTCATTTTAGGATTTAGGATCAATTATTTTTTTAATATTGTGCATGGTCACAACACAGCATACCCTGGAATTATCTCCTACAAAATCTGCTCGATGTCCCCTGGAAACACAAGAAGTTGCCTTCTATTAAGCTAGATCATTTGTCTGTCTAGCTTGCTCTTGTACCTCTTATACCAGGAGTAGCTACCACAATGCCCTTCAATTCCCATCAGTCCCACCTAGCATGCGCAATGGTCAGGAATAATGAAAGATGTAATCCATCCACATCTGGAGAGAACTACATTGGTCTACACTGACCGGCAACAGATTCCTAGTGTTTTAGGCACTACCCAGGAGATGCCACACACCAAACCTGGGACTTTTTGCATGCAAAGCAAATGCCCTTCCCCATATGCTTCCTTCAAATACCTTCTCAGATTCCACCTTTTCTACCTACTCCCCCAAGTTCCCATGCTCTAATGCAGAAGTGGCTAACCTCCAGCCATGGGGCCCAAAGACTCCACTAATTTTGGCAGCTGTGGAGCAAAGAAATTAGCACCAGGGTAGATGGACATGGTTAAATCTCTCCACCCAGCCCAGGCCCTGTTGAGAATACAGTTGTCCCTTTCCTACTTTCCTATCCCTGATAGGGATGCAAATTGCCTCCTATCTGCACAGATCAGCTAAGGAGGAGGATGACTTGTATGTCCTATATCTGTGTTAGCGTGTGTGAATGCAAGAGTGTGTGGTGGTTATACCCACCACTGGTATATGGAGTGTTGCCCAAGGGTGAATACACCATTTGGGCCAAAAAAAATTAAAAAAAATAAGTTACAGTAGAACAGAAGTGACTGTAACCAGACCTAAGTACTAGGCCAGCCCAAGACATTTTACTGTCTAGATCAGCCTTTCTCAACCTGTGGGTCCCCAGATGTTGTTGAACTACAACTCCCATCACCCCTAGCTAGCAAGGCCAGAGCTCAGGGATGATGGGAGTTGTAGTCCAACAACTTCTGGGGACCCACAGGTTGAGAACCACTGGTCTAGTGGGAAAGAAAAGACAGTGTCCCCTCCAGTGGTGCCAACTTCTCAAGATGATTGAGAGGGGCCAACACAATATCCTGATATCACACAACAACACGAGGAGCCGGGGGTGGAGCCAAATGCCATCTAAATTTTGAGGGGCCTGACTGGCACTGGTGGTCTCTTCCTACTCCATGTAAAAAAACCTGACCAAACTGATAGTTGAATCTTACTGGTAGTATGACTATCTTATGCTATCTTAGGAGGTGCAGGCTAGGCCATGTAGCACACATTGCCCTGTCTCCAATACTGCATCACTCTTCATAATGGCATGGCTGTCATTTGAATAAAAGTTGCTGGCAATCAGAGTTGGGGGACACAAGGAAAGCACTCCTGGTGTAGGCCAGTGGCCCATTGAGTCCAGCATTCTGTTCTCACAGTGGCCAACCAGAGGCTTATGGGAAGCCTGAAAGCAGGGTTTGATCACAATAACACTCTTCCCATTTGATATTCCCAGAAACTGGCATCTAGAGGCATGCCTGTTCTAACTTCCCATGGGAATCTGGTTGGCCTCTGCGAAAACAGCATGTTGGACAGCAAGCCTTTGACTTGATCCAACAGGACCCTGATGTTCTCATTCTACATATAACTGAAATAATAGCCCATCTTCCCCCATTTACCACCTGCCTTGCTTTCCTCCCTTTCCTCCACAGCTTCCCCTATTTCATATTCTAGATACGTAAGCCCCTTAAGGCAGGAACTTTTCTTCCTCTGTCATGAAGGAATCTAAAATGCATTGTGAGTCCCTGTCTAGTCTCCAGGAATGAAGCTAATGTGTTTCTCAGTATCTTTTTTTTTTATTAATGTATGGGTTTTCCACATTTTAATGCCATTTTATGCTTTGTTACATGTCCTTAAACAGCTCTTCCATTTGCAAGCTAGTAAAAAAGAAGGTAAGAATGTGAAAGTAGCACTTAATCCCAAACTTAAACAGACTGTTTTCTGTGGATGTAGTCTTAGACAGACCTAGTCACCGATTTGTAAGTGTAGTTTGGCAGCAGAATATATATCTGTGTATATGTGCAAATTTGTAAGAATTCTGCTTACCTTTAACCGTAACACTGTGTTGCTTATGGCACCACCCCGCTGCTCCTGGAGACCCAACAGCTGGGTACTACAGCCAGTGGAAGACACAGCAGTCTCTTTCACCAACTAGAGAATTTTGAATTTGGTTTGCCTGCAAACTGATCAACAGCAGATGGATCCAGAGATTGGCACACTCAGGGAGTGGAGCTACAGAGCTGACTGAGTCCCTTGGGGACTTCATTCAGGTCCACTCCCACTTGTCACCTCAGTCATCAGATCTTCCACCAAACCCTCCCTGGAGTTCGGCTACCCATCACTGGCGGTAGTGTGCATTTTGACCTTGTCCACAGAATGGACACTCACTGTTTTCCTGGTGGGCATTGGTTGAGAACCATCTCTCTCCACCTCCTTCCCGGCAGCTGGACCCACATAGTCGCCAGCTGATGGGGAGCTCCCCCCCCCCACCTGGTGCAGCCATGGGGGCATGACTGCCTGGCCAGAGAGCCAGGTTTTTAAAATAGTTTCACCAGTTTAAGTTTGTGGTGTGGATGTTCCTGATGTCCCGATCTGCATAGACAGGAGAAGGATATCTTTAATACCAACCGAGGGAGTTGCAACTGCTACCTTCAATCTTCAAAGAAGATAAGAACTGGGTCTTATGAAATGGAGCCTCAGTAACCTAGCATTCTGCATTATAGTGCAGCTATCAAATATTCCAAAGTCTTGTCCAAAATGCCTAAGTTTCATTGTTTCTAGCTTGCAACAGACAGCAATGTTTTTCGCAAGCTCCACCTGGGGAATACTTACAGCAGAGGTCATGATTATTTTAACTTCCAAATCATTTATTTGTACCCATCAAGGGTTCCCTGAAAAGCCACGCAGAGTTACTGAAGTGACAAGTAATACCCATTAACCCACGAGTGTAATATTTCACTCTGCTCTTTCTCGGCATCTTTTTAAGGTTTATGACAGCATCTGAAGAGACAGATGGCATGGTGCTAGTATCACTCAGAATGAGAAAGGGAGTACACCAAACTACTAAAGGGTGAATAAATTAGGTTCATGCAAATGTGCTTCACAAAGGCTGCAGTTTAAGGGAAAGGAAAGGAAATGGAGAGGAGAGGAGAGGTGAGGAGGACTCCTGAACAGCGGTGTGCTTGCTAGGGAAGAGCTGTAGACCAGCGTGCAGAAAGCTCCAGGTATCTCCAGCTAGGTCTGGGAGACCCTCTGCAGAGTCACTGTCTGGTCAGACAAGACTCCGTTTAACAGATCACTGGTGTGACAACTTGGTACAACACAGGTTCCTATGTGCCATTATAAATCTATGTGTCATTATAAATAATAGACTTAAATCAGACTTATGAAGAATTGTGTAGATGTGAGTTTGTGGAAGCACAGAGCACAGGAAGTGACAATGTTAGGCAAATTAGGACTATAGTGGATGGTCAGGAGTGAAAGGTAGAACTCAGAGCGAGTTGCTGAGGATCTTTCTCTAAACTACAGAAGAAACAAAAGGGTTGTATTGGTTTGTTTTCCAGCCCCTAAATTCAACTACCAAATCAGGCCTTTGCTAAGGCCTTTGATGGATATTAACTCCTAGACTAGCTTTTAAGATGTAGTCAACTATGTGAATGGCTGCCATTTTTATTTGTTTGCTGGCTCATGTTTTCTAATATTATTGTGCAGAATGATGTTGTTGTAATTGTTCTCAATTTGGTTTTTTGGTGTTTTTTTACCCCACCTGGGATCACTTGTGAATAAGACCAGGTTAGAAATGTTTAAAATAAATGAATAATACAAATGATCAGATGGATGAAAGTTGCAAACTCCTTTTGGAAAACACCCTTGTTTATTTCAACATATACCTTAAAATACTAAGCCTAGTTTTTTTGAGTGCAGATGTGCCGAAGCAGTTGGAAGTAATTCTGAGGCAACACAGTGGGACAAGGACAGGGGCACCATTGCTATCCATAGTGTAAATATTTGTTTTGAAGATTGTCCTTAATAAAGTTGTGTAGCATTTGATTGTCTCATCTGTCCATTTTAACCACTATGGTAGAATGTATTTACCTTTCAAGATTGAAAATGTAATTGGTTAGATTTTTTGGGTTGTTGTTTGGATTAGGGTCAGATTGGAAAGGCTGAACTTTGATTAGCTTAATAAGCTTGTCTGTATAACAAAAGAAGACCCCAATTTTACTGCACCCCCCAAAAGACCCCCCACATACATACAAAGATCCTCTCTATATGTCTGCACTATCATAGAGGAAACCTCAAACTGTTTCCATGGCCACTCCTCAGATTAGGAATGGGGAACTAATTCAATTCAGTTCACATTTAACTTGCCAAATTTGCACTTTCGGAAACAATATGCAAACCAACTTACAATGCACACCTCTCTATCTATTGCAACGCAATTATCCAACCAAGTAATGTGTACAGAGATGCATATACTGGGGTAAAGTGTACATGCATTAGTGAAAACGTCACAAAAATGCATTACATTGAGGACAATTGCTTTGCAAATAATGTATATTAGGCCAAATTATACCCCCCTAAAGTATCTATTTACACTAAAATTCTGATTAATTTTCATAAAAACTTTTTTTAATAAAAAAAACACTAACTGGTGTGGAACAGTAGAGAACTGAACTGAAAATTTGGAACAACTCAGTTAAAACACTAAAAAAAGGCTATTAAAAAACAATTTAAAAGCAATTTAAAAGAAGAAGCCCTCTCTGCTGAGCAGCAGCAGCGGTCCTTATAAAACCTGGCCACACCCTGGACCAGGTGGATAGAGGCAGTAGCAGGGCCCTCAGGCTCTCAGCAGGGTGGATAGTGGTTTCTTTGTCCATCCACCCCTCTAACTCCCAACCGCAGATCTCAGGTTTCAAAGTGGTAGTTTAATTTGTATCTTTGGTCTCTGTTTCAGCTTGGTCTGAGGGAAGTCTGCCTGTTCCTTGCCAGAATGGAATCCATCCACCTGGGCATGCAGAAGCATGCTGCCTTCTCATCTATAATTTTGAAACCTGTGATTTTAGGATTTATATCAAGAGTTCTTTCTTTTTTATTTCAAGGCAGCTAGTTCCCTACTTGCTTTATATAGAATGCTTTGGATAAATATCTTCGGGCACTTCTTGGTGAGCACTTCCTTGAACATTCACCTTGGTTTTGAGGTAGATTAGATGACATTGACTGTTTAAGTGAGCATTCATTCCAAATTGTCTGCAGGGAGGCTAGATGATGGTGCATCAAAACAGGAGTTGCCTGTGCTTTCCAGAACAATCTTTTTTGGGAAGCAAGTCTGTTGTTCTCCCAATCAGCTATAACCGTGTGACCTGAATTTGCTGGTATGTGATTGAATTCCACCTAAAAATATTGCCATTATTGAAGACTTGTAGCTGTGTAACAAGAAGGGCCAGTTCAAGACATTTGGTGCTTGAGATGAACCACAAAAATGTATCTTCCCTCCTCATCGATGCTTTTGGAACTAAACAATGCCCCATAAATAAATTTAGAGATAGTAGTATTGGGTCATTTCCTTAAACAAAACAATTTTGCTACCAAAACAATACACAAGCAATCATGGAGGACTAGCAATTGAACAAAATGCCATCATAGCTATGCTAAATTCAGGGGCTACTCTCAGTTTGTATAAATGCATAAATCAGAGGGTTTAATGAGAACTGAAAATAATGGCTTCTTAAATCATTTTGCAGTATTTTCCTCTCTTTTTGCATTAAATGTTTCTCTCCTCCCCCCTTCCCCCTGACCCTGCTTTCAATTGTTCCTAATAGAGACTCAAGGAGCTGAAACAGAGGGAGTTTGCCCGAAATGTAGCTTCCAAATCAAGAAAAGATGAAAGGAAGCAAGAAAAAGCCCTTCAACGCTTACACAAGTTAGCTGAACTGAGAAAAGAAGCTGTGTGGTGAGTGAAAAGTTATTGAAAGGTAAAAAGTACAGGGAAAGGGGGAAGAATATTCCAGATGACATGATGTGGCAGAATGCCCCGTGACTATTAAGATCTCAAACCAGAACAAAGTAGCTATATATTTTTGGCACTCTCTGAACCGTATGTTGCAATTAGATGTGGCACCATGCAAAGAAATAAATGTTTTAACATTACTTTTTCAACAGAGCTAAAATGACAAGTATTTGAGTTAAAAACATGTCCTATATATATTTAATAAATCAGGCTTAGCAGTAGAAAACATTAGGAAACTAGGTCACTCATTTGAATTTTGACAGGACACCACTGATGAGGAAAGGAATATGCTGGCTTGCTGCTAGTCTGCGCAATATTGCACAACCCAGTTCAATTCTGTAGTATTCATTCTGGAATTTGGGTCCTATTCTGCTTTAAGCAGTTTATTGATAGCAAATGTCACATTGATCACAAAGGTTGCTGATTCAGGGGCTTCACTTACCAGCAACTGAGGAAGGGGAATAATAGTGCTGTAGCCAATGCTGCCATTCTGCTTGTACAATACAATTCCATTTGCACAACAAGACTTCTCTTTCATTGACTCACCTGCACACATAAAAACGTAAGCTGAGACCTGCTGGATCAGGCCCAAGGCCCATCTAGTCCAGCATCCTGTTCTCACTATGGCCAACTAGATGCCCATAGCAGGCACCTTCCGGTGCAGGGTTTTGTTTTGTTTTGATTTGTTAGGAGGCACAGGGACAGGAGAGGAAGAGGAAGTCCCATTGTGCAAGCAGATATGAACTTAGCTTCTTCAAAGTCAAATCACTGGACACTTTAGCCCAATGTTGTCTACTCTGATGGACTACAGGTCTACAGAGTCTCTGGCAGAGATCCATCCCACCACCTGCTACCTGGTGATATTGTCACAGAATCATAGAACTGTAGGGTTGGAAGGTACCCTAAGGGTGATCTAGTCCAAGCTCCTGCAATGCAAGAATCTCAGCTAAAGCATCCATGACAGATGACCATCCAACCTCTGCTTAAAAACCTCCAAGGAAGGAGAGTCCACAGCCTCCTGAGGGAGTCTGTCCCACTGTCGAAGAGCTCTTACAGAAAGAGGAGGTTCCAGTGATTGAGTCAAATCCTGCAAAGGAATTTGCCCATGTGAAAAAATTTTCAGGGTCCCAGGGGAAAAGTGGGTGCTACAGTGGGAAGTGTTGCGAATTCTTCACGGTGCTTTAGCTGAAAAGCTCAGAGTTCCAGGTTCTTCAGTGCAGTATTATTTATTGTGAGCTATATAGACAAATGTGAGCTATGGGTGGCGCTGTGGGTTAAAACACAGAGCCTAGGACTTGCCGATCAGAACGTCGGTGATTCGAATCCCCACGACAGGGTGAGCTCCTGTTGCTCGGTCCCTGCTCCTGCCAACCTAGCAGTTCGAAAGCACAAAGTGCAAGTAGATAAATAGGTACCACTCCGGCAGGGAGGTAAACGGCGTTTCCGTGTGCTGCTCTGGTTTGCCAGAAGTGGCTTAGTCATGCTGGCCAAGCTGTATGCTGGCTCCCTCAGCCAATAAAGTGAGATGAGCGCCACAACCCCAGAGTCGGTCACGACTGGACCTAATGGTCAGGGGTCCCTTTACCTTTACCCTTACTATATATACAAATATCTACAGAAGCAGTTCATACAGTCAGACAGAGTACCTGGCTGCACCTTAAGGCAAATAGGAAGACTCTTTCTCTCTGACCACACTCCTCTACACCACCACCATTACTGCTGGACAGGTTTCCCTTTTAAACCAATGGCAGCCAATCAACTGTTAGCACATTACTGCTGAGTCATTCTGACCCAGCACCTCCATAGAAAGTATTGCAGGCTGATTGCATCAGCTAGCAAACTCAAGCCTGCAGACTTACTACCTCACACAGCATTCTGTGTATCCCAACAGGAAGATGCTGATCACTGTAGACTGATAGCAGAATATCCCTAATTTTCCTAATTTTCTCTCCCCCTGTCCAACCCTCAATCAGTACTGCTGGGAACATTCAGAGTAACAAGCAGATGATCTGGTCCAAGACACATTTTTATCATTGGTAGCCTCCCTGCATCCTTTATCACTGGTAGCATTCCATCTTTTATCTCAATTTGCAAACATCCATATTGCTCTCCCATCTGGGATTGCATGAAGCCATTGTAGACATCGAAACATGTGTAGCAGCAATATAAGGATATGCTGGGTGGGAAGAACGAAGTCAAACATTTTACTGCATTAAGCAACCACTTCTCAGTGTCACAAACCATATATACTGTGGAAACGGCAAGCAGAGGACCCCTTATGGCTGCTGCTTTATGTCACACTTTAAATGTGCAATTCGTGTTACAACTTTTATTGAGGTGTGTTCACACATTCAAACTGCTAATAGCATTCACTTCATCACCACAAATCATTGCTCTTAGCACATTCTAAATTGATTGGCTGCCATTATGAAGTATTTTCTTGTTGCACTGACAGGCAATTATGCGTGATGACTGAAGTCCTATATTTTCCTTCATTTCTGACATTTTTTAAAACAATAAACATGGGTTTTTTAGTGGACTTCCAAATGGAGAGATCTGAATTGTCATGCAAAACTGCTCTGAGATTTACTGTGTTGATAAGAAAGAACAGCTTTCTAAGACCTAGCCTATAACATACTGTACCTCATGACCAGGGGGAGCACTGACAAAAAATAATCTGAAAGGCTGGAGTACCCAGCAAAGCAACCTCCAGATGTTGTCCAGGTGCCATCAGACCCAGACAGCACAGCCAATGGTCAAGGATGATGGGAGTTGTAGTACTGCAACATCTGACTGGAGATCATCACATTGGCTCACCCTGATTTAAGAGAAATGTCATTTGACCACTTTTTCAAAAATATAGATCCGAGAACTGAGAATTTGGGTTATCAAGTGTTAGTTGTAATTCCTATGAATTTACTCTTTTGACAGGTATCACATCCATTTCACAGGTTGGCAACTGACGCTGAGGTATACTCACAGATACCCAGCTTGCTGAGCAGGGTCTTGAATCTATATTTCCCAAAACCTTTTCCCAAATCCTGCCTGCCGGCCTATACTTCTTAATGGCAACTTTTGTTTCTCATCAGAACTGACTAATACCCCCTGAAAAGAGTAACGTTTCCTATTTCCAATTAATGGGTGGCATGACTCACGTCCTTGAGATATCCCTTTAAATCCTCCTCCTCCTCCTCATCATCATCATCATCCTTGCCCTATGGTTGCATTCAGCACCCCTACTCCCCTCAATTCTGGATTTGAAGAATAACCCATCAGGGATATTTGTAGATAAAGCAATTAATCACAGAAAGGCAAAATGAGTGACCTTATAGTCTTCTTCCAGACCCAAGACTCCGCAATGAATTGGCTGCAGACCATGAACAATTCAAACTAGAAATAATTTAAGCCCTCTAGGTTACTGTACAGCTGAAACAGTTTAAATCCCAAAACTCTGATTTAGCATGTTGCCGGTTGGGGTGTGTGTTGTTATTATTTTACCCTTACTCCTCAGGCCTTTGTAACCTTTAAATAACTCACAGCCAGAGGTCCGTATCCAACTCCTCATGCTGTGCTAATGATCACATTATACCTAATGGTATATTTATTAATGGTGGTGCTTCGGAGAGAGAGGAGGACAATAGATCAGCCTATGTGTATACATATCTGAAATTGCAAGCTGGACCCCTGGGGTACTGTATACATTTAGATACAGCTATAAATGTTTTAGAAATACAGCTAAGAGCTCTACATGCTACATCAGAGAAAATGCAAACCTGTCTGGTATAGGGTAGCTGTGCTCGGAGAGCAACTATTTAAAATGACCATGGGGGGTTCCATACTTATCTTCACTCAACAACTCGTGTGTCAAATAAGATGTGTTTAAAAGTCATTCCAAAATTGCTAGCGCAACATGCATTCCCAAAATGTCATTAAAAACACAGGGGAGGGGAGGTTGCCGATCAGTGGCAGGGGCCATGCTTTGCATACACAAAGCTGCAAGTTCTGTTGTAAGCATTTCCGACGAAATGATCAAGGATAGCAAGACTGTCTGAGAGGCCCTGGAGAGCTGCTGTCAGTTGGGCTTTCCACCAAATTGCACACAAAGTGAAATTTGAGACAAATGCGGAAGATCTTGTTCAGTCAAAAGATCTGAAGATGTTTCAAGGGAAGCTAAAATAATTCTGGCAGGTGGGATTTTATAGAGTAGGGAAATTAGTGCCCTATCCTAGGCATGGTACTTTGGCTCTTTATAATAAAGTCCTGTGCCATATGATGTCCAGGTGCTCCTATTTTCCAGGGACAGTCCCTGATTTACAGAAGCTGTCCCAGTTTTTGATTTGATCCCAGAATGTCCCTCTTTTCCTTAGGATGTCCCTATTTTCGAACGATAAATGTTGGACAGCATGCTGTACAAATTCAAGATTAAAGAGATTTTGACATATAATTTATGCCAAGCCCCGCCCCCTACACATCCAGAAAGGAGACTTGAGGCATAGAATAGGTCAAAGGTTCTATTTCTTAAAATGTTAACAGAATGGAGGATATGCATTCCAAGCAAACAAGTCAACCCAATCAAACAAATTCAGATTTAACAGACAGGTGAGGACTTTGTCAAACTCTGACAGGTAAATCCTCACCCAGTCTGGACATGAGCTGCAGCCTTGCACTGTGGCTCCCCAGCTAAGGTCAGAGAATAAAAGACTCCCTCTTCATCAGAAAAACCTTGCGTATGGTCCCCACAAGTGCATGCAGACTGTGCAGCATTCATCTGTGTGTGTACTCCAGGCCTCAAGGGACACTCCTCCAAGCCCTCCAGGCACAATGTAGCAGCTGGTCCCTGAAGGGTGTCCTTAGCCCAATACTGCCTCCATAAACCTAGGGTTTGCACCCAGCTTTCTTATCTACTCAGACTCAATGCCATACTGGCAAGCAAGCCATACCTCTCCCTGAATGCCAATCAAATTTACTCAACAGTGTGAAGTGTGTGGGGGAAGAGAGGCCCTAACAACAACAAAAATCCTACTCGGCTTTGGGTGATTAGCCTATAATGCCAATATTGCATAAAGGGTACCAATGGGCAAACAGGAGGGGGTCTGAAGCTACCTTAAAAACCCCTTCCAGACCACCTCCTATTTGCCCACTGATAGCATGTGACCAAGCCCCTCTCCCCTCCCCATGGGAGTGGCAGGCCTTGCATTTCTTTCTTGAAGGGAAGGGTGGGAGCAAACATGCCCTGCAGAATTGCCACACTGATGTTTACCAAAATATACATGCCTGAGAGACAATAAATCCCTAGTGTTATGATTCACAGCTGCAATATGGATTTTCATAAATATGTGGGATGGGATTCGCTTAAGAAACTCCATCAGGAGAAGCCCTGTGCAAGGACTTCTGCCTGAGCCATGGGGTTCCACCATCCCTCAAAGAATGACTTGATGGGGTGTCAGGAGAACCCACAGAACAATGGGCAGGAAGGAGAGACGGGATTGTCCCATCTGGCTAGTTGAAATACTTGCAAAGACAGAACTTTTGCAAGAGAGCAACACTGAATCCCACCTTTATTGATCAGTGGGGAGAGGGGTGCTTACATGTAAATTAGGTCTGGTTCATTCACACATTCAACTGTAGCATGTAGATGTCATGTTCACTGAGAGATAGGTAAAAGTCCCAGGTTCACACACATTCTTTTCACTGAACCTTCACCAAATGTGAAGTCCCACTCATGTAAAGTACCGGTTTCCATTTCCCCAGCCACAATGGACAGATAGCCTTAATTTGGTGTACTTGTGTATAGGGCTCTGTTCATGCTGAAGGTTCTCCCCACGGTGGTGGAAGACACTCCAGTCCAAGGCTGGCAGGGGGTGGGCCAGTGTGTGTGTGAACCAGACCAAAAGTTGCCATTACGTTTCTCCTAAAGAAAAATTCAAGACAAATTTTGTCATTCCAGCGTAATGGTGTGGAAGACCCATAGAAAACTTCCAGCTGCAATTCTGTCCTTGTCACTTTCAAATAATTGTCTAGTTCAGTGGTATAGATGTCTTCCTGACTTCTTTGTAAGAGAATAAGAACAGAAGGGAGCTGGAGAATAAATGACCAGAAAGAGACATGGCGTCTTAGTCTCTCCCCCCCTTTTTTTCTTTTCTTTTTCTTTTTCTTTTTTGTTTCCAGAGAATAGAACCACATCAGGCCAAATGAAACCCTTGGCATCTGACTATGTGCTCATTTCCTCCCAGGACACAGAGCTGCTATATAAAGTGTGGTCTGCCATATAGAATGGGAAACCTGGAAATTGTTTTTGTTTGTTTTGCATACTTCACAGCATGGAAGAGTTCTAAGACCTATCTATTAATACATTTCTTCCATTTTTTAAAAAAGAGGCATTGCTTTAACCACAGTGTTAATCAGAACCATAGGACTGTAAATTTGGGAAGGACCCTGAGGATCATCTTGTGCAACCACATGAATAGGCAGCTGTCCCATATGGGGATCGAACCTGCAGCCTTGGTGTTATCAACAGACTCTAACCAACTGAGCTTATCTAGTCCATGCTTTAGCAAAGGGCCCTCTGCCAACTCTAGAGACCACTGCCTGGGTTCATCCTCCTCCTCCCTCCTGTTGTTGCCTCACCTCTCCAGCAAGCACTGAAAGAAGGAGAAGTTGCTTTCAATCTCTCTTTGGGCAGCTGCACATAGTGAGCCCTAAGAAAGGCAAGCAAATGGGGGAAGCAGCAAGAAAGCAAAAGACGGTAGCTCCCACTTATGACATCTAGACCAGGTTCCTCCTAGACACTTGAGCAGTGGCCGAGGGAAGGGGGCAAGGAGAGGTCCACACCGGGTGTCATCTCTAAGGGGGTGACAAGAAGGCACCCTGCCACGGGCTCGCCGCCCGCCATCGCGCCACGACGCCGTGTGAGAGGGAAACAGCCCAGTGGCGCATGCGCACACGTCATGTTTGCGGCTCATGCTATGTACTGCGCATGCGTAGCCGGGTGGTTTGCCCCGCCCCTGACACCCCGCACCGGGTGCCGGGTACCCTTCCTTCACCCCTGCACTTGAGTAGACATTGATGGTGCTATAAACCAAATGGAAGCCTATTTTGGCATTAAGCCAAGGGTAGGCAACCTAAGGCCTGGGGGCTGGATGCAGCCCAATCGCCTTCTAAATCCGGCCCATGGACGGTCAGCATGTTTTTACATGAGTAGAATGTCTCCTTTCATTTAAAATGCATCTCTGGGTTATTTTGGGGGCACAGGAATTTGTTCATTTCTTTTTTTCCAAAATATAGTCCAGCCCACCACATGGTCTGAGGGACGGTGGACTGGTCCACAGCTGAAGAAGGTTGCTGACCTCTGATAATGATGGTGGTGATATACAATTCTCTATATCAATTGGAACTCATGGGACCTACAGGAGAGTTTTGCAGGCAGCACTTGTGCACAGAATTGCCTTCAAATGCATGCGTATCTTTTGCCTGTAAAATGTCAGGATTGTGCTGTTTTTGGAAAGGTGACATTGTTACTGCACTGCTAGCTTTGCATTTCAAATGCTTCTGAACTGCATTTACAGAAAGTGTATTCTTGTTTTCTTTCAGTGCTCCAGGGAGTGGCCCTATGTTCAGATCCACGACAGTTACAGTCCGAGATAATTGTAATGAAATCCCTCCACGTGCCCTCATCAACTCTACTAAAAAGGAGCAAGATTTCAACTTTGCATTATTGCACAGCTCAAAGACGGCTGACAATGTTACATCTGTGGCTTCTTCCTCACCTGAAAATGCAAATAACAGCAAGCCAGACATTAACAAGCCTGGGGATCAAATGCAGGGGCTCCATGGACATAAAGTGGGGTTCTCTTTTGCATTTCCTAAGAAAGCAGCAGTCAAGCTGGAATCATCGGCCGCTGCCTTCTATGAATACAATGATGAAACTTCATCTGAACATGGGCTTAGCAGAAGAAGCCGGTTTGTTCCTGGACCTTGCAACCTTCAGGTTTCACTGAATGAAGAAATGTCTCTGTGTTCTGAGGAGAAACCTAATTCTATTGTTCCACTAATGGAAAAACATGCTGATGAATCTCTCCAAGTACAGGAACCACCAGATGAACTACCCAGTGAAGGAAACATGATAAAGGATGTCATGGAATTAAGATCTCCTGCTTCTCATTTGAAAGAACCTGGGCTTGGCGATTCAGAGGGCTTTTCTGTTAATGTAGATTCAGCTGCCTCACCAGATGAAACATCATCCAAAGTTGCCCTTGGGAACAAAGCCCTCCCTGCAGAAAGTAATAGTGATGAGCCCAATGGAAATAAATGCACAGGTCTCCCTGTGAATGAAAACTGTTTATCACAGCAGGATATCCAGGAAAAAAATGATCAGAATCTGAGCAGCGATTCACCAGCCGCTGAAGTTGAAATTAAAAAATGCTCATCGGATGGACTGATGCCAGCAAATTCTGAGGGGGAAACAGTAGCTTTTCCTTGTAAACAAAATTCACAAAAGAGACCTTGTGAGCCATTTGTTCCTGTGCTTAACAAACATGGATCAACCATTCTTCAGTGGCCATCAGAAATGTTAATTTACACAAAGACAGAGCCAGTCATTTCATACAGTTGTAATCCATTATGTTTTGACTTCAGGTCATCAAGATCGAACGAATGCCTCGAGAAAAATAAACCTCAGTCGAACCATGATTTGAGTTTAGACTGTCCAGATAAATCTCTTTTAGCAAATGTTGACTGTGCATCTCACATTAACACACTTCCATACAATGATGAAAAATTAACTACGACGGATGCTTTAGTGGCAGAGGATTGTAGCCTCAATAAAAAACAAGATGGCCTAAGCCTAGATACTTTGTGGATGATTGGAGAAAATGAAAAATGTCATAATTCCCCAAAATATATACATGAAAGCTCATCAGAACAGCAAAACAAAGCCTGGATAAAAAGAACACATGAAAAGTGGTTTCACAAAAACAGGAAGAGGAAAAGAAGAAGAAAGCTATGCCACCACCATGATGAGGAGGAAATTACTGAGGCAGATATTAAAATTTCTCCCTTACTCGAACAGCAAAATAACTATGCTGATGTTGATAAACATCCAAAACTTCATAATGCTCTGGAACAAGGCACTGGCGAAAATGGAATGGGAGATTCAGTTGTGGAACTCTTTCAGCAGACATCTGAAACTTTCCAGGTTGATAACAGTGACTGTGGTGGAACATCCACACAGGTCCATGGAAACCAAAGTCTACATCCCACTTGCAACATAAAAGACAATAGGGAATTCTACATTAACTCTAACCAAGTGTGGAGAAGGAGTAAATCAATTTCTCACAGACAATCAAATAAACCAGGTTCAAGTTCTGGAAGATGCAACTCAGTTCATTCTGGAGCATTTTGTAGTTGGAGAATCAGAAGATGTAGCAGTAGCCCAGACCATAAACATTTAGGCCATTTTCCTGAAGAAAAATGTGTGAATCAATCACAGCCCACGAAGAGAGCCTATCATTCACTCACAGAAGAGCCAGAGAGGTCCCATAGGAAACGGAGACATCATATGTATTCTTGTTCATCAGATGAAAGTTCAAATGCACTGACCTGTTCCTCAGAAGAGAATCTGAGGCAAACATGTAACTTAGCAGCACCTTGTAAACCTAAACGGAAACGAAGGAGAAAGAGAGCAAGAACTCAACATGCATTTAGAGAGAGGGCACCAAGAAGGAATGTCATTGTTGAGTCTCCTAAAAGGGTATGCACAATCAATAATTCCCTCAAACTATTTACTGAAGAAAACACAGAGCAAACGAAAACATCTTCCATCACAGATGATGCAAATGGTAATATGGAACAAACAATCCAGTCAGTAGAAAGTCAAACAGCTCCACAATCCGAACATTTAATTTCATTAGAAAATAGCAAAGGTTCAAACTCTTCCAGTACAGAGAAAACTACCTCTCTGGAGGAATCTACATTTTCTTCTTCTTCTGTTACCGAACACAGTGTTCAGCCAATGGTAAAACTCCAAAACATGCTAGAAGAAGGAGAAAAACCTGAAAACCTGAGTGTTCCTGAAATGCAAGCTCCTAATAAAGTGCCCAGTCTTGAAAGAAACTTTGATCAGCCTCCTCCTAAAGCATATCTGTGTCATTATGAAGTGGCTGAGGCTATGCCCCAAGAGAAACTCAACCCATCAGTCAACGAGTGGCTACGGTATAACCCAGGTATATTTAATGCACCACCCCCTTTGCCCTTTAAAGAAGCACATATGAACAGTCACACTTTTTTAACCACAGAGCAAATTCTTGCCCCCTTCACTTTGCCCGAACACACATTGCTTTTGCCTCCGGAAAGCCACGACAAGTTCAAAGATCTGCAATGCGAGGCCTACCACCAGATCTTCCAGCAAAACATGCTCACTAGTAAGTTGAAGCTGACCTTTCCTCCAGCTGCAGTCCAACCTTCCAATGCCCCTCTGCAGCCCTTGTCTTTGCAGCAGCCTCTGTGCTCTACCTCGGTCACCACAATCCACCACACGGTTTTGCAGCAGCATGCAGCCGCAGCCGCTGCAGCCGCAGCTGCAGCAGCAAGTACATTTAAGGTCCTTCAGCCTCACCAACAGTTTCTTTCCCAAGTCCCGGCTCTTTCACGGACACCTTTACCTCATCTGTCAGTCGGGCCAAGACTTTGCCCTGCAAGTCACACAGCCATCGTTGGCCCACCCCAACTGCCCCTCATTCCAGCTTCTGTTCTCCACCCAAGCCATTTGGCATTTCCCCCATTGCCCCACACACTGTTCCCCTCACTCCTGTCACCACATCCTGCAGTCATTCCTTTGCAGCCACTATTCTAGGCCTCATGAGGAGCAGTCAAACTAGAAGGACAAGTCTTCGATTGAAGATACATCAACACTCTTCATCAGAACCATGGACAGATCACTCTACCAATAGACTGAGCTTAAGAGGTTGCAAGAGCCTTCTGATATAGAAGAATTTGCTATTGGTTTAAAAAATGCAAATATTTATATGTAAAGTGCAGATTCATAATAAAATTAAAGCACTGAATAGTCTAATATTAATACAAACCACATATGTATAGATATAATATATATGTGTATATGTATGTATGAAGATCATGTCTTAAAAATATACTAACATGTATATAAAATATATTTATAGTACTGTAAGTTATGTTGTAAAGTATGCTCCTGGTTTTTTTTAATTATATTTGTGTATTCACACCTAAGTAATGTTTAGACAAAGCTGATGCACTATGTTTTGTACAACATCCCTTATAACCATAAATATAGTGAGAACTCTCTCTTGCAATAATTTTCTTTGTTACAGATTTAACGATCTTTTTTTAAGAAAACAAAAATCACGCATTGTGGGCCTCATAGATGGTTGCTTTCTGCCATTTAAATGGTAAACTCTTATGCGTTTGGGTAACCAACTTTCCCTTAGCCTTCTGTGATTTATTATCATGGCTCAGAGGCTAAAACCTAGAGGGGAACAATCTTACTGAGAGGATGACAAAGGGTAATAGATCTGATTGTATTAGCAGCTTGATGCTGCGGAGACAAATATTGCTCATTTGCAGAGTGTGCTGGCACTCTCTTTTGTGTTTTTTTTAAAAAAAAATTCAGAGGGAAAGCAAGCACAAGGGACTGCTTCCACAACACACTTCTAACAGCCAGCAGCTCCTGTGGTCTGCAGACCTCCTCTGAATTGCCTGGCTGTCTAAAACACACTGACAAAGCTCAGTCAGCCTGAGTAGAGATCAAGTAGCTCAGCAGAACCTGGGCCAAGGGAACTACTGGCGTTGCTGCTCATCTCAGCATCAGAAACAGTATCACTGACTACCACATGCCCTGCCAGGTTATAACAGACATATTGATGGCTATGAGCATCAAAGGAGATGCAGCCAAGAGGAAGATCTTAAGTATTTTCACTCCTTTCCCTTACTGCGGGAGCAGGATCACTGCATTATGACTTCCCTTGCAAACCAAGTACACAGAGTAGTTAAATTAACCATCCAATTATGGTGAGTCACTGGGTTATTCCATGTTATTCCAGAATGTTACAGTGGTGGGTGACCTGTACATCCACAACACAACAAAGAGAGCTTTCATATTACTGCAAGCACAGGTCTTTTCAGCAACGTTAGCTCACACATTGAGCTGCCAGTATCAACTGGACAGTAAACCAACGAAGCATCCCTTGGGCATATTAATATATAACACAGTGAATGCAAGAAGCTGGAAGTCCAAGCACCACCCAAAGCGCCAATGTTACAGATTGCACCATAGGTGCACACTCTAGAATTGGTTACAATATTTTCCCCCAGTTGCACCACCATGGTGTGTGTGTGTGTGTGTGTGTGTGTGTGTGTGTGTGTGTGAAATCAATTGCCACTTTTGGTTCTTTGAGGATGAAAGAAAGAAATATTTTATGGCTGCCTTGCAACTGTTCAAGGCATATCTCTCTGACAGACTGGGCATAATCTAGCCAATAGCCAAGTCCTTTGTATCCTCCCAATCACAGCATTGGTGATGTTTTCAATCTAAGATAGTCACAAGCAAAGACCCATTCTTTGATCTGGGTTGTAGATCCAGCCAGTCTCCTGCATAATTATTGCTAACAGATGAACATTTGGGTACTGGGTCACAAACTATTAAAGTATTTCTTCAAATAGTGCAATACAGTGGTGCCTCAGGTTAAGTACTTAATTCGTTCTGGAGGTCCGTTCTTAACCTGAAACTGTTCTTAACCTGAAGCACCACTTTAGCTAATGGGGCCTGCACCGCCGGAGCACGATTTCTGTTCTCATCCTGAAGCAAAGGTCTTAACCCAAGGTAATATTTCTGGGTTAGCGGAGTCTGTAACCTGAAACGTATGTAACCCGAGGTACCACTGTATTTAATAAATATCCCGAGTGGGACCAAGTATCTTTTAAAACGAAATGTCAGTATTTTTACCTATCAATTACAGTAGTTTAAATTTATCTATCTGACAGCACAATCCTTTACAAAAACAACTCCAAATGTGTGCAGTGGGGTTTAGGTAAGCAGGTAAAGAATTTCAATAAAAAAATAGCAGTTTTTGAACAGCCACACCATTTCAGAGAAAGGAACTGTTCTGATATGTAATTTCTGTACTCAATCAGTCCACATATGTAGACTTCTTAAGTATTTTCACTACAATTCATGCTGTCAACATCTAGCAAGGAATTTAATGCTTTTTTTAAAGTTGCCATTTCTTTAAATCACCTGGGTCTACAGAATTAATTAATCTTCAGATTGCAATGATAAGCCTAAATTAGGCTATAGATTTTTGTTAAATTGCTTCCCATTCCCCAAACACCTATGCTGGAAAATGATTGAAAAGTTAATATGTTCCACCCAAATGAGAAATGTAGGCTTCCCCTTCCCGAGCCCCTGACCTTGGAAAAGAACAACATGACCAGGCCCCAAACGTTTGGGAGGCATATAATCTCTCAGGTAATATGAACTATAGACGGAAGATCTAAATAGGAGATTTGTTAGCATAATCATATTATCTTGAGATAGCTCAACAATGGGCACTGAATTTGTCACGAACTGTAACTGCTGCATCCTGCAAAGCAGTGAGCCTTCATGATTTATAACTAAAAACCCAAATGCTGCTGCAATTGCCCTAGAGATGGTATGCACAACTTGCCGCTTATTCAGCAAAATTTGCTCACCAGCATGCTTGAAAACACTATGGTTTTTAGAGTTCTCGTAGGGGCAAGGGTGGCGCTTTGGGTTAAACCACAGAGCCTAGGACTTGCTGATCAGAAGGTCGGCGGTTTGAATCCCTACGACGGGGTGAGCTCCCGTTGCTCGGTCCCTGCTCCTGCCAACCTAGCAGCTCAAAAGCACGTCAAAGTGCAAGTAGATAAATAGGTACCACTCCGGCGGGAAGGTAAACGGCATTTCCGTGTGCTGCTCTGGTTCGCCAGAAGCGGCTTAGTCATGCTGGCCACATGGCTCGGAAGCTGTACACCGGCTCCCTCGGCCAATAAAGCGAGATGAACGCCGCAACGCCAGAGTCAGTCACAACTGGACCTAATGGTCAGGAGTCCCTTTACCTTTACCTTTAATTCATTAAAAAATAAGGAACCATACTGGGCTGTCCAACATGGCTGTTAAGCTGCATTTCACTGAGTGTATCACCAGTTATGGGAGTAGAACCACTACAAAGGGCAACTCTGAGGCTGATATCATACAGTAAACATTTCAGTAAACACATAGGTGTTTGCCATGCAGCAAAGCTTTCTTTTCAAATAAATTAGAATGAGCTTCACTGCCTGCCCACTACTTGTTTTTGCCCCTGCAAATGATGTGTCTCAATTGTTTTCAAGAGCTGCGGTTGCACAAACAATGTTTGTGATCTGGTCTATCCACAGTTATCATGGCAGCATTCTGACAGTGGTGTCTCCAAGCACAGCAGTTGGGGGGGGGGAATGCTGCTCTAATATTGGGGAGTTTCATGGATGGACTGGGCCATGTACACATGGTCATGGCTCTGAGTGTGGAGGGTCAGACAATTTTCTTCCAGACAAGGAAGAACATACATGACATATAGAGAGAGGTTAGCATATAGAGAGATAAGGCTAGCAGCACTTTCAGATGTGAATCAACTTTCACAAATGAACTAACAGAAGAGCATACTAGGCTATCGGCCTTGTCTCTTCCTCCATCACAACTGTCTCCTGCTGTTCCGGCAAAGCTACACTTTTCCTTCTTCTTATTTTTCACGGTGGGTCTTTCAATGTATCCGTGAACCTTGAGACCTTCCAATGCTGCAGGACTACAACTCCCATCAGCCTCAGCCAGCATGGGCAATAGTCAAGGGCAATGGGAGTTGTAGTCCAAAACATTTGAAGGAACAGCAAGTTGAAAATATTGGGTAAACACTGCAGTGAGGCCTACTCACCTACACAGCACACCATTCTTGTTACCCGGTATTGATTGTTCCAGGCAGTATGACTTCCCCTGCTTTGATAAAAGTTTGCATAAACGGCAATCAGCCCACTGCCTTGTACAAATCTGAAACCTAGTAAAGTACTGGACAATGGACAATGGAAAATCCTTTTCCAGTCAGCCATTTGTCCATACCTGATGATTTAGTACTGTAATCTGTTGATATTAGTGTTTCCCAAGCATTTGATACATGGGCCCTTCTTTTCTGGATTAGAATTCAGAGGCACACCTTTTTACACACAAACACATACACACAATCTGTCTAGAGCAGGCATGGCCAGACTTGGCCCTCCAGATGTTTTGGGACTACAATTCCCACCATCCCTGACCACTGGTCCTGTTAGCTAGGGATGATGGGAGCTGTAGTCCCAAAACATCTGGAGGGCCAAGTTTGACCATGCCTGGTCTAGAGTGTTCAACATCCAGGAGAAATAGGAAGGCATTCTCATTGAAACTGCATTAAATCTTGGTTATACAGTCTAGTTAAACACCTTAACCCTTTTCTCGATCTGCTATGGTTTTCTAGGTACCTATGATTTTCTAGGTACTAGGCTACTTCTGGGATCCCCTCACACCTGTCAGCTGTAGGGCAGCTATACCAGGGATTCCAGGGACACTTTTACTCTATTGGTAGAGATGGATGAGGTGGAGATGTCAGTGCTGCATGGACTTTCCAAATGTGAGAGTGGTGGCTTAGTTTTTTCAAGGCACATGTAATGCCCTTTTCATGGCTGACTAGTTTGTCCTGGCACACAACTTGGGAATCACTAGTTTAAACTATGTTAGTCACATTTAGGTCCTATTGAAACCAATGGGGCTTATGTTAGTTGTGATTAACTTGTCACATCCCCCCGTCCCACCCAGTGGGACTGTAGTGTGACCAACTTAGTTTGGATTCAGCCCATTCATTTTAGTTTCATTTCTGTATATGGTTTCAAGAATCTGTATATAAGGACAGTATCCAATGCACATGGTATATGTTCCCCTATTGTATAGTTTTGTCATGTTATTTTAAGTCTTTTCTATTGAATTTAGAGACAATTTTTTATAAAGCAAACTAAAAAAAGGTTGTGAATAAAATGTCATTAACTGTATAAAAAATAATGCAACTTGCTATACAATATGTATATATTAACATTTTGTAGAGCACCCTGGATTTATGTATACAGCAACTAGATGCTTAAATATTATTTTTCCTGATAGTTTTCAGTCTCCTTTTTTTTGCTCTTGCTATATACTTTATAAAGATTTAATTCTCTCTCCTTTGTCGGCTAGCGACACCTTTCAAGTTTCTTAGGATTTATATTTGCAAATATGAACTAGGGCTTTTTTTGTACTTTCAATTGTAAAAAATAAATTGTATCTGCTGTACGAATGATACGACTTCTTGTTCAGGATGTTATATTCAGTCTTCACTGCTGAGGTTTCAAATTTATTTTCTACTCAGTTTCTAAATGATAGATCATCACTATAATCCATTGGAGGGGAAACCAGACCACAGACACAGCTTTTAAATCTTTGTCTGCTATTAAAGACTTCCAACATGCCTGCACAGCTCATTGGTTCCATGCCTAGCTCCAGGGAAGTTTTGCCTTCTGCATTTCAGAGTCTTCTGCATCAGTTTGCTATAATACAAATCTTACTAGAAAACTACTGAAGCCAAACTTGCACATAAGACTTTATGAACATTTCAAGCTGCTTTGTAATGAGTCCAATCGTTGGTCTATCTATCTCAGTTTGGTGGGCAGTAATTTTGTCAGATCTCAAATGAAAAAAACACTTTCCAAGTCCTTAGATCCTTAGATCCAAGGATTCATAGGACTTTGTGCACACAAAGAACATTCTCTGCCACCATGCTATGACCTCCAAGACACATTTTCCATTACTAAGTTATAGTTGCACTTATTATGTGCATCTCTGCACTTTTCTGATAAGCAAAAATATCTTTTTTATTTCGTAACTTTCTAAAATGGATCCCAAGGTGATGATAATCATAGCAACAATAAAAACAAAATATAATCCGTCACAAAACAATCAACACTAAAAGGCATCAGCTAAAGAGAAAAAATGAAAAAAGACCAGACACCAATATAATCCCTGCAAAATGCCTGGGCACAGCAGATAATCGGAAACTAATATCCCAAAATATTGTAATGCCAACACCAGCCAAGCCTCCTTAGGGATTAAAATGTCATGGTGCCACCATAGAAAATGCCCTCTCCTTTGAGCAAGGGTAACACTCTTCAGTAGACAATAGGACTTGGGAAATTCCTCAGTTGAAACTGTAATACCCAGGCAGGGCCTAATACTCTACTCCGTATTCACACATATTTTGATGCTACTAGTAAGGAGAATTGGTTCACATAATCCTTCCCCTCATTTCACATTACCAACCCAAGGTCCACTTTCTTCTCACATGTGCCTGCAATTCACTTGATGACTTCATCACTGTGATGGGATAATGAGTTGCTTGTGCGTAAAAGCTTAATCCCTCTGGGGTTTGGCTGGTCAACCAAACCCAGGCACTAACGGAGCCCCCAAAGCATGGCTCCGTCAGTCGCTGGTAGAATCTGACAGTGGGCGTCTACGGAATTTACTCCAACATAAAAGCTGTTTGACGGACATGCGCCTTCGTGACTCTCTGTGTGACAGTTTCCGGCGAGGGGTGGGAGTTGCTAACGGGGGTCTTGATACCTCTGCACTATTCTCACTAGAAGTATCCCAGAGCCTTCCCTCCGATTCCCCTTCCGCTGGAACTCCTGCGCTCCCCCTGCTGGTTCCTGCTTCTGCTGTAGGGTCTCTCCTATTCTCCTGGAGCCTTTCCCCCATCTCTCTCTCTGATGGCAGTTCCCTGACAATCACCAAGTGAGGAATGAGCCATCACAGATAAAATACCATCGATACAACTTCTTTACCACTTCACACCAATAAAATGCTTTTCAATGGCATCAGTCCACACATCCAATGAGAGGTACATGCATGTCTAAAAAGAACCAAGGGTAAACATAGCATGCAGACCAAGTAATGAAATATATGGCCATGATCATGGTAGCCGAGAAAAATGCCCATGCAGTTATGGGATCTGCTGCCAGTTTTCATCCAATCCACAAGGTCTCGCTGAGTGTTTCAGCATGTTTCAGAAGAATATCCATAGGTATTTTTATGTTTGTATATTGCTCTTTTATATCACATTTCCCCATCTCTAAGTGCGTTTTCTCTTGGCATGTCCACCAATCTACCTGTGTCAACAGCAGACAGGATAATAACAAGCAAATTGTATATCATTTGCATGAAACAAAGTATGCTTTTCTATCTGGAGAAGTGATTTAGTAGAACTATATGTCAGTGCACAAAATAAGAATTTCAGCCTTTCAGTTACTGCATGAAATTAGACCATGCTATCTTCTTTTGTGAAAACTGATTCGCCCCCACTTACTCCCACCCCATGCCAAAAGAGCATTTTAATTTAGTCACACAACTCTACATCAGCCTCTAGGGTAAAGGTTTGAAATTTAGGTCTAAGCGCTATTGCAATTTGCAAATGCTTATTTGTAAACATTCGAGCCATTTTGAAATGAGTATTGGATAAAGAAATGTAATAGTCTCAGCCCCAGGAAGTATGCCTAATGGTCAAGGATGGTGGGAGTTGTAGTTCAGAGGTTCCCCACACTTGACCTAGAGCAAGTTTTTAGGTAACTTTGGGTGGTCTGGCTGTGGTGTGTTGAAATTTTGGTGGATTTTCTAATAACGCTTTCTCTCACCTCTAACTAAGATGTGTGAATAGCTGAAAAAGCAGCATAGGTGCCCCTCAATCTAATTTTATTGCACTGTATTAATATATTAGGTGGAAACCTTCAAATATATTCAGAAGTAAGTCCAACTGAATTCCACGAGGCTTACTCCTAGGGAAGTGGTGCCAGAATTGCAGTTGACCTGACAAAACGATCAGATCATGATGCTTTTCAGGACACAGAGAGGTACTGATTAATTTTTTTTATTTTTTTATTTTTTAAAAAATAATATTGATTACTTTTTTATAAAGTAATAAATATTATTTAAAAAAAGAAAAAAAGAAAAAAAAGAAATTGTTGTAGCCATTCTGAGCCCACAGCATAGGGCCGGGGTAGGCAACCTAAGGTCCGCGGGCCGGATGCGGCCCAATCGCCTTCTCAATCCGCCCGTGGACAGTCCGGGAATCAGCATGTTGAGTACATGAGAAGAATGTGTCCTTTTATTTAAAATGCATCTCTGGGTTATTTGTGGGGCCTGCTTGGTGTTTTTACATGAGTAGAATGTGTGCTTTTATTTAAAATGCATCTCTGGGTTATTTGTGGGGCATAGGAATTCATTCATTCCCCCCCCCCAAAAAAATAGTCCGGCCTCCCACATAGTCTGAGGGATGGTGGACCAGCCCACGGCTGAAAAAGGTTGCTGACCCCTGGTATAGGGTACGATATAAATATAAATAAATAAATGAGGATGGGAAAATTCACAAAGGTATTGAATTCCCCCCCCCCCCAACCACCTGCCTTTCTGTAAGCAGCAACTCTGTGGTGACAGAGAAGAAAGGATTCCCTGACACAATGCGGTGTGACACTCACATTAATAGCATCAGCCTTCAGATATCTCAGGCACCAGAAAGATTAATTACCCACAAAGATTTGAGGAACAAACACCTACTGGAATATTTTCTTTTTCGCAGCAAAGCTGCCCGTCCTTGCTTCATTAAAAGGCATACGGAACTTGTACTTGGGGAATCTAAACATTTTTAAAATTCTCTTGCTGCGATGCCACACTGTGAGGTGCTGTATCAACGTACAATTCCCCATCATTTTTCATTATCAGGCGGAGTTATGAAGCTTAACGCACATGATGGATTTGATATGACAGATGCGTCATCAGGACCACCTGAACACAGCTTCTCAAAAACTAGAAGCCTGCTTCGTATTTTTATTTCGAAGCTCACTTTTTTTAAAAAAAAAAATCTTCTTAAAATGAAGATTAAAAAACATCTTCTGAGCTATTGATGCTCAACCTATTAGATTGCTGGTACTGGTAAGTTGAAAGCATGAAACTTAATCTGAGCTAGGGCTCACCGGGACATATTCCTAAAATGTATTTTTCAATGTCACATCCCCAGAACCTATTTTTCAATGCCAAGATCCAGCCCTCAAACATGTCAAGTAATATTAAAGAGCCTTGAACAGGTAGGGGGAGAGTTTTCATCAACACTGAGTAATCACAATCAGCCGCACATGTGCAATGAGGAGAGAGATGTCAGAGTGCAATTTCCAGGCTGGTTTGAGGCTCAGGACCCATTATTATTATTATTATTATTATTATTATTATTATTATTATTATTATTAAAAAAATAAGCCAGGTGAAAAATGCACACACCACAGCCCAATAGCTTTAGCCCTTTTTGCATCTTTTAAAACTCTGCAGGCTCAATGTGTGGAGAGAGAAGGGGAATCCTACCCAATGAGAACTGAATCAAATGTCTAAAGACTGGAAAACATTTATTGAATATATGGGAAATAATTGTGTACAACTGAAAATGCTGGCAGCATTAAGATAAATTCAACAGTGTAAATAGGTTTTGGTGGATGCAATAATGGAATACTGAATGGTATAGTTTTTGTAAAATATACAAGGATTTATGATATGTAAAGTGAACCATGGAAAAAGAAGAAGGGAAGTCATAGATATCTTAAGGAGTAGAATGAGTATTTTAAATTGTAAAACTGTGTGTGTGTGTGTGTGTGTGTGTGAGAGAGAGAGAGAGAGAGAGAGAGAGAGAGAGAGAGAGAGAGAGAGAGAGAGAGAGAGAGAACTGAATAAAATTCTCCCACATCCCTACCTGAAGGTCTGAACAGGTGGCAATGCTAAGCCAATCATTTTAGCTAAGGTTTTCTCATGACATCAGGTTTGCAATAGCTCTCTTCCATCTTTTCCCCAGAAGCTGGTAGTCAGTAGTGTACTGCCTCTAAACTAGAGAAAGCTGAAATAAACTGAAATAAAAAATAATCATGGTGTGCTCCCAAACCAGCAATCATGTCTAAAAAACCTTATATCAGCAGCTGCTGCTGGTACAAAAAAAAGTCCATGGTCTTGCAAACCAATAATAATGTGCTGCAGCTTGTGGGTTGAAACCAATGTTAGTTCTACCCAAAGTAGAACTTTGAAATGAATGGACATGGATTAGTTCTCTTATTTTCAATGGGTCTACTCTGAAGAAAATTTAGTTCGGCATGGCCTTGACTCCATTCAGGCATGGGGTTTATTGCGCAGTTAAATGCTACCGCTTCTGTCTCAGTTTCCACAATTTCTTTTATACTGCAGTACCTGTTGCACTATGGAACTGTGCCTTTTTGATCAATAGACCATCACGTCATGTTAAATTTTAAATGGTGGGAAAGAGCTCCAGATTTCATTGTATGAGCAGCAGCAGCATGAAAACCATGGAGAAATTACAATGCAAAACTCCTGTGATTTGCTGACTTAACAGGTTACAAATTGATTTCTTTTTCGAGGGGGAGATTAAGATGGAAGAAAGCGCTAACTTTTGCTAGATTCCACTAGATTTCTTGAAGCTGCTTTTATGTCATGTGCAAGATCACATGAATTGGAAAAAGATAACAGGTGAGGAAATGTCAGGAAGAAAGACAGAAGCAAGTACTGTCTGAATTCAGCCCTTGTTTCACAATGAAAACTTGGGAGGGTCAAAATACAAGATTAGGATTCCTCACACAAACATCACCCGACTTTGTTGTGTCTATCTGTTAAATGTGCAGAGGGTAGTAGGACCTTTTAAATATACTGTTGGGTGAAGTTTTTATTTAATTCTGTTTATTGCTGGTTTTATCTGATTTTAATGTTTTTGTTATTTTTATTTTTTATTGTGTTAGCAGAAACGAAAGATGATGATGATGATCTTTTTTTCCTGGCTGTCAACAAACTTATAAAGACAAGACAAAGGATGCTTGAGGTGGTCATGAAACATACATTCACACAAAGGGGATGGAGTAAAGCTGCCTTGTCTGTAAGCTGAACTAAATTTCCATCTAGTCTTCTAGCCCAGAAGCGTGCTTGGCAGAACTGGTACAAACTTTTTGTAGTGAGGAAAGCATAAGCTTGCCCAGGAAAGAGATCTATACTGATACCTTTCTGAATGAAGGCATCTTCTATTTTGCAAGCAGAGTTTTAGCAAAATGGAAAATACAATTTTCGCATTAAAATTGCAACGAAGCAAGGTTGAACATTCATTTTCCCCAGTATACCTTACTTTTCACTATATCTAAGTCACCACATGGCAATGCTGCTAAACAGAAAATTAATGTCACACATGAAATAATCCAATATGGGGCTAGTTCTATGAGATTCATTTTTTAAAGAAATAATAATAATATTTTAGCTAAATGTCAGTTGGCCCATGCAAAAAAATATTTGCCTACAATATTTTAAAACTTGGTACATCTAGGATAGTTCTAGTATAAAACTGATTGGTATAGTTAAAGCTATGGTTTTCCCAGTAGTGATGTATGGAAGTGAGAGCTGGACCATAAAGAAGGCTGATCACCGAAGAATTGATGCTTTTGAATTATGGTGCTGGAGGAGACTCTTGAGAGTCCCATGGACTGCAAGAAGATCAAACCTATCCATCCTTAAGGAAATCAGCCCTCAGTGCTCACTGGAAGGACAGATCCTGAAGCTGAGGTTCCAATACTTTGGCCACCTCATGAGAAGAGAAGACTCCCTGGAAAAGACCCTGATGTTGGGAAAGATTGAGTGCACAAGGAGAAGGGGACGACAGAGGGCGAGATGGTTGGACAGTGTTCTCGAAGCTACCAGCATGAATTTGACCAAACTGCGGGAGGCAGTGGAAGACAGAAGTGCCTGGCATGCTCTGGTCCATGGGGTCACGAAGAGTCAGACACAACTAAACAACAACATATTATAATAAGGAATAAAGAGTGAAATGTATGGCATCATTTAGAGCATGGATAGTGGGGGCTGTGGCCCTTCATATGTTGTTGGGCTACTACTCCCATCATCCCTGATTATTGTCTATGCTGGCTGGAGGTGATGAGAGTTGGAGCAAAGTAAAGTGTGGAAATATAGTCTGTTAGTCCTTTGAAATATTCCCTTCTAAGTTGTGTCCAAAGTTTCCTACTACACTTAGCATAGAAAGAGACTACACATTTGGTAAATTAAAAAGGGTTTACTTACAAACCAAGGGTCAGATTCATGTGCTTTTCCATATAGCAGTAAGAAAACACAGGCAGTAAAATTTTGGTTCCAAAGTGGTTAGAGTTTCTAAATTATTTGTATAGAAACACAAAGATGGCTTGCTTTAGCCATGTGGTCAAAGCCTGGAGCAGCTTAGGCCTCCTTACCGGTAGAGTTCACATGGTGGAAAGTGGGAGAACAAAGACTTGACAACCCTTCCTCCCAAGGAACCTCCCATGGTTATGAGGAGTGACCTAGCTACTCCTGGCAGTATTGCTTACGCTATAGTTTTAACTCATTCATGCATTAATTATACTTAAGCATGTTGGTTTTATGAGGCTGCTTATCCCATAGACAAAACCCCAAGGCCTTTCTTCTCCAGTCTACTCCCCAAGGGTATTGTCCTGTCATCCATACGATAGGGAGTGTGAATCTGTCAATTTCAGTTTCTCCCAGGTTTCTCCCCACTTCCCATCAATTGTACATCATCGCATGGGTTTGCAATTCTTTTTAAAGGCCTCGTAAAACTTCACTGGCATTTTACTCCAATTTTTTTCCAGCGTACACATTTGTATGCAGTTTTGCCCAACACACACATTTTTGCCAACAGCATTTTTGCACAACCTTCTGTAATATAATGTGTTTTTGTGCATTAAATATCACTAATACATGCATTTGTACACAAACTGCACCAGAGCACATGCATTTTTGTACATACTCCTTGGCTGGAGAACTGCACTTTTTCAATTTGTGTACTGTTTCAGAAAGTGTGAATTTGGTACAATTGCCTAAAATGCAAATAGAATCAAATTTCTCTTCCATCTGTACATGCAGATAAACTGAGATGCAAGTGAGATTGAAGAGAGGGGGAGCGCCAAAGTCTGTGATGCTGGTCATATTCAGCTCAACATATAGCTCCTATTTTTATTTTATTTTTTCTAGTTGCTTATCAGGACTCTAACACTAATCCATGACAGTAGATTGAAAAGAGACAAATGACAACAACTTGCAGTTTACAAATGGAACAAACAAAGAACTTGGCTTAAATGCAAAGTAGGGGACAATGGATCCTTGTATAAGCTGGGTTTTGCATGATATAACATTATTCAACTCTAGTTGAAGGAATAAAACACTCAAATAAAACCAGTTAAACAATATGATTTTATAACTGTGCTATGTGGTTGTTAAACCACCCATATTATTCCACAAATCATACTCACGGCCTATTAAAATGGCTGTTTCCCCACAATGGCTTGAAAAATCACTAGACGTTAGACAACTGTAAAAATAGATCTGGCTATAATTTTATTTAAATAGGTACAGGCGCTGCCATTATAAAATAATTATAGACCTTTTGTTAATACCTCTTCAGTCTGCCATTGTGAATAATAAGTGAAATACAGGTGGATGGCATAGCTTAACTTACACAGTTATTAGGATCCGATCCTTTCATTTAGGAGTAGCCTAGACTGTAGAGAGGCATCTAATCAGTCAGAAAGAAAGTTAGAGATCTATAGAAATGGAATGAGACTCCATTAGTACTACTTGAGATTATAATTTACCACTGACTTAAATTTCTGCACATGGCTCAATCGTATCAAAAAGCGACAGAATTGAGTTTTGCATCAAAACTCCCCATTATCAAATCAGGACCTGTGCTGTGCCAAAAACCAAAATACAGTAGACCCTAGTCAAATCCAACAGCATCCAGCCTGTTTTTGTTTTTCTCTTTCACAAGTTTGCTCTGAGTGGGAGATACACAGTCTCTAAGGTAGCCCCGTAGTCAAGGCCTCAGGCAGAATCAAAACAGGAAAGAGTCTGATGGATTCGCAGCAAAAATAAAATCTCTGTGTGTGTGTGTGAGAGAGAGAGAGATTACAATGTAGCCATTAAGAGAATTATTACTTTTATTGACTATTTTACAGTTGACTTCAACTTACAGTTGACTTGTGCTATCAAAAAGAATGGGGTCATAGATTTTCAAAAGTCTTTTGTTTCTCCAAATAATTTAAGATATAGCTCAGTTACGCTGGCAGTTCCATTCAAAATCTGAGTTCAACATCTAGAATTTCAAGTTGTGTTCTTGTGGTCCCATTAGATTGCCTTATTGATTGGCCTACCATTGATTTACAGGCTGCTCTGCCTGGAGCCATGATAACACCGAGTTTGTCTTTCAGCCTTACATTCCATTTCAGCATACTCTATTCATACTCAGTGTTCTGCATCTTTAACTAGCTGTGTTCTTTTAAGTTGGGTTTCCCGAGCAGAAAACCCCAGCCCTTTTTTACAGAGACGCGACATTAACATGGATTTACAAAAGGTACATTGACAGACATTATGTAGAATTAACTAACTCAGCATTAACAGGAAATTAACATCTGTTTCTTCTGTTAATGTGAGGCATGCCATGACCCATCCATTCCGTGACTGGCAGAACTAGACAGTTCACTTCCAGTTGCCGCTTCACGGCTAGCTGCCAAAAGTTGATTCTGCCACCTCTGTTCCCTCCCAGAATTCCCTGGGAATTCTGCATGGTGTGGGAGCTTCTTTATAGTGATCCTAGTCCTAGTGTGATGCCAGACTGAGGAGATCCGAAGTAACCGCTAGGCTAAGCCGGTGTGGTGTAGTGGTTAAGAGCAGTAGACTCGTAATCTGGGGAACCGGGTTCGTGTCTCCTCTCCTCCACATGCAGCTGCTGTTTGACCTTGGGCCAGTCACACTTCTCTGAAGTCTCTCAGCCCCACTCACCTCACAGAGTGTTTGTTGTGGGGGAGGAAGGGAAAGGAGAATGTTAGCCGCTTTGAGACTCCTTCCGGTAGTGATAAAGCGGGATATCAAATCCAAACTCCAGACTGAGGAGATGGCTTATCCCCCCCCCCCCAGCATCTCTCTAGAGCATGGGTCTGCCAGAAGTTGCAGGACTACAACTCCCATCATCTCTGTCCACTGACCATGCTAGCTGGAACTGATGGGACTTGGAGTCCAACGTTTGCAAAGCACCACATTGATTCCCCCCCCCCCCCATTCTAGTACAAGTTTACACCAGTGGTGTTGTGCTGCCATTGTGCAGCAGGCTGTAAGGCAACTTATAAGTCTTCCTTCCTTCCTTCCTTCCTTCCTTCCTTCCTTCCTTCCTTCCTTCCTTCCTTCCTTCCTGTTTCTGAACAAAGTAACTGCATGCTACTCATTCCCCTCTACACTTTAGTGCCGGGTTGGAGTGTTTTCTTGTGGCAGCCCACAGATAAGTAGTTTACAAATGCACACAGCAGTACTCATGATGTTTAATCTAGCTGTATAGAATTTGCTTTCAGTCTGTTTTTTAATGCTGGTTTTAATGTATGTGTGCATTTGCTTAAAATATTGTAAATCAATTTGAATTGCCATGGCAAAAAAGCAACTAATACATTTAATTAGCTAAGAATAATAATAACAGCAACAATACTTTACAAGAAGCAGCAGCGGCTGTAATATTTATCAGGGGTGTGTGATTTGGGGAAGGTTCTCATATTTCTGGGTCAGTTAATGCCATTAACAAAGCATCTCACAGCAAATCAAGGATTCCCTAAGCTTCTGTGATGGATTGTGGCCTTGACTGGCTAAAACATATGTGGCAATGTTGTTTTTCTTTCTTTCTGAGAAAGGAAGCCAGACTGACTGAGGAAACCTGAGAGGAGAGCTTGAGAAGAGAGAGGATGGCGAGATGGAAATCCTTTTGTTTTAATGGGCAGGTCTAGCTGTTAATCACATTGAATTATTTCCCCAGGGTATTCCATTCAGTGCTGTCCAGAAGAGGTGGATTTTAGGAAATTCCCACCACATGTGGAAGTATGTGCCTGTGGAGGTGCAGCCTTGGTGAGAAGTTGAGAGAAACCAAAATTGTCAGATCTGGCCATCTGATTTTTACTAAGCTTTGTTTGTACTGTGGCTTCATAGTGAATTGTGTCCTATCTCTGAGCCTGAGACAGAAAAATAAAGGGCTGGTTCACTACCCAAGTTTGTTTGCACCATCGCTTCAAAGTGCACCTTGTCCTGTCAGAAGAATTTGCATTTCTTTTCCCAGCATAGTCTTCCTATTTAATCCTAGCATCTGTTCCTGTCTGATTTGGAATTCTTCTAGTTGCTTGTGTTGGGGGGCAGGGAATAAAAGTTATTTCTTCAAAAGACTGCTTAATGCAATTTTACAGTAGATATGTGAGGCACAGGTCATAGACCACATTATGTGTTAATGGGAGATTTAATTTTGGAAGCTGTAGGCATGGGGGAATGGAATTAAATGAGAATGTCATTGGTTCAGAAATGCAGACAAGGGAGAGGGAGAGAGTAAGAACAAACACCTGGCTTCATCTGGAGAGAGAGAGAGAGAGAGAGAGAGAGAGAGAGAGAGAGAGAGAGAGAGAGAGAGAGAGAGAAATGCATCATTCAGTCTGTTGTGTGCTGCCGTATTCAAAAGAGTGGTTATTTTGTTTGAAATTCAGAATGACAGCTCTGAGAGAAATATTCCCAGCAGCAATTCTGCCTGCACATGAACCTTCTTTTTCTTTTAAGAAAGAAACCTTCCTTCAGAAAATGCTATGTCATTTAAGACCAGGGCACTGCAGGGAGCCAGCTTTCTGGAAGAGGACATATCAAGTAACTTGTTTATGTATCCTACAGTATAAAAACACACACACTGGCCTTGAGCCAGAGATCCTGGAACATAACAGCAACCTATACACACAGAGTCAGTGAGCACTGAGCATGAGAATCTATTGATACTTTCAACTCTGACCTACTGAGAAAGAGATGCCAATGCCAAATGCAGAATTTCTAGAATCCATCTTCATTCTCTTAAGAATCCATCTTCGTTCTTGAACGGAAAAATCTGCCGCCTTCACACTGAAATTGAGGCATGAAATAATTAAATGGAATAAAGGGTCTTGTCTTTATTAACTACAAGTCGGCAGCATAAAATAAGAAACGTACTTGACAGTGTGGACACTGAGATTGGGGAACCACCTGAAGGAAAGACTATGTGGCTCCAGGCATGGTCCAACCAATTGGCTGGGCCATGTCTTCTGATCACCTGCTCGTAAGACTGAACTGAGGGAGCGCTGAGATTCACCCGACTCCTGCTGGCTGGCATTCAATGAGGTAGTGATGGCAGTGATGGATCCAAGTTGTATGGCTTTAAAAGAAGGTTAGATAAATTCATGGAGAATAAGGCTAACAGTGGCTGCAAACCACCATGGCTATGTTCTACCACTGTAGTCAGAGATGACAAGCTTCTGAGCACCAGTTGCAGGGAACCACATGAGGGGAGAGGTGCTATTGTGCTGAGGTCCTGCCTTCTCATAGAAGAAGAAGACGAAGAAGAGGAGGAGGAGGAGGAGGAGGAGGAGGAGGAGGAGGAGGAGGAGAAGGAGGAGTTTGGATTTGATATCCCGCTTTATCACTACCCTAAGGAGTATCAAAGCGGCTTACAATCTCCTTTCCTTTTCTCCCCCACAACAAACACTCTGTGAGGTGAGTGGGGCTGAGAGACTTCAGAGAAGTGTGACTAGCCCAAGGTCACCCAGCAGCTGCATGTGAAGGAGTGGGGAATCGAACCCAGTTCACCAGATTACGAGCCCACTGCTCTTAACCACTACACCTCACTGGCTCCATAGGAATCTGGTTGGTCACTGTGAGAAATGGATGTTGGACTTGATGGGCCTTTTGGCCTGATCTAGCAGGCTCTTCTTATGTTTTATTATGTAGAATTATTATTATTATTTATAGCAATAATATAGCAAAAGACAGGCTGAGGCTCCAAATGGTACTGGAATAGATAAAGGAGTAAATGCTAATGATTGGGATAATGTCATAAATAAATAATTTTAAAATAAAAAATGTTTAATTAACGCTCCTCATATATCGCAGCACCATTTTGAGAGTTTCCCTGCACAGGCTGTGCAAAGAAGTTGATTATTCCTTCTATTTCCCAATATTTAGGATGTGTAAATATTGTTTCACGCCACCCCAATCTCCTAGCGGTATGAGATTCCAGCGGTTCCAGGAATTTACCCAGGGTTCGGTTTCCTCAGAATGAGGGACAGCAGAGACTGTGGTGTCTTTATGACATATGGTTTATTTACACATAAGGTAAAAGGTAAAGGACCCCTGGACGGTTAACCGCTTCTGGCACAACGGAATACTGTGATGGAAGCCAGAGCACACAGAAACACTGTTTACCTTCTCACCGCAGTGGTACCTATTTATCTACTTGCACTGGCATGCTTTCAAACTGCTAGGTTGGCAGAGGCTGGGACAGAGCAACAGGAGCTCACCACCGTTGAGTGGATTTGAACTTCCGACCTTCCAATCGGCAAGCCCAAGAGGCTCAGTGGTACCTGAGCCTACCATGGAAGGGCTCACAACAACACCCCAAAAGGTCTTGCTTCTCCCACGGTCACAACCTTGGATTCAAGCAGAAATCAAGCATGGCTCTGACTCTCTGTCTTCTGCCTGCTTCTAGCCCATCTCACCCTCTGCTGTCCTTTTCACTACCAGTAAGGCGAGGGATGGGTCCCACTCATTTGTTCCCTGGCACAGAGCAAACTTGCAACAATACTGATTCTTGGCACATTGCCGCCTGATACCATTGCTATGCAATGTAATGATTCATGGGGTGGCAGAACTGCAGAACTTCTTGTTAAGTTGCGGGAGAACATATCAGACGACACAGCGATTCTTCAAACAGCTCTTGTTTATTCAGAGGCCAGAACAGAACTGAACTGAAGGGCTCAGTCAGCCTGCTTATATCGAGCTCCAGTACAATGTAACTCTAACAATTTTCTAAAACTATCCAATCACTGAACGTCACTTTCGATCCCTTATTTGCATAACTATTTACAGTATCCCCCTGCTGGCCCAGGGTGAGAACTTCAGTACATAACACTTCTGGAATTGCTCTCCTGGGCAGAATTGGAGGACGAAGGGCAAGGAAGGGTGCCAGTAAGGTTGGTGCTGTAGAGACATACTAATGGGAGCACTGGATTGGCTCCACTGGTGAGCCTGCACAGGCTTGACCTCACCATCACCTTGCCTTGTCCTGCCCTGCACCAACCCTGTCCAAGTCCATCGCACCACCTGGGTCACTACTGTATAAAAGTGTACCTTTGGAGGGCATGTTGACCCAATTTCTCCATGTCATAATGAATGTGTCTGGCGCATTTTTGGAAAGAGGTTGCTTTCCTACTGTTCCTCTGAATATCCTTCAAATGAATTCATTGCCAGCCATTGCTGCCCTTGATTCCCCTACCCTTGGAAGCATAGACAAAGAGGTACAAAGGTCAAGAGTGAACTAGGATGTACAAAGGGCAGGAACAGAGTAAGCCACTGTGAGTTTGCAATGGTTGGAAGCCTGTTGTCCTCCTGGTCAGAAGGCTCTATTATTCCCCTTCTGCTATGTTTCAACGCAGCTCAAATAAGTGTCTTTTGTATTTTGGGAGCAGATACATGTAGGTATGTGTGTTTTGAGAGAAAGTATGTTCTAATGTGTGTTGTCACAGGTATCTTTTGAGAGAAAATATATAGCGAGGTGCATTTAAATATATATTTAAAAGTGATTTTTTAAAACGTAGTTTGGATTATTATTTTTTAAAAAAAGGCAGAATAATGTGGAAACAGGACAAAATAAAGATATGCAAAAGTATAATTGACTGGAAAAACACCCACCTGTAGTGGTTAGTATAATATAGTATTTGCACCAGGTTTAGTATTATTTTGGCATATTAATTAATCATCCAGATAGCTGCTTATCTGTCTAGGTGGGTAGGTAGGTAGTGTGTAAGCTATAAGCTAAGAGCTGCAATAAACTGGGCAACAATAAATGATTCAGTAAAACTGGCTGTCAGAGAAGAACAGCTTAAAGTGTTTTCAGAGATCAAAACAATCAGACTGCAATCCTATGCCCATTTATTTGGGAGTAAGCCACATTAAATTTAATGGGATTTACTTCTGAGCAGACCTGGGTAGGATTGCACTGTAATTCATGATTGCACAGACAGAGTTTATTCTAATGTGAAACGGGACGCAAGCTGTGCAGTGGGGCATAGGGAATGTAATGATGTTTTGTCTAACTTATGCCTGATTGTGTGTTATGCTTTATTATATAGTGTCCTGCTCTGGGGTTATTTTATGGGGGGGGCACGTCCGTGCGTGCATGCATGTGTGCTAGGAAAGGACAAATTTGTCCATTTTGGTTTTTCTCTGTTTCTCAATTCCTAAATGTTCAGTTCGTCCAATTTCCACACAAGCTGGTGATTTATTTATTTTTAAAAAATGAACAGACAGCACTGACTGCCTCCAATATACACATTTGAGCAACTGTACAGTATTGCACATTATTTCCAATAATATAGTGTATATGCTTGTGTGTAGGCATTTTATCCCAATAAAGGCATTTTAAGGTTATAGAACTGCATCACAACGATTGGAGAAGTATGGATTTCAAAGGATAGCTGTGTTTCTGCTTACGTGTTGTTCCAAAAAAATGTGAATTAGTTGGGTTTGCATGGAAATGAGAACTTAACCCATGTCTCCCCCATCCCTGCTTCTTTACAAGGGACCCTTATATCATGATGTTATCAATGAATGAATGCTTTCTTAGGTTTCCCCCTCTGCTCTGTTCCATAGAAGGTAAGGAGCTTAATTTGAAAATAATTCAGTATAGCACTGTATCTCCGGGACTTAATGACAAGCGTGAAATTGTTTTATCTTTTGTGTTGTTGGTGCTCTGTACTGATAGACCTGAGTGTACAGACCATCTGCTGCTGAGGTAGCTCTTGGGATAGTTGTCAAATTGATTGCTCTCAAAAGCAACTGAGACATAAGCAAAAAAAAGTGCAACTCTAATTACTTTTTTTTTTTTTGCGCAGGATCTTGTTCAATTCTAGGAAGTGATAATTTAGAAATAAATAGCCTTGGTGGACAATTTGGAATTCATAATTAACAAATTACTCTATTAGCACTCTTCCCCCCCCCCCCAGGTGAGTGAGATTCTTCTCCCATGGGCCCTTTGTTCCATATGCCCAATGTTCCTCTAGCTACATACATAACAAATTGATGTGTTCATTTGATTACGTAAATAAAGCACCTGGGTATATGATTCGGCAAAAGGGAAAAAAATACCTTTCCATCACCTTCTCTTTATCAGCCAAGCAAAAATTTTTTTTTTTAAAAATCACTATATTACATTATTACTTTCTGTTAATAGCTTTTGCTCAACTTCATTTCTGCTCAACTTAAATATTTGGCATTGAGCTTTCATTTCCTCAAACAAGAGAGTCAACAATAGAATCATTAGAATTGGTAACAAAACATAATTAAAATGTTTCCTTCTCAATTCTTCTCCATGCTGTAGCTATACGGAAAGAGGATCTGTGCAATGCTTCGTATTTTTCCTAGAGAATTCATTAGCTGTAAGATTTGGGTAATCGATTAGTAAGTTCCACACTTTTCTGCCTTTGTCGTTATACTAGATCTCAGAGTCATTCGATGAAATTGATTGGCGTTAGGTTCAGTACAGACCAAAGAAAATTCTTCCCCCCAGAAGGCATAATTAACTTATGGAATCTGTTGCTTCAAGATTTGGTGATGGCCTGCTAGCTTAAGATAGCATTAAAATGAAAGAGGAGGAGGATTTTTTAAAAAAATAATGTTGGGGATGAGGGAGAAACAAAAGCCTAATAATAATAATAATAATAATAATAATAATAATAATAATGTATTATTTATCATTTATACCCCGCCCATCTGGCTGGGTTTCCCCAGCCATTCTGGGCGGCTTCCAGCAAAATGTATTAAAAATACATTAAAACATCAGTCATTAAAAACTTCTCTAAACAGGGCTGCTTTCAGATGTCTTCTAAACATCAGATAGTTGTTTATTTTCTTGACATCTGGTGGGAGGGCGTTCCACAGGGTGGGTGCCACTACTGAGAAGGCCCTCTGCCCGGTTCCCTGTAACCTCACTTCTCGCAGTGAGGGAACTGTCAGAAGGCCCTCAGAGCTGGACCTCAGTGTCCAGGTTGAATGATGGGGGTAGAGACGCTCCTTCAGGTATACTGGGCCAACTGAGTGGAGGGTGAGAAATTCTCCAAAATTCTATAATAGGGAAGAAACATTCACTATACAAGGTGACAGTGGGATTTTCTATTTCCCCCCTTGGTTTTAAACTTAAAAAAAATCTCACAATGCCCTGCTTCCTGTTGGTAGGGTTGCCATATTTCAAAAAGTAACATTCCTGACACCCGCAAAGTTGTTGAGCTTTCAGGAAACCACCAAAATAGTGAGCTAATTCCACTGCTTTTTCCATCGCGGTTTTCCCTGACATTTTGCTGATTTGGCAAAATTTCCCCCTGACGCCATTTTTACACCCAAGAAACAGGACATGTCAAGAATTTTCCTAAATTATGGCAAGCCTACCAGTTGACTGCACTTCCTGGAGCACCATGGGAGTGACATCATGTTGCATCACATGGCTCCAAAGACATTCTAGTGAACCTCCATCAGGACATGGCATCAGCCTTTGTCTGCTTCTTCCCACCAGCTATGTGTTCCCAGAATGCCTTGGGAATAGCACAATGTAAGATGATGTGATGTGGAATCACTCCCAAGCCATTCCAGGTGGAAAGCTCTACAGAAAAAGCAGCTCCACTAAGCATAGAAAAGGGTTTTAGATTTCCAGGAAACTGTGTGTGAGAGAGTTTTGACCATGGATTTGGCAAATTGGTTGATGGTAAGTCTATCATTGATCTTGGTCATTGATAGTTCTACGTACAGAAGTATATTATTATTATTATTATTATTATTATTATTATTATTATTCCCCACCTTTTCCCCTGACGGGACTCAAGGCAGCTTATGGACAAAAACTACATTTCTGAAAGCAAGAAATGAAATAAGACTAATAGCTCCAACCTTCTTTGTGAGCTTCTTAGAAGCATCTGACTGGGGAAGCAAAGCTAGAAAGACTCAGTCTCATCTTGTCATCAGCTGTCTTATAGTTCTTTCCAAGAGGCTTTAAAATTCAGGGAGCCAAAGCTCTGAAAAGAAATAAACTTGCTGCTCTTCCTGATGAAGCACCTATTGCAAGTTAAAAATCTGCATGCTTCCATGCAGATAATAGGCTAGTCCAATAAAACTATATAGACTTATCTAATGCCCTGGGCACCCAGATTGTGACAAGCTACTTTTGCTACCAAATCATAAGCAGGAATTTGTGCTGCTGCAGATAAAGAGGTATTAAAAGCATGAGAAGAGAATCACATTCATCCCTTTACAGTCCACCTCTCCTCTTCAATGGGAGACTAGGGTAGCTCACAACAAATTATTATTATTATTATTATTATTATTATTATTATTATTATTATTATACATTTTTAAACAGGACTGTGACATATTACAGAAAGCAGTTAAAATCAGCAATATAAAACTACCATAATTTCAATGGTGATGTGGCACAGCAGCCAAGAGCTGTGATCCAAGAAGTTCTAGGTTCAAATCTCATCTCAGCCACAAATTCCCTGGGTAGCCTTGGAAATCTTCTGTCACTGCATCTCAGCTATTTATCTGGATTTTTAGGGAAAATAAACATTGCCCTGTATTACAGGTTGATTGAAAGATAGACTTGAAAAACTCAAATGAGTTGGAGGGCTGATGCCAGAGGGCAAAACTTGTCAGCAGAAAAGCCATCAGGTTTCTTTTCATTTCTTTTTAAAGAACACAGGGACCTGCCTTATGCCAAGGAAAACCAATTGTCCACCAGTGTACTGTCTACCTCCTGCCAACCTAGCAGTTCGAAAGTGCACGCCAAAGTGCAAGTAGATAAATAGGTACCGCTCCAGCGGGAAGGTAAACGACATTTCCGTGTGCTGCTCTGGTTCACCAGAAGCAGCTTAGTCATGCTGGCCACATGACCCGGAAGCTTTACGCCAGCTCCCTTGGCCAATAAAGCGAGATGAGCTCTGCAACCCCAGAGTCGGTCATGACTGGACCTAATGGTCAGGGGTCCCTTTACCTATACTGTCTACACTGACTGACAGCAGCTCTCCAGGGTCTCAGGTAGGGGTTTCCCCAGCAATACCTAGGGATGCAAGGAATTCAACCTGGAACTTCCTGTATGCAAAGCCACTTAGCATATCAAGGAGTATGATGGGGTGCCATGTGCCTTATTAGGGACTTCAAATGCCTGTCCCCATCCTTATGAATTATGGAGATGATACATGAGCTATAGGAAATCAGTGGTATTCAGTGTTGCCTAGGAATGCATATGATTCACAGACAAGTTTCTTATCTAGGAATCCTTCAGGGGCAGATCTGCTTAGCTCCTGCAGCAGACCTATTTGTTGGCTCTCCTGATCATGATCTGGACTTCATAGAGTCATTCTGATTTCTCTCCCATTCATCCATGCACAGCTCACACCCAACTTGTCGTTTTCTGGGACTAGCATTGTGGCAACAGTCTCCACCAACCAAATCAGGGTAGCGGAAGAGAGTGACTATCTACAAGTTAACAGTAGTGGATTCCTCCCACTCAACAGACCTGCTTTTTCCTTACCTTTTCTTAAGGTGAGAGAACAATGAATAATGCAAGCATATGCATTCCTGCCACATAAGCTGTGAATACGATAATATTCCTAGCACACACACAAAAAAAGGTGACAGGTTAAATTGTATTACAGCCTAGTTTGGAGGAAAGGGGAGGGGAGAGAACAACAAAAACCTTACCAGGATTGAATTTGGCATATAAAGTTCCAATATATAAAATTCCAAGCACTCTGCCTACCTGTGTGTATTTAATATCAGCAGACAATTTCATAGGAAGAAGGGCAAATTTTTGACTGAATGAAACAGCTGAACTGAACCAGTCTATGTAACCATGTCTACACTGACAGCAGACGCTGTCCAGGGATTCAGGGGTAGATCTTTCCAGTGCAGCTACCTGAGATCCTTTCCTGTGATCCTCAACATACAAAGCATGTGCCCTGCCACTTATCTACCACCCTCCATTGCAACTGCAGAGGAGCAAGCATCAATAGCAGCTGTTCCAAGTCCCAATTGCTGCTTGTTCATGAGCTCACCCACTTTGGGTGAGTGAGTAGGCAGTGATGGCAAATAATGGAAATGCTTTTTCCAGTCATTATCACTTTCACACGTGCACACTCATATGTCCATTCCATCTTGTTTCCACTTCAATTTTTTTAAAAAATAATAATACATGAAAGTGTGCATTTAAATATGGAATTAAGAACACATTTTTTTTCCTAAGTACGCTTTTCCATGATGGATTTCATCTAAGAATACATATTTCCAAATGTATTTTTTCTCATACAGTGAGGCCTCGCAAGACGAAAATAATTCATTCCGCGAGTCTTTTTGTCTTGCGATGTTTTTCGTCTTGGGAAGCACGGTCTGTTGCAACTGCGCCTCTTCAAGCGGCTTTAGGAAAAAAGCGAACAAACTCGAAAGACGTTTTTGTCTTGCGAAGCAAGCCCATAGGGAAATTCGTCTTGGGAAGCGACGCAAAAACCGAAAAACCCTTTCGTCTTGCGGGTTTTTCATTTTGCGAGGCATTTGTCTTGTGGGGCACCACTGTAGTAACATTCTGAAATGTCTCTCTGTTTGTATACACGTGTGTGTGTGTGTGTGTGTGTGTGGTGTGTGGCATACATGCACACACATATACAGTGGTACCTCGGGTTAAGAACTTAATTCATTCTGGAGGTCCGTTCTTAACCTGAAACTGTTCTTAACCTGAGGTACCACTTTAGCTAATGGGGCCTCCTGCTGCCCCCGCGCCACCGCCACGTGATTTCTGTTCTCATCCTGAAGCAAAGTTCTTAAACCGAGGTACTATTTCTGGGTTAGTGGAGTCTGTAACCTGAAGTGTCTGTAACCCAAGGTACCACTGTATGTTTAGCTGAGAACTGTGACACAACATTTGGAGAAATGTGAAAGCCAATGAATTTCATTAGTTTAAGAGGCTCAGGGGCTCAGTTCCATTTGTATGGGAATGCACAAAATTCCTCAGGCACACTTAAACTCAGCTCTCTTCTGACTGTAGTCTTGTCTTGACAGCCGATGATGTTAGCAGCTGCCTTTGTGCCTGCTCAGGAAAACAATTTGCAGTAGTAACATGTGACAAACCCTACAGTTGGTCCCCTGTATGATACAGAGAAGGGGAAAGAGCTCTGCCTTGGGGGCGATCCACTTAGCTCTCTCTCTTTTTGGAATGGGCTTTAAAGAGATGGGCTCATTCAATTAACAATGCTTATTGTCTAGATGGTTGGTTGATTTATTTATTGCAGCAATGGGGTGGGGGGGTGTCTGAACACTGAGCTAGCTTAAATCCACATCTGTAAGCATGTGCCAAACCAGAGATATTTGAAACCCTCCTGAAAAGTCTTTGCTAGCTTTAATCAAATTGCTTCTGGGCTTTCCCCAAAACTCTTCCACCCCCCACCCCACTTTTGAGGAGTAATCTCTGAATCTGTTCTGAATTTTGTTCTAGGTAAAACCCATGGGCAGCTAGAAATGCGGCTTGATGCGAGCATGCGCACACATGAAATTTTGCTCAGTAGGCTTTCTTGAAAATATTTCTGAGCACACTACCTTTCCTCCCTAAATGTTGCTTTGGATGAAATTTCACTGGCAATTTGACTCCAAATCATACAGGAGGAACTTCCTATCAGAGATATGCCATATGTAAAGAACCCATCTCAACTCATTTGCTTGGCACCCAAGCATAGCTGGCAGGCACCGTGCCATTGCAACAGATGGGGACGAGCAGAGGCATCCAGGAGATCATGTCTAAGCATCGTGTCTGTTTGTATGAGGGCAGGATTTCAAGCCAGGAGAGCTGGAACAGCACTTTGTTCTGAGCCCTTGTATCTAATTTAAGAGGCTGTGTGATTCCTTTTAAAAATTCATGGTTGCATGAAGGGAAGTGGAGGTTTCTTCCGTCCCCGCTGATAGAATCCAAGCTGCGACCATGAATGTATTAAAATAAAATGTGCACTTGACACTCATATCTTACCCATGTAATAACCCTATTATTGTTAATAATAAGTAATGCTTCATTTCCTGTAGGAGGAGAACCTATGGTTCTCTGACACTTTTTTGTTCTCCATGTAGAAAGTCTGAAATGAAGGCATTAGCAGGAAAAACATCTTTGTCTACCGTCTAAAATGGCAAACCTAGCTATATGTCTATTCATAAGTAAGTCCCAGTGTATTTAATGAGGCTGGGTCAGTACGTCTGGCTGTTAACCAGAAGGTTGGTGGTTCAAGCCCACCAAGCGATGGCTTGAACCTGCATTGCAGAGGGTTGGACAAGATGACCCTCAGTTCAGCAAATGGAAGCCTCCAGTGGATTAAACAGCCTTTCATCAGAAGTGAAATCGGTAATGATACACTGGGCAAAAGACTTTGGATATAATATACAGCTTAAAGAATGGGAAAGGTTATGGAATGAAAGGATAAAATTTACAGCCTGTAATGCTTTGAAAGAGAATATGATGAAAATGCTGTATAGATGGTATATTACACCAGTGAAATCAGCTAAAATGTATAAGACAAATAATAAATGTTGGAAATGTAAAGTAAAAGAAGGAACACTTTATCATATGTGGTGGGAATGTAAGAAAGTAAAGAACTTCTGGGAAATGATATATAATGAGATGAAAAAGATGTTGAAATATACATTCTTAAAAAAACCAGAAGCATTTTTACTTGGTCTTATAGGCCAAGACATTAATAGGCAAGATGTTAAATTGTTCTTATATGCCACAACAGCGGCAAGAGTACTGTTAGCCCAGAAATGGAAGCAAGAAGAAATTCCGATGAAAGAAGAATGGCAGATGAAATTAATGGACTATGCAGAATTGGACATAATGTCAGGAAGGATTTGAAACCTGCAGGACCAGTGATTTACAGAAGTTTGGAAGAAGTATATGAATTATTTGAAGAGCAACTGTAATCAACAAATTACGCTAGTAGGACTACAAGAAGTTTTGTAAGGAGAAATATACGAAGTGTTACAAAATAGAAAAAGATAGAGATATTGGTTATGAATTTGAAATGTAATAGGGAAAATAAGAAATGCATACTAAGAGATTAGATTGGAAAATTTTCAGACAGGACTGATGGAATTCAAAAAACAATTGAATAAGATGTAAAACTATGTTTAATTATTGTTGAAAATGGTATGTTAAAAAACTAATAAAAATTTTTATATATACATAAAAATAAACAGCCTTTCATTGGTGGGAAAGCACTAGTAGAAACAAAGCCCTCTGCACAGCTACATGGGAGCAATGCCTACTGATATCAATAGGAATGACCTTAAAGTATCTAGATGGAATTGTGTTGTCAGCTGCAAGCACCAATTCCATTGCTATTTAAATGCTTCCGGTAATCTTGCTCTATCTTTGTCTGATTAGATCACTCAAGGTCTGGTTTTACAAAGATAGCCATGGGCTTGCAATAGCCTTGGGGTGGGGGTGGGGAACTCTTTAGACTGTGGCTCTCAATGCCTTACTTGCAGTGGGGGGGGGGTGGCCTTTGCTTCTTTGCTCTGGCTCTATAAAACAGAAGCAATTGTCCTGTTTTGTCTTTTCTTCCCCTCACAGAGCTGCTTTATAGATAACTGCATTAAAGATTGTGAAGTGCTTGGATTCTCCAGTAAAGAGGCCTGATAAGTGCCTGGAGTAGATAACTCAATTGCTAAGGCTGGAGTGGTGGGGAATGAGGTTTACAATGAAGAGAGGAGGACAAAAGCTTGGAATGTGTTTGCTGTTCTTCAGAATCACAGTCAGAGTTTAAGAATAGCAGCTGTTAATTCTAAACAGCATTGCGATAAAGCCCTTCCTTGTCGTTCACTGCTTGGTTAATTCAACTCAAAGGGGCATGTCCCGTTCCTGAAAGAAAAACAACTCAGTTGTTTCTAATTTTAGCCCTGCACAGAGGAAGTATTTTCAATCACAGGTTGTGCACATTCAGTAAGTATGCGAACACTTTCCTGAAGCACTGTTGAGGTTGCAGCCAAAGCATTGGCTAGTTTAGTCCAATTCACAATAGGTGAAAATCACCCCATCTGCTTCCACCTTTTCTTGACCGGCATCACTTTCTTAAATTACCAGGTCACAATGACACACTGACAACAGAAGATTCAACAGGCAGAGTCTTGCTTCGGTGCAATTGTTAAAGGCACCCGAGTTCTCCGGAAGAGTCTAAATTTCGGAGGGGACTTCCAGGGAGGAAATAGCAGACTAGACATCAACTGCTGGCACTCCTGCCAGCAGCAGAGATAATTATTCAGTGATAAGAGGTTATCAAGACATAAATCTTGATGGCCAAACTCCCTTTTGAATTAAGGGAGGGTGAAGGGTAAAGACTCAAATGCTCAGAAGAAGGCATTCATAATTACGCCAGACACACAGAAACCTTTGAGGGTAAAGAATTGTCTAGAGCAGGGTTTCCCAAACTTCAGTCTCCATCTGTTTTTGGACTACAATTCCCATCATCCCTGATCACTGGTCTACTAGCTAGGAATGGTGGGAGTTGTAGTCCAAAAACAGATGAGGACCCAAGTTTAGGAAACCCTGGTCTAGAGCAAGAAAAAATAATCAGCCCACACATTGCATAATCACCCTCAAATTAGGGATTCAGGTCTGCAAAGCTCCTTCTTTTAGCTATTACTAAGTCTGGAAATGAATATTTGTTTGTTGCCTATATAGGATATTCTGTTTCTTAATGTTTGGTGTTTTGTTGTGGTTTTATATATGCTATAAGCTGCCCAGATGGACAGGAATCATCATCATCATCATCATCATCATCAGTGTAAGTCATAAGAATCCAGTGGCATTTCTATAGCCCATCCAAAAATATTTAAAAAACAAACCCCATTTTGGCACTTGCAACTATATTCCTTTTATCTGTTATCTTCATTTATTCATTTTTCCTCCCATTTCCCCCCCAACAAGCTCAGAGTGGCATGCAAGTTCACTACCACCCTCCTTTTATCCTCTGTATAGACCCATGCATTGAGTTTGACTGAGAAATAACAACTTGCCCATGCTCACTCAGTGAGCTTCATAGATGAGTGAGGATTTGATCTCCCTAAGCCTAGCTCTAGTGATGTATGGAAGTGAGAGCTGGACCATAAAGAAGGCTGATCGCCAAAGAATTGATGCTTTTGAATTATGGTGCTGGAGGAGACTCTTGAGAGTCCCATGGATTGCAAAAAGATCAAACATATCCATTCTTCAGGAAATCAGCCCTGAGTGCTCACTGGAAGGACAGATCATGAAGTTGAGGCTCCAATACTTTGGCCACCTCATGAGAAGAGAAGACTCCCTGGAAAAGACCCTGATGTTGGGAAAGATTGAAGGCACAAGGAGACCACAGAGGACGAGATGGCTGAACGTGTCCTCGAAGCTACAAACATGAGTTTGACTAAACTGCGGGAGGCAGTGGAAGACAGGAGTGCCTGGCGTGCTCTGGTCCATGGGGTCACGAAGAGTCAGACATGACTAAACGACTAAACAAAGCCTAGCTCATAACACTCATTATTAGTCTGCATTATCCCCCTGTCCTTCTTGGTGCTGTTTTCCTCCTTTTTTTACCCCCATGGCCCTGGGCATCATATGTTCTCATGGGTGTTTAATGCTGTCATATGTGGTTGTGACCCATATGATGACATCAAAATGCCACCTTTGATACAATGGCATAGGACTGTGCCTATTGGTCCATTTAGGTCACTACCATCAATGCTGCCTGGCAGTGGCTTCTCAGGATTTCAGACAGGGAGTTTTTCCATGCAAAGCATGTGCTCTCTGCTGAGCTTTGTCCCTTCCCCAATGTTTACATGGCATCTGGATGCTTGTAGAGAAAAGCACATAGGTCATCATAGCCAACAGCAATGTGGGTCAACTAAGGCATGCCAGAAGAAAAGCTGAAGTCTGGGGGGGGGGGGAGAGACTGCATAGCACTGAAACAACATGAAATCTTGGCAAGCGTAGTACTTTTTGGGTAATATGTTGGGCTGCAAAGGATGTGCTGCTGGAGAGAATTGCAAAATTAGAATGCTTGGCACTGCTCTGTACGTTCTTGTTCACTTGAATTAATGTTTTAATAAGGTGAAGTTCAGTGGTAGAGCATATCCTCTGGAAGGCAGGAAGCTGTCTTATTCTGAGTCAAACCAGAAGTTCATCTAGTTCACTAACCTGACCAGCAGTGGCTTTCCAGAGTTTCAGGCAGAGTTCCTAGTCTCCTACAGAGATGCTAGGGGTTGACGCTTGGACCTTCCACCCTGATCTAAAACCTTTCTCTATGCAGAAGGTCCCAGGTACCAATCCCTGACTCTCTCTCTCTCTCTCTCTCTCTCTCTCTCTCTCTCTCTCTCCCCGTGTGTGTGTGTGTGTGTGTGTGTGTGTGTGTGTGTGTGTAAAACTCTATAGTACCTTTCCCCGTATTGTTAAAGCTATGGTTTTCCCAGTAGTGATGTATGGAAGTGAGAGCTGGACCATAAAGAAGGCTGATTGCCGAAGAATTGATGCTTCTGAATTATGGTGCTGGAGGAGACTCTTGAGAGTCCCATGGACTGCAAGAAGATCAAAGCTATCCATTCTGAAGGAAATCAGCCCTGAGTGCTCACTAGAAGGACAGATTGTGAAGCTGAGGCTCCAATACTTTGGCCACCTCACGAGAATAGAAGACTCCCTGGAAAAGAACCTGATGTTGGGAAAGATGGAGGGCACAAGGAGAAGGGGACAACAGAGGACGAGATGGTTGGATAGCATTCTCGAAGCTACCGGCATGAGTTTGACCAAACTGCGGGAGGCAGTGGAAGACAGGAGTGCCTGGCGTGCTCTGGTCCATGGGGTCACGAAGAGTCGGACACAACTAAACGACTAAACAACACCTTCCCCCAACACAGTGCCTTCCAGATATTCTGGACCACAACACCCATCACTGCTGATCATTGGCCATGGCGAGGAGTTGTGGTACAGCACATCTGGAAGGAACCAAATTGGGTAAGCCTTCCCTAGACAGTTGATGCCAACTACTGCATGCCGTTCTAAGAGTGATGAGCTCATGATGTGACTCATTGTAAAAAATCCTCTTATGGTTCAAAGTTGGCAGGACTTTTTCTTCTTCCAGATTGAAAAAGAAAGTCAATGGAGAGGATTTATTTTAATGTTGATTGGTATTTGCTTAATGTCATCACGTTTCAATAGAGCATTTCTTCGTATTGCTAGGTAGAATCAACATACGTTCCTTTTATTTACCTCTTGCTGATTCAATCAATAATTAACACTCCTGCTTATCAAAATGGCTCAACAACATGTTTAACTTACAAAGCAATGGGTGGCCTGTTATTTTCATTTTCTTCATCCAGAGATCTCTGTTGCATATTAACTGAATGCCCTCCCCACCCGCAGCCATTCCATTACAAGAGTGAAATACCGACAGTGGTAATATGATAGCAAAGTAAATGTCATGGGTTTAAAGGGATTGGGAGGATATGTATTTGCCACCTGCAGAAATCATATGTTGATTAAATTTATGACTGTTGCTCTAATATTCCAGATATGCCTATCTAGTAGCATCAGGCAAACATCAGTGTTAGATGCCAAGCTCCTGCAATATTGCCACCAGTTCATTCACAGTACCTTTCCTCCTTTATCAGAGAGGCCAAACACATGCAATAACGTGCCATCAAACTGCAGCAGGTAAAACTAGCCTCTGAATATTATTTATTGGCATGTGGATGCAGATTACATGGGCACTTTATTACCTGCTAATTTACCACCTGCTGACTGAGGGATGGTAAAAGTCTAGTATTTGTTTTATAGGAATTCATTATGCCATTAACCTTTCACTCCTCTGGGCCACACGGAAGGGTTTCTCTGGTTAAATCACTCCTGTAATAACCTTCTCCAAATGAAAATAGTGATTCATAGCATTCTCATGGAAAGTGCAAGGCTAAGAAAATGATTTCTGAATGCTCTATATACAAAAGCACATTTTTGCAACAACAAGTTGGTTGGATTGCAATCCCCAGCAGAACAGCAGGAAGAGTCAAATGTGCTGGGTTGTTTTGTTTTGTTTTGTCTCTGTGGCTTACTTTCCTGTTTCGTTTAATTGTGTCAGCTTAAGTAACCAGGTCCCTGTTATATATTTATGTCCATATATCTGTATGTATGAATTAAAGGAGAGAAAACTACATTTACTTTCAAGTGGCATACACAATGCAAATGTTACGTGTTTCTGCTGTGTGGTGGAGAAGTCCATCTCAAGTGCTCTACAAAGCAATTGCCTGTAGTTACGTTGTAAAGTAATACAGCTTGGAATGGCAACATTACTGGTTTCATTCCAGCAGTGGCGTAGCGTGGGTTGTCAGCACCCAGGGCAAGGCAAGTAATTTGTGCCCCCTAACCCGTGGATTTGCGCCCCCTAACCCGTGGATTTGCACCCCCTAACCCTAACCCCCAGATGTTGCACCCGGTGCGGCCGCCCCCCCTGCACCCCCCACGCTACGCCACTGCATTCCAGTAGTCTTTCTTGCTTCTCACATTGATCTGAGAAGGAACGCCAGATGGCGCACAGATCCTAAACATTTACACCCTTATATTTCTCCTCCCACCAGTGCCAGAATATGCTACTGGAATGCCATGTTTTATGTAATGCTGAAGTATTTTTAGCTTTTGGCATCAAACAGATCAAATGACATTCTTGTTTCATTTATTTATATACCATCATTCATCAAAAGTTGAATCCAACAATTTTTTTAAAAAATCGATCCCAATAAGACCATAAGAAGACAGAATTTTTTAAAAGGCAGAAAAAGGTTCACAGATGAAGTGCTTTTTTTCTGCGGGGACACAGGTGTAAGCATACCCCTGAACATTTTGTGAATGTAAGTTTGGCCTCATTGAGGGGGAGTATTTCAATATGAGTAGGAAAATGAGAGTAGCCCTAAACATTTTTTTAAGGGAAAAAGCACTGCACAGATGTATCACACTTTAAAAGTCAATATGAATGACAATGTCTTCCCCTGATGCCTAAGAGACAGTAAGAATCATATTGCAAAGTCTCATTGGGAAAGACATTCCATAATCTGGGCATTACCACTGACAACTCCCTCTTATGCATCCCAGTGCTCTTCAATGCACCGTAAATTGAACAGAGTTGCTATGTCATGAAGTAACATCATCCCAGTTGGGCCATTCTCAGTGAAGAACCATGCTATGCCGCTGCTTCTTCTGATTGCAGCTCTGCTGCTCTTTGAAGCTAAAGGAAAGACTGATCGGCCATTTGCCACCTCATATTGATTATGGTGGGAATCTTTACCCCCGCCCCTTAAAGTTGTTTGAAATGTCCATTCTTCTGTAGGACACAAATGGAGCCATAGAAATGTGGAGTCATTTTTCAGCCTAGATGATCATACAGTCTAGATGATCATATATGGTCCACTTCATGGACTTATCAGGCAGTCTTCAAATTCCTGTGGTAGAGGCACATGCCCTCTCATCAGTAGGGAGGTATCCACTTGTTCAAACGAACCTATCCTCTCTTTGCACACCTAAATCTGTTCTGGGTTTCCCCCCAGTGCTTCAGAGCAGATTTGGGAAGCTGGAGCACAAAGAGAGAGGAAGGAGGAGAAGTTACATTGCAAATATGGAAATCACCGCGCTCTGAGATCTGCTTAGGTAGCAGATCAACCATAATCTGCAATGTGAACACTCATGGAGACCTGAGCAGATTTGCCCCATGAGAAATAGCAGGTGGTGGTGGTGGGAGGCCATGCCATTCATAATTTGTTGTTGGTTTCTTTATATTATGTACATGATGGCAGAGGATGGCTGTCTGTTTCTCCACAATGGGGACTGGAGTGCCACTCATCAACATATAAAATGGGCCCTTCATACTATCTGCAATGACATCAATTTCCAAATGTCTCTATTAAGGACAGTAGCAGTTGCCCAAGTAGCTCGTTGTTTTCATCCAGAGTTTCACAACAGCATTTCCTGCCTGTTCCAAGCAGACACACTGGGGCAATATGTACCATGTTCAAAACAGTTTGATAGTTGGGCATTTGGATTACTGGTACATCTGTCTAAACCAGAATCCTGGTCCATCAGACATTCTTGTTCCAAATAAAGCCTTGACCCATAGTATAAAGAGCTCTTGAATAAAAGATTGATATAAACGGCACTAATTAGATTTTTGTTCATGTCGCTGAAATCATTAGTGGAGGAATATAAAATATCCCATACATATTTTGCTAACACCACCTCTCGGTTTTTAATGTTTGTTCTGAAATTTGCATGTTTAATGATATGCTGTTTTCCCCCATCACAGTAGTAGTCAAATTATGCAAAAACTTAATTTATTTCAGCCTGTTCCAAGTAATTGTTTTCTACTGCTTTTTATGTTTCCATCTTTTTAAAAAAGAAAAAAGAAAAATCCATGAACATATAAGAGCATAAACATATTTGTAACCAAAAGAAAGTAATAAAAAAGGAGAGAGAGAGAGAGAGAGAGAGAGAGAGAGAGAGAGAGAGAGAGAGAGAGAGAGAGAGAGAGAGAACACGAACTATCAATGGCCACCCTGCAAGGAAAACAATATACCACTGCCATAAATTAAAACTTTTTCATTTTTGTTATTTTAAATATTTTTTTCAGGAGGTTCACAATGCAAGGTTTTGTCACTAATCACCAGTGTTAGTTGGCAGGCATCAAACATTTCAAATGCTGCCATATCTTGCCAGCGCAGTCTGAATATTATTAGCATCATTTATATAAAAAATAAAACTTTGCCAAAGCTTTTAGCATTGCCTCTCAATTTGTCTCTGGCTCAATTGTAGTTTATTCATTAGTTTTGCCATATTCATTAGAAACCATCTTTGTCCATACCTTTAGTGAACAGATCGCATGAGTTTGTACACTCAACCAGGCAGCTTCTATGTATCACTTGTTGCAAGTAGGATAGCAAATCTGCAATTCATGATTTCCAGACATCACTAAACAAAACCACAGGGATCAATGGGAAGCAGCTGAGTAAGTTATTACCTTCATCCTTCCTGCAGAATGCAAATATATTTCCCTCCATCCACCATCATGAAAGGATAGCATCTCTTTCCAGCATTAGGGTGTGTGGAATAGCGATTTCCCCTTAATCCCATATTAGGGAAAGATTTCCCCCCCACACACTGTTTCTACACTTAAAGCCCAGCATTCATCAGGGACATAACAATCATTGGAAAAGCTCTACCATATCGTCTCATCCTTGTAGATGGGAATATGGGCTATGAGCCAGGAATATGCAGGTTTGACAATCAACTCTCACCAATTCACTTCCAATGTAAAATTAACTCAAACCCTTGGAAGATTATTCTCAATTGACAGTAAGGCTGCTGCTTCATTTATTTCTCACACTTTCCATCCTCAGATAATGAAGGCTGCCTAACAATAGTATTATAAAAATGCAGAGATTTCTTAACTAGTAAGTCAATAAATCACCTGTCAAAATTAACCTTAAAAATCAGCATAATAATCACTGCCTACGCTTAACGCACAGCAGCAGCAGCAGATATTTTCAGAAGAAAAGGTGATGAAAGCTCACTGGATTTTTTAAAAAAGAATTTGCAGAATCCTGTAATAGAGCCAGATGGGCAACCTTCAAGAGATGTTCCATATTCTGAGTGGAAAAGGTCTTATCTCTTGTGCCATGCATCTGATGAGGGAGGGATCTGAGCAGGATTTTAGTGGTGGATTTTTGTGGTTCACAAGCAAGGGGGTGGTTCTTCTGATACAAGAGAGTGCAGTTTTCTGGTTGCTAGGGCAGAGACAAGATGCACATGTTGAGGCGTGGCAGTGGGATGTTTACGCCAATGCCAGGCTTCAGCCAGCCACTGCTGGACATTAAGAAGCTGGGAGTTGGTGTATTTCAATAGTTTAACTGGTCACATATGGACAGGGAGGTGCAGAAATTTTAATTGGGTGGGAAGAATGAGAACATGTACCCTTAAGCAATTTTGAACATTTTAGGGCTACTCAGTGTGTGGGAATGTGAGCTAAGATATAGAGCAGATGTGGTGAACCATTGGCCCTACAGATGTTGCTGAGCTACACCTTTCATCATCTCAGCTTGCTGGGTCTGATGGGTATTGTAGTTTAGCAAGATCAGGAGAGGCAAAGGTTCACCACACTTGATTTCTAGCATCCTTGAGGATAACCTTGCCCAGAAGGGGTAGAAGGCTTCAGTATTCAAGGTAATGGTGTAGTCCAGCTAATGGAGTTAGGACTTTTCACGCTCTTTGACCCAGGCAGGGTTTTGGCTTCCCCAAGTTACCACATTTTTCGCTCTATAAGACGCACCAGACCCTAAGACGCACCTAGTTTTTGGAGGAGGAAAACAAGAAAAAAATATTCTGGATCCCAGAAGCCAGAACAGCAAGAGGGATCGCTGCGCAGCAAAAGCAGTAATCTGATCCCTCTTGTTGTTCTGGCTTCTGGGATAGCTGTGCAGCGTGCATTCACTCCATAACACACACACACATTTCCCCTTACTTTTTAGGAGGGAAAAAGTGAGTCTTATAGAGCAAAAAATACGGTAGTTAACCAAGACCAACTACCTGTGTTCTTTATTCACCCTCCTCAAGATGATATTTGCAGTAATAACTGAGGCCCTAGTTCAACCCATCCTGTCTCTTGACTCTTCATTCTTGGTCTGTTTGCAGAACAACCAGCAGGCACCAGGAGCAAATGAAAAGAGGAAGTTCTTGAATATTAGCTACTAAAATCCTTGTTTCACAGAATGAAAGGTGGGGGGGGGGATACACGGAGGCATTAAAACAGACAAGTGCATTAACAATTTTAAAATAAGCTTTTTATTACTTAATATATTTCCACCCTAAATTCTAAGTATAGCGGAAAAGCAGAGAACACAGCAGCGCCGCATTAATTTTTCAAGCCCTAATGTGCTAGACAGGGAATAAGTTATTACATCTGTTGCCCTCTGGGAGGAAAGAATGAAAAGCACAAAAATGATTCTCCCCCGTTAGGACTGAATCACTGAATAACAGCTGATTTATGCAGGAGAGACACAAAAGGAAGGCTTACAGCAGCTTTTGTGTCATCATTAGGAGCGAACACTGCACTCTACAACCAGTGCAGCAAGATTAGGAGACATGGCGGGGCTTATTTGTTCTCCTCAAGGGGGCCTTTACAATTAGAGGAGAATTTCAAATGAGCATCTCATGCACGCTTGATGATAATCTGTGTGGAAGATACTCCTTTTTCATGTCAAAATTGCAGCCTGTGTACCTCTCCTTGGAACATTCACCGGAGGAGGAGAAAGACAATTGCCTTGGAAGATCCCCAGACAATATGGCGGTTCCAGTTGAGGTGCTTCAGAGAAAGTTCCCACTTTGTGTTATGCTCTTGTGGAGTGAAATGCCAGACTTTTGGATCAGTTCCTGGAGGGAAGGAAAACATCCCATGAAGTTCTTCCTTTTTATGAAATGCGGAAGCATCTGCTGGTTTCTTGAGCAAATTCGGTAGGCAGGAAATGGAAGCCAGGAGTGCCTTTTCATAAAGATCACCTCCTTCCATATCTAAAGTCATTGCCAAGTACATCTTGATAGAGACCTAGAATAATGAGCCAGTAAGCTGAAAAAGCTACCCATTTGTGAAGGGAATTAACATTTGGACATCACAGAGAGAGAAGGGAAATCAGTGTTTTCTTCCTGCCATTTAATAGGCACAACACACACGCACACACGGAAATTTCACCTCCATGGCTGTCCTTCCCACTCCTGCCATGCAGGAAGGGCAGGGAATGTGGTTTAGGGTCTGTCAGGGGTGGATTGGGGGAGGTATTGGATCCGTTATCTTGGAATGCCCTTCAAATGAGGATGTGTCAGGATACTGTACTTAGGTCTCATTCACTTGTACCATGCCTAGAAAGCATGGGTCTGAGTGATTTCCCACATGCCCCACTCTTTTCCAATTTGTTTGCAATATATCGGAAGAAATGTCAATCTCGGGGGAATCCCAATGGCCATTTGTTTTGATTGAGCGCTAAAAAGTGGTTTTCCATGGGGGAAAGCAATGGGAGAAGAGGAAGCCCATAGTTTCTCTCCCATTGGGATCACAGGATCTTATACTGAATCAGATCAATGTTCCATCTAGCTCAGAATTTTCTACTTTGAATGACAGCAGCTCAGAAGGGTTTCAGGCAACACTCTTTCCTGAATATGCCTTGAACCCAGAACTTTGAGAGCTTCTGCATGCAAAACTGCTACTCGACCACTGAGCCAAGGCCCCTCCCTAATTAATGAGATCATTGGCAGGGAAAATTGGGGTTTTTTGTTGTTGTTTAAAGCTAACAGAGGAACCATTTCAAAAAGGCAGAGTGTATCCATCACCACCACCTTCTGCCTTGCTTGAACGCGGCTGGTAGATCTTTGGATTAGGCTGATTTTTCACCTTCATTCTCCACCCCTGCCTTGTTATTGCTTAGCCAGTTTACAATAGCTCAGTCAGTAGGTTTGGGCCTTATGTTGGGTGAAATATTTCTGCATTGCAGGGTGTTGAACTAGATGATCCTCATAGCCCCTTCCAACTCTACAAGTCTATGATTCTATGAATTCTACACCAGCTTACCTGGGAGTTAGTCTCATTGAACTCAATTGGACTTACTTCTAAGTACACACTACAGGATTGCATTTTAATAGATCATTTTCAAGGTCCATTTTCTCCCTTTGGGTTTCAGGCTACTACTTATTATTAGCCCCCAACCAACTACTCTAGGGAATTTAAATTGTTCAGTATTCTTTTTTCATTGTTATCCACAGAAGGGATGGAATATAAACTGTTCCAAGGGTTAATATATCATAGTAGTGTATTGGCTGTGTGCCTCCCCCTTTAAGGAGACACACTCAGGCCTGATAGCCATTTGGATTCGAGGTTTGGAAATTCTGTCAACACCCACACTTGATGAACAAACATGGTCTCTTGACTGCCTGCAGTTCCAACCATCTGTTTGAATGACAGAATTCCTGCCTGTCTCATAAGTTGGTTGAAGTGTCTCTACTTGGATTGTTGAAGTGCCAAGTAGTATAAGTTCTGCAGCATCAAAGTGAATTGACTCAACAAATACCTCATCTTCTATACAGTGCCTCAGTTTGGTAAGACGGTAGTACTGGCACCACGAACCAAAACATTTGTAAAGAACGACAAAACTTTTAGAAGACATCTGAAGGCAGTCCTGTATCAGGAAATTTTTAATGTTTGATGTTTTATTATGTTTTCATATTTTTCTGGAAGCTGCCCAGAGTGATTGGGGAAACCCAGCCAGACGGGCCAGTATAAATAACAAAGTTGTTGTTGTTATATTTACCAATATATCAAAATAGCAGAAAGACTGAATGGGAGAAGCACATTACTATGGGGTAGGTGGGTATGTAGTTGCCAAGTGGACACTTTGCTATACAGAGTATTTAATATATCCAAACGAACCAAAAAAAAAGCATGTTTGCCATTAACATTCTCCATGTAGAAGATCCTATAACAGCCATTGGCTCTGGGTTGTTCTTACAGCACTTTAAGTAAACAGAGCATTCTTGAGTTATGCCTTCTCCCTGAACCCTTTATAAAGACCATATTGCTACTGCTGGTAGGATGCAGGAATAAGCTTTAGACTACAGCTTCCATAGCTTCCATTATCCTCAGCCAGCATGGTGAAGGGTGATAGAAGCTGTAATCCATAGTATCAGGAAGGTAGCATTGCCTACCCCTGGCCTAAACTGACCGTTTTAGAACCAGAGCTTCATAATGTGCCCTCTTCACAAAGGGGATTCCACTTCAAGATCAAGCTGGTAGGTTTAGAGCCTCCTGGGCATGTTTTGAGGTGTTGATAAAAGAACTGTCGGTGCTATAGACATATCGTTTATCAGTGAAATGTGGTATGTTCCATTACCAAGGCTCTGGAAAAAAACTGAATGACTGCTAGATGGTGTCCCAGGATTTGGAATTAAATAAGTGTGGGGATTTTTCTTTTTCTTTTAAAGAATGAAATAAAAGGACAAGCATCACACAAACAATATTGGCTTTCTGCACATGATGAGTCATCAGCTTTGGTCATATATTATTAGACCATATGGTGGTGTGCCAGGATGAAAGTACTTGAGTATCAATTCATAATGAAGCCTCACTTTGCATCCTCTCACCATTCATCCAAAGCATCGTGTTCTGCATTTTCATGTTGTACAAGTTGCAAAGAATGAAACAGCATTCTTTGAAAAACTGTAATACTTGGCGTGATGAACTTAGTGTTGTTCTGGATACTGTTCTCCAGTTCCTTGACATTTGTTTCTTTTTCTGCAAAAGAGGCTTCTATTTTTTTCTACCTCATTCTCAGGGCACTTGAGAATTTCTTGAGAATTTCTATGTGGGTATGAGCGTATCTTGTCATTGTGGGTTGTGTCTGTCTGTTTCCAGTAAACATTTCGCCAGCAATCTGCAGCCTCCCCAGCTGCCTTTGCTTCCTAATCTGAAAAGGTCCCAAGGGAGGAGTTCCTTTAGGATGTCTTCACATGGGTCTTACTTGAAGCACAGGCACCAAGGATGGCTCCAGAGTGCAGACCACTTATGAGATGGTCAATTGAATGAATGGAAGGAATACACACAAACACCCATTGGCTGCTTCAAGAGAAAGCAAGCACATGAAAACCCCTGCATTACACCCATGAGATTTTCAACAAAATATTATTTCTTTTAAATGCAATTTCTACTCTCATTAACTTATGGTTAAAAAAAAATGTAGGAGAAATTTTCATCACAGCAATAGATGAATTGCCTCTTCTTCTTATGGTGATTGACAGTGTCTTATAAATAAGGATGGGATTTTCTGAAAATCTTGCTGCTGAGTTTATCCACACAGGGTTTTTTTCCCTTTCCTAATTCCTGTTTCATTCCTTGATCTTAATGAGAAGATCAAGTCTTTAAGGGTTCCATGAAAAATATGAGCGGTTCTTGCATATAATACCCCCTAAGTTTCTTAAAGGAACCAGCTCCTAAGCAGATATATACAGCAATGCCTGTAACAATATAAATATATGAATTAATACTTATAAAATTAGGATGCAGATATATATTTTAAATGGATTTAATAATTGTCACTTTTTCCAGAAAAAGTCCCTGTGCCAGAGTGAGTGCACCCTGTCTCATCTTTAAAAAGTGGGGGGCAGTGGAAGGGAAACTCATTGGGACATCTATGTCACTGTCTGGTTTTGAAGTTGAAGTCAATTGTTCTAGAGCAGGGCAGCGTTACTAGCCTGAGTAAAGGCCTCTTTCTTACTTACAAATGAGACCCCTTTCTGTGTGTTTGGCAAGAGCCAGAACAGCTTAACAGCTCCAATATTGTAGATGAGACCTTCTAAATAGAATCTTACAAAGTCCTTCCAAATATATATTCTCTCTCTCTCTCTCTCTCTCTCTCTCTCTCTCTCTCTCTCTCTCTCTCTCATCTTCCTTTCACCAAACTGTGGTATTGGTTATAGGCTTTCCCCACTAATATGTACTATGCAGTAGGAAATTCCCAGGTGAACATATTACTATATATATATGCTTTTGTACCTTTAAAAGACTTTTGATGAATTCATTGGCTCAGATCTTTACATGGAGTCTTTTTAGTATGCTCACCATAAGTTGCTCTTTGTTCATCTGCTTTGAAAAGCTCTTCACCGCTGTGCAGTCCTATCAGATGACAGATAGGACTGAATTCCACTGGAACCATTCAGACTGTACCATTGTGATGAGATGCTAAGCTCAATAAGCCTATGAGATACTGTTGAAGGGAATGTGTAATTGCGACTTAAGGATGAGATGGCACCAGTTTGCACATGTGCAAGTCAGATGCTCTCACTCACTCACTCACTCACTCACTCACAGTGATTATTGTTGTCCTGTTGGTGGGCAAGAGATAAACAAGCAGAGGCCTGGGAAGGAAACCAAGTTTGACCTGATCCTGTTAAAAATCTGTCTAAAATGTATAAGTTACTTTTGGAGTGGCATACAAAGGATGAACAAGTTAAATCAGTGGTGATAGATTGGGCAAGAGATGTAGGACATAATATATTTTTTGAGGATTGGGAAAGAGTGTGGAAGAGAGGGGTCAAGTTCACTCCATGTACAATGTTAAAGGAAAATATGATGAAAATGATGTATAGATGGTATTTGACTCCTGTGAAACTAGCAAAGATTTATCATAATTGTGATAACCTATGTTGGAAATGTAAAGAAAAAGAAGGAACTTTTTATCACATGTGGTGGACTTGCCCCAAGGTGAAAGACTTATAATGAATTGAAAAAAATGTTGAAATATACATTTATAAAGAAACCAGAGGCCTTTCTTCTTGGAATAACAGATTTGGAATTGCCCAAGAAAGATGTTAAATTATTTTTGTATGCCACAACTGCTGCTCGAATCTTTCTAGCTAAGAAGTGGAAAACGCAAGAACTACCAACTGTGGAAGAATGGTAGATGAAGATGATGGACTTTTCGGAGCTAGCCGACCTGACTGGAAGAGTCCGCAACCAGAATGAGCAGGAGTATCAAGAAGAATGGACGAAATTGAATGACTACTTGGTTAAATATGTTAAGTTAAATTAATTGGAAAAAGCTTGCAATTACTAGTTAGGCTTAGGATTTAAATAAGTAATGTGATGAATTATTATGTTTAATACTGAAGTGGGAAGAAAGAGTGATGTTAAGTGATTAAGTTAAGATTATAAGAACCTTGATTTGGGAAACTGTTAAAATGATTTGCATTGAAATTCAACTAGGGGAAACAAGGAAGTCACTTAACAATTTTAAGAAGATTAGTTTCAATAAGGTTATGATTTATGTTTGTCTGTTTATTTGTTGGTGTGTTTCTTAATTCTGTGAAAATCAATTTAAAAAATTGGGGGGGAGTTAGACCTGATCCTAACAACTCCCCCCTATTATTCAGCTCAGCTGCTTTGACCCACATGGCAATCAGGATCAAAAGAGGGGTAAGAAATATGAGAGAACTTCTATTGCTAATACACACTAAGGTTGGGGGGGTCAAAAAACAGAAAATGTCTCTTCTTTTCAGAATTGCAGAGGAGGAGAACTCAGCCCAAACATTTGTTCAGGCAAGGTGAGGTGACCACCTCAGGTGGCACGTTCCACAGTAGCAGCATATCCCATTGTAGTTCTCCCCCCCTCACACACACCTTGTTCCTGATGTAGATCTTCACTTATGCCTTCTTCCCTGGTGGGGAGGCAGGGTGCCATTTTGTGGTTCACCTCAGGTGCCAAAATGGCTTGGGCTAGGCCTGCCTTTGTTGCTCATCACGCTTCAGAGAAATGCATTGAAGAGCCCCTTCCCTATTTCATGTATAGCGAGTAGTAAGTACAGCCCATGTCACTCTTCAGAACTTGCTCAACTCAAAATATGGCCCCTGATAGAAGCTAGATGCAAATGAACAATGCAGAGATGTGTCGTGTGAGATGATGATGAACAGGATCTGGGTTATCACAATGATCATGAACCATCATGATCTGCGAATTTGCACCAGAGTTCATTAATGGAGTGATTGCAGATTGAGATCCACATTTTACACACACACACACACACACACACACACACACACACACACCACTAGATCCCAAGACTAGGGCTGGAGGAGAAATCACATGGATGGAGAAAAAAATGGTAAGCATATTAGACCAAGTCCAAAGGGAAATTCATGTTTTCTCTTTTAGTGTAACCCACAACCAAGGAAATAAAGGGGTGATTAACTAGTTTTGTGGCTTGCCCTGCAAGCCTACATCACAAAGCAAATGTCAATGCCGGCAGCTGCAGATTATGGAGTTATACTGAGACAAAGCCAATCTTAGAATTGTTGTAGCATGGGTCAGATAGCACAAAAATCACAGCAGTTCTAAAATAATTGATTTATTTAAAAAACAAATATTTCCTAATTGAAATACAGATTTCAATTAGGGTATATTTGTTTTTAAATAAACCCATTCTTTTGCAATCTGTTTTAATTAGAACCTGGATTTCTGTGTCAGCAAGAAAATTTTCAGCTGTGGGTGCATAAGTGATTCAAGTGAATGCGGTTGCTTTTGGTATAACAGTATTCTTGATATACCTGGAGGAGCCTCTGTCTCTTTCCCCATTAATGGTTGCTTCAGAAGCTGAAGCTCTGTGGTCCCTGGTCTGGCTCAGATTGCACTGCATATGGTTCTTTTATATTAGCAACACCTCCTTCGAGAGTATGAGGAGAAAAAAAACATGACTAACACCCAGCAGCATCTCATCAAATACTTCCACCCTGGTCTGTGTTCCAGATCCTTCAGCTGAGGTGGTGCTAATGTAGAAGAATAATGTACAATGGCCTCAGATGACGCCTTCCTCCCAACCATCTCTGGAGCTGCTTAAGCAAGACCTGTGTGTCCTATGGGAAGACAGATGCCTGGAAGCACAGGCTAGGGATCATATATCATTGGCTCCTAAAAGGACAATCCATCTGCCTGAGAGAATTCTGTTACTCTATATTCTAGTCCATTTTGTAGTAGTAGTAGCATTCCAAGACTGTATGAGTTATGAGCCTGAGGCAAGGAAGGACTTGTTCCTGTTAACAAAGGTGTGTGTTCTGTTTCCCCGGGTACATAAGGGTTAAGTAGTTCTACTGTGCCTTAATATTGATAAAAGTTTCTAATCTAATTTGTCAAGCTCGGTCCATGAAGAAAAGCTCTGGGATGTGCTGACCAGCAATTTCATACACTGGTGTGACTTGAAAGTGGGCTGTCAGTTTAAATTAAGGAAAAGGCACAGCAGCAGCAGCCCTGCTTTTTCAACTCTCAGTTATTAAGTAAGTGTTTTAAATGTCTAACTGCCTCAAATCGTCATCTTTTACCTGTTTTCTTTTAAGGATCTACAAGCTTTCCATACAGCATTTTCATCTACCCTGCTGATTCAGTCTGTACATTGCATCAAAGATAATCCAAACTGCATGATGGAAGCTGGAAAATGGAAGTCAGGAGTCCACACCAATTCTATAAACCCAAAGTAGGGAACCGGTGGCCCTTCCAGATATTACTGGTCTATAGTCCCCCAAACCTCTGGCATTTGGCCATGCTGACTGTGGTTGATGGGATTTGCAGCCCAACAATGCCTGCAGGACCACATGTTTACCATCCTTGGTAGGAACAGTTGAACTGGGTGTTAAATCCCTTTGAATTCATTGGGAATAACATCTGAATAAACATGTCCATGGATGGACTGTTGGGCTGTTGAAACTCCACTGAAATTATTGGGATGCGAGCAAGTTACTGTGGGCAAAGTTGCAGCTTATTGCTATAAATAGAAGGCAAGACCATTTTAAACAGGGAGCCTTTGATTTCTTAGTCTAAAACACAAATGCCCAGCTGTTGGAAAGGGCTAGGATTTCTTTTGTGTGAGGGCAGGGAAGAAGAAAAAACTTGTTATTGAGTGAAGCTTTGAAAAGTCTTTAATCCATTGCTGTTACAGACAGGGATGAAAAGAGAATGTCTCTCCCTCAAGTGCTCATGGGAACTATGATGACCCTGCAAATGGCCTTTGTGACGTGAGCAAAACTTTAAAACTGCAACTCCCTGCTGAGCTTGACATTCACTGGAAATGATTGCAATCCATGATAGCACAGAAGTTTGTATTCAACTACCTTTTACTCAGAGTAGAGCTATTGAAATTAATGGACCGAAGTTAGTCATGGCTAGTAATTTCAATGGGTCTACCCTGAGTTACATTACAGTTAGCTGACTGCCACCCACAACATAATTTCTTCTCCTTTTACTTAGTTTTCCATGTCAGTGTATAAGCTAACTATGATTAGTATGTGTAGCTATACCATCAAATTCTCTATCACTATCAACTCTCAGGTTGAAAACAGATTTCACTGATGTAGAAATATTTTCTGGAAACTACTTCATGTGAATACGCGCCTTAAAAATAACTGCACTCCACCAACCCATCCCCATTTGGGTTCCTGCTTCTCTGCCATTCGCCTTTTCTCAGCAGGTCTACCTAAAGGGGTCCTGGATTGTGTGTGTGTAGCAGATCATGGGGATTTCTGCACAGCCCTAAAAGCAATGCACATCTACCCCACATCACCAGTGCAATTTAGCAACATGGGCAAGTCATTTTGTTGTTCCCTTTGTTAATCTGGGAGTCAGAAATCCTTGCTAATCTACTGCAGGTTACTGAGACATCTGCAGACAGATGCCAATCTACCTTCTGTCCACTCCTGGACTATACATATAGACCAATCTCCCTACTTCAGATGGCATCACTTCAACCCATTGAGAGCGATGGGGAGAGTGACACAGGGCCAGAATAAAATTTACAGAGATTTGCAGTTTCCAAATAGGGCTACAGAGGGGGAACAATCCTCTGACCTCACTTGCTGAGGGTATTACAAAATGAAATAAAATGTGTTCTAAACCAATGGGGCTATGATTGTGATTATTAAATAAATTTGGATATTGCCCTTCATCTGAAGAGCCCACTCTGGAGTGGTTCGCAACAGCAAAATACAAAGAGCTATGCCACAATTTATGTATCAGATTTTTTGGAGTGCCATGAGAGTTTTGTTGTTGTTCTGACCTTCTTTTGAATATTTGATATCTGCATTTGATTTGATTTCAGTGTTTTATTTTATTGATACTATATGCTGAATACATGCTTCAACACAACAGAAACAATCCAACCTAAATGAAAAATAATTCAATATTTTACGCCTGACAGCTGATACATGATAGGTGATATACAATGCTGCATATTATACAGTATATATGGCAGCATTTCATAGATGACATGCAGCATTAATTTGTATTTGACAGTTGACTAGTGATGGGGATTGGTAATATCTGGTACACATTGCACATTTACTTAGCTTGCAAAACACAAATGTGTTTGAGGTAATCTCCTTTGCCCCTGAAAATGATCTTACGCTTGCAATTTAAATCGAGAACATTATGAGATTATGTGATTATGCTGTGCCTGGGTGGCCTGTGCTCCTGAGAATAGGTGCTGCTATGTTAGCAGTTGGTTGGTGCCTGCTGTTTCCATTGCTGAAATTGACCTGAACTTTGGAAAATGGCTATGCAATCTATAAAGCTATACTGTGCCTCCTTTCATTTGCCCAAGGGCAGGATATGCATCATGTAAATGTGACCTTTGGTGTGTGTGTGTGGTGGGAGCAAGCCTTGTAACTTCCAACTGTTGGGAAAACAAGAATCTTCAATCATTTCATAGGGCAGAGGAAGAGAAAAAGGATCTCCCTTGCCATATTAGCAAGCAAATTTTTAAAAATTTAACCAAATCAATCAATTTTAAAAATTTGGCATTTGTCAATCAACCACGTGGGAATAATTATATGATGTTTCAATGGCAAATGTATGCTGTGTTTATATATTGTGATTTTATCCTGTGGATACCCTGAGACCTGCGGGTATAGGGCAGTATACAAATTTAAATAATAAATAATAATTTCAAATCTCAGTCTTTGTAGCCATTGTTCACTTACAGTAGACTGTTCTGTATGATTACAGTCCACAGGATTAATGAACCAGGATTAGTGATGACATGCAAGAGGTTCTACCATTGGATCCTTCATTTGACTTGGCTTTGATTTGCCTGCACAATTGATTGACTACCATGGTTAGCTTTTTCATAAATCTATTCTTCCTATGGTATGATTTCTCCACTGTTGCCCTTTCCACACACACACCATGCCATAAATGCTGCTGCCAACTCCTCCTCCAGGTGGCCTGCTATTGTTGTAAATATGAAGACTATTCTGGCCGCCAATCCCAGGACAAGATATTGTGACTCATGATGTTCACCGCAGGAAAAGAAACAATGTGTGGTTATCTAGCCAACATATGGGCCTCCCTGCTTACCCCCTCTACTACGATTCACAGACAACACTGCAAGGGTGTGCATGTACCAATAATGACATACAACAGGGGTAGCCAAGTGGTGCCCCCCAGATGTCATTGGATTATGACTCCCATCATCCTCTGGTAAATTAGCCAATACCCAGGGGTGATGGGATTTGTAGTCCATCAACGGCTTGAGGGCAGCATGTTGGCTACCACTGCAATACATTTAGGAATTATGTTTTTGAAAGTTTAAATGATTCATATCCAAAATGTTATTTTTATTTTGGAATTTCTCATTTGGTTTTCTGAATGGCAACATTGGAAAACCCACCAAACTGAGAGCATTTGCAAGCATCTGTTTCAGCTGTAGCCTCTGGCCTCCAGTTGCAGATCAAGTAGGTGACTGGTGGAAAAAAATGTGGGCATACACATAAACGTGTAATTTATGCAAATTACAGAAGGATTGGAACCAGAGATCAGGGGCACATGGAACACTTTCCAAAATGTATCTCGAAGCTGTGAATTTCACAGATGGATTAAAAAAAAATTAGCTCCTCAAGCACAAAGTATTAAATCACATACAAAGAAGATGAATCCAATAACAAAATTACTGCAACAAATGTACTGATTTTAACCTGAGTTAGTTTCATCTGGGTAGATTAAACATAGCTCACCTTGGAGCTAATTACCAAATTTCCTCATCTAAATGGATTTTCCCTATAATATTAAATACAATAAATGACCTGGAACTTCAGCTGGTGACTTACATTGGCACATACTTAATCATCAAGTGACCTGGAGAGAGGGAAAGAAATTGCTGAGTATATTGATTCACTGAGAAAATGTTGACAACGATTTGCATAGCAAAAAACTAGACAATAGAAGTAAAACTTCTGGTCATTTCCCCAAGTTAAGGTTTACAAGATGCATGTGCAGGAGCAGATTTGGGGTGAGGGGTGCTGAATAATGACTATGGTAATAATAATAATAATAATAATAATAATAATAATAATAATAATAATAAAGGTCCTTTGTACATGACCATATTTGTTCATGCAGAGATGAAGGCTTGTGAACATGGGTATTGCCAATTCCTTTCATCACCAAACTCCCTGCAGTTGCAGAAACACACAAACAAAATTACATCATGACCACAGCAGCTGCACCAGGACTGTACCAGATCCACTGCATAGCACCAAGTCATAATGTGAAACTGAGGTACTCATACCTCCAAGCAGAAGATACCTTCTTGATCCAACTTTGTCAGTGGAGGCTCAGGTGGGCTTCATAGGGCAGGGGAGTGTGTTTCCAGCTCAGTCTTGTTCACCAGCTGTAGCCTTTCCTGAACCATGCTAGCCTAGCCACATTCCTTTATGCTGTAGTATAAAGGAATTTTAGATTACTGTTACATTGTCCTACATGGGTCCTCCCTTCCAGATGATTTGGAAGCTCCAGCTTGTGTAGAACACTACCAGTTCTGAGTAGTATAGCATGATGGAGTCACATAGTACTGGTTCTGTTGTAGCCCTGTCCAAGTCCCAATGCCAAGCAAACAGAGACTAAGGACATCATCCACATTCTGTTATTTACTGAGCTGAATGCTAGAACAATAGGATCCAGAATGCAGCAGTCTGATTGGTCCGTAGGAGCCACCCAATCCATCTCCAGGTGGAAGTGAATCAGTGACCTGATTGGCCTTCAGGAGCAGCCAATCAGGCTCCTGGATGAAGTGAATCAGCAACCTGATTGGCCTGCAGGAGCAGCCAATCAGGCTTCTAGAGGGAGTAAATCCACAACCTCATTGGCCTACAGGAGCAGCCCGGAATTAGCCAATCACACAGGGCCCATTATGTAAATAATGTATATATAGCTAGACGTTTTGGGGAAAGTTTCATTCATTGCTACTATGAGCTCAATAAAGAGCATGAAATTCACACTCAGCTCTGAGTATATTTCACATACGAAGTCAAGCTGCTCAGCTGCAAGTGGAGTCATTCCACCTTCTCCCCCTTTAGGCTGCTGTTCAGCAGACAAAGCTGACTCCTGGCCCATGACAGATTCTTCCGAATCCACTTTGGTCTCCTGTTCAGTACAATTAGGCTCCTGTTCACTACTGCTGCTAAAATATAAAACCCTAAATGGCTTGGGACCCAAATACTAGAAGGAGCACCCTTCCCTATATGTGAATCCCCCCATATATGGATATTGAGAACTGTAGAGGATGCTATACTCATAGTTTTGCCATTGGAGGAAGCCTGTTGTGTTCAGGTGTGGGATGGGGCCTGTTGTGATCCCTCTTACTCTCTCCCAATTATAAAGATAGAGCAAAAGTTATCCAGAATTACTTTAAGTACATGAAGTGAAACTTTATACTGCCTTCAAAACAAACATGCCGTTTAGATGGACCGCCTTGTTAATTTTATTTACAAATGGTTAGTTGGCTTCAGGCCCAAGTATATTTGCATGGAATCAAATCCTCTGAAATCGATAGGTCTTACTTCTGAAGGAACAGATTAGGCAGAGGCTGTTACGCTTCTTAAAACAAGCCCGCAGTTTCAGTAGGTGGTCTGCAAAATCTTTTAGAAGTATTTATTTGAAGATAATTTGGCATGGTTGTCCGGGCCTGATACAGTCTGTCCCTGACTGCATGGCAGACCTGCAATTGTGAGGATGTGGTCAGTGGCAGGACTTGCCAGCACTTGGAACAGGACTCTCATGAAAGGAAGAGAAAGATGCAATGGATTGGAACATCTCCTTTTTTGAACTGGCTTTTCTTATTTAGAAAGGCAATTCAATAAAGTAGGTAATAGAGCACTTTAAAAAAAAAGTTTTTAAAGTGTGTTCATTGGTTAGGCCAGGGTGGATGCCCTAACCCTTCCTTGGGTAACATTCCTCAGGCCATACCCTTCATGGCCCCTGTTATCTGCTTTCCTTGAGTGCTTTTGCTTGACTGGAATGCATGCTTAGACTGTGATGATACCTCTTGCCTAGATCAAAGATGGAAAGGCAAGCACATGTATATGTGCAAAAGCCCGTGTTCCTGGAATGCAGCATCGCTCCTCCCATTTTTGTCACTGGCCCTACCCACATCTGCCACATGGTCCGCAGAAAATTCTTCTTGAGGGAATGTGGTCCTTGGTTTGTTTGTCCCCTGCCCCCTTCCCTGTATTAGGCTGTACCAACTGAGAGGGGACCAGAATAAGAGTTTCTCCTCATTTTGTATTGGCCACATATATAGATTTTAGGTAATCCTTGAGAAATGCTGCTGAATTGATTTTTTTCCCCCCAAATCCACTTTATTGGTGAAACACAGAGATCATTTCAAGGTTAGGTCCTGGTATGAGTTCTGTATGCCCATTTATAAATTAGAGCAGGATGCTTTAGTCAATTAGTTGTGTGATTAATTGATTAAAGCACAGGTTTTTTTAAGCCTTGCTGGTAATCGTGAGTGACCTTAAACAGAGGAATCTGCCCCCTTCACCCATCTGAGGGGAATTTAAAGTGAAGAGAGGGAGAAGTTGCAACACCACCTGCAAGCCTGTTACTTTTGTAAAATTCTTTATGGCATATTTAAATGGGCAACATATCCTGTTCCTTCTCCAATTCATCTTCACAATCAGGCTGTGAGGTAAGCCACTACTATTCCCTTTTTACAGAGGATAAATGGTGGGAAGGCCACCCAATAAATCTAACAGCACAACCCAAAATGTGCTTATTAAGTACCCCTGAGTTTGAAGGGGACTTTGCTAGGCTTCCTACAACATGGAGTGTCCTCCCTCCATTACCCTTGGCATAATTGAACCCTTGCTGGGGTGTGATCTTGTCAGGAGTTCAGCCTGCACTCGAGTAGGACCCTGGCAGAGCCACATGCCCGACTGGCATGTTCCCTCCCTCCTGGTTGATCGTCCAGGAGCTTCATAAGCTTTCTTCAGCCCAAACATCACAGTGACTGACGCCAACCGACACTGGCACACTTAGGGATCCGCAAAGTTTGCACAGTTGCGTAACAGACCTCAGCAACTCAGCATATTGGCTAATCTACTTTATTTACATATTAACAAACACGGAGCACTGCAAATGGCTCCGTCTCTCTCTAGCATCAGACAGCAAAGAGAGAAAGAACAAAGGACAATAGTCCCACTTCATGGAACACAGTAACACAAACATCCTGTCTCCGTCACTTCCCACTCTATGGAGTCAAAACACACACCGTCATGTGAAAGACAAAAATCCCATGACTGCAATCATAGATCAGGAATTCTAACAATTCTTTCCTGGGGATCCATGCTCTTTTTACCTACGCCACAGTGTGCCTCAGGCCCTAAATCCCAGATCCAAGTGGAGAGAGCACAGAAGGAGGAATTCAACAGTCTGCTCTTCTGATTTGTTCCATCAGCACAAATGTCTCTGCAAACCCACTTTGTGCACACTTTCCCCAATGTACACATTTTTAAACCCTTTCTTTTCCCTTCTTTCTTTGTTTGTTGGAGAATTGCACCACAAAATTCAGAGAACTAGAAACCTTGTAGGATATCTCCGTGCGCACATTGCTTCAGGAAATGTGGATTAGGTAATTTTGCATTAAAATATGAACACACCTCTTCCCCTTCCCAAAACAGGACTTAGAGAAAGAGATTGGGTCGGTGAGTTGGAGAATGTGCAGGCCCCATGTTCCTCCCAGTTTCCATTCCATTTGTAAAGTTTTTGTTTGCTTATTTTAAGCAGAAGCAAAAACCCACCACACAATTGTCATGAGGGGTCCAAGGTCGATCTTTAAAGCTTAGTATTTATTTTCTCCACAGCCAATCCAAGTTGTTAGAAACTATTGCTGCTTGCAGTACTGGCACACTGAGACCTTACAAATTGTGGCTGTAAAGGGCCCAGGAATGGACCCAAAGTGATGATACACCTTTCCTCCCAGGATGCCATGGGTCCTTCCCAGAGCCATCTGCAATGACAACTGGAATGTTTGTGTGACAGTTGCTGCCTCATCAAGGCCTTTTAGCTGACTAGACCTATTGATACATAGCAGAAGTTGAGGGGACCAGACTTTCAAGCTGTCAGACATCATCTGCTGTTGCGTGTAAGTTTATGCAACCTCCCAGCACAAAGTGAAATATAATTTGTACACAACTAATAATTTAAAACCAGAGTTAATTAGCTAACTCCTGCCTAAAATGACTTAACAGGTCTATATTTGACCGTATGTCCTCTTGAACATGTCAAAAGTACAGGTGTGACATTTTTATTTCCAAATAATCTCTACTGACATATTTGGCGCTGAAAACCTTTCACAACTTGGCTGTTAACAACACTTAATTATCAGGAAGATTTTCTCTTTGAGGTGGCTGTATGTATGTGTGTACATGTGTTGTCGCCCAGTTTTTAGAAGGACCACGAGGGCCCTCTTCTCCATCTGGCCCAATGCATGCAATTTCTCAGCAGAACAGAAGATCAGGGTCTCAAGATAGATGCTAGATGTTCTCTAACTCTGTCTTCAGCAATTAAGAGTGGCAACTCTCGACAAAGTAAGAAAGTTAAGTGTGAGTGGCAAACAGCTGGCTTGAAAAGCCTCTGGAGAAACAAACTCGTTTCCCTTACATTTAATTAACAAAAAAAGGAGAATGTGTTTCTGAAGCAAGCATATTTTTAAAAGTATATTGGGGGGTAGGGGGCAGAATAATTCTTTTCAAAGAAGTGGAAAGCTATTGTAATGCTGTCTCCGTGGAAATGACAGAAAAACAAAAAAGAACTGGTAATGCTTTCAGAATAAAAGCGGCCCTCTTTGAAGCATTTAACTTAGGAATGCATCTAGCTCAATACTGTTTACACTGACTAGTCAAAGGGACGCAGGTGGTGCTGTGTTCTAAACCACTGAGCCTCTTGCGCTTTCTGATTGGAAGGTGGCAGTTTGAATCCCTGCAATGGGGTGAGCTCCTGTTGCTCTGTCCCCACTCCTGCCAACCTAGCAGTTCAAAAGCACACCAGTGCAAGAAGATAAATAGGTACCCCTGTGGCGGGAAGGTAAACAGTGTTTCCGTGTGCTCTGGCTTCTGTCACGGCATGCCAGAAGCAGTTTAGTCATGCTGGCCACATGACCTGGAAAGCTGTCTGTGGACAAACGCCGGCTCCCTCGTCCTGAAGCGAGATAATAATAATATAAATAAATATTTCTTTTTATTTATACCCCGCCCTCCCCTGCCAGAGCTGGGCTCAGGGCGGCTAACACCAGTAAAATTACATTTAAATACAATTAAAAATTTTAAAAACCCAATTTAAAATACAGGTTAAACTATAATTTAAAATGCAGCCTCATTTTAATAGTAGCCCATAGATCAAAACTATAAGGGGAGGGAAACAGAAGGGTCAGACTGAGTCCAAACCAAAGGCCAGGTGGAACAGCTCTGTCTTGCAGGCCCTGCGGAAAGATGTCAAGTCCTGCCGGGCCTTAGTCTCTTGTGACAGAGCGTTCCACCAAGTTAGGGCTAGTACTGAAAAGGCCCTGGCCCTAGTTGAGACCAATCTAACCACCTTGCGACTTGGGACCTCCAAGGTGTTGTTATTTGTGGACCTTAAGGTCCTCCGCGGGGCATACCAGGAGAGGCGGTCCCGTACTCACCTTTGACTGGACTTAACTGTCCAGGAATCTTTCACCTTTTTTTTTTACATTTTACACTGACTAGCAGTAATTCTCCAGGGTTTCAGAAAGGAGACGTTCCCAGTCCTCCGTGGAGATGCAAGGGATTGAATCTGGGGCTTTCGATGTGTCAGAGATACTCTGCCACTGAGCTGTGGCACTCCCCTCAAGCAATTAAAGACAAAGAGGCCTTATATTCAAACTCCTCACACTTTGGGCCTTGCTGAACTATGGAAAAATGTCCATCAAGTTCTTCTGCCTTCCTTTTCCAACAGTTCTTACAAGGGTGGACTTTGGTCTTTCAAATTTCAGCAGTGACCTGCGCAAGGCCAGAATTAGGAAAAACTGCTTTGCAAAAATGTATATAATTAGGATAAATTCACATTAAAATACTGATGAATATTGACAAGGACTTCTTTTTTTAAAAAAAGGAATCACACCTTGCTGTGGAAATGTGGATAACTTAACGGAAGAGTAGAAAAATGAGAAAACGGAGACTGTTGGATTTGCCTATCTCTAGCTACACGTAGCCCAGGGAAATGTATTTGGGAGGAAAGAAGGTTGTCCCCATTGGCCACTTAGATTAGTGGTCTGGTTTTTATGTGAAAAAGAAAAAAAAAAGAAACAATTGGTTGATCTACTGTGCATGCATTCGTTGATGTTTTCTTTGTTATTTTTCTTATCGCTTAGAAATATAAGTGTAATGTTGTTAATGTCAATATGCGTGGAATTACTGGATGAATGTTGTTAAAAAACATAGTGAAAGTTTTTTTAATAATAATAATAATAAACAAACAAACAAACAAACAAAGGACTCTGACACCTGGATGATGAGGAGGGACAAGATGGCTGCCGAGTGCTTGAAGCAGGGTTTTGAGCTCTAAGGCCAACTCTAAGGCAAGTTTCTGCTCTATAACCAACCCTTAGCACTTGTTTTTATCCTCTCTTCCATTTTACTTCTTAACTCTTTTCAGTGCTTCGTTTTGTTGTTTTAATTTATTGCTTTATCTCACCTGGATGAAATGTTAGTTGCCCATCCCCCCCACCCCACTCAAAAAGGAAACTCTATGGTTAATCAGTAGTTTCAGCTTTTGCTTTGCTTTGCTGTTAAACAGCTCAAAGTTTACACAGTGGAACTGGCTTTTTCTATTAAGAAAATGTTACTGAAACCTTCATTTAATTGGTCCATTCAAATGAAAGAACCACGAATTCCAAGAAATAAGCACTTTCATACATCAGCATGAAAACGAAGAGCTGTTTCCCGAAATGGGAATGACACAACCATGGTTCCCCCCCCCCACTTAATGTCTTCATTATTAGTGTAACCTCCATTCCAGTCTTTTTCTCATCAAGTGCTCTGTAAATAAGTGGCAGCATTTTAGAGTGGAAATGACAGCAAGGCTGAGAAGAGCCTCACTCCTTGGATAGCTTTTACCTTAAACCTTAATATTATTTAGTGCATGAGAAACACTGAGGAAGTTTCCTTGGATGGAGCTATGGAAACAGAGCAATTGAGAATTTGTTGTACTATTTTAGGGCTTGATGATGTCAAATATAGGCCAAAAGTATATTTAAAACACGCCCACCCCCCAAAAAAAACACCATGCATAAACAAATTGAAGGCAAAAGGTGCAGCATAATATAGGACCTTAAAGGGCCTCATAATGTCATGTTCCTTTTCAGTATACAAAGTGTTTTACTTTCGCTTATCTTTCTACAACTAGTAGACACCATCACAAGTGCACCTAAAGGGTAGGATCCAGAGGAACAAATGCCTCTTCACAGGGAGCTGTAGAAATTGTAGCTCTGTGGAGGGAACAGGGGATCTCCTCACAACTCTCTCTATCCTCAACAAACTACAGTTCCCAGGATTCCTAGAGGAAGCTGTGACGGTTTAAAGTGCTACCATAGTGCTCCCAATGTATAGTGCAGATAAGGGCAAACTATAGTGACATCCAGTGATGACTGTCTACTGGAATCCATCAGAAGAATGGGGAGGGAGAGATTTCCAGGGAGCTACCCTGCAGTGCCCTGCACTCTCCCTAACTGGGTCACACAAACCATTGGAGCAGATTGGAGGGGTGAAGGCCATGACTGGTGGAAAGTGGATTGCTGAAAACTGGCCCCTTATCTCTTCGACTGATTCCCTTCCATCACCAGACAGTCCCTATTAAATACCAGCCACAATGACTTCCTCCTCATGTCAATGCTTCTAACCCCCCCCCCAAAAAAAGCAATAAGGCTGAGCCAAAAGGGTCAGCAAAGCTGATGAACATTTTAATCAGGTGGGCAAACTGTCACTCTGCTGGCTCCCCTGGCTTTCTATTCAGTTTGCAAGCACTTTGCCAATCTAAAACAGGTTTCAGAGAGAGAGAGAGAGAGAGAGAGAGAGAGAGAGAGAGAGAGAGAGAGTGTGTGTTTGGATTTGATATCCCACCTTTCACTCCCCTTCAGGAGTCTCAAAGCGGCTAACAATCTCCTTTCCCTTCCTCCCCCACAACAAACACTCTGTGGGGTGAGTGGGGCTGAGAGACTTCAAAGAAGTGTGACTGGCCCAAGGTCACCCAGCAGCTGCATGTGGAGGAGCGGAGACGCGAACCCGGTTCCCCAGATTACAAGACTACCGCTCTTAACCACTACACCACACTGGCTCTCCAGTGAGAGAGAGAGAGAGAATGCTGTTTTGGAACTGGAAAGGGCAGGATCATAAACAACTGGGTAAGATACTGGGTTCAGTTTCAAGAATAATATGTATGATTGTACGGGATGTGCAATTTGATACTGTCATATCTTCCTCTCTTAGCAAAGCACTTGCAAATTCATTACAGATGGAGAAGAATTACCTCCCCCAGCAAAAAATAAAATAAAATAAATTGCAGATTGACATCACAGATTGCCCCTTGGTTCTTGACTGGATTACATACTCCCTGAAGAAGGAGGTATATATACCTTGGGAGTACTCTTAGATCCATCACTGGCACTAGAGCCACAGGTATCCTCAGTGGCCCAGAGTGCTTTTTTCTGGCCTTGACTGGTACACCAGTATTGGCCATTCCTGGGCAGGGATAGATTGGCCACATTGATCAGGGCCTTTGTAACATTGACCCAGGACTACTGCTCTCTATGTGGCTGTGAAATCACTTGAAGGCAAAGGCTGTAGTCCACAGGTAACCATCTACTTTGCAGGCAGAAAGTCCAGGTCCAATCAAACCCCAGAGGGCCACTGCCAGTCATTGTAGACAAGACTAAGCTAGAAGTACCAATGTAAGGCAGCATATGTTCCTACGTGGGGGAGACCTGAGAGGGGAAGTGGTGCTGAAGAACAGCAGCTCAGGGAAACAAAGGCTGCGAAGAGAAATGGGATTCCCCACCTACTTGACTCCACTTCATACTCTTTTAAAGCAGAATGTTTACTCCAGAAAAAAAATTATAGGTGAACATTTAGGGCAGCCCTTGAAAACAAGAATAGATCAGCCTGCGGTACGATGCACTGTGGGTATTGTACTTGCAGAGATTTCACGTGTCTGTCCTTGACTTACTTTCAAGAGTCTGCTGCAATTGGATTCTTGAAGATGCTTCCTCGCCCCCCGCTCCCTTTCCTGGTTGTTTCTCACCTAACAGTGACACTTTCCAGCATGGCTCTCTTCTGCTGCGTCGTTGACATTCTGCAAGGACCAGGAAGCAGAAGATAAAAATCTTTCCTATTATCCCTCCAATGCTGTGTCACAGATGCCAGCTCCAGCACAAATTATAAAACTGCAGGGCAGATTTATTGCATGACAGTGACTATAACAGCTTCAGAGGGGAATAATGACTTCACATCAGGAAGCGTAGGCCTCTTAAGACCCTGCCTCTATGCTGGAACTTTACAAAGCAAGCACTGAAAAGATGCAGCTTGGTGTGTGTGCCAAAATAACTTTGTTAGAAGGCATTTGAACCTCATGCAGCGTTCTTAAATCTGGGAGTTCGGTTATAAAGATATTGCAAAGAGATATGGTGAGGCATCAATAAAAGGGTGGCAGTGCGGTAGCAACCAGAGCATTTGTGTGTGTGTGTGTGTGTGTGTGTGTGTGTGTAGATGATTTCCTACAACACTAGGAAACAAAACAGCAAACACAGCATTTTACATTCTGCTTATTTTTTTTACACAAAAGGTACCTCCTTTTGCAACATACACATCAATCTAGGCTTGCTATAAACCAGATCGGCATCTGCAAACATACCTCCCAAGCACCATATTCTAGATAATTGTTGTTCGGCTCCCCTTTTCCTCTTGAAATTGAGAATGTCAAGTATCATTATATAACATGAGCTGAACAGCATAATTCAATTGGCAGTCTGTAGAATGGTAATGCATCCATTTCCTCCAGGAATTGCTATTTATTTTAAAGCGAGAAGTCATTCTTTTAATGCTTTACATTAAACATAGTGCGCTGCATATACTGTTAGACTCCAACTCTCATCAGTCCCAGCTAGCATGGTCAATGGTCCAGGATGATGGGAGTTGTAGCCTATCAACATCTCAAGACACCAGGCTGGCAACCCCTGATCTATATTGACATCTATTGAGCTCTATCCTGAATCCTGTTTCAGAACTTAGCTTTGAATAATGCCCAACTAATCATGTACAGCATGAACTCAGCAAGCATGCACAGCCTAGGGATTCGGATGAGTTATGTTCAAGGTACTGGCAGTATGTTCTATAAGTGTTTGAGCACCTCGCCCCTTAATTTTTATTATCGAGTCATATAAGCAGATTGCTATGGCTTTAGAGATGGAGGGAAAAATTCAATTCAGACCACATTTAAATGCAAACCTACCTAATCTGAACTTTGCAAAACAATACACAAACCAAAAGAAACCAGACCTTCAGAATTTCTCAGATCTCACAATGCAGTTCTCCAGCCAAGTAATCTGTCCCAGATTGCATATACCAGGGTAGATTACAAAACTGGTGCACAAAATTACTGGTTGCAAAAATATGTATATTAGGCAAAATTGCATACAAAATTTCATATAGTGGGTGAAATCTGTACTAAAATGCTGATGAATTTTCATGCAGCCTTCTTTTTTCATTTTCTTTAAATGCACACTGACTGGTGTGGAAATGTGGAGAGCTGAATTTAAGATTAGAAAAACAAGAAATAGAAAGAAATTGAACTTGACAGTTTCACTCATCCCCGTTCAGCTTAATGTGTTGATGCCACGAAGAGGTTAATGACCAAGAAGTAGAGAAGATTAACTTCTGGTCTAGCAGGTTTTTCAGCAGATACATTTCACCATATTGTATGTTGTACTGTTGAAACCATAGATAAAGACTGATTTGGAGCTGTTTATGAATTTCATTTGAATTTGCACACTACCCCATAAAAAGAGCCCTAAATCCAACCACATCCACAATGGGAATACTGGGAAACAAAACACAATGAGAGAACAGAAATCACAGCTTTTGCTAACAGATATGAAATAGGAAAATTTGCTTGCAATTTCATCTTGCAACTCTCATTTCAGCTGAACTCTACTTCATATTAAGAAGATGGATATTTGAAATGTAAAAAGGAAACCATTCTCTTAGGAAAAACATTTCAGTTCCATTTAGCTCTGCACAAATTCATTTGTAAATAAATTCCACTTGTTAAAATCCACCATATGAGGAACGCAGCTGGAAGAACTTAAAATAGTAACAGTATCCCATGGAGAATACTCATTTAAATCAGTTCATCCTTCCCTTGTGTGATAAAGGAATCTCTATCCATCTTTGCTTAAAGTTATTAAATAGCTGGGGAAGGTTTAACTCAAATGTTGTTTGTATTTATCATCTTCCTTAAAAACAAAGATAAAGTCCCTGTAGCTAGACTCTCATTATGGTCTAGCAAGAGCTTAGATTGTTATTCAAAGACATGAGGTGAAAATCTCAAAGCAAAACCTGATTGGGCTTCTTCTGTTCAATATTTGGAATGTGACTAGTGCTAAAGTACAATTTGCATGAGCACAATTGGGCAAATGCATCATTGATTTTAGGGCTTATCCACACTTATCTTTTGCCCTGCACATTCTAGACATAGGTCCACACTTTCTCTGTCCATGTCTGACCACTTACTTACCCACCCCCCACCCCACCACTTTCTCTGCAAAAGCCTGCTCTTTACTGCTGATTCAGAGCAAATGGCAATCTGTGGGAAGCCCGATCTTTACCGCTGACTTGGAGCAATTTGGGTTTTCCTTGGATTGCCATTTGCTCTTATTCAGTGGCAAAGAGTGGGTTTTCATGGGGAAAGCAGCAGGGCTAAATAAATAAATAAAGTGTGCGCTCAGACCTGGACCTCGGAGGCCCAGATCTATGCAGTGGCATAGGAAGGGGGAGGGAGCGGTACACCCTGTGTGCTATCTCTCAGGGGAGTGACAAGAAGGCACCCTGTGGGGGGGTGTGCCCCACCACCCCCGGGCACGGCAGCGTAAGCCGCTGCCATCACACCACCACAGCCACGAGTGGAGGGTCCTTCCGCTCTCCATACGGTGCATGTGCGCCGCCACCATACGTAGTGGCACCGCACATGCGCCGTATGTAGCAATGCCGCACATGCACAGTATGTAGCAGTGCTGCACATCTGCCACTGGGTGGTTTGCCCTGCCCTGCTGCAGCCACGAGCAGAGGACCACGCCACCGTGAGTGGAGGATCCCACTGCCACCTGTACGGTGCATGTGTGACACCGCTGTATGCAGCGGCGCACACGTGTGTGCCGCCAGGCGGTTTGCCCTAGCCCTGTGGGCTCTCGTCACCCTGCCCCAGGTGCCAGAGAGCTTTCCTTCGCCCCTGGATCTATGGCTAGAAATGTGGAAGGTAAGTGTAGATGAGCCCTTAGACAAGTTCTGATCTCCTGCATCAACTTCAATAGGACACCTGGGGGTTTGCCTTTTGGTTCCATTGGCTCAGTAGCATGTGTTCTTGGGGTGAGATTCAACTAAGTTTTACTCAGAGAAGACCTATTGAAATTAGCCATGTTCAGTCATTTCAGTGGGCCTACAAACTTAGTTGATTGTCACCCTCGGACTTTCTATCACCTTTTTCATCAATGGCTATAATAATAATAATAATAATAATAATAATAATAATAATAATAATAATAATTTATTATTTATACCCCGCCCATCTGGCTGAGTTTCCCCAGCCACTCTGGGTGGTTTCCAATTGAGTGTTAAAAACAATACAGCATTAAATATTTAAAACTTCCCTAAACAGGGCTGCCTTCAGATATCTTTTAAAGATAAGATAGCTGCTTATTTCCTTCGCATCTGAAGGGAGGGTGTTCCACAGGTTGGGCACCACTACCGAGAAGGTCCTCTATCTGGTTCCCTGTAACCTCACTTCTCGCAATGAGGGAACCACCAAAAGACCCTCGGCACTGGATCTCAGTGTCCGGGCTGAACAATGGGGGTGGAGACGCTCCTTCAGGTATACTGGACCGAGGCCATTTAGGGCTTTAAAGGTCAGCACCAACACTTTGAATTGTGCTCAGAAACGTACTGGGCTAGATTTTATAAGCTTCTGAACATAGAATTTTATTCTGGTTTCCATCTACATACACAGGATCCAAGTTGGCTTGTGAGACCATTTCTCCCACACCAGGTTCATCTGCCCCACACTTAATATCATATGTGATAGTCAGTGTGGGGCATGTGGAGAAATGCTTACATCAATGGTGCAACGGATTTTCCCACCCTTACCTCTACCATAAACAAGGGGGCTCCTTTTCCATACACAAAGACTTCAACCTTGAAAGATGCAACTCCGAAGATCATGTAAGCACCTATCTATATCATTCCACAAAGTTGTTTTCATAGATCCAGTTTCACGAGTCATTCTGGGACTCATTCCATAACTTGAAAAAACACAAGTATCAATCTTAATACTATTCCTCTTCCCATAGATCCATACAGATCTATGGATAGCATAAGATTATTATTAAAATGAAGGATTGTATCCGTGGTGTTTATGAGCATGAGCGAAAAATGAAAACCAGGACACTGATTAGATTAGAGATAGTTGGACAGGAATGCTCTGCCTTCTTGTTGGCTCTTAAAGAGCTGCACTTTTGACTAACTTCCTTTAAAAATATAATGCAATGTATGGTATTTGAACACATTTTGCTTCAGGCACGGGGTTTCTGGACTGTAAAGGATCCAGGAGACAGAGACAAATTAGTTTTCCCCTTCAGCAAGGGATAATGTATTTGGAACAGATGTTTCTCAGATATCTAAATTATCCATCTACTGGAATACTTTCAAACAGGGCAATATCAGGTTCTCAAGACAGGAGAATGTAACATGTCAGTGATAGAGGATGGTAACCAACAAAGTTGTCCCATCAGGCAAGGACCAGAGCTCCCACCAGCACCACTGCTTAATTGGTTAAATCGAAAATGGTGTATACAGAGTCAATGATTCACCATCAAGTGAATAATAATAAAAATGGGGATTTCATACAGTGTATTTAAGTAAAGCCTTTAGGGCTAGAGGTTGTACCAATTGCTGAATGTGCATGAATGCAACTGACTTTCACATATGCAATAGGACTTTACCTTTCTCTCCTCCCTGCTGAAACCCTCTTTTCCCATATCCCAAGACCTGCTGTGGAAGATTGGGAGACTAGTCCAAGGAGTCACTGCCTTATTCAAGGTTCAGAGGAGGTGTGGTCTTAGAATCATAGAATTGTAGAGTTGGGGGGCACCACAAGGCTCATCTAATCCAACCCCCTGCAATGCAGGATGTAGGACTCGAACCCATGTCCCCAAGATTACCGTGCTAGATAGATGTGAAGTCCTCTTCCCCATCCTCCCAGATGTTGCAGTTTCTAATGTCTTGCTGAAATGGGGCCAGTGCAATGATTACATCATGGTAATCCTCCAGGTTTATAAAGTTGCATGCATAGTTTTTTAAATAAAATATCACCTGTAGCTCATCAAACTTTAAACAAGCGAGGAAACAGGCAATACCCAAATGCCTCATGGCACTTTCCTGCACTGTCTTCGCTCCTCCAAATTTCTATTTGATATTTCAGTTCCACAGCTAGTTCTTGATAATTTTTTGTGGTGGTTTTGTGGGTGGGGTGGAGTGGAGTGGAGTGGGGGTGTCAGTTTCTACTAACAGTCCTCGGGCTGCAATTTCTTTTCTCATTTTGAAAACACAGAAAGCAAATAGATATATTGGTTTGTTGGTTTGTTTACATATTGCCACCTGGGTACATTTATCAGTGGCACTCAGGCAGTTCTTCGCTGCTGCTAATCCTATGGACACTGTAGGATCTCACTTGAGAAGCTGTTATAAAAAGATAACCTTTCAGCAAGATTTAGATAAATGATATGCTTAAAATTAAGCTGGTTATTTGCAGTGCTGTGCAGTCATTCTACTACAGTTCTAGGGGGAAAAAACAGTTTCATTCAAAGAGGATGATGAAGTGATGATCAGGATAATTATTTCATGATAACTCCCAATAGTCCTGACTAAAAACACCGAGAAGCAATATAAATGTACACGTTTCCCCAAATCCATCTTCATTACGTGTTCTACAACTTAGTATATTTGAGCTAGCTAGAGGTCTCTGTGTAATTTGTCATGAGAAAATCCCAAAAGGTATACAAGGAGCATGTAAAGTGTGCTAAAGGGCAGAGCTGGTCCATGTTCACATTACACCAGTGAGAAACCTTCACATGCTAAGATGCAACTCTGTTTATCCCCTCGGGTATTTTGTGGGCATCTGCACAGAGTACATGAATCATATGTAATGATGTCCAAATTACGTAGGGAATCACTGGTGGCTACTCCTCCCACCAGCCTGCTGGGGGTATGAACAATGTGGCAGGACCCTAGTGTCAGTTGAATGTATGCATTGTGCATTTCAGGGTGCATTCCAAATCCTTTTTGCACAGATCTCCTCTGGCCTCTCCCTGTGCCATTATACCAGCTCATCAAAGTCAGTAGAAGCCTACCATTGATATTGTAGATGAAGCCAACCTTCTATTAGTGGTAGCAGAAATATGTGTGAGAAAGAAAGTAGATGCTCAGTCTGGGTTTTTTTTTGGGGGGGGAAGTTGTGTTTTAATATTAAACAACAATAAAAAGGCTCACTTCCCTGAGGAAACTTGGATAATTCCTTTTGCATCCTGAAATCCCATGTTATTATTTTATTTCATTTTCTTGTAACTTTATATCCTGCCTTCCATAATAGGTTACCTGACAGTCTCCTATGTAGACATTGACCAGATGTAGTCTCTGTGTAGCTTCAGCTCTGTGAAGGTTTTATGTGCCTTCCGATCATGTCCTGCTTTTTATTTTAACCTTTTGAATTCTTCTTTCGCCTCCTATTTTTATCTCATTCACTTCACTTCTCCCTAAAACCCTGTTTTCCAATTCATTGCATGCAGTGCTCTTTCGAAAGAACTCCAACTACCATACTTGGGTAAACGAAATGTCAGGCCTGGCGAGGTGTTTGTCTTTCACAAGTTGTGTGGCTCATGAGAAAGATGTGAACTTCCCCCTGACCCCACAATATGATCGAAGGAGGAGATAGTTATAATCTCCCGATGTTTCCATGGGGACACATTGATTGTCTAATCAATTATTATTACATGAATAATCCATGAATATGCAGTAGCCCTAATCCAATTAGATTTCAATTAGGCCTGTTACAGTAATGAGTTACTATTTTAATTAGGCCTGCAAGTTAAGCCTTGATTTATTTATTTAAAATGCTTTGACACAGGGTCCCCGCCCTTAACAGTAAAACCAAAGAATTTTCAAATGAGTCAAGTAAATATTAAAATCAGTAGCAAAGAATACAGTTGAAATAACAATATATAAATGATTGTGACTAACCTTAGCACCATAGAATCAAATTTTCTGGATGATACTCCCAATTTCACACTAACAGGTCCTGAATACAGATGATTGCACTTCAGCCTTATGGGATTTGGGTCTTCTTCTTCGGATGCCGTCCATCAGTTGAACTCTTGGTTGTGAGACATTTTATATATTTCCCATTGATAGGTGATCAATGGAAACAGACATAGGTTGTATTGGAAGAGTTGGGGGGCTTTCATTGGTACGATCTTAAAATAGATGAAACGTTAAGGGTGGATCCTTACAATTGAAAAAAGCAGGTGAGATAAACATGCTATATGTATAATTTTCTATTTAAAGTTTCTTCATCTAATACACATTTTATCATCCAAATCCTTATGGCCTCTTTCCATGCCATTGAAGAATGTCTCTAATTCTGTAAAGTGTGGAACTGCCAGTTTCCTTTTAGTAGCAGTATAAACATCATTCCAGGCTACCTATACTAAGCCCTCCTACACTATCTGAACACAAATACATCAATCTGTTTCTCTCACGTTTACACGGAGAAAGGTTGCTTATTGCCAATAGATTAAATGCAAATTCTTAGTATGCATTTAGGATTGCCTGGGCATAGGGCTCTCCCTCCCCTCTCCAGAGTGAATATCTGAAACCTGTGCCAATCCCCTCTTTCCCTCAATAACAAGCATGTTATCTCCCAAATCAACCTCCCTATGGGTAAACATTGAGCTCTTGCATCCCATTCTCCATGAGACTGAGATTAAGATGCATCCATGTTACCAAATTGGTGATTATTTCCGAGTCAGCCACATGAACTGTAAATGAGATTAGACAGCTTGTAATATTGCTCATTTTCATTAGTTTTCATCAGCATGAGAATGGATGAAAGGCTGTCTCATTCTCTCCCCTCGTTATCAACTTTCGCATAAAGATGATATATATTTTAATGGCTGCAGTTTTCTAATACATCACCAAGCTATATGAATTTGACCTTTCACAATGATGCTGGGGATCTTTATTGACTTGCTATTGTTGGCTAATTGTGTTTTCCGAGACAAAGGCACAGGAAAATATTCTGCTTATCCATGGAGATGCCATTACAAAGAGTAACTGTACAGTTTGTTGTTATTCCTTGGGAAATTCTGTCTGTCTGTCTGCTTTTCTAGGTGCAGTCCTGTTCATTAACAAAGAATACCTGAAATGCCATCAAAAGGTTTTCAGAATTTCTCCCTCAAAGGTCATTTGCAACTGAGGAAAGTGTATGAAAGACGTAAACATATATGCTTCTATTAAAGTTATAGCCTTACACTCATACCTGCGCTTTTGAACAGGAAAGAAAGCATAACAATGCAGTAATAAATCTAAATGAAAACAAATATACAAAAGCACAACCTGGAAAAAGATGATATTCATTTTCATAGGCAAGTATCTCAAACGTCAATGTCATTTTTCATCATGATGGAAATAGCCATGGAAATAATAAAGAAGGGTCACATAACCTTAGATTAGTCACATTTGCACTTCTGTATCATCCATAAGGTTGGAGAACAAATTCAGCTGTGTTCACATTTAAAAGCAAACTTACCTAATTATTTTTTTCCAAAACAAAACATGAACTGAAACACAGTCACTCTTCGAAATTGCGGTTCTTTGAATTTTGCAATGTAGTTCTCCAGCCAAATATTGTGTACGGAAATGCATATGCCATGGGGAAATGTGTATATATGTGTATACATAACATACAAGAAAGACCTTATATTCAAGGAAGTTGATTTACAAAAAGGTGTTCACCTGTCAATGACCAATGTCACAGTGACATCAGGTATCATTGTTGGGACTTCAAAGCACCACACATGGCTCACAAAGAGCTCTGCAGAGTGCCTTGAAGTGCCACTGATCAACCAGCTTGAAATCATCACCTGACAGCTGATGGGTGGTGAACTCAAGCCTGCTTTCTGCAATGATCAGCTGCACCCTTGAGTTGTCCTTGTGGAGCTCAGTTGCACAGTTGGTCTGGCCACATAGCCATCTGCTCTGTGCCTGTTGCCACACACCCAAGGGCCCACTTCACGCAGTTACCTAGCAGTAAGCTCCATCACACTCAGTAGGGCTGAGGAGGCACACGTAGGTTTGTCCTGCAAAAGTTCTACTGGTAAATTCACATCTGGTGTACAGTAAACTCTTTTAGCAACAAAGTCCAGCTTCATCTAAACTTCAAGCCAGGCCCTTCCTGGGGAACGATTTAGGACACCCCTTTCTTCACTGACCTCAGACAGTTGGATACTGGCTATCATCTTCTGAAACTTTATTCCCAGATTTGGTGTCAGCCTCTTCCTTCAGCTGAGCAGTAACAAGTAGGGAAAGAAAATAAGAAAGGGACCTAAAGGGTAGGTCAAGAAGCAACAGCTTTAAATGGTGGTAGTGAAGATTTACATTAAACAATAAGGCATGTGTCTTTACTGGAGCAGCTGGACAAAGGGTTAAGTCTGTTGAGACAATTGAGGTCAGTGGAGGATAAAGGCTGTGGAAAGGCCCCTGTGAGGGGTATGACTTTGAAGCATTGGTGTGAAATGCATTATAGATTACAACGACCACTTCTATCTCAGTTTCTGTAGTTCTGTGAGAGTCAAGTGCCTCACTCTCGAGGAAGAGTTCACAGCAATTAGATAACACAGTGCAACATGTGGCTTTGAAAAATCCATGCAGTCTTTTCAACCTGAAGGATGGAAGATATTTTAGCAAGGGGGTGGTAGTGGAACGGATACAATAAATCCTCAGGTCTGACAGTTACAAAAATAAATCAGCTGAAGCTGAGAAGAATATGAAAATGATACTTTCATTTCTTGAAAGGGGGCCGTGGTTGAGGGTGATATTAAGTTTCAAAAAATGTAATGGATTATTAAACTGACAAAGTTTCTTTCCTCCTGCAGGCAACAGTCTGGAAGGTCCCACTTAAATCAGACTAATGGGGTAAAAATTCCCGTGCAATGCACTATGTCGAACCTCGCATAGTTGAGAAATTAAATGCCAAAGGGAATGACTACACAAAGGGGCAGGGGAAGAAAAAGAAAGGAAGAACTCTTACATTTCATACAAATTGATGTATCAAACTGAAATAACAGAATTATGTGACAGCGTAGGTTGACAATAGCAGCTATAAAGATATACAAGATAAATAGCTGTAGTGTTCCACATTAGGACAACCAGAGGCACCAGGTTCTCCAGAGGATTGGGGGAGCTGACGCAACATCACATGGCATCTTGATGTCACATGCATGACATCGCACAACATCGCAAGGAGCCAGGGGGCAGAGCAAAACACCCTCTGAAAATACCTTGGGGGGACTGAAACTGCCTTGGCCCCTAGGAGTCAGTGCCTATAAGGGCAACTAAAGCTGTTTCAGTGCAAAATTTGGGCCTGGAACCAGACTGAAATGGATCGAGAGAATGTGCTTCCTCTAGGCCAATCTGTGATGCATTTACTCTGCTCTGGGGTAATAGCAGTGAATATTCAGTCACTCACTGAACTCTCCTCTGGTGTGTTTCTGTCTGTTTGTGCTGCAGAACAATCTGACCTACACTCATGCAAGAAGGGAGTGTGTGTGTGTGTGTGTGTGTGTGTGTGTGTGTGTGTAGAGGGGAAACGCCGAAATTATATGTCATTATTCAGTCGCATAACTTGATCTCAATTATATCGTCTCTGCCTGTAATCCGTTTTCTCCAATGTGTGCATGCATCTGCATATATGAGACAACTCATTGATATGCCACATTGCAGAGATAGATGCAGAATGGGAGGGTTTACATTTAAATTTAATCGCAAAGGGTTCATCAAACCTACAGACTTTAAAAGCCAGAAAAAGAGAGAGAGAGAGAGCCACATTATATCTCATTTATGTTAATTAAATATATTCAACACGACCAAATCCATGTGGCATATATTTGGCACAATGTGAAGGGAAGTTTTTTCTTGCTGCCTGCCTGGCAAGTCCTGCTGCCTGCATGTTTCCGTTTACCCTTAAAGTGGCACCACTTTAATCAGACAAAACTGTTGACAAATAATAACCCATATTTAATGGCATTATGAAATATTTATACAGGCATATGTGGGTTGGGAGTCAATGAAGTGCTAAAAACAACCTTATTTTATTATTGAAAGACCTACATTGGCTCCCAGTACGTTTCCGAGCACAATTCAAAGTGTTGGTGTTGACCTTTAAAGCCCTAAACGGCCTCGGCCCAGTATACCTGAAGGAGCGTCTCCACCCCCATCGTTCTGCCCGGACGCTGAGGTCCAGTGCCGAGGGCCTTCTGGCGGTTCCCTCATTGCGAGAAGCAAAGCTACAGGGAACCAGGCAGAGGGCCTTCTCGGTAGTGGCGCCCACCCTGTGGAACGCCCTCCCAGCAGATGTCAAAACGATAAACAACTACTTGACATTCAGAAAACATCTTAAGGCAGCCCTGTTCAGGGAAGTTTTTAATGTATGATATTTTAGTGTTTCCTGGTTTCTATGGAAGCCGCCCAGAGTGGCTGGGGGGGCCCAGCCAGATGGGCGGGGTATAAATAATAAATTATTATTATTATTATTATTATTATTATTATTATTTATTTTATTTTATTTTATATGGTTTGTAGGCCTGTTCACATTTTTAAAACTACGAAGCTCTTCTAAAAAGCCATTCAAAGGTGGTGAAGAACAATTAAAGTTAATGCCAAGAAAAGTTTCGGGATTAAATGCAGTGCATTGGATAAAGTTACTGACAGATTTCTTACAGAATCTTTTTTTTTTTTAATTAGTAGATAATGAAGCTCATTACAATAATTGCAACATTAATCCTCACAGACCTCTCCCGAGTGAAGGCTGGAATTATTAACCTGATTATGGGTGTGAAATGAATTTTCAGGAGTCCCCCTCCCAGCCCCAAAATTTAGGTGAATTTCTCACTGTGAGGTAAAAGAAGAAAATCACAATGTTTGCCTTGAAAATTGCCCAAGAGAGTGTCAGATATTTCTGAAATTGTTGACCCACGTTCTCATCAATTAGCAGCACATGAAGAAACCTTATCTTGCATGGATTCCTACATAGTTCCATTCTACCCTTTCTCCAACAATAACCTGAGGGGTATTTCTTTACAAAATATATATCCTCTACCCCCCATATTCACAAGAAACACAAGAGGTTTTCATCCATTTTGTTGTACTTCCCTTTTACCTGGAGCAGATGGTATTCAATAATAATAATAATAATAATAATAATAATAATAATAATAATAATACCCTGCCCTCCCTACTCCCACCATTTATATATACATATTGTGTGATTTCCCTCCTTTTATGATGTTTTTATTTTCATTTGTCCAAATTATTTCCTCTTTCCTCCTAAATCATCGTCCCTTCCTTCATGCTGTTTCTTGTCTCCTCAAAGAAACATGGCTTGGTATTTAAAAACCTGTGTTGCTTTAAAGTCTCAGCACTTTAATGGCAGGGCAGTGCCTTTCTTTTCCAAAGTGCTTTCGTCAGCTTAAATTAAAATGACATATGTAATTCTGTTTTGCTGTTTATGCCCTTATGGCTAAATGAGTATAGTTTTACAGAGATGGCAAACACATACTGTTTTTCATTGACATTGACTGAAAACCACTATTTGTGTACATTTGATAAAATGGACCAGCGCTGCAACATTCAGATGACAGTGGAAACCAGTGGACAATCAAATTCTGATCTGAGACTCAGTAGAAGAGAAGAATAGATTTTTTTGCTAGATAATTCAAATTTCTAAAGCAGGGGTGGGGAATCTGTAGCCCTCCAGATGCTGCTGAACTACAATTCCCATCAACCCTTGCCATTGGCCATGTTTGCTGGGGAGTTGGAACCCAACTGAAGGACCACAGGTTTCCCATTCCTGTTTGAAAGCATCTTCAGTGGGAAAGAAGAGGCAGAACAAGGAAAACAGGGTTGGGTTGGGCCCTTACCTTCTGAGAAAGGAGCAGGTTTACCTTACTTCTAGTGGTATCTCCAAGTGGTCCATTTGACATTTTCCTATATAACTTAAACAGCTGCTGTTCAGCTGAAACTCAAGTGCTACACTCAGCCTTTATGTGTCTGCCAACCAGACACTGTTTAGTATTCATGCAATTTAATCAAAGTGTTAAAGTTATATAATAATCAGTGAAGAAACAGTGGCTGGTCTCCACAAGTGGAGACACGTTGTACCCTCACCCACCAGGATCAGTTTTTTCTACACACATTCCACCTAAGGTTCTTGGCTTCATAGGGAGATCTGTGTTCTGTTAGAACAATCTCTAACTAGGGGACCAAAAATGTCAAGGTGGCCTATTGCCAGAGAGGAGAGTAAAATACAAACTCCAAATGACTTCAACCATTAATCCCAGCTAGCTCAGCTCACAACTCAAAATGCACGGTGACAAGCTGTCTTAGCAATTTTCATAGACATCCAGACAGAGGAAGGGGGAGCACATTAAATGGCACATCCACCATAGATACGGACAGAGAAGAATTCCAGGGAAAATCCTCCATGTTACTCAAAGATATATGAAGTGGTCACCCAATAAACAATAAATAAATTCTTCCATTTTTATCATAGCTATTTTTCTCCCTAAACAGATCTCACTGTAAAGGCTGTGAATCAGAGTTTGACTTTATTTGTTCATGCCGACTTTCACTTTAATTCTTGAAACTGTTGCCTGACTTAATTACAACTGCTTCTGGTACAGTGATACTATGAATTTCACATACTTCTGTAGAAACAGTTTGAGCAAAGAATAGCATTGCCATGGGGGGGATTTCACCCCATCACTGCAACTGATCACCTCTGTGGTGCTCTCCTTGGTGCTGATATCCAGCCTCTTCCAGCAGTGAAGAATACTATACAGTGGTACCTCTGGTTATGTACTTAACTCGTTCTGGAGATCTGTTCTTAACCTGAAACTGTTCTTAACCTGAAGCACCACTTTAGCTAATGGGGCCTCCCGCTGCTGCCGCATGATTTCTGTTCTCATCCTGAAGCAAAGTTCTTAACCTGTGGTACTATTTCTGGGTTAGTGGAGTCTGTAACCTGAAGCGTATGTAACCCAAGGTACCACTGTACTGCTAAGAGTTCCCCAAGGTTCACAAGACAATAAACATTCAGAGGTTATTATATCATAAATATTATAAGAAAGCAACTTCAGTCCACCTGAACAAGGAGTTTCAATATGTTTTATGGCTTCTACAGGTCACCCTTTCCCTAAGTCACCCTTCTCCATAAATGCAAGCAGGAAAACACTCATGCTCACACCATAAAGCTGTGTCAGCTCCCTGTCCACACATGTCCCTCTAATATGTCCATAGGGCTAACCCCAAATTTATAGGGTGTCATGGGGCAGAACCAATACATGTATGTTCTGTACAATGTGGGAATGTGCATTTTCTTACTCATAAGAATAATGCATAAAAAGGGAAAGTATTGTGCAGCTCTCTGTTGTATCCTGGAAGGATATCTTTGCTAGTCCCTTACAGCAAAATCAAGGCAGTCTTGTAAAACTAACAAATTCATTACAGCAGAAGCCAGGGATAGGGAGCCTGTTGTCTTCCAACTCCCATCAGACTGAGCCAGCATGGCCAATGGTCAGGGATGGTGGGAGCTGTAGTCTAACTACTTTTGAAGGTCCTCTGGAAGATAACAGGTTTTCCAGCCTTGGAATAGACATTCAAGGACCAGATGTGTGAAGCGCAATTCTAAGCTGAGTAGGAGCTATAGATGACTAGTGTGCTGCCATTTTCTCCTCTAGATTTTCCCTTTAATACAGTATTCCTTTATAATTGTCTGGCCTCCTTTTTACCTGATTTTTCACATCATTGAGCGGTTGTATCATAGGTATTTGGCTGTAGCAGATGGGTCTTGTGGTGTGTTCTGCATGGAAGCTGGACAAATAGACCAGTCTCTACACAAAATAATAAATGAGAACAAATCTCACATCAGAAATGGCTCTATCCAGATGCCAGCAGGAGAATATTTCAACGCATCAGGACACTCTGCAAGTGACCATTTGTTAACAAAGGCACTTCAAAGGGAAACTTCGGCGTGAAACTTGGTGCATTATAATTCATCAGGATATTCAATCACCAGCTGAATTGAGAATTTTTATCATGCTGCATATGTTAATCTAACAGTGTACACTTCTCCTATCACCAGCCCTGCCTTATCAATTGTCACCGTAACCATTTTGCTTTCACATAATTATCACTGCTCTTTTTGCATATCATTTCCCTCTGACCTCATTCATTTGCATTCCCACCACACACCCCAGCATCTTGTGCAGAGATGCCTGCACATTATGTATAAGACAAGGTGGCCTCTTCTCCATGAAAGCTTATGCCATAATAAACAGTAATCTTTAAGCCATGGGTGGCTAACTTGTGGTTTTCCAGAAGCAGAACAATTCTGCTCATGACCATGCTGCCTGAAGCTGATGGGAGTCCAGCAGCATCTAGAGGGCCAGAGGTTAGCCACCTTTGCTATTTTTATCCCCTTGCCAGATATCTTGGATCATTTGCCAGGATTCCACCCCCTGCTTTAAACCTGTGAATGCCCACCAAGATTATGAAGACTGTGATGGTTTACACGGTCATTTCTTCTAGAAAGAAGGAACTTCTGGTTTTCCCAGAGGGTTATTGGTTGACTTTCAGCTCAATTTATTCTCTGATTTGCTTCCTGAATGTGCACATAAACCAGAGCCTAAAATGAGTTCAGAGATTGTTTTCCAGGATTACTGATCATGTGAACCATTATTATTGGTTTCTTACAGCTAGAGAGAAAAAAAAGAGTTTGCACCAGCATGCCTGGTTCAAAGGGGAGGGAGTTATACATTTTATACATTCTACATTTTCTTTGCCAGACAATGAATGAAATATGAGTATGTGATGGGAAAACAACGTGTGATATTCAGAGAGCAGTATATTATCTATTCAAAAAACTGAAGAAATCAAGTTTATATTCTTCCTGATCACATTCTTTGGAAAGAAATATTTCTAAATTCAAATTATCGGAATAACTGCACAGTGCAAGCCCCGGCTCAGTACTAAGTATGCTCACTTATGTAACACAAACTCACAATGTGATGTGTTCTGACAAAAGTTTCATTTCATTTCATTTGTTTTTATTTCTGGTATATAGCTCCAGTCATTTAATTTTACCTTCAATTGTTCTCTCTCTCTTTCTCTTTTGCTTCTGCTTCATTCAATTTTCATTTGGTTTTCATTTTTACGTAGATTGCAGCAGAGCCCCAGCATGTCTTCTGATGCTTAGAACTTTGTTGTTTTTGGTCTAAGATTGCATGAATTCCCCAGGTTTTCTACCACTTCCTGAAAGCATCAGACATATTTTAGACAGATTGGAGAATGTGCCCTAATTTACAGACTGAAGACAGTGTCCAATGAAAACACAGAATGAACAATGAAAAAGGGGACGAGGTCCTTTAAAACTTCCCATTGCTTAATGCTTCAGATTGCAGTTTTCATTGCCCCACAGAACATTCTCTGAATACATCCATTTGCTAAGCAATGCAAGACAATGCTTCAAAGAGCCTTTGCAGATGTTGATAATGCCCTGTGCTCCACATTAGACAGTTTTTACATTTTTATTTATTTGCTTATATTTACATTCTGCCTTTCTTCCATTGTGTGTCCTGTCTCTTTATTCTGGACTGCATTCAAATAGATTGTAGGTGCTCCTTAAATGTTGATACCATTATCAATGGGAAGTGTTTTCTGTGGGTTCATCAGTCTGTGCTAATGTAATTTATGCAGCACAGTCCTAGGAAACTCTACTCAGGAGTAAGCCCAGCTGTGTCCCTATTAGTGAATTAAGGATGGCAGACTTATATTTATTTTTATATATCTTTAGAGAAGTACAGTTGTAGGCAGAGTAAATGAGTGGGTCTTTTCCATCAAATGGGTGCTTTACAGCAGAGCCTTCCAAACTTTTCATGTTGGTGACACACTGTTTAGACATGCATTATTTCATGACAAAGTAATTCAGTTTTACTAGCAAACCGGAGGTTAACCGAACCCATTCCCAGCCCTTGGAGAAGTGCTGGGATTGTTTGCATAACACACCTACACGCTGCAGCAGACCCACAAACATGACAAGATATACAGTTTGGAAAGCTCTGCTCTATAGAGAGAAAGAAACTGATCCCATTGAAAAGTTTCTTGGAATCAGCCCTCCCTATGTGTTGGCAGGCCTTTAAAAGTGATTCTAACACTTTGGGATGAAGCCCCAGAAATATCTCCCCTTGCTCTCCTGTAACACTTAAAGGACACCACAGTCGGTGTTGTTTGCAAAAGGATTTAAAGCATTTGAATTAAACTGTGAAATCAGCAAGACCATCAAACCAACTTTTCACAGGTTACTCGACTCTCAACTATATTTCAAAGAAATCATATTGCCACCCTTTCCCCCGCTTTGGTGACATTTTCAGCTTTCTGCTCAGTGCTTGTACAATTTTCTGGAAGTGCTTTCAGACAGGCTATGATCATATTTCAAACATCAATGCATAAACAACAGTTCTAAAACACCTACTGTGTTATGCTGGGTGATAAATAATTCTTAAAAGTTCTGGATAACTTAAGAGTTTTTTACTCTTTACAATGGGAATTGGTTTCAAGAATACAATTGGAATATCTTTACGTTATAACGGCAGCAATTAACCTGAAAACTTTTCAAAATAGATCCCGTATTTCATCATGGAAATCTGCAAAATGGGAGGGAACAGAAAATCAGGCAACTGCATTAAACAGGAGTAAATATGGGGAAGGTGTGTTATATCTGTCATGGGTTTTTGGAGTATTGCAATTCTAATGGCTCCCATCCCATTCCAAGGGGTGTATTTATCCTGGCCATATCCCAAAGATTTCAGTACTTTAGCAGCATATTCCTTCATTGAAAAGTTATAAATGCTGGTTGCCTTAAGACTCAGATTGCTTCAGGGGGGATACAGGGTGCCAAACCAGTTTTAGAAACCGCCGCACACAAGGAGCACAGTGACATTATCATTTGATCCAGAATGTTTATGCTGACACCTTCCAAAAGACCCAATAAAAGTGTCTCATGGAATGCAGATTGTTTGGGTGATTTATCCAAGCAATATATACATATATCATGTGGTCTGTGTGTTTCAATATTAATACCTCAATAAAGCATGTCACTCCTTGTGTGAAACTTCTCTCCTTTTTCAGGCAGAAAAATTATGCATTGTGAAACTTTGTTAGTGTTTTCCTCCCTTTCGACATAAATGAACTCTGACAAGAGAGGGTCTATGCGGAAGACTGACATTAGTCATTCACAAATTGATACACTTCCCCTCAGGTTCTGACAGAGAAGGCAATGTAAACTATTAGAGCATTCGTAACCAGCCCATTGAATTTTCCTTGATGTGCACTCACATTTCTTTTAAAAAGCTACATAAAAGAATTTTTAAGGGCCCAATGCCAGATTTTCTCAAATTGAAAGATAATTGTTCTTTGCAATTATAAATAGACCAAACAAAATAAAACAGATAATAATGGAGCCATTGTGATGTAGCAGAAGGTTTGAATTTAACTTGGAGAGATCTGGGTTTAAACTCACACTCAGCCATGATGCTCCCCCAAATGATCTTGGGACAGGCATATTTTGGGCTAATCAACCTCACATAGGGCACTTGTGAGATTAAAATGGGATAATCTAAACTATGGTGTTCAGAGACCCTTGGCCAAAGGGTAGGATAGAAATTAGATACCATATAGGTACCGTAATTGCATACTGTGGTATTCTAAACCCTCTTATCTTGGAGTTAGCTTTATTGAATCCAATAGGACTTCTTTCTGTGGAGATATGGTCAGGACTGCACTACAATTCCAGGTAACTGTTTATATGACCACAGCCTAGCTTACATTTAAAGTCATGCAGAGGGAATAAATGAAAGTCCTTTTAGTACTAATCTAGCCACCACCAAATATATTTTTCCTACAATTTACATTGACTGCGAAATATTTTACTACATAAAAACAAACCCACTGAAGTAGCATTGTTGCATGGAATTTGTCATAGATGGTTTCAGACTGAGTTGTTTCTTTCCCCTAATTAATACCCACTTACCCAGCAGAGGAGTGATCAGTTAATATTACAGATATGTACAGTGACAGAATTAATTGTGCACAGTTCACAGCTATTATCATTAATATAATTAAGGCCAATTTCATTTTCCTAATGAGATCATCTTTAAAGAGGCCGGGAAAACCACTGGTGACAGTTTAGGTGTCCATCTTGGCTGGAATGGAAATCAAAAGGAGATTCAACGGTCAGAGAGAGGAAGTGAAATTGATATCTTGATTTTTAAAGTATTCCTGTGTTATCCAACACATTTTCAGCAATGAATATTGCACACCCTATGGACATGGGAGGGGGGAATCCCCCAAAATTTCACTGAGACTTATCTAAAGTTTGTGTAGGAGATTATACTAATCTTATCAGAATTATTTCACTTTTCTTAGTCTTGCGAAAGCTCTTTCCTTTTGAGAGTCTTCAGATGCTTTTACTGGGTGAAAACCTTATCTTGCTCTTCTGATATTGCTGAAAAGTTGGTGAAAATTGGTGACAGGTCTACTTTGCCCATCAGCCAAAATTATAACATTAGTTAATGAGTGTTTTAGGGAAGGCTTATCAACTTGCTTTCTCACTATGTACAAAACATATTATGATGTCAATGTAAAATGTAAATTTGAATCTCTTTTGGTTTGGTATGGTCCCAGGGGACAGAGTAATGGAGATGACTATGAAGAGAAAAAGGGACGTGGGTGGTGCTGTGAGTTAAACCACAGAGCCTAGGGCTTGCTGACCAGAAGGTCAGCGGTTCAAATCCCTGCAACGGGGTGAGCTCCCAATGCTCTGTCCCAGCTCCTGCCAATCTAGCAGTTCAAAAACACGTCAAAGTGCAAGTAGATAAATAGGTACCACTCCAGTGGGAAGGTAAACGACGTTTCCGTGCGCTGCTCTGGTTTGCCAGAAGCGGCTTAGTCATGCTGGCCACATGACCTGGAAGCTGTATGCCGGCTCCCTCAGCCAATAAAGCGAGATGAACGCCGCAACCCCAGAGTTGTCCGTGACTGGACCTGATGGTCAGGGGTCCCTTTACGAAGAGAACAGAGTTGTTGTGCTGGATTAAGTCAAAGGGCTACCTAGCATCTTGTTTTCCACAGCCGACAACCATATGCCTCTGGGAAGCCCACAAGCTGGATGTAAGGGCAGTAGCCCCCATGCGCTGCTGTTCCATGGAAGCAAGTGGTATTCAGGTATATTATGCCTCTGACCTTGGAATTAGCATACACCCATCAAAACGAGTAAGCATTGGTAACCTTATTCTCCAGCAACAATGCTACTCTCTTCGTTCCCCCACAATGCACCAGGTCCTGGTGTAACCCTGACATTTGTCCCACCATGGTGGGTGAAGATGTTGGGCCTGTGATTTTTGCACCTTAAACCTGAATGTGGAGGACTACACTATATACCTGAAATGATGAAATGATCACTGGAAATGACCTGTGGCTACAGATGCTTCCTGGGGATTAAGATACACTAGGTTTTGTTCCAATGTCATCTGTCCATCTCCCTTCTTTCCATTAAAGGCACCAGCATCTTCAAGTCATAGGATCAATCCTTTATCTCTATTTCAGCAAGCTCTCAAGTTCTTCCAGCTGATCCAAAATAACTGTGCTCAGAAGTATGTTCAACTTAATTCAGTAGGATTTACTTCCTGATAGGTATTCTGAAGTCTGCAGCCTAAGATGAATTCTTTCTCCATTCACAGTATTGGAGATGGTTTGTTGCTTTGCAAGCAGAAAATTGGTATGTCCTCTGATTTTGCATTTGAACATAAGTTTCTGTTTTTTCCCCTTCTCTTATTATTTTTTGTTAATTCTTTTAATTGTTAATCTTTGATTGACACATAGTTACCAAAATCAGTTATTTAACACCCTTGATCTTAAGTCATTCAGCATCAGCTTCCTATTGGTAATCCAGATGATTTATGGTTACCAGACCATACACAACAGAAGTGGGAGTTACCAGAGTAGAAGTGGGGGTACTCCTGTCCAGATATGGGTGCAGCTGGGCTACCTGTTGAAGGTGACGGAAGGCACTTCATGCCACCAAGTCTACCTGGGTCTCAAGCAACAGTAGTGGATCCAGAGGTATCCTTGATCAAGAAATAATAGCTGTAAAGAAATATTCTATAGCTAAACCCTGGGAGAAAAAGGTGCCACCAATATAATGGTTTTCACTCAAGGGAGCCACAAAGTTAACAAAGCTCTAAAACTAAACTGGAATTATCTATGCCACCCAGTATTCTCCACTTCTGATGGGACTGTACTTACCTCACCATGAGAGAAGTTTGCCCTTATTTCTTTTGCGTAGACAGGCGGAGTCCCCAGATCCCAAGCGCCCCCCCCCCCCCCGTCATGTGGAATAACGACTTAAGATTAAATTGGCCACAACTTTATTAAATTTCAAATGTGGGTAGACCTTGGCTCAGGCATTGGGCGTTCTCCCTCCCCAGTCCCCAGCCGGGGACCTAGGGAGCATCAGGGTTATCCAGTGTGGGGGGGGATGGGCCGGCTCTGGAGAACATATGTTCAAGCAGAGATAGCCGCCCCCGTTACGCTGCCGCCGCAGGGGAGAGCAATGACGACCTTTCGGCGTATGGTCAAAGCCTCCCTTCAGAAACCCCTTTAACAGGGAACCCTGGTATCACCGCTGCAAAGAGGAAGATGGACAAAAGGATTCCGCCCAAGGCCTGATACCGCCAAAGTTGTGACGTTTTGCTACGGGAAAGGCGAAACCTGCCAATGCAGGGAAATTCCTTTCCGGCCCTTTGACAGTGACCTTAACGTAGCAGAGCCCGCATACCTGTGAAGAAAAGTTAACCTGCAAAACCTGTGAAGAAAAGTTAACCTGCAAAATAAGGCATTAACTGAGGGTGGGTAGGGTGGGAGAAGCTCTGGAGCCAAGTGAGGATTCCCAGGTAAGAGCCTCCCTCTATTGTGTGGGCAGGTAATCCCCCCCTACCTGGCCTGATCTCTTTGGCAATGCTTCTGCCAGGTGGGATTGGACAACTGACTGAGGTAGGTGGAGACCTCCAGGTATCCCACCTGAGGGAAGGCAAAGCCAAGCCTATGCTGTTGGAGCCGCTCCAGATCTAGGGGCTGCACGCGTCCACGCAAAGGGCGCCCCCCGTTTTATGCGGGGAGCGGTCATTGTATATACATTACATTTACTTAATCTCTTCCCCACCCCCCAACAGCAAATAATATCACCCCTGTAGGTTACCTCAGTTGGAAGAGCATGAGGCTCTTAATCTCAGGGTCTTGGGTTCAAGCTCCATGTTGCGTACAATATTCTTGTATTGCAGTGAGTTGGACTAGTTGATCATTATGGTCCCTTCCAAACTGATGATTCTATCATTCTATGAATTCATACTGTTCAGAAATGCTGATTCGTTTTAAATTAAGCCTGACATTTTGCTGTGTTTGTGTCATCCTATTTTTATCCCAAATAAATCTGTGGTGGTTCTCTGTGAAGCCTAAAAGAGGGCTCCTATTCATAAACCTCACATGGCTGAAATCTTTGGTTATTTTCTTCATACCACAAATGACCTTTATTGATGTTTCTGCATTTTGTTCCCTTTTTACATTATGCATTATCTCTGGTCAGCACCAGTTCCCTCCTTGCTTATAGTGTTTTCTCAGTAAAGTGACATTTCAATTTACCTTCCTATATGTTTTGCATGTTAAGTGTGCTTTAAAACGGAACCACTCTGTGGACATTTTCCCTCCAGAAAGCTCTGGCAAAAAACATGTTTGGATATGTCCATGTCTGCATCTTCTCACCTAATGTCAGGTAAGGGTGATGCTAGGTGAAGGTCCCTTAGGCACCTCTGAAGGTGAACAGGGTTGTTGTGGAACCTGTGGGCAGGATATGGATCACCCTTGGGACTCAGACTCAGAAAGGCTGACTCAAAAGCAGGTGTTTAAGGAAAGGAACCTCCCTCCATGGCCAGGGGCTAGCTCATCCAAATAAATGCAGAGTGGGATTCAATGAGTGATTCCCATCAGTAGAAGCCCTGAGTAAGGGCTTCCCCTTGCAAGCAGGGATTTGCCCCTTCTCATCCCCCCATGCACCCCCAAAATTTGCTCAGGAGTGGGTAGGAGAACCCCAGAACAGGCAAGCAGGCGAGGAGAGGGGTGTGGCCATTCCCTCTAGCAAGCTGATGGAACAATCACATAAGCACAATGTTGAATCCGTCCCACAGGCTGGTCGGCTGAGGTCTCCTAAGAGTGAGCTTCTCCTACAGAAATTGATCCCTGCAGATCATAGTGTTAAGTTAATAAAATGTGGAATCAGTTCATGTTTTATTAACTCAACAACATGATCTGTCTAGATTCTTTATTTTAGGCTCTGGTGGCAAATAGATTTTTCTTTTTTCCATGAATTATCACAATGTAACCACCCCAACCCTGGAAAAATTATCATGGCCACAAACCCTCTCTAATTTCAGACAAGGTCATTCTCATGATTGCTTTTGGCAAATCATCAACAAGGCAGACATTTCGAAGTCAGGTCTAAGCAAAATCATCGTCACAATCAGCAGAGCTGTGATAAAATCTATTTTTCTTGAGTTTTCCACTGTCATCAAAGAGGATTCTATTTTCCTGTCTTTTATTCCAGGGCATATTATTTATTATTATTATTATTATTATTATTATTATTATTATTATTATTATTATTATTACATGGGTATGGGTGTTGACCTCACCTTATCATTGCAAGGTAGCCAGGGGTGATGTGTGGTTTTCTTTCTTTCTTTCTATTAAACATCTTTCCAGCTCTCAGTAGCACCCCATACCCCCCGATCGAAAAAGTCCCCTTTAGAAGGTGGTACATCATGATGTTTCCCCAGGACACTGATTGAAGCACAGGCAACCCAGTAAGGCTTCAGGGTACAGACCAATGGATAGCTGATTTGCAGAATGAAAGGAAGGACACTCACAAATATTTCTTTGCATCCACAAATGTAAGCACATAAAACACCCGGCAACCCACCTATGAGGATTTCACTGAAATTTTCTGTCTCCTTTGATTGCTTTCAAGTGCAATTTATTTTCTTCTTAATTGGATAATTGACAGGTTTCCACCTTTCAGCAAACCACAAAAGGCAAGCACAAAAAAAGCCTTTCACTCCACCCACAAGAATTTCACCAACATTTCCTTTCTCCTTTGATCATTTTCACATGCAGGTTCTTTTCTCATTAATTGATGGAGAATGACTGGGGGGGGGGGGAGTGGGAGAATTTTTCCACAGAGCACAAATAGCCAGACCATAAATCTCTCCCTTCAGAGAAACCTCATATTTTAAATCTTTCATTTCAGCTAGCAATCACGTGGAAAAGATGCTTTCTGTTTCTTCCCATGAAAGTTTGATTCATGGCTCAATTGTGGTTTAACATCCATTTCTCTTCTGATAAACATTCTTTAACTACTTGCCAGTACTCACTGATGGGGCTATAAACTGTGATTCAATGAATAGATGCTCAATGAATAACAGCTCAGAGTTCTAAAACACAATTGCACCCGAGGTCTCTTATCTTTCTCTATCTGCAACAAGTACTCTGTTCAATCACAAGACATTCAAAGTGTAAAATGCATTTTAGGTCCCTGTTAGTCATTCTCCATATGATGTGGGTAAACTTCAAAAAGATGGCCTTTTAAAAAGTAGTGGCTGCTTCAAAGAGAACCTGATTAAATTTCCCTGGCATTTAGAATACATCTGTAAATTATCTATTAGCACTTTTATAATATAACATTCAGGAGAGATATGTAATACTTTAGTCACAGCTTATGCAGCCACAGTTTAGTGTTCTTTGCTAGCCTGTATTTCAAATTTGTGTTAGGCGATGTTTCTGTCTGCTGCTGAGCACCTCTTTGCACTTAGTTCTTTATGTTGGTTGATGATATAGTACATATGTGTGTGTATACATGCACACACAAACACACACACACACACACACAATATATATATGTGTGTATCTATGTATGTGGGGCAGGGGAGAGAGATAATGTACCCTCAAACAAAATGGTGGTTCTACCTCCTCACAAATAGGTTAGCCACACATAGCTGTTTCTATCTTGCCTTCCTTTGGGACAACTTTTTACACATATTCTTTGGGTGTATTTGCATATTACTTGGATGCAGCTAAGGCTGTTCATTCATGATGAGCCTGACATCCCATTAAGAAAAGGGCATGTGGAGGAGATGTGCAAATAGTTTATATCTCTCTCTCCCAACACAGCTACACTAGTTGTAGAAAAGCCTGAGGTGTTGTGAGTAAATCAAATGGGGCATTTGTAAAAGCGAGTGTCCTGGATTGGATACTCATGAGTAGGTCAGGCTGATCAGGGTCTACTCATGCAGTACCATGAAGATTCCACTGAGGAACAGGCTTCCTCCTGTCCCAGGTGTTGGTCCTAAGAAGGGAAGGGGAAAAGGAAGGGTCCGGTCAGCTCTCAAGTGACCGTATTTGGTTTAGGCTTGGTTGGGATATATTAATGAAATTATCACAGCAAAGGATAGCTGTGTATAGCTATCAAAGTCTTATGCAGTTATGGTTGCACTTAAGACATGAAAACATTATCAACCCAGAGTGATGGGTCAGGACCAGAGTACAGGAAGACCTCCTGTGCCTCATGGCTTGGTGACCTGCTATATCAGTGGCATCTACAGACATGAGATGAAGTCAAATGGTCACTCCATTTGAGATACTAGACTGGATTAAGTGCCAAGACTGAATCAAGTTTCATTTCTGAGTTTGGACTGAATCTCAGAATCTAGTCAATAGTCCAGATAAGAACTGGATAGAAGTAAGAAAATATTGGTTCTACGAAAAGTATTTCTAGAAAGAAACTGACTTCATCCTTCCAAAATTGTGTGCCATATGTCTACCAAGTTTCATAGCAGCTATTTACTCTGACCAGCAGTAGCTCTGCAGAGTCACAAACACATGGAAGGTCCTATCCCCATGTTGGAAAGCCATTTGCATCATCATGGTACCCTTCAGACCCGGGCAACCGCATGCCAGCTTGGGAGGGCTGACAACATGAAGTATGTCAATGAGGGTTGGAGATAACTGTACAGTCCTTCAGGCCTTTTCATCAATGAATGCCCGATGAGTGCTATTGCAGATCCATTAACTGGAAATGTCAAAGGTTTGAGCATACCCCAAATTACTCCATTTATATGCAGTTATATTCTTAGTTTAGGATAATCAGGAAACATAAAAGATCAAAGGTTTTATGGGAAGACTTCTACATTGAGATAGAACTATGAGCAATTTTATTCTCCTTATTTCAGAATATTTGCCCTTTTAATATATGTTCTAGTAAAGTATTCAAGCCACTTACTCCATATTCTGAGTTCTTAATACTTTCTTCCCCATCTAATATCTACAGTGATACACTGGAGCTACAGATTAATTAGAGAAGATAGTATTCTGTTACATTTGTGTAATAATCATAACACATGCCTGAAAACTGTTCATTAAGTCTTCAAGCTAAAAAGCTGTTGCCTTAGCTTACGTAATAGAGTACATAACTTAGGAAGCTCAATATTTTAGCTTGGCAACACACTAACTAGTCATTAGTGCATGTGTATAATCCTTAATACACTGGAGAACAGTAAGGTAAAGGTAAAGGTCCCCTGGACAGTTAAGTCCAGTCAAAGATGACTATGAGGGGCGGTGTGATGGCCTGGGATTCCGATTCTGAGAGTGAACCGGAGGAATCCCAGCTGGCACAGGAGTCCCTGCCTCCAGGGCCGGCTGAACTGGGGCAGGGCCTTGATTCTGAGGAGCCTGCACCTGGACCAGATCCTCAGGAGCAGGCACCAGGTGAATCCATTCTGGCCCCAGAGGTGCTTGAGGACTCAGTGCCTGCAGATGAGTCTCCCCCTGGGCCCAGTAACCCTTCAGCCTCTCCTGAACTGCAGAGGCTTAGGGCAGAGAGGCGAAGGGAACTGGTTTCTCCCAGGAGGAGTGCTCGCCTTAAGGCCAGGGGAGGCGGGGCTCCTGGGGGCCGGGACCGCCCCTGGCCTCAGAGAAGATAAAGGCCAGTCAGCCCGGTCCCAGGTTGCGGGAGCAACGTCATCATTGAAGAGCTGTTTCGGCCAGCATCCAGTCCTGTTCCTCCAGTGTTCCTGTTCCCCGCCCAGCTTCCTGCTTCGGACCTCGCCTCGCACCTTGTGGACTAATTCCAGGCTAGTGACTCAGGACTGAACTTTGACTACAGTAACAGGAACCTTCCCCCCGGGACCAGCACAGGGGTTGCTCATCTCACTTCAGGCCGAGGGAGCCAGTGTTTGTCCACAGCTAGCTTTCCCGGTCATGTGGCCAGCATGACTAAACTGCTTCTGGCACAATGGGACACCGTGACTGAAGCCAGAGTGCATGGAAACACCATTTACCTTCCCACCACAGTGGTACCTATTTATCTACTTGCACTGGTATGCTTTCAAACTGCTAGGTTGGCAGGAGCTGGGGCAGAGCAACGGAAACTCACCCCGTCTTGCAGATTTTAACTGCTGACCTTCCGATCGGCAAGCCCAAGAGGCCACAGCGCCACAGTACTAACAATAACTGCTGAAAATAAAGGGATCTGGCATTCACATCAGGGCGATCATTGAACTCTTTTCTGAACTGGCTATTTCAAATGAGTTTGGTTTATTTACAGAAGCCTCCCTTTCCCCAGACTTCCTTCCTTGTACCTCTTCTTTCACTCAGCCATTCCTTTTGCTTTATTTGTGATTTTCTAATAAAGAGTTTGCCCACCAGCAACTGAATAGACTTGGTCAGAATATGTCAGCGCAAAAGGTTCCTTCTGTTTGATCTTGTTGTCTATGCCATGAAATGGGAACAAAACAGTCATGATGTAATGGCTCCCTAGGAAGAAGATAAAGCATTTTTGGGGGTTCCAAATTTTCAAATCAATGCTTACAAAAAAGATACTGGTCTTTTGAGGAGTCACAGTATGGGATAGCAATCTAGGACACATATTTGAATAGTGCAATCACCTACCTAAAAGTAGAACATCACCCAAGATGGAAACAGCCAACGTTCCATCTTAGTATAGGCAGATGCAGAGACAGACCTACATTTTTTGGATCCTGAAGTTTGAACAGTCATGAGGGACCCTTCTCAACCAGCAACGAGGTCCGGGTAATTACTGTTATCTTCTTCTTCAGTCGGGTTGTTCCATGGCAGATCACCGCACCTTTACAACATCTGTGCTACTGACCCTCATTAGGAAGATGACTATATCTCCATTCAACTTTCAGGACTCTTAGTGAGTAACTACGGTTCTCAGTATTCTTTGGGGGAAGACATGACTTTTACATATTGTGGTATAACAGTTCTTTAAATGTATGGTGTCGATGTGGTGGAAGTCTCAAATTTCACAATGTGGAGGGTCAATTGCAAAAACTTGCAGCTTCAACACTTACAAAAATAATGAGACAATCTATGCTAGTTTTTAATTAATTGTGTGAGAATTCATGCTATTTTTAAATGATCCACCTTTTGCATTCAATGCTGATCTGTTATCAGAAGTTGGATTATTTTTTTATTTAGCTATCTGAATGATGATTATGTTGATTTATTTATTTTTTGATTTTTTTTTTAAGAAGTCTCCCATCTCTAGGCTGGGGCTGAATTGCCCACATTGTTATTTAAAATATTGTGTTTCTATAGATGACCTTTTCATGAACCTGTTTTCTAACATTGCCCTTTTCCCTACATCAACTAAACCAAGTGATTAGTGAATGTAATTATTTCCTTTCTGTTACCGTTTGGATGTAATGACTGTTGTAGAGGCACCAGTTATCCAGAATTTTAAGTCTAACATTAACAGCTACGTTATTGCTAATTTTAATAGACAAGTTTTATTAATAAGTATACACAATTGCAAGATGTCAGTGAAAGTTCAACTGTATTAATTTTCTCCTTGGCAGCACAATAAATCAGAAACATAATTAATCCTCTGTTTCTCATACCCCAAACCAAGACGTACCTAATGGGTGAACATTACGGTTTTGCAGTTGGTTTCAAACACCTCCATCTACTGGGGGAAAGATCACTGGCAAAACAAACAGAACAGAGGATCAAAAGATGAGCCAGGCTTGATCAGATCATAGTTTGCCCAGCATTCTGAGATCACAGTGTCATGCCTAGGGATGGGTAAGACATTTGATTCAGTTCACATCTGAAAGTGAACCTACCAAAGTCACACTTTTTGAAAAAATAGATGAACTGAAACACAGCCATCCTTTCCAAGACACATTTATTTAAATTTTTGCAGTGTGATTCCAGCCTAGTAATGGTTCAAAACTGCATATATTTGACTAAAGTATGTGCCCAAAAATGCATGCAATAGTGAAAATAACATACAAGCATGCATTGAAATCAGGGAAATTGCTTTGAAAAAATGTATATAACACAAAAATTCAGAGAAATTCACACCCAAATGCTGATGAATTTTCATGAGGATTTTTTTTAAATTGAAAATTGCTGTGGAAATGTGAAGAACTGGCTCAAGATTAGAAATATGAGAAACCAAGAGATACAATAATTGACAGATTTACCCTTCCTTTCCAACAGTTCCCATTGTGATGACACTTCAGGCCCCCAGGACATACCTGTCTGTCAACCTTCCTGAGAGAGTTTTTTCACTGTTGATTATTGTTTTGTGAAATTACAAGCAGTGCTGTGCTGAAACCTGGATAAGAGGTTTCTGTTTTATGTCTCCTTCACAATGCACTTCAGAATTTCTTTATAATTTTTAAGACTAATTTCATTTGGTCTTACCTTATCCTTGTAAGATGGTGGTGTGTGTTTCTTTTCTTTTTTAAACGTATTTTTTTATTAAAGATTTCTTGGTTCACAAAAGTATGTGCAATGTCTCTTGTTTCAAGTTACATTTTCTACAGATCAGTTTCATTTGTTGAGGCATTAGTGTTACATTAGGAAGAAAGGGGGGAAAGAGTTGGAGGGGGTCATGGTGAGTGGGGGTGGGGTCGGGTGGTGATGTTTCTATTTTACTTAATGTATGTGGTGGGGTTTTGCGTCAGCATCACTTGTGCAGGTTCTCATTACTATTTGTGTGTGTTCCTTTGGTGGTGAGAGAGGTTGGGGTTGGCCTAGGGTGTGGTTGTTTCTCTGTGATTGACTGTAGTGAACTTTGCTTTCATGTGTGAGTGGATGTTTTTGAATCAGATTAGCCATATTGATTCGTATGCTGTTTGTGGATACTTGTCGTTGTCTTGTTGGGCTGGTGGTGTGTTTTTCTTTCCATTAAACACGGCCACAGTGCTGTACAGCCTCCCCAGCTGGGCTTGAACTGAAACAAGGGATGTTATGGATGCTATCTACTGAATATGTGAGATCACTGTGCTCACCAATTTTGTTTTTCAGGCTTCCTCCTTTTGCCCTTCTTTTCAAACTTCCTGTATTGATTTCTTTATATAAAAAGACTTCACTTAAAACAACAACAGCAACAGCAACAATGGGCAGCTGCCAGGTGTATGCCAGGCAATTCCCTTACTTCCCTGCATTTATAAGGAGGCCCAGTGATGGAGACTTTAGGTAACATGGGCATCCAGGGAGGCTGCAAAATGCAGGGCATTTCAGAGAGGACATGTGGAATGAAAGAAATGAACCCACCTCAAAAGTTAGTTAAGTGCAACAATCACCCCCCACTCTACACTGCCAGTTTCACCAACATTTACCTTCTCCTGCTAGAGCAGGCATAGGCCAACTCAGTCCTCCAGATGTTTTGGGACTACAACCCCCATCATCCCTGACCACTGGTCCTGTTAGCTAGGGATGATGGGAGCTGTAGTCCCAAAACATCTGAAGGGCCGAGTTTACCTATGCCTGTGTTAGAGTTTTTGAATGCAATTTCCTTTCTCTTTAATTGATGGATACTGCTCAAGAAAATTTTTTGACAGAAAAATAATTACCAGGGGCCACACATACTTTTCCAAGGACTACCTACTAGAGGGTGGAATCCAACTTAATGTAAGGGCAATCATGTTGTCAGCACATGGCTTTCTGCTTGCGTGATGGAATATTCTCCACCTCCTCTTCCCCCACGCCCCCTGTAAATCTGTTCTAGAAGCTCCCCCAACCACATCGTGGTTTAAATTGGCCCCGGCCATGCCCCCAAGCCGCTTGATTGGCTGCTTGGGTAACTGTTATGGCCGGGCCTGCAACAAGTCCCCACAAAGAGGTAGGGCTGATGTACGTAGTTGCTCACTAAAATTCAAACTAAATTCGATTTCGTTACCATTTGTACTGTTAAGCAATATTCCCTCTCCCACCCCAACCAAATCTCTGTTGTTATTACATGGTGATTGACTTTCTGACTTCCTGCATTCCTTATTATGATCATCATCATCATTATTTGCATACTGCCCTATACCTGGGGGTTTCAGGGTGGTTCACAGAATAACATCAAGGTATAAAACCACAAAATACCTAATAAAAATAAAAAAACAGCAACCCAATAGCCCCTTCCCCATTCTATTCCTTGAACTACCCTCATATAAATTACAGATTATTTGGTGAATTCTGACTGAGAATTCCATTTTGGGTTGCACTTGATGGCCTTATGTTTCTTCCCAGCAACAGATACAAGGATATTCCCTCATTTTTCCAGGATTTGTTGGAAGTTATAAATAGGTAAGGATTCTCATAGTTGTCTTTCTCCCATTTCTGCACTTAGCGGGGACTGATTGGCTGCAGACTATTTAGTGCAGTAGCTGTCAGTCAAAGGCAGTTCTCTCCAACTCTGATTTAAATAGGTTCTTCCTGGAAAGAGTTTTTTAAAAATCATATATCTCATATTCATATCACGTCTTCTGCCAGATTCAGATTCCTTTGCACTCTTTCTATTGCTTTTTCATCTCCTTTGACTTTGGAATCGGGGGTTAAGTCATATTTCTATGCTGAGGGCTTTCTGGGTGTCTTATGGCCCCCACAGTTTATAAAGAATATTAAGGCAGATCACATACAGGAAAAGGAATTCCCTTCTGGGAACATTTGAGGGCAAAGGAGAGCCCTTGTCTTTCTAGGAAGTATGTCATTTGTTGTCCATGCCTATAGCACTATAGCAAAAAATACCTTTTTGCTTTAGGCTGGCTGGTAGTGTTTAAGTACGAAGAATAAAGATTTCACTAGCCTGTAGAAGAAGAAGAGTTTGGATTTGATATCCCACTTTTTCACTACCCGAAGGAGTCTCAAAGCAGCTAACATTCTCCTTTCCCTTCCTCCCCCACAACAAACACTCTGTGAGGTGAGTGGGGATGAGAGACTTCAGTCCAAGGTCACCCAGAAGCTGTTCTGGCTTCTGAGATTCAGAATATTTTTTTTCTTGTTTTCCTCCTCCAAAAACTAGGTGCGTCTTGTGGTCTGGTGAGTCTTATAGAGCGAAAAATACGGTACATTTAAAAAACAACAAAACAACAACCTAGCAATCCCCTTCCTCTGGTGAAGCAGTGGACACCATGCCCATAATATCAACATGAGATATAGATGGTCTGTGTCAGCCTTCACCAACTTAGTGCCCTTTGGAAGTTTGGGGTTACAAACTCCATTTGCAGCCAGCACCATTTGGACCATACTTTCCACTCAAAACAGGGAGGAGGGAGAAGATCATGAATCTCCAGCCTACGTGCATTTGGACTTCTTCATCTGCATGCTGAGTGGGATGTGTCTGCCGTTATGCGAAGAGGATCACCCAAAGGCCTCAGACAACCCTAGCTCAAAATCCCAGATAGAGCTGTTCAGCGTTGCTAACTGTAAATGAGTCATGACGGCATGCCTAAAATGGCTACACCGCCTAGTATGCTGTGACCTGCTACAGGGCAAACACAGAACCATTTGTGGGATAAAACACCACCCACAACCTTTTCAAAGCTAAGCGCAAAACAGCCCTGAATGCCAAAGTGTGCTCAAAGTCCAATTTGATATTCTTGCCTTTCACATCAAGGTTCCTATGGGAACTCATGCTTCCACTAAGGCTACAAAATGATTCATCTGGAAAACATAGACCTGGACTGTAATTTTACTCAAGTCTTTTCAAAATGTGTGCTTAAAAAAAAAAGCCCTTTCCCAGTAATGCCTGAAAGTGCTTAATTGGTTACAGGTGGTGTTGCCCGGCAACCATGTCACCTCTTTATTCTGATTCCTATTTTAATACAATTATTATTATAGCGCGTTGATTCAAACACACACACAATTATAGAAACTGAAGGATAAAAATACTGTTTGTTTTGGTTGACCCTGGGACGTTTAGAGAACAGACATTAGAAGGACATGCAAAAAGAAAGGTGCTGGGGTGTCAGTATGTCAGATATAATCTATATATATTTGTGAGTGTGAGGACACTAGACCACAGCCACAGAGGGTTAGGTGCCAGCAGCAGGACAAATAGACTGCCCTGGTTTGTGCTCACACTGTAGTTTAATGCTTGCAACACCAGCAGAACAGAAACATCCAGGGCCATCATTTCCATTAGGCAAAGTGGGGCAATTGCCTTTGGCAACACACAATGCTCCATTCCTCTTGAATCCCCTAAACTACCCTGTTCTGAACTACCTAACCTGTTCTAGCCTAGCCTACTTTGCTGCTGTCTGGTACAGTGGAGGAGATTGTTCCATATGCCAGTGATGAAATAAGATTCAGCTGTCAGGTCGGTTGGATTCTGTATGTGGAATCTTATCCTTTGACAGAGAAATGTCTTGGGCAGGCCTTGGTGGGCCATTTATATCCACTGCCCATGTGGTAGCTCCACTGGCAAACTTTGCACATGCAGAGTGACGGTCTAAAAGGGGTTTCTAAATGTGTTCAGCTGAATGTGCTTAGAAACTTTCCCTTAGAAGATTCAGGAACCCTGATAATGGCCAAAGATCTAAGTGGAGCCAAGTCATGCAAGGATATTGAGAGTTGAGTTGTGCAGGGGAAAGTGGAGATATTCAGTTCAGTTTGCATTTAAAGGAGAACCAACCTAATCCACACTTTCTGAAACACATCCTTTGAAATTCTCACTTCCCCAAATTTTGCAACCCACTTCTCCAGCTAAAGTAAAGGGTCAAAAAAGGCAAATGCTTGGGTCACATACTAGTGAAAAGAGAAAACAAAAATGCATTATATTGGGGAGATAAAATATGTAAATTAGGTGACATTCCCAACAAAATGCTGGCTAATTTTCAGGGGACTTTAAAAAATGAAACTGATATTGAAATGTGGAGAACTAAGCTTATGATTTTCCCAGTAGTGAGAGCTGGACCATCAAGAAGGCTGATCACCGAAGAATTGATGCTTTTGAATTATGGTGTTGGAGGAGACTCTTGAGAGTCCCATGGACTGCTAGAAGATCAAACCTATCCATTCTGAAGGAAATCAGCCCTGAGTGCTCTCTGGAAGAACAGATCGTGAAGCTGAGGCTCCAATACTTTGGCCACCTCATGAGAAGAGAAGACTCCCTGGAAAAGACCCCTGATGTTGGGAAAGATGGAGGGCACAAGGAGAAGGGGACGACAGAGGACGAGATGGCTGGACAGTGTTCTCGAAGCTACGAACATGAGTTTGACCAAACTGCGGGAGGCAGTGGAAGACAGGAGCGCCTGGCGTGCTCTGGTCCATGGGGTCACAAAGAGTCGAACACGACTAAACCACTAAACAACTACAAGCTTATGATTGGGGGAGAATGAGAAATTAGGAGAAACCAATATTGTCGGATTCTCCCATCCTTAGTCGTGCCACAGATTAACTAGCTCACATGGGCTCCTTGGGTGGGGTTTCATGGGTCTTTTGAACCATGAAAGCAGTGCACGCTTGTAAACTCAGACAAGAGTAACAGGCTGGGGAAGACTTACAAATACTGGATGGCTGATTTATATCAAGTCAGATCATTGGCTGGCTCATTGCTTGCTTAGTTTTTCTGTCTGTTTCTCTGCCATTGCAGTGGCTTGATAGCAGCAGGTGCCTGACAAACAAAGAAAAGGAGAACAATCTGGTTATGCTTAGCACATGAAATTTACAGCAGACAGCAACAGGCCACCTGCAAGTTGAGATTTGCGCACCTGTGACAGCTGCAGTGCAGATCCCTAATGGGTCACATCAGGGTGTAAACGGGGGGGAGGGGGGACCCAATCCAGACTTTCACACACAAGTGATGTGAGGGAGGGGATTGAGTGAGGGAAAGGAGCAGAGCCTCCCATGCCCACTTTGGCTCTACTGCCATGCCATGCCCAATGCCAACGCCTCCTCAAGACTGTTCATAAGTTGCTCCAATGAAATGGAACCTGCAGGGTTAAAGGAAGGGATGACTTGGGGGGCAGCATAGTGTGCAAGCTGAGTGCGCAGAGTTATGGCCCTTCACACAATGATCACTGTGTGTTCAATCAGTGCTTAGACAGGGCTATAATTAGCAACTTCTACATATCCATATTTTGATGAACTCAATACCCATTACTTGTACCCTTGTCACAGATGGCCATTTGCTAAAAAGTATGATACGGAACAGAGACGTGGGTGGTGCCGTGGGTTAAACCACAGAGCCTAGGACTTGCTGATCAGAAGATCGGCAGTTCGAATCCCCGCGACGAGGTGAGCTCCTGTTGCTTGGTCCCTGCTCCTGCCAACCTAGCAGTTCGAAAGCACGTCAAAGTGCAAGTAGATAAATAGGTACCGCTCCAGCGGGAAGGTAAACGGTGTTTCCATGCACTGCACTGGTTCGCCAGAAGTGGCTTAGTCCTGCTGGCCACATGACCCAGAAGCTGTATGCTGGCTCCCTCAGCCAATAATGTGAGATGAGCACTGCAACCCCCGAGTCAGCCACGACTGGACCTAATGGTCAGTAGTCCCTTTACCTTTATGATACGGAACAAGCAATTGCTACCGTAAAAGCAGTCTTTTCAAAATTTGTTTTCCATAAAAACCCATGGTATGGTTCACAGAACACATGCACACACACACCAGCTAAGCATGTGCATTTCTGGCTGTTATCTTATATGTGGAATTAATTTTATTAGCAGAGGTTCCCAGGGGTGTGTTATAATGGGGAAGTCAAGGATCGTCATAAGATGATCTACTGATACTAATGATGCAGAATAAGCCACCCTGTTTAGGTTGACTATACAAGGTAAGCTTTATTTCTTTGAAGTTGGTTAGATTATGTAGAGATGGTGATTAATAGGCTTTCATCCTTGCTATGAGCTTGTTTGCTGGAACGTGGAGCAATTTACATTCTTTCTGAAGGCAGGCATTACTCCAAATCACCCACCCACCCTGAAATACAAAATTATTTCCTACTGTTTGAACGCATACGGACTCCTTTTAAACAAAAGAACGAATCAAAATATGTTCAAATGGGCTATTTACAGGACTCTATTTATTTTAAGGGTGCCTACAGAAAAGAAGCAGGCAATTGCTGTCTGATGTTGCATACAGCAACCTCTTCCCAAGCCAACACAATTGATTTTCTGTTTTGGAGTGTGTGGGGGGTGGTAGATTATACAGTGCATAAACCATTCTTTGCAATTTCCATAGACATCTTGTTTCATGCCTGACTGCTGGAAATCAGCCTTTTGTTTGGGGTGCAGGCCTGTGTGGTTTATGTGTCATTTGTATTACCTTGTGGGTGCTACTTTCATTAATTGCTCTGGATGTTAATGGTCATTTAATCCTATGTTCTACAATCCGGCAAGCACTATTTTGCAAAGGTTAATGAAGCCTTTAGGCAATTATGATCTTTACAATACTCCCTGACCTTTGTGAAATGGCTTGCTTCTTCTTCTGCTTCTGCTTCTTCAAAAAACCACTCCTGACAGTAAGCGTTTCTTGGAGCAAAGGAAAAAGAAAAAGGCTGTCTTGATCAGCATTCAATCCAGTAGCACTGTAAGGCAACCGTAATGCTCGTCCATACTTTTGCAGGGGCCACATAGCATCTCTCTCACACACAAATGGGTATACCATTACTAGTAACACTGTTTCCACATTAACAAAGAGTCCTGAAACTTCCCTACCCACTATTACACATGGGAGAAGGGTTTTACCCCCTGCTCTGTGCTGTACTCTCCATCAGAATACCGTGCACTATTAAACTTGCACTCTTGAGCTATTTTGCTGCTTGTTTTCTTCTTTTACAGTAGTACCTCAGGTTAAGTACTTATTCGTTCCGGAGGTCCGTACTTAACCTGAAACTGTTCTTAACCTGAAGCACCACTTTAGCTAATGGGGCCTCCCGCTGCTGCCGCGCTGCCAAAGCACGGTTTCTGTTCTCATCCTGAAGCAAAGTTCTTGACCTGAAGCACTATTTCTGGGTTAGCGGAGTCTGTAACCTGAAGCGTATGTAACCTGGAGCGTATGTAACCCGAGGTACCACTGTGTGTGTGTGTGTGTGTGTGTGTGTGTGTGTGTATGGCAGCTGTTTGGGTTAGTTTCCAAGGTAGGCATGGGGAAGAAATTCAGTTTACGAAATGGCCATAGCTTCTGCTTTGCATGTGGAAGGTCCCCAGTTCAGTCTTGGGCTGGGACTAAAGAGGAGCTGCTGGTCAGTGTAGACAACACTAAGCTAGACGATCCAATGGTCTCATTCCGTTTAACCTCCTATGTTCCTAGAGATGGGGAAACTTTTGTTTTGACCGCCTGATCCAAGGTTTACTTACTTTCAATAAAATCATGAAATTATATTTGATCCACAGCACCTCATTTTCCCAGGCCACTGGTTTTTTGGGAAGGGTTAGGTGGGATGTCTACAAACATTTTGGACAGCTCAGTAGAGCCATTCTATTTCCCTCTTCCTCAGTTCAGTTTTATGACTTTCCACATGATTTAATGGCTCCTTTTTATCCTACCCGCTTTCTGTTTTCCAACAAACAACACCTACCTTAATTATTTGTTTTTCATTCCATTTTTTTAATCTTGCTTTTCTTTGGGTTCTCTTGAAGCTTTTCTTTGGGTTCTCTTGAAACTTCTCTTGAAGTCTTTCCACTGCTGCTGCATGGATGTGTTTGTTGCTTTTTATCTATAGTCGTACCTTGGTTCTTTAATTTATTCCATTCCTGCAGTCCATTTACTCTCGAAATGGTTTGAAAACCAAGGCATGGCTTCCTGCAGCCAGTCGGAAGCCTCAGAAGCCACATTAGATGTTCGGATTCCCAAAAACGTTCGCAAACTGGAACACTTACTTACGACATTTGTGACGTTCGGAACCGATTTGTTCGACAACTAAGGTGTTCAACTAACAAGTTACGACTGTATTTCTATTTTCTTTCTCGGTTTCTTCTGATGTGTTTGTTTGTTAGCTCTCTCTGTCTTCTGGTTTTCATCTGCTTGTTCAAAGTTTGAAACTTCTCTCTTCAGTTTGAAGGTAGCTAGTGATGGTTTAATTACATCCAGCTCTTATTGTCCAGTATTTTTGAAGTTCTCTGCCCTCCCTCCTCTGGGTGTGGTTCTTCCCTCCCATAAGTTAAACCTTTCCCTGAAGTAAGGTCCCAGGTGTGCTGCTCATAGCAGACTTCATAACTTCAGAAGGGACAATCATGCTTGCAATTTGCATTCAACTCAGGCAGAAAATAAACAGTTTGCTGGTTTTAAATGGTTGCAAAAAAATAATAAAAAATCCTGGGTTTTTCTGTCTGAGATTTGGAAGGGTTCTTTTTCCTACAAATTCTATCCACTTATGTGAAAAGGGGGATAATAGCACCTTCATTTTTCCATTATAGTCAATGATAGGGAGGGGTGAAGAGAGCTTCAGATTCATCAGGTCTGATTCGGACACATGTATTAAGTCTAAATGGAAAGACACAGCAAATACAAAACACATCATATTATTTCGCAATGCTGTATATACAAATGCAAGGCAAATCTTGTACCTGGTGCACATCCTTTCCTTTTATTGCCCTACCTTGAATAAGGAAATGTTTTTGACTGCTCCTGGCAGCAGGGCACACACAGAGTTTTGACAGCAAAGGTTGTCCTAATTATTACACCCTTGAAACTGACAGGACAATCTGTTTTTCTAGGGAATCTACCTTTCATTCTGCAATCGTTCCTTTCCAGAGTTTACATTTGATAACTGTAATGCACTGCTAAATATATCCATTTCTTAGAACCAGTTAAGACATCCAAGATTGGATTTGTGCAAAGGCAACGTTATGATAGGAATATGTTGGCAGTATTTTGCCAAATATTTAAGACCTCTGCAAACACAATTCATAAGGGTGGCGTTTAGCATCAGGGAGGATAAAAATGATTACCATATTTCAAGAGAGCTTGTGAACCTCAACATGGATAAGACATGACATGTTCAATTTATTGACTTAATTTATTCATTGCATATGCCTTCCAAGACCAAAAGGACTGCAATGCAAGTGCTTTATTGTTTATGTCAGAACCTGGTTACTGATTTTATATATGCAAGATTCATCATTTCAGCAAGGCTTGACATACATAACTCCACACAAGCAGCTTCCACCTAAGAATAGTGCAACCTACTCACACGGTAGGGTAAATATTCTCTTATGTCCATTTTGGGGCTGAAAATAGCAGTTTCAGAGTTAGTGGAGAAATAGTTCCTGAACAGCCAATATAGCACATATGAGAAAATTGCACCTTTCTTTCATTCTTTCTTTTTCCAGTTCTGTTCCCCTTGCTGCCCCAGCAGCCAGTTCCCATCAGCCTCAACCAGCAACACCAAAAATAAAGAATGATGGGAGCTGTGTTCCAATGACATCTGAAGAGGCACAAGCTCCCCACCCCTGCTTTGGATTTCCATCTTTAAAAATCATAAGCCAGTTTTTTAAATTAAAAAAAAGGTGGGTAAGCTAAAGGTAAAGGGACCCCTGACCATTAGGTCCAGTCGTGGCCGACTCTGGGGTTGCGGCGCTCATCTCGCTTTATTGGCCGAGGGAGCCGACGTACAGCTTCCAGGTCATGTGGCCAGCATGACTAAGCCACTTCTGGCGAACCAGAGCAGCACACGGAAACGCCGTTTACCTTCCCGCCGGAGTGGTACCTATTTATCTACTTGCACTTTGACATGCTTTCGAACTGCTAGGTTGGCAGGAGCAGGGACCGAGCAATGGGAGCTCACTCTGTCGTGGGGATTCGAACCTCCAACCTTCTGTTTGGCAAGTCCTAGGCTCTGTGGTTTAACCCACAGCACCACATAGACACAAAACAATCCAAACCTGCTTCTGCACCAGATTGAGGGGATTTGATTTGGTGGGGGTGTTCCTGCATGCCTAGCTGTGTCACCCTGTGCTAGCCTCCTGGTGGCTGCCTTTGGAATGTCCCCAGCAGGATGGTTTCAGGCCTGATTTGGGTTAAATTGGTAGGCAAGCTTCAGGTTGGTAGAGCAATCTTTCTGTCCTCCTGTTCCATCTTCTAACCTGATTGATGACTGAAGATGCAACGTTGCTCCTTAAAGGTCTACTTTGCTCCTACCTGGGGCAGGAAGGGTAGGGATTTAGGATTGCAGCCAACTTGAACAAATAAATCCAGATATCAATGGGTGAGCATGAATGTGTGAACAAGCATTGCTGGTGACACTTTGTGGTGTCATGTCCACGCACATCAGAAGCCCCATTTGAACTCCATTGATTTTCTTTATGGAAAAGTTAAAAGAGAAATTCTTTAAGTATATATAAGCTGCTTCCCAACATTCCCCTCCAATCCTCTGAAGCAGCACACAACAGAAATACCCCAAAAGAGCATAAAATAGAAAAAATGCATACATAGCATATATTAATTCATACACACAACTCAAAAACACCAAGTTTCACAAATTCAGTATACATTGCATAATGGCTGAATCATGTTTCAAGGAAAAGCCTCTTAAAATATATTAACCCTGTAATGAACCCATCAGAACAACAAACCAACAAAAGAGAAGAAAAACCCTGAAGTTAACAAGATACCTTCTTGTTTACATCATGTTTGTCCTGGAAAAAAATAGCTGAATCACAGTTTGGTTCTCCTGCTGCATTCTGTCAAACCAACCCCAGTGCAAGCAGCCAGTTTCTCCGTAGTCATGAAATCCAAGCACGTAGCATAGTGTACACACTGTACCGGGATTATTTCTTCTCGACAATCAATAGCAGTCCAGAAAATAATGTTCTTGTAAAACCTGTGGGGTTTTAATTTTCATTTCATATAATTATTCTTTGTTCCAGGTAATTATATTTGTTAATAACACTGAAACAAGATTTCATGTCTTGCACTACTCTTATAAAATTGCCATTTGAAATAAATTAAATCCCCTTTGAGAATAATAACAATATATTAATTCATTTCAAGCTCCAGTAATGGCAAGAGATAGGCTATACTGTAATCTGATCAGGCAGGACAACCTTCTTAGACCTCAAAGGCATTTACATCTTGACATTTACACTTCTAATGTGATGTATGGTTATAAATCGTATTTAGAATCAGTAGCATGCAACTCTTAACACTTCTTCTGGATTTTTTTAATGGCAGAAATGAACTGAATGCATTAGGCATAGTCCCTGTGAACTCAATGAAGCTACAGTATACCATTAAAGTAGTCTGTGAATTCCTTCCTTAGTAAGATGGATGGATCACTTCAAGCAGACAGGGAGGATATAGGTGATTCCCAAATGGTACTGATTGCTGCTGATGTCCTGGGCTGGCAAAGGCAATTGAGCCAAGAGACATTCCTGAGCTAGCCGTGAGCCAATTGATTTCTCATGGGGTTGGAGGCTACAAAGTTGATCAGATCAGGAGCAGGAGGAGAAGCAGAATATATTTCCAAAGAAAAATGCTTAAAAATTGGTGTTTGAGAAACAATTTTAGAAGATATTTTCAAACAACTAGGGCTAGTTCACATGAAATGTCTCCGAATGATCAGACTTTAGGGGGCTTCCAGGCTTCTGCTATTTTCGGGTGGGATTCAATCATATCCTGCAAATTCATGTCATGCAATTATAGTGTTGCACAACAACTCAACGTCCCCAAAAGATCAGAAGTTTTTCTCTTTTTTGTGATACGTGGTGGGGGAGAAGCACTGGAAAGTGTGGGATGATACTTGCTTTGACACAATGTTGTCCAACCTCCTCACAAACAAATCAGGATAAACGTTCATTAAAAAGCTGGCATTGTCTAATCTTCCTGCAAGCAAGTCAGGATGAATGCCCGATAACCATGATTTGGTTACATCTCTTCTTAAATTAGATATTTTATTGTTTGTAGATATTTTGACAGTTCTAAAATGGTTTCAATATTTTTATTGTGTTTTTTATTACAGATATGTCTGCCATATAAAATAATGATATGTGTGTTTGTGTGCATGTGTGTATGGGAAAGGATAAGCGAACCCTTTCTTTCTGAAAAAAGGATCTTTTTAATGGGGAGAGGAATTCATTATCAAGGATACTTTGACTATAGCAGGATTCAGTAGAAATCCAGTTCATTTCTGGATGCAAGTGGCAGAGTCAATTATGTAAAAAAAGAAGTTAAATACACTTTTAGCTATCACAATGGATGGGAGGCAGCGAAAATGAATATTTAAATATTTGCTGGCCACAGGAAGGAAAAGCGACGAGAGAACAGTTAAAGTGTAACAAAAAGGAAACCAAATACAGTGGTACCTCGGGTTATGAACTTAATTCGTTCCGGAGGTCCATTCTTAACCTGAAACCGTTCTTAACCTGAGGTACCACTTTAGCTAATGGGGCCTCCCACTGCCGCCGCGCTGCTGGCAAGCAATTTCTGTTCTCATTCTGAGGTAAAGTTCTTAACCCGAGGTACTACTTCCAGGTTAGCAGAGTCTGTAACCCAAACTGTTTGTAACCCGAGGTGTTTGTAACCCGAGGTACCACTGTAGTAGAACAAAGTTTTATCAGAGTAAAAGAACCATCCTTTCTTTTGAGGCAGAGATTTTTTTGTGGGGGGGCGAGGGATAAGAACTGAACAATATAATACAGATGGAGGTGAAAGGCCAAAGCTAGTTATCTGAAGCAGTTTTTGATCTCACAATTTGATTTCATCCTGCCTGACTCCTTCCTCCTTCTAGCCTGACCTTCAGCTGAAGCACAGCACCTGTAAACCTGCTGCAAAGAAGATCCAATGGGTTTGTGATTATAGTTATTCTAAGAGTGGTTTAAAAGATGAAGAACATAATTCGCCCCCCCTCTCCATATTTTCCAGGAATATATGGAAAAGGTCAGCAAAGAGGTCAACGTAGTTCGTCTAATTCCAAATTGCTTTTAAAAATGCTCCCCTAGAGACAATTCAAAGCCTTCTACGGTACATGTCTAAGTCCCATGTCAGGTAAGCAGATAGATTCCACTCTATCCCAGCTATATGATTTTTCCTCCACAGCACAGAAGAGGAGGCAAGATATTTGGCAAGCATTGTACAAGGGCCACATTTGTTATCACAATAATTTATTTATTTTTTTTAAAAAAACATTAACATTGTTTAAAATAAGGGCTTTAACTCAGTGGTAGGGTGAATGTCCCGAGCTCAATGCTGGCATATCTAAGTAGCCTGGGATTTCCCTTGTCTGAAACCCTGCAGAGGTATTCCCAATCCATGCAGACAATGTTGAGATAGATGGACCAGCAACTCCTGTGTTCCTAATCTAAGCTCAGCTATTTTGGGTAAGCCAGCTCTGGGCAAGGGTCACAAATAATAGGTTATTGTCCCTTTGCCTGAATCATAGCATTAAGGTGAATAGGGAGATGTTTCTGGCCCACAGACTCTTGGAAGCTCATGATCACAGTTTTAGTTGGGAAGGACAGGTTAGCCTCAGAGATGCTCCTTGTCCAGCCCATGGGTACCAAAGACTTGAGCAGCTGACCTCTAGAAACACACAGCACCTTCAAAGCTGCTTATGGTGATCTCGTATACACCAGTTCAATTTCCCACACTTTCCTGCCAAAGCACGGCCAAATCAAGCTGTTTAAAGACGCCTATGGCACAACCCAAGGCATCTGGTACAGAGTAATAAAATAAAATGAGATAACCATGCTCACATGGCTAATGTAAGGACAGGCAAAAGAAAATTGAGTGGGGAGAAACATGACTGTACTGCATAGGGTGAGAGGGAACTTGGGATACTCTGAAGCCACTCTAGGAGGCTTCCAGCAAAAACAAACTAGTAAAAACACAATACAACATCACACACTAAAAACCTCCTGGAGCACAGCTGCCTTCAGATGTCTTTTAAAAACCACATAGCTGTTTATCATATTTACATCTGATGGGAGGGCGTTCCACAAGGTGGGCACCCCTACTGAAAAGACCCTCTGCCTGGTTCCCTGTAACCTCACCTCTCTCAATGAGGAAACCACCAGGAGGCCCTTGGAGCTGGACCTCAGTGTCCAGGCTGAACGATGGGGGTGGAGATGCTCCTTCAGGTACTTCAGATGAGTATGCTGGTCACTTGCACCTTACAGCCTGAATGCCAAGTTTGGTGGGCCCCATCCCACATCAATGTATGCACTCTTATATGCACATACAATGTTGTAAATGTCTTGGCTCCTTGCTGCGCTGCTGTGAATTGCACTCCCCAGCAACCCCAGGCCTGACTAGAGAACCGATGTTCTAAGGAAGTGAGAGCCATCGCACAGGTTTAGTTCATGTTGAAAATTGGCGTGCTTAATCACCTTATTCGTTTATTCCCAGATGACAGAGCACAGGTTCCTAATGAGTGGGTGGTGAGAGGTTCAAGGGGGCCCAGATGGCCAAAGTGCCATCCAGGAGACTGACAAAGAGGCCGATTTGAAAAGATCTGAGAAAGAATGATTGTGAGAAACAATGAGGAACAGAGGGAGGCAGCTGAAAAAAATCATGGAAGACAAGTTGATCCACTGTCAAAGGCATTATGCCTCTGAATATTTGTTGCTGGAAGCCACAGGAGGCATGGAGTTCTGTTGTACTCAGATCCTGTTTCTGAGCTTCCTATAGGCATATTTTTTTTCAGTTTGTATTCTGATCTGTTGAAACACCAAGAATGGTGTTGCAACATTTGGAGAAATGTGAAACCCAGTGAGTAGGTGCAGATCAGGTTGTTTGAACTATGAATGCACAAAGATTGAATTCCTCAAGCATCCATAAACCTGAGACAAAGAGACTCATGGAATACAGTTCACAGGTGCATTTTAACAAATATTTTTGTATGCAGCTTTAGCTTAACAGACACATTTGCGAAGCAATTTTCCTTGATTTAATGATTTTGTGTGTTTGTGTTATTCCACCTATATGCATTTCTATGTACACTTTACCTAAGTGTAAGCAAAGTGTAAGCAAATTGTTGTTGTTTAGTCGTTTAGTCGTGTCCAACTCTTCGTGACCCCATGGACCAGTGCTTATTACCTTGGCATGAGATTTGCACTGCAAAATTATGAGAAGTGTGAATCTCAAAGGATGGCTGTGTTTTGATAGGCATATTGTTTCAGAAACTGCAAAGGCAGGTTTGCTTTGAAATATGAGCTGGATCAAATCCCTACCCCATTTCTAACTGGAAGCCTCTCCAGCTACCACCTGGGAAAAGGAGTCTCTTCCTTCTTTTCACATTCCAGAACATGAGTCATGGGACTTGAAGGCACACAGGTCCTCATTAAGAAGATAATATATGAATCAGCTGTGTTTTAGAATGATAATAATAACCTTACTTTGAGTGCAAAAATGATGCTGATGTTACTGAAAAGTCGCTGTTCACCTCGTTGACATGAAATGAATCAGGAAGAAGTAGAAAGTCAGATGTGTCAGTTAGATTTCCTTTGGTAAAATGCTGTTGAATGCTAGTATTAACTGAAGCCACTGAAAAAACTGGAACATTATCCAAGGAGATCAGCTGAATGAACAATGCTTGCCTTTACCTCTGCCTGCCTTGGATTGGCTTGGAAGCGTTCCAATACATTTTCACCCCAAATCAGGAAACAGCTTGGCTCACTTCTGAAACAATATTATCAAGCAGCAACTTGTCACTGCGTGATGCAGTTGTTATATCATTGAACAAAGTGGTAAAAAGGGTTTCACCAGAAATCGGGTGTAAATGAGTGGTAAAATAACCTAACAGGTCTTCCTTGTCACTAATGGCCTGGGAGAGTGTCTCCACATGGGGGTCCTTACACTTCTAATCCACCCCGTGTCCTGCGTAGACTAATACTAATACAAATTATGGAAGAATTGTTCTTAAAACCTTTACATTATCCTCAAGCACCTGGAAATAAGAGATTAATCACCAGAATCTCTGGCAGGCATTTTAATGATATAGTTGATTCCTTTTTCAATAGCTACCTATTTATGAATCAGATACTGAAATATATTGTGCTAAAAAAGGAAACCTGGGAGTCAGCAGGAAATTCAGAAAAGCCTGCAGTCTATTGCTCTACGTAGCTATCAATACCAACTAGCCGGTACTATGTCTTTTTCGTTTGGTATAGATCTAGTCATTTGAGAGCTCCTTAGGTAATAAATATATTTCAATTGATTGCCCACAAATGCTCTGTGTTCTTCATCCAAGCTACATTTATGGCTGTCTTTATTGTGTTCCCTGAGCTTATTAATCAGACCCTGATATTCACTTGGATATTCAGAAAAGGAATTGATTTTTGCAGGAATAGCAAAGGGGGAGGGAATGGTCTATTCTTTTTCTAAAGGGATGCATTTATTAATAATAAATCCACCACCAAGGAACCAAAACAATCTGTTTTACCTGGCTGCTCAGGGCAAGTTTTCTGAAAGGGGATAAGTGTAGCACCCAAAGGTGCACATGCACCCACAGAGGCCTTTCCTGGAACACATGGAGTCCACTTCTTGCTTGATGTAATTAGACTTGAAAGGAGCAACACCCCTCCATAATTTCCTCAGGTATGCAAACTGCTTTGAGTCAAGTCATCCCAAGAAAATATACCAGGCGAATTGCTTTCAGCAAGACTCGTTAGAAGAAGAAGAAAAAAAATCCCTTCCTTTCTCATTGACTGGCTTATTAAGGCTAAGAACAGAAGAGGAAGAGAAGGTGGAAGAATAGACACCAGCCTGAGAGAAATTAAAATCGCATTCCTGCCTTAAAAAGATCAAACACCGCCTTCAAACTGCCAAGGAATCCTTTAACCAACCACTTTTTATTTTCTAAACCAGCCTCACTACCAACTATTGTTTGAAGATGAAGAAGAATCTGGGAGAGACCTGACCCAGCTGGAATAATAAAATCAACCTTTTGTTTAGGTATTTTCTGTAATGGGTGGAAACAACTATCAGACCATGAAATACCAGAGACTTTCCATCTTTGTGAATCTGAGAGAATGCAGATCAACCATATTTAGAATGAAAAGACTACGTCAGGTGCTTCCTGAAGGGACATTTCCCTTGTAATAAAACAGGCTTAGCAGGAGAGAGGGAGGGATGGAGAGAGAAGCATTTCATTGTAGTCAATAGAATATGTTGTTGTGTGTGAGTCTATGGTGTCCACAATAGTTTCTCTGGTTTGCAATTGGGCCCATGGGCCTCAAAAGATTGCCAATCCCTAGGGTATCATATAAAAGTTATGCCTTGCCAAGGAGACCAAGCCAGGTAGGGGAGGGACAACCTACCCACAAAATAGAGGGAAGATATTACCTGGGAATCATCCCTGACAACAGCTGAAAAGCCACAGGTAGAGGCTTAATGAAGGGACAGCACTGATGTTATAGCTAGGAATACAAGCAAAATCTTACCGCCCCGGTTAAAAGAAACTAAACTAAACTAAACTAAACTTGTGAGAGCATTAAGGAAAGGTCAGAATTTCATAGAAATGAAAAAGATTTCTAAATATTGAAGAAGAAAAATGGAAAAACTTTGGAAACTCTTAAACTGTTCTCTTGATTCAAGAAGAAGCCAGTAGGCCCTAAATCAGCCTTCCACATCCTGGCCTTTCTGATGCATAGGAGCCAACTCCTAGGGGGTGTGGTTCCTTTGCCCCCCGAATAAAATATCTGAGGGGACTGGGCCTCCCAAAGTTGATGGGCACTGCCATTCAAATGGTTTGTGCTCTCTGCATCTTATGATCAGTTATGTGGGGCAGGGCTTACCTGGGGGCCCAAATATATTATTCAAGTTGGCACCCTTGTTCTGATGTTCTAGGACTCCAGCTTTCATGGTCATGCTGATGAATCTTTCAAATTCTTCTCAATTTGCACTGGCGATCAGCATTTGCCATTTTGGTCACCCTCTTTTTTAAAGGCACACTTTAAATTATGTGATAGCTGAAAAGTCGGTACCTGATGTGTCCAAATGATGAACCACTAATCCCTGCCAAAAACACTAAAGTGTCATCGGCTGGATAAGCTACTTCACATTCACGTTACAGAGTATTCCTTTCAGAGGTGAAAAATGTCCGTGGACCAGCATGGGAAGAATATCTGCAGTCTTGAATTTTATTTTCATCTCCAATGGAAGTGTGACCAGTTGGAGGCCCATAATCACTCCTTAACATTTACTCCCTGTTCTCTCTGAATACGTTTACAGCATAGTTTCATCTGTCACTCATGGCTACTAAATGCACACCTCTATAACGCTTAACATGCACCTCTAAAAGAATTGTGGTACTTCACCATCTGCAGTCCCATTAACAGTTTTATACAATGCTGAAAGAAACAGGTGTTTGATCACTTGGCTGATCTTTGGAGAAATGTTCCGAACAGCAGTAGCTCATCATCTGTGGCAAAACACATCATTACAGATGGACTCGGAACCGCTGATGTTATAATGTAGTTGGTAGAGAGAGGATGATCAATGTGCTCTGAAACACAGCAGAAGCTTAGCCAAGGGTTTATCCAGCAGACGTTTATCCGAGAATAAACTAATAGGATTAATGGGAAATATTCATGTTTTCTCATAGAGTATGTGGAAAGCACAGTAAAGAATTAAAGCTATAGTATTACAAAAATGTTTTGTTCGGGATAGATTTGACATTTTGTTCAAGCAACATATTTATTGTCTGAAAGTGTGGCGCTTGCCTGAGATCCTTTAACTTCACTTACACAATTATGACAAAAATATTCAGGAAAACAGTTTAGGGAAATCGGACGATTCTCTACAGCTCTTTAAGCTGTAAGGGCTCGTTCAAATATCACATCCTTCCGCCCACTCCCCCGATTCTGTTTTTCTGTATGCAGTTTTGTGTTTTCTGTTCAGGTATGTACCATCATCATATCTCACAATGTGATCAGGGGTTTTGAAGTCACTGTAGAGTGAAAGCTACAAGCCCACACACATGGATAAAATAAATGCACTGGTTTCACATAATAGAAATACCCTGTCTCTGATAACAGAAGTAGTAGTAGTAATAATAATGGTAAACAGTTAAATGTAAGGAGATACAGTGGTACCTCGAGTTGCAAACACCTCAGGCAGTGACGGAGTTTCATGCTCTGGCACTGGGGGGCGGAGAGCAGGCGGGGTGAGGCTGGCATACGTCCCGGGGGCATGGCACACCGCCCACAGGGGTGTGGTGTGTGTCCTGGGGCATTTCAAAATGAAACATTCCCTAGATCCAGAAATGAATCTGTCTCAATTTTGCACGTTACAATTTTACCCTTAATTCCATTCCTTTCTGCATTAATCTGCATTAACGAAACCTTTAAATGTGTATTTTAATAATGAACATTTTTCTCTCTCAAACTACATATTCAGATTTGTATTTTTGATTTAAATATGCATTCAGGTGTTTGTGTTTTTAGATCCCAAAATATATACTTAAGAATGCAATCTTTAACGGGTGGGGATTGAGGAAAGTTGATGCTTTGATACTTTGGCCCTTATAAGTGTTTAACTTCAGACAGATTTGCTTTCTACAGTGGTACCTCAGGTTAAGAACTTAATTTGTTCTGGAGGTTTGTTCTTAACCTGAAACTGTTCTTAACCTGAAGTACCACTTTAGCTAATGGGGCCTCCCACTGCTGCCGTGCCGCCGTGGCACGATTTCTGTTCACATCCTGAAGCAAAGTTCTTAACCAAGCTACTATTTCTGGATTAGCCGAGACTGTAACCTGAAGTGTCTGAAACCTGAAGCGTCTGTAACCCGAGGTACCATTGTATTTGTAAATGACAGGGATGTCAGTTGTAACTAGGTTCCATTCAACCCAGTGGAGCAGATTTACAGCTAATATGTCCCACAGCCAGCCCAATACATTTTGGCACATAAATGGTGCCCCTTCTCTGCCAGGGAAGAAGGGGAAAGTGAAGATCTACATTAGGAATAAGGGAGGAATAAAGATCTACATCAGGACCTGCTGTCTCTGGATCCTGCGACCTGGGGCAGTTGTCTCACCTTGCCACATGGATGGGACGGCCCTATACATTGGTTCAATGGGATTTACTGTACTCCCAAAAAATGTTCATAGGACTGTAGGACTTGCTAATATCAGCACAAACAAGGACAAAACATGAATGTTCACTCTGTTTTAAGCTGGGAATTACTATTTTTGTTTTTTAAGAGAAACACCTTTCAGTTAAAATCTTTTGCTTTTCTGAAGAAGAAATATTTTTCATGGGTGGTGCTTTATGAATAACTAATGCCTGCCATATTCAGATTATAGCAATCAGATACACAGCTCATGCAAAAATCTTTTCATATAAAACTGATGGGGGGGGGAATTAAAGTCCCATTGACATTGACAGTTAAAGGGCATTCTTCTTCCAGGTTTCCAGATCCCTCTCTATCAATGCCAAGGCACACTATGAAGTCTCTGGGGCTTATGCTGCAGTTTGTTAGCTATTCAGAATAAAGAATATGGAAATATTTAGAGTTTATGGTTAGCAAATTAATAATCACATAATTATTCAAGTACTCATCTGAGGAACTGAGTGACATGGAAATAGCTTCCTTCAAATGAAGGGCTTTCTGCTGCTTCACTCTCTGCCAATTCAGTGTTTATCTGATTTGGAAATCAGAGAGAGTTCTGTTTAAGAATTGTTCACTGATGTGGCTTGCAAGGAACCATACGCCCATGGAAGTCTCCTTTCCGCTCCTGCATCCCCTGTTTGAAGACAAAACATGTGTAAAAAAAAAAGGTCTCAAAAAAAGACCAAAGAGGATCTTAACTGAGCAGACTTTTTTTTAAAAAAAAAAGTGGGGATTGGGAGAAAGACTGAACCACCACATATAAGCCTGGTTCCAGCCACATAGTGAAAGCTGATTAGCAACAAATTTTAACAAGCGTCTTCCACATGGTCATCCAAATATAGACAATAGCTCCAAATAATCAAAAGTTCTTGTTCGTCCCATTCTACCATGACAGACACATAGCTAGACGATCAATATGCCACTTATCATACAGCTTTGAGTGGCTTTTTGTTGTAGTGGTTTTACAATCAAGTGGTATATAATTTTTATGAAAACAAATCCACGAAAAGCTGTTTCCAGGCTGTTAGGTTGATTTATAGCCATTTGAATATAGGAGTATTCACCAGGCTTAATTTTCCATTGTAACTGCAGTACAGTATAATTTATTTTCCTTGCATTCCAGGAAACTAACTCTTGCAAAAAGATCAAAGTTACTGTTATCTACCAACTAAAATTCACACACACAATATAAAGCTTTGTGACCTGCTTTGTTCAGTTGATGAAACATTTTTCTTTATTGGTGTGGCAAATCAACCTAGTTACCAGTGGCATACTAGGTGCTGACAAACCATTAACCTAAAAGTGGCAATAGTTTTTCACGTTGCAATTAGTTACGGTGACTGATATGGATCAAACATCGGCCTGTCAGCTGTCCTAGATTATGAATGCAAGTCATCTCTCCACACACCCCCAGTCCTCCCTCAGTCATGGCAATTCATTAGTTCTGCTGTTCAAGAGCAGCTGTACCATTTGAGATGTAATTTATTCAGATTCCCTCAATATTATTGCTGAAGCGTGAGAAGATAAGTGATTTGATGAGGCTATGTATTTACTGTCAGATAATATTATAGGTTGAGTGTGTGGTCAGAAGCGATAGTTTCTAATTTTTAATAAAATAAAAATAAAAAATGCACTTTTTAAGGCGAAAGAGGAAGCATAGGATAAAAATCATCGAACATGTCAGTCATGTCATTTATGGTTATTCGGAGAGCACTCCAAAAGGAACCATTGTCAACCTCATTACAATTTCACCTTGCCATCCCTACATATTGATAATTTTTGTAAAAACCAGCCTTGCTAGTTAAGTAGAAATGTTCAGGGGAACAGAAGGATTGTAATATGCTTCATCTGGTCAACATGAAAATAGGGGCGCATGCTGCACAAAACTACCTTCGCGGGAGGGAGTGGAGCAGCTTAAGTACCTTGGTGAAAAGGTAAAGGTAAAGGACAGTTAAGTCCAGTCGCAAACAATTCTGGGGTTGTGGTGCTCATCTCGCTTTACAGGCTGAGGGAGCCAGAGTTTTTCCACTCCACAGACAGTTTTTCCAGGTCATGTGGCCAGCATGATTAAGCGGCTTCTGGCACAACGGAACACCAACACCAGAGCAGCGCACGGAAACACCGTTTACCTTCCTGCTGGATTGGTACTTATTTATCTACTTGCACTTTTTAGCATGCTTTCAAACTGCTAGGTTGGTAGGAGCTGGGACCGAGCAATGGGAGCTCACTCCATCACGGGGATTCGAACCGCCAACCTTCCAATAGGCAAGCCCTAGGCTCAGTGGTTTGCACCACAGCGCCACCCATTTCCCAAGTACCTTGGTAATAGAGGGCTTTTTGCATGGTCTGTATACAGTGGTACCTCGGGTTAATTCATTTTGGTGGTCCGTTCTTAACCTGAAACTGTTCTTAACCTGAGGTACCACTTTAGCTAATGGGGCCTCCCGCTGCCGCCGCGCCACCAGCACACGATTTCTGTTCTCATCCTGAAGCAAAGTTCTTAACCCAAGGTACTATTTCTGGGTTAGCAGAGTCTGTAACCTGAAGCGTCTGCAACCCGAGGTACCACTGTATATGTGTGCAACATTGTAGAATTGGACTATCCAAAAGCGTAGAAGACACTTGGGATTGTACAAACTGCCAAACTGCGACATAAGCAAATTTTGCCCAAAGCAAGACATCTGCAGGTTCTTCCTTGGCTGAAATATCCAAGGGACTTTAAGGAGAGCAAAAAGTGTTGGCATAAGTCCAATGAAACCTCTTAGGACAGTTCTGCATGTCATGGAGCTATGCTATCAGGTCATAAAACTGTGTCACAGAAAACCTCTTGAAGTCAAGAAAGGATACCATGAAGCTTTTGGTAAGAATAAAGAAGAGTTAGGGATGGATGGCTCAGCCTATTCCCCTGTCCATGTCAGTTTCACATGTATTGATTCATAAATCTGTCCTATTTCTGCATTAGTCTGCAGAATAAATACACAAATCTACACACAACTTCTGATTTAGATGTATATTTTGAGGCGTGTTTTATCTTAAATGATTTTATCCTAAAATATGCACTTTTCATGCATTCTGGTACTTTCATTTTCTTTAGCTAAGAAATGCATCACCAGATTTGGAGAAATATGGGTGCCAATAAATAGCTGTGTATCAGTCCACTCATTCAGTCAAGAGATGTGGATCACATCTGTTTATATCAAAAATTGTGAAGGATTTCTTATTCTAGCTACCCCAATCCCAGCCATATTTCTGTAGCAGAGTATCATTGCATTTCCCTTACTGCTACAAGCTGCCAAAGACAATGTCTTCCCCCAGCCATTTTGAGTGTTTTCCCAATCCAGGAAATGAAGCCATGGTTTGACATTGGCTTGATATAGGGTTGTCATATTTCAAGAAGTAAAAATGTGGACACAGTTGCTCAGCTTTTGGGGGGTGATTGTCCAGAGTTGTTGAGCTTTCTTCGAGTCATCATCCAAAGTTGTTGAACTTTTTTCCAGCGATCAGGAGCAGGGGGCAGCGGGGTGGCAAGCGGGCTGGAGGCAACCTCTCCACAGTGCTTCCACTTCTGCCAGGGAAAATACAAAACCTGGACATTAAATATTAAATTAAAAATTCCCACAGGGTGACCATGTTAGTCCACACCCCCTGGACATCACCAGAATTTTCCTGTATATATGGCAACCCTACTTGATAGGCTGGCTTATTCAGAAGGCACAAGCATAGTTCTCCAATTCATATGTTAAGGGAAGCTATGGCTTATTGTGGCCTCTTTCCTTGTTTGTCCTACTTGCACAAAAGGAGAAGGAAAACGATTGCATGCAGATGTATGAAGTTCATTCGTATCTCAGCCTATTAAGCCAAAACCTGATCACCTGAATGCAGCCAATGTCACTAAAAATACCATTTGCACCTTAGCCAGGTTTGTATCCTTATGGTTTCCCCGTGGTTTCTTACAATTTGTGAAATTAGGGGCAAAAAGAAGTATGTTTGTCGTATTGCTTTGATTTAAACCAGATTCTTCCCCTGTGTTACATCATTCAAGCTGACATGGAAATTAAGTGACCCAGACTGCACTTATTTATCTAGGAATGAAATGTCAGGAACACTAATATCTTCTTCATGGTTTTAAATCTGATATCCTTATGCTCACACTGACTTTTGCACTTTAATTTGCTGTTTTAGCGCACGCAGCAGTCCCTGGCAATGTGTGTCTGCTCTTGGATACAGGCCAACTATACTTAAAATATGTTTGAAGAGTAAAAATTAGCAGGCTGCCTTATGCTTTAAAGAAAAAACCTTTTCACTAATACTGGAATAAGTCATTTCACACTTTCAAAAGGAAACCGGAGGTTTCTTTGCACTTTCTGACTTCAACATATTGTTGTGAATTTGGTGTGTGTGGGTGCTGGATTCCTCTAATCTCTAGATCCAGCAAGTGTTGAAAGCTAATCAAGTCAGGCTAGCTTCCTGAACCCCTGGATGAAGCAAGTCCTAAAATATAAGCCAGGTTAGCTTCCTGATGAGGTAATCGCCTGGGTGATGAGCCATTCAGGGAAAGAAAGAAAAAGGAGGACTCAGTGTGAGATGGCAAATGGGTGGGGCCCCTCCTTCTGAGATACTTGGAAGGAGAAAGCCTTGCAAGTTTAGAGCAGAGTTAGCAGTGATGTGACTGAGAAGTAAAGCAGCAAGCTGGAGAGAAAGTTAGAGCACCATATTTGATTTTGCATGAACCTAAAGCTACAGCTGTGGGAGAAACAAGACCCTTTGGGGTGTTAATGCTGTGAACCCCTCTATCATAGGCTCAGGTTGTATATATAGCACATATATATATATAATAAAGATGCAACAGTCTCATTTCTCAGCACTGTGCCTTATTTCCCAAAGGAAGCCACAAACCCCTGGAATGTCACACCTCTCAGAGGTTGGGGTGAGATGCAACAGTATTATGGACACCTGCGAATCACTAGTTTTACACACATGCATACTCACCTCCATTACAGATGGGGAAACCTATGCTGAAATCCTACAAATAAGATGGTGTTTTATTTATAGGCATAGTGGGGAGAATGAATATTGCAGAGACTGTTGCTCATCCATTGCCATCTTCATTTGTTCCAGGAATGAAAGGTGACAATTCATTTTATATTCCTATGGTGAAATCGGATGTGGTTTCATTTGAGTTCCTGATATTTATCCATAAAAAGATGCTAATGAAAACATGAATCACCCAATGGAGATGATTTTGAGAGAGAAATTCAGAATGAACTTCTAGAGAATGAGAAGTTGGCTCTTACTATTCAGCTGTAACACATTTTGTGTGTGTGTGTGTGTGTGTGTGTGTAAATTCAAAGTGGCTAACCATCACAAGAGAACAATTTTAATAAAATATAAAACAATCCTTAATTCAACCCAAATCACAAAACATTAGCTTAAAAAACCCACGACCATGGTAATGATTACAGAGCAGTCATTAGAATTAAAATTAAATTAAATTATTTAAATTTTAATTAATTAAATTTAAAATTAATTAAAAGGAGGAAATAATAGGCCAAAGGCCTTTATAAACAACCATGTATTCACCAGTCATGCCTGCCTCAAACATGGACAATACATATCATATGGAATATAGCCTTTATGGAGAAGCTAACAAAGCAGCTTAGAGTGCTTGGGAACAAAAAAGAAGATAATTTTTGGTACATGTTTATATGGTATATGTTTATTTAGTACACTGTAAAGGATAGTGTTGCCTCCTTGCCACCAATCTGTTAAGACATAGAGTAGAATACCCCTAACTGAAGTAATCAGATCTAAACTATTCACTGTATGTTTTCCTGTATTATTTATACTGTATAGGCATGAAATGTTTCTTGAGGGGTGGGGTATATGGAAATTGTTTATTATGTGTATTTTTAGAAAAAGAAAAGGGGGGTGTAAAAGGATAGTTACTCTTCCTGTTCCATATACAGAAACCAACTGAAGCATATCTGAATCCAGTCAGCGCTTGGGTGGGTAATCACATGGGGCCTACATTGGACACTGCCCTGGGTTTTATGGTGGAAGAAAGGCAGGATATAAATGGGGGGGGGAGCAAACGAGCAAATATCAAGAACTGCTCAACAGACTCCTAGATGACAGGCTGAAAATGAAAACAAAGATAAATCAACCTCTTCGCACAAGAAGGTTGCCCAAAGGGGAAGAAAATGTGGGTGGGTTGGAAGTAGGACTCTGAGTAATAAAGAGAATTTCTATCAAAGATGCCATCACTTCAAACGTTGCCAGAACCCATCTAAATATTCCAGTCGTATTGGAACAATGTGTTTTGTTTAAGTGTCTGACAAACGCTAACTAACTAATACCAAATGACAGGTGGTTGCTTTTATGTATTTCACAAAAGGCACAGTTTTGCATAACACTGCTTAGGCTGGCGAAAATATTTCCAGTGGACAATGTTTTATTGATGGAGCTGATGGCTTTTTCTTTCACTTCCCTGTTTCGGAATAGATCAATCAGCTGCTAAAATCAGATAGTTTAGATCATGACTCTTTCGCTGGGGATGAGTCATGGGTCCATCGCCATAAATGATGGACAAGTGAGCAGTCATGTTGTTTGCTGCATTCGCCACCGATGGAATTGTATTGGGCAGCTAAAAGACCAGCCCCTCCAGGCTAGCTTTTCCATTGGGAATGATCTTCATCTCTTTGGACTAGCTGCTTAACACGTCTAGAGAAAAACGTTTTGCTGACATTCCGTTTGCTTCCCTGTAGGAGCCTCCTAACTAAATTAAAATGCATGTCATCCTTGAAGGTGCTTGGGAAACATGAGGGAAGGGTGGAGGGAGAGAGAGAGAGAGAGAGAGAGAGAGAGAGAGAGAGAGAGAGAGAGAGAGAGAGAGAGAGAGAGAAGCAATGAAGATATATAATCTATCTATCATCTATCTATCTATCTGAAACATACAGTAGGAATTCAGCTTGTTAAATGGACTTCTTAAGAATTAGGGAACAGAAGTGAAATTAATGATGGTTCTTAGAAACATCTGTTAACATATGGATAGCACTAAGCGACTCTGGGGACAAAGTTCCTTTTTACATTAAGACATGGGTGAAATGCTTAGAATAAAGAGCACCTCATGTACTTTAATCAGGACTAAATATACTATAGATCTAAGAAGAGATCACTCAGGTGAACGTTTTTAGGGAACACCTTTTTTACCTCTTCCAAATTAACTTCCAGCATCGCCCTTAGAATAATGTGAAAGGATAATGACACCCTTTGGCATCAAGCAAGGAGCAGAAGTCGTCACCACCACCAATAGGATTCTTTGTCTCTGAGGATTTTCTCTGAGCTTCTTCTACTATATCTCACTTGGTTTCTAAGGGAGACCCTCAAAGGCACTAGCTGAACAGTTCACTGTGCTGACAAGCTAGTCTAGAATACTGATGGACTCAGGCCACCCCACCCATTAAGTAAAGTGAGGCAGTTGCTTCAAGCAGCTGATTTTGGGTGTCAGGAAAAGGCAATGTTTTCATTTTAAAAAAACTGTGACTGATGTTATTTTTACTGCAAGAAAGTTATTGAAGAAGTGCTTGTCATATTTTCTGTCTGCTTTTATACTACGTAGCTTGACTAGGGAGGACACCATTTGCTGCTACACCCCAGTCAGCAAAATGTGTTGAGTTAACCATGCGCCAGCTCTTTTCATTGGGAACAAATGTGAGGAACAATGATCCCCAACAGCAACCTTCCATTCATATACAATGAAATATTTCAGAGATGGGAAACCCACCAGACATTGAAGGACTCCAACTCCCATCAGCCAGTGTTCGGGGATGATGAGAGTTGTGGTCTAATAACCCGGGAGGGGGCACAGGTTTCCCATCCCTGCTTTAGGTGAACGAGGCAGGGATAAAATACAGCTGCCCAGTTACAGAACATTGGCACCGGAAAGTCTGGCATGATGTATTATATGAACACACAAGCACATTTGTTAATTTCAGAAGTACAACAAAGGATTGTGCATGAATCCCAATGATATGCCTCAATATAACCTGCTTTTATATCAAACGATATATATAGAAAAAGAGAGATTCTATACCATTTCTGTATGACCAACAAACAGCTCACTCCAAAGAAGCTGATTTTGTTAAAGAACATGTCATTACAGTACATTTAAAAACAAGGTGTTGCCTCAATCCTTTAATATTTGCATGACTTCAGTTGTAAAGCCAGCAAGAATTTTTACGAATCTCTGCTGGGAGAATCAAATCACCAGGCAAACCATGCATCCCTGATTGCTTTCTGCAACCTTTGCTACTACATTTACTGTTTGCTCATCCCACCCAAGTATTTTGATCTTCTGAAACCACTGCTTCACATAATGCCCTTATGCTTGACATTTGTTCAGTACTGAGACCAGCTTTGCAGATTAATCTTTTAAGGCACTGGGCAAACTCATTGTATTATTTTACTTATCCCAAGGTGGCAGGTGGGGATGGGGGTTACTCAGAGAAATGCTACAAGAGAAAGCATCATGCCATGCCAACATATCCTCCCTGCATATGTGTTGGATTACAACTCTCATAACCACCAGCCAGCATCAACCATGTCTGATGGGAGCTGTAGTCAGGAACACCTAGAAGTTACCAGCTACACCTTTGTCATTAGGATGTTTTCCTATGCTATGCACATTTTAGTTCTTGTTTGGGGGATGAGCATTTCCAATGCGGGGGAGTGCAGTGGCAGTGACTAGAGGAGGGCAACCAAGATGATCAGGGGTCTGGAAACCAAGCCTTATGAGGAACGGTTGAAGGAGCTGTGAATGCTTAGCCTGGAAAAGAGGAGACCAAGAGGACATATGACAGCCATCTTCAAATATCTTAAGAGCTGTCACATGGAAGAGGGGACAAGCTTGTTTTCTCCTGCTCTTTAGGATAAGACTCCAACCTATGGCTTCAAGTTACAAGAAAGGAGATTCCGACAGTAAGAGCTGTTCAATAGTGGAATGAGCTCCCTCAGGAGGTTGTGGGCTCTTCTCTCTTGGAGGTTTTTAAGCAGAGGTTGGATGACCATCTGTCATGGATGCTTCAGTTGAGATTCCTGTATTGGAGGGGGTTGGACTAGATGGCTCTTGGGTTTCGTTCCAACTCTATGATTCTATGTTAGGATGTGTGACAAAGCATTGTCTAAGTGTGCAGGATGAACAAGGCTCCTAACACTGCTGCCAACCTAGATCTCTTTCCAAGCATTCCCCTCACAAGATTATTACAAGTCCCTTGTAGGTGTTCTCACCTCATGTGACTACAATCCCATGCAGGGGACAGAGTGGGCTTGTTCACTACACAAGTTTCTTCACTGTGCTCAGATTAGTGCCTCCCCCACCCCCAGCAGTCCATGTGTTATGGAGGAAGTTTCAAAGGAGGAGTCTTCTCTGCATGGATAGACAACCTGCATGAGTTTGGACTTATCAACACTTAGCTTTTGCCCCATTCTCTCCAGGCACAAATTCATGCATTAATACTCTGTGCCCAAGCATTTGGCATGCCTATGGGTGCCCAACTGACAATTCCTGATGTATGCTTCTAGGATAGTAACTGTCACAACAGGGAAACAAGAGATGTAGGCTAAAGGAAGGAGCATGCATTCATTTCATGGGAAAGAAAAGTTTGTAGTTAAGTATTCCTCTGGAGTGGCAATCTGAGATTAATGATAATACACCCCAGGTATGGCCTGGTACTTCGTCTTGTAATGTCACATCATCGTGTAGCCATTCAGCATTAAATGTGCTCTGTATATATCACAGCTGACAACTGAACTAGCATTGATTAACTCATATATCCTGTTTGAATCTTAAAAATATTTATAGTGTATACAAATTATTTTTAGATCTAATTTAGAGGGAAAGGGGTGTTTTTTGATGTGTGGAAACCACTGAGGCTCCAAAGCAAACCCCAGAGTTGATGAATATTTATTGGTGATGTGACCTGGTATGCTATCAGGATTGATTTGCTAAAATAAAACGATGAATAGGCAGGCAGTAGCTGCCGCTATTTAATCCAGAGACGATTTGGAAACAACGGCACAGATTTCTTCCCACGTGCTGAGTTCTTCAGGCTTTTCAAATAAGGCAGAAGCATTTGTGGAAATAGAGGACTGGACTGTAGTTGCAGATTCCTTATCCTTATTCTGACCTGATCAGTGTTAGAGGGCTTTCCAAATTTAGCACCATTATGCATTATATTGTCAAACAGCTATAACGGGGGTTGGGATACTTTTTCAAGCTGAGGGCCACATTCCTGGGGATCTTATTTGGGGAGGTACACGACAGAGGTGTGTGGGGCCAGATGCAATATTGGGCTGGGTAATTAATATGACTACCATTATGCAGATGGCTTGGCCTTTAGGTGCTCATGCACCTCCCTATCCTTCATCCAGATAAGGAAGAGACATGATCAGAGTTCAAGGACACATTTCATCCAGCCAAAAGCACTCAAGGAGGTATGAAGAAGAGCCAGTGAGGGGTGTGGCTTGGAAGGGAATGTCGTCTGGGTTGAGCCTTAAGGGCCAAATAAAGAGACCTAGAGGGTTTTGTTCAGCCTAACCCCTGACCTAAAACATCCATTCAGAAAGCTTCTACAGGCTCATGTTAGCCCAGAGCTATAACTTGGAAACAAAAACATATTGGTGTTTAAAGAAGGAAGCTCTTAATCATGCTATTGGACTTTTGTTAACAGCAGCTGTCACCTCTGTTTCCTTCCTGCATCCATGTTATGAAGGGCTACTTATGGCTGCCATCCTTGCAACATAGCACTGGCTGAGCGATGACCGTCACATGAGTAAAAGCTGTCATATTAGGTTTTCTAAATATGGACACGTGGAAACCCATAATACAATGTCTTAAGCAGAAGAGACAAACCTGAGTCAGCTCCCTTCTATTAACCATAGTAGCATTTAGAGCGGCCAGATATAGGTGGGACTGCTACCAGCAGTAGGAAACCTTTGGCCTATAGGCTTATTTAGGCCCACGAGGCTTCACCATTTGGTCCATAAGGTTGTTCTGGCCATGTCAAACCCACTTGCCCTATACCTGACATAGATGACCATGCTCACTAACAGAGCAAGATGGTGAGAGCCATACCATGTTGCTTACCAAGAGGTGTGCTGCTTTTGCACATGAAGGTTGCATTAACGGTTGCAGCCAATAGCTACTGAGAGACCAGACCTCCATGAATTTGCAAAATCTTGCCATAGAAGATAAAAACCACCACCACCCAAGACAAGAGAACACTTGAAAGACAGTGTTTATTTTCGCTGTGCTGATAAAATGGAACAATCTTGCCCTTTCACAAGAAGCAGTCAAGGAAGTATCATGACTTTAATTCATTAAATAACACATGATATTCAGAAGGTACTGTAGAAAGTTCTGTTGGTAGCTGTGCATAAATTGGGCGGGGGGTTGTTTCCAACATGACTACCTAATGAAGATTAAAGTGTTTCAGATTATTTGTTTTTATTTTATCAAATTATTTTTGTGCAAAAGATTGCTGATGTTTATTATGCATACAGTATATAACGAAGCCAATATCAAAGGCAAATCTTATGGGTAGAAGTGGATGACGATAGGTGCATAGATCATGCCATTCTTAAGAAACTAATTTTTCACTCTATTTCCTTCCTGAAGTTATTTTTTATTTTTTAGAAATGAATCTTTAACTGATAATTCCTCTGGTATAATTTTGGGCTCTGGTGAACTGTTGTAAATATTCCATTCAATCAATCATGGGCATGCGTGAATTGAAGTCTTCCTTATAGAGCTGAACAGTGCCGCCATCTATGTTTGTAACTTACAGCTACCCCTTCATTTTAGAAATAAGCCCAGCTACTTGTGTAAATTAATGAGCATTAACTTATTTATTTCAATTTATATCTCACATTTCTACCTAAGGCACTCAAGGAGGTAAACAGTCAGCTTAAGAACTCAGAGTTCCCTGGGAAGAGAGATTGATAGTTCAACCACACAGGGAACTGTAGCTCTGTCCATATATCCCATGTTCCAAAGTTCAATTGTCTTTTACGACCACTGGGTGGTGACCCCACTGGACACGGTAATCCAGTCAGGCGAAAAGGGAGGCAGACTATGTTTAGGGCAGCTTTTCTAGCCCCTTCCCCTTTTTGGGGTGAGCAGAATGGATCCTAAATAGGGCTGCTCAGTCATGGATACTGCTACCGAGCTCCTCAACTGCCTCATTCCTTGAGTCAGAGCGATGGAATCTGTATCCACCACCCATGTGTCGATTCATGCCTAGGGGCTTCCAGATTTCATGGTCCTGCCCCCGCTACCATTTGCCGATTGCCATGGGACTTTTGGGGTTTGGGTTGGGTTTTTAGAAGATACCTTTGTGTTAATTTGTTTTGTGTGTGTAGATCAGTGCACGCTGACCAATGCACAGTCTTCGCAGTAAGGCTCTATTCCAATGGCATGAGTATTACAATGACTGGTAGATTCTTATCTGCTCCAGTCTTCATCTGCCTTCACAGCCATTGGAACATACCACTTGTTATCATCCGCCTGTTCTACCGTTGAGGACTTCTTGGATCATACTTTGTCTAGCTCCTGCCCTTTGACCTTACAGCCTTGGGTGACCCTGCTGGGAGTACGAGACTCCCGATGGCTTCTCTCTCCAGGGTCATAGGAACGTGCAAGCCAACGACAAGGTTTAGGTGTGAGCAAGTGTGAGCTCTTTTATACTAGTGCCTCCAATGTATGCTGTGGATATTGCCTACATGTTGATATTGCTTATGGGGATACACCAGCTGGAGTAGGCTCTGAGATGGTCTTCACCTGCCTTCCTCTTTCTTCTGGAATAACTACCAAAGGACAGTTCATAGTAGAAAGCCCTGTGAGGGGAAAGTCCAGCTCAAGCCGGCTCTGGAGTGGTCTTCACCACTTTCTCTCTCACAGAGTTCCTTACATACACTTGAATTCCGGAAGCAACTTCCTAAACTTTCTGTATCTAAAATTAATTCAGCTAACTTTTATATATCAAAGATAGTTATGTATCACCAGGGTCCAGCCTTTATAGAAGATCTATTACTGGTGGGATTCTAAATCACTATTAATGTAATGTTGAAGTACAATATAGTGTAATTCCAATTTGGGTTTGAAAGACAAATTGCAGGTACTGTACCTCATGCATTATTGCCCCTCAGGGACATAAAAATTTGCAATCCCCCCTCCACCGTACAACTACCTTCATTTAAATGTGTGTGTTTTATTGGATAGAGCACAATTTGCAATAGAAACACCATCACTTTTTATAATGCACTGACAGTCCACAATTGCATTCTTGCAGACAATGGCAGAACATATAAATAGTCTGAATATATTTACATTCATTTTAAAAGGTGTCAAAGAAGCTTCAGTCATAAAACCATAAAAGCTTAAACTATGCTGCTCTTAGCCAGTATATGTGCATATTATTTTATAGATGCACCCTGTTAGAGTAAAAAGTTAGCATTTTCCCATTTCCACTAATAATATTCAGCTCTTTTGTCATGTTAATTAATGAACATTTAGCCTCTAATATTATCTGAATAACAATCACACAGGATGATCACTTCCCACAAAGATGTAAGGACTCAGGTGGTCCATAAGGAATCATAGACATCAGTTGTTCAGTCTGAACAGTTCAGGGCTTTGCATATCAACACACCAGCCTTGAACCTGGCTCAGTAACACATAGGCAACCAATGCAGATGTTTTAGCAGAGTTGCAATATCCACATACAGCAGTTCCACATACAGCACATTGAAATAATACAGACAAGATCACCAATGAATGGATGACACTAGCCAGGCTATCCTGATCCACATATGACCAAAGCTGGTGCGCCAGAGTCTGGCAAGCACTCCTAGCTGCAGAGATCACTCTCGTGACAAACATGTATCCAGAAATAACCCCCAAACTACACACCTGCTCCTTCAGAGGGGGTGCAACCCCATCCAGAACCAGCAACTAGCTTGTCCTCTAGACTGAGGAACCCCCTACCCACAGTGAATAGGAAGGTCTGAAGGGAGTTTCTGTGCATGTTCAGCTGAACATGAATAGAAGCTTCCCTGTGATTGGGTACTGTGCATTATTAAATTTTCCTGGCTGTGTGGAATGTGTTCAGCGAATGCATTTAGAAGTCGCATTCAGATCTTCTCACACAATGCAGGAAGGTTTGAGTGAAGTGGGCACTCCCATCTGTGGAAGCAATGAGTCCAGAATCACACTATGAGAGTCTCATTTTATGGCTGGTTGGATGCATGCACAGAAGCATTACTGTTAGGGGATGGATATATGTAGCATCAGCACCTTGGATAGCTCAGTATGTAGAGCATGAGACTCTTAATCTGAGGGTTGTGGGTTTGAGTCCCATGCTGGGCAAAAAAAATCCTGCATTGTAGGAGGTTGTTCAAGATGATCCTCGTGGCCCTTTTCAACTCTACAGCTGGGTCCTCCCAATTGCACCTCATATTTCCTCTCCTCATCACATTTAATAGGATTATTCTTTGTGCACAAAGCTAATCTCATCTTCAGGAATTTGCAGGAAGGTTGGTCTGAAAATACAGTCTGTTTGATGAAGATCAATAAACTGCATAAATCTTGAGAGTCGTGCTGCATGAGCCACAGATTGAATGGCCAAGTTTCCACACAATGCACAGGATTCCGGGAAACCAATATATGAATTACATTACCATAATGTACTCTGTTAGCCAACAAAGGCCATTGAAGCTCAAACCAAAAATTGCTCTAGGCTAGGACTGACATATTCCATAGAAAGACATTATCAATAAAAAACTGCCATATTGACAGCTGGGATCTTAGGAGAATTTTTTTAACTGTGGCATCTAGCAAGAACCACCAGGCAAGGCACATATAATTAACTTATTGGATGAACTCGTAACTTATACTGCAGGTTAAGGATACTTACAAATCCCTAGGATGTGAATTTGTTATCAAGGACCAGAATCTGAAATTTGCACAATTAAAATATGCAGCCAGATGCAACAAATCCACTTCCGGAAAGAAAAGAAAAATGCTTTTAGTGGTTAGTAAAGTGAGAGGGAAACATCCTGAAAAGTGTGCAATGTAGCAAATGGTTAATGGGAAGATGTATAAACACCCTGCAAGTAAATCAGGATGTTTGTTGTTGTACAACCTCCTTCCAAACAAATCAGAATGACTGCTCAATTAACAGGATGAACCTATATTATAGTCTTCTTATAAGTTTTATTGTAAGTGCTGCAACTGGATTTTTTATGGACTGTGCCAATCCTGAATGTATTGGATCTGTGACCATTTATGCTCATTTGCTTCAGTACCAGCAAAACCTCCGCAGGATGAAGCACAATTGCCTCTGGTCTATTTTTTAGGAACTCTGCTACGGGGTTTAAGTATTTTCCTCCTCCAGCGATCGCGCGTCAGTTTCACCCACCCATAGGTGTTTCTAGTTTTGTCTGTGAAATGTTGAGTTATATGCAGAGCTCAGTGGGAGAGTGTGTGCCTTTCATGCAGAAAGCCACAGGTTTAAGTACATGCTATCAGAGCTAAAAGGATCTTCGGGAACAGCCCAGGACATTTGAAATGTGTAAAAACCCAGGGTAGGCCTATGCTGCAGTTACTTTCCTTCTCATAGTTGCTTCCATTTGCAGAACTGCCTCACTGGAAGTACAGTGGTACCTCGGGTTAAGAACTTAATTCGCTCTGGAGGTCCGTTCTTAACCTGAAACTGTTCTTAACCTGAGGTACCACTTTATCTAATGGGGCCTCCCGCTGCCACCGCCCAATTTCTGTTCTCATCCTGATGCAAAATTCTTAACCCAAAGTACTATTTCAGGGTTAGCAGAGTCTGTAACCTGAAGTGTCTGTAACCTGAAGCGTCTGTAACCCAAGGTACCACTGTATGCCCAAGTAAATAAACAGGACAGCAAAATAACCAGGGGTACAGCAAAGATCCTGTCTATCCAAGTGCCTCAATTGCTGAATGCCTGTTCTTCTGTAGCTAAAATGTCACACATTCATAGACCAGAGGAGAGGTTATCGGGAGTTTTTCGGAAGTACAAAAAATATTTGGGGGTAAAACAACAAATGGATGGAGAAATCCCCCAAAATGGCTGAATTAGGACTGAGGATGCTCTGTGAACACAGAATGCTAACTGCTGGGGAAAGAAACTAGAAAACTGGGGGTGGGAAGAGATAGGGAGAATGTGTCAGTGTTTGAAAAGGGAGAATGTGTCAGTGTTTGACCACCTTTGCCTGGTCTTCAGACCCTAGTCGGCACAAAGAATCCTTGAGAAAGAATACTTTGCAGAATGCTGCTTTTATTCTAAAAAGTCTTCTCCAATCACGACCGACAGCTTTATACATATCAAACACAACCAGCTTCCAACCAATCCAACATACAATCAATGACCACTCTGTGTGGTGTAGTGGTTAAGAGCGGTGGACTCGTAATCTGGTGAACCGGGTTCGCTTCTCTGCTCCTCCACATGCAGCTGCTGGGTGACCTTGGGCTAGTCACACTTCTCTGAAGTCTCTCAGCCTCACTCACCACACAGAGTGTTTGTTGTGGGGGAGGAAGGGAAAGGGGAACGTTAGCCGCTTTGAGACTCCTTAGGGTAGTGATAAAGCGGGATATCAAATCCAAACTCTTCTTCTATATATACAGACACATGTAGGTAAAAGGTTGCTTGAGTCATGCAGACTTTGCCCATTCATTGTAGACCGCTGACTCATGCTGACTCAGTTCCTTTTGTATTAAAGAAACAGCAGCTAATTTTAAGCCGTGACAGAATGTTAACGAATTTTTAGATGCACTGTGTGGAATGTTAATGCTAGTTTCTCACAAACCTTTCCATTCCTAAAGAGGACACAGAACACAGAACAATGGCGGACTCTTTGGGGGCACTGGGGCCCTAGCATCTTTCCAAACATGTTTTTTTGTAAAGATAAATCCTTTTAAGGCATCTAAAATGTATATCCTCCCCACACACCTCCTCAGTGAACTAGCTACCCACCATTTTAAACTGGTTGTTCAACAAGGACTCTAATTTCTGTGTTGCTTCTGAGAAAGTATGAGGGGAAGTTTGGTTGCTTCCCAAAGGTCATGATATATAGATATACGTATACCTACCTATTCGTAATACGAAATGTAAATGTAGCTTAGAGCAGCATGTATCAAAACGTGGCAAGTCCTCTGCATATCTATGTCCACAAGGACATAATTGCCGCAATGATCTCTCAGTGCAATTTTATGCTGCTCCTCTGCAGCAGATTGAAAAGGTCTGGAAATGCCAGGCAGTGAAAGCTTTTCTTTTGTCTGACACCATTTAACAAATCAAAGGACTCTTAAATTTTATGTTCTGTCTTCAGAAAAGGGGACCAGTGTGACATCTTAGAGCCAAACATCCCTTCCTATCATTTTGTTCCATTTTGAACACTGGTGTCCCCCCCCCTTTTCTTTTTTGAATCATTATCACAAATTGACAGTAAGTTATAGTACCAAGGGCAAATTACACTCCTCTAAATTATTCATTCTATTAAGGTTTGTTTGACATAATGATCAGCCAAGAGTCAAATGTCATTGGAAGGGGCACAGCATGGCATCAGATGGTTGTTCATGTGCCGGTGGATAAATGAAATCTAAGAATATTGCTAAGTATAACACAGCATTTCTTTAAAGCTGTTTCTTTTCCCCCCTGCAAATGCCCTCCTTGAAGCAGCTGTGACCCAGATCAAGCCCAGCTGGGTCTGGATCAGCAACAGCCACAGGTGATGCCGTTGGCATGGACTTTCAAATCATGCAGCAAATGATAATGCAAAATGCAAAGGGAATAGAAATGTTACCCATGTCCTAAGGTATAAAACATGATCATGTGTGCTGTTGTGTGCATGGAATCTCAGATGCAAATATAATGGCTGCTTACCCAGTCCTGGGGTGGGTGGCAGTTGCGGCCTGTCACGACTGGCCTGACACCCAGGAACAATGCTGGGCTGAGTTGCCGACAGTTGGGAAATCCCCGTGCCGGCCATGGAGAAGGGCAGGAGTCCCACTATTCCCAATTTTGAATTCCAGCTTATCCATGGGTTGGGGCTTGGTGTGGAGCAGGCTTTACTCCGATCTACCCCTTGGGTTTAAAAGGCCATAAAGCTCCCTTCAATGGAGGGCCATCCATGTAGGCCTGTGTCTAGCGATGGACCCATAACTTCCATGATTGACTCTGCCATGCCTCAGTCCTCCACCAGGAGGTTGGAAGGGATACACACCCAATGCCTAAGCCATGGGTCGGTAAACTAAGGGGCGTGGGCTGGATCAGGCCCAATTGCTCTCTGGATCCGGCCCGCAGACAGTCCTGGAATTGCCGCTTGTTTCAGCATGATCATTCGTGTTGCACCTTTTTTTGCCATTTTTTTGGGGGGTGCCATTTTTTGACATTTCCCCCCCTTCCTCCCTCACACACACCACATTGGTGTATCCTCCCTCCTCCTGGCTTCTCCCCGCCCTGTGGAGGAAGGGAGCTGGGCTTTGATTGGTGCCAGCCAATCCAAAGCCTCGCCACCCGTGTGCTGAGGCATGGCCCAGACTCACCACCCGCCCGCCGGCCTCTTAGTCCATGGCTGTGAGCCTCGTGACGGGCACATCGCGGGGCTTTGGCTGGAGCTTGGCGCGCCTGCTGGCCTCGCACCTGGCACACAGGAAAGCTGGCCTAGAAAGGAGAAGTGCTGCCACCCCCACTGGCTCCCAACCGCAGGCAGAGCGGCAGAGGAAGTAGGAAAGTAGGGGGAGGGGAGGCGCTGGGGGAAAGAGAGAGAAGCCCCTCTCCGCCGCGCACGTGCAGTCTGGCCCGCCACAAGGTCTGAGGGACAGTGAACCGGACCCCTCCTAAAAAAGTTTGCTGACCCCTGGCCTAAGCTAAATCCTACCTACATTGGGAATCAATCAAGTTGTGGTCAATTTCCCTTGCTCCTGAGGAAGGGATCACTGTGAGTAGGACTACAATGTTGAATGTGCAGCAATCAGTCCTGCTGACTCCTCAAGAATCCAGATCATGTCAGAAGAGGGCTGATGAACTATGCACATTAGACTACAAGTCCACAAGACCACATGCTAGTGGTGGGCATGGACAGAGGTAAAAGCAGGTGGGACAAGGAATGTAAATGTTATCTTTGTACAGTAGGCTAGTTTTTTCATGCAGAAACTCTGCCCCTCTGCAAAGTCCAGCCAGGTGAGCAAGAAGCACTTTTGGAGTTCAATTATACATTCCAGCACAGGGAAAACACTCAATGTAAAAACAAATAAGAATGGCGAAGAGACTCAAGGCTAGCACATTTATGCATGTTGTCCTGGAGGTGCCGGTACAAATAGTCATACCTTGGGTTAAAGTCGCTTCAGGTTGAACATTTTCAGGTTGTGTCCCGCGGCGACCCAGAAGTACGGTAACAAAACCAGTTACTTTTGGGTTTCGCCACTTGCGAATGCTCAGATGCTCAGAATGACATCACACGCATGCGCAGACGCAGCAAATCGCGACCCGTGCATGGACAGACACGGTTTGCATTCTGCTCATGATGCAAACGGGGCTCCGGAACGGATCCCGTTCGCATCCAGAGGTACCACTGTATACGTCTGGGTGTGGGCGATCGTAATAAAAAATAAGGTCAGAGGGAAATGAAAAGTATGAAGTGTGTGATGAAAGCTACTTCCAGAAAAATTAAGGAAATGTTCCCCACAAACCCCTGGGGCAGGGCTGAAATTTTTTTACCTTGACTGAATCAAGATGGCTGCTGGGACCCTCTGTTATTTACAGGGTATATAAACCTAACAGGAGCAGATGGGACTCTCTTCTGCATAGAAAAGTGTTTCATAGAAGCTTGCTTTTCCTCATTAGAAGACAGTGAATGCGCCCCACTGAAGATAAACATGCCATTTCCTTTGGCTTTCCCCAGAGATTTTATCAATATGAATGTGCTGCAATTCTGGTTCATAACAAGGAGCTCATGAAGTAGGGAGGAGCACCTGTTATCAAGACACATAGCTGAAAACAATGGAGAAGTGCTGTAAAACACAATCGCTGCTGCAGCAGAACAATAAGAAATGACAGCTTAATGGCTGCATCTTCTCTTAGAAGGGGGCTTGGAAAAAGGGCAGAAAATGGGAAGTGCGTCTTACACAGAGATATGGAGTGAGAAGCCAAAGTTGGGGATCAGGGCCATATATCATTGCTACCAAACCTAAAGCTCTCCATGTTAAAAAAAAAAAGTCAAGATGAAGAAAAATCAGAGCAACAGGACTGCAAGGGCTGCAGCAAGCAGTAAATTGCACATCCACTTTACCTCCAAAATGTCAGGCTTGCCTTCTCAACAGCAAAAGGAAGAGGTGGAATTAATAATTAAAAATGGGAGGGATTAAGTTGGGAAATCTGGAGGACTAAATGTCCCCTCACTGCCAAAAAGGAAGCACTTAATCACTGCTCCTTGTGGTTGCAAATAATCTTTGGCAGGGGGATATTGCATTGCATCAAACGTGTCGGTAGAATCCCAGAAAGGACCAAATCAATTGGCATTGTGGTGCTGGTAGGGAGGTAGTATCTGTTGCTCACCTTAACCCTTCAAAGGGGCCAAGTGTTTATTGCTCATTTTATTTGTATTTTAGAGCAAAGGTCCTTCAGTGCAGGTTCCTCTCTGCCATTTCTTACCATCCACGCTTCCCAGAATGGCTTTGGCAGGACTTGTTGAAATGCAAAACCATTGCTTCTCACCAGCCACCTTTTCTTGGCTGGGTTGTGTGTTATTGCAACACATGGGATCACCTGTTTAAACCTCTGGGATCCCACAGATCAAGGCAGTTGAATGTGACAATGAAACACCCTGAGTGGAGATGTCAGAACATTGGTGACGCCTTCTAAGATTATTCAGATTTTGATTCCATCAGTGCTCTTACACACTCCCCCAAATCATTCACATGGTGACAGGGTGAAATCTGAGCCAGAACATAATCTCTCAATGCCACTTCATTCATTCATTCATAAACATATTTACATACTGCTATATCATTAAAAAAATCCAAAGTGCTTTACAATATTATTTAGTAATTTCTCAAGTGAGACGATAACGTAGGAGTAGAAAACCTGTTTTTCAGCCTGAGGATCATATTCCCTTCTGGTGGGTGAAGTCAGAGAGAAAAATGGGTGGAGCAATGAATGCACATTTTAACTTAGCCTAGTTTTAAATAGCAAAATCACTAGGGATGTGAAGAAATGAAAGGGTGAGAGTACTGAGGACCAGAGACAGATGCCTGGAAGGTCATATGGGTCCTCTAGGTCTGATGTTCTTCACCCCGTTATGACTAGATAACTCTTGGGGTCCCTTCAAACTCTACAATTCTATGAATTCTATGAAATGAGATGGTTCCACATAGCCAGAGGTTGCAAGAAATATGTTCTTCCCACCACTCAGTGTTCTTTCTTTTAAATAATCCAGTGAAGTTCCTTTTGAAGCCTGGCCAAGCTCACATCTCTGAAGAGGCAGTTTTGAATCATAGCCATATTTTTGTACTCGGCGATGGCTACATCTCTGACTTTCATTTCCAAATATGGCCAAACTCCTGCATATGGAACTCTGTTCTCTCTTCTACCTATCAGTTACTTGTGTACGTGGAGCCTTTTCCTCCCCATACAAGGACAACCCGGAAGCATCTGCAAGTACCAATGTAATCGGAGCCTATGAATAGCCGGTGCAATTAGGATTTTAAATCCTCCGCTAAGCTCCCAAAATATGTCAGCTGAGAAAAGAAATATTGGTCAATTAGTCATATTAGTGTATTAATAAATTATATCTGCATGAATACTCAGGACATGATACTGATCGTCTCATCCCTGCCTCCACCCCGAGGAAGCAGCCTGAGCTTTGTCCCAATAAGAATTCTCTGCCACACACTGCGAAGTCCCTGGGTTGAGGATAATGACACTATGTATAACAGAAACATGCACATGCCACAGGTAACTGAGGGTAGGCTTTGGGAATGTGGCAGGAGGGCTCTTGGACCCTGTCAAATCGTCATGCCTCCCTCCCTAAGTCGTGCAGAAGCTTCCTGGGCTTTGGGAAGGAGGCACTAGGCTTTAATACTCTAATACAGTGGCTGTGGCGTTCGTATGGAGCTCCCGGTCATCTCACGGACTATTGAACCGTACACCACTAATCCGCTGCCACCAACCAGCTCCTCCCCAGTAGATCACTTAGTCTCAGTCAGGTTCTCAAATTAACAAAGAAGAGTGTAGTTTATTTCAGACACAAACAAACTTTAACTGCATTCCAAACGTTGTTACTCTTTACCTTCTTAGTCTTGTTTTATCCTGTCTCTATCTCTTCAACCTCCCCTCACACAAGAACCCACTGCACTAACTGTCTCTCCATTTCCAACTGCCTGCCATCTGCTTTTCCAACTGCCTTTCCCAACCAACCAACCCACTAAAACCAGCCAACTACCCACCAACAACTAACTCAAACCTCAGGCTAAGCCTTTATATATACAGGTAGGCTCCGCCTTTTTATATACAGTCTTTATATACAGGAAGAATCCCTGGAAAAGACCCTGATGTTGGGAAAGATGGAGGGCACAAGGAGAAGGGGACAACAGAGGATGAGATGGTTGGACAGTTTTCTCAAAGCTACCAGCATGAGTTTGACCAAACTGCGGGAGGCAGTGGAAGACAGGAGTGCCTGGCATGCTCTGGTCCATGGGGTTACGAAGAGTCGGACACAACTAAACGACTAAACAACAACAGGCTCTGCCTCCAGCTTTCCTATTGGTTTGCATATGAACCCTTTCTCTCCCCCTGTACATTTTTCAAACGAACAGGCAAACGCCACAATGGTATCTCGGGTTACAGACTCTTCAAGTTACAGATGCTTCAGATTACAGACTTTGCTAACCAAGAAATAGAACTTTGCTTTAGGATGAGAACAGAAATCGTGCAACAGTGGTGCGGCGGCAGCAGGGGTCCCCATTAGCTAAAGTGGTGCTTCAGGTTAAGAACAGTTTCAGGTTACATGCTTGGGGGCCCTGCTCTTGAATAGGATTGATTAGAGCTTTGCTCCATTGGAAGAGGGAAGCAGCCTGGTGGAGGCACTCTTTATAAGCCAGCATCACCCATGTTGTGTTGTCAGTATGGCAGCCATTTTAAGTCATCCTACATGATCAGGCAGAGATGTCTGGAGAGCCAGTGTGGTGTAGTGCACATCAGCACCTTGGAGAGCCAGTGTGGCGTAGTGGTTAAGAGCGGTGGACTCGTTATCTGGGGAACCGGGTTCGCGTCTCTGCTCCTCCACATGCAGCTGCTGGGTGACCTTGGGCCAGTCACACTTCGTTGAAGTCTCTCAGCCCCACTCACCTCACAGAGTATTTGTTGTGGGGGAGGAAGGGAAAGGAGAATGTTAGCCGCTTTGAGACTCCTTCGGGTAGTGATAAAGCGGGATATCAAATCCAAACTCTTCTTCTCTTCGGGTTAAGAACGGACCTCCAGAACGAATTAAGTTCTTAACCCGAGGTACCACTGTACTTCAAAGCTCTAAATTACCAGGACTAGTCTTGCTAGTCCACTGACCACACACCACTGACTTCAGGCACCCCCAGTGTCAGCATTAACACAACATAAAAATAGCATAATTAATTTTTAGAAAGTGGTTTAAGTATTGAGGCAAGATTCTCTTATTTAAAAGCATTTGACATCTAGGAAATAACAAAAAAGTTGAGTAGCAATCATAATGATATTAAAAGCATCTTCATTAAAAAGTCAAAGGATAGCACAGTTCATGATGAGATATATCCTTACACAGCATGCAAATCTATAATAGCATATGTAATAGTGATGCCTTGCCAATAAATCATTAGTTTAATATTCCATTGTAGATAATTTATGCCATTTTGATTTGAAAGTTGTTTAATTTAATTGATCATAAATGTACGCAGTAAAATTATTCATACCCAATAGGCACAAACTATTTGATTTCTCATTTCAAATTAATTAGAAAAACTGGAGTACTGCTACATGCTCTTCCTTCTTCCACAACAGATTCTATTTTGAGCCTTGAGATTCAGAGCTCAGTGTCTGCTTGGCTTGAAGGGGGGAAGTTGCTTTCTGTTTTTCCTTCTAAAATGGGAGCTCTATAAAAGGATGCACTTATTTGAAATAACACACTGACCTTGCAGCCTTATACATGCTTACTCAGAGATGAGTTCAGTTGTGTCCACTTTTGCTGACTCCCTTAACAAGTGTAGGATTTTAGCCTGAATTCCTATCCATCAAAACAAACAAAAATTCAAATAGTCTTACATCGGGCCCAATTTATCCCCAGTGCAAGAAGGTGCCCTCTCATGCAGCTTCAGGATTATGTGCTCCTCCATTACACACAGAGCAAGGGTGGGGGACATTTCTCAGATGGGGGGGGGCACATTCCTTTCTTGGCAGTCTTCTGAGGGCCACATTCCAGTAGTAGTGAGGGCCAAAGGCAAAAGTCAACAGACAACAAGTGTAAATTTATCCTTTGTACACCAGGCTAGTTTCTTCAAACACTGAAACCCCTCTCTCAGACCCTCTAAGTACCCTATTTTCCAGGGCTAGTCCTGGATTTACAGAAGCCATCCCAGTTTCTGATTTGATCCTGGAATGTCCCGCTTTTCCTTAAGACACCCCTGTTTTCATCAGAGAAATGTTGGAAGGTATTAAGCTATGCAAACCCTAAGCCAAGGAGATAAGTAACTATATAGCGCTTAGAAAACATCTTCAGGCAGCCCTGTATAGGGAAGTTTTTTTAAAAAATGTTTAATGTTTTATTGTGCTTTTATATGTGTTGGAAGCTACCCAGTCAGATGGGGGGGGGAGAATAATAATAATAAAATAGGACATCCTTGTTTTCATCAAAGAAATGTTGGAGGTTACGCTGCTACCCAAGGTATGCACAAAAATCTTCCTGTGTGTGATAGATATTTTTGCATTATTATTATTTTTTAAAGTGACATTGCATGTTTGAGAGACAAAAGAAGATAGGGAATTTTACCAAGTATAATTTTAAAGATAAAATTATGGATTAAACACCATATCCTAGTCCAACACTTTAGCTACTACACCACAATGGCTCTAGAATGGGACAATGCTTGTATATAAGCTCTATGATCTATGATACAGAATTCCTGTTTTGCAATGCCTTCCGCTCGGATGAGAAATCTCCAACAGCTCTTTTCCACTTTAGCATTTGCTTAGTTTGATTTGTTTCTTGTCGTGCCAGCTACATTAGTATGTACTGTACACTCAGAAACAAACTCCAGCCAGAAAGAGAATCTATATGTAAACAGCTCTCTTCTGCCCTCCATGGCAGACAGCCTCTGGTAAAGCTTCTTATGCCAGACTTTTGCTGGCAGTGCACCCTGACTGCTCACGCCAAGACCGAGCAAATTTAGCACTTTAAACTTTTAACAATTCTTTTTTTGATCTCGTACCTCAAATCACATCAAGGAGCATTTAAAGCTCTGATCCCAGTTGATCCCTCTGCCTTTCAACTTCTCTGAAGGTATTTCCCAAGACAGCTCCCAGAAATGGGAAGCCTAACATTTCTCATTTGTTACCCTTTCGGCTGGAGAATTTGATGCCTCTCTGATAGTTGTAGGAGTAGGATAAGCACAAAGAAAGAAGCTTGCCAGGGATATGTACCACCAGAAAAGTACAATCATGTGCAAGCAAGTTTGAGGGTTTTTTGAGGTGCATTCCAGGCCAAAGCCAGCTGATCCAAATTGAGTTGCGCATCAAAATATCGCCCATTCCATTATTTGCATTCCTCCCAAACTATGCATTATACAGAAAAAAGATGGCTACCACAATGGGTAGGTAGATGGGCTCAGCCAGCTCTTTTTTCCTCTTGAAGAATTCTCCATGCAAAGTTAATAGGAGACACTAAATTGGCACATACCATTCCCCCAGGGGCTTTGCAACCCTATTTGCAAGATGTACCTCAGCCACTGCAGTACTTTCTAGCTGTTCCAAGCTGCAAGAACCTGTTAAAGAAAGAGGGAAAAGGTTAAAAAGCAGCCTTCAAACCACTCCATAAAATATAAGTAACGCAATTGTCACAGCCTGCATTTTCTGAATTTTATTTCCCTCCAACCTCGCTGCTTACAATCCCTATCACAGCAACAACAAGCATATGCCTGCCAATTTGGGAGAGTACTTCACACTTGTGATGAAGTGGGCCTCTAGTCTATGCATGTTTTACAGCATAATAAATTTGTTAGTCTTTAAGGTGCCACAAGTCTCTTGTTTTGGCAGCAAAAGGAAATACACTGTAACAGTATGCATGAATAAGATGAATTGTCTTTATTAGGTATAGTCACAGAGCTTATCTGTAAAGAAAAGAGAGATGATAAAAGGACATTGGACTAGAGTAATGATAAAGACAACTATATATAAAAATTACACATGGAATATTTGAAACATTTTGATCCAATGCTTATTCCATTCAAATGACATTTCTCTATATATACAATGTATTTAAGGGTGTATGCCGAAATGACTGCTTACCTGCTACCTGGAGGGCAATGGTGGTTGCAGTCTGATGAGGCGTCAGGGTGATCTGGTTGCAGTCCTCATCCACTGGCCCCTCTGGCTGCTGAGACGGACTCATGGCTGAAGTCAATTGTGGGACCAGAGAGAGGAAAGTTATTGGACTATGCTAAGGACTTAAAAAAGACTAGACCACATTTTGAAATTGTGTGTGAATTTTAGTTGGTAGGCAACAGTAACTTTGATTTTTTTGCAAGAGTTGGTTTCCTGGAATGACAATGTGTGTTTTAAATCACAGATTATATTGGAAAAAACAGGCCTGAAATACTGCTAAGTATTTCACATGAGAAAATGATATAGACTAGAAAGAAACAGAGTTTTCCGGTACCTCTTGCATGCTGAAGCATGCAAGAAAACAGTTGTCTTTCAGAACCAAAATGGCAGGCAACAACTAGATAGCTTCCATTGACTGGGATATTACATCAAAAAAATATCTGTAAACACAACTGCCTCTCTGCACAGTGCTTTAAAAATCAGTGTGCTTTTTATTTATTTAAAAAAGGCCAATAATAAATGGTTATCTTTCTTACCATGCAGAAATCTCCCTGCACCAGAAGCTAATTTAATAATGTATTCCACACCCTAGTTTAAAATATTTCTGGGATCAAATCACAAGTGAGGCAGAACACCCCTCTCTTTCTACCTTAGCAGCAACACAGAATGAGTTTCCTAGTGGCCTACGGATACCTTAACACTTTGGTCCTGACGGGGCTTGTGTGTGTGGTTTTTTAACCAGCTTTCCTTGACGTTCACCACATAGAAAGCTACAATGAATTAGCATTTTTATCAGAGTTGCCTTAGTCCCCACGGGAGCGTCTTTCAGACTTTGTGACAGGAACTAATAATTCACAGCTCTGAGACTTTCACGCTCCTGTGTGTTTCTGCCAAGGGATCCCCACTGGAGATAGTCTGATAGATAGAAGACTCTGTACAGTGAATGTTCTTGCTGAACCCCCTTAGCGCTCATGCCTTTTTTATTATAATTCAACATGGCTGCCAGCCCTCATTATTACTACAATACCAAGAGAAAAACTGTTTTTCATGAAATCAGGAGAGACCAGTAATTCATCTGAAAGCAGGTGCTCAAGCCACAATTGTAGACTAGTAATGTTTGTTAACGAGGCCCAGGAAGTGCTTATGCTTTGTAAAATATATAAAGACATATGGTCATCTGCCTACATTGCTTATGAAACCTCATTTGAAGACCTCATCACTGATAGATCATGTAAGGGAGAAATCTCAAAGGGCAGTTGCCCTTGGATGGCTGAAAATAGTTCAGGGTTATAGCACTCAGAACTGATATCAAGCATGAGGAGAAAATGAATGAGTTGTGACAGTCCCTGTTTTGCACAGTTTATCACATTTGATATGTTTGGCAGTAGTTCCTTAGTAACAAGTTAAAAATAAAAAAGAAGTAGCTAAAATGACTTGAAAGAGGTAATAGACAAAGATGGTGGGTCTAGTATTTGGTAAATAAACACTACCATCACAACCATCAGGGAGAATGCATGCAAACTTATGTAATGCTGTTGGTGTTATTTATTTATTCTTACTGCTTAATGCCAAAGTAGGCTTCTAGGTAATGTGCAAGTATATAAAACAAAGACACAAATATTTGTGAAACAAAAATTGAAAACTGGCTCAGGCAAGGTCTGGTTTTCAAACTTTCTAACCCCAGGGCCCACTTTAGATGATGGAGAATCACAAAATGGTAGCAGACAGGCAGAATTTGGCACGATCAGCTGACAATTACCAACCCACCTTTGAAATTGCTAATTTTTTTGCCACAGCATTTTCCTTGCAGTAAGGAGTTCAACTTTCCATAGTTCAACTTTCCTCAACTAAATGCTGACATTTGCTTTGCAAGTATTCTGACATCCTCCCATTTTAGGCAGAATTGGCTGATCCAGAGAAGGACCTTTTCTTCTATATATTTTTCCTTCTCACTCCACATGTCCCACAGTATTTTTACCCATCTCCTGTAATTTCTTCTCCCATTCTCCTTTCACATTCAACCTGTGCCTTATCCTCCCACCCCAAGTTCCAGTTTCTTTCATCCCTCCTTCCTGTAACATTCCTGTAACATTCCCATACATCCCTGTAACATTCACTTATTCCTCCTATAGTTTCTTTTCTATCCCCAATGTATTAATTTATTATTAATGGGGAATCAATCTCATTTTCTAATTTCCTTCATTATCTCCTCTAGTTCAGAGGAGGGTGACCATCCTCCCCTCCTGAACTTTCCTGTCTCCCAGTAACCTTTACTCAGCAAGCAAGTGGTTGGAAGTACTGGCATTGGTCCAACCAAATGGCAGTGCCCTGGATAGGGCACATCACAGGCAAATGAGGAGCCACTGGGCAGGCTGTGGCACTGAAAGTGCTCAAAGGCCCACTGTTTGACAAACAATGCTCTAAAGCATTGCTCTATGGATCAGATTTCCATAGCAGGCAGTCTTGAACATATACGTTAAACAGAAGCTTATAATTGACAAGATCAAAGCAACTTAATGGATATGATTTTGTGTGTGTGTACCAGAACACAACAGACCACCAAATTATCCTTTTTGATGGAAGCTGGGGTCTCTTTCTTGACTTCTACTGGCCTAATCCTATATCTGCTCACAATGGACAGGAGGGCAGCATGCTTTGGAATAGCGGTTGCCAGAAACGACAGGAGAGGAGAGCTCCATTCTGTTCATATTCTGCTTCAGCATTTTCCAAAGGCATCTGTTTGGTCTCTGTGAGAACAGGATGCTTGAGTAGATGAGCTCCTGGCTTGGATGAATGGGCTTTTCTTATGTTCTTAACAACCAAACTAGTAAAACTTAGTGCTAGGTGTTGTTTAAGGTCTTAGCCCTCATTCATTAGTTACATAGTTCCCAGAATCATAAGCAAGATTCGGTAGTTGAAAGAAGAAGAAGAAGAAGAAGAAGAAGAAGAAGAAGAAGAAGAAGAAGAAGAAGAAGAAGAAGAAGAAGAAGAAGAAGAATAGTAGTAGTAGTAGTAGTAGTAGTTTGGATTTGATATCCCACTTTATCACTACCCTAAGGAGTCTCAAAGCGGCTAACGTTCCCCTTTCCCTTCCTCCCCCACAACAAACACTCTGTGTGGTGAGTGAGGCTGAGAGAGTTCAGAGAAGTGTGACTAGCCCTAGGTCACCCAGCAGCTGCATGTGGAGGAGCAGGGAAGCGAACCTGGTTCACCAGATTACGAGTCCACCGCTCTTAACCACTACACCATGCTGGCTCCCTTCCCTCTTCTTCAGTTTTCTTATATACCAACAAATTCACTTCTCCTAATGCCAGAATGCTTTTATTATTTTCCCATGTGTTTCTCTCCCACCCACCAGCTTTATTATATAATGGTGTTGGACTGGGAGGACTGATTCTAGGGTGGGGGAGACTATGTTGTTTAACAACCATAACAAAGTGCTGACAACATTATAGCTTTTGTCTCTTTTTGCAGCAGTGTATTAAAAAAACAACAACCCACCCTTCATTTTCTCCTTTTCATCCTTCCTTGGTTTGTGCTGCTGTTGTACATGAAAAACTTTTCAATACACTTCAGCTTATTTCACCTATTGCAGTAACAAGCTGATTTGGAGCCAGTTCAGCTACTATGGCATGTAGCTTAGTGGCAGAAACACCTCCTTATGTGGAGCAATTTCTCTTATGTGATTAGCCTGAGATCGGTAAATGAGAATATGCATGAGACCCATGCAGCCCCTTCATTCCCACTCAACTCCTTTCCTTTCTGCAAGTCGGGAAAGAGGCCAGGAAGTTGCAGTTAACAAGAGTTTCCCATTGCTTGCTACCAGGAAACTATGGTTAATGACTTCCAAATAAGCCAAGTTTTGTACATAAAACCTATTTAACAGACATTAACCATAGTTTCCCAGTGCACAGAGATTGTACACATCCTGGCTTATGAATGCAGGATTTGATTGGGAGAACACAACCAATGATATTACCCTGAGTGATTTGTGTCTTCTGTGTTACATTTGTCTCACAGACCAGTGATGATGGAGCAAGAGAAATAGCTTTTCCTCCCAATCCAGCTAGGCTCGAAAGGGATTTTAATTTTATTGTACATATATTGCAGATGGTGATTTAAAAGAGAGAGAGAGAGCTCTGACCCTTATAGTTGTAATTTTCCCTCCATAATTGGTTCACTATCTCTGTACGGGGTTGTTCTGCAAAGCAGAATATCTGTTCCACTAGGAAATAAAAGGCATCACTATAAGACTTTTTCTGCCAAGCTCAATACAGATGACCTTCTAAGTCAATTACAGGGCACTTGTCTGGGAACAGTCTTGGCCTTTGAAGGCTGGAGAGTTCATGTACTCCTATAAGGCTCATCTTTCAGCCTATCCACATGGTTAATCTCTTCAAGTCTGATGAAATCTGAATACTGATATGATGTGCTACGATGAAACGACAAGCATGTAAAATTCAACACAGCCCAAATTAATACAGCCAATGTATTTCATGACATAGGACACTGACTTGCCATCATAGGCACCAGCTCCTAGGGCCTGAGGAACTTTCACTACCCCCCCATTTGTGTGTTTTTAGGGGGCTGGGCCCCCACAATGTTCAGCAGGTGTTCAGCTCTATCCCCTGACTCCTTACGACATTGTGCACACAACATCTCACGCAAGACGTCAAAATACCACATCAGGCCCCCTTAATCATCTTGAGAAGCTGGCACCTCTCCTTGCCATATTTCCCCCACTAACCAACCACTATTGACTGCTTTACAAGGTGATGTGGTGATTTTCATTTAGAATTCTCCTAAATATTTTTAGGAGTTATACAAAAACAAAACAAGGTAGATTTGTAGTATCTAATCTACCCGTGACATTCTTCTGATGTTTAAACAAGCATGCTTAACCCAGCCACTTTTATTTTGGAAATATAGTAGTCATGGGGTCCTGATCCAGAATAGGCTCCCAATCTGCTTCCTCTACAGTAAGGCCTCTCCAGCTCTCCCTTCTTAGGGTTCCAGTCTTTAACCTGGGTTTAGACTGGACAGCCCTTCAACTAAAGGAGTGTATTCTTGTAAAGTAGGACCTTGGGCCAGCCTACTCCCAGTCCCTGTGTCACTGGCTGGAAAATATAGTGGCTGGCCTTCACCGATACAAATGATTTACAGGAGAAGAGGATGCAGAGTCCATTTAAGTCAGTATTGCCTACATTGGCAGGCAGTGACTCTCCAGGGTTTCAGAAGATGCCTGGGAATGAACTTGGGACCTTCTCCTTTCAAAGCAGACACAATGCAACGAATTATGGCTGTTCGCCATAGATTCCCAGTTGATTTCATCTAGCATCCTTGGTTAGCTGTATTGTTTATTCTACTTAAGCATCTTGGCATGGAAAGGCTGTGAATATGATTTGATTTACATGTGTATTTTGTTTATTCTCTCCATCCTCAGCTACTGAGCCTTCATATGCTTGTCCCCGTAGAAGCTAGAGAATTTGTTCTAGCAGAGCGGTGAAGCGCTCACTTGTTGACTTTGTTCCTAGACTACAGGTGGCCTGATTTTGAATCAATGGCAAAGGCTTTTTAAAAGAAAGAAAGAAAGAAAGAAAGAAAGAAGGAAGGAAGGAAGGAAGGAAGGAAGGAAGGAAGGAAGGAAGGAAGGAAGGAAGGAATCTCACCAAGATATATTCAGACATTCATATACTGTATAAAAATGTACTTTTGCGCCATAGACACAAGTATAGATGCATGTAAAACACAACAGTGTGCTGAATTTGCTCATATGTAGCTGCAATTGTGCTCACATAGAGATCTGAGGCTTCTTCACTAGTCTTGATGTCATGAGCACTGACAGATTATTATTTTTAATACGCACAATCACATTTTTTTGTAAGGCTTCTGTTATCTTTCTACAGGTTTAAATGTCAGAGGCACACATGTAAAGCAGTCTCTTTGATACACTGTTTCTGAACAATCCGAAAGGCCTCACATCACTAGGCAGGATGAAACAAATCTGTGTAAATTTAATTCGAAGAAATGTACAGAGTTTCCGCTCTGCTCCTGATCTTGTATTGGGTTGCAGAGCATGCTTTTGCGGCCAAGGGATGAATCCCCAGCCACCATCTTCCTTAAGGGCAAGTGGGCATGCTCAGTTACAGCATGCTGAGTGGAGCAACATGAAGGACAGGGCAACCTTCTACATGCAAAGCAGATGCTCAATCACTGGAATCGCACCCTCCCCACTTAGCAGCCTCCTTCTCCATGGCATAGGAGCGCACTCCTTGGGGCCGAGGGGTCTTCACTCCCCCTCCCCCCCAAAAAAATTGTGGGGGTCTGCCACCACAAAGTTGATGGCCATTGCCACTCAAATGGTGTGTGTGAACCAAGTCATGTGATTGATTATGCAGGGTGGGACTTACCTGCCCCCCATATTTTATTCAAGTTGACACCCCTTCTCCATGCTCAGACATCTCTGTGCTCAGTCCTCTGGCCCCTGGGATGCCCTCCCGGGAATTATAGGATTGCCCCATAGAATTCTTTGTGAATACATCCTCCAAGCAGCCACATTGCCACACCTTGTTTTCCTGCTGTGTTCACACAAATGGCTCTTGAGAGCCTTTTCCACATGACCCTCTCTCAATAAGGGCAGGAGTCATGGGGAGAAAATAAGCAGGCAATTTGTGTGAATAAGCCTCCTGGGTTTTTTAAAAAATGCACTTTGCCTATTTTGTCTCACTGCCATTGCTAAACGAAAGCAAGTGGGATGCATAACTAAAGGCATTCCAAAAATGTAGGTTACATACAATCTTTTTGCACTTCAAAGCTTGACCTAATCCTGATCAACTGAGTGACTCTCTTCCTTTCTTCGCCAATCAATAGGCTGAGCTCTGCATCAGTGAGCAATTAAACTTTACCCTTCCTTTATCCTTTATTTTTGTTTTGTTTTGTGTTTTACAATTTTACATACATTAAAGAGAACCCCCTCTCCCCAAACCAGTACGGTACATCCAAGTCATTCCTTAATGAGGGACAGCAATGATTTCTCCCCACTCAAATATCACACAGCTATTCCTAGTGTAAACAATTTCCTGCAGAAGTGCTGAATCAGGAAAAGAAGCAATAGGATATGTTATTGGAACACAAAATAACTGGGGTGGGTGGGTGTAGATTCTACACACAAACACACTATGCTACTTGTTTCATACTTATTACTTCATATTTCAGGGAGGAAAATAAATATTTTCCCCTGCGGGACATATGATCCATTGCTACAGCACCTTGCAGTATAAAGCAAATTGTGCCACATGTCTGAATTTAGGATATGGCTCCACAGTGGGATTTTAGAGGCCTGGAAAAAAATTCTCAAAGAAGTCTCTTGAGCTCATCTGGAAAGAATGTTCCAGATGGGCTGGAAGTGCCATTGCATACGTTTGCATTGTCAACAACGGGATTTCAGCAAGTCACTAAACTGTAGTTCCCTCACTCTCTTGTAAATCGTGTCCTCCTCCCAGAGAGCACGCATTGTGGTCAGATCATCAAGACTGACTTCTCTGCTGTTGTGGGTGGTAGCGATTGGATAGCCACAACAACCCGATTGGTGGTCCCTCAGTTGCTGGGGTAAATCTGGTCAATGGGATCTTTTCATGCATTAACCAAGGGACACATATATACTGCTGCACATATATAATGCTGCATTGAGCTTCCTCTTTTTGCCTCGTGCATCGGATCACACGCCCACCCTCCCTATATTTACGATTCACTATGACCTAGCTATGCCGTTGTGGGTCGTCTGTTCTTGGGACCCCGGTAGGAATTCTCCCATTTGGCTTTTTGGCTGGTGCCACTTGGGTTTTGCCTGCTGCGTAGCAAATCGTCACAACTTCGTAAGGTTTGGCAGTTAGGCATTGGTTCAATGGTGGTGGAGGTGATGTGGATAAGCTGTGCCTGCCCCTCCAAAGCTAGGGTATTCCGTTAAAGGAATCCAGGGGCTCGCCCAGTGGTGGAGCTTCATGCTCCGGCACCGGGGACAGAGAGCAGGCGGGGCGGGGCTGGCGTGTGTCCCGGGGGCAGGGCGCACATCCTGGGGGCGAGGCGCCCAGCACGTGGGGTGGCAGCCATAATGGCACCCTGGGGATCGCTAGACCCTAGAAGGGTTCATGACAGCAAGAAGGGAAAATTAAGAAGAAGAAATGAAAACAACAAAAGACTAAAAAAGCCGGAGAAACCTTGCCTCCCATCCTGACATTTCCTAGCATGTTGCTTCACCATGAGGTCATGGATTGCTCTGTCTAGTTGCGATCCTACACACATTTACCTGGGAGTAAGTTCCTCTCAAAACAATGATATTTCCAAGTCAACATGCACAGAATTATGCTGTCAACCACATGTTTGGCTCATCCACTTAAATGAATGGGGTTTAAATGTGCTTAGCTTTGGCAAATCTCATCACTCCAGCAAATACCACAGCAACTCTCATCATCGCAAAAGCTTTGAAGTGCCATTTCCACCCCAAATCTCCGAGCGGCCGAACAAGCTCTGGAATATGACAGACATCAATGAACTGACTTTATATTTTCCACAAGCATGTATGAGAAATATTCATTACTGGCCTTTTAGGGGGATAAACCAGCTGAAGATGAGGGTGTATAGGAACATAAGAGCCCTGCTAGATCATGTTCTCATGGTGGCTGTGGGAAATCCACCAACAGATCTAACCATACTTAAGCATTTTAATGTCAACAGAAAAATTAAATCTGTTCCAGTGTAAACAATGGAGCATAGACACTTAAATTTGAATGGATCTTGCCCATGTATATTATTGTATTCCAAGTGATTTTTAAAAATGACTTTTCATCACCTGATCAAATATTAATACATAACACTATTTTCTAAAAAGATGTCTTAATATCAAGTCTCTGTTTAAAGCTGTAAATCACATTGGGTGCCTTGGCAGAAAGTCAATATCTAAATGTAATAAATAAATAGTAAAATTATAGATAGGTAGGTGTCAGATTTTAGATTGTTATATTGAAGAAAAATTAAAAATGGCTGTGACAAGGAAGTATACAATCCACAAATCCCTTTCCATAGAAGAAATTCTTTAGAAGCAAATTTGTCTACTGCAGAATAATTGCTAATATGGAATGAAGGTGTTGAACTTTCTACCTTAGTACACATGACCGCTGACAATAATAAATTCAGAAAAGCAATCACTCCTGTTTTCATTAAATGATTATTATACTCCATAGTCCTTCCCCTTTCATAGATCACTCCCAATGCTAACAGGATTTATTTCTCTTTAGTGATAAAGTATTATTCATATATACCACCTGATATTTCTCCACAATGCATCATGCTTCAACCACCACCACAACTTGACTTAAATACATGAGGGAGACTTAGAATGAAAGAAAGAAATATATTTCTGTCAATCATGGAAAATAATGGTCTGATAACAAGTATGGTCAGGGATGGAATAGATGAGTGGCTTTCTGTCCATCTCCTCCAAAACTGTAATTCTGTGAAGTGAGAGGCGAAATGTCCTTCAGCTACGAAGAAGGGCACTTCAGTGACACTTGCTATTTTGGAAGCTGTGAGACTTTGCTTATGCAGCCAAAACAAGAACTTCCAAGCATGCAGAGTAAATGCATGGCGATGGGAGTGGAGTTGAAACAGGATTCAGTTTGCATTTAAAGGTGATTCTACCCGATTCACACATCACAAAAAAAATAATATGCAAACCAAAATAGAGGCATCCTTCAAAATTCACATTTCTGATTTTGCAGGGCAGTTGTACAGCCTATGCAATTTACAAAATAAATAAAAAATGCATGTGTTGCAATAAAGTGTGCATAAAATGCATATAGTAGTGAAAATTCTATATTTTTCTATATTCTATAGTTCTGATGGAGCTGTATTTCAAGCTATCTGCAGCACATGGCAGCAATTCAAATCTGTCCACAGTTGCGTGCCAAGTGCATGAGCTCCTCCTGGATGTGTACAGGTTTCTTCGTTGACTGCATTGTTGAAAGCAGCCAAATACACACATCTTAAGCCTGAAGCTGTCCATTACACTAGAGTAAAAAAGGAAGTCTATGTCATGCAGGAGCTTCCTACATGCCTTGGTGATCATCATTTCATGGTGCTTTGAAGCTGTGCCTTTATAAGAAGGGCTTGCTTCATACAGTGCTTCTGCTAGCACCCAAACAGAGTATGTTGATAGCAAAGAGGGAACAGAAAAGAGACAGCCTCCGTTTTGAATTTTACTTAGTCTTTCCCCTCTATTAGACATCAATTGAACATAAAAATTTCTTCTTTTCAACTTTATCTGTCTCTTAACTGGAAATGCACAAGAGTAAATACAGCCCTCTAGATTTCATAAAAGTATTTCTGGAAGGATTAGGAGAAATCTATTTGAACAAACATAATATTGCTATACATTTTCTCAAGAAGGATGAAGGATTACTCAATGCTTGTAGGATTTTCCAACTTAAAAGAGCAAGAGGCACTGGGACATGTTGCAGCGTACGTTAATGGGATAGTTAAACATTTGCGTCACCCATGGAATTATCAAATTAAGCAACATCCTTCCAAGAGCCCGGTCCTTTCTTTCTTCTCAGTTTTTAAGAGACTACAATTTTTTTTCCTATTCTAGATGAAATCAAGCCCACATGTTCACTCTGCACCCACCCCACACTGATCCCACTTCAGTGTTCATGGTTTGAGGGCAGACAGCCTGCAGAATGTGTATGGGCTGTCCGTATGCACTATCAATATGCGTTTGGTAGGCTGCTCCACTGCAGACATGCTCTCAATGCATGGGCAGTACTTGGGAATGGCTAGTGGGGGAATTAATGGGATTAACAGGAGTATCTTCTCCTTTGGTTACTGTTCTGTGGCTATGCATGCCCCAGGAAGTGCAAGGAAGAGAATATTGGGAAATGGATACACCCATATTAGTCTATGGGAACTTACTCAGCACTCAAAGGAGAACACCATGGAAATGTGAAGTGGTTGCTCCAGTTGGGTTCTAAAAGTGCCGCCACTATAGTCTCTGTCACCACCTCAATCCATTTTTGATTGGCTGTCTTCCTAGAAAAGGAGGCTCCATTGAAGATGGACTGTGCCTACTTATGAGCAAGCGTCCTATGCAAACCCACTGATGCCTCCATGTGGATCCAAGGTTCCCAGATGGGGGACTTCAAACAAGTGTGAAGCAGCCCTAACAATGTCTCCACCCTGCGTCTTTGGCACCATCAGTATACCTTTTATTCACACACAGAGCCTCAGGAAGTCTCTCAATAATACATGGAACTCCGTAGCCTGGGGGGGGGGGGAGATCTCATTATTTTCAAAGCCCTGAGTATACAATGAGAGACAGACCACAGTGTGCAACTTCTGGTATACATCCTCCCTCCCCTCTACTGCTTTGCTCTTTGTGAATCAAAGGCAGCATGAGTCTTTTTTAACAACTTATAAAACACAAGAGGGAAGCCCGTCTTGTCCAGTCATGTTGTTACCCAGTACTGAAATCTGATACATATTATTTCAGTAATGAAGCCAATGGAACCTATTCAGAATTAGATTTCTGTTGTTCCTGTATCTCACATGTTGGCTGTTGGGGCTATTCTTTCAAAGTGTGCTTGTGTGTGACACACAAACACTTTTCCCTTTTTTTTTTTTTGCAAGGTAATCATCCACTTCTATGAAGGCAATTTTTATGACTCATAAAAGTTAGAATTAAATTCTTTCTTTTTTTGTGTTAAATTTAATTCCAGCTGTGACCATCACTGCTCCCTGCAATTTAACACACGCTGAACACTTTAATATAGCAGAAGCAATGGGCTCTATATCCGCTGAACAAATGACTATTGAATGCTCTGTTTGAGTGTCTGTATTTTTTCTTGTTGTTATTTTTACTAACAGCGTAGTCTTCTACATGTCTATTCAGAAGTGAGCCTGCTGAGTTCAGTGGGAGTTAACAGCACCTATAGGACTGCAGCCTAAACTGGGGAATTGTACAGGAAAAACAGGAAAACTTGCTGCAAATTAGGCAGGTTTCTAAAGACAATGATATTATATTTCCTCTCCTCCCAAAAATATCACAGACCTGCTGAGATAAATTTTTTCACACTTGTTGTATGACATTTACAGCAATCATTCTATCCCTTTTCATTGCAATTAACTTTTCATTATGAAATGGTTTTGTTGTTTGTAACAATGTGTTTTATTTATGGAATATGTTTAGGATATGCAGGAATAGGAACAATATAGATATCATCACTGCTGTTCGTATTGCAGTTTTACTATGATTTTGTGATTTTTAACTTTGTTTTCACTTTCTACAGCTGTTTTATTCATTCTTGTTAGCTGTCCTGGGCTCACAATTGGAGGATGACAGGAGCAAACAAGTTTTGATTAAACAAATAAATGAATATAAAACAACCACCAAACAAAGTTCCTGATTGGCTTTGCTCATATGGGCAGTGACATTTCTGAGAACTGGCACCTTCATGGCAGTGCTATAATTATACTATAATTATAATTACACTGTTAAAACTCTGTGTGTGTGTGTGTGTGTGTGTGTGTGTGTGTGTGTGTGTATTTATGGAAGACAATATTACTCGGCTACGAGTGATCACCAAAGAAGAAGAAAGAAGCTAATTACACGCAATAGGTAGCTATTGAATTTTAACCAGCTTAACTCTTCTCACTTCCAAGATCCAAAATCAAACACATCACTATGATCTTCTCAACAAGAGAGACTTCAATTGTTTCTTAACATTTCCACCAAACCAATGTACAAATGTGTGTGCGTATGTGATCCTAATATGTTCACAAAGCAATTGTGCACAATTTCAGGTCAGTCTGCATATTCTCCAACATGTCTTGGGAAATGTGCATCTCCTAAGTATCTTTTGTACTTTCCTCAAGCCAATATGCATGAATGTGCATCTCTCAACTGCATTCTATACATTCTCTAGAAAATACACATAATCTTCCATAGGCCTTGGGGATTGTGCTGTTGCGTGGTTTTATTTCCTTCCACTAAAATACTGAAGTATGTCCTTAGTTCCATACTACTCTTCATATGAGTGTAATAATCCTATGAAGCACCTAAATACCACAAAGCTCTCATTAGCCCTGACATTTCCAAGTGAATTACAACAGCTGTTCTATGTTAAAGGGAAATTTCAATCAAATTCACCTTTGATAAGCAGGAAAGGTAAACATGACCAAGCTGCTAATGTGCAGGCTGTTCCATTAAGCTTAAGCTGGATGTTGTGATGGAAAAGTATGCCTAGCCATCTGATAGATTGTGCCTCCTGCTTTCAAAATACCATTCCCACTAATCAGTCTGAGCAATCAGTCTCTCTCTGTCAACCCACTAACACATAATCTTAACCCATCATGTAGGTTTGTATTAAACTCAACAATTCCTGTTCCAAATGGAAAAAATACTACTAATAATGAAAAGTGGTGGGGCACCAAGAAACCAAGGGTGAGAATTACACAAATATCGGTGCAGCAATGTCTCTTCTGGTCATCATGGATATTTAGTCCACAGTCCACTGAGTCAATGGAAAAATCTCTCTGATTTTAAAGGCTACGGAATGCACTCTTCATCTTCAAGGTTATATCATCTGATATATTAAAACCAGCTGACCATATTCCATAGAGCAGACGTGAGGAGACCCATAACACCTGATCATTGGCCAGGCTAGTTAGGACTGATGGAAGTTGTAGTCCTCCAGCTTTTTCTCATCTCCAAGCTCCTCGCCTCTGCTGTTAGGTTTTTATGAAACCAAGAAGTACAGTCTGAGGTAGGCTTAAGCAGCAGCAGCAACTTCAATCAATCTTTATCAGCATGCAGAGAAGACAGGAATACGTGAATCAAAACACAGAACTGGCATTTCTTCATAGGAGGAGATGCTCTGAAACAAAACCATGCAGGCCTAATAAGGTTAAAAAGTACCCCTCAAGTCTTACGGTGACGTAATTTCACGGCGTTAGCAACAACTTAAATCTCAACAGTTGGGATCATCAGAGCACAGGTGACCCCACTTTATTCATTTAGAAAATGCCCATGCCACAGTCAGTTACTGTCTCCTAATATTGCCATTAGAACCTATGGGGCAAAATTAAAGCACAGATGCTGTTGCTCAGAGGGCAAGGAGCTGCTTTTCATCCCTGGCATTTGGTGTCATGGCAGCCTGGTGGTTTGAAAATATATGCACAGGGAGGTGTTTCAACCTCCCATGGTTCTTGCAATACTAGTACACAAATACAAACACACATCATAATGATGGGTATTTTATTTGAATTAAATAAAGCATACTCTAAATCCTACTCAGGCATGCTGGAGAAGGGAATAGCAATGATCATATAGCTATATTCATGGTATTCTCCCCATCCTTACATTTTTGTTTCAAACCATTCTTCATTTCTCCTGCCCAGGAAGCAAGCGTCAGAGTAACCTTGACCTACTTTGAAAGAGCTGTTGGACTGTCAGTCAGGTTTAAAAGAAGTCATTAAAAGCTGACTGAGGTACCTTCTGTCAGCTTTGTGAAATCCCCTGTTGTACAAAACCACCCTTCAAAAATGACACTGCAACTAATTAAAAGTAACTTGTTGAATCACAGCCATGACATCTACCAATCCAAACAACATCTTGTTAAACCATTCAATATTGACCAGCAGCTTTTTGATTCCTTAATAGTTAAAGCCCAAGAGAAGGAAGCTGGACTGTCAAGGACAGTGAAAAGTGAATTCCAGCAGAGCAATTTGTGCTTCCCAGCTGATTCCCAAGAAAAATGCAAGATGTACATCAAAGACTAGGATTTCAATAATAAAAACAATGGTATTTTCAACACAACAGCACACATCAATCATTTGCCATCAAATGATGGATCAGCTTTACCAAAATCTCTCAGCTCAGGAACCTTCCTCAGATATCAAAGGTAGTGTGAGTGAACATGCAATGTCATATACAAAAGCTATCATCAGTTGCCTGAGATGGAAACATCATTTGTTAGTGGTTTCTTGTCATTTTTCTGTTTACCTTTTTCCCTTACATAGCAGAACTTCCGAAAAATAGTAAGTAGTGCAATTTCAGATTGCTTACCATTTACCAATTGTATAAAAGTGGAGATTTTCTAACAGTTAAATCACTGGCATCTCTAATGTTTCGGGTAAGCAGAAGAAAAAGTAAAGGCACTGCACCCTTTTCTTGGGAATATATATTTATAAATATGTTGCCCATCTACTTTATTCTGACATTTAAATGTTGGTGAAAGACAACATTTATTGTAATCTTTAGGATCTCAAGGGATTTTGTAACATTCAAAACAGGAAACGTGGTTTGTTTTTGCTTTAAAATCCCTCCGCCAGTTCTATCATTTCACTTCTATGGAGATATGAAGCCAGAAAGCAGGTCTTTACAAGCTTAGTGGGTGTCAAGATTGTAATTTAGAATGGATTACTCATAACAGAACATTGGGACCTTTTGCAACCCTCACTCCCTATTGTCAGGTGTGCGTCAACAGCTCACTGGCTAACTGCCTAGTGAAATCAGGGTGCTTCTTTCAGTTCTTTTATTTTGACCACAGAAATGGAGGAAGTTGCAATTAAGCAGCTTCTCTTTCCAGTCTATTTCTGAAATTCTTTTGTAATAAGACAGCCCTCTATATTGGACAAACAGGCCAAACCCTACGCCAAAGGATAAAGGGACATAAATCTGATATCAGGAATCACAAGACAGAGAAACCAGTAGGAGAACACTTCAATCTCCAAGGACATTCTATACAAGACCTCAAAGTAGCTGTCTTATTACAAAAGAATTTCAGAAATAGACTGGAAAGAGAAGTTGCTGAATTGCAACTTATTACCAAACTTAAAACCATGGAGAGACCTGGTCTGAAAAGAGACATTGGATTCTTATCTCATTATACATGATAAAACTATTTTTAGCTATCTCACCCCTTGCTTTTTCCTGTAAGACCAATTGCAGTTGTTAACAGTCGTCAACAGGTTTACCACACCTATCAGCCAATCACCCATTCCCACCACCCTTCTGAGTAATACCCCTCCCCACCCTCTCACTATATACAGTGGTACCTCGGGTTAAGTACTTAATTCGTTCCAGAGGTCCGTTCTTAACCTGAAACTGTTCTTAACCTGAAGCACTACTTTAACTAATGGGGCCTCCTGCTGCTGCCGCACCGCCGGAGCACAATTTCTGTTCTCATCCTGAAGCAAAGTTCTTAACCTGAGGTAATATTTTTGGGTTGGCGGAGTCTGTAGCCTGAAGTGTCTGTAACCCGAGGTACCACTGTATAAGGGTCTGGTGACTTCTGTTTCAGTGTATCTGAAGAAGTCTGCATGTGCACGAAAGCTCATACCAATAACAAACTTAGTTGGTCTCTAAGGTGCTACTGGAAAGATTTTTTTTAAAAAAAATTGTTTTGACTATGGCAGACCAACAAGGCTACCTACCTGTAACTAGGATTAAGACATGAAATGCACACCCTCAAGCTTGAGCTGGCATTGCTCAGAGTGCCACTCCAAACCCCTGGCAGTTACTTCCTAGCCCTCAGACCCCTCCTGCTACCTACGATGGCTGCTAAGGGAATCCCTTTCTGCTGAGACATGAAGGGTGCGCCTGACCCTAGGGAAAGGAGGGGGCTCCAACATACTCTCCAGAGACAGCATGTTCCTTGGCTGCTGTACAGTTTCTAACACATCTGACTCCTGTCTCTGTTCAGGGCTGGTGCACCTGCTATCTTGCTCCTGTTCTTCGTCACCCATTATTTCCCAGCTCCTTTCTTCTGGGGTATGTATGTCCCATCTCAAACCACCACAAACCTAGGTCCATACTCTCTGCCCCTTCCTCCTCTCTGGAAGGCTCTTGGGCTGGTGGTCTCCACCACTCCTCATCTGTCCAGCCTCTGACAGGTATCTTCCATTTCAGTGGTGGCGGGTGGGGACAGAGGCAAAAGTGCAGTGAGCGACAGGTGTGACATAATATAAGACAGATGTTTTCACACATGCTCATAACCCAAACACATCTGCCCATCCTTCATCCAGGCAAGCAAGAGGCATTATCAGAGTTCAAGGATATTTCCAGCTAGTCAAAAACATGCAAAGAAGACATAATATTGGACCACTAAGGGAATGTGGCCTGGGGAGAGACGGCATGGTTAGAGAGAGGGTGTGATCTGGGGAAGAGTAGAGGGCGAGATCGACCCAGAGGACTACATTTGACCCCAAGACGTAAAGTTCCCCACCCCTGTAACAGAATGCTATCCTTTCTCAAACAAGGTTGGTTAAGAAAAATACTACAGATTTTGGAAACTGGTTGGTATTATTTTAAGTGAAAACCTGGCTTATTGAATTCTGGAAATTATAATGTATACTGATGCTCCCACAACCATGCATTTGCAAATTGTTCTCCAGAACATAGCCATTGTTGTCATAGCCTTGTCTAAGTTCTGTTGCAAGCAGGGGTTAGGAGTATCTATTGGTGTTTTGCAACTTTGACCTGCTGCAGGACCTTAGCCAGACCTTAGCAGAGCATACGCAGAGTTCCAGAAAGCAATCAGTTGCAGGCAGGATGGACGAAGCAGGAACAAGACGCTGCTACCAGTAACTTGGTTACTTAGAGGTGTTTATTATTTACAGCAGACTCTACAAGTTACTGTATACATGAACAGAAACAGATCTTAACTAGCTCTCTCTTAACAAACTCCAAACGACTCTCAGAACTCCACACTGACCAACAAACTATCCAGTCAGTAAGGTCATAAGTCATCATGCCTGTGCGAGACCTCAACCAATGGTAGAGCTGTATCCAAGGCCCTATATCTCCAGGCAGAATAACTCCTCTGCTCAGTCTTTTTGGCCTCCGGCCAATGCTTAATTGACTCTGTGTGAAGCTGCACAGAATGGCACGTAGTCAAAAAACCCAACAGTATCTGAGGAACTCTTACCTGAGAAGAGTCTGACAGTCCAGAGGCCAGGGAGTTCAGATGATTGCAGAGGCACAGGTCCAACAGGAAGCAGCAAGGTAGAACTGGGAACTTCAGGCATTGTTTCCAACATCTGACTGCTGCTGAGAGCTCTGTTAAAAAGACCAGAGCCAGTTGGTTCTAATCAGTGCCAGCTTATCAGTGTGTTCCCCTATGTAAAGGCTGATCAGCTACAGGTAGAGTCACTCAATCTTCAGGATGCTTTTTGGCAGGTGAACCTGACTCCTGACAATTGTCCTTTATGGGCACTAGTGAGCTTCACATGATGGAAGCACCATGGATGGTACCAATCCATGCTAAGTATTTCTGGCTCTTTCTGACTATACTGTGAGATTGTTCCTGCCTTTAAGTCTCAGACAATGTTGTGTTCGTGTAGAGACACTTCCCAAAATTTCCATGGAGACAAACTTCTGTAGCCTCCAACATGTGCTAAAGATTGTAATAATATGGCAGATTGTTGGTGGACATTTGGAAAACTGGGCTATAATCCAAATCAATTTGGTGTCATTTTACATTTTGGCGCACACCAATGACATCATTACTATGAACCAGAGCATAGAAGATGGAGCTGCCTGAAAAGAAGGATAAAGCCATCTGCAGCAGCTCTTTTGAAATAATGCTATTGGGCTGAAATGACTTAATTCAACCACATAACATGCAATACTCTCTGAGGCCTCCAACCGTAAATGAGTAGATCTCTCATAGGTAAAGGTAAAGGGACCCGTGACCATTAGGTCCAGTCGTGGCCGACTCTGGGGCTGCGGCGCTCATCTCGCTTTATTGGCCGAAGAAGCCGGCGTACAGCTTCCGGGTCATGTGGCCAGCATAACTAAACCACTTCTGGCGAACCAGAGCAGCGCATGGAAACGCCCTTTACTCTCTCATAGCACCATGTAATTCTTATGTGCAAAAGAAGTCACGAATCCACTGTGTTCGCATGCTCAGTGGCATACAGAGTCTCTGTGTAGACTGCCACTGCTGCAGCAAGCATTAGGTTTTACCTGTTGCCAGTAAATGCCTAGCTAAAGTGTTATTCTAACAGATGGTCTACTCCTCAGTCAACAAACAAATTAGGTGATGGGGAGAGAGTGAGACATACATACTGATCACATTAAGCCACATTGCTGAGTTTCCTTTATGCATCCATCCAATGTGTAGCACAGTCAACTATTTATATTTCTCCCTTTCATCAATTTGCATATAAATCTTGTAATAGCAGCAAAAAATGGTGACATGATGATCCAATTGATCCCAGCATTAAGGAAGGGAGATGGCCTTGCTGCACTGAAATCTAATGCTCCGTACATTTCCTCATAGGAAGAATTTGGATTGCTGTTGAAAGCTTTGACAGCTTTGTCATTTATTTGACCAAGGTCAGTGGGGCTATTTCAATGTGCTTGCTTGAAGGTTGTCTCCACAGGGACTAATCCCAATTGCCTTGCTCCCACTGAGCAATTATTTCTCTTGATCTCAGTGAGGCTACTGAAAAAGTGAAGTAGAATTCCAGATAAGCAAAGCCATTAGCATCCTGCCAATTTTAAGATCTATAGATGGATCTTATCCAGGAAACCACTTCAGCATATGAGCAGCTTCCACCCAGATCAATGGAACCAGTCACATTGGTTCATTAAAACATACACATCAGGTCTTTTGTCACATGAAAACCTGGAAGCTTCCAAGCTGTAGAAAAATCACATTTTCATTTGGAAAATGAGCCAACTGCATTGGTTTTAAAACTGGAATGGGAAAACCGTAGCAGCCCTCCAGATATTCCCAGCAAAATAAGCAAAGCGTTTTAACCGTGGTGTTGCTAGAAGCCTCATGAAATCATCATATTTCTGTCTCCTACACACACCCACACCAAGTTGCTGAAATGAAGCAGCAGCTCATAGAAGCCAGATTTCAGGTGTTCAGCACTTGGACAGGAGGAAACCTTGTGCCAGAGAAGAGACCAAACTCTAATTCAAGAAATGCCACTAGTCTGGCTCCTTTCCATTGTATGTGATGTAGCTTCTCATTATACTCCATTCATATGGCTGTCCAGTAGCCATGCAGCTCTGCCTTGCACTGGGTTTTATCCTTCGTACTGTCTATAGGAATTGTCCACAGCTACTTAGGATCTCCATCAACTTCTACCTGACTTACGGATATCCAGGATTACACTTGATTCCTCCTAGATGCAAAAAATGTGCTATGCCAGTGAGTTCCAGTCTTCCATGTAGGGGTGGGGAGGAAATTTGTTTCCTAACCAATTCTCACTTCCTGAAACAGGTGTCCTTCAAAATGTACACTTCTATGATTATTGTGGTGAAGCTTTCCAACCAGAAAATGTGTACAAAAATGAATATATTAGGGAAGTGTGTGTATAAAAATACATTTATTAGTAAGGATAGCATGGCCACCTCATGAGAAGAGAAGACTCCCTGGAAAAGACCCTGATGTTGGGAAAGATTGAGGGCACAAGGAGAAGGGGACGACAGAGGATGAGATGGCTGGACAGTGTTCTCGAAGCTACGAACATGAGTTTGACCAGTGTGGTGTAGTGGTTAAGAGCGGTAGACTTGTAATCTGGTGAACCGGGTTCGCGTCTCCGCTCCTCCACATGCAGCTGCTGGGTGACCTTGGGCTAGTTGCACTTCTCTGAAGTCTCTCAGCCCCACTCAACAAACAGAGTGTTTGTTGTGGGGGAGGAAGGGAAAGGAGAATGTTAGCCGCTTTGAGACTCCTTCGGGTACTGATAAAGCGGGATATCAAATCCAAACTCTTCTTCTCTTCAGGTTAAGAACGGACCTCCAGAACAAATTAAGTTCTTAACCCAAGGTACCACAGGACATGGTGGATTTTATTTCAGCTGGCTTGACCTCCTTCATATCCTCCACCCCCTCTCTATGCATTCACAAATTTGTTTTCAGTTGCCAAACTGAAAAATGGGTGAAAGCAGTGATTAATTCATGGAAGTCTTATAACTTGCACTATTTTCAGTAGTTGAGTCTCCTTTCCAAAGAGATTTGTACATGCTGGGAAGTGTGATGAGGCGGCAATAGAGGAATTATACCAGGATCTTTTCGTTTTTATTGCAGTGCCCTGAGAGTGGATTGGATGCTCCTTTCCTGCTCTTTTCTGCCCCCCCCCCACCTCTCTATGCATGTGAACCATCACTTTCCATTCTCCAGCAACACAGCGGAGGTGCCCGTAGGTTTGACAGAAAGACAGCTGTGCTCTTGTTTCTAAAGAATATAGTAAGCCTATATTTTATTTTATTTTCCTCCTTTTTTAAAAAAACAGAGAGTAATATTAGGGTAGACTCAGGAAATGAACTGGCCTTGAGCTAACAGGAATCAGTTATTACTTTTGCTCCCTAAGAAATCTTTGTAATTTCAAGAATTGGAGACCTGTGGCTTTAATCTGCTTGAGCTATAGGAGTCTGTCCAGTGTTCACACAAATAATACAAAAGCCCATGGATTTACTAGGATATTTTGATTTATCCTCCTGCATTGTCTAAAAAGTAGGGGCTCTCAAACATTTTAGTAAATAGACCTGCCAAAAAAACGTTGGGTCTGTGCTCATGAGCTGTCAGCAGGTCTGATGTCACTGTATATAAATAAAACCCATAGACTGCCATGTCCCATCACAACCCAAGCCCCTAAAATACTGTTGCATTGGCTCAAGACAGGAAAAGTCAAGGGCTGGAACAAAGTTGGTGGAACAAACATAAGTGGGGGGAAATACCAACAGACAGGGCAAATTATAGTCAAATCTCCTTCAGATTGTACATTTTAGCACACCTGGTTGGAAGTTCACACCCTAATGGGCCAACCATTGCCCATGTGATACACATGCAGGTTATCACCCTTTCTGGGCAGTAGTTGCAGCTACTACTGGGACTGACCTGGGAACAACCATAGGGTGACAGTGACCACACCATCTAGGTCATCTATGAAGCAGCCCAATGTTTTGCATGATCACACAGTAATTTAAAGATTTTCTTACATGGGTGTTGCTTGTAAAGAGGATCCTTTGAAATGCAATGTGTGGATCAGACCAGTGGTCAAAATAACCTTAATGGTTAGACCTATGGTTTACATCAGGAGCAGCTAGTGGGGAGTGATGCTGTTGGACACTTGGCCTCCTGGCAGCAGTGTCATTCCCATGTATCAGGTGGAAGGGCTGTGAGGTTGGGGCTTTGCAAGCACACAAATGGAGCCAACCCCATGCTCATGCTGGTGCAGCCAAACTGCCCCATCACCACCCCTCCTCTTTTCCTCCTGGCAAACAATGCTGCTGCCAGGAGGTCAGGTTCATTGTGCCATCCCTCCTCACCATCCCCTCCTACTTCAGAGTGTGAGAGTTAGGAAAGTCCTATGAAAGTTCAGTCCCATGTAGGATTGATAGAGGACATTTTGGGAAATAAGTACACAATGCTTATGTCAGAGATGAGTCTGTTCCATCAGATGGTATGAAGTTGACAAATAAATAAATAAAAATAAGGCCCATTCATCTACCACTTCTCCAAGAAGAGGTTATTTCATATTAGGAACTCTGATGTGGTGTAGTGGTTAGGGTGTCAGATTGGGACCTTGGAGAGCAGGGTTCAAATTCCCACTCAGATACAAAGCTCAGAGTGACTAGTCACAATCTTCCTAACCCATTTCACAGAGTTGTGATAAAATAGGGTTGGTGAGAACCATGTACAGTACCACCTTGAGCTCCTTGGGAGGAAGCTGGGATATAAATGCAGTAAATACATAAATGATAGTGGCTGGGAGAAGGCAGTCTACTAGGACCTCTGAATGCCATTTGCAGTGAATCACATGTGGACAGAATGCTGTTGCACTTATGTGCAGCTTGGAGTCTTCGCACAGGCATCTGGCTGGCCACTGTGAGCAAAGGCGGATTGAGGTGAGTGTGAATGGTTTGGTCACACCTGGTGTAGAGCCTCAGGGGTGCCACAACTACAATGTATAATGGAAGGTGAGTATCAGAGGGTTGGCATTGCACAGGGTGCTGCTGAAACTTGAGACCCCCAGGTCCACTGGGCCATATTCCTGAGCCAGCAGGTTTGGCTTATGTTCTTAATGATAAGCAACATCTTGCTGCCCTTACACGATGCTCAAAATCAATTGCCTGAGAAGGAGAAGTACCGACCAGAGAAGAGTGACAGGCGAAGCTGATAGAATATGCAGAAATGGCAAGACTGATGGGAAAGATCAGAAACCAGGAAGACCAAGTATTTTTAAAAGACTGGAATAACATTTTAATATATTTGAAAGACCACTGTAGAAAGCTGAAATCATTGGCAGGAATATAATGACACTTGTAAAGTAAAATGAGCTTTGGTTATTCTTCTTTGGCGATCACTTGTAGCCGAGTAAGATTGTCTTCCATAAACACGGTTTTAACAATGAGTCTGTAAGTGACTGTGGATGCCAATTCTGGATCCACACGTCCTTCCACAGTGGGGACATTGGTTTCCAAGTGGGAGTTGATCATGGTGTGGATTTGCCAAGCCTGCCTTCCTCTTAGCACATTTCTCCCTTGCGTTCTGAGTTCAAGTGTCTTCAAAGCCCATAACACCTTTGGTAAAGGCTGTTCTCCAGCTGGAGCGCTCGCAGGCCAGTGTTTCCCAGTTGTCGGCGTTTATACTACATTTTTAAAGATTTGCCTTGAGACAGTCTTTTAACCTCTTTTGTTGACCACCAGCATTACACTTTCCATTTTTAAGTTCAGAATAGAGTATTTGCTTTGGAAGACGATAATCAGGCATCGGCACAACATGGCCAGTCCAACAAAGCTGATGTTGAAGAATCATTGCTTCAACACTGCTGATCTTTGCTTCATCCAGTACACTGATATTAGTTCACCTGTCTTCTCAAGTGATGTGAAAGATTTTTCGGAGACACTGTTGATGGAATCTTTCAAGAATTATGATTATATAATAGATAGATAACAGTAAATGATGCAGGTAAAAAAGATTTTTAGAAATGGAACCCATGGAGAGAGGGAAGGTTTGAAAAAAACCTCTTTTTATTTTGTGGTTATGTTTATTGTGTACAACTTTATGTAAAACTAATAAAAAATCATTTTTAAAAAAACAAAACAAAATCAGCTGCTTGTGAAATATGTCCTTCTCTCCCTAATGGAGGACCTGCCTCCATAATTAGCAAGCACTGGCAGGATGTGGCTGAGTCTATATATGGTCCCTGTATGGTCCCTTCACAGCCACTCTTATTAAGCAATGATATCTTTATGTGTACATGTTGAGGCAATCTGTATTTGCTGGGGAGGGGGGGGCAGGGGAAAGAATGTGAGGATTCACCATTGCAAGATGAGTACACAACATTATTTCCATGTTACAGATAGTGGACATGAGCATTAATAACTTCTTTAAAACCACACAGCGACTCCTTAGCTGCATCTGAAATGCCCAGTACTCATTGTTTCCATAGTTGGCTGAAAAACAAAGGAAATTATCTGCTTTTTTTTTTCATTAAGAGGTTTTATGGAAATGTATTATTTAAAAATGGAGTAAGGGATTTTCCATTAAAATGAGGAGTGTTTGCCAGACTCGGTTTATTTCTAGTTCTCATATTCTAGCTACTAACGTGAAATGACTTTTTTACATCGCAAGCAAAGAGGATCTTGTTGCAAATCTGAAGCTTCTCTGCACTTAGAAAGTAAGTAGCTTTACGTGATACATATCATCACAAGTCTCTGCAAGCTCCACCCATGGAAGGCTGCAGCTTACTATAAAGAGATTATTTCAGGAGGAAAGAATCAAAAAAATACCTGTTATCCCCCATAAAAAGGCACACACTGTATTAGCTCCTACAGTAGCAACCATTGCACTGCTGGAAAACAGTTGGAGTGGTTTTTAATGTGTTAGTTAAATGAAACATCCAAAAATGCAAAGTTATTAATTTAAAGGGTGTGTTATCACTTGTACTCACACAAAGGAACAATGTGAATGTCCCAAAGTATTCAGTAATGAAAGAATGAACACATTTCCATTCATTTCATTGTCATTCTTCTAAAAATTCCCATTTGTTGATGCTTGTAACAATGAATGGATGGAAAGAGCTTGTTCATTTTTTCTGTCCTTTAAAAGAACACAAATGCACAGCCCTAGCATGCATCTAATTAATTAATGTTTTTTATTGGATTCTAAATATGCATTCTATTGTTCTGTTGTATATGCTATACCTCCCACCATAAGGGATATAATCATAGGGCTGTATCTAGCAAAACCACCTCATCAGTGCAGGGACTTCCACATGTACAACAGAACTTCCCCTTCCCCTCTACATCCTTTATACCAGACAAGACTGTCCAGAGCAGATCCTCTCGAAGAAGTTCTGTTGCACAAGTGGAAGTCCTTGAGCTAGTGAGATGACTTTGTTGGATAAAGCCCATGGTAAAAAAAAAAAAAAATCCAAATAATCCAAAATAAAATGTAAAGTAAGAATGTCACAAACCCATGTGTCATATACCAAATGTATTTTGTTTAATGGAGAGATATATATTGTTGTAAACTGCTTGGGAGCTCATGGTAAGTGGCAGATAAGAATTCTAATAAATGATTATGGTAATTATGATTATGATATCCTAGGTGGAAATGTGTCTCACCCCTCTGCATATAATGCATGAAATTGCCCTCTATAAGTGTATGAATGTGCACATGAGAGCAGTTCAGTAGAGAGGGCAGCTCCATGTATTCATCCGCCAGTCCTCTCCATTGTGGAAATTATTGCAGACTGAAGGAGTATTACAGCTCTTACACCAAGAAGATATCACCCAACTGGGTAGTGTCAATATGCAGTGTTTGCCAAAGCATTACACAGGAATCAGGGGATAGTTATTGCAGGTGCAAAGGAAAGTCAGTTGTCCTTTGCACCTGGGTGGCTAAGGATCACATATAGTCCTCCTGGATGGTAAAAGGTAATGAATATGCCTCTCTTATGCAGCAGGACACTCCATGGGCAGTCATCAATGGCATGAGGTTATTTCCAATGCTGACACAACATCTATTTATGTGTGAGGCTAAAATAAATAAAATAATATTAGGGACGCAGGTGGCACTGTGGGTTAAAGCCTCAGTGCCTAGGACTTGCCGATCGAAAGGTCGGCGGTTCGAATCCCTGCGGCGGGGTGCGCTCCCGCTGCTCGGTCCCAGCGCCTGCCAACCTAGCAGTTCGAAAGCACCTCCGGGTGCAAGTAGACAAATAGGGACCGCTTACCAGCGGGAAGGTAAACGGCGTTTCCGTGTGCGGCTCTGGCTCGCCAGATGCAGCTTTGTCACGCTGGCCACGTGACCCGGAAGTGTCTCCGGACAGCGCTGGCCCCTGGCCTCTTAAGTGAGATGGGCGCACAACCCCAGAGTCTGCCAAGACTGGCCCGTACGGGCAGGGGTACCTTTACCTTTACCTTTTAAAATAAAACAAAAATACAAGCAGCAACAACATCAAGAAGAAGTCAAAGACAACACAATTAAAACATCTGAGTCAGCATAAAAATACATAGAGGCCAATGGCAAGCTTACTTTGATGAATTTGTCTTCATCAGACAGTGGAAGACAGAATGAGAAGAGTGAACCTACCACAGAAGGGAAGTCCACAACTGGGAACCAGCCACAGCAAAGGCCCTCTCCCATGTCCTCATTTCAACAAGTGTTGGGATGCAGAGAGCCTGGACAAGAGAAGACTGAGAGGAGATATGATAGCCATCCTCAAATATCTAAAGAGCTGTCACATGGAAGATGTTTTCTCGAGCTCCAGAGGGTAGGACCTGAACCAATTGCTTCAAGTTACAAGAAAGGAGACTTCAACGAAACATCAAGATGAACTTTCTGATGGTAAGAGCTGTTCAACAGTGGAATGGACTCCTTTGGAAGGCGGTAGACTCTCCTACCTTGGAGATTTTTAAGCAGAGGTTGGATGACCATCTATCATTGATGCCTTAGTTGAGATTCCTGCACTGCTGGGGATTGGACTAAATTATCCTTGGTGTCCCTTTCAACACTACAATTCTATGATTCTAACAGAATCACATATTATGCTACAGTATTTGTTGGAAAGTACAACATTGACCCCACAAATAAAACCACCACCTTAAGAACTTCCTGTGCCAAGGGAACATCTGCTAATGAATGAGCTATCCATACAGAAAATGAATCTGAGATGAGCAGAGTGAATCACCTTCCCCAACCTGGTGCCCTCCAGGCATCTGTTGGGCACTGTGATGACAGAATGATGGACCAGATGGGCCACTGGTCTAATACAGCAGGCCTTTTTGTCTTCTTATAAATCCTTTACCAACATTACTGAGCCCACATTGCACTGTGTGTGGCCACAGCATCATAAAAGAGTCTGATATTGATGCAAGTATGGAACAAACTAAGATGCTGAGCAAATAAAAAGCAGTACAGTACAGTGTATAAATTTAGTAAATGGTGCACCCACACATGGGGGGGGGGGTGAACACATGATTAAACTAATAGGATTATGCAAAATAAGCTTCTAATGAAATGCCAGTAATTAATCTTTCTTAGTCTTGAGGCTTGCTTCTAATCATTCTTCCTGCACATAATTTGATTCCAGCAAAAACTAATTCTATTCAAAGGACATGCCTTACAACATCCCTCCAATTTGTGGAGACACCACTGCTCCTAATCTAGTTATACTCCGACAGATGCTATGAAGTCCTTATGGTCCAGGTTTGTTTTGGCTGTTGGCTGCCTACTTTCTCTTCAACTATTTCATCTTAGCTTTCTTTTGTTCCAAACAACATGAAAGGAGCCAAGGAACAAAATGAAAAGGAAAAAATATGAGCAACATCTGATGTACATGTGAAACCTCAGGAACTGGTTACATTGAATTCAAAAGAGAGAGAGAGAAGATTCAAAGTGCAATACAGTTCCTATTTAGTCTTGAAGGTTGCATACTTCCAAATAGTTGTGCTTAGCCTAAAAAGAGAGATTATACTGCTGTTCGTGAATAATTGTTGAGATACTTCCGGATACTTCAAACCTCAATGTGTTTTATTGAACAAAGTAAACAGTCATCTATCCATTTTAAAGATGGGAGAATCTATTTCCAACACATGTTAATCTTGCATGTTTTTACCCTTAGTTATGTTCTGTTCCTGTGTTTTGTTTTGTTTTGTTTTAAAAAATGTTTCAAACTGCATATTTAGAAGTCTGGCCACTAGATCCTTCTAGACAAAAGGTGAATTAAGAATGAACACATAATACAAGAAAACAGGAATAGGAAGCTGCCTTATGCTGAAAGACAATTGGTCCATCTAGCTCAATAATGTCTACATTGCCTAGCAAAAGCTTCAAGGGATTCAAACAGGAGATATTCCCAGTCCTACCTGGAGATACCAGGGATTGAACCTAGAACCTTCTATATGCTAAGCAAATGTTTTCTCCTGGAGCTATGGCCCTTCTCCAGAAAATGATGTCTAAGAGCCACAACTATTATTAACATCCATGCAAAAGGCTGCAGAAAGCATCACTTAGCTGTCACTAACGACTCTCCATAGTGTGGCCTCCTACAAATGTAAGTGTCACGACTCCCAGGCTAGCTGCCTAGTGAAATCAGAGACGCAGGGAGCTTCTGCTTATTCTTTTATTTAAATCAACAGGATACACACAGAGACCATGGACTGTGTTCCCTTCAGTCTTGAGACATTGCTCAGAGTGTCTGCTCCACCCACTTTGCGGCACTTCCTCGCTTCCAAACCCCTTCTTGATGCGTATGGTGGCCGGCAACGGAATCTTTCTGTTTCTGTTTGGCTCTCTGCTCTAAGATACAAAGGGATCGCCTGGTCCTCAGAGAAGAAGGAGGTTCCTCCAGGCTTTTGAGTGATGTAGAGTCCACTGTCTGCTGTACTGTTTCTCTCACTGCTGAGTCCTGTTCAGGGCTAGAGCCTCTGCTAGCTTGCTCCTGTTCCTCACCTTCCATTATTTCCCAGCTCTTTGTTGCTGCTTCTGGGGTGTGTCCTGGTCCAGCGCAACCCCATCTTCCTCTTCCTCGGACACCTCTTAAGGTGGAGGTCTCCACACCACTACTCCTCATCTGCCCAGTCCCTGACAATAAGGATGCAGTTTTAAGAGCTGAGCCGCTGGACGCACACTTCAAATGGCAGTGAGGCTGAATTCCTTGGTAACAGCCATTTACTCCTACTGGAAGTGGCTTGCCCAGCGATATCACCTAGGAGAAGCATCTATTCTGCTTACCAGGAGAAAGATTGCTTTGGCTCTGCCCCATGGGACAAGCTGCTCCTGATTCCTGCATAGCATGTCTGCATAGCATGGATTGTGCCATTATATAATTCAGCCACTGGCCCTGTTCTAGTGCTATTAGTTCCTGTGCGCTAGCAGCCCCACACCCCACAACATGTCATAGGGAGCCTTTGCACATTTAGCTGTATGTGTGAAGACTTCCCCAGGGTTCCAGTTCCCAGGAAAGCATTTAAGCATGCATACACTGTGGATGAGATGCCTCATGTTGAACTGGGGAGAGGAGTGTGGGACACAGGATGGAGCAACTCAGTCAGGTCCCAATCCCTTGTTCTTGTGCTGGTGTATAACACCTGATGGTGGATACAGGAGATATCCCTTCCCCAGTGCTACTAGCAGTCACACAATCCCCAATCAGAATTTTGACTGCAGTAGGGGGGACAAAGGATTAAAAGCCCAATACTCCAGGTCCCAATCCAGGGTTGTACTGTACATTCAGAAGTTCCCTCCTTACACCACAGCTGTACATGAAAGGGGGCCTTCCTACTCACTTTTAAAAAGGCATTCACACAATTGCTAATTGCACAAATGACATCTCCCCTAGTCGCCCCTAAACACACTCACTTTTGAATTGTGTGATTGCTCCCATCAAGCTTGGTTTTGAAATGAAAGGACCTGAGAAGAAAGAACATTGTTATTTTAGCCAAAGGTTTCTATAAAGAAAAAAAGAGAGGGGGGATGGCGTCAGTATTTTCTTTGCAAACATTCCCACTGCATTTTTCACTAGTTCTGTCATTAACATATAAACCCAGAGCATATTGCTGATTAAAACATGGGTCTCTTCCTCTCAGCATAGCTAATCCAACACAGGTCAAAATATTTTCTGGTGTTTCATCACATCTTAGAAATGTGTTTCAAATACATCTAAATTCCATTTCACATATGATAAAAATTCAGTAGCACAAAAAGTTATATTATGAGTGTGCACACTCACACACACAAAGACACATGCGTGCGCACAGTCAAACACACACACACACACACACACACACCCCAGAGAACTAAAATTATCCAATGAGTTTCATCACTAAGCAACGGATAGTGTAAAATTCATGCCTAGAACTGCAAAAAAGAGAAAAAATAAGGGGAAAGAATGCCAATATCACCCACACCCAGAAGCCCAGCACAGAGAAAGTTTCGAATGCTTAAGTCTCTTTGAAATCAAACTGAATTTAAGCTAATCACAACTAATTCACTTAATCACACATCCCAGTGGAATTTTCACTAAGCCCAAAGTGACTGGGGACCCAAATAACTGAAGGAAGCCTTTTGTAGTATAAGCCTGTTCAGCCTGTCAGATCTGGAGAGGGGCTTCTAATGGTTCCACTATCAGAATGGTGGGGAATGTTCAGTGTGCAGGGCTAATTAGATCTTCCAGGTCTCCCTGTTTGATCCATGTTCATATTGTTCAAGTCACACCCACCTTGCCTATACCTGACATGGTATCAGGTATGGGGCAGATTGACTGAGACAGAAAGGGGTGTGCAGCAGACACCTTCAAAACCTTGCATTAAAACTCCATGTACAGCATCCAGCTCTGTCACTGGAGGCCCAGGTTGCCTCGGTAGCTAGAACTGCCTTTTACCAACTGTGACCAGTGCAACAACTATGGCCAATCTGTACCAGTCAATAAAAATATTGCTTTTATCTGTTTTTCTTGGTAAATTTCTTGTAAACTGTTTAGAGGTTTCGTTACAATCAAGCTTCTGTGCACGTTTTTCTGGGGGGGGAAAGAAAAGAAAATTAAAATAGCAGTGAAAAATGAGACCTTATGAATTCTTCTGAACCTCTTGGTCACTTTTGATATCTTCAATGTATCCCTCCGGTCCAACTTTTTTTAACCCAATAGTTCTGTTCCTGCCTGGATGCAGTGGCGTAGCGTGGGGGGTGCAGGGGGGGCCGGACGCACCGGGCGCAACATCTGGGGGTTAGGGGGCGCAAATCCATGGGTTTGGGGGCGCAAATCCACAGGTTAGGGGGTGCAAATTACCGTATTTTTCGCTCTATAAGACGCACCAGACCACAAGACGCACCTAGTTTTTGGAGGAGGAAAACAAGAAAAAAAAATATTCTGAATCTCAGAAGCCAGAACAGCAAGAGGGATCACTGTGCAGTGAAAGCAGCAATCCCTCTTGCTGGTCTGGCTTCTGGGATAGCTGCGCAGCCTGCATTCGCTCCATAAGACGCAAACACATTTCCCCTTACTTTTTAGGAGGGAAAAAGTGAGTCTTATAGAGCAAAAAATACGGTACTTGCCTTGCCCCGGGTGCTGACAACCCACGCTACGCCACTGCCTGGATGGCTGTTCTTACAAGATGGTTTGGGAAGACTATGGCTCTGCTCCATAGCTTTTATGCTGTGGCATATTACAGGCTTTTATTTTGTTCTCCATTCTATCTACAATCTCCATAGTGAGGACATCCAGATATTATCTTATTATATGTCATCAATATGCAGATGATACTCAGTCCTTCTTCTCCTTTTCATCAGATTCAGACAAGGATACAAAAGTGCTGAACTTGTGCCTGGAGTATAGATGGTGACAAAGGGTTCATCCACACTTTCGTCTGTCCCAGGCCTAGAAAGCATGGGTCCAAGAGGTTTTCTACTTTCTAGGAATGGCTCCAAGCGGTTTTTCGTTTGTCCTGCCACTTTCACTGGAAAAACTCACTGTTTACCACTGAATTGGAACAAACATCAATCCACAGAAAAACTGGTTGATGTTTGTTCTGATTCCACAGTAAACAGCAGGTTTTCAGGGGGGAAGTGGTGGGACAAGCAGGAGTATGGGACAAACCCTAAGTGAAGGCCAACAAACTGAAACACAATCCATATCAAATGAAAATCAGGTTGGTGGGTGGCAATTTCAGACTGTTTTGTATTGAGTTGCAAGTAAACAGAGAGATCTCCACTATATCCTCAATCTAAGGGAAGGGGAACAGAACCTCATGCCCCACCAGCAATCCTTGGAGTAAACTGGGATGTGTGTGAAATTTTCCCTGGCCCAGCCTTTCCTTGGAATCTAGGCTCTTTTCGAACCCCCACCCACCCACCCCCATGATTCATATTGTATCCACCCTAAAACAGGATAGTCTGCCCTTACAAGAAAGACTCTCCTCCTGCAAGAGAGGGGAGTGGTTGTGGTCAGGAGCCGGACTCCGCCTCAAGCAGGGGTCATTAGCCCCCTGCCTCCCACTCACCTGGCTGGCGCCCACACCCACGGGCAGGCACCCAACCAGGTGCCTGTGAGGGGGCGTGTTTAGCAGCCTAAATTGCTGCGGCACCAGCCTTCCGGCCTCACTTTTCATCGTCCCGTCACAAGTCATCAGCTAGGAGTCATCACAGTCCTCACAGGGAAGAGCCACGAGGTTTGGAGTCGGGGGGGGGGTGTCTGTGTGTGTGGAGGCTGCCTGGTTCCTGGCTTGCCTTTTAACTTTAGGAGGCTTGTGTGCACTCAATGCTTTACTGCTTTTAAAAACCCAGGCATCCAGGTTTGCCTTGCTGTGTCCTCTTTTCCGTTTAAAACCCTACATTTAACCTTCTATTTCCCCCTACTCCTGGTGCTTGATTTGTTTGTGCAGTTTAAGAGTGAATTACCTTTCTTAAGCTGCAGCTTGTTCCCTTGCCCAGCACGTGCCCCCAGCGAGGTCTGAGTGTGAGTGTGGCTCTGTCTTTCTTTCTCCCTCGTCTCCTCGCTTTCCTTCCCCTGCCTCTGCCTTGGTGGCTGTGCGTTTTATTTTAATTTTTGGCCAGGGTGCTTGTACGTTTTCCCCTCTATTGCCCTTGCCTGTCCGATTGCGTGGCTGGTCTGGGTGACTGAGTGGGTTTGCCTTACATTTTAATTTGTTGGCCAGGGTGCTTGTGCGTTTACCTTTACACTTGCTGTAATCAATAAAGTTGTGGCCTTTTCTTGCCCATTAACCTTATATCACGTGTCCTTGTGTTTTCATTCCACTACGTGGCGATCGGGTCCTCGAACCACAAAACCACTGTTATCGCCATGCCTGAAAATTGCATCTAATTCTGGAAGAAAACAAAAGGATTATAGACTTTTCCTTCTTTAAAACAAAAAACAGTTTAAAAAAACAAACATTAAATGTGTGAAAACCCCTAAACCTATCTGCCTGAAATTTGGCAGGCTTAATCCACTCTGGAGGGACTTTGTGTTTGCAAATTTCATCCACTTTTGCCAAAATGGGACCATATTTTAGATTCTCCATTATAAGGAATGGATGACATTCATTTGCTACAATGGATCTTCATTTGCTACAAGACAGATAGGAACACAGAACCCAAATTAAAGCAGAAGAAGCACAGAGAGTCTCAGAACAAAATGCAATTTTTTTAAAAAAAAAATGCACAGATACAAGCGCAAGGTGAGGGCCCATGCACCATCTTAGCCCATAATAGGTAAGAATTGTTTGCATTTAACCAATTTTTTAAAACCTCATTTCTTTTTAAGACCAATAAGCAAGATGAGAATTAGGGAGGAAATCTATGCACACTGAGTTTTTCAGAAAATTCCTTCCCTACTTTGGACCATTCAGTTAATATGATATTTGAAGGGTTGTCACCTAGAGAATGGAACAAATTTGTTTTCTATTGCTCTGGAGGGTAAGTCAATTGCTTCAAATTACAAGACAGGGAATTTTGTCTAAACATTAGGAAGCAGTATGAGCTCTTCAATGGAAGAATAGACACCTTCATTAAAAGTTTTTTAAGCAGGGGCTGGGTGGTCACCTATCAAGGATGGCATAACAGTGTATCAGTTGTACTAGATTATCTTTGAGGTCGATTCCAACTCTGTGGTTCTGTAATTATCTGGTCCAATGCCACAGTTCTTCAGTCTTCAGGAATGAAATACCATCTCCACAAGGTATTTGGTCTTCTCTCTGTTTATTGCTAAAAGTGTGGGCAGAAGTTTGTTCTGAAGCTTTAATAAGGTTGTCTGTACTATGTTGCAAACTTCAGTGACTTTGGGGATTAGATGTATTTATTTAGAAATTCTGTATAATCTTCTGTGTTCAGTGAGTAAGCATGGTTCAGGATTAAAAATGTCTTTTAAAAAACACACCAAAAAAACAATCCTTCTCCCAGCTCTGATATTCCAGAGATTTTACATCTGCTTAATGACATCTCATTTTAAAAAAGGATTCATTAGCATTAAATGCAACTGTTTATTTTAGAAGCATTATGAGAGTTAAGGTTGAGTTGGTGTCTCCTTTGCTTAACTAAATTTTCATTTTCTTTTTGTGGGGTTTAAACCTCTCTGCAGTTTCTGACCTCGATAGACTGAAATTCGGTATTACAAGGTATCAGCAGTGATGCACACTGTTGAACAAAAAGAATGTTTGAAATCCATTAAGCTTAAGTCTTAGAGTTTCCACAAAACACATTGGGGACCCAATTTCAGCCCTTTCTTAAAAAATAACAACTTAAGGTAGAGATAATTAACACAAATAACTAGGTAGGCATTGCAAGATGGCTGTCCTTAATACAGTGCAAACCTTCGGTCTTTCTGGGAAGACATCTGACATGAAGCAGATCTTTTCTTGCACAAGTAAATATTAACTACTGAGCAGGTGCAGTCGTTAATTTTCATAATGTTCCTGGTTATGCAGCAAATATAGCATTGCAAATCTCATTACAAGGTAAAATAGATTCTGACAAATTCTGTTTTGACACTAACTGCCATTCAAACAAATGAGGAAAAATACTTTCATTTACATTAATGAGAGATGCCTTTGAGGGTGGAAAAATGCATCAATAACAAATCATGATGCTGAAATCTTGATTGGGATAAGGCCAGAGGTTTCACTTGACATTTTGAACTACAGTAGTTTGAAAGGGCTTTGTTTGCTCTGAAGAGCATATTCAGTAAAAAAAGGCTAACTAGACATGCTGTGGGCAACCTCATTTCTTATAAAGACAGTCTGCAGTTGTCAGGATGCTGTCAGTGGCTCCCGGCTGGTTGCCCAGAAAAGTATAAAGACAAGGAAAAGTTTCTAACCATCCTTTTTTATTTCAACCTTTACGGAGCCTCTTGGACAGGCATAGGCAAACTCAGCCCTCCAGTTACTTTGGGACTACAACTCCCATCATCCCTAGCTAACAGGACCAGTGGTCAGGGATGATGGGAGTTGTAGTCCCAAAACATCTGGAGGGCCAAGTTTCCCTGCTCTTGAATAATTGCATTGTCCCAAGTGAATCTCCACCCCACCCCACTCCATCTCTCCCACTTCCTCATTCCTCATTCTCATTGTCTCCTCTATGGATGCCACTAAGTGCCCTCTGTTTCTGAAGTTTTTGCTCTCCTACTTTTAAGGCTCGCCAGGTTCTGGGAGATGTCAGCCAAGTGTTACTCTGGCTCTCTCATGATTTCCCAGCTTTCCCCCTCATCTGCCTCTGAGCTGCTACTTCCTTCAAACCCCCGTTGTAAATCTATACTGTCTTCCTCTTCCTCCTTCCTCCTTCCTGGAAGGGTCAGGATGGGGAGGCGGTCGTCACCATTCCTCCTCTGCCCAGTGCCTGACAGCAGTAGACTACGTAGGCAAAAGAGCCTCCTTCAGTGGGGGTGGGGATATACTCCTGGCCTCAAAATTGGGGACATTGCTTTGCCCCACCTCTACATATCTGCAAGGTATTCCATAGCGAAGAAGGCTCTGTGGGAGCAGTGGTGCAGAAAGGAGGCTACATTTCCATTCAGAACTGAACCGATCAGCACTGTAATTGCGCGAAGCACAATTTGCAATGGAAAGCTTGTGCAGTGTACATGTTGAAATATTCCATTTAACATGAAACTTTTGTCGGTAACCTTTTGTGGATCACTGATGACACTGGTAAGCTCTGGGCACCCAAAAAAGGCCAGCGAGATTATCTCAACCAATAGTTTAATTAACCAACTTTATCTTTATGCCGCAACACAATATTGCATTTTAATAGAATGTAATTTGTGTGGTCGGATAGCAATTATTTGGCTTTATAATTCTGACTCTCATTCATCCATTGGGAGTTAATTATAAAGCTTTATTGCCTCTTGGAACAACCATTCATCATAGTCGTTTTATACAGCATTGAGGTTTACCATTTTGCCAGCTAGCACATAGGAAACTGTCTTCTATCAAGCTAGACATCTAGTCTGTCTAGCTCATGGGTAGGCAAACTAAGGCCCAGGGGCTGGATCTGGCCCAATTGCCTTCTAAATCCGGCCTGCTGTCGGTCCGGGAATCAGCATGTTTTTACATGAGTAGAATGTGTCCTTTTATTTAAAATGCATCTCTGGGTTATTTGTGGGGCATAGGAATTTGTTCATCCCCCCCCCCAAAAAAAATATAGTCCAGCCCCCCACATGGTCTGAGGTACAGTGGACTGACCCACGGCTGTAAAAGGTTGCTGACCCCTGGTCTAGCTCAGTCTAGTCAACACTGACTGGCACTAGCTCTCTAGGGTTTCAGACCAGAGTTCTTTCCTGGTTCTATCTGGAGATGCTGAGGATTGAACCTGGAATTTTCTGCAGGTTCTCTACCACTGAGTCATGTCCCTTCACCAGAAGATGATCGCCATCTTCAAATATCTCAAGGACTGTCGCAGGGAAGAGAGAGCAAGCTTGTTTTCTCCTGTTCTGGAGAGTAGGTCTCAAACCAATGGCTTCAAGTTAGAAGAGAAGAGATTCTTACTAAACATCAAGAAGAGCTTTCACGTGGTATGCACTTTTTGACAGTAAAACGGTCTCCCTTGGGAGGTTGTGGACTCTCCTTCTTCGGAGCTGCTGTAACCAGACGTTGAATGGCCATCTGGCATGGATGCCTTAGTTGAGATTCCTGCATTGCAGGGGTTTGGACAAGGCGGCCATTCTAACTCTACAATTCTATGATTGGGCCAGCTTCTGTTTGTGGATGTGGCATATTGTGTGGAACAATGTCCTTCAACTTTGGATTCCCAGATACTAGACTGCTATTCCCACGATCCCCCAAAAACCTAGCCCAGGGGTCATTTAACCGGCCCATAGACTCCCGCCGCCTGCTCAGTTAGCTCCCGTGTGCCACGCTAAACTGGCACAGAGCAGGGACCGCCTTCCACGACACTGGCCGGCTTCCCATTAGCTGCAGGAAGCTCCTGCAGCCAATAGGAAGCTGCACACGCTGGAAGGAGCACTGGAAATAGTGTTTGCCCACTGCAGAATCTGCGGGACCGTGAACCAGCCCAAGCCACAAAAAATTTGCTGACCCCTGAGTCCTAGCCAATGGTCAGGGGTGGTGAGAGTTGTGGCCCAACATCATCTAAGGCCCAAGGGTGAAAGGCACTGGTGCAGGGGCTGTAGGATCTCCTCCTAATGAAAGTAATTTACATACACAACACCCTTACTCATTTTGTCCCAATCACCTTAGCTTAGCTCCCCAAGTAAACTTTTGTCAAGTTCATTCTGGAGGCAGATTTGGTGGGTGAGCTGTTAATGTCAATAACCTTCACCTTCTTTCTATATTTTATCCAAACTACAGCTGTACGCTTGCTAGCCATGTGAGTAAGCTTTGTATAATTTTGCCCCTTTTGTTCACAGTGAGGGAGGAACAAAGTTTTTAAAAAACGTGGTACCCATCTGGAGATGGAGAGCCAGACCGTTCTGTGGTGTCAATCAGCTTAGCTCCAGTGCTTTCTGTGTAAGCAGACAGCTGAGGATTTTGTCCTTTGAGTGCTCTGAGTACAGGACCCAACTGTTCTAGTGGAACCTAAAGGGAATAAGATTAACTCACCATGATGTCGTTCTGAATGTGCATGTCTGTGTGCTGAAGCATAAGCAGAGCTGGATGGATCAAAGAGCTCGATGTTCTGCAGAAACATGCATTTGCTGTAGGACACCACTCAGTTGTAGAAAGCTAATAAATTAAGGTTGTGAACTTGGCACACAAGTAAGCTGATGAATGGAACAAGTTAAGAATGCCTGTGCAATGTTAGTTGACTCCATTCCATTCTCCAATTCCAAAACAGGTGTGTTTTGACAGCAAGTTTGCCAGACAGCCTTTATTTCAAGGGGTATCCAAGATAGTATGGCTCTGTTGCGTTCTCATAATGCCATGTGGGTCTCCTTAACAAGACACGAGCACTTTCTTGTAAAGGTGAGAACATCTCCATGACCCTATAGCCTGGATTTTGTGTTCAAGCTTATATGATTTCAGATTGAAGAATTAAAGCCTTGGAAGTGGTTAGGCAGTTGAATTAGAGAAAGGTTTAAATTCCCATGAACTTTAATTTTACAAGTTAATTATTCCATCTTTAATTCCACAGTAACATGCAATTCCTATTTCTTTCCATTTAATCAAAGAAGAATTATCTCCATAAGTCTGTACTGTCTATAAATAAGCACTGAAATGTAAAGTAATCATGAGCACAGGCTGCTGTTTTCTAAAGAATTGGGCAGTGCTCACATTCCAGCCACAGAACACCAATTCAGATGCTAAGGTCTTGGTGTCCTTTAGGAAACTGAGCAGAGTTAGATATTGGCAAATCCCAATAGGAATTAAGCTTCCTTGTTTGGAGCAGCCCACATAGATTGCTCACCATCCTCCTCTCAGCTTTCATTGTATGGATATGATGCATCAACAGTAGAAAGATCTGGCATGGGATCAAAACTAACTATAGTTTCATTTTAAAAGCAGGATACACAGAGGTCAAGCTAAATATTCGGTTTTCCTGTCCTTCATATTTCCTCACAGAACCACCTTATTACTCATTCCTCAAATAGTTGTAGCTTCAGGAATTTTGCTATCATCTCAGCTACAAGAAAGTAGAAGGCTGAAGACTTTGGCTATAGGGCTTTTTGAGAGGCAGTTGTTTTGTTTGTTTCCTTATGCTTTGAGAATTCTGAAAAAAAAGTCACCTTTCTTCATGGTGTGCATATGTTAAGGGGCAATGTAAGTTGCATGGCTGACCACGGAATGACTGAGAATGAGGGAGATAAATCTGGGCTGCAGAAATAAGGCAATATATATCTGTATTAGCAGACCTTGCAGTTTGGGTCTTAGGTCAGAATTGCCCTCCTGTATTAAGAGCTCGAATCTGTCTTGCTTGTTTCCCATATTATGTGAATTAGTACAGAGACAACTGAAACCATGAGTCATTCCCTCCAGTTGCTTCCTTCTTGTAGTTTCCTACCCTTTAGCGGGTTTCTTGAGTGCCATCTCAGTTTCCTGTGCATCTATGAAGCTATTTTTACAGATGACAGGTGTTCTCCTGTCAGCTGTAATATTGTCTCCCTCCCCCTCAGGATTTAGTTTAAAGCTCTCCTGATCAGGTTTGTGGGACTCTTAGCAAACACATTATTGCCAAAAGCTCACTTTCCGCCAGCCTGAAAATGGTCACATCTTGTTCAATTGCAATATGTGGGCTTTTTGCAGAAAATAAGTTACAACTGATGGGGTGATCATGGTTACATTTATTTTCAGGGGAGTGGGGGAACAATGTGTGCATGTTTCTTCTATCTCTTTGTCATCTTGGAATGAATGCCAAGGGAAGTCTTTGTTTTGATTTTAATTTAGATCTAGTTGATGTGCTTCTCTACAGATAAGAGCACTTGTGAAGGTTATGCCCTAAATATAGTGCATATTACATAAAAAGGGAAAGAAAAACTCCTGAGCAGTTTGTATTTGTATTCATGTGAGTACTCTTACCCTCCACAACTTACAGGTCTCATTTGCCATGGTATGATATTCACAGCAAAAAGGCAATAGGAAAACTTTGACCTGAAATTGAAAAGCATCTAAACTTGGCTGTTTTAATCACAAGAATTTTGCAACCAACCACATTTTCTTGAAGAGACATTCCAACAGAAATTGTGGGTGCAATTTGTAATCAAAACTTTTGGCTAAAAGAAAATAACATAAAAAGTGGGAAAGGAACTGTGACGGACAGCAGTACTAGACCAGAGTCTGGCAATGCAGTCCCCCTGAAATTCCACCAGAGTGCTGGAGCCTCTCTCTGATTGGTTACAAAGCCAGCTAGTCACAGAGTGGGGAGGAACAGCACTTTGGGAGGGAGAATAAAAGGAGCAGTTTCTGAGAAAGAGAGTTATATAGGGCTGGATTTAAGATGAGTGATAGGGTTTGGCTTTGAGATAGTTTGTTTTTAACTGTTTTTATCAAAATTTTAATTTTTTGTTCTTATATGTTTGTAAATTGCTTAGGTGCTTCCTTACAATCAGACAGCATGCAAATTTTGTTAAATAAAATGAAGTAATATTTGCCTGTTGGGCATCTGCCATTCTTGAGGGCACCTTTCTGTTTTAGGGTATGACTCAAGATGGGGGTAATCAGATATCTTCAAAGTGATAGGGTAGATTTTCATGATGGAGAAGAAAGGCAGCAAACTTGAGGTCTGTTTCTTCCTGGTACCCACCTGAAATTTGAAAAGAAAAGAAAAGAAAAGAAAAGCTTTTCATCCCACAAATGATTGAAAATACTGATCAACTGTGGAAAATTGAAGCAATATTGATCTCCGCAGTCGCTGCACCTGTCTAACTCTGATTAATCGCTGTACTTTTTTTCTGTAGACATTTTAAAATTATTATTACTTTGTTCCTTGAAAACTGTCTGTTTAATGCGGTAGCATTTTTTAGAAGATAAAAATTTAGGTGTGCAAGTGCTGCTCACTTAAGCATGACCTTGGCTAACACTCCTCATCTAGAAACTAATATCACATTGAAAGTCGTGATGGTGAGACACTGATAGGGTTTGCTCAGATCTTGTTCAGAGCTCGCACAAAACTTGAAGAATGTGCAGAAAAAGAAGCACTGAACTCCATGTTATACAAAATCCAGTCTTTTTCTTTTTTAAGGAAAGGTCTCCTTTCTCCTTGTGCCATCACTCCTCTTTCCCACATGCCCCCCCAACACCCCTGTCTTCTTCTACTCTTTTCTACCAACAGTGGCAAGATCTGCTCAGCCCCTACAGCCTGATTTTAAGATCTTTCACTCCTGCCGAGAACCCTTGGGATCCATCAGGGGAGCACCACAAAGTCCTCCCACTGAGTGGCACCATGGAACTTGAAAAAGGTGTCATCATGAAGCTTATTACTATATCTAAGAGATCTCAGGCTGTGGGGATCTGTGTAGTTCCCCTTCTTTGAAAGCAAGGACCAAAGCACTGTTGCCTGTTGCAAGGACGATAACTAGAACTGTTGCAAAGGATGTTGTGAGAGTGGTTCCAATACCTTGCAATTAGGTATGTGTGGGTGTGGGGAGATGTGCGGCTGCAAAGGTAAAGTGTATCTCTTTGGCCCTGCAAAACTTCCAGACCTGTAACCTTCAGTATTTGCATGCCAATAATTAAACCTGTCATCTTCTGCACACTTAAAAATACATTTTACTGCAGAGCTATAGCCTCCTATTTATGTATGTATGTATTTATTTATTTATTTATTTATTTATTTATTTAATATTCCACCCTTCATCTGAGCATCACAGGGTAGTTTACAATATAAAAAACATAAAAATGCATAGCATAACAGCAAACAAAACGATAACCCCCTCTTGTCTTGCCCGATTACAGGAAACTTGCAACTCCTGTCGTAATCAGCAGAGCTACTGTGAAATAATTGGATTGTGGATTTAGTTACTTCTTTTTGACCTTAGATAGATATATTTCCCCATTCCATTTCATAAATCTCTGGTTCACAACTTTATACCTTGGGAACCAACCTGTGGAATTTTAATGCTGTTCAATCCCTAAACTGCCCATCATTCGATCCCTGAAGTTCTGCCCCCAGCTGCATTGTGTCCAACCTCAACCGTCAACAGCCTACCAATAGTTTACTAAAGCTCTCATGTTGACCCTCTGTTTGGAATGGAGGGTAAGGACTAAAAACAATTCCTGGATCTAACTCCCATTAAGCCAACTTTTTTGATTATAAAGCCTCCAGGGGCAGAGTGTTTTCCAAGCATTAAATAAGGCATTTGTGGAGCTTATGTAGACCCCTCTTTCCAGGTATTGTTCGATTATTTTTAACATAGCATCTAAGCATATGAATCCCTACTAGAATATCTCAGCCTAGCAGTTTCATCTGATCATCATAATTCCTGTCTGCCACCACAAGCACAAGATCACTGAAAATGAAATGTTCCACTTCATTTGACCTTTTCTTGTAGAAATATATTAAACATGTATAAAAATTGTACATTTTCTTTCATTGATTCCAGAATGTATTCAACCTGAAAAGCAACAGAACACGGATTTCAAGAGCTGTCAGACACTCAATTTACTACACTTCTCCGTACAAAAATGTGCAAGGCTAAAAGAACATAAAAAACAAACCTACCTCTACATGCCTGGCATACAGAGGACCCACGAGAGAAATAAAGTGGTTGCTAAAGCCTTCTCAAAGTCAGAACTTTTGTTTATCTGAGCATTCACTTTTCATAGTGGTACAGAGTAGTATATTCCATCCTGCTCCTCTCTTCCTTCACTGCCACACCTCTGTTGTCCACATATACAGTAGATACTCTCATGCACATCAATGTGTTGTGTGCAACTTATTATGATCTCATGGAATTAAAACTCATCATATACTGTTGAGCCGTAGTAGTTCTTGTGGTGTGCAAGATCCACTGAGTCCTGCCACCAGCATCACTACAGGTAACCCCAGACAGGGCTCAGGTGTGGCAAAGCTTCATTAACGTGTGACCCCAAAATTCCAGATTCCCTCCAAACCGATGCTAAACTTTTGTGCTAGTTTTGTGCCATGTTGTGCTAGGAACCCCACATTTGGTTTTCCCCAAGCGAGTAATTGACAAAGCAAATCGGGGACACAATGCCAAAAAAATCCAGCCTTGTCTGATTGACTCCAAACCAGTGCCAACATGGTGTGTTGGTTTTGTGCCACAAACCCTGCTTTCTACACAGCCCTGCAAAATGAGCAACTGACACTCAAACCAGAGTCACAAGTAAGGGGCCCCCAAGCCAACCTTGTCCAATTGGTTCCAAATTGGTGCACAAGTGGTGTGCTGGTTTTGTGCCATTTTGTGCTGCAAAGCCCACTTTCTGCACAGCCCCCCAAACTGAGTAAACCAGGAGTCATAGGGACACCCCCAAACCCATCCTTGTCTGATTGACTCCAAAGCAGTACTGCTGGGATGAACTGGGATGAGAGATAGCAAGATAGTAAGATAACTAGAAGGCTAGATAGACAGATTGGGTGATATATAATCCAAAACTGGTTTAAAACAGATTTAAAACAGATAAATGATAATATTATCAATCACCACATGGTCACTTTCATCAGCAGGCAATCCAAAATGCATCCCAACAGCATCCCAACTGTTCAATAAAAGCTGAGGCCCAGATTGACTGATGAAGTACAGCTGAGGCAGCTGAATGGACCTTGGGGTTCTTGTTTAATTGGGAGTGAGCCCCAGCCAAGAGAATGTCTGGGGCACATTCCACAGCATAAGATGCATTTGAATACCCAATCTCAGCAATCTCAATGATCACGGGCAGGAGAAGGAGTTCTGCTAGGACCAGACCATGTCATTACAGAGAAGGCAAGTTTAGTCGCTGTCTGAAGACTATCCCTGCCTCTGGGTCTTGTCCTGAACAGAAGGATACAGGTATCAACAAGAGTGTCCCACATAACCTTAAGGTGCTGCTCTGCAATGCTAGGTAAATGATTCACAAGACCATTGCCATCCATGACTTGATTGTGGATGGAGGAATTGACCAGGCATGTGCAACAGAGACTTGGTTGGACATGGCAGATGGGCTTATCCTTGCTGCTGCTTGTCCACCAGGTTTCTCTTATGCACACCAACCAGGGCATGTGGGCAGGGAGGAGTGGTTGCAGTGATTTTTAGGAAGTCATTAGTTGTTACCAGGCATCCTATTAGGGAGACCCACTGTTGATAGTCCATGTTCTGGAAGTCGGGCAATAGGGGCAGTACAGGATTCCTATTGGTATACCGACCTCTGTGCCACACCAAGGATTCCCTGCCCAAGCTGCTTCAGGTAGTAGTAGTAGTAGTAGTAGTAATAATAATAATAATAATATATTATTTATATCCCACCCATCTGGCTGAGTTTCCCCAGCCACTCTGGGCAGCTCCCAATCGAGTGTTAAAAATAATACAGCATTAAATATTAAAAACTTCTCTAAACAGGGCTGCCTTCAGTTGTCTTTTAAAGATAAGATAGCTGCTTATTTCCTTCACATCTGAAGGGAGGGCGTTCCACAGAGTGGGTGCCACGACCAAGAAGGCCCTCTGTCTGGTTCCCTGTAACCTCACTTCTCGCAATGAGGGAACCACCCTCGGCACTGGATCTCAGTGTCTGGGCTAAACAATGGGATTGGAGACGCTCCTTCAGGTATATACAGGTATATTTTGACCCTTTACTTGTGACCCCAGTTTGAGTGTCAGTTTTGCGGGGTGGCAAAAAACATGGGGTTTGCAGCACAAAACCAGCACAAAACATTGGCATCAGTTTGGGGGGCATCTGGAATGTTGGGGTTACACATTAATGAAGTTGATGTGGCAGGGCAGTGATGAGGTCAGGCTTGCATAGACACACCCACAAAACCACCTAATTGGCTTTGCCAGTGCATCTGCACAAGGTCAACTGTGCTGATGGCCTGTGGTATCCCTGCTACATCTAGATGGTGGGTTCCAATTTTGACTGCTAAAAAGCAAAACTAAACACAAAGCACTCTTTAAATAAGAAACTAACCCAGGAGGCAGAAAAGTTATTTCTCTGTTCTGTGTTTCCTGTGCTGTCTTTCAGTTCGCAAATAGGTTTTTTTAAAAAATAAATAAATAGAGTAGAATTTGGAATACAGGATTACACACCAGTTTAGTCCATTCTGTCACCTCAGCACTCCACCCCCTCATCTCACTCTTTTCTGAAGTGGCTCTTGATTAAAATGGCAGCCCCAGAACAAGAACCTGCTGTTAAAAACAGGGCTTTCCTAGATAAATACCACAGGCTCTGGTTAACACCACCCCCATCTGTATTCTGAACCGTTTGGTCTCCGGGAAGCTCAGCTTTTATTAGGAAAGGCCAAAAAGAAAAGAAAAAGGGGAAGGAAGGAAGGAAGAGGGAGTTTCTCACCCTTTCTATTGCAGAGGTACCGATAGCCTTCATAATGAAATAGCCTTCACAGATAGCCCCCATAATGAAAACCGATTGCTAGTGCTGATAGACTGTCATGGTGATTTTTCTTAAACCTTTGTCTATACGTGGTTCCATTTTATAGCTGTCCAGAAGCAATCTTTAGAGCAGTGAGAGGGTTTGGTCACAGGGTGCCTCTGATTTTTGCACAGACACCTGGTTAATCCATAAATTGAATTGCTAAAGGAGCTGCATGCTCTTTCCCAAAATGTGCAATTTTCCCTACAGCTCTCTGCGGTAGGCAGCAATTCTTCTCTAAGCAACGTGCAAATGCATCGCTTTGGTCTAAAGGGATGAATGCATATACCAGGCTCCTGAAATGATCTGTTTATCTGCTCTTCAGGTATCTGGTTGTATGATGCACACTAGGCAGGGGACCCAAAGGAGTGGTGTAGATGCTGGCTGCAGTTTTGACTGGACAATTGCCCAATCTAAGGACAGTTTCCGACACATTAAGGTACCTTTGGTTGAGGAGGTGATATGTTATCAAGCTTTCAAAGTAGTAGCTACATAACAGTGCCTGCATATTAACCCTCTGTAGGAAGAAAGAAAAATGGTCAGTATCAAATAGAATTATTGCAGTAGTAGTAAGGAGAAGAAAAAATATTAGGCCTGGTCTGTCAGGGAAGAGGCTATTGAAAAAATATTTGAAAGAGCCATATATGCTTTCAAATCACTATTTACCATTTAATTTACCTCTATTGTAATTTTTAATAATAGGTCACAAATGAAATCAGAAATCCTGAGTTCCTCCTGACAAGTTTTAATTGTTTTACACTATTATTTCTTGTGAAAAACTTTCAATGTGTCAGACCAAAGCTGTCTTCTGACAGTGCTTCAAAACTCTTTGGAGAACAAAATGTAGCTGTCACATTGAAGATAATGCATTTTATCTCTTCGCTTTGTTGCAACAGTTTTAAATACTCTTTATTATATAGTGTTCTGTGAAGCAAACCTTGCCGGGGGGGGGGAGTCCTCCTGGTATAATAGCACATGTTGAAGGAAGCCCAGAAGAATTTTGGTCACTTAACAGTTAGAGTACAACCTTTAAAAAAGAGAGAGAGAGAATTGTTGATAGTGAACTTTTCCTCCCTAGAAAAAAGAAATACACATGCCAGTCATTTCTTCTTTCTTTTTTTTTCCTTTCTTTTTAAAAGAAGAGAGATGCTTTCTAATTGTGAATCTCTCAAGCATGTATTTGGAAGTGGAATGTTGTTGTTGTTTTTTAAGGAGCAGAAAGAGAAAAATATCCACACATGGGGACAAACAAGGGAGACAGTTCAGTTGTTTGTAGTGACACTTGGGCAGAACAAACCACAGAGGGAGGAAGAACCCAAGCCAAAGGAACTGTCACATTTAAAAAGCCCCATCAGACACATGAAAGGGTGGAAGTTATATGTATTTTTTCCTGAATTTTCCACCAACCCCTACATCTATGCAAGTCAACAGAGAGAGAGAGCTCTCCCCTAAAAAAATAGGATGTATCTCCAGCAAAAGAGTGATTACACCTGTAAATTGCACCCAAATCTGCAGAAAATCAAAAACTTACAAGGTTTTTCATTTTGTTTTGTAAAATCAAACTTTAAAGGTGCATTTAAAAAAGGGAAGCAAAAGCCCCGGATATGTTTGCCTACAATTTGGTAAGATTAATCCACTTTGGAGGGACTCCTGTAGCTGCAAATTTCATCCACTTTGGCTAAAGGGGAAAGAAGTTTAGCCTTTTTTTGATTCCACATTATAGTGAACAAGCTTTTTTTATACAGAGTGGCTCAGAACCGGGGCACAGGTCAAACTGAAGAGACAGCAGAGCAAATAAGGGGGGAGGGTAGAATAGGTAAAAACATTAATATAGGTAAGGGGGTCCCTTTACCTTTAGGCAATATACTACCTAGCTGTCTAGCTAGCTATGATGGAGTGGGTGAATACTACCACAACTACCATAAATCCCATTGATTGCAGTGGGTCTGCTCTAAGCAAGATTAAATCTACATCTAACCAGTGTTCAGTACTTCAAAGAGAACATAGTTGCCCAAAATTTAAAAAGTTGTTTCCTATTCAATATATATTAGTATATTCCAAAAACAAAAATAACATGCCCATGTATTATATAAAACCAAAACAGTGGTTGGGAAGGCAGAAAACAGTGGCGTAGCGTGGGGGGTGCAGGGGGGGCCGGGCACACCGGGTGCAATATCTGGGGGTTAGGGAAATCCACGGGTTAGGAGGCGCAAATCCACGGGTTAGGGGCGCAAATCCATGGGTTAGGGGGCGCAAATTACTTGCCTTGCCCCGGGTGCTGATAACCCACACTACGCCACTGGCAGAAAACAAAGAGTAACCAATAAGAAACTTGACATCCATTCAGAGTTGCTGAACTGTGCCACAGATTTAGTTCATTCCAATAAAGAATGAGATTGAACATAAAGGTTCATGTGCTGTATACAAGAATATTACTAAAAAAAAATCATCAACAAGGAACAAATGAGGTCAGGGACTGAGGCTTCCCACTTGTATCTATAAGTTTCCAAATAGATAATAAATGATGTTCTGTTAACAATAATCGAGGTGTATATGTATCTCACAACCAGAGACAGCCCCACAGTGAAAATATTGCTATCATCTGAAAATAACTTTGTTGAATAAATCCTATATATTTTACAATAGTTGAACGCCACCCCCTATCTTTGCCTGCCTGAGGGTTCCAGGCCCTCACCCAGGTTCTGTGTTCCTGTGAGAATCAAGACATGGCAGGGACTGTCATGTCTTTAGAAATATGGTTTAATTACACTTATTTCACCTTTAGTCTACATAGAGGGAGTACAGATCTTACAGCGTGATAATCTCAAGAGGGGCTTGTTCCCCACAGCAGTGCAGTACTGGAGTCCAAGGCATCTCTCCCAGCCTACCTTCAGCCAGTCTGTCCAAACTGGTCAAGTCTTTGTTCTCCCAGCACACCTCATGCCCAAGCAACTCTTCCCTATCTATCCCATAAATGAATATTAGTATTATACTGTAGAGGGGCTTTCCCCCCCCCCCTGAGAGCACAGCCTGTCTGCTACTCCTCACCTTAGCAACTCCTGTCTTTCACAGATCTGAGACTCTTCATTTGTTGTGCTAATGACCACCAAGAAGCACCTTTGTCTATTAATGACTTTGCCCTTAAGTAGCCAGGCCAGGCTGGTTTTCAGATTCCTTGTCTGGCACAGTTCTGAAGCTTGTATTTTTCATTCCTAGCCCAAATAATCAAAATCCGACCAATTAGTAATTTCTTGGGTTTAGTGGGGGGGGTCCCCCTCCAACATATAACAATACTAATTGATAACTTAGTTCTCTGAGTACTAGCCCTTATATTGCCAAAACAGCAGCGTCCATACAGAAAAGGAAGGCATTGGTAGGCTTGGGGAAACCCGAGAGAGAGAGGGAGGGAGAGAGAGAAGGCCAATGGGGACTGAGCATACTCCTTGGTCATGAAACGTTGACTGTTGCAAGGATGAGGAGAGAGGGAAACCAGGGAGGGAGGGCAGGTACCTAATGCCAATGGGCAGGGAGCTCCAAAGAGTGGGTGCTGCCACACACAAAAAAAACCTGATTTCCAGAGATAGAAATAAGATAATGTCCCTACCAAAGAAGAATGGAAGATCAAGTTGATGGATTATGCCGAAGTGGCTAAAATGACCGGAAGAATCAGAAATCAGGAAAACCAAAATTTTAATAAGGAATGGGGAAAATTTATTTATAACTTCTCTTAAAAACCATTGTACAGTTAAAATGATTAGTAGAATTGGAATATCACTTGTAGTTTAATGGTGAATTTTGGATACAATGGAGAGATAAAAGATTTGGATTACTATAAAAGATGCAGGAGGAAATGATTAACAGTAGGACCCACAAAGGGGAGGGGAGGAAGTCCAAGAGACTCCTTGGAATCTTGTTTTTAGGTTGTATGTTGAATATGTGACTGTAAAATTTTAATCTGAAAAACCAAATAAATATTTTTTTAAAAAAACCAACAACCTGATTTCTTGCATTAACAATTGAATGGGTACATAAGGGATGAGCCATTCCATCCACAAGTGCACCATTACAGCTGGCTTAGGAATACCTGAGATTTCTTCCAGCTCACACAAGTAGGTTTTCTGTATGGTTCTCCTGTCAACTGGTTGTGTGAATTGGCCCTATCCGTAAATCAGAAGCAGAACTAAGGACACAGAGCAATATCCATTATGGACATGTCCGAATTGAGCACCAGTGTGATGCAATGGTTGGAGTCAAGGACAAGAGATTTCTGCATTAAATTGGATTGGTTGCCTGTCATCCAATAACATTGTTCTCTGGCCAGCTTGCAAAGATAGCATACACTATTAAAATGTCACAAAGCAGTTTCATCAGAAAGAGACCTAAAACCATATTTGTAGTATGACTAAAGAGACATTATCTACAAGCAGAGGGAGAAGCCCCTACTCTGCCATGCAACTTGGATCTGCCACCATCTCTCAGAGCTATTGTCAGGCTAAAACAGGGATAGCAAGGGAGGGGCCACTAGGGGCGCATTGGAAGATGGCTGACAATAACATCTCTCTGACCCACACGAGGTAATTAGGAGGCTGTGATGGGAGTAAATAGCCTCCCTACCCCCCCAAGGTTATGGGGGGCTGCCCTTGCCTGCTGTGCCCTATACCACCCCCGAATTTGTGGGGATGGGGGCACTAGGCAGAATGCCCTCCTGTGGACCTCGGTGCTCCTGGACGCTGTTTTTGATCAGCACCCCTAGCTGCGAGAACTTCAAAAGAAACAATTAGGAGGAAGCGAATGCACATATTTCAAGGAAGGAGGGGGAATAAAGACTGCTAACTGAAGAGATCTCTGATAAACAAGATGAGTCGGAGGAACAAGAATAAATCATGAGAAGATACGCCAAGACTCGGTATGGCAAAGGGACTGGATGGGGGAGGGGAAAAAACTTTCCTTTCTTTCCTCTATGTGATTAAACACCCCCCCCCCTCACAAGTCAGAAATGTCGTTTTAATGACTTAAGCTGTGGATTTATGACTGTGTGGAGATAAATTTTCTAACCAAAGGATGTTTTAAGAAGATCGTGAAAAGTATAAGAGCTTTGGAATGACGCAGTTAAAAATACCGTCGCCATGTTGGTAAGTTCTGTCGGAGGACTTGAGTCTGGGAGGAGGAATAGAGCTGCTTGTATATTGTGTAGGAGACTCCTCAGAGGGACTTAAGAACGACAGATTACGAGATAAATGATGGAAAGAGTGATGTTATTTATGAAGCGATGATATATGGAAACCATCTCGATATGAGGATTGGACGAACGGAAAAATTCACACAGGATTATAATTGGTGTTTATCTGCTTAAGGAGATTATCAGAAGAGATCATAAAGAAAAAAGGAAAAAAAATATACGAACAAGATGAGATGTGGAAAAAGCAAGATAAGACTGGATAGAACTATGAACTTTATTTGGACTGATTATTAACGCAGTAGCAAGATGATGATCGGAATCCCCCTTCGGAACATGAAATATGGGTCCCCTCAACAAAAATTTAAAATTCGGCTTTGTAATTTGGAACTTATGTGATGTGATTTGATTTGATTGGTCGGTTAATAAAAAAATATGTTTTTAAAAAAAACAGGGATAGCAGGAGAATGATGTACCATACTACTCTGAAATCCAAATTACAACCATTATCAAATTCAGTTCCAATAAGTGAACAGTCTCCCATGAAGCTTCATTGAAAGTTCTGAGAGCTGCATAAAAGAGTCAAAGTCATTCACATTTAAAGCACTATCATACGACTTTAAGCAGTCATAAAAAGGTAAAGGGAAAGGACCCCGACAGTTAAGTCCAGTCGCAAACAACTCTGGGGTTGCAGCGCTCGTCTCGCTTTACTGGCCAAGGGAGCTGATGTTTATCCGCAGACAGTTTTTCCGGGTCATGGCCAGCATGACTAAGCCGCTTCTGGTGAAACCAGAACAGCGCATGGAAACGCCATTTACCTTCCCGCCAGAGCAGTACGTATTTATCTACTTGCACTTCATGCTTTCGAACTGCTAGGTTGGCAGGAGCTGAGACCGAGCTATGGGAGCTCACCCCATTGCGGGGATTCAAACTGCCGACCTACCGATCAGCAAGCCCTAGGCTCAGTGGTTTAGACCTCCGTGCCACCCACATCCCAATTAAAGAGTCATGGCTTCCCTCAAAGAATTATGGGAGCCTTAGCTTGTTAAGGCTGCTGAGTGTTGTTAAGGGAGATCCCTTGTTCCCTCACTGAGGTCCCCACTCTCAGCATCCTTAGCCAACTTTAGCTTCCAGAATTATTATTCAGTTGTGTTCTTGCCACAATCTAGGATTAGAGCCAGTTTACATTTGACACTCATGTATGAGGTGCGTGGGATACAAGTCCCCCTCCCATGTAATTTTCAGCTACAAATCGTATGTGAACAGGATCTTATTCTTGCAATCATCCCTCCTTAAAATAAAGGAGTGTTTCAAATGTATGGTGAGAATGTGACCTGTAGGTGTGGTTGTCCTGCCTTATCCAAGAGTCAACAACTTCCTTGGCAAGCAGAAAACCTCTGTACGGTATTCTTACTTCTGAGTCAGCCTGAGAGAAACCAATAGGGCTTGCACAGCACTTTTAATTCATTTAGGCTTTCAGTTCTTTCACACACTAGCCACTTCTCTGTTTAATCATCTGCCCAGTCTGCTCATTGCCTCACAAGAGCTATACCACCATGAACTTTATTATTTGATACTTTATTTCATTTCATGTTCAAAGGGAAATGTGGCAGGTTTACCCAGTAACTAAGAGAATGAGATAAATGATGGCGGCATTTGATCATTACGCTGTCAATAAAGAGTCCCAGGCAGAAGTTTTATGTGTAGGAAACACAAAACAATATTAGCAGGCCCAGCTGAACTTGAAACAGCAGTTTTGGTATTCTGTGTGTGTATGCAGTTTAATGCAAGAACCGGTAATTTTTCAACACCATTTACTATCTTCTTGGAAACAGCATGTTAACAAGACTGTGTTAATGATCATGTTTTGAAAATCAGGTCCTTTGAGTTCCATTACTTGGCTTGTAACTATTGTAACAATTCCCTCTACAAGCATGTTTTTTTCCTTTTCTTTTTTGCTTACTCCTTTCAATTTCATAGTTTATGTACAGGATGCCTCGTTTAACAGCCTCTCTCCTGGGCTCCCACAACCTTAATTCAGGGGGAAACTCTGCATAACCTATGTGCCATCTGGTAACTTTTGCTGCTAAACTGACTTGATAAATATATGCATTGGTATTAGATGTATTTTGCCTCCTCCAGGCTGGAAGATTTCAGCACCATCGCCAAATCTTCATTCTGCTGCCAAGATCAATCGCATGTGGGTTTCAATTCCTATCTTATGGTAGGTTTTTCAAATGAAATAAACAACACCACTAGTAGGCTTGTAGTTTATGCAAATTATAATGTTTGTTGTTTGTTTAATGCAAAATGATTTTGAGAAAATGAAGCATTCGTTTCACTAGAAGGGCAAATACAGTATTTGTTTGTTTGTTTGTATTTTATTTTTCCAATTCTTAAACAATTTAACCTGAAAGCTTTTCGGAAAAAGTCTGGCTAGCACAGTCCTGCCATGGTAAATGGTGAATGCAGCAGGTTGCAGGAACAAGCCTTGGACATCTGAATCTCCCACACACACACACCTTCACTGCAAACCTAGAAAACATCCCCTAAATGTTGTTGTATGTTGGCAATGCACACATTTTCCACCCCCTTATTTTAAAGAGGGATGATTGCAGTAATAAGATCCTGTTCACATAGGATTTGTAGCTGAAGATCACTTGGAGGGGATTTGTATCCCACGCACCACATAAACTGGCCCTAATCCTAGATTGTCACAAGAACACAGCTGAATAATGATCTGGACTATGTATTTTTTTAAAAAAAGTGTCATCCTTGTAACTGATATATTACTTATTTTAAAATATATCTTTAAGGAGGCATACCTATTCCTTTAAGTATGGTGTTGCTCATCAATTTCAATGTTTTCTTCTTATCATTGGAGAGTGCAGGGAGAAAGCATTAATCACTTAAAAGATTGTCATGGGTGAATGCTTGTTGTATAAAAATTTGTGTATATGCATGTGACAAATGGCAACCATACCTACATACCTGCTCAATTTTTCTTTGACCACACTTAACTGGTTGCATACAGTTTCCAGAGGATTTCAGCTGTGTTTTTTGTTTTGCTGTTGGATTAATCAGGACCCCTGCTGGAAGCACTAGCTGGTGTTGCCGTAAAAAAAGAACCTTTTCTGTCTATTTTTGAACTGCATTGGGACAGTGCTGAGAAACCCAGGGTGGTGATTAGATTTAGCTTAAGAGTAACCTATGGGGATTAGCCCACCTTCAACAACTTCATCACCACTGAAGTCTGAAAACTTTTTTGTTGATGTTTGTTAATAGTTGACTTGCTATCAAATACAAAGCAAGGGGAGAAGAAACTGAGCTGCACAAATCTTCATGAGAAATTAACACACATACACACAATTACAGCTTCTGCAATGCACACTTGTAGCTGGCCGTATACATGGTGAAAATATAGTCACCACATCTATTAAATAGGAAGGCATTTGGACACCTATTCCCCCTTGCCAGGAACAACTAGGACTGGTTGCAAGAAAGACTCAACCAGACCTGTCCCTTCCTAATTTATCAGGTTGTCCAAGCACATGCCAGTTTCTCTCAATTTTCCTCCCCATTAGTCTTAGCAGCCTGTCTACTATTGCATTACTTTTAATTAAATGTCTGACTAGAGTCCCAGTTCTGTCACGGCCACATTCAGTAGAGCACCACCTATGCAACCATCCATTTTATTAATTTTAGAATTCAGCATTTCCTTTTTCAAGTTAAGGCTGTGCGTGCCCAAGAGCCCATCAGCCTCAGAAATGAATGGTTGTATTAATTTCTGAAGCAGGTTTTCATATTTTAAAGGGGACTGATAAGGAACCCTCTTATTCCCCAAAAGGAATATTAGTGGTATTTAGGTTATCTATAACATATACTTGAAATCACTGGTGGATTTTATTAACTGACTCCCTATCAGCCCCCAAAACAGCAACTCTGTCTAATGGCACCGGCTGTATCTTCTGTGTACCTTCCTGTTGTGACTGATTCCTTTACATCAGGGGTGGCTAACATCTTGTGGGGCTGGGGGAGCCAACCCTTTGGGGCCCACATGTCAAACTGGCTTTGGCCAAAATGTCAAAGAGGGTGATTTTTTTTTCTTTAAAAAAAGGACCAATCTTGGGAGAACTTGGAGGATCATAAAAAGCTTTTGGCATCACAAAACCCCACAGCAGGGGATGTGCAGTAGTGGTAAGTAGAAAAAGCATAAATTATAAAATTAATGTTTAGTAATTGATATATATCTACTTCATTCAATCTCAACAACAAAAAATCATACAAATTGTTTGGGGATGTTTCTAAAATCCCAGTGCAATTCTCAGTGTATGTTAAGAGAAGATTTTGGACCTCAGAAATATTTTTGCATCTGTGGGGTCCAATGAGATGTGTTTGACAAATCTAAAACACCCAGAGCCAGAAAACACTTATTGTTCCATGCATATTAAGTGAAAGCACCAGTTTCTAATCCTTAAGATACCTGCAAGGTCATCACCCTTGGTCCTCAAACACCATGGTGTGGTTTTCAGCAATCTATTGACACCCCACACAGTTCCCTGACCTTTCCCTGACCATTTTTCAATATTTCTGTATTGCAGGGGTTTGAACTAGATGATTCCAACTCTACAATTTTATTATTTTATGAAACACCCACTAATGGCAAAATTCAGTGCTTTTCTGGGGTAGCTTATGCCTAGGTGTTTAGTTTTGTATCCAGAAGGATACAAAAGGAAAATGGTAAGTGGCAACCGGCTGAAATTTGGGGATGTTGTACAGGTGGCAATTTGTGACAATGTCCTTAAAGGACTACCCTGTAGGGCTACTTAGGTGTAAATTGCACAGTTTCTTCACCCCATGAAATTGGTTGGTTAAAAAAGTGAAAGTTGAGATATCAGCAACGACTGTAAGAATACTTCCTCAGGAAAATATTTAGAAGTTAAAAAGTCAATGTGTTATCTGGATTAGGCCTGCATAACCAGTGCTATTTTTCTAGAAAAAGAGGTGCCAGAATTCACCATGAACACCTCCCTTGTTCTCTTTATACTGGCAATGGTGCTCACCTGAGAGGTGTTCTGGCTGAAAAAATGCCCTGTGCATAACCCAGCCCAGCCCAACTATGAAGCCAAGAAATCATTGGCTTGTCATGTCTTTGGCAATCACCTCCCCCTCACCCCAGTCCCAAGCAAGCAGTACAGGCAGGAGTTTTATTAAGCCCATTCTAAGAATTTGCCTTGCTGGGTCACAAGTTATGCAGTCTTGATACAGTATTTAGTTCTCGTATGAAACGTCTTACATACTTGCTCTGAGCAGCTTTCCCAAATACAGTGGTACCTCAGTTTTCGAACATCTCCGTTGACAAACATTTCGGTTTTCGAACACTGTAAACCCGGAAGTAAATGCTTCGGTTTTCAAACACGCCCCGGAAGTCAAACATGCCACACGACTTCCGCTGAGTGCAAGATCCTGAGGCCTAGCTGACGGCTATTGAGTTTTTGAACGTTTCAGAACTGAGTTTTCCGGAATGGATTACATTTGAAAGCCAAGGTACCACTGTATGATGCTCTCTAGAAGTTTTGGAGTACAACTCCCATCAGTCCCAGCCAGCATGGTCAATGATAAGAGATGAAATACACAGCAGTCCAAAACATCTGGAGGACACCAGGTTGGGGAAGGCTGGCTTAGAGACCAGTGACACTTTAGCTTTAGGGTTACGTGTGCTAGCTATTTTTCTACTTATTCAAAGACAGCACAAGCTGCTGTCTATGTTCCTTTTAGAGGGGTAAGTGTGTGTGTGTGTGTGTGTGTGTGTGTGTCCGCGTGTGCATATGTGTTTAAATTGTCACTGCACTGTGTGTAAAGGAACAAATGACAAACTTTTTTGTATTTTGTTTTGTTTTAATAGCAATTTCAAGGACATGCTCTGAGGCAGACCGAATTACATATTTTATATAGTGGTGTCTTGCACACCTCAAATAGTTGTTCCTTGCATGAGCCTTGCCTCGCCCTTCCACTATTGTATTTGATAATTATTTTTTAAAGAATCATCCTTGCGACCTTATGAGCCATTCTTCAAACACTGCATTTCTGAGCTGTTTTGTCGGTAAAAGCCCCCCAATTATGGAAGATCAAACATATGATTCTTGCAACCTCTAAAACCTTTCTCCTATTCAACCTATCCCACTGTAAGGTGTATCTGATCTAAGCGGATTCTATAATAGTTTAGCTTTTTTCTTTCATTTTTGGAAAATATCTCAAAGAGGTAGGAAGAATTCAGAGATGGTTAGATAAAGGCACTAACCAATCCTACTCCATGTTTCCTCAGAAATTACAGCAAGTCATCCCACAAATAAATATGCAAAGGGTTGCTGTCTTCAGTATTTTCAGTTCCAGTGACACTTAGGCTCATCTACCTTTCTTTAACTGGAAATACAAGCTGTCAATATTCTTGACTGCTTGACAAATATGATGGGTACATCCACACCACTAACTGAAATCACTTGCCAAGCCACTTCCACTGTTTTGAGTTTTAACTAAAGAACCTTGAAGACTTTAGGTTCATTGATAACAGTTTCAATTTTTCTATTTACCACCTCTGCAGGACTACAGTCTTCATAGTTTAAGTTTGTGGCATGACCAGTTCGTCGTTGCCCTTTTAAGAAACTAAAATGCATGTCTTTGGGGCATTGTGCTCACCCAAGCATCGCTGGAAAATGCAAGATACAATCAATCAATGATCACAAGATGTTTCAAGCCAGATTTGGGTACTTCAGTTTCTCATGTGATAAGGGAGTGCTGCCGGGGACTGGACAGAGGAAGACTGACCCTTCCAGGGAGGAGGAAGACAGTACAGATTACAACAGTGGTTTGAGGGAGGTTGCAGCTCAGAGGCAAATGAGGGGAAAAGCTGGGAAATCATAGGAGAGCCAGAGCAACACCTGGCTGATGTTGTCATTCAAAAGCATTCCAGACCCTCCATCTGCCAGAACCCGGTGAGCCTTAAAAGTAGGAGAGCAAAGAACTCAAAGGCAGGGCATGTAGCATCATCCATAGAGGAGGTGATGGCAAATGAGGAAGTGGGAGAGATGGGGGTGGAGATTCACTCCGGACAATGCCATTATCCAAGAGGCTGGGTTCTATAGCCTTTCTGTGTGAAGGTTGAAATAAAAAAGAACTGGAAGAAATTTCCCCTTGTCTTTATAATTTCCTGGACAACCAGCCGGGAGCCACTGACAGGGAATGAACATGCAATTCACTGACCATCCCATTGGCTACATAACATAGAGGAATAAGGTCTTAAGGGAGGGACTTTTTTAACTGGTGTAGCTGAACTTACAGGTTTCTAAACCATGCATTGACCTTGCACAAGTGGTGCCAATTTTCCCACTACACATATTTGATTCTAATTTGTGGGGAACACCAATGATAGTAATGAGTGCAGATCTGGTACAGTTGTCTCTAAGCTTCTGCACACAATTCTTTGCTGTTGCTTACAGGGGTGGGGAGGGGAGAGATGGTGGGGAGACTGGCATGGTACAAACACACTGGTGAAACCAATTTGGCACTCCTACTAGTGCATTTGCACCACACCTCCCTCGTTTCCTGCCTCTCTTTGTTTACCTTCTATTCCAAGACAGATATTTATTGTTGGTCTCCTATCTATCTTTACTGGTAAATGAATGTATATCTCCTATGAAATACATTTGTTACTGAGGCCGCAGACTCTGTGATCCGTGCTTCCATCCAATTATTTGCTTTTCTTTCCAATTAGAATTATCCCACCCTACCCCAAACAATATTTAACACAATCCTCCTGAGCAGCCCACATTGCTTTTAAAATTGGCCTAATGATGGCATGAATTCTATGAACACTCACTCACAAACCTATTCATTAGCTCTTTTGCAAATAGTAAACTGTTGGAAAAAGAGAGAATATCTGAGTTATAAGTTAAACTTAGAAAGTGTAATTATATCACCCTGGTAACTAAAGATGCTTCTCCCCCTTAGCAACTCCTATATGAGATTGAGAACTAACCGTGTATTTCTTCTGTTTTGCAGTTGAGGAGAAATGGAGCAGTAACTTGGTCTATCATTAACAGGGCCAGCTCTACCATTGGGCAGCATGAGGGGGCTGCCTCAGGTGGCAAATCCTGGGGTGCAGAAAAGAGCAGCAGCAAGATGCTGGCAGAAGAAAGCCATCTGCCCTGCCCTAAGTCAGTCTATGGTTCTCAGATGCAGTTGAAGACACTGTCCCATCATCAATGTTGAAGTAATATTCAGTTGTCAGACTGCTCAGCTTTTGCACATGGACTGGGAGTAGGTGGCATAATGTCTTGGGCCAGCCCTGATTGTGCGGAAGGGATTGCCTATCAAAAATTAGTCAAGGGTCTGCATTCCCTCTAAGAAATCAGGGAGTGGCTTAGCTGTGTTCATGTATGGTACTTGAGACATAGAAATGGCTCACCAGGCAGCACAAAGTCACTATGCTAGCTTCCTAGCATGTGGGTCACTGTTTCTTGCCAGGGCAAAGAGAGATAGAGATGAAGTGGTGAGGAGGTTGGTACAGTGCAAAGGATGAGTGTGAAGCTCCAGACAGTGCTGTCCCACACTGAGCACCTCTCCTCTCCTTCTTTTGCTCCTTGTAAACAGTAGTGATCCCTATTTATTTTATTTTATTTTTTTATTAAAGATTTTCTTGTTTTACAGAAGTAAGTGTAATGTCTCTCATATTTTTTCCATCTAACATTTTTACAAATCCGCTTCATTTGTTGAGACATTAGGGGGAGATTTAAAAAAGGGGTGGAGGGAGGGAAGAGGGGTGGGGTCAGGTGGCGATGTTTCTATTATGCTTAATGTATGTAGGGTTTGGTGTCAGCATTGCTTGTGCTGTTCACTTGCGTTCCTTTGGTGGTGAGAGAGGTTGGGGTTGGCCTAGAGTGTGGTTGTTTGTTTGTGATTGGCTGTGGTGATCTTTGCTTTCATGTGTGAGTGGGGTGGGTGGGTATTTTGGATCAGGTTAGCCATATTGATTTGTATGCTGTTGGTGGATTATTGTCATTGTCTTGTTGGGCTGTGTATGTGATAAAGGGGAGCCATACCGGGGTAAAGGCGTCTTCTTCTGTTTGTCCCTGTGTCAGTTTCAGTTTATTGGTTAATTTTTCTAGTAGGGCTGTTTCCCATACTATAAGCAAGTATTAGACATCACCCCAGAATTGGCCCTACTAAACATCTTCCAAGGCAACAATGCCCATTTACACCACAAAGAACTCATAACCCACCTACATTCAGCAGCCAGAAACATCATAACCAGACACTGGAGAGACCTGTAGCGATCCTTATTTGAGGAATCTGGCATAGCTGCTTCACCCCACCTGCCCGACTACTTCTGTTCAGACTTTAATCTCTCCTGCCTGTGTTCACCTTTTGAAAGCCTCAACTTTAATGCCTATTGTTGTCAAAAGCTTCCCAATGCAGAAGGAGACTGTGCCGTAGATATCAACAAAAGGAAAAAACATTGAATGTACATGCAACCCCATTTAAGGGGCTTTCTTTATATGATACATGCTTCCCTTCCCACTTCTAATCCAAGCATGTGAGATTAGGCAGAGGATTTTAATTAAACAATTTTATTCTGTGCACAGCCTCAGGAAATAGTTTTAGAAATTAATTTAACAAGAGAGGGAGGCGGGAAGACTTCAGGAAGATCTGGGGTGGTTTAGAATGAAGTGATGGGAGAATCCAGTCTCCTGAGTGGCAAACACGGTGCCAAATTTAACTAGGGCAGGATAAAACATGAGATGTTAAGGACAATGACTTGCTAACAGATTGCTGATTACAATCAGAGGAGTGCTTGATACTTACATGGAGAACCTCTGGGGCAAATTCACTTGCCATGATAGGAATGAATCTTGCATCTCGCTCCTTGCTCAGAAAGAAAATAAATTGGTCAGATGATGTGGGGAGCAGCTAAAACCAACAATTAGCTCACCACATGAAGCTATCCATGTGGTCCAGTCTGAAGAAGTCATCCACAAACAAAATTATATATGAAGAATTCGGCCTTTGCAAATTGTCGGCACACCCAGGGAGAAGACTCAAGACACAGGAATGGTGAAATGGTTACCGGTATATGCATGGAACATAACAATGTGGGGAGGTGGGCCTGAATTAACGTCTAGAAGGGAAGTGTTCTTCCAATCCCTTGAGCAAATTGAAAGCTACATTCTGTGGCTCCCAAGCCTTTCTCTTGAAGTGAGCTAGAATTGAGTGAGCCCAATATGTGCACCCAAGCCCCACTGTCTAGCATTCACCAAGATACATGGGCAAGGCCTAAAAGGCACCCCCAAAGATACACTCACCCTGAGCCTATGGAAGGTGCTCTTCACCTAGTAATGTCTCAGGGTATCTGGATAGGAAGTTCTTACATTTATTCTTGCAGATCAGAAGGTAACTAGCCATCAGATTTCTCACTGCTCTGCAGAAAGTTATCTGCAGTTTAAACATATCAATATACACATTTAACGATTGCTTAAATAAACATTGAAATGCCTACCTCAAGGGGTAAATTCACATTTTATTATGCTTTAGAACAACATTTAAATATACATTTTGATTTAAAAAAAAACCTTAGATCAATGCAGAAGTAGTATAGAACTATGGGTAATAATATGTGAAAATCACACAGACCAAAAATAATCAGATTCATCCACTCCTAATTATGAGATAATAAGGCACATCTCCTAGTCATTCTGTACTTCATAAGATGGATCTAGCTAGTATGACTCACTCTTTCTTTTTTGCTTTCCTTGAGACTGATGATTCACTCATGCAAGAACTTGCAAATGGAGAAAAGAAAGAAAGAGGGGGAGAGAGAGAGAGAGAGAAAGAGAGAGAGAGAGAGAGAGAGAGAAAGAAAGAAAGAAAGAAAGAAAGAAAGAAAGAAAGAAAGAAAGAAAGAAAGAAAGAAAGAAAGAAAGAAAGAGTGCTTTAGGTAAGACTCAATAGGAGAAGAATGTTAAAATGATGCACTAAGGACTCAGGACTACATTTTAAATGTTTAGTAAAGTGCAATATACAAACGTGAGACTAGATGGTGACAGTGAGCTATGCCAAATTCAATGTATTTGTGCTGGTCCAGGGGGAAGGTTACCGTGGGGCGAGGTCCAGGACCTGAGTCGAGGGTCGGCAGACAGTTCCCTCCGCCTCTCTGCCCTGAGCCTCTGCAGTTCAGGAGAGGCTGAAGGGTTACTGGACCCAGGGGGAAATTCACCTGTAGGCACTGAGTCCTCAACCACCTCCAGAGCCAGAGTGGATTTACCTGGTGCCTGCTCCTGAGGATCTGGCACAGGTGCAGGCGCTTCAGAATCAAGGCCCTGTCCCAGTTCAGCCGGCCCTGGAGGCGGGGACTCCTGTGCAGGCTGGGATTCCTCCGGTTCAGCCTCTGAATCGGATTCCCAGGCCATCACACCATCGCCCCTCCCAGCTCCCCCCCTCAATCGAGGGTCTGGGCCCGGCTTGCTGGAGTACGCCGCATAGAAATCTTGGAGGCAGGCAGGCGCGTGGACGTTGGCTGCTGGTTCCCAGGAACGGTCCTCAGGTCTATACCCCTTCCAGTCTATGAGATACTGCAGCTTTCCCCTGCGGTATCGGGAGTCCAGAATGTGTTCCATCTCGTACTCAGGCTCCCCCTGAACCAAAACTGGCTGCGGTCGTGAACGGTTCGGGTGGAACTTGTCAGGCGGGGCCACCGGATTCAAAAGGGACCTGTGGAAGACCGGGTGAACCTTCAGGGTTGCGGGCAACCGGAGACGGAATGCCACAGGCGAGACCTGGTCCATGATGGGAAACGGGCCAGTGAAACAGGCGTCCAGCTTCCGCGAAGGTCGAGAGGGGTGGAGGTGGTGAGTGGAGAGCCATACCAGGTCACCGACGTGGAGTTCCGGCCCCACCTGGCGGTGGCGGTCGGCCTGGGCCTTGTACACCTCCTTGGCCTGGCGCAGTTGCTCCATCAATAGCTGTTGCTGGGACTGGAGCTCTTGAAGCCACTCCGTCACCGCAGGGACCGCGGATGCCGGCAGCACATCCGGGAACAGCCGTGGATGATAACCGTAACTTGCCTGAAACGGGGTCTGCTGGGTGGAGGCGTTCACCGCGTTGTTGTAGGCGAACTCTGCCAACGCTAGGTGGTCGACCCAGTCATCCTGCTGGTAACTGCAGTAACACCGGAGGTACTGCTCCAGCACCACATTTGCCCGTTCCGTCTGGCCATCGGTCTGTGGGTGGTAGGTGGATGATAGACAGACCTCTGTCCTGAGGGTCTGGTGCAATGCTCGCCAGAAACAGGATGGGAACTGGACACCCCGGTCGGACACCACACGCTCAGGTAGGCCATGCAGGCGGAAGACATGCTGAAGGTATAGCTGAGCGGTTTCCTTAGCTTGTTGTGGGAGCAACAAGAATGAAGGCATTCCCTTTGCTCCTCTTCATTGTTGTTCTTGCTGCCCCCTATGAGATGGGAGGTTTGTGTACTTGTGCTGCACAAATACATGAATTTTAGACCTCATTTCATACAGGTGCCCTCCAGCTGAAGGAGGAGAAGCAGAACAACAATGGGGGGTGGCCTCAGCCAGCATGCTCATTCATGATGCCTCCTCTTTCAGTAACAGCCTGTAGGGTGGGATGCAGCCATCCTCTTGTCACTTCCCAGTGCCTTACTTGGTCAGGGCTGGGGCACTGCAGGGTGGTGGCAAGCTCAGAATTCCACTGGCACTCTGATTAAGCCATTCCCAATGTGTACTTGCACAGCCCTGACCTCACCACCACCCTGCTCCATTCAGAGAAGCCACAGCAATGCCAGTGTTTGGAAGGTGTCTCAGGAAGAGCTACTCTTACACCTGAATTGAATTCTTAAAACCTAAAAGTCAAAACCTGGTCATAAATATAAGCACCAATTCAGTGAAATGGCCATATTTCCACTGTTATTTGTAGCACAATACCATTTATAATGTCATATTTTTTATAAATTGCTTTCTGGTCATTGACCATATTAAAGATATTTGATTTGATTTGAGCTACTCTTACAGGCAAATTCAAAATAACAGGAACGAGTGGTTCAAAGCCAGGTGCGATGTACTGTTACATGGAAAGTCTACAAAATTTTGGATTCATTTCTGTAATGTTTCAAATGCATATGTAGAGGCCAAAATGTTGTGTCCTGCCATATTTAATAGACCTCAAGATATTCTTTTTTTCCACTTAAACATAATGAATTTATGGTTGTGTTCCCGCACCAATTTCTACTCTGTGAAAGAGCAAGATCGCAATCTGTAAAACTGATCCTGTGGTTTTATTTCAATGTAGTGGATCATTATATGACTTAATTAAAGTCAGCACCTTCCAATAACCTCATCTTTCTAAGACATATATTCTAATGCTCACAGAGCAGTCTAATTGGCTTTCAAAACTGCCTCAAAGCAGCCATTCAACAAATGATTCATATATAACCTCTTAAAATATTTAAGCTGTTTCGAGCCTTTGAAATATAATCACTTCTGTAAACAGAATAAATCTCAAGATACTTCCCAAATATATTATGTTTCATTATACAAAAAAGTAACTTTTGCTCTGTAAAATATAAGCTGTAAAATATATGCAGATTTATATCTATGCTTGCTATTTAAATGAAATTTAAGGGTTGTTCCCCCCCCCTTTTGACTTAGGCCCACAAGACTTTAGTTTCTACACAATAACTCTACTAGGCTGTTGATTGTTGCAAATAGGCTCCCCCCTCCAAAAAAAGAAAATATAAAAATGCAAAAATATACACAAAACAAAAAGCAATTAGAATATGTAAATGATGTAAATCTGTTTACACTTGCAAGACAGCCCTTTTTGCTCTTTCTCTCCATGCAATCATTCTTAACCATGTCTGGCTACCCCTTCATGTGGAGAAATGCAATGTGTATAAAGGCATATATTAAATCATAAATCATCTGTTGTTTAAATTACAGAGAACCAGTTTAGTCTGCGGTGCAATCCTATACATTGTCTACTCAGAAGTAAGACCAGTTTAGTTCAATGGGGCTTTCTTTCTGGAAAGTGGGTATAATAGCATTGCATTTGGAAATTCAATTGTATGGGCATAGTTGCCTCTGTTGTAAGAACTGTCAGTTTCTTCTGGCCCTCTGTTTCCAGTTCTTCTACCTGATTACAGGAGCAGTCTTCTTATCCCATGACAAATAGGCTCAGCAATGAACATTTGAGAAGAGGCTCAGTCAAAGGTGTTTTGGAAGTCCAAGTATATCATAGAATCATAGAGTTGGAGGGGACCCTGAGGATCATCAAGTCCAACCCACTGCAATGCAGGAATATGCAGCTGTCCCATACAGGAATCGAACCTGCAACCTTGGCATTATCAGCACCACACTCATCATACAGGGATGGGAAACCTGTAGCCTTCCAGGAGTCATTGGACTCCACCTCCCAACAGCCCCAGTCAGCATGTCCCATGGCCAGGGATGATGGGAACTGTAGTTCTACCAACATTCTAGAGAGCCACAATTTCTCTATCCCTGGTATAATATCTAGTGGATTATATCCACATGCCAGTTACACTCTAAAAGACAATAAGGCCAGTAAAGCAAGACTGCTCACTGCACAATCTACATGGATTTGCCCTCAGTATGGCTTGTTCTTGTGTGTTAAAACACTCCAGCTTAAATCAAACTTTCTACCAATTTACCATGGACAGAAGTTAGGCTGACACGTCAGCAATTTGTCGCACACCCTCTGTGCCTCAGATCCATTCTTTCGGGGGGGGGAATGGTGTAACATTGGCATTCGTCCAGTCCTCTGGCAAGGAGGCTGAATTTAATTACGCTGAATATTTTTGCTAAAACAGTCAGCAATTTCCCATTTGAACTCCTTAAGCACTCTTGGGTGGATGCCATCCAGTCCCAGTGACTTGTTCAGTTTGAATTTTGAGCTCTAAAACACCATCCTTGGTCACCCCTTTCCAGCTCCCCAATCAGTAGATTCAGGTGTGACTATCTAACCAGGGCTTAGCTGAAATTGAATTTTTCCTCTTCTTTGAGCTCTTACTAAACTTTTGGAGAATTTCAGTTCTCCCCTGAAGGAAGCAATGGGCTTTCTCCCCTTTTCTTCCAGTTCATCTCTATCAATTCATGTCTTCCTCCATATACCAACATGAATTAACTATAAAGTTTCAATCAATTATGAGCGAGTTAACATATCACAGAATATCATTTTTAAGGGGGAAAACCAATGTTGAATCCAATGGGCAAAGCAACCCCTCTTATGTCAGGCTCTGCATGTATGGATTGGGCAGAGACAACCCTGTTGGCCAAGTAAGCCTCCAACTGGCTGCCAACCATATAATGATGAAAGCATTACTACCATTCTACAGCTTCTGCTTCCACCCGCTGCAAGTCAAACAGAAGTGTCACTGGCAAGATCCCTGTCAGTGGAAGGCCCTGGAATGGGGGGTTTCTGGAGGCAGGGAGGAGCTGAGGCAGCCCAGAATTCCTTGGATCCCAAACCATCATGGGATAGCACTGGGCCCAATAGCTGTGCCAGATCCAAACTGGTACACTGATAATCATCGGGGCCAAGGATGTAGCAGTGGTCTCACTGGTCTGTAAAGCCCCATTGGATATGACTAAGTCCACTGAGTTCAGTGGGTGTACTTACTTGGAGACAACCTTTGGAGAATTTTATATCCCCACACCACAGGGGTGCCAACCATAAGGGGCTCTGGGTGCCCAAGCACCCAAAAAAAAATTGTTGTGGATGCTCAGCACCCACACTGCAGGGCCCCTGACGCAACTTTTGGTGCTTCATGAAGTCACGTCTGAGGCCTCGCGAGACCTCGGAATCCAGGTTCCAAGCCTGGGATGCACATATGACATCATGATGACACATTGCAACATGACATCATGATGTCACACACACTGGGCACCCATAAACTGGGGTCCAGGTTGGCTCCTCTGCCACACCATGACTATTCAACAAAACGACACCATCCCCAATTTGCTCTTCACTAATAAGAGAGCAATTCTTCTACAATTCTTCATTCTTCTACAATGAAGATCAATGAAGAAGAAGAAGAATTCAGCTTCTCAGCAGTCTTCCTGACATCCTTCCTCACTCCTTCCATTGTACATGGCTGCAATCTTTTGCTTAGTAACCTGGTAGGAAACGCCCCTGAAGTGCTTGCTGAGACTTATTTATGAGTAAACACATACACATAGACGTGTTCTGTAGAAGTCCTACAACCGCCTTGGTTGTTCTTGTCCCCTAACCCCTGCTCTTTGTATTTTTAAATAAATGTTTGTTTTCACGCTTCTAGTATAGTGGTTTTAAATCACCTCTAAGTTCAATCCTCCTGACTCTTCCCTACAACTTCTTCATAACTTACGTTTTTATTTCCGAAGCAGTCCCTCTCCTGAAATTAAATGTGACTGCACTGGACTTTCTAGACAGTTTCTCATTCACGTAAACATTGGATTTGATAGTGTTGTGGGAACTCTGCCCAAGCTGTTTGGCAACTCTCTGCATATATAAGAACATAAGAGAAGTCCTGCCAGATCAGACTGAAGATCTACTGAGTCACATTGGTCAACCAGATGCCTATGGGAAGCCAGAGAGCAGGATCTGAGCATGGTGCATAGGTTTGTACTGTTTGTCATGAGTCATCATGACAACTTTTTCCACTAAGTTGTCTTTGTCAACTAAGGCCCCATCTGCACTGTACATTTAAAGCAATATCCCTTCAAACTGTCATGGTCCTTCCCTCATAGCTGTCAACTTACAGATTTGAAAATAAGGGACCAGCAGCCTTGAAAATAAGGGATCAGCAGCCAAAATAAGGGATTTTAGTCAACCAGCTCCTTTCCTTTCCCCCATAACAGTCAATCGGAGGAGCCTCCAAAACAAATCCAAAAGCCCCCCCACCCCACCCAGGAGATCGCCGTCCGCCATTGTACTCAACCAGCTCCTTTCCTTTTCCCCCACCATGTGCCCCCGCTCCAGACAGACCTTTTGCCCGGCAAAGGTGAGTGGGCCGTCGATGACGTATCCATCTGATTCTGAGCACAGGTATGTTCAACTTCTGATCCCCTCCAAGCCAAAGGCAGAAAGCCCAGCCAGCAGCCAAACGAAGCCTCAAGCGGTGGTTCCCACAGCGCAGCAACCTAGCAAAGGGGGTGCAGAAAGGAAAACCACTGTCACCTCTCCACTGGCTAGCGCTGAGCAAAGGAAAGGCCCCAGGCAATGCGGCCGGGCACAAGGCATGAAAGCTCCACCCCCCAGTCATTCTTAGACTCCTTATTGGGTGAGCAACGGAGCCAAGCAACACAGTTGGAGCCTCCCTCCTCCCTAGCTGGCAGGGATGGAGGGAGAGGAGCTGCTTCCTTTGAAACCCGGTAAATTTAAGGGACATCATCAATAAGGGACAGCAGTGGGAAACGCCGCTGGGATAAGGGAGTTTCTTGCCAAATAAGGGACAGTTGACAGCTATGCCTTCCCTCCCCGCAGTATTATGGGAGCTGTAGTAGCTGAGGCTGGGGCAGTTCCAATCTTCATTTAATTGTTGAGCTCTGATTTTTAAAAGTTCAACAGCAAGCTGTTTGGGCACTAGGTAACATCACCAGAGACTGCCTTGATTATGTCGTCAACTGTGGATGCTGAAAGCTGTAAGGGGACTCCTATTCCCCACAGAGATCTAGAATTCCCAGAGTTCCCTGGGAAGAGGGACTGATTGATGCTGAGGATTATAGCTCATTGTCGTAATCATTTTCAGTTTGATGTGCAGGTATGCACTAGCTGAGTAAGCTACAGTTTAGGGCCTCAGAATATGTGGCTCATCTAAACACACACTTGCACTGAAACACACAAACATATCTTCGCTGATTTTCAAGTTTAACATAATTGGATAAAAAGAAAAAAGAAAACAGGGAAAACAGGCTCTATAATAGACATTATCGTTCTGAAAAGACAAAAATATACTTAATGGCTACAATTATCTGTCATATTAAATTCATAAATCTGTGCAGAAAAACTACAATATTGTTTTCCTGTATGCTAAATAAGAAACTGTGAGGTATTTTCATTTAAAGGTATTTCTTATGCAAATAGGCTAATTGCAAAAGATATGTTTTAGCTAGATGGTTAGGTTTTAGTTGCATCTTCACTGGTGTGCTGGCATACATGCAAATCTAGAAGTTTAATATTTCTCTTTTCTTTGTCCTTTCTGTAAGAATAATTAACTTTCCTTCTTTTTTTTAGTACAACTATGGGCCCTCTTAAACTTGACATAGCCTAGGACCTCAGCATCTTTTAATCTGGCCCTGAGTGCAATCCTGTGTATATTTGCAAACAAGGATGTCCCACTGTGTTCTGTGAGGTTTAATGTCCCCTAGTGAGCGGAGGGGTGTTTCCAGCCCAACTAGGCACAATGATTTGTTTCATTGTATCTAAAAAGTTCATTTATTTGTGTGAATGTACATTTACACAGACAATAGGAGAGGACATGCTCTTTCTTGTAGCTTATTGCAACACTGCCATCTAGAGTAATCCTTTGATGGAAGAAGCACATGGCCACAGTGGATATTGGGGCTTTGGCCCCCAGACCAGCTCTGCTGCATCAAGGAGTTACCTCATCAGCTTGCTTGTGTAGTTCATTTGTCAAGTTATTGCCAGAGAGGCATGGGAAGGATGAACAGGAGAGAGGCTTGGATTCTGCTGGGGGAATGTATGTACAGTGTTCATCCCTGCAAAGAAAGATGTGAGCACAACTATATTCATGGTGGCTTGGACATTAAGGGGAAACATGCACAGTAAGCTGATATTTCTCAACGGTCAGGTTTTTATTTTACTTCTACACACTGTCAGCTTCATGGTTTTGATATGCTGATTTAAGACTTTTGGACTGTGGGGGTTAAAATTGTTAAGGACACTGAAAACCATTTAAAAATTAGCCACTTACCCTCAAGGAAGATGGTGTGGAAGCTATAGCTAATGCACAATGCCAGGGTCTAGGTGAGTTTTGTTCTTTATTGGGCACAAGTCAAGCCAATGCAAAAGGCTCTTCACTGGCTGTACCACATACATATAAAGTCCTAAACAGCTCTGGAGCAGGTTGTCTGAAAGACAGTCTTCCCCTTCCGGAGACTGGTAAGGGTGTTAAAATCATCAAATGGAAAGCAGTCAGTTTGCCTAATGATTATGAACCTGCAAAGATGGAATTGTTTACTAGTAGCACCAGGAATATGGGACACTTTCCCTGTTGAAATACAAGACATTCCACCTTCTCTTGTACAGTTACAGATAGGTAGCCGTGTTGGTCTGCCATAGTCAAAACAAAAAAAATTCCTTCCAGTAGCACCTTAAAGACCAACTAAGTTAGTTCTTGGTATGAGATTCGAAGTGTGCATGCTATAATGGGCTTGTATTATTTTACATTTTAATTATGGATGTTTTTAAACTGCCAGTGATTTTTATTGTGCATTTTAATTATGTGTTGCTTGAAAACCACTTAAAAGACATTTTGGCAAGTCACTGGGATATAAATAAATAAATACAATAACAAAAAGATAAGGGGGAATCTTGGCCATCTCATCTAAATTAAGGTAAACCATCTCTCTCTCTCTCTCTCTCTCTCTCTCTCTCTCTCTCTCTCTCTCTCTCACACACACACACACACACACACACACACACACAAAATTATGAAAATGTTGCCTGCCTCCTATATAGTTGTCATTGTTACATGTATATCCCACCTTTCTTTCAAGGAGCTCAAGGTAATGTTCAAGGTTCTCTCCCTCCTCATTTTATCCTCACAGAAACCCTGTGAAGTATATTAGTCTGAGAGATAGTGACAGGAGAAGGTGACAGGTGAAAGATAACAGGAAACTACACTGAGCAAGCTGGAACTAACTCTTCATTAGCAAAAACAGTATCTGCATAGGAGTGTCAGGCCTAATGAGCACAGCAACTCTTCTCTGGCAGGTCTGGCCCCCATCAAGCACTTATGGGGACTGATGGTCCATGCCTCCCCACAGATGCCTAAGTCCCCTCCTCTCCAGGATTCTCCCCAAGCAATCTGAGATCATGCCCACGCTAACTTCTCTTCCACCCTTTTCACACCTCTCCTGGTTCTGGGAGACTAGGGAGGAGGGTAGCTCATTGCAGCAAGAGGGGGAGACAGCTGTGCCTTTTCACTAGCTGGACTAATCTCTGCCCCTTGGCCTCCTTCCCTTCCTGCTTCAGCTTTTGCCTCGGAGTCTGGACTGCTCTTTGCCATAAACCCACCCACTGGCACACTAAGCCCTGTTAACTCTTCAGCATCCGACACCTCCCCTTGCCCAGTCTTCTCCCTCTGACCACTCATCATCATTCCACCACCAACCCCCTGATTCTGAGCCTTCTTCCCTTGTGGGTTCCCCAGGTGGTTCCTCCCACCATTCCTCTGCATCCAGCTAGCCCATGAAACAAGATCACCCGGTGAGCTTCGTAACTGAGTGGAGAATTGAACTCTAGTTTCCATGGAGTTAATTCAACAAACCAGCCACTGGACCCCACTGGCTCTTTTTTCCATTTTCTGACTGGTAAATAGTCATGTGGGGACACAGGTGGCTCTGTGGGTTAAACCACAGAGCCTAGGACTTGCCAATCAGGAGGTCGGTGGTTCGAATCCCCGTGATGGGGTGAGCTCCCAGTGCTTGGTCCCTGCTCCTGCCAACCTAGCAGTTCGAAAGCACGTCAAAGTGCAAATAGATAAATAGGTAATGGTCCGGCGGGAAGGTAAACAGTGTTTCCGTGCACTGCTCTGGTTCTCCAGATGTGGCTTAGTCATGATGGCCACATGACCCAGAAACTGTACACCGGCTCCCTCGGCCAATAAAGCAAGATGAGCACCGCAACCCCAGAGTCATCCGTGACTGGACCTAATGGTCAGGGGTCCCTTTACCTTTACCTTTAAATAGTCATGTGAGTGAGTGGGAGCTGGTTGTCCCAGCATTAATGCTGGGTTGCCTGAATTTCAAATGTGGATAGTAAATGTGCCTGAAAATCAAACACCCAAACTTGGTGTGTGTCCCTCCACTTCCAGATCATTACTCAAGAAATTTACTTGGAAGTAAGCCCAACTCACTGGGACTTAAAGCCACTAAGTATGGCAGCCTCCATTAAAATGCAACAACAGCATACCACACTTTGGACTATTATAGGCTTTTACACCCTTGCTCAATGAAGTGGGAGTGTAGATGAATGGTTTAGGCATTAAGGAACCAAATATAACATTTATATTAAAACAAAACCACAGTTTTATTCAGCTGCCTGTCACTTCATTTTACAACTAAAACGGAAATATGAAGCTGCCATCCCACTAATTAATTAGCAATTCATTTATTATAGTCTGAAATAAATTTTCTCCACTTTGCTTACTCTGTGGGCTTCGAAATGTGTTCTACATTATCCTGCAATCAAGTATGCTACAATGAAAGAAAGGCGGTGGTGGTGGGGAATCTTCACCTAAGCACAAAAGCAAGCTGTAATGGGAAGGGACCCGCCACCTCCAATGCTCCTGGAGGAATGTGACCATCTGTGCCACTAATGAGCTTGGGATGCCTGCAGTTCACAGGTCAGAGAGAGCTGCCAACTTGTTGAAAGCAAATGAGCCAGGCGGGGATTCTAAAGGTCCTGAGGAGAACCCTGGAGGGCTGCCTCCAAGCTGTCAGTTGACTTCAGAAGAGGTCCAGCAGGAACTACACAGAGTGATGGAATCAGGGCTGACTGGAACAATGTAGCAAATCTGTGTCGTGGATGACAGCTCCCATCACTCTCAGTGAACGGGCCGTTTCAGTTGCGCACACTTTTTGGACCAAAAATTATGAATGGAAAAGAGAGAGCAGCACCCTTGGCACACAACAATGCCGCTCCAGAGTCCTGTGGGGCATCGGTGCATATGTGGAAGCCCTGAATGAAGTAATGGCCCTTCACTTCCACGCTGAATAATGCTCCCCCTTTTTCCCTCGATCCCATATACTGTGGAGCGTTCCCTGAGAATAAATTGAATGGGCAACCATTGTTCACCCATAACTTGTTGCTGGCAGACAATGAAAGTCGGGAACTTGTTCGCTGAAGCTCCTGTATAGGGGCTATTTTGCACAGCAATCTGTGTACATTGCTCTTCAAATGACAGAAAAGCACAAGGTTTGCTTGGGATGTGATGCTTTATTGTTGGGTTTGGTTTTTTTTGCTCTTTAGAGTGTAAGAGATTGCACTTTTTCCTTACATACACCCACTCTTTGCCCTTTTCCAAGCATAGCAAAAGGTGAGAAAAAATGGCTTCCCAAAATGTGCTACTGTATTTAGGTGGAGGGGGCTGTTCACCAGCTCTACAGACAGGGGCAGAATTCAACAGGTTGTTTTTTTTGGGGGGGGACAGTGGACAGAAAATTCTCAGATTATTTCTTGAGAAATTCTCTTCAGATAAATTTGGACTCCATTAATAGTGAATGGAGCTATGATTTCTTATCAGTAGATGAAGTCAGCAATGAACTAAGAGAGGAGGACATCAAATGATTGCTTGCCTGCATTATGAGGCCACCCCAGATTCAGCACCATGGACAGAACTTTCAGAGCTCTTACTGTGTCATCTCAAACACAGTGTTATTTTCCCCCTTAATTGAGGCAGTTCACACATTCAATTACCAACCATCCAGAAAAGACAGTTCAGCCAATTGCCTTGAGGGGCAATGGACCAACCCCCATCTCTGGAGGTCTTCTCAAGCTCCATGGCTTTCTCTGGCTAAAAGACCTTCTACAAATCTAAGAAATCAGTGTGGTTATATGAAATAACCCATGGACTAGCAGAGCAACACCTACCCACACAGCTTTGGAAGCAAATGCTGAATTGTGGAAGTCAAATCCTCTTCTCCCTAAATCCAAGTTTGTTCCTACAATGTGGGTGGTTCCCCCCCCCCCAACATTAAGTAATCAACAGGAAATTAGAGATGGTAGGTTTTTGTTTTCCCTCCAGCTGAGCAATAGCTAGAGTGAGTGAAAAGCAAGCTCATCTTGAAAGTTTTCAAATATAAAACTTTAACTCAGCAAAATTTCAGGCAAATTCAGAACTATCACACATTCTACTACTGCCTCTCAGTAGGCCATTATTACTTCGGTACTAATGCTCATCCAATCTATGCTTGACATTTGATAGTGAAATGATTGCCTAGCTCTGAGAGGGGAAACAAAAGCAATCAAAAGGCAAACAGGAATTTCCAAAAGCAGAGAAACACAGCGTTTAGATGATACATTGATGGATGAGTTCTAAATACACGGACAAATAGATAAATCATGGCAACATTCGAAAATGGAAGCTTTTATGAGTACATTGGGAGACTTTAACAAGCAACCTACATATACATTCACAAGGTCTAATCACAGCAAACATCATTCACTTTTTTATATGTAAATAGCCCTAATTCTCATTCCATTTCCAACTGTTTTGTAACTCATAAAATCACAATAGCTCAACCTTAATTATCCAGATTTTCTCATTATCCAAAATAAGCATATATCCCCCAGAGGGGCCCACATCAATGAGAGCAGAACCTTTGATATCCAGCAATGCATTTATTTGCATATACAAGATGTCAAGAAACCATCCACTACTAAAAGACAATATGTTTTGCCATTTAGTATTTGCCATCCTGCAAAGGTATTCCAAGTGGATGTGTAATTGACTTGCTACTCAAAAAACATGACCTACACCTGGCACATTCAAAAGCCAGGAGCTGCATTTTAAGTAAACCAAAGCAGTCAGAGCTGTGAAGGTTATCAGAAGCAAAACTTAAATCAGGAATTTGATCATGTTGGTGCCCCATTAGCTTCCTCATCTGGACTCTCCTATACTCAGGTTTTCCAAAGTATGACAGAAACCTTACTAAGCAGAAACAGGTGATTGGCAGGAGATGCACAAACAAAATTGATTAGGACTGTCACTAAATTAAAGAAATTTTAGCTGGCCAGGCATATGAGTTTTAGGCAATTTAACAAGAGTAGTATTTCATTCACTCATTCTGTTAGTGCAAGGAATGACATTTGTACAAACAAATTATGCCCTCCTTCCCTGTGCACACCCCATGCCCTCCCCAAATGTGCTGTGGGGGTTTGAGGAAATAGCTAGAACAGATTTATGGGGTGCATGGGGGAAATAGCGGAAGCATGCATGAAATCACAAGCACTACTTTGGAGACAAGCCAATTGTTTCCATAAATCTGCATATGCATAAAATCAATAGTTCAAGAAAAAAGTGATTCACACAAACACTGGTCATTATTTTATAAAGGGTGTGTGTCAGTAGCCATTTTATTTATTCCCAATGGTTAGACTCCTCCATGCAATCAGGGATCCTGCTTGATCTGGATCTCTGATTGCCTGGAGAGTGACATTCAAGCAAGCACAAATTGAAGCCCCTGAAGACCTTCCCTCCACGACACAGGAAAGGTTAGGGACTGAGAAGGGTGAGACATGCACTTGGTCACTGCAGGCAGGGTGTCCATGTTTCTCCTCTTCCTTTTAACCATTGTGTGCTCTGGCAAAAGGCTAAATAAGTTCCCTTCACCATCACTATTAATCACTCCCTCATTATCACTGTGCTGCTCATCATGAAAGAATGCTTCTCTACATTGGGAGGCATTGAGGATGCATTCATTTTCTCTGACAGAGTAATTACAAAACTGAAGTTTTGTGATTATAGAATATAGAAAGAATATAGAAAGTTGCCTTATCCAGAACTATTTATCCAAGTGGTCCAGTACTCTGAATAGCAGCAGATCTGAAGAGTCTCAGGTGAATGGCTTTCGTAACTTCTGGTACCCAATATCTTTTTCACTGGAAATGCACTGGACCTGGGACTTTCATAAAGGAGGTTCCACCCACTGAGCTATAGAAAACACCTTCTCTGGGTAGCTAAGACTGAACTGATGCAGCCACCACACCCTGAACATGCATGCCTTTAGTGGAGACTGGTCCATTAGGGACCACCTCTCTGCATATGAACCTACCCAGACCCTGAGATCATCTTCTGAGGCCCTCCTGAGGTCCGGAAGGTAGCAACATAAAAATGGGCCTTTTCTGCAGTGGCTTCCCATTTTTGGAACGCTTTCCCCAGGGAGGTTTGGCTGGTGCCTTCGTTGTATACCTTTAGCCGCCAGGCAAAAATGTTCCACTCTAACCAGGCCTTTGGTTGATTGACATCCAATACCCTTTTAAAATATGGGGGGGGGGAATTATTGGGTTGTTCTTGTTCTTGTTTTTATTATGTGTTTTGAGTTTATTTATAGTTATTTTAATCTTGTGAACCACCCTGTGAACCAACCCAGTTGTGGCGTTTGCCCTCCTAGGTGGGTCATAAGGAAAGGGTTAAATGAGTGTGAAGTGATTGGCCAGTGGGAACCCAAGGGGAGGCGTTAGAGTTAGAGTTGGTGTTGTTTGGAAGTCAGTTGGGAGTTGGAGAAGGAAGAGGGAGGATAAGTCTGTGGAGTGGTCTAGTTTTGATGTGAGAGAGAGAGAGTGAAACTGTTAGGAGGAGTCAGATAGACAGTGGGGATAATCAGTTAGGAATTATTAAGAAGGTATAGGTCAGCAAAGAAACTAAGATTAAGAAACTGACAAGAAAAATCATCTGAAACCATAAACTTGTTAAGGCTTATAAAATAAACTTGCTTATTTGATTTAATGTTAACAACTGTCTGGACTCTGTGTGTACCCGAGAGAAACGGGTTGGTGGCAGCGGGAAATCACAGCAATCACAGTGGTGGCACAGGGATCAATAGACCGTCAAATGTCCGGGGACCCTGTGTGATCGCCACACCAGTATACAAATTTAATTTAATAATAATAATAGCCTTTAGTCTTAGCTTTTAGCTAGCCTCCCATGTACCTGCTTTCTTATTTGCAACTAGTCAAGGGGGCAGCACTGCCTCTCAGCTTTCCTCTTCCTTAGTTCCGGTGTTGCCCTTGCAGAACTTAGCAGGGAGGAGGATAAGGACAAAATAGCATTAGTTGGCTCTGCCTGCCATTGGCTCTGGCCCCACCTACTCTTGACCTCTCTGCATTCTGCCCCACCAGTTTCATTAGGCACCAACCATAAATGCCAAATCCCTGGGGCCCTGGCTGCCAGAGCACTCACCAAATTCCCCATAAAGAGTCCAGGCACCCACAAATTTGGGTGCCAGGGTCATGCATGCTGCATAGCACCCACAGTCCCAGGCACTCACAATCGTGGGGCCAGGTTGGCACTCCTGGCACCTTCCTATCTCAAAGTACAGGGGTCAGTCGTGCTATTTTTCTAGAAAAAGAGGTAATGGCACTCACCATGAACACCTCCTTCTCTTATACAGTGGCACCTCAGGTTACATACGCTTCAGGTTACAGACTCCGCCAACCCAGAAATAGTGCTTCAGGTTAAGAACTTTGCTTCAGGATGAGAACAGAAATCGGGCTCCGGCGGCGCAGCAGCAGCAGGAGGCCCCATTAGCTAAAGTGGTGCTTCAGGTTAAGAACAGTTTCAGGTTAAGAACAGACCTCCAGAACAAATTAAGTACTTAACCCGAGGTACCACTGTAATAGCAATGGTGCCCACCTGAGAGGTGCCGCAACTGAGTTCCAGTGAGTTCTGGCTGGGAAAAAACAACAACCTGAAGAGGTAATGGAATCCCCCCCCACAAAATGAAACTCCATTAACTTTCCCCAGGTAGTGTTGCCCTGCAGGCAAATCTCCAAATTTGCCTCAAATGTTACTTGAGGCAACAAGTGGTGGCAAATATACCCAAAGGACCTGTTGGCCACTCCAGACATGTGCAACTTTGTAAGCAGCAAGGGGAAAACTATGGACCCTGATGGTTAGCAGTGCTTTTGAGATGTTTGGATGATTTTTGTTCTTACAGCTTAAAAAATAAAAGTCACAAGAACCACCTAAATATTCATGCCTATTATACAGAAATGCTCAGAGCACACTTTTAACAAGCAGCAGTGGAAATAAGGGGAATACGGTATGCTTCTGAATGACGTTCGTGCAGGGGGATGATACACCTTCCTCATTAGGCTAATTGAGGACTAGACGAGGTAGCAATTGTGCAGATGTCACTAGGAATTCTGTACAGACATTCACAGCTGTCAGCATCAACTACAATGTCATTGTGCTTAATGCCTACATTATCTGCATATGACAGCCTCAATAATGAGATGTTAGTCTGAGATGGAGAAGAAATAATTTCTCTGCTTGTCCCCAATAAGCTAGATGGATTCCTTATAGCCTCAGAAGATGCGGTCAGAAATCCGTCTTGAGTTTAGCAGGGCTGCAGAATGGGGGATTTGCAGCAGAGGGGAACCTACAATCAGAAAAGAGCTGAGGCAAAATTATCAGGAAGTGGTAATCACAGCAATCAGAGACAGAAATGTGACCAAATTTTGTCTCCAGAGGGGAAAGGAAGCCAGAATATTTTAGCAAGTGCAAGGGGTAGGCATTTAGTGAGTCCAAGATAACAAGCTCCCCAAATCTCAATCTTATTTGACAGTGAAACTCCAAAAGTTCTGCTCTCGCACAACAATCATGATGAAAGAGGTTCCCTGGAGCACATGATGAGCTTAAAAGAGCTTGGAAGAGTGAAGCATTCTGAAGTTCTTATGAAGTTCAGCAATAATAATAAAAAAATGAAAATTTACTATTGAGCTTTAATAAACTCCTGGCAAAAATATATCAGTTAAGTCTTATGGACAGATAGGAAAACTCAAATATAATTTAAAACAATATCTCAATCAAGGAGGAAAGGTTTGCTAAATTTAATCATGTGTTACAAACGCAATGAAATTAGCAGTGGCTAGGGCATGGTTTATAGACTTTAAAATGTTAACCTTTCAACATGTAGCTATTAAAACAAATTTGCATACTGCATAACGGCTTCAGGTGATAAACAGATTTTTAGAAATCCAAGAAACTCAACTATTGATGATGTTATGTGAAGCTAGATGTTGTACAGATCAAATTTGAATGCCAACTTTCATTGTTAACATCAATGTTGTATAGCTAGGAAATAGCAGATCTGAGAGATATACACATGTGGAAAGTACATCACCAATAGTGAAAACATAACCTTTATTATCCTATTTCATCTATATTTTTAAAGAATACTTTTTAGTCTGTCTGATTTTTTTTTTTTAAATATTTTTATTGGGTTTTCACATTTTATAGACATACACACACACAAACACAAAACACAAAACAAAACATATATAATGTTCATTACCCTCTTTCCTTGACTTCCCCACATCTCTCCTCCCCACATTCCAATTTCAGTAATTAATTCAGCAAGTTATTTCCTCTTCTCTCTATTATATTTTTGTCCTCTGTTCTTAATATTTAACATCTCTTGTTAGGCTCAAGTTTACTTATCCTATTTTTACACATTAGCTCCTTTCTCTAAGGTCGTCCTACCCTCTCTCCCACGAAATCCTCCCTTTTAATTAAACAAGTCATATCAAAATCAAAAAAAACAAAAATCATAAATTTTTACTATTCTACTCTCCCCCTCCCTCCCTGGCCCGGTTTCTGTCCCTTCCCAAATCACTATTCTAAAAGAACAGTTTCAGCCCGGATTTCTCACATCCGAGGCTCTCAAGCCCCAGTTAGTCTTTCTCCATCTGTTTTGTTGCTTATTGGCCTTCAGTTCTCGAAGGAGTTGTGTCCCAAGTTCCGTCTTCTTTCCTTCCACCAAAGTCAGTAGCAGTTGCTGCCAAGGATCTGCCAATCTCCCATGCTCAAACTTCAAGAAAAGGTCCCAATCATGCTTGTTCTTTCCTTTCACCGAATCAGTCAATACCAATTGCTGCCAAGGATCTGCCAGTCTCCCATATTCGAACTTGAGGAAGAAGTCCCAGTCATATTTTTTTTTTTTTTGTATTCCAGTGTTCCAGATATTCCAGGGGCTTCTTCCTTTGTCCTTCTCTCCTTTTGCAGGTTTACGGTCCACTGGTCCTCTTCTTCAGTTCCTTTGTTTCCTGAAGCTGCAGGCTTTTGGTTGGTACTTTCCATCTGAACATCCTCTCCTTCTTCTTCTTCTTCTTTTCCCCCCATTTCCAAAGCTGTCTCTTCTTTTCCGGCTGCCAGGTTTTTTTCCAACTTTGTATCGTCAGCAGAGTTGCTCAGTTTCAGATTCAAGGTCACAAGTTGTTTGCTCATATCTGCAGTCTGCTCTTGTAAAGTTCCCACGAGAAAAAGCATCCTTTCTATCTCTGCCCATAATTTTCCTTCTGCAGCCATTGCAGTATCCTTTGTTCCCTCCAGGGGGATTGCAAGTCCAATAGTTCTTTTCCAGCAATTCGTTACTTTGTTGTTCAAAATACTTTGTTTCCAATCAGTTCAGATACAATCTGTCACCTTTAATCCAAAGAGAAATTTCTAAATATCACAGTTCCAGCCTCTAATCGTCCGTTTGACAGCTCTTTTGACAGCTGTCAAACTTTCTTTCTTTTTTTTTTTTCCTCAGGCTCACACGCAGGACACTCCCGGGTCCAGAATGGGGGGGGGGGATTACACAAAAGCTTCTAATATTCCTCTCTCCTCTCCAGCACAGCAACTTTTAATCCATTTCGTGCAAGTTGTTTTTCTAAACACAAAAGTCTTTCCACCTTAGTGCTCCTCTCCTTGCTTGAATCTTTTTATGGGGGGGGGGGGAGTGTGGACTTCCTTTTAGCACATCCCCCGGTCGTACTCCAATCAAAGGTAAAATTTTAGTGTCGAATTTTCATTTTACTCACGGGTTCTTTGTTTCAGTCCAAATTTCAGGAAGGAAGACAGCGCTCTCCGGCCATGGCTCGCGGCTTCGCTCCGCCGAGGTAGCGATGGACTCTCAGCACCGCGCCGCACCCCAGTCCACTCCGCAGCCTTTAAAAAGGCTCTTCGCGGGTCGGGGAGGGCGTTTAAGGTGCCCACCGAGTCACCAAGTCCGCAGGCTTCAGCGCCTGCGGTTTTTGAGGGTCCCCGTGTCGCCGGCACGGCAAGACCCGTCCTCTGCGGAGCCGATTCCCTTCGGAGCTTGGAGGGAATCCGCCATTACCGGATCGCGCTATCCCGGAAGTCGTAGTCTGTCTGATTTTGAAATGCAGACAAGAAGGGACCAGATCAAATTTTGAGAAAGTTATGTAACAACCATCTGTAAAAAGTGTTATCGTTACGTAAAAAGTTTTATGGAACTGGATTCCATGGCAATTAATGAAAATAAAGAAATAGGAGGCATATACAGTGGTACCTCTATTCACGAACTTAATTCGTTCTGGAGGTCCATTCTTAACCTGAAACCGTTCTTAACCTGAGGTACCACTTTAGCTAATGGGGTCTCCTGCTGCCGCCGCACCGCCAGCACACAATTTCTGTTCTCATCCTGAGGTAAAGTTCTTAATCTGAGGTACTACTTCTGGGTTAGCAGAGTCTGTAACCTGAAGTGTTTGTAACCCGAGGTGTTTGTAACCCGAGGTACCACTGTATACACTAAATCCATTTATTTAGAAAGATGCATGTCACTCTCTAAGTGACATGCATAATAAGCTTATAGATAATCAGATAAAAACAGCCCAGCATTTAAAAAGCAAGGATACATGAATTATCAATAAAATCAGTAAAACTTTTAAAAAGCAAATATGGATCACTAGACTACATGCACCTTAATGTAAATTATAACATATATTAGTGAAATCCTATACATACAGTATCTACTCATAAGTAATTAAGGCTTACTCCAGGGTAGATAGGTATAGTCTTACAACCTAACAGTGCAATCGATCTATGTTTACACATTAGTAAGCCCTATTAGTTCAAGGTGTACAGGACTGAACACTAACTCAATCAAGCTAAATGAGAGTAAGATCTAAACCAAGAATGTCTGAATTGTGGTCTTTCAGATGTTGCTGAACTTCAACTCCCATCAAATCTAACAGGCCTGACAAATGGCCTGAGATCATTATAGTTGCAGTTCAGCAAGCATCTTGAAAGCTACAGGTCGGACATTATTGGCTATATACTGTCATTGCCTAAAATGAAAAACAGAACCAGCAGACTTCATACACATTTAGTCATCTCATGGAAAACTCTAACCATATTGAGATAGGAATGCATAATTGGGCTCATTAGAGAAATGTAAATTACCGAAGGTCCCAATGATTTCATTTTTGAAATTCTTGAAGGATAAAATCAAAACATAAGATATTAAGTTTGTTACACATCTTTTACACACTGCAAGATTTTTATTTTATTTTTTTGCAGCAAAATGTAAGGTTAAGGAGGCACCTACTTGAGATAAATGTTTAAATGAAAATTTGGCGGATAGCAGAAATGTTAAGACTGATTAATTATGTCAGAATAAGAAAATGGACAACAAGATTAATTAATAAAAAATGAGAAATATTTCTTCAATATTGAAACAACATACATAATGATTTAGAGCAAACCTTTTCGGGGGCTTTTTGTACTGATTATGTAATAATTACAGTAATCATCATTTTGCTTCTTAAACATAAAAAACACTAGCTTGGCCATTTAAACAAAAAAGAAACCTAGGCAGATAATTCCTAGTAGCGTGCTAAATCGGCTGGAAAATATGTCCACATATCATTAATGTGAAAACAATGAGGGACTGGGAAGCAGGAAGGAAAGAATAGTGAATGAATGTGGGTGATTATTATAATTTGTATCCCATCCAAAAATACAGAGATAAAGGGAAGGACCATAGCTTAGTGACAGAACAACTGCTTTGTACTCAGGTTCAATCTCCAGACAGGAATAGGAAAGACTCCTGCATGATATCTTGGGTGTTTGCTGCCAGTCAATGTAGGCAGTGCTAAACTAGATAGAAAAATGGACTGATTTCTAATAAAGCAGCTTTCTATATTCCTGTGAGTTTTAGTATGTGAACAGATGAACCACCTCCAATGTTTTATCAATTAATTTCAAGGAAGACTACTGATCTGCTAAACCACATCCTGTTTTGTTGTGGCAGCAAGATAGCATGCAGCTTCCTTCTCCAGAGAAGTTTATCTCCCCCCCCCCCCTTTTTTCTTTTTTTAAATAATATTTATTAACAGTTCAAAGATTACAAAAAAAGAAAAAGAATTAAACAAAGCAATACGATACAATACAAAAACAAAAACACTACATAACACTAACCTTAAAACATTGAATTAACAAAACAAAACAAAGACAATTAAAAACACATCCAATAATTTCAATATCTTATCTTTCATTCACTTGTTTCAGCGACCTCCTCACACCTCCCTTTTTGTATTCCACTTCAATTAACTGTTTCAGCAATTCCTTTCCATCTTCCTCTGTTTTCTGTCCTGTAATTTATCTTAACATATTATAACCTTATTTTTCCCTTTAGTGCATTAACAATCTATTTGTACTTAGTTCCTTATAACATTTCTGCTTAAGCCATATAACTTCATTCCAACATTTTTCTAACATTCATCAATTTTACAGTATTTCTGTAAATAATCTTTAAATTTTTTCCAGTCTTCTTTGACCGACTCTTCTCCCTGGTCTCGGATTCTGCCAGTCATTTCCACCAGTTCCATGTAGTCCATCAACTTCATCTGCCATTCTTCCCAGGTGGGTAAATCTTGTGTCTTCCAATACTTCGCAATGAGTATTCTTGCTGCTGTTGTCGCATACATAAAAAAAGTTCTGTCTTTCTTTGGTACCAATTGGCAGACCATGCCCAGGAGTCTACGGCCATACTACCCTGAACACGCCCGATCTCGGAAGCTAAGCAGGGTCAGGCCTGGTTAGTACTTGGATGGGACTCCAGAGAGGTTTATCAAGGTTTGGTTCCTTTAGGATAGCAGAGGTAGAAAGGAGCCTAAATGAGACTCAGGGCAGGATACCTCCCTCCACATCAATCTGCCCCTATGTAAAGATCAAACTCTCCAAAGTGCACATGTTGTCAGGAGAGATATTGCTTCCTAGCTTTACCTGGCACCAACAGCAGTATGTCATAACACTCGCTGCATTGCAAGGATCTCAAACCATAGCATTCCTGACAGATAGTTATCCAACCTCTGCTTTGAAACCTTCTGAGGGGGCCTGTTCCACTATCAAACAGCTCTTACCACCAGAAAGTTCATCCTCATGTTTAGCCGGAATCTCCTTTGTGATTCGAGGACCTGCCACCCTCTTGAGGATAAGAAAAGGCACATGGACGCAGAATATTAGGTTAATGGGATAAAAAAAGGCCACAACTTTATTGATTACAGCATGTGAGAGGTTTTGGCTTAGGCATTGGATAAAACAATGGAGCGTAACTCCACCCCCTCAGGAAGGGGTGAGTCTAACAAGGGTTAACCACTAGTAGGAGGAGCCTGTTGATGCAAATACAACTGAAAGCTCCCCCTGATGTCACCGGGGGTCGTGCCATGGCCCTAGCCATGGTCGTCGGACAGGATCCATGACCGCTGGATTCCTTTAATGGAATACCCATAAAGCAATTAGGTGAAAGCATTGCTGCGGTCGCATTTTGAGTGGCTAAACTCCGCCCCAAGCCTCCTCCCAGTTGGATGGCTGCCAGAGGGTGCGGCATGGCAACAGGGACAGCAAATCAGGAGATGGTTCGCCCCCTGCTAAAGGTGGGAAACGGCTCCTGCTCACAACTCCTCCCCTCTGGGAGGAGGAGAGGCTTTCTTTTAACTTGAAGCCATTGGTTCAAGCCCTACCCTCCAGAGCAGGAGAAACACAAGCTTGCTCCATCCTCCATGTGACAACCTTTTAGCTATTTAGCCATGAAGATGGCTATCCTACCTCCTCTCAGTCTCCTTTTTCCCAGGCTAAACATACCCAACTCCCTCAACCGTTCTACATAAAGATTGGTTTCCAGACCCTTAGTCACCTTTGCTGTCCTCCTATGCATGTTCCAGCTTGTCAATATCATTCTCAAATTGTGGCACTCAGAACAGGACACAGTATTCCAGGTGTGGTCTGACCAAGGCAGAATAGAGTGGTAATATTGTTTCCCTTAATCTGGACTCTATACTTCTGTTGGTGCAGCCTAGAATAGCATTAGCTTTGGAAGAGTGGCCCTACTGTTGGTCCACCTTACCAGTCCCTGTGAGCATTTTGTAGTGTCTGCTGCATAAAGTATAAAGTAATCACAAAGCAGTGTGTAGTTCCCTTTTCTTGGAGAGAGAAAGCAATATCTAAATCTCAGGGGCTCATGAAATTTCTCTGTAGGATCTGGGATAGCCAACGTTTTCATTTGCCTTGAACTCCTGTGCCTTAGAGAACAGCCTAGCTGTTCAACTTCCTTAATTTCCACATGGGCATACTAATAAGGCTAAAAATATAATGATCATATCATGGTGCTTCATACAGAAAGGAACTTTACAGTAAGAATTAAATGGTTACATCTCGAACTGGTTGTATGTGTTAATGCAAATGGCCAGCAGACTGAGCCTAAGCATATTTACACAGAAGTAAACCCTACAGATTTCAATAGGATTTTCTCCTTACATAGGACTGCAGTCTCAGACAAGCTTTTAAAATGACTGCAGCGAATAAGCCCAGCAACTTCTTCACTTTTTAGCAAAGTTTTAGTAATAAGTATGCAGGCTCATTCCTTGCCCAGACAATAATATAGGCCTCAGTTTAGCAAACAGTTAGGCGAATGCTTGCAAGCCATACTAAACAGAGATGGACTTAAATGTACGCTTGAGTGCTTTTGCTGAGTGTGGGAGCTACAAAATACAAGCTGGTTAAATGATCCTTACAATGGTGTGATTATATTTACTACTGTTATGAGTGTTTTACATGGGCAGCTCTAATGAAGCCTCCTGACCGTAGTGTGAACTAAAAGCCACAAGAGCATTCAATGAAACTAAGAGGATGCAGTAGCCAGCCACTTTCAAATTAAAAAGGTTCTCTGTAATGAACTAGCTTTAAACTACTGTGGTAAGGAGGAGGAGAAGAAAAGTTTGCTTGGATTTTGTTCTCTAGTCCTTCAAAGTAGGGATCTTAAGAACATTAGAGTGTTCTAGACCACACTGGTCCAGCATTCTAGACTCATCTGGTCCAGCATCCTGTTCTCACAGTGGCCAACCAGTGGCCAGTGGAAAACCCCAAAGAAGGACCTGAATGCAGCAGCACTCTGGGATCCCAGCAACTGGGATTCAGAGGCATTCTAATGTGCTGAAGACCATTTAGTTTGTTGCTCTAGGACTTTCTTCTGCTAACTGTACTGGTAGCCCTCACAAAACCATTGGTGGAACACCACCACTGCTTATACTTTTTCTGTTAGTGTAAAGTTTTATACAGCCCGTTGACATGGTTCGCATAATATGCTAAGCCATGGTTTGCTTAGCCCAAGGGTGCATTGTTTGAGCATTCAAACCCAGCCTAGCAAACTAACCACAGCTTGTTTTCTGGCAACAAGCCACACTTATCTGCTGGCTTAGAAAACACAACTTATTTTAACTCCAGTTTGCGTGGCGAGTTCCCGCCCCCCACCAGGATAAATAAAGACACAAGACACCATAATTAAGGTTAATTGGGCGAATTAGGCCACAACTTTATTGAATTCAGGAATGAGAGGCATTGGCTTAGGCATTGGTCCTATCGACTATCTGGCTCCAGCCCATTTGCTGGAGACACGGGGAAGGGTTAACACTTTATCGGGGGAGTCTCCTGCCAAGGCACGTCAACTAGGAGCTCCCCTGGGTCACCGCTCGGGGGCGTGCCTTTGGCCCACACCTCCATAGGCTTCGGACAGGGCCACGGCCCCGGAGTCCTTTAACGGACCACCCTTCGCTCACTGGGGGGAGGTGATGGCGTTCCTCCCCCCCCCCCACACACATCCTCTTAACCTCTTCTTACCAATGGCTACCGCCAATGTAGAAAAGTTGTGACGAGTTACTACGAGGTAGGCGAAAAACCAAAAGGCTACAAATTGCCAATTGGGAAAAATTGCTACCATGCCCCTTGCGGCGACAGACCGAAGTCCATAGCAAAGTTAAAGACCTACCTAAAGCATACCTAAAGGGAGGGAGGGTGGGAAAATGTGAGGGCTAGCCGGCGAAAGAGGGCGAGCCCCCTCTGAGCCGGCCCTAAATAGGGCAGATCTGGCCAGGATTCCCCTGTTCTTGCGGGGGCTGAAATCAGCCCCCGCTCATGTGGGGGTGGGCGTGAAGCCCGCAACCCCACCTCCTGGGCAGGCCGGAAGTGGCTTTGTCATTATAAGCCTTGCTTAACTATGGTTTGTTTGGGCACTGCACTCCTGACAAAGCTATGAGGGAAGAGCAACAAGAAAACATATCAAGTTGTGAGGAAATAAGTCGTGACCAGTTTGCTTATCTGTGACTTGGTTTGTTGAACAAACACTGGTTAAAACTAACCATTGCTTTGCACTATGTCCAGACACAGTCACTGTGTTTCAAATACGTTTACTGGTTGTGGGAAAGTAATATGAAAAGGGGCCCTTAGAAAAGTACTTAAAATATAGTGGTGATCAGAAAATAAAATAAATCGCACTGGCCATAGACGACACCATAGGAATGTCTAATTCCTCTTCATTTCTTTGCCATCTCATATTTTATAGCTTCCTTATGAAAAATGACTTCTTTCAAGACCTGTCAGTTGTAAAGTGTCTCCTGGCAGAGTTTGGCACAGCAGGTTGTTAAAGGCGCTATTATCTTGACAGCTGTTGCAGGTTTTACAGCTCTCTAGAATGACAATAATTTGTTTGTTTCATATTTATATATTTAAAGAAAGAATAAAATGTTTTCCCTCAAAAAATATCATTAACCTACACCATTTATTATAAAAGAAATTGGACAGAGTACTGGCCTCCCTTGAATTTATAAAGCAAGTCATCCCCCTCCCCCATTCCAACTTCCCATAATTTTTAAGTAGCCAGTTTTAAATTTTAGGAATATTCACATCTTTCTATACTTTAGGTATACTAACTTTGGCAGCCACCGATATCATTTGAATAAGATCTTAGAATAAGATCTTAGATTGAGGTCAGAACAGGGGCATCATCTCCTAGGGGCCAAGCCCTTTTGGGCCAATATTTTCGGGGAGGGGCCACCCCCTAATGTTCAGCGCATGTGGAGGATTCTGAGTGCAGGAGCCACAGAGGGGAAGGAGTAGAGAGGAAGCCCCCAATCAGTGGCAGCAGCAGCTGGAGGAAGAGGGGCCACCAGCCACTGAAGGCACACTTTTGGTGCATCCAGCTCCGTCCCCCGATGTCCTGACATCATGCATGCGACTTCACACATTCAACTTTGGGGGCCTCTTTCTCCCTCAGAGTTGGCACTTCTGAGTCTAAATAAATCCTGAACAAAACTCAAGGATTAGAAGGTATGGAGCATCACCAGAAATAATATGGGACATTTGTAGTACATTAATAATATAGGTTTCACAATACTTTTTCAATGACCCACCACGTGTACCATATATTTCCCCAATGAAACAATCTTTTTCTGGCTCCATAAAATAGCAAAAGAAGCTTAGGCAAGTCTTGCTTGGGAAAGATTTTTATAAGCAGAGAGTTAAAAAACAAACAAAAAACCTCTGCCTAGTAACAACTCACATTGTCTCCAATGACAGGGGTGCCCTAAGAAAAGCTTCCATCGATGACCTTGGAAATTCACCAGGATGGTGTGGGAATAGACCAGCAGTGGGAAATTTCTACCACATGGGACAAATTAAGCCTGTTTTGTTGTTGTTTAGTCATTTAGTCGTGTCTGCCTCTTCATGACCCCATGGACCAGAGCACGCCAGGCACTCCTGTCTCCCACTGCCTCCCACTGTTTAGTCAAACTCATGCTGGTAGCTTCGAGAACACTGTCCAACCATCTCATCCTCTGTATTCCCCTTTTCCTTGTGCCCTCCATCTTTTCCCAACATCAGGGTCTTTTCCAGGGAGTCTTCTCTTCTCATGAGGTGGACAAAGTATTGGAGCCTCAGCTTCATGATCTGTCCTTCCAGTGAGCACTCAGGGCTGATTTCCTTAAGAATGGATAGGTTTGATCTTCTTGCAGTCCATGGGACTCTCAAGAGTCTCCTCCAGTACCATAATTCAAAAGCATCAATTCTTTGGTGATCAGCCTTCTTTATGGTCCAGCTCTCACTTCCATACATCACTACTGGGAAATCATTCCTTTGCACCCTCTGTTTAAATCTGGCACTGAATGCAAGCTCCAGTGGTTTCAGGCAGGATTAGTTCAACTCAGAGCTCTGCCTTGCAATCAGCACTGTTTAATTTTGCTGCTGAATGCAAGCCCCACTGACACCATATGATTGACAAGTCAAATATGGCCCATGTGAGGTGGCCACTTTTTGATCTGGCCTACCAAACAAAAGTGGTTCTGTATCCTTTGAAATGACACCTTTTGGTTTCCAAATCATGGCAGGGTTTAACCCTAAGCACTAATACTGATTCCCTGTCCCCTGCTCCAGAAACAAATTTGAGCACAGAACTACACTTTAGGGGGCCCTGAAGCTTGATTGATATGGGGGCCCCTTCACAACCAGCAACAACGTCTGGGTAACCACTGCTATCTTCTTCAGTGGGTTTGTTCCATAACGGATCACAACTTTTTTAAAAATAATAATAATTGGCTGCTACATCTTAGATCTTGATTAGAATTGTTGTTCTGGATTATCTCACATGCCAAAGGCACTGGAGTGAATAAAAAAATCCTATGCCTTATTGTTTTTGAATCAGAGCTCAGTTGGCCACACAGATTCCAGTTCTTCAATGCTTGTACAGGTTTATTTATTCTAATTGCGATTATATCCCTGTGGATTTCTGGTGGTGGTAATTTCTAATGGGGGAAATCCCTTGAATGTTCTTTTCAAAGCAGTGCTGCTATCACAGTAGGACTCTTTGGGGCAGAGATATGAAACCCCACTACAGAAAATGAGCAAGAGCCCCCCCCCCCAGTGCTAGGCAGCCGATGTGACACAATTTGAAGCAAACGATGTAACATGCATTACCATCCAAAGAGGGATGGTGCTCTATATAAAACTATAAAGTGCAGCATCTAAAATTATCTAGTTGCATCACTGTTATAAAGACACATTATGGTCCAAGGAAAGAAGTAAACAGGCAGCACTTAACATTGATTGACTTCCCTGGCACAGATATGGGAAGAGGATTTGTTTAACTAGAACCTAAGTCCAGACAGAATATCTCAGCAGGGATTCTGTTTGCAAAAGCATTTATAGCCCATGATCTTTTAAGAAATAGTATCAATTTAGTTAAATAGATTTTAGTAAGCTTCAGCAACCTATGGAAATGTGTGTGTGTGTGTGTGTGCGCGCACACACACAGAAACATATGAAAATGAGCCAGCCATTGGTCCAGCTAGCTCCATACTGTCTACAGTGACTGGAGCTGGTATCGTTGACTAAAGTGGTATTAAGGACATAAAGCTAAGGTAAAACTAATCTTTAAGTACCCAGTTTTTCAGTCATGATTAATGGCCCTTCCTTAGATCCAATTTGTTTACAAATTCAGCTGAGACTGAATGCCCTTTCCTCCCTTACTCTGCACTTGCCTTGGAACTTCTTGCATGTGTCATGAGGGCAGGATTCTTCAGAGACTGGAGGTATAAGAAATGGAGATCAAGAATTCAGATTTATGCTAATGATGCATCTCAAATTCAGTTAGATCAATAGCCAAACTGCTTCAAGTGATAGACTTCTTTGGACTGCACTCCGGCTACAAAATTAATTGGACCCAAATGTCAATTGTGAAGCCTGGATATGTTTACTCATAGGCAACCCTCTGATAAGTGGCTGTCAAAATGGCAGCATTGGTGATTAAAATATTTAGTGCTTAAGATCCTGCAGTGTGAGTCAGGGACAGCCACTACACAAAGAGGTGGTAGCTGGTTCCTTCCACGTTGGGAGTCTTCCAAAAGCCAATCAAGAGGGGTCTCCAATTCTCTGGAGTCACTTTTCAAGAGCATGGGTGTCTGCAGACAGGGGGGCACAAGGAGAACCACTCCCTACATACCCATATTTTCCTTCTGCTCACGGAGAAGGATAATTGAATCCAAGCCATTATTAGCACCAACTTGGCCTCTGTCTACAGTGTAATGTTTCCAACCACCAGAACAGACAGAGGAAAATGGCAAAGACTCTCTCTGTGTACTGGAAACAAATGGAATATATGTTGTTAGGACAAGGGGAGAGAGGCTTTCAACAGGTTGTCTCTTTGATGCTTTATTTAGGGGCTGTATAGAAGCTGAACCTGTTTAGTAGCTAATATTAGAATTCTTCTAGGCTTTAAGGAGTTCATTGTGTTGAGAAATTACATATCATGTCATGAGAAAGGGTTGTGGGCTTCTGAAAAGTCCACTGCATGAGAGAGCCCCTTGGCTATTAGCCAATCCTTTGAAGTCACACATTGAGTAAGAGTCAAATTGGAATATTGGTGACTTCATCTTAAGGCACCAAAAACAGTATGTAAATCCCAGTAGTTGCCCAGCTTAGTGGACATCCCTACACAGAGACCACAAGAGAATACAAGGAGTTGGTACCATTACTTGAAGGAAGGGATTTCCCACAATTGATAAAGGACCCATAAGATATACCTGCTTTTCTATGCTTTGTGCTTTATATTATCTTCTGAGAAATAAAACCCGTTAAAGTGCAACATGTTGTTTCTTTTCTTGCTGAATCTAAAAGAACCCCTTGCCCCTTGACAAGTCAATGTGGTTGGTTAACAGAGCATCTTTACCCCAGAAATACTGCATTTGCGACAGATACAGCCAATCTTTATAGCCCTTACACATGTTCTGTTGCCCCTCCCATATATCAGTCTTTCAGAAAGCAAGCACTTTGAATAAAGGTACTGTATACTATTTGTTTACAAAGCTCTTAAAGTTGCCTCTGCTGCGCAACTGTACCTATTTCACTGTTGCTTGTTCAAATCTATGGAAAACCACACATGTCACTAGATATCTCTTTGCTTCGGATCCAGCTGAAGGTACACCTCAGAGCTTACTGGTTTCCAGACTAAGGGAAACCAGCAAAAGAAAAAAAAGACCCTCAATGTGGGTTTCTGTTGGAAGCAAAATAAATTACACTCTCTCATACAAATTCTAGAACTGCTTAGCCATTGATCCTTTTTCAATTACAAGCGAGCAATTCCACCTTTAAATACAAGCAATCTTGAATTATGTCCTAGCAATTTGGGCTTTGGCTGCATCCGAAGAAGCCTGGCTTTGGAGAACATGCATAGTTGCCAAATGAATCATGTGCTACCATTGGAAATCCTCTGTGATACCGGTGGCCTACTCACTGCTGGCACAATTATGTCTCTGAGTACCAATTACAGGGAATCCCACGTGGGCAGAGAGCACTGTTGCACTCAGGTCCTGCTAGCAGGATTCCTACAGGCATCTAGTTGGCCCATGAAAATTGGAAAGGATTGTAGCACAGTGGCAGGAAAGTGGCATTTCATGAAGAAGATCTCAAGTTCAATCCCTGGCATCTCCAGGGAGGGCTGGGAAATACTTTTTCCTGAAACCTTGGAGAGTCACTGACAGTTAGTGTAGTCAGTAGTGACCTGGATGAACCAGGGCAGCTTCCTGTTTTCCAGAAAAAATGTTGGTCTAGATGGACCAGGTCTCTTCTTAATTTCTGTGTGCAGTAGGGGAAAATAATGATCATGATCATGATCATGATGATGATGATGATGATGATTAGTGTGTTGTTTTAAGGGATAGAATTGAAACAATATGGAAACCATTTTGGTATCTGATATCTTCTTTATTTTTAATGCTTTTATTGAGTTTTTGATTAGTTTTAGATAGTACAAAACAGAGATTGATGCCTATCTGGAATGAGCAAAAACACTTGAAAAAGCATTGTACTGTAATGGGAATGAAGATTTAGTAGGTAGGAAACAGAAATGTGGGCTGTATAAAATATACTTCCAATCTGCCATCTTCCTTAATGTTCCAGTGATCTGTTAAGTATGTTGACTATATGTAGTGTATTGAGGTATGTTCCTAATGCCTGAGTGAATACTGAAAATAATTCCAAAAGAGAGGAAGTATTGGGCTAAGAAGATCACTGGACAACCAAAAAATGTAAAAACCAAATAAATCTAGAATTACCATAACAACAGCTTCATGATGATAGTTCAAGTAACCAGTATTGCGGATCATATTTCTGAGTATTTAACCCCAAGGTTGCCATTTGAAAGCTTATCAATTAATGGTCTAATAGGAACTGTTTTACAGTATCCTTCAATATCTGGAACTATAAGTCTTCCCATTTCCAGTGGACAATTTTGTCTAGCTTAATACATGGGTTTTGATATGGCAATATGACTCCCTGTAATTGACTTTTTCTTGAAAGAAATCTTCAGGGGGAGTGAAGGGAATAATTGTAAAGGAATAGACTATCTTGACAGAATGTTAATTCTTAAACCTATCCCACAGTGAGTTGGCACTAAGAGGAATCCAACATGACACACACACACAAACACACACACACAAGTCCTTGAACCAGTTGTATGAATGACACATTCTGACAAAAATATTTTCTCACATTTGCACCCATGGAATTGATTTCAGCAGCCACCTAATGCAAAAGACTCTAAAGGATTTGTGTTCAGGTAACTGCCTGCAACTCCACATGAATATTTGTAATGCTGCTCTGCTGTGTCAGTCAGTAAATCCCAGACAAAGCATTTAATTACTGAAACAGCCAATCATCTTTACCATTGTCAAAAATAATTGATTACTATGCCTTGTGTCTTTATATATTTTCAAATTTCTCCTAAGTTTAAAGCATTGGGGTTTTTTTTAAGGTATGGAAAAAGCCTATAGGTTTTTTTTCCTGGCACAATTTAAGATTAGTCATGCTGCATCTACATGCATCTTAAAAGTGAAGTTGGCTAGAGATGTTGCAAGCAAGCTTAGCATCAAGCATTGGTCACACATGTACACACCCTGGAAAGGACTTCTCCTGCTGAACAGATAGTTGGCACTATTACTGGTCACCGGTTTGGGGCAAAGACCAGGAGGGATTCCTAGAAGCAAGTCCTCTGCTTCCTGAACAGGTGAGTGGCACTGCCAGGCTGAAGATGCTGACCATATGGTAACTGGTGTGCATAAATGGAAGTGGGAAGCTCTGTGTGTGCTATGAGAGAATGGCTGACACAATGTCACAGCCAGTGTGGTGTAGTGGTTAAGAACGGTAGTCTCGTAATCTGGGGAACCGGGTTCGCGTCTCCGCTCCTCCACATGCAGCTGCTGGGTGACCTTGGGCCAGTCACACTTCTTTGAAGTCTCTCAGCCCCACTCACCTCACAGAGTGTTTGTTGTGGGGGAGGAAGGGAAAGGAGAATGTTAGCTGCTTTGAGACTCCTTAGGGTAGTGATAAAAGAGGGATATCAAATCCAAACTCTTCTTCTTCTTCACATAAACATAAGGGAGCACAGGTAAGCCTCACTCCACACCATCAATCACAAGATGTGGCACATGCACACCATTTGAATGGTGATGCCCATCAATTTTGGGGAGGCCTGGCCCCCACAAATATTTTATTGTGGTGATAAGGGATCTCGGTCCCTAGGAGTTGGCTCTTGTGCCAGAGGAGATGTATATATGGGACATGTATATATCGTCTATATATGCATATCTCATATGACTCTTTTGGTAGCATGTGTAACACTACATTGGCATGGTGAAGCCATATGGGACACGAGTAGCTGTATTTCAGGAAGCATGAAGAATGATAGGAAAAATTCTATAGGTTCAAAATGTTTTGGGGGGTGGAGAATCACTCAGGAGGACAATATGGGGCTTGAGTGAGTTACACCACTATATCAAGGCTGGTTCAATACATTTTGTTGCCTGAGGCAAAGGACAAAGTGGCATCCCTCCCTATTCTATGCATATATGTTTATGGGACTGGCTGTTGTCCACAGTGCCAACAGACCATGATTCATTCATGGCTCTGTCCTCCAACATATGGGAGTACTTAGGAGGAACAGCCAATAAGTTGTTGTTACCTTGCAGCATCTGCACCCTGAAGCAGTTGTCACACACTGTCCGGAAGGATCGGCCTCCCGGACGTCTTCAGCTTATCCCCTACACTGTATGCAGTTTAGGAAACTCCACCCCCAAACACACACACACACACACATGCCACATCCATTTACATGATTGACATGACATCCATAAAGGGGATCTGCACAATCTCCACTTGGTTGCATGTGTGCGCGATTCTTGCGGGATAGAGGCGACTGACATTCATTAATCTGCAATAAAATTGAGATTTTTTAAAAAAAATCACAAGAAAATGGCAGAGTTCTTCCCACCAATTTCAGTAAACATCTCTAATTAGTCTGCTGGCCCTGTGAGTTTGGTTAAATGCTACCCTTAAATTTTATTGACAGCATACTACTGGCTGCAGGTTAATTTCCTTCACTATATTAACAGAGCTCATAAATGAACCTGAAATATTAAGGAAGCTGAGAAATCCAAGAGATGAGGCATTAACCAATTCTTTGCCAGGCCATAATTTGAACATCACAAAATAAAATGAATTATTCTCTGGCATGTTTTATCATTCTACTATATTCATGCAGTGTTGTCCTTGCTTATTCCTCTAAGCTAGCAAAGTAATATTGGTATTTATTGGTCATTCCTAATTTAACTCAAAAGAAACAAGATGATATTAGTGTTTTCAAAGGTAAACGAGTCCATTGCAACAATGTCCATGGTACACAAATGTCTCCAGTCAAGACCCCCAAAGTGATACTTCCATGAACATGTGTGTAAGATATGGTTTCAGATATTACAGTATGTGTATAGACACACAAGCAAATCTAGTAACAGTTGGGAGTGGCTTAAAGAAAAGAATGCTATGACAGGATATTGAATTTTTCTTCTTCCATAACTAGAAGTGTGCTATACTGCTGTCTCTTGTGTTTCCTTCACCTTTTGTATAATAACAAACTTCCCAAGTTTGGATACCCTGAGCCAATCAGAAGGTAAACCAAGTTCCTCCCCAAAGTTTACCTTTGTTTGTAATTAATTCATCTCAGTTCCTTCAACTGTTTCTTTTCCTCCTTTTCAAGTGGTAGGCAGGGAAGATTTGGAACAGTTGAAGGCCGATCTTTAAGGTTCCAGTCTTTTGTCCTTTTGGAAGGGAGGGGGAGGTTCCTACAGGTTCATTTTTAATTGCCACATGTTTATATGATTTGGCTAAACTGAAGCACTTTTCATTCCCTTCGATTTCACTGCAAGATTGACTTGTGCCTGGACTTAACTCTTCCTTTGAAAACAGAAGGATTTATTGGGCTTAGCTTCGATTGGATTGTGTTCTAGTACAGAGTGTTCTGTTCTTTGGTGTTGCTGAAAAACACTAGGAAACATCAGGCGTCTCTCCATCGGTTTCAGATCAAAGCCTCTTGTCTTTGCTAGGTACTTGTATCTCTGTCAAAGAAAACAAGAAAGAGATCTTAAAACCCTTGTTCTAAAGCAGTACTGGAAAGTCTGTGGCCTCCAGATGTGGTTGGGTTGCAACTCTCAGCATCCATGACCAATTAGCATTGGCCATCTTGGCTTTGGATGAAGGGGCTTGGTCTAACAACGTCTAGGTCATGGCCAGAGTCAGGATGCTTCTGAATACCAGTTGCTGGAAACCACAGGAGAAGAGAGTACTATTGTGTTCAGGTTCTGCTTGCTGGTTTTCCACAGGTATCTGGTTGACCACTGTGGGAGCAGGATGCTGGGCTGATCCAGCAGTCTTCTTATGTTTTTATGCCACTGGTTCTTCATCCCTCTTCTAAAACCATGAAACGGAGCAGCATGTATACACAATCACTGTTGGCTGTTTTGTTGAAATGGACCCCAAAGTCAAGAGTGAACTTGGGCTAAATTTTGCCATCAACATGCATGTATACTCCCAGCTGCTTCTGTTACCCTCACCATTAGGGTTGTGAGTCTATGAAATGAATCTGAAATACTTAGTCATGAATGAGAGATTTCAGTGGGATGGGAGGAACACCCACGTTGGGGGGGGGGAATGATGCTGCAATTATGTCTCTAGTGTTTGCAATTATAGAGTTTTGCAAAGTTTGAGCAATAACTTGTACTCATTAATTTATGCAGCAATAACAGTTTTGGCATGAGGGTAGCTCTGCAGGCCAATAAAACAGATGAGCAGGCAAAAATGTCTCTGGCTAAAAAGACAATGGGCCTCTAAGGACTTCATCGCAAAGCCCATAACTAATAAGTATTTACACAGAGTGATTTTGATTAGGAAGCCTTTCACAAATCCTTTTGGGATAGAGGGAGAGAAAGGTTTGTGTGTGGATAAATGTGTGTGGCAAGATTCCAGGGAAAGGGAGGGAAGAGAGATTTACAAGTTACAAATGCAGCTTCTAATTTGGCTCCATGTAGGGTTTAACTGAAATACAATAAACACTACTGCCAAACAAAGAGAAAAGAACCTCATACAGACAGAAAAACGAAGGAAAGGAGGGAAAGCGAAATGGTCAGTGTCTTACTCATATAGACTCCCAGATTCCCGTGAGAGGTTGGGATTTAAAATGAATGGAAAGAATCAGAACCTCTAGATGTGGCAGCCATAGTGACTGTGACAACTAAATGAGCACAAATTGGAAATGAATTGGCACATTCTAATATGATTTAGACATAATGATATGCAATAGTCTTAGACTCCTGCACTCTTTCCTTAGCTCTCCCCCTCCAGTGCAGCCACAGGGAAGAAATTAGAAGCTTTCACTCCAGTTTTCAATTAATGACACTTTAGTGTTACAACCATACCCTAAACCATGGTTAATCTTAACAATGGTTGGTTGAAACAAACCAGCTTCACAACCTATCACTTGAAATTAGCTTGTTTCAACTAACCATAGTTACTAACCACAGTTTAGGGTGTAAGGCTACCCTGCAGCTAGTCTAATGTGGAACTGAAAAATTATGAACTCCCCTGCCAAGCTGACCGGATAGAGAGGAGAATATACACAGTTACCTGAAGTATACTTCTAAGTAGATATACATAGGATTGCCCTGTGAGAGACAAAGCCTGAGAGCTCAACATTGGTGCATAATGGAGTGAGAGGATAGAACACTGTGACTTTTTAAAGAGACCTCACACATCTTTTCCCACCTGCTCCAGTGCCACAATATTGCCATCTTTTCCCACAGGAAAAAGGTACTGAGATAAGGGAACGTGGGGAAAATGAATTGTTTAAACTTTAGAGTGAAGGAGAAGGCTGTGGCAAAAGATCCTATGGGGAAAGAGGTTGCCTCTGTGTTTCAGATTCCTGCTTTGAGAACAAATTCCTTCCCCTGAAGACCTAACACTTCAGGGTGAAGCCTGAAATGTGGCAGCCACAGGACTGCCACACTGGCAAACCTGTCAATTTCAGTTTATCGTTTTTTCTAATGTTAAGTATAGTTCTCTGTATTTCCAGATCAGTTTTTGATTTAATTATTTTTAAAGGCCTTGTGAAAATTCAATTTGCAACCTGAAATAGTACATTCAATGTATATGTTTACCTTTTTTGTCTGTTTACCCCAAATGTCTTTGTTATTATATAGCAAAGACCCAACTCATTCTGGTCACCATTGGCCATGCACCCTTCAAGTTGGCCCTACATATGAAAGACTCCAGTTCTAGGTTAATGCAGACAACTGGTGGGGAATATGTGGCAACCTATGTGTTGTTGGACTCCAATTCGAGTTAATAAGAATTGTAGTCGAATGGCATCTGGTGGGCCATCCTTGGTGTAGACCTTTTGTCTACAGCCCTCTGGATTTTCTGTTGAACAATACGTTTGTTTGTTGGGGGGTAGGTAACATACCCAATGAATGGCCACTTGACTTGTCTTTTGGTGAAGCAACCCTGATTTAAAGCAGAGAAAAGTATCATGCGATTGAGTCTCTGCTGGAGCACCTGGAGTTGCTTACCTTCCACCAGAAGCAAAAACATGTTTTACCCCAGCTACGAAATGTTTTAAATTGATCTTAGCTAACAGGCAATCTGAGGTGTCTTTCATTTGATGACAATATATTAAATGGGTATTTTTTAAAAAACTGAGAGTTTGGAAAATCATTCGCAACACAAAAACGGACTGTTTTCTAGAACCATAGCAGAGTTGGGCCAATTAATGCAATAAACACATTTTAATTGGGAAAACATCTCAGATTTCTGTAAAATGTAAAAGATATACAATCTCTAGAGAAGAAGCAAGATTTGAAACTAAATGATTCATACTCATAATCCAAGAGCTCGTTTTCTGCTAGTCACATAATTGGCATCGCTGTAATTGTTTACTTTTTTATGAGGTAGCACAAACCAGAACATGCAAAAATGATTAATTCTCTTTCACTGCTAAAGGATACAGGCAAACAGCACAATTCAACTAAGGAAGACTCATGCACATAACCAGATTTAGGCGCACATGTCACTAGTTGGATCAGAACCACTGGTGTAAATAAGAGGCAAAGAATACACTGCCAAGTGCAGATAAAGCTCCTGTAACCCCCAGAGGTGATTGGACACCAACTCCCATCAGCCCCAATCAGCATGAACAAGGGTAGGTAAGAGATTATGGGAGTTGTAGCCAGCATCTGAAGGACCACAGTTTTCCCAACCCTGATATATTCTGTTGGCAATGCATTGCTTAAAAGAGGAGGTGCAGTCACTCACATTCTACTAGGCATGCCTTATCAGCTTGCTTATGCACTGACTACAGGTGGATCAGAGCCAAAGTGCCATCATATATACATAGAAAGAAGGGGGTAGGCAGCAGTGAATCTTATTTTACAGCTCAATATTTAGACTAGCAATCTCAGTTTTCTGAGTGCCACTCCTTATGTAGCCAAAATGGCACCACTTGCACAGAAGAGGGAGGTAACAGGCTGACAAGAACCCCAAGGTATACATACAGAAATACAAAAAGCTCTGTAGGGAGGAGGAATAAACTCAATCTGGATGAAACATTTTCAGTGTACACTTCCTGTCTGTTGGAAAGAAAAAAATGGGAAGAAAGTGGGGAGGATGGAATGGAGCATCTTGGAAGAAGGATGAAACACTGAACAGGAGTACTCCAACATGATATTCACTCTTCCCTATTGATTGCGAGTATGCATGAGTGGTACTTTCCAGTTCCTTACTCTTTAATATGAAAACTTGTCTAATGCTTGTTAAGCAGATCCTGAACCTCTTTAAGAAAGAAAAGCAAGGAATGCTGCAGGCTTTAATTTTCAAGTTATTTAGTCCCTCCTTTTGTCTTTGTTTGAAAAGACAAGGAGTATCACTTCAAGTGTCCACAGCACATTATCCCACTGGCTTCATTCCTGAATGAGGGACTGAATGCCTACATTTGTCAATGAATAATCTGTAGCCCCATACAGGTGTGTGAATAGCACTTGAATGAAACAAAAGAACAGGGGCAGGCCATTGGTCAGATTAGAAGCAGAGTGAGTAAGTTATTGTCTTAGCACTGCAGATTCCATTTTTTACCAGAAACAATCATCTGAAGGCCAAGCTACATGTGGTGTTCTGTCAAGTGAGCAGTTTTTCACCTGCCACATAAAGAAAAGAAGAAGAGGAGGAGGAGGAAGATGAGGAAGAGGAAGAAGAAACCATATACAGGCTTTCAATCACTAATATGGCTAGTTAGTGGATTGTGATGGCCATGTCATAAGATGAATCTGATCAGAATACATATACACTGAATACATCATACACTGATGTATGATGATCTTCAGAGTTGGTAGGGCTGCATTTTTTAAATCCCTTTCCTGACACAGGGGCTTGTGCAGCATCAATAAGGAAACAGTACCATGTGTAGAGTTTCATGAGAAATGTAAACAATTTACTATAGACAAGAATATACTATAGGCAAGTATAGGGAGTGGCTTGCAGACTAGGCTAAGCCCTGTCACCTCTCGTGGCTGTTGCTGCTGCTGTTGTTGTTGTTTTAGCATTACTGGCTTTTTTAAAAGATGCAGATGTGCAATCACTGCCTATATCAAAGTAGCTTTTGATTTTGGGGAAAATACCTGTTCCTTGTCGCAGTCAAGCCACCCCCATGCACAAAAGAACACCATTCATCTTCTTGAAGTTAAAAGATTGCTTTTCCTAAAATTAAACAGCTAATTACTTCAATCATGTAGAATAGGTAAAAATAAGTGGTTCAGCTGAGCTAAGATATACAGTGGCACATGACCCAGAGAGCAGTGAAGGAGTCGGAGTTCTGCCTCCAGATCAGGACTCTCATGGGGTCCCATTGAAGGATCCTACTATAGGATCTCATGAGAGAGGGAAGGTGGGCAGAAGCTACAAAAGGCCTCACTTGCCTGGGTACGGGGCCATTTTATCCCACAAACTTCCCATGTGCCCACCCTCACATTAAAGCCTTCATCAAGCTACTTGGGTTGCTGGTTAATGGGTCCAGAAAGGAATTTCATTGATCCTTGGTGAAATGAAGGCATTAATAATGCCTGCTATGTAGAATGCAGAAATGGCATTGGGCAGGATCAGCATATTGAAGGGGGGCACATAAGGGGTCTGTGGGGAAGACTGACCATGCCATGCCCTAAGCTCAGGTTGGGATCTCTGCTTGGCTGAAATCCTCACCCCGGTTATGAGATCCTAGAATCTTGGCTTGCTCCACAATAGGGTTCAGACAGGTGGGTGAGTAGAATGACAAACTGATCTTTGCTTTTAAATTGATCGTATGATTCAACTGGGCTTGCATGAGGGACTGTTTTTTAATAAATGCCTAAAACAAGGGTAAGGAACCTTTTTCAACTTGAACGCATTTGCTTCCTCTACCCAGCCTTCCTTTGGCTCACTGCCTTTTCAAATCAGACTGTGGATGACGTCAGAGCAGTTCAGCCAATGGCGGCAAGGCAAGAGGCTTTGGCTCTGTGCAATACTGAAACTGCTGACAAGCAAACCAGGAGGGAAGCTCATGCTTTTCAGCTGCAATTAATCTTTATATATACGCTTTCCAAAAAAAATCTGCCGGGTGACATCCTTCAGTAACTGTCACAACAAGGTGTTTGCTTTTACCTTTAGCACAGATGCCAGATGCCTTTCTCAGGGTTAATTAATCAAAGCGACTTGTTAATTAGGTGACTTTCTACTGTATAGGTAAGCTATATGGAGTTGGCAGCGTCCCCTTGTCCTGTCAGGGCATATAATTGCTTTAAAGAGGTATAGCCTTTGCCAGGCAGCCAAGCGTGTGATGGAAACTGCAGGGGGGCTGGCTCTGGTGCAACTTATTAGCCCATCTGCTTCGTAAAGTACATTGTGATGCACTTGCAGAAATGATTTCTAACAGGAGATGAAAAAATGTACTTTGCAAAACTGTTCACAGGTGGAGGATGCCGCCGTTGTTACCCTGGATCAAGAGGCAAGTTTGGTTCAGAGTATTATTGTTGTTGACAGTAGTGTGCCTATTCTTCCTCTTCACTTGCATTGGTGTTTGTTTTAATATTGGGAATAGGATGCATGTGGCGCTGTGGTCTAAACCACAGAGCCATAGCTGTCAGCTTACAGATTTGAAAATAAGGGACCAGCAGCCTTGAAAATAAGGGACTCACCTGTTCCAGGCACTCCAGTCTTCCTGCAGTCTGGTCAAACTCATACTGGTAGCTTCGAGAACACTGTCCAACCAACTTTGTAACCAGAGGTTCAACTGAATAGAATCTGAATCACATGCACCACAAGGCCTATGCAGCCTCAACTTAAGATGTCTCCCCGGCCTGGCTTTGCACTGCAAAGTTTGCAGCAGCACGTGCAACAAAATGGCATCCAGCATTCAAAAACCCCCTCAGCTTGCATTAACTAGCCACACACAAGGCATGCAAGCTCCACCACCCAGTCGTTCTTAGACTTCTTATTGGGTAAGTAATGCAGCCAAGCAACACAGTTGGAGCCTCCCTCCTCCCTGGCCGGCAGGGAGAGAGGGAGAGGAGCTGCTTCCTTTGACATTTAAGGGACATCATTTAAGGGACATTTAAGGAACATCCATCAATAAGGGACAGCAGCGGGACATGGCGCTGGAATAAGGGACTGTCCCTTTAAATAAGGGACACTTGACAGCTATGCACAGAGCCTTCTGGGCTTGCTGATCAGAAGGTTGGCGGTTCGAATCCCCACGACAGAGTGAGCTCCCATTGCTTTGTCCCAGCTCCTGCCAACCTAGTAGTTTGAAAGCACGCCAGTGCAAGTAGATAAATATGTACCACTGTGGTGGGAAGGTAAACAGCGTTTCCGTGTGCTCTGCTTTCCATCATGGTGTCCCATTGCGCCATAAGTGGTTCAGTCATGCTGGCCACATGACCCGGAAAGCTGTCTGTGGACAAATGCTGGCTCCTTCGGTGAGATGAGCGCCACAACCCCATAGTCGCCTTTCACTGGACTTAAACTTTACCTTTTCTCTTTTTTTATCCTTTATTGGGATGAGAGAAAGGAATGGTATGGGATTGGGCTGTGTAATGATTTATCAGCATGCAGGCAAATTCCTATTAAATAATTTCGTCCCACAGCTTCTTCAGGCTAAGTCCCCAATCAATTTACATGGGAGAGAGATCCCTCTGTCTTCTTAGGAGATGGGGATTTGGCCCACTAAACAGTTATTTTGATACATGCCAAGGATAAAACATCTTATAGGAATGGGGAAAATCCACATGCAAATCTTCTTCACTCACCAGTGGAGCTCACTGGGTGACCTTGGGCCAGTCACCACCTGCTCTCAGCCTTGCCTTCCTCGGAGAATTGTTGTGTAGACAAAATGGAGGAAACTGTGTTCACCACCACGAATTGCTTTAAGGAAAGGTGAGATGTCAGAAACAGTAGCATATATCATAGTTGAGCTTCAACAATCACTGGATCTTCAGATAGTCACTGTAGCTTACTGGGAGCGAGGAAAGGAGGGGTGAGGCTGTGGTAAACTTGGTGCAAACCACACCAACAGAACCAATGCCACTCTCACTGCCTTGGGTGTTAGGTGAGTGCCACCCCCATACACAACACCAATCACAGCTGATTTTTTCCTGTGTATTTTTCTGTGTATGACTAGTTTTTTTCCTAAAAATAATGTCAAAAATTAGGGGGTGTCTTATACACTGATACATCTCCTCCCATTTTCTTAAATCTGACTCCCCAAAAATAGGGGGCGTCTTTTACATGGGGGTGTCTTATAGACGGAAAAATACAGCAATTTTATTATAAATGCATAAACTAGGGAAGCATTGGCCCATGACACAACGGGATAGTAAATGATTAATTTGATCTGTGTCAGAGCAATTTCAAGACCAGCTTACCAGATCTCCCATGCTTAAAAAAAAAGGCTTCACAATCTCCCTCCTTAGGTATCCTTCTTTTTCCTGTGTGAAAGAGTGATGGTTCTACATCAATTTCATTTGGAGGTGATGGTTTAATTTGCATGAGCCCTCATGTGGCAAGAGATGCTAGTAGTTACTATGTGAGGGGCAATCACTGGCTGTGTGGGAATAATTCAAGATGGTAAATAATACCTGATGTCTAGGCTTCCCTTCCAGGTGTTTTGATGAATTTATACATCTTTGTAGCAGCCTACAAGGCATTTTTTTTATGATGTGTGAAAGCATAAGCTGTCTTTTGTTAACTGCTTTCTCTAAAAAGCTTGCAACTTCATTTATCTTTATGTGGCATCTTATTGTTTAATTGAATTTCTGCACTAGCTTAATAGTTTCCATGTGTGTGTGTTTTATGCGCTAAACTAAAATGTTGCTAATGTTTATTTCTACCTTGAGAAAGAAATTATCTCTGAAACCAATGCCATCAAAAATAGATTTCAGCATTGGTCTCAGTAAACTGCATATCAAAGTAATTAAATTCAGCACCTTAATGAACTTCAGATTCAAAACTTGCACTCCAGAAGCCCTATGGGGATTATGCTGATTTGAAGAGATATAAAGTCTGTCTAAAAGAGATAGGAATAGACAGAGAAATCAGATAAACACAGACTGGCAAATGAAATGTGATATGTGCCGCTGATATTTTCATTAATGTTTTTCCTCCTGACAAGTTTTCCCATCATCTGGGAAGATCACATTTTGCTATCTCTGATATTTATATGTTATGTCTCCCAAAGCTGCTTTTCACGATCTGAGGAGAAGCCAGAGTATTAAAAAGCTTGTTATATTACATGTGCTGGTATACAATGTGTAGTTTGATCAGTGTGCAGAACCAAGGAATTGGCCAGGACTGAAGATGTCCCTTAGAAAGAATCACTTCTGGCTTGAAACAGTGGGGTATGCTCTCTTCCCTGTGCTACACCACCTGGTGCCCTCCAGCAGGTGTTGGCTGGGGCTGATGGGAGTTGTAGATCAAAACATCTGGAGATCATGAGGTAGGCAAAGGCTGGCCACTCTCCAGAACTTTACCTGTTTAGTTCCCACCATGCAATAGAAACAAAAGTAAAAATGTGCTCCTCTGATTTGCAAGGCATTTCTGCTAGAGATTTTCTGTGGCACACTCCATCCAGCAAAGCAAATCTTTAAAATACCTCCTTCTTAAGAAAGGGGGGCGAAGAGAGAGAGAAATCTTCCTTGTGAAAAGCCTAGCACTTAAATTCTTTAGACTGTCATGACCGTCACTTTGCTATTAATCCAAACCTCTACTGTGCAGCATTAGGATTTCACACACCTTTGGAGCTTAAAAGAGGATGGCATTCATTTTTCAGGCTAAGTCAGGATCAAAGAATATCTTTCTCCTTCTCTCAGTCGCATAAATATGGCTCACATGCCGCCCGCCTACCAACAGTGTTTACCCTAGACGCTCCATGGGCCCCAAAGCACCTGCATACAGGGGATTGCCAGGGCTTTGATTCGTGACAAATTTCACACAAAGGAAGAAATAGCCGACAAAATCAGAAATGCGGGTCAGTTGATGATAAATCAGTGGCATTAATAATGCTTATTTCAGAAGTGGCCTGGATTCAAGAGAAAGAGGATTTGAAAAAAAACAGCAATCAGCCCTGGAAAATTACAGAAAAGACTGCAATGCTCATACTAAGGAAACAGGTAAGCATTTTATGATTGGAAATTCCTTAAGTATGTTTTATGATATTGTGGTCATATTTTTCAATGTATATCCTATCAATGCACCTTTCCATCCTCCCTATCATTTTGCCCCATGCTCTAAAGTACATAAAAGCCTGAGAAACTCTTGTCTGTTGTGCGGGTGATTGTGCCAGTTGCATGCCAGAGGCAAGGTAGACCCCTGAGTGGAGCATTATGATCACACAATCACATCTCAAGGCAGCCATGGTGCCCCCTATGCCATTTCCCATGAGCCTCTTGGGCCATTTCATTCTGTTGGAGATAAGTTCTATGTGTGGCCCATGCCTGTTATGTTACCACGTTGCCACTGTTGAAGTAAGACTCAGCTGTGTTATATGCTGGAATGCCTTTGAAGGCAGTTCGGAAACAGCAGCTGCTGCAGGATTCAGCAGCCAGGTTGCTCACCGGGTCAAGGTGATTTGAACACATACCACCAACCCCTCTGTGTGTTTTTTTGCAAATCTTTTTTGTTGATTTTCATTTTTTCCCAAATTGATCACTAATTAAATTAAATTAAATTAAAACAAAATATCATTTTCCCAAATCTGAACAAATTCAACATTTTCCCAAATCTGACTTCCTGTATACCCTCCTGAATGTGTCAATGGTTCTCCTCGATGTTGCCTCATATTCCCCAGTTAATTCTAGTTTAACTTCAAACATTACAAATAACCTTGCATTACAATCTACAGTGGTACCTCTGGATGCGAACGGGATCTGTTCCGGAGCCCCGTTCGCATCCTGAATAGAACATAACACGCGATTGCGCATCTGCACGTGCGTGGGTTGCGTTTCGCTGCTTCCACGCATGCGCGTGAAGTCATTTTGAGTGTCTGCGCATGCGCAAGCGGTGAAACCCGGAAGTAACACATTCCGTTACTTCCGGGTCACCACAGAGCATAACCTGAAAATGCTCAACCTGAAGCATATTTAACCCGAGGTATGACTGCACTTGCTTTTTTTAAACTTAACTCCTTTTCAGACAACTATCCACCAACCAATTCCTGCACATTTATTAAATGAACATTTCCAGTTTCAACAAGTGAGGTTACTTATCCAATTGTCAATCCCTTGATTAACATTAATTAGCATAGAAAAGAAGAACTACTTCCTCTCTTTCCATATGTGCTACACTGGCTACCCATTAGTGGCTGAACCCAAGTCAAAGTGCTGGTTTTTTATTTATAAAGCCATGTGTTCCTCGGGACCCCAATACTACATGGACCAAATTACACACACCAACAAATTTATGTGGAAGCTATACTTATTTTAAAAGATAATTTGAGCATGCCCAAGTTGGAATGTTTGGTTGCAATGGCTTATGAAACCATTTGTGTCCATATACATTCTACTGTGGGAAAACAAGCGTTTCAAGAACGATCTAGGGGTGAGAAGCCTGTGACTCTCCAGATTTTGTTGGACTACAGTTTCCATGTTGTCTACTAGGTCTGATAGGAGTTGGAGTCCAACAAGTCCCCCTACTTCTGCTATAGGCCATCTTTGTCATTTTCTCTTTGTTTTTCATTCCTACCCCTTTCTCTGTTTGTTTGTTTTTACATCTCTCGCTTCTGTCTGTATTCCAGGTGAATTCTGAAAGACTGAAAGCCCGGCACAAGGAGCAATTGAAGGGAGTGCAAGAATCCCTACACGGGTCTTTCAGATCTGTTGTGTGGTTACAGAGATGTTGATATTGATAGCAAACATCTATTTCGGAGATGTCACAATAGAAGTACCTATGTGCAAACATGTACTTTATTTTCCCTTCCCTCCCTCCTCTTTGTGAAAGCAAAATCAATACCAAAACTATATTGTAGCTGTATTTTTACATCGGAGACATAACGCTTTTGAGAGTCAGTACAAAGGCTTTCAACAAAAAAAAAAAAAATGCCTTTCAGTTTGCTCACTGGACATAACCACAATGCACTGTGTTAAGCTGGTTACCCAGAGACATGTTTCTAACGGAGTCATATAGTTAATAAGCTCAGTGCGAAAAGCTGTAGGTTACATCTTTTATCCACGGCTTTTTTATGGTAAACAAAATACAGCCTCTTTTGTCTGCTGCAGTGTATTCTAAAAAAAAAAAGTGTGGGGGCTAATAATATAATTTGCCTGTCATTTCCTAATAGCTGTCACATCTATGTGGACTTTTAGGTTGGAAACAGATGCACTATAAGGAGGCTCACAGCATGCTCATAAGCACCATGAACCACCTTCACAGCTCAGCTGATGGAACAGCAGCAAGCCAGCAAATTGTGCCTTGCATCTTTTCCTTCTGACATCTCCTCCTCCTTCAGCTCTGTCTTGGGAAAGTTCTGGGCTTTTAAAAAGTTTCCTGTAGCTGAAGTGATGTGACCTTTTCCATCCTTAGGCACCTGGCGGTGTGGTGCTTTATTAACATTCCCCAGCTGGAATGTGGAGAAGGAGGAGGAGCATTAATGACCCTCTAGTCAAGTGTCAATGAAGACACAGAATTGGAGACGGCAGAGTCACCCGCTAAGGAGTCAGGCTGGTTAATACCAGTCTCCACCCCCACTGTTCAGCCCAGACAGTGGTCCAGCTTCGAGAGCCTACTGGTAGTTCCCTCACTGCAAGGAGTGAAGCTACAGGGAAGCAGGCAGAGATCCTTCTTGGTAGTGGCACCCACCCTGTGGAACGCCCTGCCATCAGATGTCAAGGAGATGAGTAAGTATATAACCTTTAGAAAACATCTGTTTATGTTTTTAAATATGTTGAAAGTCACCCAGAACCAGATGGGTGGGGTGCAATTATTGCGTGGACAGGCGGAGTCCCCAGATCCCACGTGGTCCCCCCGTCATGTGGAATAACAACTCAAGACAATGTGCTATGGGATTAAATTGGCCACAACTTTATTAAATTTCAAATGTGGGTAGACCTTGGCTCAGGCATTGGGCGTTCTCCCTCCCCAGTCCCCAGCCGGGGACCTAGGGAGCATCAGGGTTATCCAGTGTGGGGGGGGGATGGGCCGGCTCTGGAGAACATATGTTCAAGCAGAGATAGCCGCCCCCGTAACGCCGCCGCCACAGGGGAGAGCAATGACGACCTTTCGGCGTACGGTCAAAGCTTCCCTTCAGAAAACCCCTTTAACGGGGAACCCTGGTATCGCCGCTGCAAAGAGGAAGATGGACAAAAGGATTCCGCCCAAGGCCTGATACCACCAAAGTTGTGACGTTTTGCTATGGGAAAGGCGCAACCTGCCAATGCAGGGAAATTCCTTTCCGGCCCTTTAACAGCGACCTTAACGTAGCAGCGCCTGCATACCTGTGAAGAAAAGTTAACCTGCAAAACCTGTGAGGAAAAATTAACCTGCAAAATAAGACATTGACTGAGGGTGGGTAGGGTGGGAGAAGCTTTGGAGCCAAGTGAGAATTCCCAGGTAAGATCCTTCCTCCTTTGTGTGGGCAGGTAATCCCTCCCCTACCTGGCCTGGTCTCCTTGGCAACGCTTCCCCCAGGTGGGATTGGACAACTGACTGAGGTAGGCGGAGACCTCCAGGTATCCCACCTGAGGGAAGGTAAAGCCTAGCTTATGCTGTTGGAGCCGCTCCAGATCTAGGGGCTGCACGCGTCCATGAAAAGGGCGCCCCCCGTTTTAAGCGGGGAGCGGTTATTATTATTATTATTATTATTATTATTATTATTAAAGTAGCAACAGTGGAATCTGTCAAACATGCCTGCTCCCTCCTTGCAGCACCAGTGGTGCTCTGTTGTTGGCAAGTTTGGATCCAACCCAAGTACTGCAAAAGAAAAGAGATTTCATTCACTGTTAAATCCAAAGTACAGCTTATATCCCCTTCCTCCAGCTTTATGGTTCTTTTTTCTAAACAATTCTAATTTCTTAAAAGAGGGCTATTAGGATAATGAAAATATTTTCATTTTCCATTGGTTCTGCAGAAGAAGAAGAATTTCTTTGATGTTTTGGCATGATCTCAATTTACAATAAGTTTTTCTTTCCTCTTGCAAAATACAATTTGCAGTTTGACACCGGTATGTATATTTACAATGGACTTGTTGGACAGAGATCAAACTTTAGAACTTGTGCTTCCCAATAAAATTTATATCTCCAGCTAGCTAAAAGAGTGTGTGGATGGCACCCCTGTTGAGTTTGTTGACAGCTGCAAAACTGCAGTTTCTTTTGGAGTCGGTCTCCTCAAATTTTAGACTCTGCGGAGATGACACTCAGCACTAAATTTTGCTCTTGTCATGAATAATATCATGCTTGTTAACAAGAGGGAACAAACTGACTTTTTAGCGGAGTCCTCCCTTCCCCCTCCCCGCCAAATCCTTTGTTGTCGGTTCTTCAGAATAAAATCAGCAAGTTAACAAAACCACAGGCGTGTTTAAAACTGGTGTGTGTGTGTGTAGAATGTTGGGGTGAACAATAGGCCATCCATAGCAATGCCTGCATCACTCCTAAAGCAGTCATTATTGCAGTCAGCCATTTTTGCCAATCCAGCTTCTCTGCGGAAGCATAAACTTTATTCTTAACATGACATGGGGCTTCTAAATATGCTTTCAAGTGCGTATGCTTGGAAACAGAGGCTTGAATTCAACTTTTGAACACTGAAAAATGTCACTTGGCTAGTTCCTCACATAGCATTATGTTGTAGCAAAGCCTCATTAGATCTAGAAATTCACTGTTCTTCTTCCGTCTCTGTTGGTGACGTCTGAATTCCTGCATAATAAGGTTTTTGTGTTCACCTAATATTGCCATCAAGAACCAAAATCTCTATTGTATGTTTTACTGTGTCAGTAGAAATCCTCCAGTAAGCTGTTGGATAGCTTACGCTTGCATTTCATAGTGCGTTTAATAGGCAGTAAGTCCCAGGGCACAAAGCAAGGCCTATTATTGTGTCAGGTAACTGAGGCACAGAATATATTTCAACAATGGTGTAGCCTTACAAAAGTATACATTGCATAGGGAAATGTGGTGTAGATCGCAACCAGCTCCTCCTCTTCTGGCTTGCCTCTGTCTTTATCCTCTCAAGTTCTATACCACAGCACACATTACAATCTGTCACTGCAAGAACGGTGCTGAAAACTACCTCCGTGTGGCAAGCCATCCCTGGAATGTTCTAAAGCACCGACTTGCTTCCGTCTTGTCATAAGTCCCCAGACTCCCCTCTGGGGCCACCAGCAAGATTGCATGATGCCGTGGAGACTTCGCAACAGCGATGAGGACAAGTCGTGCGGTGATGTTTTGTCCTAATGGTATGTCTGCCATGAGAATTGCTTGCCCCGGGGAGTTCCCTGGTTTCTTTGGTATCACCCCCACGTTGACCATAAAGCATGCTCCAGCTCTTCATCTCTTCCCAAGGAGTTGTACGTGCTCAGTTGATTACAGCAATCAGGATTTCTGGCTCTGCAGGTTTCATGGAGTAGGGTGCAAAAGGAAGATATTTTGTGACAGGCAGATAGCAGATCGTGAGGATTTTCTTGTGGTTTTTGCAAAAGCACTTCATGGGGGTGGGTGGGAAGGGAAATTGTCGTACCTCAGTGGTAGAGCATGCATTTCTCATGAAGGTTCAGCCTCTGGAATCTCCAAGAAGGCTGCAAGAGACTCCTGCCAGTAATTCAGGAGAGGTGCTGCCAGTCTGTGCAAACAATGCTAGGCTAGATGGACCAGTTGTGTGATTCTGTAAAAGATGGCTTCCCACGATCCCTTGAGCTCTCGAGTGGAGGCCAGTCAGTAAAAGTAATGGAAGCTTTTTGATCTCTTGTGCTTCTGGGGTTTTGATAAAGCAAATCAACTTTTCAGTTTAAACATTAACTAGGGATTCATAACATTTCCTGTGTTTCTTCCTCTATGCCCCACCACTTACCCCATACTCCTGGATCAGATCAGGTGCATCCAGAGCAATCTGAGGCTACCCAAATTGGGGGGTGGGGCAGGTCTGGCAGCAAAGGGACGGAGGAGATGCAAGCTGGCTGGGTGTCTCCTCCTATCTCCCTCTCCCTCACATTTCTTCATAGGCTTTAAGGCTAAGCCTTATTCAACACTGTGCAAGGCCTCTGAATCAGTTTGGAGCCCAGACCTGGGTCAGCCTTGTGTCAACTTGGGTTGGATTGGGATCCCACCAGATCACTGGATTTTGGACAGGGTGTGTGTTTGCTCGCACAGCCATCTGTATGGTGAATGCAATAGCTTTCTACCATCTCCCAGAGGACCTGGAAGGAAAATGTCCCTCATGAACAAAATTCTGAAATATCTATGAAATATATTCGGAGTCGAGTGTAGATTTCATGCTCTTTATTCAGCTCATAGTAGTGAGGAATGGAAGTTCCCCCAAAATATCTGCTTTATATACATTATTTACACAATGGGTCGTATGTGATTGGCTAATTCTAGGATTCTCCTGTAGGCCATTCAGGTTGCGGATTCACTTCCACCTGGAGCTGGATTGGGTGGCTCCTGCGGACCAATCATACTGCTGCATTGTTCTAGGACCAATCAGGCTGCTGCATTCTAGACCCTATTATTCTAGGACCAATCAGACTGCTGCATTCTGAATCCTATTTTTCTAAGACCAATCAGACTGCTGCTTTTTGGATCCTATTCAACTCAGTACATAATCTATTTTTTTATTTAAAAAAAGCATGAAGAGTTCTCAGTCTGAACACATGCTTCTGCAGCTGAATTTCACTAGTGAGAAAGAAAAATGGAAAGGAGAGAGGGGTGTCATGTAAGCAGCCTCATTACAAACATATCCTATCATAGGATGAAGAAAGGAAAAGCTCGATCACACACTCCTTTAAAAAATGAAATTATTATGGTAGTGCGGGTGGTCTAGTTTCATACCCAACACATCAGGAAAAGCAGAAAGGATCGCACTATAAGAGGTACAATCTTGAAGTTACAAGTTTTTCCAATAACCAGCTAAGGTGGAAAAAATTAAGGACAGGAGGACCTCAAAGCTGCTGGTCTCTCAGCTTCTGGTCTCTCAGCTGCACTTCTTTTCCCTCCTCTGCTACAGATTTCTGAGATGTCCTGGTTTCCGGGTGTAAAAATGGCGTCGGAGGAATTTTCCCGAATTGGCGAAATGTCAAGGAAAACCTGGACGTATGGCAACGTGATGGAAAAAGCAGCAGAACAATTTCAAAAAAGCTCGTTGATTTCAGGGTCTTCCTAAGAAAAGCTCAACAACTTTCTTTGTGGGCGCCAGGAATTTTGCTTTTTGAAATAATCTGATGCAATGGTTGCTGCCAGGTGACAGGTGATGGGAGGAGCTGGCAGTCTTCTCAGCAGAGTTGATGATGGGCCTGCTTCTCTCTTCCTCCCTCCTCCATTACAGCCTAATGGAATGGATGCTGCCTAGTGACAGATATATCACAATACTATTGGAAACAAGCGATGCCATGTCTGCATTTGCAGAGAGACAGCTTGTATTCTGGACAACTCTGGCACTATAACAAATACTTCTGCCTAGATGATGGGTTGTTAAGCCCACTAGAGTGCTTTATATGTGGAAGAATTTTTTTAAAAAATAAGTTTTGCAGCTGGGTATTTTTTCATTTTATACTCATTAAATATACTGGGGCAAGCAACTGCTAGACAAGAATAATATTATTATGACTGGCAGGATACAGCAACTTTCTGATGAGTTTGTAGTAGGTTGTTCAATGAGAGCTACAGAACAGCCACTTCTCTGTAGGGTCTGGTGTACCAAGTTACACAAATTTTATCAGCTGTAAGGATACCTAGTCGTGCGGGGCTGAAGCCAGCCCCACACGATTGTTGGGGGCATGAGCCCACAACACCACCTCCTCCTTATGTCGGAAGTGGCTTTCACATTCAATATGTGAATTCCAGACCCTCCAAGTGTCCCTATTTTCTAGGGACAATCCCAGATTTACAGAAGCCATCCTGGTTTCTGATTTGATCCCAGAATGTCCTGCTGTTCCTTAGGACGTCCCTATTTTCATTGGAAATATGTTGGAGGGCAGTGCTACTATAACAATTAAATAATAATTTATTATTTATACCCCACCCATCTGGCTGGGCATCCCCAGCCACTCTGGGCGGCTTCCAACAAAATATTAGAATACAGTAATGCATCAAACATTAAAAGCTTCCCTAAACAGGGCTGCCTTCAGATGTCTTCTAAAAGTCTGGTAGTTGTTGTTCTCTTTGACATCTGTTGGGAGGGTATTCCACAGGGCGGGTGCCACTATGAAGAAGGCCCTCTGCCTAGTTCCCTGTAACTTGGCTCCTTGCAGTGAGGGAACCGCCAGAAGACCCTTGGCGCTGGACCTCAGCGTCCAGGTAGAACGATGCGGGTGGTATATTTTGGAACTTACCGTGTCCTCTTATATTGGCAATGGCACTCACCTGAGACATGCTGGAACTGAGTTCCAGTGAGTTCTGGCTGGGGAAAAATCCCTGTTGGTGGGTATGGTAGGTAGTCTCTATTTTCATCAGATAGATGTTGGAGGATATGGAGATATCCAACCCACAAGCTGTACTGAAGGCAACCCTGTATAGGTTTTTTAATACATTTCTATATGCTAGGAGCCACCTAGAGTGGCTGGGGCAACCCAGTCATATGGGCAGGTTGCACCTGATCTATTCTACCTTTAACAATGAGTAGAATCAAGGTGGAAGTTACAACCTTAAAAAGTATAGAAGAATATTAGCAATTTAGGAATATTGTCACATGGTCACAGTGAAATAATGAGGATAATCAGAGCCCACCCACCCCCACAAAAAAATAATACAGCCTGGGAGGCTGAATGTTCTTTCTAATGCTGTCTAGTTAGCTTGTAAACACACTTGATGTTTATGAACTGTAAGAACAGTTGTGAATCATCAGCGGAAACTTTTATACTCGTTATCATTCCTTCCACAGAAGCTATTTCCTTTCATTTTGTCCTAAGTAATTACCTAATAATGTCTTAGTAAAACATATGAACAATTATGAACATAACAGCATTTCCTTCAACAGTTACATGCAAGCACTTGGAAGAAAAGAAAATGAAGAGCTATGGGGTTTTTTTGTAAGGAGGATACAACACAACTAATGACAGGGGCAATTCATCTAGTCAGGGCTAGACTAGAGGAGCAGTTTTCTAAGGCTAAATCAGTGGTGCTACTGGCAGGGATGAGTCAATTTGTTGATTTCAGCTTCTCCTGGTTTATCTTTTTCCAGTGTAAAGTTCAGCTCTCCACATTTTCACAGCAGTTCGCAATTTTAAGAAATTTGCATCTTTTCTCAGCTCCTAGCTCCAGACCAGGTTTAGACAGACAGGCTAGCTCCAGATGTATTGTCCTTCTATCCCTAGGATTATGTGGCATCCAAGAGAAGCATCACTACTTTGTTGTTTCTATGACAACACATCTGTTCTTGACCAACACTTTAGACATGTAAATAGGGTTTTTACAGGCCTGGCTAGGACCATTAACTTAACAAACAAAAGATTTCATTTCAACAGTACCTTCTATTAAAAACTACAATATTACAGATATAAAATCACAGGCTTGATTATGATCCAAATATATATAAGTCAAACCAACCTCTCCCCACCCCAATCCTATAAAAATATTTGTTTCCTAAGGTATTTGGTTCGTTTTGGATTCCCTTTCGTCCATCATATTTCTGCAATGGTGGCAGAATGAGTTACAGAGATGAGCTAGTGAATGAAGAGGGAAGATAAAGGATTCCTCACCCATGAAAAGTTTTGTTCTTTTGATGTACCCTATAAAGAAGTTTGGGGAATGTGCAGTAGCTTTGTTAAACATCTCCTGTAGAGGGAGAACAGAAAGAAAACCTGAGGGTGCTAATTACAGCATTCCCCCACCCTCCCACCAAAAAAGCACAGTGTGATCTGAAATCATATTTCCTAAAGCATCCATATTAGAACTGGAGTACATTTTTTTGAGCTTCATGGGAAACAAAGAACATTCAAAAATCAGTAAAAGAATTCAAATCAGAAAAACAATGCTCTAACATTCAGTTAACTCAGAAAGCAGTACAGTGGTACCTCGGGTTAAGAACTTAATTTGTTCCAGAGGTCCGTTCTTAACCTGAAACTGTTCTTAACCCGAAGCACCACTTTAGCTAATGGGGCCTCACACTGCTGCCGTCCTGGCACTGCGCAATTTCTGATCTCATCCTGAAGCAAAGTTCTTAACCCGAGGTACTATTTCTGGGTTAGCGGAGTCTGTAACCTGAAGTGTATGTAACCTGAAGTGTCTGTAACCCGAGGTACCACTGTATTAGTCATATTGCTAAGTATGTTGAATATATCTATATCTATATCTATATATCTATATCTATATATCCCATCCACTGGAAGAAGGGCATCCTCATTATCTCCAAGCATAGAGACCTTTGTTGAGTAGAAATATGTCCACAGTGTAAGACCATGTGAGTGCCTTTGGGTCCATGAGTTCATGTATTAGAAAGTGGCTGTTTCACAAGCACTGTTGATGCACTGGAATGGTCACACCAGACAACAGCTTGGGAAGAAAGTCATGACCTTTTTTTTGGCGAACAACAGCAGGAAGCTGCATCAAAGCAAACTAAGCTCAAACATTTATGTGTAGGGACCTTGTAACATCTGGAGATGTCAGTGCTACCATCACCTTGACTTTCAGCTAGGTGGAACAACCCTGGCCCAAGAGGCAGATCTGCTAGGTGGAACAACCCTGGCCCAAGAGGCAGATCTGCTAGATGCTGCTCCAATGTTTATATTGCCTACTCACCACAAAAGTATACCGGGGGATCTGTCCCTGCTCAAGCCCACTGGTCAGTGTTGAATTAACTGATGCCTCCATGGACCAGGGGGACTCCCATAATGGCCAACTGGAATCAGAATCCACGCTATTTCACAGGGAGGGAGGGAAGGAAGCTACACCAGAAGGAAAGACACTGGGGAGAAAGTGGGGTTGGGTCAGATAGGCATCTTGCCCTCTCTCACCCAGCCAATCATCCAGTGTTAAGACATCAGATGCCTGCATGTCTCACTATTATATCTTGAAAAAAGGAAGGGGTGAGCCCACCTTGTGGATTTCAGTGGGAAAATGATGCTCCTTTAGCATCATTCTCCCACTGAAATCAACAAGACAAAAGTATGTAATTTTCTTGTGCATATTATTCCAAATGATTTTTTCCACTTCTCTGCATTCTGATAATAGCATTTCTATTCCTATGTGTGCTTTTCAGCCACAACCTCTGAATTCTGAACTAATGTATGCTGCCCTTCAGCTAGTTAAATCTTTCTAATTATGGCAATTATTATGAGTGAGCTGATCCTCCAGCGTGAGAGACTTTAGGCCTGATCTTCAAAGCATTCCACAGGTGCAACCCGCATACATTTCACGGTCTCCTTTTGCCAACACAGAGTGCTTTCAAGATTAGGCTGTCCATGGGATCATAATATCTGGGAGGTAAAAGTAGGAAGCTTTCATGGGAAGCCTTATTTGGAGAAGTTATATCACTGTAATTATTTTTAAAGATCTGCCCCGAAGCTAAAGATTCATCCTTATTACAATAGTGTTGTATCTGCCTTATAAAATTAAATGTAATGATTTCAAAAGACTGAGTCTGCAGTAATGCTGTGCGCATTCATATTTACAACCGTTAATGTTGTAGCAAAGCAATTAATTTTAAATCCTTCAAAATGAGCCCAAAATGTGAAACAAATTACGGTACACTAGAGGAGACAGAGGTTCTGCACAGAAAATGAGGCACAAAACGTCCTTATAACTCAAACACTAAGGCTGACTCCAACTGTTTGCATATGGACCATATGTGCCTACTACAGATTACAGTTTATATTAGGCAAAAATTGAGAAGGTAGTACTCAAAAAAGTTTTTAGTCAGAGTAGACCCATGGAAATTAATGGACCTAGCTCAGTCATGTTCACTAATTTCAACAGATTTACTCTGAGTAAAACTGAACACCACACCAGTGATCTGTAGTAAATGGCAAAACCTAAGACCTAACTTGATTTTTCAGAAATAGCATGTGGTATAGTCCTTCCTGGAATGCTCCACTTCAGATTGAAGGTGTGAGGGGTGCAGCACATATGAATGGCCATTTACATGAAAAAAAAGCTAGCATAACTGGGCTAAATCCCAGTCTTTGCCACTCTAACTGCAGTTGATACTTTATTTACAGGACTGCCAGGGCTAGGTTTGCAAGGGGGGGGGATAATGGCCCTTTCTGTTTATGTCACAGCTCTGCTTAGACTATAAAATGTCAGATAGGGCCTGGTATTTTTATCAGCCCCTTTATAGATGCTGCTATAGGCTGGCTGAGGTTACTGCCTGCCTCCCCTCTCTCTGCCTGAAATTCTGGGTGCTTGAACTGGTATAGTTGCTTCCTTCGTTCCTTTTAAGTGCAGTTTCCTTTGGAAGCTTGATTGATTCTAACAGAATCAGCAGTAAGCGTTCTAATTGGTATTTTCTCCTTTCAGTACCAAGGAGAAGAAGAAATGAAGAAGCAGCATTTAATGACTGCTGTTCGGCTTTAAAGTTGTCACATCATCAGATTTGAATAATCCTAATGGGATTAATGTTTTCCTGTTGTGCTCCATCCATTATATTTATGGTCAATTCTTTTTCTGTGTGCTTGCAGCTCTTCCAGGAGGAAAATCTCCTACCCAGGGGGTGCATCATTGCTAATCTTGTCTTTGGGAAATCAGAGAGTAGAATATGGCCCCAAACACTCATACATTTGTGAGGCAAGAAACGTGTTAGTAGAATAACATGCCAGGAGCAAAGGTGGAGTGGCCCAGGCCACCTCATAGGTTCAGAGAGGCATGGGCTCCTTCCAGCTTTTGAACATCCTAGCCATAATAAAAATGCAAAAATCACAACACATATAAAAGGATCCCAGAGAGAGAGAGAGAGAGAGAGAGAGAGAGAGAGAGAGAGAGAGAGAGAGAGGGAGGGAGGGAGGGAGGGAGGGAGGGAGGGAGGGAGGGAATTTTGTTGATATAATCATCTGATCTGAGAGGACATACTCATCAAGGTCTAATTTTGTGCCATCAGAACAAATATATCTTCACTCTTTAATATGACAAAGCAAAATTCTTTAATATGACATAGCAAGAGGGGTTGGGGACCAAATCAGAGCTCTTATTTACTTAAATCTGCAACTCTCAGCTGAAAGAGCGTGGCACATTTTGGTCAGATGTGCATAAATGGAAGTTGCGGAACTTAGCAAACTGAACAATTGTTTAAATGTAAGGAGGGCACACTCGCAGCTTGAGGCCCAGACCAAATGGCCATCCTCGCTCCCCCACTTCTATTTTGCCCTAGGGTGGCCTTTGGGATTTGCAGGTTTCCCCAAGGCCAGAAATGTGGCTGTAGTATAAATATCAGCGTGTTAAAGTACAGCAGGAGTGGGGAACCGTATATTGCTGAACTGCAACTACGATCAGTATGTCCATTGACCAGGGATGACAGAAGCTGTCATTTAGCAACCTCTGGAGGACCAAAGGTTCCCTACTCATGTGTGGCCTTAGCACTGGCAGAGGAAGCGGGTGTGGGGAGTACGGTTCACCCTAGGTGTCATCCCGGGGGGGTGACATCACCGTCCCGCCCCTCTGGGTTGCTCGCTGTACCCCCACGGGCAGCTAGCCCTGCCCCCGGGTGCATAGCATGTGCACCACTCTGGGTGCGGGAGCAACTAACTCTGCCTCTGCGGTTTAATAAGGAATCTACAAAGCAGCAGAGGAATCCCTTGGATCATGTGTCGTAACTTGCCTTCATTTTACAGTCATACCTCAGGTTACAGACGCTTCAGGTTGCGTTTTTTCCAGGTTAAAGGTGAAGGTAAAGGGACCCCTGACCATTAGGCCCAGTCGTGACCGACTCTGGGGTTGCGCGCTCATCTCGCTCTATAGGCTGAGGGAGCCGGCGTTTGTCCGCAGACAGCTGTGGCCAGCATGACTAAGCCGCTTCTGGCGAACCAGGCCAGCGCACGGAAACGCCATTTACCTTCCCGCCAGAGCAGTCCCTATTTATTTACTTGCACTTTGACGTGCTTTCGAACTGCTAGGTTGGCAGGAGCAGGGACCGAGCAACGGGAGCTCACCCCGTCGCGGGGATTCGAACCGCTGACCTTCTGATCGGCAAATCCTAGGCTCTGTGGTGTGGCTTAACCCACAGCACCACCCGCGTCCCTTTTTTTTTCAGGTTATGGACTGCCGAAACCTGGAAGTGCCAGAACAGGTTACTTCCTGGTTTTGGCAGTCGTGCATGTGCAGAAGCAATAAATCATGCTTTGTGCATGTGCAGAAGTGCCGAATCGCAATACGCACATGCGCAGACATGCCGCTGCGGGTTGCGGATGCTGTGGGTTGCAAACATGCATCCCATACAGATCACGTTTGCAACCCGAGCATCCACTGTACTGCTAAGCAGCAACAACTGGGTATTCGTATCAGGGATGAGGAAAAAAGGTACTTCCAGGTCAGAGGTGTCAAGAAAGTTATGAGAAACTGAACATCTCTCTTTTTCAGAAATTGATCTCTGATTGCTCTGTGGTGGGAGAAAACTGTCACATGAAATAACACCATCTGATCAACATTCCTGAGTATCCAGCAATGTGTATCTTCTTGTCAGTTTATCAGAAAACCTCAAGACACCAGGCAAATGAGATTTCTGAAATGAAGCCCATTTTTCCGAAAGCCCCGTGGACTCTGGATCCAGCTCTGAAAGCCCCCAGCTCTTGTGTACCTGTAGTCCACTTAACACAAACAACAAATGTACCTTTGTTTATTAATCCCCAGAACCTCACTATTTGACACATAACAGGAGATTTAACGAAACCTGTGGAGGAGCAATGTGTCACATTTTGTGTGGGCAATAAGGGCAGGAGGCGATTTGCTCTGTTCTCTCTTCAGAGATTTAATCTCCTCAGAATGTTACACGTCACCTGCTGTGTCTGCACATGTATTTGGGATTCAGTGAAGAATGAAGCTAAGAAAATTCATCTCAGAGGATGCATCATTTGTGCCCTGCACTGAGCCAATTAATGTCATCTGAAGATGCAGAATTAATAGCCCTCATTAAAAGCACCTGGAGAGTATTTCACTGTCACACAGTAACAGGAAACAACCTATAACAGGCAAATGGATACCAATGTTACACCTTTTACTTCCAATTTTTACAGGATTTTTTAAAAACACACACACACACTCCATTTCTCTCTGTCACATAACACGTTAAATACTTGGCAGCAACCTATGCCGGAGCATCTCTGACAGGCCCCCCTCCCTGCTCTCCCTTGCAGTTGGTGACCCGTGCCTATTCCAGGTCAAGCGAGAGAAGACAGACACGTCCTTGAGTGGTCCCCCGATGTCGTCCTTGTGTTACATACACCAAAGGGCAAAGGCAGAGAGGAAGAGTACAGTAGCAGCAACTTGACACCTGAGGATGCTTTGCTTTGTTTGTTGAATGCTGCCTGAAGGAACACACACCTCTCGCTCCTGTGCCACGTCTGAAATTGGAACTGTTTCAGATGGGGGGGGCAATGTCAAAATAAGTTTTAGCATGGGGCACAAAGCTTATAGCAAAAGAGAATAGTAGTAGTAGTAGCAGCAGCGGCAGCAGCAGCAATGATGCAATTCTTGGACTTCTTTTCCTTCATTCTGCATTTTAGTGGGGTTCACCTGAGTAAGCCATGCTCAGAGTAGACCCATTGGACTTGACTAATATATCCACAGGAACTGAACTGCCCAAATATTAGTTTCTCCTACACAGGCCCTTCTCCAGATACAGTCTTTTTAATTTTCTAGTCCTTTAATTCTGTTTTAATTCTGATATTTCTGGCTTCTCTAGTAGTTAACTTTTATTGTATCATTTTATTGATTACTTTATATATATTTTAATCTATTGTTAACTGCTTTGGGAGTCTCTTCGGACTGATTAGTGGAATACCAGAGAATAGTAATAAAACCATAAGCGGACAAAAGAATGCACCCCAAATTATTATTGCTAACAATTATTCTTCTAAATGTCTTTTTTTGCTACATAGAAAACAAAATGCAGGGTCTCTCCAAACATCTTTTTAATTGCGCATACATGAAAATACACATCCATGGTTATACACAATCCCACTTTTAATACTGTTTGCTCCTGTCAGCGTTTTTTGGGTGGACATACCACATCATTTCCTGCTGAAATCATGCAACTGTTTATAACTGAAATGACCCAGGCTATTTTTTGCCGTGCTATAGCACAAAGCCTGGACACCGAGGTCCAGCTCCGAGGGCCTTCTGGCGGTTCCCTCCTTGCGAGAAGTGAGGTTACAGGGAAGGAGGCAGAGGGCCTTCTTGGTAGTGGTACCCGCCCTGTGGAACACCCTCACATCAGATGTCAAGGAAATAAACAACTATCTGACTTTTAGAAGACATCTGAAGGCAGCCCTGTTTAGGGAAGTTTTTAATGTCTGATGTTTTATAATGTTTTTAGTATTCTGTTTGGAGCTGCCCAGAGTGGCTGGGGCAACCTAGTCAGATGGGCACCACACAAATAAAACAACAACAACAACAACAACAACAACAACAACAACAACCCCTACAGACAGCAAAAATGTGGCACTATTAGGGAGGTATTGCAGAACAATAAAGCAGAATGATGTGTGGAAGATTCAGTATAAACAGAGGCATATCTAGAGGTTGGTGAAACCAGCCTCTACCAGGTGCCCAGGCCTAGTGGGGAAACAAAAAATCACCTCAGAAATTTGTTTCTAGTTATATGTGTTAGTTCATGAGTTTAGACAAGAGCTGGGAGTTGAGCAGTTGGAGAAATGGCAAGTCAGTTTGAAGGTTATGGAAGACTATGGAGTGTATGCAGTGGTTTTCTTTTCTTTTCAGGGGGTACTCAGGGGTATGCAGTACTGGCACCTCTTTTTTGTTGCTAAAAAGTGTGGAACTTACTGTAGCAACTTCATGGTGAGTACCGGCACCTATTTTTCTAGGAAAAAAAGCACGAAGTGTCTGGCATATATGTGTCTGACGCTGCACCGCTGCTGTTGTGGTGAGATTATAAGCAGGAGAAATTTCCTGTCTTTCTTGCACTGTGATACAAAAGCATGTGAATTTGTTCACCCTTCCCTCCTCACCTTGCTTCCACTCTGGATGCTTTGAGTACCTGGGCTGCATAAAATGTAGTACAGTGGTACCTCAGGTTAAGTACTTAATTCGTTCCGGAGGTCAGTTCTTAACCTGAAACTGTTCTTAACCTGAAGCACCACTTTAGCTAATGAGGCCTCCTGCTGCTGGCTCGCCGCCAGAGCACAATTTCTGTTCTCATCCTGAAGCAAAGTTCTTAACCAGAGGTACTATTTCTGGGTTAGCAGAGTCTGTAACCTGAAGAAGAAGAAGAACAAGAGTTTGGATTTGATACCCCGCCTTTCACTCCCTTTAAGGAGTCTCAAAGCAGCTAAAATTCTCCTTTCCCTTCCTCCCCCACAACAAACACTCTGTGAGGTGAGTGAGACTGAGAGACTTCAAAGAGGTGTGACTGGCCCAAGGTTACCCAGCAGCTGCATGTGGAGGAGCAGAGACGCGAACCCAGTTCCCCAGATTACGAGACTACCGCTCTTAACACTACACCACACTGGCTCTCAAAGCATATGTAACCTGAAGTGTATGTAACCCAAGGTGTCACTGTAATTTCTAATGCAGCTATTGCAGTAAAGTGATTTCTCTCTCTCAGGGGAGGCACTGATACAGCTCATTGCCAAAGGTGGAAGGGAACCTAGGTACAGCACCACACAGAATAAGAATAAGAATAAGAATAAGAATAAGAACCCACCAGTTTGAAGGGTCTCTCAAGTTCTTGTGAACCGCATATTCTGAAGGGTCTTCCATTTCAAATTTTGTGGATATTATTGGACATTTAATACAATACAGGGAGCTTGTCTCCAGAATTTAGATGTAGATGCAAGTATCTGATGGGTCTAACTTTATCAGATTTTAAAAGCCTTTGATGGTTTTATATCCATTTTCTACTCCTCCCCACCCCCTCCATCCTATATTTGGTTCCTAATTGTTTTGTCCTGATACTAACAATCTGTTGTTATTCACTGAGCCTCTAGTCAAACTTTGGCATTCACTTACAGAAGAGCTATTTTGAGAAAAAATGTTGAAATGCAGTCCCATCTTTTGTTCTTTAGCAACACTCCTTGTTTTATTCTTAACTGAATTGTTCTCTGCAATGCAACGACTTTATGTGTACCTGCTGTGCATTAATACAGGGAAGGTTGTAAACAGAAAAGGGAAAACAAGGAAGGAACTGCAAAAAAGCACCAAAACACAATCTTCATGCACCCTTTGTAGGTAAAGCACCATAAAATAGGGAGACATTTGGTAATGTTGGAGACAGGAACTAGTTTTAAAGAAAATACACTTTAGAAATTGCCAGTAGAGACTGAATCACATCTGCTGAAAAGGTTAAACTCCCAGTCCCTAAAACCAGGATCAGAAAAATATAAACAATATTCGCAGAGCCACAGAGCAACATCTCTCCCAGAAAAGTTACTCATTCATTGCCTAATATAAGTTAATAGAAGCAAAGTTTTCCATTATTTCCTCTCCTTGAAGTCTCCTGAGCCATCCACCCAAAAAGTCTTTTTGGATGGCAGGGTTAGGTGAATCTCTCAGTTTCTCATTTTCCTGGTCTGTTTGCATTTTTTTTTTAAAAAAAAAAAAAGAGTAGTCCTCATGAAAATTCATCAGCATTTTAGTGTGATTTTTTTTCTCAGTGCAACATGTTTCTATCTAATATACGCATATCTGCAAACTAATTCTCACTCATATTTCTGTATGTTGTGATTTATTTATTTGCAGCTAACAATTTACCCTAGAGTATATGCATTCTTGTACACCTTACTTGGCTCCGGAACTACACTGCAAAATGGGTGCCACTGTCAAAGGACTGGTGTGTTTCAGTTCCCATATCATTTCAGGAAGTGTGAATTAGGTAAGGTTGCCTTTAAATGGGGGGACGGGACCCATCCCTGCTGAAGGATTAGGGGGCCTCCTGAAGAATGTGGGAGATTGGAAGGCCATGAGGACAGGGATTCAAGCAAATTATTCTTTTATGAATTTCCATACCTTAGGATCCAAGCCATTATGCACAGATGTCTAGTTCCTCTTCTGATTTGCTTGATCAGCCTCATGCTCTTAGTCTGCTATTTCACTTCTGTTGGTTAGCACTCCCTTCCAGCCAGAGTTGCTTGTTCTTTTTAGCTTGACAAAAATCCTTTAGTCTTGCAGCCTCTCATATTGGAGTCTTTCTTACAATTCCTGAAAGAGTTGCCACTAACAACTTATCACCTAAGCACTTACAGTTTTGCACCTGTTTCATACCTGCAGACTTCTGGGGGCGGGAGTGGAGCACTTCAAGGATCTCAGCTCCACAAACGTGGATTCTGTAAAGATCATTGTCTTTGCTTCAGTGGCCCTTTAACCTCTGCCTACAATTCATTTCTGCTGTGATCTTAACACCGGGAGCTTCCTCCCATCTTATGAAGCTCCTTGCAGCCTAGTACTTATTGCATTCTTCTGGTATAGGTATTTTGAACTTTCCCCATCACCTTTCCCCAAAGCATTTCATTATGTTTTGTTCTAATAAGGCCAGCAATTTATTAATACTGCTTCTTTAGGCACTGGGTTTAAACTAAACCATACCCCAGTTAAAGTATTGTAGAAGCTCAGAAACATTTATTTCAGAGATAGGAGGGAGGAGTTCTTCCAGAGGAGGAGCTGCACTGCTTTGCATCATTTGGAGATCCTTCTGTCTCCAAGTGCTATGTTCTTAATGCCCTTCTTTACCCGCAACCTCATTTCCCTCAGTCAGAAAGCTTTCCTTCTACATCATCTGAGTAAACACACTCCTTTCCTTAACCTTGGGACAGAAATCTTCCACGTTAGCAACTTAAATGTCTTTCTTTCTGGCCGGCCTCATTCATGACCTTACTATCAAAAGCTTTGTCTTCCCTGCCAGTCCTATCAAATGTCCTTTTTTATTTCTCAGAACTATTCTACCATCTCCTGGATTTTGTGCCTGAGACAAAGTCTGGACTCTAGTTCCAGGTCTGATCAACTTTACTCACTGTGCTGCATGAAAGTGTATGAAAGGGGCAGAAACTGTGAACACTTTCAGCTTGGGGAATGTAAACTTCAAGATGCAAAGGGTGCAAAACTAATCACGCCCTTTTGCTTACATCACTTCTATTGCCTTTGTTTTAGGGCAAAGAATGGTGGCAGATGTACATTTCTGAGCACAATTCAAAGTCTTGGTGCTGGCCTTTAAAGTCCTAAATGGCCTTGATCCTGTATACCTGAAGGAGCGTCTCCACCCCCATCATTCAGCCCAGACACTGAAGTGCAGCTCCGAGAGCCTTCTGGCAGTTCCCCCCCCCCCTGTGAGAAGTGAGGTTACAGGTAACCTAGCAGAGGGCCTTCTCAGTAGTGGTGCCTGCCCTGTGGAACGTCCTCCCCTCAGATGTCAAACAGATAAACTATTTGCCTTTTGAAGACATCTGATAGCAGCCCTCTTCAGGGAAGTTTTTAATAGTTGATGTTTTACTGTGTTTTTAATATTTTGTTGGGAGTAATCCAGAGTTGTTGTTGTTGTTGTTGTTGTTAAAACAAGAGTTTGTTCCGAAAGCATAAAGCTGCAGTCCTAGGCAGACATACTTGGAAGTAACAAAATGGGATGTGTTGCCAGTACACTTCTGTAGACTCGGATGTGCCTAGGATTGTGCTGCTTAAGGGTAAATTATTGCAAGTTTGTTAATGATTAGACTTTTGTGTGCAGTTCCACCACTACCACCATCTCACAGTGGGGTGCCTCTCTCCCTGCCTAGGTAAAGACTGTATCATGCCCATGCCTGTTCTAATTTGCAAGATGACAAACTGTATGCAAGCTATTTACACAGGGAAAAGCTCAAAGGAGGTCTCAGAACAGAGCTTATGATGTTTCCAAGACCAACTTCAAAACGGTTGACTTACAGCCATTTATAGGAATAAAGTGAAAGATGAAAGTTTCAACATATGCTTAGAAAGCATCCAAAATTCAGCTTAAAACGAACACTTCTCACTACTGATGAAGTAAATTAGCTGATCGGTTTCAGGAAACCCTCCTCAAAACTTTAAAAACAGTTCCACAGCACATTCTTACCATTGCATAATGTTATTTCCCAGGTAAGTGTAAATTTCATGCTTGCATGCTTGCACGCCAAGCCTACTTCATAGCCAGACTTGCTACTTGCTCAACTGCTCTTATAACTAGGCTGATTTGAGGTTCTGTGTTCAGAAGAGGACTAGATGGGATGACTGGGTTAAGAACAGTCTAGGCAGGCAACACTCTTTTTTTCATGTTTGCTCTCTGAATCAAGACTTAAAGCTTTGGGGCTTGCACTTTTGCTTCCTACTTAATTAGACTGTGAATAGGGTAATCATGGAAGGATAAAAGAAGTCAAGACACAATTAATTTAATCATTCAGGAATTATCTTTAGCAACAAGTGCCTTGCAATTCAAGGTAATTATCCACAAATGACTTAGTTACTGATAAGTATTATGGAGGGTGTTGAAGTGTGTGTGTGTGTGTGTGTGTGCGCGCGCACACACACACACACACACACACTTTTTTTTCACTCTGTCACCACTGAAGACAGTATATTAAGAGGTCAGCATTATAAGGCAAGTTTACATGCCAAATCTGCGATCATTCCAATTAATACCACACACAGGCCTCTCAAAGGAAGAATCTTGAGATGACAAATGCAACTCAGAGCTTGTAATTACAATGACTTTTTGTGGTTAGAATCTGATAACTGAAACTCTTCAAGGGAAGATGGAGCCAATTATCATTTGCTACCAATAACCACTCTTTAATGTCTGCTTTTAATCACTATTTTCCAAGGAATATTTCATACTGTTTTATGTAAACCATCAATAGATTTTATTATTATTATTAAGTGGCATGTAATTCGTGTTGAATAAAACAAACAGACAAAAATACATGCAAGTAACTTAGGCAAAGCCCGTGGAACTCCCTCCCAACAGAGATTAGCCATGCACCCTCCTTGATGAACCTCAGGCACACAACAGAGATTATCTGTTAAGGTAGCCCTTGGGTTTATGTTCGATTTTATGATTTATTTATTCATTGTTATTGTTCACTGTCGGGTTCCTTTGTATGCACACTGCTCAGAAATACAAATTATTAAGTGATAAATAAATAATTCTTTCTGAGCGTTTCGAAAGCCCAAAGTGTCATATCTCCTCCATGCCTATCGATATTTTTTTTAAAAAAGGCAAACTGCAGTTATCCTATAGGAAGCACCAACATACCGACCATGCAATTAAATATTAACATCTAGCATTCCCAATATATTAAACAAAGGAATCTGTTATTACCAATGTAATAGCACAACAGCTTCTAAAGCCAGCAAAAATAAGGATGCTTTTTAGCTAAGTAAATATTGGAAGAGAAAAGCTTTCAGCTCTGTGTGTGTGGTGGGAGAGGGATGAGAAAATACGGTGTTACAAGTATACAAGAATGTTCCGATTTTCCACTGTGAAATGTTACAGGATATGTGACTTAATTTGTTTTATTTTTTTAAGGAACACGAAGAGTCTCTTATTAATCACACTAGATAAGGGAACGTGCTAGATTGGGGAACAAAAGCAACATTTGGTTCAATTACCAAACACTGTGATCATGAAGACAAGGCCTGCTTATTCCCTAACTTGTAAATTGGTGTTGTATTTAAATTTCAGAGGTGATTTATTTTGGTCCTATCCTTACGCCCTAAATACATCGTTGCATATTTAAAATAGTTTGCAGTAACATAACAGGAATCCGAGAAGATGTAGAGGAAACAACCATAGCCACCTCAGAGTCATTTAGACTGCAACGAAAGTACCTGGAAGTAAGCCCTATTGAACTCAGTGTGAATTCGGAATAAAGATGTATAGGATCATGCTGTAATATTTTATTTTGATGACACCATCCTTCTGCAGTTGGACTTTTAGCCACCAACTATTCCCAGAAAATCTAGCCAGATAGTCTAAAGGCGAGTTCACACATACTTTCTAACCATGTATAGTAGGGGTGTACAGTGACCACAAGATTCAGCTTGTCTCTGTAGCACTTAGAAGCAGCCCATTCTGTTCCAGAACCCTACTGTGTCATTCCAATTCAAATCATTATTCAGTCCAAATCTGCTCTGTTACAGTATCAATGGTGCCCACCTGAGAGGTGCCGGAACTGAGTTCCAGGGAGTTCCAGCTGGCAAAAAACTCCTGGATTTTTATCTTTTCATGTAACTAGATGACATTTCCAGGCAGAGGGGATCCTCGAGTGTATGAAGCCTGCTGAAGTTCAGGCAGACACATCCAGGGGTTTTCATACAAGGAACAATGACATTTGATTTAAAAGAAACAGAAATATTAATTCTATTTTTGGTTTGGTTTTTTCCTGAGAGAATTGGATACAAATTGCAGGCATGACCACCCCTTCTGAGGGGATGAAAACTCAGATTGCAGAAAGATAGGTGCAGTTAGTCTCCCCTAAGGGCTTCGTCTAGTGTGAGTGGGGGAGCAGAAAAGAGCTCACAGCCCCTCCCCTAGTTTTATTATTCTTAAGAACTAAGCAATTCCTGAATGATGAGATTTCTTGTGGTGCACATGTTTACACAACCCATCCTGTACTCTCTTAAGAACCAGTTTTGTTTTGTATTGTTTAAGAAACCTATCGAGAACTTGGCTTGGTACAAGGCCTAGTAGACAAATATTGACAGTTACCAAGATTTCTTTTATTTTAGGCTTATTGTATTTTTAACACTGTTTTCCTTGCAAGCCACCAAGGGCATATTTCCTATATAGCTTTAATAAATAAAGATCCAGAGTTATTCGGGATAGTTAATAGCGTGTGCATTGGTCCATTTTGGGAGGGGGACGATATTTCCATCTACCCAGGTTTTGATTGTGTTTTCCTTGTGTGGCTCCTTGTTGTTGCTTTATGCCATTTACTCTTGGTGCTCGCATGCAGTACCATCATTCCCATTTCCTGTTTCTTCTAGTAATTCAGCAATCCCAGCACCACCACACACAATCTTTCATTTATTTTCAGCACATCTTATTCGCAGTGTCTGATTAGCTTCCTGCTAGGGATTTTAGCCATCTGTGCAACATAGTTGCTGAGGGAGTGAAAACAAGACAGAGAGAGAGAGCGAGAGAGAGAGAAGGAATCAAAGTCATTAACATGGAACAACAATAAAGGATACAAATTTTGTAAGCTCAGATTTTTGCCTACAGTTTATTATTAATCGAGGCAAGTACTTACTGAAAGCTGATTAAGTGTTTTATTTTGGGGTGCCTAAGGGACTCCAGCAGCTTAACACAGACAATAACAGAACACTTCCAAATTCCACAGGCAAGCATAATTTGTTCTCCCATTTGCTGTCAATGGGTGCATCATAGTTGGGAACGGTGAGTCAGCATAAATAATTAGGAGCCCTAAAGATTCTGATAAGTCATCTTCGTGATATTTTATTGAACAAAGCTTCCATAAAAACCAAGCTGGGTATCCCAAAACCACTGAGATGTGAGAGGGCATCTCGTTCAGCTCCCTTGGCCTAAGACAAGACTATCCAAGCACAATGCCTTCCATAAACAACAATGGAACCAGCCCACACAATCCAGATGGCCCAACAGCCCTCCAGGAGGGCCCCCTCAAGCATCTGCAATCATGGGTGCTTGACTTAAGATTCATAGAACTGTAGAGTTGGAAGAAACCATGACGATCATCTACTTACTCCACCCTCCTGCAATGCAGCTGTCCAATACGGGGACCAACCCTGCAACCTTGGTGTTATCAGCACCATGTTCTAACCAACCGAGCTATCCAAATGCAGTGAATGCAGATACATGGCGGAGGGGGGAATCATCACTGGCCCTGCTGCACTTCACAAGTCGGTGGGAGACTGTCTGAAGCAGAGGCTATTGGGGTTTTGCAACTTTAACCTGTTGCAGGATCTCAGCCAGACCCAGTTGAATATTATAGAGCATACGCAGACTTCCAGAAGCAATCAGTTGCAAGCAGGTAAGATGAAGCAGGAACAAGACGCTGCTACTAGTAACTTGATTACTTAGAGGTGTTTATTATTTACAGCAGACTCTTGTTGTTGTTTAGTTGTTTAGTTGTGTCCGACTCTTCGTGACCCCATGGACCAGAGCACGCCAGGCACTCCTGTCTTCCAATGCCTCCCGCAGTTTGGTCAAACTCATGCTGGTAGCTTCGAGAACACTGTCCAACCATCTCATCCTCTGTCGTCCCCTTCTTCTTGTGCCCCCCATCTTTCCCAACATCAGGGTCTTTTCCAGGGAGTCTTCTCTTCTCATGAGGTGGCCAAAGTATTGGAGCCTCAGCTTCAGGATCTGTCCTTCCAGTGAGCACTCAGGGCTGATTTCCTTAAGAATGGATACGTTTGATCTTCTTGCAGTCCATGGGACTCTCAAGAGTCTCCTCCAGCACCATAATTCAAAAGCATCAATTCTTCGGCGATCAGGCTTCTTTATGGTCCAGCTCTCACTTCCATACATCACTACTGGGAAAACTACGGCTTTAACTATACGGACCTTTGCTGGCAAGGTGATGTCTCTGCTTTTTAAGATGCTGTCTAGGTTTGCCATTGCCTTTCTCCCAAGGAGCAGGCGTCTTTTAATTTCGTGGCTGCTGTCACCATCTGCAGTGATCATGGAGCCCAAGAAAGTAAAATCTCTCACTGCCTCCATTTCTTCCCCTTCTATTTGCCAGGAGGTGAGCTTTGTTTTTTTTGATGTTGAGCTTCAGACCATATTTTGCGCTCTCCTCTTTCACCCTCATTAAAAGGTTCTTTAATTCCTCCTCCCTTTCTGCCATCAAGGTTGTGTCATCTGCATATCTGAGGTTGTTGCTATTTCTTCCGGCGATCTTAATTCCGGCCTGGGATTCATCCAGCCCAGACTTTCTCATGATGAATTCAGCAGACTCTACAAATTACTATATACAAGATACAGACACAGATCTTAAACTCTCTCCCTTAACAAACTCCAAACGACTCTCAAAACTCCACACTGACCAACAAACTATCCAGCCAAGGAAGGTCATGAGTCATCATGCCTATGTGGGGACCTCGACCAATAGCAGTGCTGTATCCAATGTCCCATATCTCTAGGCAGAATAACTCCCTCTGCCCAGTCTTCATGGCCTTCAGCCAACTCTTAATTGCCTTTGTGTGAAGCTGCATCAAATGACACGTAGGCATAAAATCCCAACAGAGGCCTCATAGCCTCAGTTTAGGGAGGCTCACAAAACAGGTGCCCTTCCACTGGTCATTATATTTTCATGTTGTGAACTGTCCTGAGATCTGCAGATGAAGGGTGGTGTCAGGCATGGAGAGTCTTCTCCCCCTCAGGTAGCATCAAAGGCAAGAACAGCAAGCAGTTCGTATTTTATAGTCCGTCCTTTTCAGTCATCCGGTTGCAAGACAAGAATCCATGTCTCCACACAAAGAGAGACGTTGGCTACTCTTCCATCCCCAACAACATCCTGAGTGCCAACAGGAAGTCCCAGGAGTCCCACCCATCTGCCTTCTCTGTTCTGGAATGCTGAGGGTCCGATGGGCCCGTGGAGATGGAGAATCTCCCATACTCTCCAGGGAGGTCTCTGCCAGCTGTGCCCTCATCTCCCCTTCCTCCTCCATTATCTCGTAACTCGGCAAATTTCCTCAAATGGTATAGCAATGATCTCTCTTTCTCCTCCTCAAACTGCTGTAGACAAGGTAGGTAAAGCTTCCCCCTCCTCCTCCTCCTCTTTGGAGGGAAGCTGATCAGACTGAGTGCACACTTCCCAGTCTTCGTGTTCTGACCATTCCCTGACAGGAGGTATACAGATTTAATAAACAATAATTATAATAATAAATAACTTGTGGAAGGTGACGTGAATAGTGATGGAGGAATGGAACTAGTACACTGACCACTGGGCCTTTCCTGCATCAGTTGACTTTGCATGCAACTTGAATGCCTCAAGAAGGCTAGTGCCATCATGAGATAATTGCCCCAGCCTATATGGGGCTTCAGATCCTGAAGCTGAGGCTCCAATACTTTGGCCACCTCATGAGAAGAGAAGACTCCCTGGAAAAGACCCTGATGTTGGGAAAGATGGGGGGCACAAGAAGAAGGGGACGACAGAGGATGAAATGGTTGGACAGTGTTCTTGAAGCTACCAGCATGAGCTGCAGGAGGCAGTGGAAGACAGGAGTGCCTGGCATGCTCTGGTCCATGGAGTCACAAAGAGTCGGACACGACTAAATGACTAAACAACAACAACATATGAGGCTTACAGAACAATAACGCTAGATGACTTGGGAAGGCAAATCCTGCACTGCAGGATTTCCCAGAATAGGTTGGGTTTAGCCTGGATGGCCAACAAAACCCAGACTCCTGAAGTCAGCAAAACAGGATGTGCAACACAACCTCAAACTGGGCCCCATTGGGTTTCTGTTTGATACTGTAGCTTTCATCTCCTTCATACCATGGAAAGTGCATTGATGAAAATATGCACACTGGGGTTTATTTTTAACCGTGGAGATTTTTATTTTTAAATGGACTCAGACACACCAAATGTTAGCCTGATGCAAAAGCAATTCAAGTAATGTGTATTGGGAAACAACAAAAAAGCAGCTGTTTCCTCAGTTCTTCCCACCAATTCCCCATTTATGCTTTTCCGCTCCTTAGAAACAGAACTTCTGTAATGCAGGCTGTGATGGGGTCTTCCCCCCACCCCCACCTACCCCTGCTTTTTTGAGATGCAAAGTCTGGCAGAAATTCAGTGCAATTTTGACGTTTTTGAGGAGGACCGCAGGAGAGAAAGGCTGCAACTGAAAGATAACTTCACAGGGTGCAAACAACTCCTTAATAACCATCCGATGGAGTTTCAAAAAACTATGTATAAACTCTCAGTGTTAACTAGCACTTCTGGGTTCTTCTGGGAATTTCATAACGGTACAGTTTCCATGATTTTTGATTACTGCTAAACGAGCAGCATGCTCATCATATGCCATGATAGTTATGTTCTATATGTTATATAGGGAACAATCTGAAACTCTACATATATGTTCATCAGCAAATTCCTTATCTACGGTAACTTTATTAATTTTGGGGGTTGATATATTGAGGGTGGATTTCTTGTCCGGCACGACAACATGGGAGGACCTTGTTGAGTTCAATGTATCGGTGAACAATAGGACTGAGAATGTTAACTTTGAGATAGCTGAAGGTTATTGTAACATCCTACTTAAAAGGACGCGGGTGGCGCTGTGGGTTAAACCACAGAGCCTAAGACTTGCCGATCAGAAGGTCAGTGGTTCAAATCCCCATGACAGGGTGAGCTCCCATTGCTCGGTCCCTGCTCCTGCCAACCTAGCAGTTCGAAAGCACGTCAAAGTGCAAGTAGATAAATAGGTACCGCTCCAGCGGGAAGGTAAACGGCGTTTCCGTGTGCTGCTCTGGTTCGCCAGAAGCGGCTTAGTCATGCTGGCCACATAACCCGGAAGCTGTACACCGGCTCCCTCGGCCAATAAAGCGAGATGAGCACCCCAACCCCAGAGTCGGTCATGACTGGACTTATAAAAAAGGCCAAAAACATAGGTACCATAAGTACCTTTCTTAAAATAAAATAAAAAAATCACACACTTTGGTTATCAGTTGCACGGTACATGATAGCCTGTCTTTCCTCTCACAGAATGTTTTTCACACATAGGTCACCAGAGGAGCAATTCCTTTATTTACTGAAACCAACAGAAAAGTACATCCTTCTTGTACCGCCAAGAGTTTCCCAACTTCTATAGCTTCCCTACAAATAGCTGTTGCCCTGACAACACAGGAGAATGAAAATAGAAGATTTTGGGCTGCCATAGCAGCAAGCTCAATGGTTTAAGTCAGTTTTTTTACCAGTGCCAATATTTTTCAACACATGAAATACCAAAGAGGTTTAAACAGCATGTTAAAGCAAATATCACATTGCAACTCTAATGTTTCTATGCAGCGTTATGAAGACTTTAATTTCGTATCGCTTTATGTTTAAGTTTGTGACATTAAAAAACCCATCCCTTTGAAGGTGGCATTTTTATCAGTGCCTTTTACCAGCTCGGGCTGATATACCTACTGCAAATTTACTTGCATTAGCTTGGTTACCTGTTCTTTGGCACCAGAAACAGCTCTTTGGCTGGGATGGAGCCACTGTCCCTGCAATTGGGTTGCTGTTGCTTACTGGGCTGGGCGAGAGGGGCAAAGCAGGGGGAAGCAGAGCAAAAGGGGGAAGCAGGGCAATGTTGGGTTGAAATAACGACAGACAGGTAGCGAGTGTCATCTGGGAGGCATCTCCTGAGCAAGTCTCAAGGAGCCTCTTTTATTGATTATTACAGCATTGCCACATATGTGCTTATTGCTAATTGGTTAACACAAGTACAAAGCAAAGGTTGCATATAGGCATTAATCACCAATAGATTAAAGGCTGGGAAAGGGAGCAAAGACCTAGACAGGCATGAAGACCTCCTTATTAAACTTTTACTAGTGATTGATATAGCATTCATCCGTAGATGTGGTCAACTATGCATTAAGAACAGGTCAGAGTACGAACTCAATGTGAACTGAACATTCTAGGAATGTTTCAGCTTAGAACGGTTTGTGCAGCATCATATGCAGAAGCGAAGCTTAGAAGCAAGACTTCCCATCAGGCCACAGTCATGTGCAGAAGCAAGACTTTCCTTCAGAGCAAAGCAGGGCAAACACACGTGTGGAACCAATCCAGATCTTGTGCTGGAGCACCATCCTCCTTTCTGCCCCCTTGACCTCCCAGTGGCATAGCCTGGGTAGCCAGGGCCCGGAGCCATGCAGTGTGGATGGATGGGAAGCAGAGTACACATGCACATTCAACTGTCTAACATTGTCCGTGCAACTCAGGAGATCACAGCCATGGAGATTAGAAAAGAATAGTTGTGCGGTTGTCTGGAGAGGTCACTTCCTAGTTCGCATGAATCCCAGTTAATTTCTTTGCATCTCTTTCCTTTTCCCAAGCAAAATATGACATTAAATGGGGGCCAATCCCAACAGGAACAGCACACACAGGCACACATGTATATGTAAATTTAAAAGTTGCGTACATGATATAAAGAATGGAGTCAGAGCTACTTAGTTTAAACTGTTCTAAATTGACTTTCAAAGTTTTCAAAAACAAATCTTCTGGGGAGAAAAACCCAATTATGAATGCAGAATTCTGATATTTGAGACATATTAATAATTTAATGTCCTATAATAATTTAATTATTAATGTGTTTGGAGGTGAGGGAACAGGGGGAGGGGGAATTAAATTTCCAATAGCTCCACTTTATTGATATATTAGCCTGCTGGTGCAAACTCTGCTTCATGAATAACAATAACTGTATTAATATTACTATATATAGAAATAACATTTGCTCTTTATTCATCTGATTTCCTGGTTTGTGGCAGGCAGCTATATTGTATATAAATCATTGTACGGTGACATACCAATTTTCATTCCTTCCTAGTGCATGTATAAAACAAGCTCAGTAGGCAAATGGTGTGTACACATGATGCATAAGAAATCAAAAGGGAGAACTTAACACAGTGATCATTGCTTCTCACTGTTTGTCCCTAGAAAGAAAACTGGGTAAAACTCAACGTTGCATTTTAGTCTCTCATTTGGAATTGGTTCAGTTGGAATTTTAAAAATGTCACATATTCAATATATATGCCATTTCTCAGCTTTCTACATTGTTCTCTATGTGAGCTATGTGTAAAGTTACAAATAGTGCTTAGCCCCTCCTACTTCCTTTTATAACAGGTTCCACATTTAAACTGCACACTTTTTGTAAGCGTTTTGTACACATTTGCCATGTAAAGTACACAGTTTTATGTAAAGCATGTGCTTCTCAATGCATTCATCAGTAAAATACACACATTCTGATCTTCAGGCAGGTTCCTAAGCATCAGTATGGGGCAGTCTGCTGCAACGGGTGGACCATATCCAAGAAAATAGATAGGGCCACAAATCAGGGGTAGAACATCTTCTTTTCATGCAGAAGATCCTATGTTCAATCCCCTGCATTTCTGAGAGACTCCCTACCTAAAACCCTGGAGATCCACTGCCAATCAGTGGGCACGGTGGGAGTGTCTCTGAGTCCTCTCTCTCTTTACGAGACTCTTAGCTTCATCTCCTGTTATGTGCCTGTCTATCAAGGATGCATTTTTGGTTTGACTGCATTGTAAATATCCCATAAGTGAAGAGCAAGATAGTGGTCAGACTCAGCATAAGGCATCTTCCTATGTCCCTTGGTGGCTTCCCAGCTGGTTTCTCAGAAGGCTTGGAACCAACATTGCTACTAATCTGGTCAACCTTAATTAGCTGTCTGTTGACCTTTGCACCCATCAAAGCAACTACACTTGCTATAAGTAAGAAATCTCAAAGTAATGCTTGAACAGCTCTACCTAGTTCTAGCAAGATTCTACTCTTCCTGCCGAGTCAGAAACAGCAGGCTGTGTGTGTGTGTGTGTATTTTAAGTGTGCTCCTCCCTTGATTTGGATTTGAGAAACCCCTCATGATAATAATTAATTGTGTATGTATGTATGTACAGTGGTACCTCAAGTTACATATGCTTCAGATGACATAGCGTGTTCTCATTAATAGAGAGCACGTGTTGCGGATGGGTCAGACAAAGCACCCTGCAGTAAACAGGCTGTTTGGTATTAAGGGGCCCAACGTTGCTGGGAGTTGTGTTGCTGGGGCAAATTAAATGTTGCAAGTTAAGGGGTGGAGATCAGAGGATATATAAGCAGGGTCCACAGCAAGCTACTTTCTCTTTCGCTGTGGACATCGAATCTGACTGAACACAGTGAAGGACTGGTTGTATTTAAAATAATTTTCCTTTTCTATTCTCCCTTTATTCCCCTCTGTTTAATTTAGTGGTTTCCTTTTTATTGTTTTGACTTGTCCCTACCGTCTCCCTGGGGCTTAGGGCCCTAGGGGCTCCTAGGGTTGCTGGGGGGAGGTTACTGGACCCTTGCGACCTACGGCCCGGCTCTCGGCTGAGGCGCTGGTCAATAATTTCCAGCCTTAATCCCCGCGCCTGGGGGGCACCTTGAGGTTGAGTGGTCGGGACAATTTTTATTTTTATTTGTTATTTTAATCTAATTTAATTACTTTATTTTTGTTTTACCTGCCCCCCCCTCTCTTCATTGGACGGCCTGGGCCTGTTTTCGGGTGGGGGGGGTGCCGCTCGGCCCGTTTCCCATCCAGGCCGGCGCGGGCCTGCAGCGCGCTCCGGCGTGCTCCGCCTGGGCGTGGGGCGCTGTGGGCATTCCCGCGGCGTACGGCGGGGCCGCGGCGCCCGAAGGGCTTGCGGCCTGGTGCGGCCCGCTAGATCGCGGGCCTGTGAGGCCTTCTCCCTCCCCCCCCCCATTCGCGCCGGCCGGGATCGGCCGAGGGAACCGGGTCCGCGCATCAGGGCGGCTTACCTTTTCCGGAGGCGGCTGGTGCGTTCCTTCCCCCCGCCCTCGGTGGCGGCGGCTGCGGGCGCGCTCCGGCGCGCGCGGCGCGGCCTAGCCGGTCTCGCTAGCCGCGGAGGCGCTGCCGCGGAGCTTTCTTTTCTGCCGATTGCGCAGCGCGCATCGGCAGTCTTTGGGCCAAATTTGGCCTGTTTTGTCCCGTCCCGGGGCCTAGTGGCCTTCTGTTGAGGCCTGCCTGTGGGACCTACGGGGCAGGCGACTTTGTGGGAGCGCCAATTTTTTCATTGCCTTATTGTATGGTGTGCTGGCCCCTAGTGGCCGTTTTAGGAATTGCAGCCTATTGTTGTTTTGTTGCAGATTACGCCACCTGGTGGTGGCTCGCATAATTGCAGCTGACTCATAGTGCCTGAGCCGCTTTACTTTATAGCTTGGTTACAGGTTTGGTGTTGTTTGACGCTGCTTGCTGTGTGTAACTTTTATTATTTTCTTTTATTGGTAGTAGGTATGGCCCCAAAAAGAAAGGTGCCCAGGAGGCCTGGCTCTGTTTCCTCATCGAAGAGGCCTATAAGGGGCCCGTCACAAGCATGGCGTTCACCTGATCCAAATCAATCGTTGAATCGCATTCAGTCCATGGTCACTGGTTTGGCTGGTGACCCTGCTGCGCTGGCCCGGGTTGAAGCCGAAGTGGACGGCCTGCTGCACCGCTGCTCAACTCCGTCGACTTCGTCTGCAAGGCCAGCCCCTTCCGTGGGCGCATCCTCTCTAGCGGCTTCATCTAGTGAAGATGAGAGAGGGTTTATAGCAGCTGGGGGTTTGGCACCTGTGGCCTCGGCCCAACCCCCTGGGTCACCTGAGTCTCGGGCTACCACAAAGGGCCGAGGTGGTGCCCGGGGTACAGCTAGGAGGAAGGCATCTACCCGGACCCGGGCAGTGCGGGCAGCTGGTGCGCAGTCCTCAACAGCTGTGAGGTCGATTCCTGGTCATTCACAGGTTGTCTCTTTTCAGTCCATTCCGAGTACTGCTCAGCAGGGCGATGTTTCCGAGTCTTCGTTAGAGGATAGCCTTCTCCCACCTCCGAAGACTTCTTCTGGGGGACGTCGCCGCCGTAGAAGGAGCTCCAGGAGGCGTGCCAAGAGAAGTCGGAGGGACTCTTCATCGTCCCTTTCAGGTACTTCATCCTCTAGTTTCAGTAGCGATGAGGAAGCTTCGCTTAAGCTTTATTGGGGTTTTGGTGAGTCGACGGGACTCCCAAAGTGGGCGTGGGAGCGAAGGGCAAACACCCACAGAGCTAAATATGGCGCAGTGCAGGATTGTCTGGATGGGGCCCTAGTTCCCGAGGTGAAGGTTGCCACCAATTCAGTCAGAGACATCATACCCGGTGCCCACTTGGGTTCCAAGCTGAGGTCCAGGATTCTGGACGGCCGTTATGTTGACATATTCAGTCTCGCCCCTCTCCCTGAGTGCCAGGACCCTCAGGATAAGGGCTTTGCTGCATCCAAAAAACGGGCGGTGGTGGCAAAGGTGGACAGGACATTCGAACGGTGGCTGGATAGCTTCCAGGTATTTGCTGGAGTGGTATCCGCAGCCTATCCTAGGAGATCTTTGCATCTGTGGGTGTATCTGTCTATTGTCCGTTCTGCATTTACGATGGCGGGAGAATCCGCTGCAATATCGTACGATGAGAATTTTAGGCGCAGGGCAGCCAAGATCCCCACGGCCCGCTGGGACCGGAAGGATTTGGACGTATGGACCACTTATGTGGCTCCGCGTATCGACAAAAAGGCTGCAGAACCGCAAAAAACTAAGGCTGTCCTACCTAGAGTGGGTAGGAAATTGTTCTGCTGGGATTTTAACAAGGGTACCTGCCTTCGCCAATATTGCAGATTCTCACATGCATGTGAAAAGTGCTCAGGTAACCATCCTGCTTCAGCTTGTGCGGGGGGCCGCCGGTCCTTTCGAAGAGGGGGGGGCTCTCAGCAGCCCCCAAAGGCTGCTTCCCCGGCTCCAGCCGTTGGAGCAGCAAAGTAACATCTTGTCTTCTTTAGCCTATACCCCGGTACGGCTACAGCCACTCCTGTCATTGTTGCAGGCATACCCAGACAGGAAGTCGGCGGCTTATTTGCAGGCTGGTTTTTCTTTAGGATTTAGGATTCCGGTGGTTTCCTCCCCGGTGGCTAGGAACTCTGGGAATCAGAGGTCAGTTTTGGATATGCCAGAGGTGGCGCGCAAGAAAATTGGAAAGGAATTGGCCTTGCATCGGATGGCTGGCCCTTTCCTGGTCCCCCCAATTCCCAAGTTGCATATTTCACCGCTGGGCATAGTTCCCAAGAAAGCCCCGGGGGAATTTCGCCTAATTCATAATCTTTCACACCCTAAGGGCACATCAGTAAATGATGTCATTCCCCCGGAACTTTGTACGGTGAGGTATGCTTCCCTTGATCAGGCGATCAAGATGGTACGGAAGTTTGGGCCAGGTGCTTTGCTTGCGAAATGCGACATCGAATCGGCATTTCGTTTGCTTCCAATTCACCCTGATGATTTTTGGTTACTGGGTTTCCAGTTCGATGGTGGATTTTATTTTGATAAGGCTATGCCCATGGGCTGTTCGGTCGCCTGTGCGGCTTTTGAGTGTTTTAGTTCATTTTTGGATTGGGCCTTGCGCGAAAGGACTGGTTTAAGCGGTGTCACGCATTATTTGGATGATTTTTTACTGGCCTCAGCCAGCGATACGGGTCACTGCGTTGTGTTGCTGCAGGCCTTTGCAAATTTAGCTGAAGAGTTGGGCGTGCCGTTAGCTGCGGAAAAGACTGAGGGTCCTTCTACACAATTGACTTATTTGGGTATCTTGTTGGATACTGTGGCCCAAACGTCCAGGTTGCCGGCGGATAAGATCCTTGCGTTGAAAGGAGTTATTGAGGAGCTGTTGCCTTTGAAGAAGGTTACCTTGCGACAACTACAGTCGTTGCTGGGTCATCTGAATTTTGCTTGCAGGGTGGTCGCCCCGGGTCGACCTTTTTGTTCACTTTTGGCCAGACTAATGTCAGGCTTGAGAGCCCCGCGGCATAGGGTTCGCCTTTCAGGCCAAGTGAAGGCTGACCTTCGGATTTGGTTGGAATTTCTGGAGGAATTTAATGGGGTGTCCTTGTGGCAAGACACACTGAACCTCCGCACTGACTTTCAGGTTCATTCTGATGCTGCGGGGTCCTTAGGATTTGGCCTGTATTGGGACGGTAAGTGGTGCTCAGAGCGCTGGCCACCAGCGTGGCGTGGGGAAGCCATAACTCGGGACCTAACTTTTCTGGAGTTCTTTCCCATTGTAGTGGCCGTGCATTTGTGGGACGAGCATTTCAGGGACCGTCGAGTTTGTTTTTGGTCCGATAACCTGGCAGTGGTGAACGTGCTCGCCAAGCAGTCTTCGCGATCCCCTAGGGTATCAGCCCTGTTGCGGGCCTTCGTTTTGCATTGCCTGCGTTCTAACATTGTATTTTCTGCTCGATTTGTTCCTGGTGTGTCTAATGAGATTGCTGATGCTCTGTCCCGTTTTCAGATGGAGCGATTCAGGTCCCTGGCGCCAGAGGCTCGAGACCGTCCGGAATTTTTCCCGGATCATCTCTGGAACCTTGGCAGTGCTTAGTTTTACAGGGAGTAACTGCGTCTATTGCCCCCTCCACCTTGAGGTCCTACGAGAAGGCCTGGTCTGATTTTCTGCGGTTCTCCGGGCAACCGGCGATGGGGGGAGTGGGCAATTCCCATTCTACCACTCAGGTGCTCCAGTATCTAGCGCATTTATATCAGAGGCGTCGTGCAAGTAGGACGCTGAGACTGCATTCGGCAGCTATTTCCTTCTTTAGCAAGGCATATTTTAACAGAGATCCTTGCAGGAAATTTGTGGTGCGGAAGGCTCTGGAAGGATGGGGGCGGCTCCGTCCCGCCAGGCCAGTTTCCAGGCGGCCTATTACTTTTCACCTGCTGGCTAAGATGCGCAGTAAACTAAGGTGCATCTGTTGGTCGAAGTTTGAGGCGCGGTTGTTTTCCGCAGCCTTTTCATTAGCCTTTTTCGGGGCCCTGAGAGTGGGGGAAGTGGTACTAGAGCCAACACGTGATGGAGGTTCTAGGGGTTTATTGTTGGAGGACGTGAGCTTATCTCCGTCCGAAGTTCAAGTCAATGTCAGGAGCTCAAAAACTGATCAGCGTGGAAGGGGAGCGGTGATTCGGCTCCCGGCAACTGGGAAGGGTGGCCCTTGCCCGGTTAAGGATCTCCAAAAATACCTGGCCTTAAGACCGTCTAGTTTGGGTCCTTTGTTTATTCATGAGGATGGGCGTCCGTTGGCGCGTCATCAGTTTGCCAAGGTGTTACGCAAGGACATCGTGGCCTGCGGCCTTGTGGCTTCGGAGTTTGCTCCTCATTCCTTTCGGATTGGGGCTGCAACGACTGCTGCTCATTGGGGTTTATCGGCAGAAAGGATCAAGGACCTGGGTCGGTGGAGATCCGACGCGTACAGAGGTTATGTACGGAAATGACGTGTTATGTGTACTTACGTTTTTTGTTTCACCCTAGGTCGAGCAACTATACGCATCTGGATTGTGGGGCACAGTATTGTATACTGGGCGGCTAGTAGAGCTCGACAATCCGGAATGGGTGATGGTCTTGGCCTTCCGCAGCGTGCCCAGGTGTCCTGGATCTCCAGAAGGGGGATGCTGTGGAGGGAGCTGCTCCCGCTTGTCCAGAGGCGTGTGCTCATGGAAGGCCCTCCTGCGGCGATTGTGGTTCAACTTGGGGGAAATGATTTGGTTTCATCCTCCTGTTATGTTCTGCGTGCTGTTATGTTGGAAGATTTGAGGGAATTGGCGGCCATGGTGCCGACAACTAAAATATTTTGGTCGCAGTTGCTTCAACGCCGCAAGTGGAGGGGTAGCCCATGTGTGGAAGCTACAGAGCGTATGAGAAAGCGGATTAATTCTGCGGTGAGCAAATTGGTGGTGGATTTGGGTGGGTTTGTGATTCCACACCCTCTTATTACGTTCAAGGCTGTTGACTTTTTTATGATGGATGGGGTTCATCTGTCATCAGTTGGGTGTGATGTTTGGTTGAATTCGGTGGTGGATAAGTTGAGGGTGTGTTTGAGTCTGTGAGTGGTTGGCGGCGAGCGTAAGGGCTCGAATGGCGGTTAGGCATTGGTTTAAATTGGTTGGTGGAGGGGTATGGATTGGCTGTGCCTGCCCCTCCAATGCTGTTGCTACACGGGAATTCCGTTAAAGGAATTCAGGGGCTTACCAACCTTTCGTCCAAACCCCTGGAATCGGGTTTGGGCCGTGTAAGCCCCTAGGAGCATGCGGGGAGAGGCTGAGGGTCTGTGTCGCAGCTCCGCTTATCCCTGATCTTGTTCCTCCACACTGGCTTTCGCTGGAATCCGGGAGCCAGTGCTGTCCCCAAGGCGGGAGGGACAGATAGTCAAAACCAATGCCTAGGCAACCACTCACAATTTGTATGTTAATAAAGTTGTGGCCAAAATTATGCCAAAAACCTTAAACAAAAATTATGTGTGATGTGTGAGTTATTGGGGTACGGGTGTTTTGGGGACCTCAGCACGCAAAGCGTGTTCTCATTAATAGAGAGCACGTGTTGCGGATGGGTCAGACAAAGCACCCTGCAGTAAACAGGCTGTTTGGTATTAAGGGGCCCAACGTTGCTGGGAGTTGTGTTGCTGGGGCAAATTAAATGTTGCAAGTTAAGGGGTGGAGATCAGAGGATATATAAGCAGGGTCCACAGCAAGCTACTTTCTCTTTCGCTGTGGACATCGAATCTCCCGCCCGCCCTCCCTTGTTGGGCTTGTGCTTGACCTTGCTTTGCCTGTCATGGGGTCGTTCGCATTGCTGCGGGGGCCCAGTAGGAATTTTTCCAACTGGCTGATTAGTGTGTGCCTTTTGGGTTTTGCCTACTGCTTAGCAAATCGTCACAACTGTAAGGTTGGCGGTTAGGCATTGGTTTAAATTGGTTGGTGGAGGGGTATGGATTGGCTGTGCCTGCCCCTCCAATGCTGTTGCTACACGGGAATTCCGTTAAAGGAATTCAGGGGCTTACCAACCTTTCGTCCAAACCCCTGGAATCGGGTTTGGGCCGTGTAAGCCCCTAGGAGCATGCGGGGAGAGGCTGAGGGTCTGTGTCGCAGCTCCGCTTATCCCTGATCTTGTTCCTCCACACTGGCTTTCGCTGGAATCCGGGAGCCAGTGCTGTCCCCAAGGCGGGAGGGACAGATAGTCAAAACCAATGCCTAGGCAACCACTCACAATTTGTATGTTAATAAAGTTGTGGCCAAAATTATGCCAAAAACCTTAAACAAAAATTATGTGTGATGTGTGAGTTATTGGGGTACGGGTGTTTTGGGGACCTCAGCACGCAAACGCTTCAGGTTACAGACTCCGCTAACCCAGAAATAGGGCTTCAGGTTAAGAACTTTGCTTCAGGATGAGAACAGAATTCATGCTCTGGCGGCGTGGCGGCAGCAGGAGTCCCCATTAGCTAAAGTGGTGCTTCAGGTTAAGAACAGTTTCAGGTTAAGAACGGACCTCTGGAACAAATTAAGTACTTAACCCAAGGTACCACTGTATGTATGTACTGTTTCTTCGGTAGGCCAGACCTGCCCAGAATTCCCCTCCCGCAGCTCCAAATGGTTTCCTAAGCCCTGGACACCCATGTGCCTCTTTCCATGTGCCTCCCCTCTTCCCTAACCCATTCCGCACAAAAGCACTTGGAAGCGTTGAATCTCCTTAAGGTAACAGATCTAATTAAGCCATATGAATTACATAGGCACAGGTTTTGTTTAAAGCAGGATGGCAAATCCTAAATGACAACAGTCTAGATGAGAACAGCATCCGTCACATTTTGATTTCACCAAATGTAAACTGGGAACTAGGCAGCGACAGCGACCTTTGGGCCTTCACATTTCAGTGCCCCACCCACCTCTTGCCTTCTGCCCTACATGGTTGCTGTGGCACCCTTGTGGCTCAGTGCCCAGAGTGGGTAAACTAGTCATGCTCACCCAAATCTCCCTCTGCAAGCAGAATTGCAAGGACACTTCAAGGGGAGCACAGTGAGTTCACTGGGGAAAGGGGGAAATTTACCTCGCATTTCATACATTAAAATACGTTTTGTGGAGCCCTGCACACTAGCTGCTACTCTAGGTGGTTGGTATTGTTTGCTTGTTTGTTTGTTTTTAAATAGAAATATATAAAGTGGGCAGTCGGACCACCCAGTCATGGACCCCAAAAGGACTGTTGATTCTGAGGTGGGTCCATGATCTAATCTGCACATTTGTCTCAATGGAGCAGATTGGACAAACTCAATCTGCTTTAGAAACTGAGCGCACCTGATATTTCCCTTATCGTAGCCTCAAGCATCTCCTACTCATCTCCTTGCTCCAGAACATGACCACCCAATTTGCCTTAGTTCCTTTGGAGCCTTGCCTGCCTTTTCTAGAACTTAGAAGCTGGCCACTGCTCTAGGGGGGCCTCACCTTTTCCTCAAACCCTACTGGGTCAAAAACTAGATGCGATGTGAGGCAACTGTAAATTATACGCTCCCACTTTTTTTTTTGCAGAGAGAATAAACACACATTTCCTACATAACAAGAGCACACTATATTTCCATTAGCCTGAGGAATTATACATGGCTCGGTTTGTCAACAGGAGGCTCGTGTGTTGACTGCAACCCAAGACAGCTCCTGAGTCATATACGATCTTCCTGCTACAAGTGGGAAAATAATGGGAAAGGTTGTTCAATTTATTCTCTTGCCATTGCTTGCAGGAAACAACACAGGGAAGTATGTGGATGAAAATGAATTTAAGGTTTGAAGTTCTACTTAATTTCATGACAAAACAAAATCTATTTGGGATAAAAGCGTGGGTGGGAGGGTAACTCGGCTAGGCGCAAAAGCTAAAAACAATAAATTACTACTCTGTAATAGCAGAAGCAATACCATTTTCATTCTCATCTAAGGTGCATGCTCCGTCTTATTTTTACCCAAATTCCATAAACAGAAACGGCTCAAGAAGAAGAAAAACTCCCACATATTTTTGATGCGTTTTGAGAGAAAACATATTAAAAATATGAACTGAAATGGGAACTTTTGTGTGGATTTTTTAAAAAGTGACCTACTAATTAATGTGAAAATAAGACAGAATGAACTTCAGGGTGATCACATGTGAAAGTCGCAAAGATTTTGTGAAAGATCACATGTGAAAGTCGCAAAGAAAGTCTAAACTGTATCCAAATTCTAATAACAATCCAAAATAATAGAGTGATGATATTGTGATGGTGACATTAGAGAGCAAAGTGCCTCCCCCAAGTTATTTCAGAGTATCTTCCTCTTAAAGATTAGGAAGACCAAAGTTGTGAAATGTCATTAATTGCTGAACACCGGGTATCAATTATTGCACCGGGACCCAGGGACTAAAAGTAATCTCAAACAGAACTTTCTTTGAAGCAGCGGGAAGGTCAGATCATCTTTTCTAGTGTAATAGCTTTCCAAGATGGAAAACCACGACCAGAAACTTTACTTGTCCAAGCTGAGTTTCGCTTTGTCTTTAAATACAAAAAGGGGGGGGGGGAATACACCCCAGAACACAGCTTACTGAGAAAGCTGATTAGAGGGGGGAGGACTTTTGACACTGAAAGATGAGAGTGGAGGGTAGCTAGGGAGGGAGAGATGAATTCAGTCTAAAGCTGACTGCCTCTGGTGGAACATCGGAAATGGAATACCAGTGTAAAGATGAAAATGAAACAGATACCCTGAGTGCAGTTTACACTTTTGATTGATGGCGTGGAATGAACGTAAAGTTATTAAAGTATTTGATGGTTTAAAAACCATGGTCTCTACAGAGGGCTGGGTGGGGGACTAGCTCATTGTCTGAAATTGGAGATGGACAAGGATTCTGAGGCATTTTTGTGCAAAGAGATAGGACTTTACTTACTGCAAGATCTGAGAATGTACCTCAGAGAATGTCGAACAGCAGTGACTGTTTTGTCTTGGAAGCAATTGCCGCTTGAGCCCAAAATGTGTGTTTTTTATAGCATTTGTGTCCCACTCTGTTCCTAGGCAGTTTAGAGCGGCATCATTGGCTTATACAAACATCTCAGGTGTGTTAGCCTGACAGAGGTGAAGTAACCAGGGAGATGTAATGAGCACCTGCAGGGATGTGGATCTGGTTTGTTGACATTCAGCCCAGATCATTCAAGCCCAAATCAGGTGGGAATGGTATTCCATGGCCACAAACAGCCATGGAAGATGTTTGTAAGCAGTTTATTTATTTTTTAAGCATTAAATTCATTCAGCATGCGTCTTAGATGAGAAGTAAAAACATTAATTTCATCATTAGGTGTCATGATCCCCATGGTCTAAATGCAAAAGTTTACCCTAAACAGCAGAGTTAATCATCATCATAAAAAAATAAGAGCCAAAATGAACTGGCTCTTTTACATTGACAAATTGAATTTGAGTGCTTGTCTTCTTCAATGAATATCAAAATTTGGCAACTTAACTCTTGTGAATTCTGCCATATTAATTTTGCCACATCAGGTCTCATATTTTGATGCATTTCTTCATCCCATAAAAGATGGGCAAGCTAGTTACTTAACGGAACAGAGTTTAACCTACATTTAGGAATGCCACTTCATTTGGGGGGGGGGGCAAATAAATTTTAGCAGAGGATAGCGCAGAGTTTAGCAAGTTTTGCTATTGGATTCACTCAAGGATAAGCAGCAGGAAAAGAGTGGACCTTGAGATGGTGGGTGTTTTATTTTTATGCTCCACAGTCACACAAGTGCTGTGTCCATTTGCTGTTTTTCACAACATGCAATTCATATTTACTTAGGGTGCATTCCCTGGGCATCATATGGGCCATAGATAGAACATGTACACCTCTCTGTGGATGAAGAAGGAGGTCTATCTTCTCAGAGAAGTGTTCCAATGACAGATGGGACAAAAATGTTAGGAATATGTTGTCACCATCACCATCATTCTATTAATTATATGATTCATGGATAGAATCAGGGGAGGATTCAGATCCACCAGATCCAAAGGCTTCTCATTTTCTGGTCCCCCTCTCAAAACAGGTGACAATAGACCCCTGGAGTTGGTGTGCCGATTTACCTTTCTCAATACGAGGGAGCATACCTCTGAAAATCAGCTGCTGGGAATCATAGGTTTGCAGAGTGCTGTTGAGGTCATGTCTTGCTTGGGGTCTTCCCATAGGTATCTGGTTGGCCACGGCTGGAGTAGTGGCCAACTAGGTGCCTACGAAAACATGAGTACAACAGCTCTCTCCTGGCTAGTCATATGGCTTTTAAAAAAAGCTTTGCTCATGGCTTGCTGCACTATACACTGTATCAGAATTTATTATGTATTACAATAAAGTTGCACATTGCTAATGACTCAGGGCTGCCAATTAACCCTCCATCCCTACGTGCAGTGTCTCCATTGCCCTGCTGCGACATTGCAATGGTGTGGGTTTGTCTACCAGCAACAGCCAATGATAACAAGCAGGGGCAGAAAAGCTTGATGTGATGATGGCAGGACATGGAGGAGGCAGTACTCATTCTGCAACGCTGTAGTTTCACCATTATAAACTTCTTTTAAAAAAACCAACTCTCCAATAACCATTTTGGGCTATGGTTATTATTGTTGTGACAACAGGCCAGACTGAACAAAATGCCCTTTTATAAAGTCTGACATATTTTGTTCCCTAAATTTCAGCAGCAAGTCAATGGCCTGACCTACTTTAACTTGAGCAAGTGCTGAAACTATATTTTTGCCATGCAATTTACCAATGAGTATTATTGTAGTCCAGGCTTCTGCTTCTTCCAGATAGCACTGCGAAATACGCCTAATAACAACGCGCAATCTGTTGCTGTGTCAAACTGTCTGGAGCCAAGCAATGGTGCTCTTGTCATTTTGCTTAAATGATTGAGATGAGCATAATTGTTGTTTTTAAATGGGGACTGTAAGTGCAGAGGTTGGGGACATTTTGAATTGCTGATATGTGCAGAGGCACATATGTAAGGGGGAATTTGCTGAACTTTGCTCCTAAGCTTAAAATGACTGCTTTAGACAGTCAAGATTGAAATCTTTGCTTTGCTATGCTTTTTTAAATAGTTTTAATCTGCTCAAGTTACCATCCTTTTGCAGCAATATTCTAACTGGGGTGGTGCACACTGCCACCTTCACCAGTGGCTAAATCATTTTGTAAGGTACCTATGGCTGTAGCCAGGATGACAACCTTGTTTTTATGATTTCTGAAATTAATTTCCTCAAAGAGCTAGCGTCAGTAATGGAAGTGTAATTGAATCGTCGGGAATTTCGATCAGATCTACCAAATTCCTCAGCTGCTACAGACAGGAAAGGAACTAGCAATTAAATCTCTAGGACAGATTTTCCACATCTCTGTATCATTTTAAAGTACTGTGCTGAGAGTTTTTTTCAGGGTTCGTCCATGAGAATGTCTTGCTGATGCGTCTGTTTTCTCACACACACACACCGTAAACTGAACATAGCTCAGAAGTCAGGCTTTGTGTTCTGCTCTTGTGCCATCAAATAGGGCACCTCACCCTAGTTATGTTAAATTTCAAAAAGCTAAATCAAGTTGTTTATGTATGCTGCAACAGCAGCAAGAATTATCTACGTGCAAAAATGGAAAGAAGAAGAAGTCCCAATGAAAGAAGATTGGCTAATGAAGATGATGGAATATGCTGAGATGGCTAGGCTGTTGGAATTATAGGGCAAAATGAGGAAACGCTTTTTGCAGAATGGATATATTTTGTGAAATATTTGAAAAAAATATCATGGTTATGTTAAAACGTATGCAGGATTTGAAGTATAGCAACAGTTGAGAATTGGTAGTTGAGTAAGTTAAAATTAATGTATATAATGGATAAAATATAAGTAATACAGCAGCTTTAAAAGTTATGAAAAGAACATCATGGAAGGCTGGATGGGAAGTGAACGGGTATGAAAGATTTGTTCTGATTATTGTTTAAAAGAATTTGTAAAATTTGAAAATTTAATAAAAAGCTTATTGGGGGGGTGGAGATTAAAGAAGCTAAAACAAGCCCTGTAAAAGGTGGTGGGCATGGTCTTATTCCTGCATTTAAATGAAACTGCCTTTTTCTATGCTGGGTGTCCTCCTAGGCCAGCCCAGGAAACTTGCCATCAGAGTATTCCAGATTTCACATGGGATTCTACCTTACCAAATCAACTTACTGTCCCTTTCTACACCGAATATCTTTCATTTCTTGAATCCTGAAATTCTGTTGTTACATTCCTGTGAATCTGGGACCAAGCCCCCCAAAATATAATAATAATAATAATAATAATAATAATAATAATAATAATAATAATAATTCATTTATACCCCACCCATCTGGCTGGGCCTTCCCATAAAAACCAAAAATACAGTAAAATATCACACATTAAAAACTCATAAGAACAGATAAGTAGCCCTGCTAGATCAGGCCAGTGGTCAGTCTAGTCCAGCATTGCGTCCTCACAGTGGCTCAACTGGATGCCTAGTAATAAAATGGTTAAAAAGCACAGTCTGAAAAGCCAGGATGGGTGTAAATTTGAGACGCGCCTTTATGAAATGAAGATAAATATGTTGTACCTGGGGAAATGGTATCTTCATAGATTATGTCAAAGTTTAAGACATGCGTAATTGATTTAGCTAGCTAAAGACAAATGAGACACACTGGGAATGAGGGAGATAATAGTTTTAGGGAGAAGCAATCATGATTACTATAAAACACAGTTTAAAAGCCATGAAGTAACTTCTTATAACTCAAAATTACTGCCATCATGTTATTTTCACTGAACATATGCATGAATCTCTGGGGTAGATAGGTGTAGAACTATATGGGAATTTTCACAATTTTAATTCTTTAGATGTTTCCTTCTGCAATAATATCCTCATTTGCTTCACGCTACTGCTTTCGGCAACTCTAGTCCTGGGTCTTAAGAACTCTGCCCAAAATGTGGACAGTTTCTTCACTAGTGCAAATCTTCTTAACAGAACCTGCAGTGATGGTGATAAGCAAATGATTCCCACAATGGCATAGCTTGACTAACAAATAATCTCTCTTGGTGTTTGATGTGGGCATCATGAAAGAATATGTGTAATCCCCACAGATAAATTTGCTAGTCCTATGAACAACACTGTTGTTGTTGTTGCTGTTGTTGTCTGCCTCAAAATTCCAAAAATGTTTCACACACAAAGCATATAAAAACGGGCAGATTTGCCCATCTCAAATTACTGTAGAGCAAGAAGAGCTCCTACATAGAAGTGGCTTGCCCCAGGAAGTAAACAACGTATGAAGATTCATTCACAAGCAAAACTTTCTGCATCAAAGTCTAGCAGAGCAATTCAAAACCTCAAGGTGTAGTGCTGGAGGGAGTTTGAATGAGGCAGAAATATTCCTCTGCCCAGCCCAGTCTGGATCACCCAGCCTCTAGAAGCAAAGAAGCTACACTGTAAGCAGGGGAAGCACACTAACAATAAGCACCCCAGTAGACCACCCCAAATAGTGGTCTCCAGGGCAGGGGCCGACAGAACTTCTCCCCCAACAAGGCATTTCAAGGTCTATGGGATCGTGAGCCAGCCCTGCTGCCATCATGTGAGCTTTTCCCTGTAAGCTCCCTTAAAATAGATAGTATTTGGGAAGCTTACAAAGAGCTAAGTCCCTGATGAAGGCTCGCTCAAGTTGAACTGCATCAGACTATTGCCCAGGCAGGCTCATTATGTGACCCATGAGAGTAGCAAAATAACAATGGTGATGAGAACAAAATCAGACCAAAGCTCTGTTGACAGCAGCAGGCAGGGCAAGGATTGGCATGGCATTTGGGTCCGAGGATCAGTGGATCTTTCCACAAGCCACATGTTGATGGAATGGATCCATCAGGTTTGGATCACCCCAAACCTGTTCCATGGGAGTCGGTCAGTGTTGAACCTTGCCATGGTACAAGCCAAGAAAGCAAGGTCTCGCTGGGTGACCAGGGTGCTGATTCCTACCAGGCAAATACCCCAAGCTTGGAGGTGCTGTGATCAATCCTCCCCTCAGGCCCATTATAGGGGCTCCCCTATACTATGTTGATCCTGATCCAGTGCCGTTTCCACCCTCAGACAAACAAGGTTCTTCACCTAACAAAGGAAGGCGATCATTTCACAGAGGGAAAGGCAAAAAAAACCCAAAAGCCAATCAAAAAGTGTACTTAACATTCCAAAACAAAGTGTCTAAAAGCACCAGGGTAGGATGGAAGGGCAAAATATGAAGGACATATTGCTAGTGTTGCAGCCTGAGACATGGGAATGGGAATTTGATCTTCCACTATTGATTGAAGAAAGCTTTCAGATCCTACTTTCTCAGCTCATGTTTTCAACTAAGCGAGGTAATTAGAAATCTGATGAGCTTTGGGCTTCATTTGTGAACGAAAGTTTCAAGTTAATGCCTTTGTTGCACGGCTGGTGCAGACAGAATATTGACTTCAGTGGGTGAGAAATGATATTTATTACAACAAAAGGATTGGCATTTGCCTCTGACCTCTAACAAACCATACTCTCTAAGGGAAAATCTGTTTTAAACAGTGAAATCTAGTGATAATCGATACATGGATTTGGAACCACCTCTTAAAGTCTTATGACCTGAAAGATTACATCATGTATCTTCATCTTCATAAACTCTCTCTCTCTCACTCTCTCTCACCATCTCTGTTACAAACTCAACTCAACTCAACCCATATTGTACTCACTGTTGGTGGTGTAGGAGTTCCCTATGGAGACTGTACAATGATTCACCAAAAGCATGCAAAATTTGTGATAGAATTATTACTTTTCTTTCAGTTAATGTGGTTCCAGAATTGTTCATTGAATACATATTGACTCAGATGAGGAATAGGAATGGGTGCAGACACATTCAAGGTGCTCATGTCACAGTTGTTTGATCCCATGTGAACCTCAGCCCTGGGATGACTGTTCTGCTGATATTATTATTATCTTAATGTCAAAATAGGCTTCCAAGTGGTTTACAGAGTATATAAACTCATTACACAGACTCTGGTTGTGGGAAGCTGCTGTTGTATAACAACTGCAAATACACACTCAGAAAATTGTCAGGAGGTTCGCCAGTGCTGTTAATCTGGAAATGACTTGCCAGAGATATGAAAACATTACATAACAGTTGAACAGGGTTCAACTGGGGGGAAATGGTAGGGTTGCCATATATCAAAAAGTAGAAACCAGGACACTCCGAAAGAGCTTTTTTTTTTTAGGAGGACACCAAATTTGTTGAGCTTTCTTTTTTGAAAACCCAGGATCCAGGACAAAGTGCCACCTTTCAGAAATTCCCGCTGGACGTCAATTCTGCCTTTGAAATCCCAGATGTATGGCAGCCCTAGGAAATGGTGACCTTCTAGGTAGCTCTATGTGGTACGCTGGGTTGACATCAACTGATAGGAAGTGCCTACAGAGGGTGGTGAATACAGCACAAGATATTATGGGCTGTCCCATGAATCCACTGGATAACATGGCAGAAGAACGTTGCCTCAGGAGAGTGAGGAAAATTCTCAGAGATGATTCACACCTTGGCCGGCACTTTCTTGATCTCCTGCCCTCGAGCAGAAGATATAGAAGCATGATTAGTCACACCAACAGGGTAAAGAACAGCTTCTATCCGTGGGCTGTTAGGCTGCTGAATGAAAAGATTACAACAGGGCAACTGACCTTTGGGTTTGGTGGATGGGTGTCAGTAAACGAGGGGAATTAAGACTAAGAGAGCTGAGTGGGGGGTGCTCGTATAATCTCACTGTATACAAGTTGTACAAGTGACAATAAAATATTTCAAAAAAAACACCTATCTCTTCCTTGGAACTCTCCACAGACCATGCCCCTTTCCCCAAGCCATACTTCTCACTATTCTATACAAAGATGGCTGAAGTTTACATCCATTGCTCCACCCACTTTAGCTTCTGGCCTTGTCCAGCACTGGAATGCAGCCTTTGGACGGTTGTCCAAAAGGGAATGTGAGCCCTGGGCTGAAAAATATTCCTCATCCCTCCAGCGAACCATTAGTATGTTTGACAAAAAGAGTAATGCAAGAATAATCAGTCTTCCACACCAACAGACATTATTTGATATGAAAATTATGTCCATGAGAATTTTAAATGATACATCAATTATTTAGACATGTTGAGTTCTTTGAAGGGTTTCAGCCTTTTATACTGACAATCTCTCCCTTTTTTTTTGAAACCATGTTCCATGTATCCATTCCTTTAGAAACTTCCTCTATTTAAAATGAACGGCTCTAATTCATTTCAGATATTAACTCAGCAGGCACTGATGTCTCAAGGAAATGTGCAGTGAAGAAATGCAACATCTTGCTTCATGGAAAACAATCAAAGTACATTTTTTTTAGTGTTTTGCAAACACAGTAGGTATTATTGGACCGTGCAGCAGGTAATATTGGAACATTTAAAAAACAACAACTAGGGGGACAGAGAACCATGATTCTGTATGAAAAATAGATAGTTATATAAAGGAAAACATATGGAGTTGAAGGAGAGAGGAGAAGGAAGCAGCAACCAAGGAGGAATGTAGGAAGCCTTTTGAGATATAGCATGCCCGAGATACTGGGGGCCAGACCAGTGCTGGATTTTTTGTGGGTGCATCCTGGACTTCTACTTTATTAGTTCTTCTATGATGTTTCCCCAAAGGTTATTGCATTATTACCCTCTGGAGGGGCATTGTTGTGCTATAGTGCAACGGAGTGGGACAAAAAATTAAACTGGAGCAGGTGTGCTATAAAAAGTTTCAGGAGCTCTGTAGGAAGGTACAGGACATGTTGATAGCATCCGTCTGTCTCAGGAGACAAGGGAATGGAAGTCAAGCCGTTGGAGAACGCTGATTGGAAATGAAACAATATGCCACTCCTGCAAGCGGCAAACAGTATTGAAAAGTGAGATTGTGAATAACCATCCCATCCCATCCCGATCACAAATCATCATGAATGCACAATAAAAAGGATGTGTGGAGGATGCCTGGATTTAAAAACCAGATGATTCCATTAGTTTGTGCTTTTCTTCCACCTACTATCTTTCCCTCTTCCATTACCGATAAATTTTCATCTTATTTTAGAGTTGACAAAAATCTGACCCAGTTCTTCTTGATTCATACCCCATGGTAGCAGTCCACTCTGGTCCCTTCCTTGAGACTTGCATTGGAACCTCCAACTTCCTTTGTTCTAAGCAATGAGATTTATCTGTATGTCAGTGCATCCCCGAAACTGTATTTTTATAGAGGCAATTATAGCTCAAAGTTACTGTTTCCATTTTCATTTCTTGTCTCCCTTGGAAGGAGGAGTGGCTGGTTTTATAATTCTTTCTATCTGCCTTTCGATTTTTGTGGATTTTTCTTTTTTTCTATTTTAATGTCTGTTTGAGCTTCATGTCAAGCCAAACATGTAAAATAGGATGTTGGGGGGGCGGTGTATAAAAATGCTCAGTGCCGTAATTCAGTGTTGGCTAACAAGCCAAAGTCACTTCAGTTTGACTGATGATCAGCAGTAAGCAGTGGAGACAAGGTAGTTCATCTAAGCTATTTTCATAGCCACATCAACAGCAGGCACTGTGCAGAAGCCTTTGTTATTACAAAATCAACCCTGGAAGATCAATGATGTATTTCGTACACTATAAAATCTGGGTATTTCCTTGTGTAATATTTTGAGCTCACACAATGACTTTTGGAAGTCATCCCTCAAGCACAAGTGCATGGAGAAGATAGTGCTCAAATGAGTCATCTACATATGTTTTTGAGGACTGCAGCTTCAGTGGACAGGCAGAAAGTCCTCTCAAGAAATGGACAAGTCCCCTTTTCTCTTAATGATTTGCTAGGCCTGTTTGTGTACAGAGACGGCCCTCTTCTCGTATTGTGGAAGGAGATGGGGTTGGTCTTCAAACTGCTGGAGAAGTCTTATGGTGATAAGAATTTTTCTTCTTTCACCAATCCAAAACATGACAGGGCAAGGGCACCCTTTTGGGGCACCACAAACTGCCATTTCCCCAGAACATTTGGTTTCATTTACAGATGCCAGTGAACTTCTTCAAATTCTAGCTCAGATCAAAACATTGAGCTACAGCATTTTATTTTAAATCAACATTTATTATTCTTGTCACTGTGCTATTCTTAACAATATACTATAGAGCAGGGTTGTCCAACCGGTCTACTGTGATCAACAGGTAGATCCCCTGGAGTTCACGGTTGATCGCGGTCAAACGTGGGATCTCCTCATTGAAAAATCTCCTGTAAGAATGTCTCCACCCCTGCCCCCTCGCTCTGTCCCTCTGTCGCCTCAATTGTGCGTTCTTTTGCCATCTTCTTCCAACAATTGTTGAGACGTTAGTTGGCTGTAGTGCTGCACACGTCTGTTATCGTTGTATGTGAGCGTTTACGGCATCCCCCCCCCCCAATAAAGCTCAACAATGTTGCCTTCCCTCTTAAGAAAAGGGCAACTACTCTTGCCTCCCCCCAAAAAAGCTAAAGAAAGAACCCTGCCCCCCCTAAAAAAAGCTCAACAACTATGGGCAATCGTCCCCTTCCACACACCCACGCACGCTCCTCCTCCCTCCAGTGACAATAGATAGATCACTGCCAGTATTTTTATACTGGGAGTAGATCATAGTCACTAGGGTGTTGGACGTGCCTGCTATAGAGCTACTAATTCCCTTTGTAGATGTGTTGCAGCATGACCTCTTCTTGGTTGTAGTTTTTAAATGAGTTGTCCCAGGGACATGCATTTTTAAATGATCTGTGCACTTTGTTACCATAAATACAGTAAGTTAAAAAAGAAAAAAAGGTGCTACATATACATTTGATTCTAAGTATATACATAATTCCAACCAGATCACAATATAGGTCACAAAAGACCTGTCTACATAGCTTGAAATCTATATAGCGCTGTGGGTTAAATCACAGAGCCTAGGACTTGCTGATCAGAAGGTTGGCGGTTTGAATCCCCGCAACGGGGTGAGCTCCTGCCAACCTAGCAGTTCAAAAGCACGTCAAAGTGCAAGAAGATAAATAGGTACCACTCCGGTGGGAAGGTAAACGGCGTTTCCGTGCGCTGCTCTGGTTTCCAGAAGCAGCTTAGTCATGCTGGCCACATGACCCGGAAGCTGTACGCCAGCTCCCTCGGCCAATAAAGCGAGATGAGCACCACAACCCCAGAGTCGGCCACGACTGGACGTAATGGTCAGGGGTCCCTTTAACTTTTATATCTATCATCTATCTATCTATCTATATCTATCTATCATCTATCTATCTATCTATCTATCTATCATCTATCTATCTATCTATCTATCTATCTATCATCTATCTATATATATCTACCTACCTACCTACCTATGGATATATCAGTGTTTAGTGTGTACATCATGTGATAATTAATAATTTTGTGCCAAAATATTATCCTGCGTTTCCCCAACCATTCTCCATGAACTAATGAGATAAGAAAATGCATTAGAAAATTATCAAAGTGAAATAATGTTTCAGGAAATTCTCATGAGTGAGATGCAGGTCCTCCTCCCTGAGATAAGCTTATCTTATCTCAAACAGCCTACCAATTATATTTTAAAAAGAAAAGAACTATAAAAAGTGTGTAGCCAAGGATTCCAAGAATACCCCCAAATGCCATTTATAAAACTGGATACCAAAATTCTTTTCTTTTTTTTCTTCTTTTTTGTCTTTTAGAAACACTGAATGCTCTATGTTTGCAAGAACTGGTTCCCCATGCATTTGCATGGAAATAATAATAATAATAATAATAATAATAATAATAATAATAATAATAATAATAATAATTTATACCCCGCCCATCTGACTGGGTTTCCCCAGCCACTCTGGGCAGCTTCCAACAAAATATTTAAAATACAATCAAACATCAAATCAAACATCAAACATTAAAAACTTCCCTAAACAGGATTGTAGATATTCAAGTATGATCTTCTTCAGGGCTTTTGAAAGTACTTTGTTGCAGTGGCAGCTTGAAAGCTTTGGGCTTTCAAAATTCGGTGCCCTATGCGTTGCCATAATTCAGTGCCTCTCACCTTCTACATCATCATTGCAACGCCCCCTGAGGCACCATCTTGGCTTGTGCTAGTGAGGGCAAACCGGTCACTCTCCTCTAAATCTGCCTTTTATGGCTGTAGGCCTCCCCAAAGAATGATTAGCATGTTGCCAAATGGGCAGCGGGTGGGATTTCACCGAATATTCTCTGGAGGACAAATGAAATTCCCCAAAATTTCACAGAGGAGCTCATTAGCTGTGCTCCAATCACAAGAGAACAATTTCAGAGCCTTTTCATTCTGAAATTAAATGTGGAACGACAATAGTGCAAAATTAAGAGTGCGCCCACCCACTGCAAAAACTTCCAGTTCCCATTTAGTTGAAACATTAACTCTCTCTCTCTCTCTCTCTCTCTCTCTCTCTCTCTCTCTCTCTCTCTCTCTCACATACACACACACACACACACACAGCACTTTTTCAACAGCATTGGCAACCATCTGTAATCACCAAAGCCTGTTCTCTAAATCTTTCTCTCTCCTCAGTGTCATTGTCTTATATTTCACTCTCTCTTTCCTTATTGCTTCTTGGTCATTCACTTATGACCCATTCCTCCTTTGTTCTCTCTTTATCTTCCAGTACTTATTTTTGGCCTGCTAACCATATCTTTGTGCATCAAATAATTTTAATTTCCAACCAAAAGCATATTTGTGGCTAGTTAAGACTGTTTATCGTTTTGATTTTTGATCCTTTTGGGAAATGTAGCAGAAAAAGCTGTAACTGCGTGTGTGTAGGTGCGCACGTACGCACGCAACAAAATTATATGTTGTAGATGAACATGTGGACTTTAGAGACACCATTTCATTTAAAAACAACATTTTAAAAAGGAACAGTTGACATTTTCTGAGCAATCCAAAATTAGCCAACATTAAAGTCCTTTAATCTGAATCATTTCTCTGGACTTTCAGATGAAAGAAGCACAACCAAGTCACGCAAGGAACATAAAACTTAACAAAAAATGGAAGGAAATTAAACTTTTAAAATGAACATGTGACTTTCCATTTCTAAAAGACAGTCCATAAACAATTTGTCTGCTGGTTATCTTCAGTAGCAATGTAGTAACTGTTGTCAAATTTTGTATGTTCGATCTATCAGAAGAAGGGGATATTATTTTTCTTATGTGGAATCTGGGATATTGAATTTAGTATCCACCAAGCCAAGTGCCACCTACCAGGCTTATATGACATAGGATTTGGGGGTTTTTCTCGGACTACAAAAACAAAAGCAATCTTCAGCAAATGGAAAACCTCAACACATGTATATGGGCTGTGTTTGACTCCAGGGACCACAAGATTGTACAAGTCTATTCTATTTTTTTAAAAAGAAAACAAAAAGATTGAACCATAGGCCCGAAGGGGACCTAAATGCTATCTTGTCTAATACCTTGGTTATGTCATAGTCAAATATTTGCTTATAAATATACAACTCAATAAATGTGATGTGCGTAACCTTATGAAATTCAATGTGTGTCTTCTTTAAAATATTCAGGACCAGCAACCAGGAAATTATCAAGCCCCAATGATTTTCAATGGACATCTGCCAGATTTTACATTCTTGTACCTTTTCAGTCTAGATATGAGACAGCTATTTTATATTTGAGCATTTCTACCTGGGATAATCATGCATGCCCTTGCACACACACGAGAGAGAGAGAGGGGGGGGAGGGAGGGAGGAAAACACCAACCAGTAGATGACACTGAAGTAATACGAAGGAAATAATTTCCCTCCCTGAAAATCATCACGCTAAACTGAAGATGTTCTTGCACTTGCAATGACAGTGAGGGTGCCTGCTGTTGCAGGACGAACAGTCTCAGTGCTTCATGTTAGATTCAATTTAATTAATAAATGAACCACCCAATAGCAGTTCTGCACACTGCAGTATTACAGAGATAGGAGTACAGATAGCTGTATGAATTCAGTGTGTCCTCGCTAAGAATCAAATGCCTCCTTACTCATTACAAGGGGTAATGAACTGTAGGAGGGAGACAAAACACTGATGCAAATGCAAAAGTGATTATCAAGTACAGACACAACACAAACAAAGTAGTTGCCATGGAAATTACCATGGGAACGGAATCAGATGAAGCTACCCCAGGGGGGTGGGAAAGGTTAAGTGAGTCTATATCTAGAGACGTGCAAGCTATCAGTCTCATTTCTTTGCTAAATTGTATGCTTTTAATTATGGTGGAGTTATAATTATCCATCTTTACTAACATGTACACGAGTTTATGGGGTTTAAACACCTGTAATGATTTCTCAAGGGCAGCATATCTTCATCATCAACTGATCTTCCCACACACCAAAAAGAAGAAACCCACACCCTACATTCAAAGACTGTTCAAAATCTGCCAGGAAGTGTTAATAGCAAAGAAATTCAAGAAATAGGAAATGTGCCATATGTCGTTCCCCCCACTTTCTTCAGTGTTTCCTTGAACTCGCTGCTCATCAGTTTTGCGGAAGTCGCCTCGTCAAAAACTGGCAAAGGAGGGGAGGGACTGCTGCAGTTTCCCATTTGAAGTCAAGAGAGTTATTGACCAAATAAAATTGGAGCTTTTCCAACTTGTTAAAGGTGCTAATGATTCATGCATGTCATTTTCAAAGGAAGAAATGAGCCTCCGCAGTTTGACTTTTTCTGTCAGAAAGTCAAGCTGTTCTTTGAGTTCTGTAGTACTATCGTCTTTCCGAATATGCAAGGGAAGGAAGGGGGAAAGCGAGAGCAGACAGATCTGGTGACGCATGTGCCATCTTCAAAACAACTTATCCCCTTATATTCTTGGGTAATGTGTCCTTTGAAAAGCTCTAGGCTTCGACTGGAAATCCATTTGCGGTGCCTGGCAAAGCATTCCGAAATCCTAACCGTTGTCTAGTAAATGCTCAGCTTAGCACGGCAGAGGACCCAATGTGCTTTTGATACTCTGCTTCAAAAATAGTTTCTGAGGTGATACATGGGTGGAGAAATTTTGAAAAGGGTGTTAAGGGTGCCCTGTCCATACATTGAGTTAACAAGGAACTGCCTAAAAGATTCTATGAATTGAAAGTGGAGATGATAGATGTATGTTTCCCTGTTTATCTGTTAAAAATATCCTTAATATAAACTAATTTGTGTGTGTGTGTGTGTGTGTGAGAGAGAGAGAGAGAGCGCGAGAGAGAGAGCTATTGCTTGTGGGGTTGTGGTGGGGAGTATATAACTTTTTACAGTCAGTTTCTCAACACCCTCAAATAAATAGCACAACTGGGTTTTGCTACAATGTAGCAGACAAATTACATTTAGAATTACTACCACAGCATGCACACACCAATATCTACCTCTCTTTATAGCATATTTCAATCAGTAAGCATTCCAGATGTTTTGCGCTGAAAACCTTCTGCAAATGTCTCAAGGAAGGAGTGGGAGAGGAGCAATAACATGGCTCCAACATCTTCTAAAGCTCAGGGGCAGGGGGAGAAATCACGTGGGGAACAATCTTAGCATATTATGAAAGTGCACATATTGACTGTGTGATTGAAAAGAACACCATGCAAAACAGAGGTGAATTAAATCTTCTAGCCGTGTTGGTTTGATTGGAAGGTTCCTAAAGGAAATGTCACCTAAATAATTAGGAAAGGGTAAATTACGAAGGGAGAGGGAAGAAAACCACACAGAATTGATGCTAAAACCAATAAAAAAATGGGCAACTTTTTTTTTTTAATTCCCATCTCAACAAGTGCATTAATAATACAGAAATGATAATAGATTGCATATTCTCTTCAAATCTCAGGGGTTCAATTTCATCTTTGCTTTTGCTTCCAATAAACTGTCTTCCACACACTGTGCTATTTAAGTGTTCACCTGAAAAAAGAAGTATTCCTCTAAAAATGTTGAATTTCACTCTTTTCAGAAAAAGAGGAAGCTGCAAGGCTAAAAAATAGAAAGGCACATAATTGCTCAAAAAGAATTTTTTTTAATCATAGCACAACTGCTTAGTCAATTACTTGCAGGGGTGTAGCATGTGGGGGGGGGGGTTCCAGAGGGGCTGTGGCCCCAGGCATGGGTTTTTGAGGGTGCGTGAAGCAGGCATTCCCCAGATAAGCGACCACATCCATCCTCTACTTCCTGCTACTTACTCATCCACCATGCTCCTCACCATCACTGGACTGCCGGCCAATGATAACAACCTCCACAAAGATTTGTAACTCCGCCTCCCCTCCCCTCCCCCCCAAAATATCTAGCAGCTCTTTCCTACTGGCTATCATATACCCCTAAACAGAAATGTGAGCTTACTTGTGAGCTTAAAATGTTTGCTGACACAGAACATATAGAGCTTGCCTACCTAATATATCAGATGAAGCCAGGATCTAAGAAATCTACAACTAAGACCAGTTCATAAGACATAGTATATTGGATTGGCACCACAACAGAATACACACAATGGCTAATCCTCTTTGCAGATCACAACTGCGCCGCACAAAGAAAATAAAATTATTCAAAGGAGGATTTTCTAAATGAACAGCTGACAATAAGCTGAAGTGGAAAAAATTAGACCATTTTACAATGTTTGGGGGCATGTTGCTTGAAACAATTGAACATTGCATTATCTAACAAGACAAAGAGAAATGTGGGGAGTAAAATCCACACGAGATATGATCCATATATCTGCCTTTCCCTAGATTTGCATTTCACAGTGTCCTTGAAGTTTAGAGTAAGCAGCAAATGCATATTTATGTAGTTCTGTTCCACTCATTTGTCTAGGGCTTCATGGTGGGTGCTATTGTATATGAATGACACCAGTCGTCCTTACATGCTTTATTTCATCCATCGATCTGACATCTCTAGCAATGCAATCTCAGGTAAAGGGAATGTCTTTTTTCCATGTTACAGTAGTTTTAAAAAAAACCAACCACAAACTTTTTTTTTTAATGACAGTCTTCCTTCAAGCAACTCAAAACACTATCTATGCAACTCTGTGTTGTGGCAAACAGAATACTTTAGTTTTCACATTCCATGAAAAGCATCTAAGGGTGATGTAGTTGAGGGTATGAAAAGGGGAAAAAAACATGCCACATAAAGAACTTTCATTGTGGCTACATCCATAAAAACAGAAATCCATGTCTTGATTTTGAATCCACTAGCATCAATCTGCCAGCAAGACATACACTATTCACCAGGGGGTCCCAGACTGTGGTCTGTGGACCACCCACGTGGTTTGTGGTGTGCTGCCATTAAATATGCAGAGTGATTTTTAATTGCATTTTAATTGTTTCTTTTATTTCATTATATTGCATTTTGCTGCCTAACAATTTGAATTCGGTGGAATTCGCACTGTTGTTTCATCACAGGACAAACTCATGAAAGTATGTTGTTTCATCAAAGGACAAAACTCCACACTTGCTTTAGGTAAAAAGCAAATGACAAGCTAGGGGAAGGTAGAATCCCTGCTTGACAAACTGTGCTATTTTATCAAAACTATTTTCCTTGAGGCAGAATACTCAAATACTCGGGGGGGGGGTGTTGTGTTGGGAATTTTCTTTATTATAGGATGGTGTTAGAAACAAAAAATCAGTGAAAGATGGTTCATTAGAGTGGAATGGGGTGCTGCCCCACCAGCCTCAATCTGCCCTCAGCCAACCCCCACCTGCCTGCCTTCTTACTTACATCCCACCCAGAGGATGGCCCTAGCTGTCACCTTCACCTCCTTCATCTCAAGTAATCTTTGTATAACCTAACAGGAAGGAAGATAAGGACAGAACTAGAATTAGTCGGTTCTGCCTGTCATTAGCCCAGATTCTACCTACAGTTGCCCTCTTTGCCCTCCACCCTACCAGTCCCAAGGGTCACCAGCCACAGAACCTTCAAGTGTCCGTATATTCCAAGGATGTCCCTGATTTAGAGAAGCCATCCCGGTTTCTTATTTGATCCCAGAATACCCTGCTTTTTCTTAGGACGTCCCTATTTTCATTGGGGAAATGTTGGATGGCATGGAGTTATCCAACCCCCAAGCCATTTGAAGACAATCCTGTACAGTCATACCTCAGGTTGAATGTGCTTCAGGTTGAGCGCTTTTGGGTTGCGCTTCGTGGCAACCCGGAAGTAACGGAGCGCGTTACTTCCAGGTTTTACTGCTCGCACATGCGCATACACTCAAAATTACGTCACACACATGTGTGTAAGCAGCAAAACGCAACCCGCGCCGTCACGTCTTACGTTCCATTCAGGATGCGAACGGGACTCCAGAACAGATCCCGTTTGCATCCCGAGGTACCACTGTATGGGGAAGTTTTTTAATGTTTAATGTTTTATCATGTTTTTCTATATGTTGGAAGCCACCCAGAGTGACTGGGGCAACCCAGGAAGATGTGTGTGCTATAAAGAGTAAAATTATCGTTATGGAATGGGATGTCCCTATTTTCATCAGATAAAAGTTGGAGAATATGCAGCCGCCACTGCAAAAAGTGGCATCTTCTATTTTTTAATTGTCTTAGGTAGATTGTCAGCTTGCCTGTAGTAGGTATTTCTGAGACTTATTATTTTTTAAAGGAATCATTATTTTCATTTGCATTTTTTTTAAAAAAAAAAAGTCCTGCTGTAGAATAAAAGTTAACATGACCACTGAGCGTTAGTATCAGTTTACGGAGATGAGCTTGGCCTACGTAAATGCATTCCGACCTTGGAATGGCTGCCTGTTGCCACTGACAGAATATTTAGGATTGCAGGCCTAGCTATCCATGTGACTTCACGTCTTTGAAGCTGCTCTTTTCTTCATCTCCACATGCCTTCTGATTGTGATAAACGAGGGCAGCCATCCTGTTGAGGGGAATGACAACACTGCCGAGGATGACAGTGTGGCTGGCACAGAGAAGGAGCTGTGAAATTTTCACACACACACACAAAATTCCACCAGAATCAGTTGCTGCTGCAAAGGTTTCACACAATTAGCCTTTTGTGTCATTTGTATCAAGGTGAATACTGAACCTGTCTTCCTGCAAAGCGGCAGGAGGAATAAAATGTCTTCCTCTAAAGGTTTAGAACACTAAAAGAAAGTCATTCAGCTTGCCAGTCTCTCATACATTTATATCTTAAGACAGCCTTCTCTCACTCTGGGCCACAAGTGATGTAAAATAACATACCCTCCAACATTTCTCCGATGAAAATAGCGACGTCCCATTCCATTACGATAATTTTACTTTATACCCCACACATCTTACTGGGTTGCCCAGCCACTCTGGGACACTTCCAACATATATAAAAACATAATAAGACATTAAACATTTAAAAACTTCCTTATACAGGATTGCCTTCAGACTGCTCGGGCGTCAGATAATTCCACAACCTCCAACATTTCTCCAATGAAAATAGGGACATCCTAAGGAAAAGTGGGACATTCTGGAATCAAATTAGAATCCAGGACGTCTTTTCTAAATTAGGGATGTCCCTGGAAAATAGGAACACTTGGAGGGTCTGAAATAAGGGGGGGGCATAATTATATTTTCCAAAACATTCTACTAAATCACACTTGCACACACCCCTGTATTATACTATGATTCTATGATTCTATATCTAACGCAAACATTTTTCTATGCAATTCCACCTAACTTACACATTTTCCCATATTTGCCTTATAGAATTCATTTTTATGTGATTTTCACTAATAACTTGCATTTTTATGTAGACTTTACCCTAGTATATGCATTTTGTATATACTTTACCCTAGTATACGTTGCCCTAGCATATGCATTTTGTTCATATTATTTGGCTGGAGAACTGCATTTCAAAATTTAGAGATTGCAAATTTCAAAGGATGGCTGCATTTCTATCTCTGTATTGTTCCACAGGGTGTGAATTTGGCAAGTTCACCTTTAAATGCAAAATGAATTGAATATACTCCCCATTCCTACCTCCCAGCGAGAATGAAGGTCAATATTATTATTATTATTATTATTATTATTATTATTACTACTATTACTATTTATTTGTACTCCGCCCTCCCCGGCAAAAGCCAGGCTCAGAGCAGCTAACATCATATAAATGACACAGTATACATAAAAACAGGCATCGATTAATTAAAATACATCTTAAAATTAATTCAGACTAATTAAAATATGGACAAATGGCAGTTATCTGGTTAAGATTGAGAGCAGTTAATACTGCCCGGAACAACTGTTTTCACTGATCATGTAAGGACCTGTGAACAGGCTGGGATAGTGCTATTTGAAAGTCTGCAGAACTTCACATATATTATCTCAGTAATCCTCAGAGTACCCGTCTAAATACAGTAGCATTATTATTCCCATATTGAAAATGGGATAGGGTCATAAAATACTATTTTCAAAAACTATGTTAGGAAAAAATGTGTTAGAAATAGCATAAAAGAACAACATTAATGTTACATTGAAATACAACAAAGGCAGAGACCACAGATGAAAAGTAACCTTTACTGTAGATACTGGTGAAAGTACATAGAATAGTTTCCCCGACTTTTCATGTCGGTGACAGACTTTTTAGACATCATTTTGCGAAACAGTAATTCGGTTTTACTAGCAAACCAGAGGTTAAACTAGCCCCTTACCAGTCCCAGGAGGAGCGTGGGGAGCATTCGTGCAACACACCTACACACTGCAGCCAACACACTAACGTGTCACGACACAGTTTGCAACGCTCTGGCCTGCAGAAATAAAAATGTTTCGATTTTCAGTGGACAAAAGACACCTGCATCCAGGTTTCATGGGGATAAGTGCTCTACAGTATTGGTGCCCCTATTGAGAAGGCCTTATCATGGTTGCCCAAATGCACCAGCTCTCTGGACAGTTGGACAACATGTACCATTTCCAAGAGATGTTTCATCATTTGTTGTATCATGTGGTGCTTTATCTTTAAATATGTTTTATTTTTTGTGTCGTGTGATGCCTCCAGTTGCTACTATAGTTTCTGTGTAAACAGCTCTATAACCGGTGGCGTGTTGGACTAGGACCTACCTCACGATATTGTTTTGAGGATAAAATGGGGAGCTGGAGAATCATGGGGGAAAGGTGGTGTACAGAAATAATAAACAAACAAACAAACAAACAGGGCTATAGTCTAAACCACTGAGCCTAGGGTTTTCCGATCGGAAGGTCGGCGGTTCAAATCTCTGTGATGGAGTGAGCTCCCATTGCTCAGTCCCAGCTCCTGCCAACCTAGCAGTTTGACAGCATGTCAAAGTAGATAAATAGGTACCGCTCCAGCAGGAAGGTAAACGGCATTTCCATGTGCTGCTCTGGTTTCTCCAGAAGCGGCTTAGTCATGCTGGCCACAACCCAAAAAAACTGTGGACAAACGTCGGCTCCCTCGGCCAGTAAAGCGAGATGAGCACCGCAACCCCAAAGTCGATCGTGACTGGACTTAACTGTCGGGTCCTTTACCTTTTTTTAAAACAAACAAAACTAACAACAGGTTACGCAATAGCATAAGGTGGGAAGGTTGGAGAAATCACAAATATTCTATTCTGTTGCTGAAGCCCAGTTCAGTTTTGAGTTGGTGTGTCCACAACCATCTGTAGGCAGAAACTCAGCTAAGGATGTTGGTCAGGTCTGTCATGTATTACTCTCAGTGATGCCAGCATCCCTGTCTACTTGCCTAGTCCAACTGAAAAATCCTCTACCCGCATGCAGGAGAGGAAATAAATTATTCAGCCCTATTGAATTTGAAATCCTTCATATAAGTTTGTAAGCTAGCAATATGTCTCAGCAACAAAAGCCAGTCACGGTCAGCAAAATATTTTCCTCAAGGGCCTGTATTCTTTATAGCAAGGAAGTGAAATATAAAAAAACCCACAAAATTATTCCAGTCATGACAAGGAAAGGCCTATATTTCCTGAAGAATTCTCTGTTCTATGCATTTTGAAGCAACCATGCTCAGTGTTTGCGTGGACAGGCGGAGTCCCCAGATCCTGCGCGGTCCCCCCATCATGTGGAATAATGACTCAAGACAACGTGCTATGGGATTAAATTGGCCACAACTTTATTAAATTTCAAATGTGGGTAGACCTTGGCTCAGGCATTGGGCGTTCTCCCTCCCCAGTCCCCAGCCGGGGACCTAGGGAGCATCAGGGTTATCCAGTGTGGGGGGGGGGGGATGGGCCGGCTCTGGAGAACATATGTTCAAGCAGAGATAGCCGCCCCCGTAACGCCAACGCCGCAGGGGAGAGCAATGACCACCTTCCGGCGTACGGTCAAAGCCTCCCTTCAGAAACCCCTTTAACGGGGAACCCTGGTATCGCCGCCGCAAAGAGGAAGATGGACAAAAGGATTCTGCCCAAGGCCTGATACCACCAAAGTTGTGACGTTTTGCTACGGGAAAGGCGAACCCTGCCAATGCAGGGAAATTCCTTTCCGGCCCTTTAACAGCGACCTTAACATAGCAGCGCCCGCATACCTGTGAAGAAAAGTTAACCTGCAAAACCTGTGAGGAAAATTAACCTGCAACATAAGACATTGACTGAGGGTGGGTAGGGTGGGAGAAGCTCTGGAGCCAAGTGAGAATTCCCAGGTAAGATCCTCCCTCCTTTGTGTGGGCAGGTAATCCCTCCCCTACCTGGCCTGGTCTCCTTGGCAACTCTTCCCCCAGGTGGGATTGGACAACTGACTGAGGTAGGCGGAGACCTCCAGGTATCCCACCTGAGGGAAGGCAAAGCCTAGCCTATGCTGTTGGAGCCGCTCCAGATCTAGGGGCTGCACGCGTCCACGCAAAGGGCGCCCCCCGTTTTAAGCGGGGAGCGGTCATTCATGTTTCACCTGGAAAGGGAAGAGGCATGGTAAAGTTTCCATATTCTACACTAGGTATGGCCCTGTGCTTTTAACAAAAGCTTGGAGCACAACTCTCCTTCTCCTAGGCATAGGTGTGCAATAGTGCAAGCAATTTTACAGGATTAGTTTTTGCATTTCTAGAGATTACTAAAAGGCAACAGAGCTGGGTCAGTAAAGGAGAGAGTCTTAATCTCTGGCGTGCAAGGCCTGCCAAATCAACACATTTCGCTGTTTGAGTCAAAGAGGCAAATGGAGACGTTCTCCAGCTCTGAATTCTATGGAAGTCTTCATATATGCAACTTGTATGCACAAAGGCATTAACCTACACACAGTGGCACCATGGACGCAGATGATGAGAAAGTAGTAAGCAACATTAAGCCCACTCCGTGCTCCCAGGTTGCTGAGCACAGGAGCAAGGATTGCACAAATAGAGTTTATTTCAGTGTGGCTTTCCTAAGTGCTAAGAATGGAGCATTGTCACTTTGGGAACGAACTTCTGGCATTCTGCACATGATTAACTGCTCTGTGGTTAGTCATTCCCTCGCTTGCTCAGCGGCAAAGAGGAATTTCTCCCAGGTGAGTCAGCTGCAGGCATAACACTCATTCCTCCTTGTGTCCAGGAGGAATGATATAAATGTCTCTTTAACTGGGGAAAGTGTGGCACATACCTGCCTAAAAATGTCCGGATGAACACTCATTCAGTATCCAAAGGTATTTAAAAAAAAATACTGAGAAAATGGTCCACTCTGCCAGAACTTTTGGTAGTTGTTTCCCACAGTGATGTAAACCTACATAGTGCTTCTCTCGCCTGCCAGATGTCTGAGTGTTCAGGGCCTAAAACAGTGTATGGCGATTGCACTTGGTGCTTAATTCCACAATGTTTGCCTTCACAACTCATTCTAATTTGTGTTGCTGGAGGATTGTGTTCACTGGCTTTTCCCCTTTCTTTTTTTAACTGTGCAGCTAATTTAACTGAGGCATGTAATTGGCTACAGTAGCTGAGTTGCAAAAGGATAATGGATGATTTCACTTCATATGAAAATAATATGTTCGGCACAATCTCAAGCTGCTGAAGGAAATTTAATGGAAGTGAGTGGTATGCCGTCATGTGCTGGTCATTCAAGTGAATATCTTATCACGCCTAATGACACCTTTTGCCTGTAAAGGAGAAGCATTCTCACAGCACAACTTATGGTACGGCAGATAGTTTTCACTCATGGGTTGCATTTTTCTTTCAGATAAATCCAAACTTGACATGGGGGCAGGGTGTAAGTGGGTGTCCATTTTTTAGTGCAAAAGGGGAGCAAGTTCACATATTTGTTTAGTTATAAACCTATTTATATACTGCCAACTTGCATAAGCTATCAAGATTGTACGCAAAAGTATATATGAAAACAAGAAAACACAAAAATATGATGAAGCAGTGCAAAATAATCATTTAAACTGCCCACTCAAGAAAGTTTAAATAGCCACATTTGCCGCTACAGTGGTACCTCGGGTTACATACGCTTCAGGTTACATACGCTTCAGGTTACACACTCCGCTAACCCAGAAGCAGCGTGGTGGCAGCAGGAGGCCCCATTAGCTAAAGTGGTGCTTCAGGTTAAGGACAGTTTCAGGTTAAGAATGGACCTCCAGAACGAATTAAGTACTTAACCCGAGGTACCACTGTATTACCTATGTGGCAGATGGTGTGGTGGAAGCAGCAGTGGCGGCAGCAGCGGCAGGTATGTTGCTGGTGGCCTTGGTGGCAGTAGCAGAGTGGCACTTCCCGTTTTGCAGAATGGGAGTACCGTCCCCTGGCCCACAGAGCCACTATCAGTCTCTGTAGACAGTACTGAACTCAATGGGCCTGTGGTCTGACTCAGCATAAAGCAGCTTCCTTTGTTCCCATGATCCACTGCAAAAGTTGACAGTATGTGGACCATTTTGTAAATGGCACCTACCTGACAGCCAGAATGTGTAAATTTGTCCTAAGAATGGTTCCAAAGAGTAACAAGATTAGGATCGCTGTATTTATTTAACCAAAGGCTAAGGCACGTTAATTATCGAAGGACCCACGGTTAAGGTTCTCAAGAAATGTTTCCCTTTCAATAAATGTCATTCATTGCTCATTTCCTATTGCTCTCGAATGCACTTGTTGAATAATGCAACAGCTTCTGGCCTCTGCTGTCTTTTTTTTTTTTTTTTTGCGCAAAGCATCGTATACAAAATGATGTCAAAATCTCACAGTGTTAAGTAGAAGGATGAGAGGAGCAAGACCAAATGTGAGCATATCATGACAGAACTCAGCAGGGATCGCTACAGGGAATGCTACAAAGCATATTTCATTTGAAGCAATGAACTTTTAATAGGAATTTCATTTTACACATGAATGTACATTGCGTGATAATCCTGAGCTTGTATATTCATCAGCCAGAGTTCAGGATTAGAAGGTGAAGGTGAAGAAAGTAGAAAAATATATATAGTTCCAGAAGTTCAAGAAAATAATGCTATTAACTCAGTTTGGTTATATGAACATTATAATGTGTTAAAATCATCATGAAAATAACATTTCCATCAATCCATTTTCCCCCCTTTTAGCAATGGGAATGAGAATCTGCGCTCACAGATCTTTGAACCTGAGCAAAAATATTTATTAAAAAAACCACGTCTCTTAGGATGGATGTCACAGAAATGTGTGATGGATTATTCAGTTGATTAAAGGGAGACCCAGCCACTGCTCCATCTCTTACAATGTATCATGCTGGGCTTCAGACATGGTAGCTTGCACTGAATTCCTAAGTTCTTATCCAGGCTTACTCAGAACTAAGTTCCACTGTTCAGCTGGGTCTACTCCTTAGTAAAATGTTTCACAGGAACATCAGTGAAAGTAAATAACATTCCCTTTTTGCACAAGGGAAGGAGGCGTGAAGCAATATGCTTCTTATAGGCCTGTCTTGATTTTTGTCAGGAAAATCACCATGGTGTACTAAATCAAGACTCATCCATATTGATTCAGCAACGTACAAGATATTCAGGGGGGAAAGAAGAGCACATTGACTGTCCTTATCCCTGAATTTCAGACAATTGCTCAGCATAACTTGACTTTCTATATCTCCAATCTGCCTTTTAAAATGTACTGCCGAATTTCAGCTCTCATAAAAAACTGCGTCAATAATTTTTGTCATTATTGCATCTCCACATCAAGGAATATCCTGAGATCCAAATCAATGTGATTTCATGAATAGCAAATTCAGATGAGAGAGCGATAGCCATCCGCCATACCTTGTCCTGAAATGAGCTTTTTTCTTTCTTTATGAAAGTTGCAAAAATAAACAATATATAGGCTGTGAAAAATATTCAGATAGGATACTCCAACCTTCCAAAGACCAGTATCATTTAGTGAATGGTTGATATTTAAGGAAGTATGCCTTTCTCTTATAAAAAGGTCTCTGACATTCTGAAGATGTATGAATTGTTAAACCACTCTGGAACTTGTACCTCAGGGAGGGGTATAAGGACTTCTTAACAACTCTCAGCACCCTTAACAAACCACAGCTCCCATATTTGGGGGGGAGGGAACCATGGTTGTTTAAGGTAATATCATAGTCTTTAAATGTATGGTGGGGATGTCCCTTGATAGGAGAAAAAACTGAACATAGGTCAGAAGGGGCATGGAATTGAGTGGCTGGGAAGGAAGGAAGAGACACAGAGAGATATGAAAAAGTGTAGAAAGAACTATCCAATTGGCTGAAGAGATCATTTCTACTGAGAGGCTATTTTAAAATGTCAGCTAGACCCAGTAGAGAGCTAACTCTAGATGTCAAAGAAGAAATCCAATATTGCGGTGTAGCTGGGATTGTGCACAAGGGTGTCTATGCAACCTCTGCCGCCATAAAAAAACAAAGCCAAAAGGAGAGGGGTGGAAACATTCCGAAAACAGCCCAAAGAGCGCTGACAATGAAATTGAACCAATGATGGGATAGTGTAGATGAAAGGTGGTGCTATGCAGAGAGGACAGAGCTCTAGGGGTGGTGCTCCTCTGATACTCATGGAACAGAGAGCAATTGCCCTTATAGGGAATTTATGGACAGAGTATGTATGGCTGGTGTGGGGAATCCTTGGCCCTAATATGCTGCTGAACTGCAGCTCCCATCAGCCCCAGCAAGCCTGGCCAATGGCCAGAGATGATGGCCAGAGTTGCAATCCAGCAACACCAGGAAGGCCAATACCTGCTGTATTGTGATTTCAGTCGAAAGATTTCTCAGTCTACAACCTTTCTCACTAACCTCGCCTGTCATTATAATCTGCATTGATACAGCACAATCTGGCTACACGGCCCATTTTTTTTAAATGCAAAGATTACCGGCAGTAGTCTCAGTTCTCAGCATATCGTGCTGCAGGAAGCATAAAATCAGACCTTTTTAAAACATGTGGCAGAATATACCTTAATCCATTTTAGGTTTAAGGATTACACAGCAAACCATGCATTGTAAAATAAAGTTGTTTAAAGAATGAGAATCTAAAGAACACGGTAAAACCCAAGCCTGCTTTTCATCCCTGCCTATTTCCCCTTTGAGCTTATTAAGTACAATTTATCATTCAACTTATTTTTTTTACTTTTTTTACTTGATAGGTTCCAATCAAATAAATGACTCATTTAAGCACTTTTTAAAGAAAAAAAAATGTACTGTAGTAAAATGCTTTGCTATTCCCTGAAAATTCAGTTGTCCTTAGCTAGAAAATACAGTTGAAATGCTGAGGAAAGGGGCTACTGAATTCAGCAAAGTTCATCTAACCAAATCTGAAAACATATGGCCTCACTTGATTGAAATGTATTTAAAATGCAGTGCATAGTTCCAGTGAGACTAGAATGAACTCTCACTTAATGCACCAGATGTGTCCTAGAAGAGGTTCTCAAAAACTCTTCCATTTTCTCACAATTTCAGAAGTGCCCTGTGAAAAGTCAACTGAGAGCTTTCCCTCTATGCCCTGGAAGCTTATACAGGGCACATAAAGGGGATGTTTTGTTGTTGCTTCCCTTGAGCTAGGTCCTTTGGAGTTAGGGATGGAGAGAATTTCAATTCAGTTTGCATTTAGAGGCAAACTTAGCTAATTTGCACTTTCCAAAACAATGCTCAAACAGGAACACAGTCACCTTTCAAAATTTGCATTTCTCTCAGTTTTGCGATGCAGTTCTCCAGCAAAGTGAGGTGTACAAAAATGCATAAACATGGGTAAAGTCAATTTAGGAATTCTTATACTTTAGGTATGTGAGATAGACATACAAAAGAAATATAAAAGAATTCAGAAAGGATCTCTCCAAACTAGATGAGTGGACATTAAAATGGCAAATGCAGTTCAATGAAAGCAAATGTAAAATGATGCGCTATGAGGCACCTTCCCCTGCAATTTCATATTTACTGTGTTGTAGACTCAGCTGGCAGTGACTGACCAGGAAAGGGATTTCAGGCTTATGGCAGATAATTTCATGAAAATGTTGACCCAGAGTTTGACTACTTCATGCTGGGAATCATCAGGAAAGGGACTGAAAACTACCACGATCACAACACATTTAGTTCCAATAGTAAAGGTAAAGGGACCCCTGACCATTAGGTCCAGTCGTGGCCGACTCTGGGGTTGTGGCGCTCATCTCGCTTTATTGGCTGAGGGAGCCAGCGTACAGCTTCCGGGTCATGTGGCCAGCATGACGAAGCCACTTCTGGCAAACCAGAGCAGCGCGCGGAAACGCCATTTACCTTCCCACCGGAGTGGTACCTATTTATCTACTTGCAATTTGACGCGCTTTTGAACTGCTAGGTTGGCAGGAGCAGGGACCAAGCAATGGGACATCACCCTGTCCTGGGGACTCAAACTGCCGGCCTTCTGATTGGCAAATCCTAGGCTCTGTGGTTTAACCCACAGCGCCACCCGCATCCCTTTAGTTCCAACAGAGTTCTTGGTTAAAAATAAATACTTGAAAATGTGTTCTCAAAATACGTACTTTAAGTGCAAAACATGTAGAAATAGGTATTTTTGTGACCTGAATGAGTAAAAAAGAGGCAACATGTGGGGTTGAACCAGGGCACATTTAAATCATTCTAGATTAGGGCTGCCATACATCCAGAATTTCCCAGACATATCCAGGATTCATCTGTTGAAAACGGTGTCTGGGCAGATTTTTCCAAAAGCGGCTAAAAGGTCCAGGGAAACCTGGGCGTATGGTAGCCCGATTTCCCTTTTTAAAAAAGTAAAATACTTCAATTTTGTGGGGGGGGATACTCAACAAATTTTGTGTCCAGATTTTCACTTTTTGAAATATGGCAACAATATTGTAGATCTCAGCAGAGGATAAATGGAATGTGGGAGCAACCATAACTCAGCCAAACTAGAGTGAGCCACTCTGCTTCTGACAAGGGCATAACTCCTTATCTGAGCCCTCGCTGGGAGACTTCTCAGACCCACCACAGGGCCATGCAACCCCTGGTAGGTGAGTCCCCAAGGATTCCTGCGTCCAGCACCACAGGTCACACAGCCAGGAAGAAACACCCCTCAACTCCAAAGCCAACAATGTTACCAATTTGGCCACAGTCATTACCTTACAGCCACTGCATGCAGTAGGTGAAAAAACCTGCATGACCGAACCAATTTGAGAATGAACAACAACAAAAATCCTACTCAGCCCCACACAAATAGGCACACTAATATGTACAACAACCTAGAGTGGTCCAAGTCAGTGCTAGAAATCCAAGGACAATGAGAGAAAGCAGGCATGGGTTTAAATAGCCCTCTAAGCCACACACCCCAGATACATACTGCATCACACACCCTGCTGACTGCAAATGATGCTTCCAGCTGGCAGTTTTGTGCAAAAATGCACATATTCCTGCAGGTTAATGCATAGATGAGAAGGAACAGTTTAAAGAGTGAATACATGTGAAAGTGACAAAGAGCAGAGATAGACCATTTTATCCACCGCTAGATCCATCACGATTATTGCAGCGATATCTTGCCACTTCAAATGTAATACAAGCCCATGCATTGTAATACATGCCCTAGCAAACTTATGAAAGACGTTCCCATGATTGATTTCTGTACACCATTTAGACTGCCAGTTGCATGCAAATAGGGTTTTGTTTGTCTCTTTGATACGTCTTTCAGCCAGGAAGAAAAACTTGAAAAGTTTGTCAAAACTAGTCCCGAAGATGAGAATAATGATGATGGAAAAGAAGGCATTACCATATCTGAACGCTGGATTTTCTAAGATGCTTCTTGGGCTAATCTCTGAAATCCTTCTTAGTCATTCTGTATAAGAGAAAACCTTTGCCCAAATATTTCAAGCAGTTGTTCCTTCAGCTACATAATGACCGAAGCAGCGATTTAATAATATTCATACATTTCTTGTTCACTGAGTGATGAGTGACAAACGGGGAGGGGGTTGGGGAGGAGAGAGGAACAGGGAACAAAAGTGTGGCCAACTCAGATTATATTCATTTTTCAGTGACTTGCAGCCAGAGAAGGGAGGGTGGGGGACAGCAGATAAGGTGGATGAGAAACATTTTAAAAGCTGATTCCCTAACGTAAAAAAGAAATGTGTTTTAACATTCCATGATGGGTTTTCTCCTGACAGGAGAAAATACATTTGAGAAGTGGCCAAGAAAGAAGCACTGAAACTTAATCTTTCAACTGTTCTGATATTTCACTAGAGATTTCAGGCTTTGGTGCTTCAAACTTTTTGGCCTGTTTCTCCAAGCAGTGAATGCTAAAGCTATAAATTTGCCATCCCCAGCAAAAGCTGCACAAATGAATTTGAGAGCAGGGAGCAAAAAGGGAGACCCTGAATTTACCAAATGTTTCGAGACCTGCACTCTAATCCAACTAGAGGCCATCTGTGCAGGGAGGCAAAGCTGCCATGGTCGCCATTTGGGGAAATGGGCATGAAATCACAATTCCCTAATCTACTCTGCACCAGCACACACCAGGGAGACTTGAGGATTTCTTTTCATCTACATTTTTAACTGAGCCAATCTGGTTCACATTTCCAGGTCTAATACACAGATTGAAAAACAGTTGTCCTTCAACTTTCACACTTCTCTGAATTTTGCAATACATTTATTGGCTCAAAAATGCTGCCAAAATGTATATTTGGGGGTAAACGGTCTGCAAAAATGTGGACTTTTAGAACAAAATGCAGACACAAATGGGTGCCTGGAGAGAGAGAGAGAGAAACATATCCAGAAAAAGAGATTCCTTTTAGAATATATTCAAAATACTGAAAATTTTCATTTAAAAAAATCACAAATAATGCAGACATGGAAAGAAACAGAATTATGTTCCTGGAAGGTAGTGTTTGGCTCAGTTCAATGCCCCTCTCATTTTGGGGAAACATTTCAAATCAATCAATCAATCAATCAATCAGGGAACATGACAGGCTGCCAGAGTAGTGTTTTCCTTCCAAATACTGCTGTGGTTTACTCCCATTGTGCCTCCCAACACCAAGACATCTGTTGACTGGCATCATTTACAGGGGCCCTGTGCTATATGGATTTGGGTCCTAAAGCCTAATAGCACCATTGCTTGTAAGAATTTGAGCAGGAATGCCTACACAGTCAAGTAGTAACAGGAAGATGGACTGCCACATTATGTAACTATGAAGACTTGAAGAGTAGCACCACAAAAAAACGAAGTGCAGTATTCAATCCTTGATGTTAAAATGGTAAGTTCTAAGCGTCACCTTTTTCTGATGCAAGGACCCTTCTTGCTTTCAGACTCATTTGCTATTTTCTTCTCAGAGAAACTAAGCATACAGATCTCAGGTTCTCCTAAGGTCTTCTTGTGCTACATAATGCCAAAGAGAGTGGCAAAACACTTGTACTAACTCTGCATCACAGAAATGCAGCTGACAGAGATTTCTTGAGTAGTTTTACCACACGGAGAGGTTTCTGGAAGGGGTTGGGGAAGAGACAGGTGCTCTATTTTAGAGCACTTTCCACCAATTTGATCCAGCAGTTTCATGAACCCAGATGTGCTTTACGGTTCAGTGGGGCACTGATATAATAGTTGAACTTAGTGGAAAGGTCAAGGGGGGCTTTGCATTTGCTTCTCTGTCATTCAGCCACTATCAGATGTCATTCAGACATCAGATTTTCCAAGAATTACTGAAGCATTACATAACCAGAATCCTAAACTTAATACAATAGAGTGTCAAAGAAAAAGTGAGAATCACTGAGAAAGAGAGAATACATTTTTAAAAAACAAAGCGAAAACAAAGCAACATTTAAAAACAAGCTGTCAGACTACACATTCCTCAGCAGGATTAGGTGTTAACAGCAACATTTGGGAAACATAAAAACACAAAATATTTCAACTTTAAAAAATGTTCTGAACATGCACACCTAGGTTTTTCCTTTTTTAATGCACAGGGCATTATGTCTCTTTCAACCACTGTATTTGGTATTTTGCATCCTTTCCGAAGCTGGCCAAGTGCCAAGTAGGCTTTGGGAAGCAGGCAGGAGGACTCTAGGAGCTTTCTTGTCTTCTTCCCAAATCCCAGTGTTTCCTAGGCTTTGGGAATGAATTGGAAAGTGGGCCCCTTGGCTCCTGCACCCTGTGCAGGGGAACCAGTCATGCTGCCCTAAATCTGCCTCTGCCATCACCACCAGTGACAATAGTAGTGGTGGCAGAAGCAACAGAAAGGGAAGTGTAGGAGATAATTGCTTCTACCCTTCATCTCACTACTTCTGCCACCGCCACCACCCACTACAAGCAGGAAGCAGAATGAATGGGAGAAAGATGTGAGGTGGGAAGCAGCAGCATAGCAAGATGGCTGCTGGTGAGCTGTCACAGCCTGGCCTGCCTGGTCCTCTGCAGCTTGCCTAGGCTGCCCACTGTTTGCTCCATCCTGCCTACCTGGGCTGCCTGCCAGCTGTTATTTTTTGCCATGCAAACTGCAGCATGACAACAACCTTACAATCTTATTATATACTCAGACATAGTGTACACCACAGAGAGACTTTTAAAATAATAAGAGGTTAGAAATGCTGTTAAATAAATAAATAAAATCTGCCTTCTTTGGGAAGAGATTTGCCATAGCAGATTCAAGATAGGAAGGCAGAGTTTCACAAATAACAGGGAACTGTAGCTTCAAAAAAAACAAACAAAAAACCCACCATTATTTCATCTACCACATTTTGCAGTGGTAGCATCACAATGAGGAATAATTGCAGGTGGAGTAGCTTGGTGTCTGTGCACATATGAATGCATTCTTCTAACATGGATGCCTAAAATAGTTTTTTTTCACCCCTCAGCATATAGTATATTTCTATTTTGAATACATGTGTATAATCTGCATGAGGATGGAGCTCCATTAATCAGGAGACTTAATCAGGGTTGCCTGCTAGTTTCTACCAGTGGGAATCAGGCACATCATATTTTAAACATATATTTTGTGATTGCATATGCAAGATGGTTTGTAATACACTTGTTATTAAACTGCCAAAATTAGGTTTGGGGCTTTGAGCCACATGGTAATTCAGTGGTATTACTCACCCATGAAATGGCTGCCTTGCATTTGCTTGTAACTGACCAATCTGCAATTGAGGGGGGGATTTTCCAATAAGAGAAGAAGCATGGCTGCATTAATTTGAATATTATACACAATGTGCAGCCTTGAGATTAAAAGTTCCATCTTAGAGTGAAGCAAACTTCTTTGTTACTACTCAACATTTAGTTGTTTTATAATCTAGTATTGATCGTTTCTCATGCAAACTACCTACGGTTCACTATTGTAGCTGCATATTCATTGTTAATTTGGTTATTTACTTGTGAGAATTAAAATTCAAGAAAAAGCCATTACATCCCTTCCTCTCCTTACATATCAGAGTACATGAAATTAGTACATGCAGTGAAAGTCTGTGATAACAGCTAGACTAGCACATATGATTCTGGCTCACTGTATTGGCTCCAGAAAACAAGGAACTTGCACAGATATATTTCCCCCCACCCCCTTATCTGCGTACACTTTAGACTGTACCAAGTGTGGGAGTCTGCGATAACAAAGTGAAAACTTCCATCCCTCTTGCAGCATTTGCAAACTCCTTTCTTCTGAAATATGGATCTGGGCAAAGAGGATATGAATACTAAGAAGAACTTGCAGTCACACAGAACCTTGCCTTAGCTTTATATATATATAAAAAGAGCCAGTGCACACTGATAAGGAAGAAAGTGTGTGTGGAAAGAGAGAGTTAATAATTTAGAGACATTCCCTTACAAGCAACACTGTAAATATTAAGTGAGCAGTAATTTGATGAAATGCCCTAAATTCACAGCTGTCTTCTAGAGGCATGGGAAGTCAAGTCTTACAGCATTTTTTAAGGATCCAGTTCACATGCGTAGCTGAAGGATGTTGCCTAGAGCTATGCCAGAGTCAAAAAGGGGTGTTAGGCAGGTAATTTAGGTAGGTATTCCTCCCGCTCCTCCAGTAATTCTCTTAGGCCTAGAAAAAGTAATTTCCCCTATTGGTTCTGTATCAGTCTTCTCTCATTTACAGTCAAACTGAGCAGGATTGCCTGGCTACCAGCATCTTCATTCCGGATACGCAAACTACTAACGGTTGAGAATGATCCAGGACTCCCTCCCTATTGGTCACAGTTAACCCAAATGCCCTTTCAAAATGTTTTGGGCGACTGGGATTAAATCTCAAATTCCAACTGTGCAATTAAAGCTGATTTGCAGTACTTTAAAAACAAACTCAATTTCCCCCCAAATATCAGGCCTACTGTGATAAGAAAAGCAGTGGGGAAATCAACTGGAAAGTGATAATACTTGCTTTGCCCCTGCAGTCACCCCACCCACCACTGCTGGGGTCATGCATTGGCTTCCAGCGATATCTCACAACATCCACGAGAGTTCACCAGAAGCCAACAATGCCAGAGCAGACACGCAACCCCAGTAAGTGAGGTGGGGGGGCAGCAAGGACGTCAACTTCCTATTTCACATCAGGTGACAAAACAGGACAGGCCACACCCATATTGACAGGACATCTAACCTCCCAGCAAATAAGCCAGAATGAATGCTCATTAAATAGCTGGCATCTAACTTTGCCACAAACTTAGCGCAAACATAAGTGGGTTGAATGCTTGGGAAACAGGTCCTCTAGAAGCTCTCCTAATCTGTTCCTACCACAAAGGAAGGTGTAGCTTCCTCCTTTGACTTCGAAGCACAGAGTCTAGTACAGACCCAAATTCTCTGGTCAAGTAAGTGGTGCTAGAGACTACATTTCCTGTAGTCACTGAGGAGGTTGGGGAAACTGACCAGTGATCTCTGGGAAAGCTGTTTCTCCCTACATCTGAAAACCTCTGCTAATAGCAAAGATTATCTCCTCCTGATTTCTTTTCTTTTCCCTGCATGTCACTTCCTGTTCTTTTTCTGTGCCTCTCCCCATCTTCCCTCTTTCATACTCCATTTTTTTAATATATAGTTGCCTCCATTTCCCTCCCTTCTTTCAATAGGAGCTGACTCCTAGGGGCCAAGGTCACTTCACCCCCCCCCAATTTAAGCATTTGAGGGGGGCAGTTGATGGGCATTGCCATTCAAAAGGTGTGTGTGCTTGTGATTGATTACGCGAGATGGGACTTAACTGGGACCCCTCAATATTTTATTCAAGTTGGAGCCTCTGCTTCTGTCTCCTTCTGACCCAACAGGAGCTCATCTCACTTGTGGGGCTGGGAGACAAGTATGCAGCACAGAAGACTGTCATCCTGAAGAACCAGGAGCAGAAATGGGAAAACCTGAAAATTTCTCTCATTTTCTCATTTCTCCAGCATTAAGGTCAGGTCACCACATTTTCCCAGTTTGTGGTGTGGGTTTGTTTTTTTAAGCCTTCATGAAAATTCATCCACATTTTAGTTTGAAATTATCATCATATACACGGGTGGCTCTGTGGTGTAAACCACTGAGCCTTGGGCTTGCCGATCAGAAGGTCGGTGGTTTGAATCCCCGTGACGGGGTGAGCTCCCGTTGTTTGGTCCCTGCTCCTGCCAACCTAGCAGTTCAAAAGCACTTCAAAGCGCAAGTAGATAAATAGGTAAACAGTATTTCCGTGTGCTGCTCTGGTTTCACCAGAAGCAGCTTAGTCATGCTGGCCACATGACCCAGAAAAACTTTCTGCAGACAAACGTCATCTCCCTCGGCCAGTAAAACGAGATGAGTGTCGCAACCCCAGAGTCATTTGAGACTGGACTTAACTGTCAGGGGTCCTTTACCTTTACATATCTTTTGCAAAGCAGTTTTGTCTAATGTGATTAATGTGTGCATGTTGTTTTCACGAGATTGAAGTGACCTGCTTCAGGTGGCAGCATGAGAGTGGGAGAGCTGGGGTACCATTTCAGCCCTGTTTCAGACAAAAGAATATATAAGGGAGACACTGCCAGAGACAGGTGGAGGAGACTTTATATAGAAAAGAAGATCCTAGCTCTAGGCCATGATGGTTTCTCCAGCTTCAGTAAATTCTTACCTTAGTATTAGTGTTTTGCTAATAGCAATAAGTTTTTGAATCAGCCCTCCTGTCTCCAGAGTGCTGGTGGAGCACACAGTAATCAGCACAGCAAATATCCATATAAAAAGTACTAGCCAGCCACCTGCTGGATTTAAATTTCAAGTTGAATTGTCATAAGAATTCTGTAACAGATCTGAAACGTAACAGCTGCTTGAAAGGCCCATAGATATATGCAGTCATTCCTTTGACGGAGTCTTGCAGGATGACTTAAAAAAAAATCTGCAAAGGAATCTCCCAAAGGACATGAGACAGATAGCATACACAATAAGTGTATTCCCGCCTTGGGGCCTTGTGATTGCAGAATTCTGTCTGTGTCTCATAAAGCCTAGGGAGGCAGTTCAAGCAGGAAATAAATGATACTGTTTTGAGGGGTGCTGGTAGTAATTCTTTGTGTGGACAGGCGGAGTCCCCAGATCCCGAGCGGTCCCCGCCCCCGTCATGTGGAATAACGACTCAAGACAACGTGCTATGGGATTAAATTGGCCACAACTTTATTAAATTTCAAATGTGGGTAGACCTTGGCTCAGGCATTGGGCGTTCTCCCTCCCCAGTCCCCAGCCGGGGACCTAGGGAGCTGCAGGGTTATCCAGTGTGGGGGGATGGGCCGGCTCTGGAGAACATATGTTCAAGCAGAGATAGCCGCCCCGTTACGCCGCCGCCGCAGGGGGAGCAATGACAACCTTTCGACGTACGGTCAAAGCCTCCCTTCAGAAACCCCTTTAATGGGGAACCCTGGTATCACCGCTGGAAAGAGGAGGATGGACTAAAGGATTCCGCCCAAGGCCTGATACCGCCAAAGTTGTGACGTTTTGCTCCAGGAAAGGCGAAACCTGCCAATGCAGGGAAATTCCTTTCCGGCCCTTTAACAGCGACCTTAGCACAGTCTGTTTTTGAATTGTTGATATATAGAAATCTCTCCAAAACCTAACAGAGCTAAGGTGTGGAAATGGAGACTGGAAAGATAATAGCCACAATTTAATATAATGTTTCTCTTGGAGTAAATCCTGGTCACCTGTCAGTTAATGAAATCATCACCAACTCTACAATATCCCTTCTGAGGGGAGGCAAGAGTTCAAGTGGGAAGAGTGCTGTTTCGCTCATGTCCTGCTTGCAGGCCTCCCATATGGATCTGGTTGACTACTTTGAGAACACAATGCTGGGTTAGATGGACTTTTGAGCCCGCCAAGCTCTTCTTATTTTCTTACTATTCAGCAATGCCCCATGGCCAAAATCCTCCTACATGTTTCGTAGCTTGAGTTCATAACTGCTACGAAAGCTTTGCAATTGGCACGTTTGTTGAATTTCATTGCTTCTTGTTGATTCTGGTTTGGGGATTACAGCTTACAGTCATTCTTTTTCAGGTGACAACCCCACAGATTAATAATGGATTGCATGGGGAAGAAAAAATTGTTGTCCTTATTTAGCAGCTAATACCCTGCCTCTCGTGGATGTGGTGTCATATCACTAAACAGCAAACTACCCTACCATTCAACTGTTGTAGTGTGTGTGTGTGTGTGTGTGTGTGTGTGTGTGTGTGAGAGAGAGAGAGAGAGAGAGAGAGAGAGAGAGAGAGAGAGAGTTAATTTCATATACAGTGATGTGGTGGATACTGGGGGGGATGTGCTTAAACTCTAGGGGGGAAACTCCAGCCGACTGTGCAGATTAGGTCTATGCCAAGGAACTGCAGCTTTCAAGATAGAACATGTGAAAATCTCAACGTAGAAAATGTACTTTCCTACTATAACATGAAACTATAACCTGCCTTGACCTTAAAAATAATATGGAGGAAGGAGATGACTTGGGAGGCTCAAGGAACATTCTTTTTTGCGGGGGGGGGGGGGGCGGAGGAGCTGCACACTGTATTGTGAAGTCAGCTGCCAAGCCAAATGCAAGGCAACAATTCGCAGCTAGATATCTTGGAAAGCTGGAGGGAGGAAACACATAGCCACTTAAAAACAACATGCAAATTGAAGTAAACATGCCAAACTCCACACTGATTAATACTAAACTAAGTCTACTGAAAGAGTGACCAAGGGGGTGGCTGGGAGTAGGAAACAGCAAGTACTAATAGGAGCTCTGAATCCAGCAGGACAGCAAGCACAGTATATTTCCTATGTATGATCCAGATGCTGCAAAATTAAAAACAATTTCACAGATACATATATTAGTGGCATGCAAGGTTTGTTTCAGTTTGTTATTCCATTAGTTTTCTTATAAAGGTCGTCTTTCGTTTCGTTCTTCACTTTTTAGGCATTGGTTGTGTTACATTCATTTTTCCTGGGCTTTTTATTGATTCTGCGGGTACTTTTGCTAACAGCAGCACAGCTGATTTCTGTGGCTGTTCCTGATGGCCACAACCAACCCCCTCCAATGCTCCAAACTTTGCTTCGTTCCAGAGAATTCTATCATCGCAGACCCCAATGGTGGCTGGATTTTTTTTGTGCTGGGTGCCATTCCCCACCCCACCCCACCCTCCAAAAATCAGAATGATTGTTAACAGATGAGTTCCTTATATGTTATAGCAATGGGTAAGTGAAAGAGGAGTTGGAAAAGGGTGTGGTATGTATGATTAAAAAATGAAATCTTCAATAACATGTTAGTTTTGAATATCTTGTCATTTGACAGCAGCTTCTCTGTAGTCCCAACTCTCTTGGCGAAACCTCAAATGGTATCCCACATGGAGTAAATATAAAATGAAAGGAGATGATTGTCTGAGAGCACCTGTAAGTTAAATGTCTCAGCAGCATGCAAATAGTTAATTAACCGATCCAATGTGGCACTGCGTCTGCGAAAGCCCTCATGTGTCCTCGTAGCTATGTATTTGCACAGCTGGCAAATTTAAAGCAGCAATTACCAGTCCATTTCAGAAAGTTTGGGGGACTCTAAACAGCTTTCAAGAAGAAATATTAATTAGAACAAGTATGATTCAAATGTCTTATAGGGCTCTGAGGTACTAATGAACTTAATTATGAGCAATAATCAGGTCTAGACATTGAAAACAGTGGATTAGATATCATGGAATAAGGAGTCTATTTGGTGTCATTTCTTTAAGGTTATTTATCCTCTTGATGCCACAAACTTAATTTCATTTCTTATTAACACCATATTGAAGCATGGATGCTTTTTAGAGGTATCAGATCAATTTTCTTGAAAGCCTACAATGGGGATGGGGAGTGTATAGCTCTCCAGATGTTTCTAGACTACAGCTCCCATCATTCCTAGCCGTTGGCCATGCTGGCAGGGGCTGGTGGGAGTTGTAGCTCAACAAATGGAGGAGCACGGTTTCCTCACTCATGGGCTACAAGAACAAATATTTAAGTCACCCCAGGCTGGTAGGTAGGCTTGTGAAAAATTGTTGTCAGCATTGAGCATCAGCTTTCTGCAGCACTGTTTTTCATACTAAGCACCCTGCCACTTATTATGAAAAATAAGTGATGTCAGGACATTGGATGGAGCTGGGGCAGAGCCTAATCCAGCAGCAATATGGCAGCAGCATGGCTTCAATGGCCGTGGGGCTTCCTGCTGCTGCTGCCACCACCAGCAGCAATCAAGGGCTGCTTTCCCACTCCTTCCCCTCTGCAGCAGCAGCAGGAGGAGGAGATGGAGATGGCCACTGAAGCAATGCCGCGCTCAACTCCACCCTTGGCCTTGTCCACCCCTTTGAACATTGGGTGGGGCTTTTCCCCCTCCCAAAAATATTGGGGGCCCCAAAAGGTCTGAGTCCCTAGGAGATGGCACCCCTAAGCACTGAACTGAACCCTGCCATTCTGCAAATTCCACCCCACTCTTATCTTCAGTTCGAAATTTTGCATGCAAGCCTAGATGCTTTGCCCCGGTTTTGAGCATCTCACATTTTATTAAAGAAACTTAATGAAAAGCAATAAAACTGCCTGATGGAAGACTATCATTTTTTAATCAAATGCAAAAGAAATTGCCAAAGGTGCATACAAAAACTATAAAAATCAATAGCCAGCAGGCACGCAAAGATTTTAATAAGGATTCCCCCCCCCCTTCTGTAGCCTTCAAAAGGAGATTTCAGCAGCACTTCACTGTTATGGCCATGCTGTTTAATGTTTACCTTTGAATAAAGCTTTAGTAGAGAGGAAATATAGATTCCACCCCCACCCCCACCCACCCCTGTCTACCGTGAAAGTTATTATTATACACAGATGCTAGGGCTTGAGAACGTGGGCTTCATAATCTGCACTATGAACACAGCAAACAGCAAGGCGGAAACATGTGGGTGAAACTCTACAATATTGCAAAAAAAGGGGGGGACAGAATAACTTCAATAGGCCTTGAAAGCAATGAGATAGGTGGAAAATAAGTGTTAATGAATGACAAATTACATATACTCCAGCACACCTATAATGTTATGTGCTGCATTGCTTTCTTTTTAAGGAACAACATGAATATTAATTTACACTAATTGCTTCTTTTTAAATAGGGGGAGTGTTTTAATAGTTATGACTCATTCATTTGCTTACATAATCAATTATCACAAGGCGAGAACAACTTATTGAACCCATGCTTAGATTTGTGTGCACTGCAGGACACTATGGGTCACCAGATAGGTTCCAGTAAATTGGTGTTCCTCAGCCTACGCTACCGCCTGAGGTGAGCGAATCAGTCCTACACTTTTCTGTCCATTGCAGAGCCAGCTTCAATGTACAGTACTGTAAAAACTAACCCAAGCATACATTCCCACCACTTCTAAAAATAACCTAAGCACCAAACTAGACAGGATGTCAGGGGATCCATGTTAAAAGTTGTTGCAATTATTAATTTTAATTTAATTTAATTTAATTTAATATTTTATTTAATTTAATTTAATTTAATTATTTAATTTAATTTAATTTATAGACCACTTCATAGCATAAAGTCATTAAAGTTGTGTACAAGTTCTTGAGGGTTGGTGGGCAGGGAGTCCTGAATTGGATCAGGGTTACAGTACTGAAGGGAAAACATCACTTTATGGTGGGGGGAGGGATTTAGACCAGGAAAATGGCATGAGGAAGGGGGAAAGTTAGCCCACCTGCCACAGTATCATTGACTCATCAGATGAGTATCTTTGCCCATCAGATATCTAGACATTCATTGAATATACATAATAAATTGGGGACAGGACAGGAGATGCTGCAGTACAATTACCCCTTGTGGAATAACCGAATGCAGTCAGCAGACAGGGAAGAAAACAGAATCCTCAATATACCAAAACAGACTAATTAAAAACTGAGTTGTATAAAATGTGTTATCTTCCTTTCTAGTCATACAGAGAAAAGGGCAAATTAGTCACAGTTACACAAAGAAAACCACTTCTGTGTTAAACAGTTGAGAACAGCATTGACTTTCAGTTATAAAGTTGGCATCGGATTATTGCTAAATAGGACCAAACAAAAATGGCTTCTCAGATTTCTCCATGCTATTTGTCGTTTTGCCAAATTCTCCCCTCATATCACTTGATATGAAACCCTATTGTCATCACCTCATATAGGTGGGTAAGGAAAATGATGGGTTAAGAGAGGAAGAGTGGAAGGAACAGAAACCAAGCCCATTGCTTTCTTCAACAATTTGAAAAATATGATTAGGTAGGGTTGCCATATTTCAAAAAGTGAAAATCTGAACACAAAAGTTGTTGAGATTTGCAAGAAGAAGAAGAAGAAGAAGAAGAAGAAGAAGAAGAAGAAGAAGGAAGAAGAAGAAGAAGAAGGAAGAAGAAGAAGAAGAAGAAGAAGAAGAAGAAGAAGAAGAAGAAGAAGAAGAAGAAGAAGAAGAAGAAGAAGAAGAAGAAGAAGAAGAAGAATTTTTGAGCTATTTTTAAGGAAATTTGCCAAAATCTACACTTCTTTTTTTCTGGACATTTAAGCGATTTCTGCCCAGACACTGCTTCCGACGGGCAAATCCCAGCAATATCTGGGAAATTCCGGACGTATGACAACCCTATATTAAGCAATGTTAAAGCAGGATTGACTGTTGGGCGGTGAAATTGGGGAGGCCATCTTGCCAAACTTTTCCACTAATTCAGGAAGAATTAAAAAAGAGAAAATACTCAAAATGTTTGACAGAAAATTCTTCTCTGGAAGAATTTCACCTCAGATCTGTTGCTTAATGAGAGTTGGCTGTTAAAGCCAAATGAATACCTCTACCCATATGATTCTATGATTGCTGTCCAGTTCAATGACAGTCTAAGGTAAGGGTTACACATAGATTTGCCTGCTTCTTGCCTATGGCAATAAGGAACTGATGGTTTCCGGTGAAGGGCCAGAGCCTGCCTAACATTCCAGTCTTGATGTGCAATGAATAATTTGGGCTCAAAATGTACAGTCCTTAGAAACAGGACATCCTACCGTTCTCACAATAGCAGAGCTTGGGGACACTGGATGAAGATGAATCTTGGAACATTCAGGACAGATAAAATAAAGTACTTTGTCACACAGAACATAGTTAAACTATGAGTTTTGCTCCCACAAGAGGCCATGTTGGCCTCCAATCTGGATGCTTTTAGAAGAGGTTCAGACAAATTCATGGAGGACAAGTCTATCAGTGGCTATGCTCTGCCTTCATGGACTGTGGAGACAGTATGCTTCTGAATAGCAGCTACTGGACCTCAGAAGGTAAGGATGCTGCTGTGCTCAGGTCCTGCTTGTAGGCTGGCCATGGACATTTGGTTGGTCACTGCTGGACTAGATGGGCCACTGGCCTTCTCCTGCAGGGCTATTCTTACGTTCCTATATAGAAAACATTCTGGCAACTGCTTTCAAATACTAGTCTGTTATTAGTTCTACTTCATGTTCTGATGGTAGCTTACAGCCTAGAAACTCTTATGTTGTTGTTTAAAGTCACCAGAATCACTCTTCTTCTTTTAATGACACAGAGTGGGGACCGAATTTCCTATTACATAGGGAATCCATTGGGCCTCCCAGTGTGTTTTTCTTCTCGTAAAAGCTGAAGTGGGGGAATTGACGGCCACTGTAGAAGGAGGGGGTCACTCACTGTGTCTCCACCTCAGGGATAAAGGCCCTCCAATTGTTGTTGGAGTCAAGCTCCAATCAGCCCCAGCCAGCTGGGCCAAAGGACTACCTCTGCTGTATCGGAAGCTATGGGGGAGGAATTTGCACTGGAGAATCAGTGTGATGAGAGGGAATTTTATCACCTCTCCCTGTGCTGTGAGAGCAATGAATTGTCCCATCTACATGCCTGCTTTTTAAAAAAAGGGGGGGCAAAAATACTACTATGTAACATGGGTCTTCACCTACAGTTGACTCAGATTTTTATTTTTATTTTTGCTAGCTTTTATCTTCCTGGGTATTTCCCTAAATATAGGGTTTGTGGGTTTTTAAAGAAAATGCAATCATTAAAAGTTAATAATCTAAAAACTGCTACAGATCCATAAATCTGGAACATTTAAGAAGCAAGCACTATCGTCCACTGAATATGAAAACTAAAGCAGAGCTCAGCTTTTAAATTATATTTTGCATGCAACACATAATTTGTGCTTGTGTGATCAGATTCAAAAAGTAACACCACTATTGGGAGAGTGTTAGTGGGTTTTCTTTAGACTGGAAAGCTTGCATGTCTCTACCAACATAGTCACCACTATAAAAGCTGGAGTGTGCATCAACAGTTTCATAGACCAAAATGTTCCTGGCCTGATCTGCATTCAGAGGGGTTGTTTTTCCCCATTCTGCGCTCTGAGCAATTGAAGAATGTTTCCTGAGTGTGAGGGTGAATCCTGGTGCATGCAGCATTACTCTTTATAGGGGACTTGGACAGCTTCTGTATGGGGATGGATTGGTCAGTAACTACAAGGTCTAACAATAACGGCAAAACCAGATGTTTACAAGCTAAATTACACATGGAGCAATCAAGCCATAAGTTGCATAATTAAGGAAGCAACAACATAATACTGCCATCTCATGGCAAAATCGTATGGTGGTTTTGCTCAAATCTATAAACTGAGACTTTTTGCTGGCCACAAACCTATTTTAGGATTTTCTCAAAACAACTTGGAATATAAATCTCCCTGTCTCCTTCTACAACAGTACCCTCATTCAGCTTCCTTCTTCTTATAGCAAAGAACATGAGTATTTTATTTACCTGTTGGTATGGATAATAGTTACCTTCTTTATAAACACACACACCATGAAAGCCATTTTTCTCCTACCTGTGAACTTTGCTATTCTGTGCATACTATGCATGTTTCCTAAAAAGTCAGCCCTGTTGGGTAACTCCCAGACAAGTGAGTATAGAACTGCAGCCTTTAGGATTCTACACAGTTCACTGCATTTCATTGATTTATGATAACGTGACATTATCTGCATCAGGAATCAAGCCATAGCATTCTTAAAGAACACCTCTTTTGTGTTTTAACCCTGAATGGGCCCATGTCTTAGGACTTTCCTCTTCCCATAAAAGCCTGAAAAAAGCAGCCATGGTTGGTAAGGTTGCTGAACTTTATACTGTTATGAGCTTATGGGGGCAGAGGAAGTAGGCTCTATGGGACATCCTTCTAACCCCTGGCTCTGGCAAGTGTTAAAATATAAGCCAGGCTAGCTTCCTATAGCCTGGGCAATGGGCCATTAAGGGAAACAAAGGAAACGGGCTCTGTGTGTGATGGCAAATGAGTGGGGCAGCTTGCGGTTAGTTAGAAGGACGGAGCAGAGTTTAGAGTTGGGTTGCAGTGATGTGACAAGCTGGACGGGGAGTCAGAGCAACATTTGAGAGCAATGTCTGATTTCTGTTTGAATCCAAGGCTGGGAGGAACAAGACCCTTTTGGAACATTAATGCTGTGAACCCCTCCCTCATAGGCTCAGTTTGTGTGTGTGTGTGTGTGTGTGTGTGTGTGTGTGTGTGTATTTATATATATACTGTATATTCACAGTCACCACTGTGTCTCATATCTAAAAGGAAACACAATCCTGGGTAAGCACATGGAACCCCTGGAATCTCATACTGCTTGGAGATTGGGGTGGCGCAATACTCACATGGCAGTCAGTATATGAATTAGTCCATCTTACAGAGCTTGATTGTATGATAATTAGAGCAACATTCTTCCCATGTAGCTCGTTGGTGGCTCAGAATGCTAAAAGACATTCTGCACATGAGCACTAAAGTAGACCAGGTACTCAAGGATAGTAAATCTGTAGAAGCCACATGTGCAGAATTAACCCTCATATTTGAAGGCTTGTTATTTGCTGTGAAACTGCATGGACTGGAAATCTAGTCACTCTGTAGGTAAATGCTTACTCTCCAAGAAACTATCGTCGTTTCCTGTGAACCATGTGACTAGACCACTTGACCAACCAGTTGGTGAGCATCTTCTCTGTTTGTGTTTTTGTTGTGGAGCAAACATGTTACATTGTTGTTGTCCCAGATCTGCACCTAAAGCCCTCTCTTCTTCCAGGGGAAATTGAATTTCCGAACACCTTCCATTTGTGGTATAAAAAGTTACAGGATATCAACAGAAAGTTACAGGACATGCATTGGCTGGAAATGGAGCAGTATTCTCCGCCTGAAACTTTTGCAAATGAAAGCTGTCCTGAACGCAGTATAACCACCTCCAAACCATCATGAACACAAACAATAAATAAAAAACACATCTGGAGGAACTGCAACATTGGATACAATCAAGTAAGTGCTGTTGTGCAACAATTGTGTGTGATATATTTAGTCAAAAGCAATAAATGTGCTATATGTTCTCATTCCATGAGAGAGATACACTGCAGTGAAGGATGCTGGGGGAATTAAGTACAGCAATGATTACATCAGTTCAGTACTGAAGATTCTGAATCCAGAGAGAGTATCGTAGAAAGGCATCCAGGAGGGCAAAGTAGTCAGTCAGAAATCTGTTTGGGAAATCTGTCACTGCAACAACAGACTTTCCAACCAGCAAGCACAGCAGTCGACAATGTAGGCAGCCAAGAGAGCAAATGAGGTCAGGAAAGAAACAGCCAACACAGACCAAAACACGGCTAGAAGAAATAATAATACATGAAACAGAACAACAGTGTTTAAATAACACTCAGGTCATGGCGAAAAGCTGGCTGAGGCTACTAAATGGAAATCGGAGGCCGGTGCTTCAGCTCAGCTCAGTTCAAGCTACAAACAAACTATTTATGTGCAATTTGGTGTCTTTGAGATGGAGGCAATATTGATTGTGGGCTGTGATTCCCCCACCCTGCTTTTCAGTAAGTTTTATTTGGGAACAAAAGTAGTGAAAACACCCAATAACAGAATCACTGAATCAAGAGCAGATTGCAAACTTGTGGCAGGGGGTGGCATAGCGGGGCTGTGCTACTTACTTGACACACACACACACACCCCTGCCAAGCCAATGCTGCATCCTGGGATTGATAAGGGGAGAGGAGGCACATTGCAAATGCACCAGAGAGCCAATGCAGTGCTCCTGCCAGCATGTCTGCAGCACTCCAACCTCACCTCTCTTCCTATCCATCCCAATATGCAGCTGTGACTAGGCCAGAGGGAAGTCAGAGAAGTTTTACAGCCCCAGCTCCTGCAAACACAGCTCACTGTAAAACCTATGGGCAGCAGGATATCCAGATTGTGTTGTCTCTAATGCTTCTCGCCTACCTTAGACCACACCCGACAACTGCACATTGAAATGTCACAGTAGAATAGGGATCTAGGTGTGTTGTGCTTAGGCCTGATCCACACAATCATCACCATTTCTGGAGCAACAATTGCATTGCTTGAGTCTTTATGCACTTCGGCATCTATTAGACTGTGGCTCCATCACACAAACATAAGGCAGAATCAGGGATTTGGCATGTGGGCTAGGTGCTCATGAATAGCATCCTGACCCTGCCACCACCACTGTTGCATCTTTCCCCTTTTCTGTCTTTATCTCTTTTTATTACAGTCACATATCCCAACAGTAATTGCATGTGGAAACATTTCTTTAAAGTAAGCTATGTTCTGGTAAGAAACAGAATTCTTTAGTTGTTTCTCCTGAGAAACCATCATATAATTCAGTGACAAAACACATGTTAGCGCGTAGTCCCAGGTTCAGTCCCTTACATCTCTACAGTGATTGTCCTCTGTCTAAAACCCTGGGGAGCTGGTGGCAGTCAGTGTAGAAAATTTGGAGCCAGATAGACCTAGTATAAGAAGAAGAAGAGTTTGGCTTTGACATCCCGCTTTATCACTACCTGCAGGAGTCTCAAAGCAGCTAACATTCTCCGTTCCCTTCCTGCCCCACAACAAACACTCTGTGAGGTGAGTGGGGCTGAGAGACTTCAGAGAAGTGTGACTGGCCCAAGGTAACCCAGCAGCTGCATGTGGAGGAGCAGAGACACGAACCCAGTTCACCAGATTACAAGTCCACCCCTCTTAACCACTGCACCACACTCCAGACAGCTTTCTATGTACCTATGTATCATGGAGCAAAAGAAGGAAATAGAGAATCTCCATTTTACTATCTATCATTAGAGTTTGATTTAAGGCAGCCTTCCCAATCTGGTGCCCTCCAAATGTTTTGAACTATAAGCCGGCACATCTAATGGGAATTCTGAAGACCAAACTATCTGGAGGGCACCAGGTTGGGGAAGGAACACTGGGAAATATGCTAAATTGGACGAACTGAGTTCTTCATGACAGAATATATATATCCCCCTGTGATGGGTCTAGAAGCCTTTCTCAAGGAATACCTCTGCTCACTCAGAGATATATTTACAGTCTTTATTTACATACATATTTACAAGGTACAGAACATAGCTTCATGCGTCCGAATCCTCGGTAGCAGATCCAGGAAGTGGGAGCGTTCGGCTCCTCCTCCAGCAGAGGAGCTTGGGAAGCCCCAAGCGTCTCCTTTGTTCCCTACATTTTAACCCCCTCCTGTCCTGTGCTGAAGGAATGTGCATTTAATCTCCCTCTGTCCCTGAACTGGTCAAGTGGTGTTGCAGCATCCGGGAGCATCCTCGTCGCTTGAGTTCCTTCCGTTTCCTTGTCCTCCTCTCCCTCTCCTGTCTTTTCTAAAGGCTCCTGTTCTTCCCCCTCCCTCAGCTCCGGGGCATTCCCTGGCAGCCCCGTGACACACACACCCTAGTTTAAAAACCTGTGCCGAATGAGACCTAAATGCCCACAGGCCATTAAGAAAGACTGGTTGTGGTAAACAGCACAGTAATTATAAAAACAACATGGATAAAAACAGTATACATTCCACCAAGAGCTTTATGAAAGTATAATGCAACTATAAATCACACATTATTTTATATTTATTATTTCAAAGGCCTTTTAAAATATATGACAATGGTTGTAATTGATGAAAGGCTGTTGTTTCATAAACAACAAAATATGACTTTCTGTTTGGCTGATCTTTGTTCCTGACATTTGTCAGTAGTGAAGAATACCCTATGGAGAGACTGTTAAATAGATGGCAATTTGTCTCTATTAACCTGATGGCATGAACCAGCTGATCACTCTGTTAAATGCTTAGGCAAACAGCATAACGTCAGTTGTTAACAGAAGTATTGTATCAACACTTCTCCCTTCCTACAGTTCTCTTTCCCTGTCCTTTTTGCATTCCCCATTTTATTTATGACGGGTGTTCAGCAACCATATGAGTCACCTTGTATCTCTATCTGCAGCAGGCCTGTGCAGAGGTGGGGGCAGTTGGGTACACTTGCCCTGGGCCCCACCAGCTTTTTTTGTTTGAGTTTATAACTTTATGCTCAAGGGACGCGGGTGGCGCTGTAGGTTAAAGACTCAGCGCCTAGGACTTGCCAATCGAAAGGTCGGCGGTTCGAATCCCCGCGACGGGGTGCGCTCCTGTCACTCGGTCCCAGCGCCTGCCAACCTAGCAGTTCGAAAGCACCCCCGGGTGCAAGTAGATAAATAGGGACCGCTTACTAGCGGGAAGGTAAACGGCGTTCCATGTGCTGCGCTGGCTCGCCAGATGCAGCTTGTCACGCTGGCCACGTGACCCAGAAGTGTCTGCGGACAGCGCTGGCCCCCGGCCTATAGAGTGAGATGGGCGCACAACCCTAGAGTCTGGCAAGACTGGCCCGTACGGGCAGGGGTACCTTTACCTTTTTTATAATTTTATGCTAACAAGACTCCTGCCCTGAGCCTCAGACAAGCTCTGCACTGGCCTGATATGCAGCATCCAGAAGCAGCCCAATTTCTTTTGGATCTATTCTATATCATTCCGATTTGATTCATTATTCAGGTCCAAATAATGAAAATCCAAAGATTTGTTGCATCCTTACTGCCTATAATGGAGAATCTAAAAATATAACTTTGTTTGCACAAAAGCGAATGAAATTTGCAGGCAGAAGAATTGCTGTGGAATAGATTAAGCCAGCAAAATTTTAGGCAGAAAACTCCAGGAGTTTTCATGTAGGAAGCATTTAATGTGTGTGTTTCCTAAGTCTCTTTTTTATTTTTTGCAAGAATTGGATATAAATTGTTATTACGGCTGCCGCTTCTGAGAGGATAAAGCCTGCCAAATTTCAGAAAGATAAGAGCAAAAGTTCTGCCACAAGGACAGATTTTACCCTTTTCGGGTGGGCATTCCCTCCCATGTCTTTTGTGAGCAATCAGTTTGAAAGCTAGGGACCCTGGGTAAGAAACTTGCCTTTGTAGAACTTTTATGAAAACATTGTCCTAAGAATTTGGTTTTTGTTAGTTTTTAATAATATAATATAATATAATAAATAATATAATTTAGCACAATGAGAAAATAGATACTGCCTATTAATTTTCAAAACATGGTAGGGGGTTATTTACAAACACGTTGTGGGCCAGTGCTATTACCATGATAAGTAATAGGGGGAAAATTCATTTGCGAAAAGTGAATGAACAAACACCATTTCTTATGTATCTACATATGAATTTTAATGCAGGCATCCACTGAATTTTGCAGTTGATATGCAGATAATATCACCATTTATATTTATGAACTACAAGCATTCCATAAATACAGGAAATATGAAATTATCACATCATTGCATGATTAACTTTCAAACTTATATAAATAACAATTATGAATGGAACATATTCAGTTTTCACAAATGCAAATTAGAGAACCATTATTTCATGCATAAATTAGTCTTTCAGATTTGCAATCTACATAATCCTTGTAATAGGAAAGAAGGCTAAAACCCATTGCTTCCTGTACTTGATCGACAAGGTGAACAATTGACCCTCATCTTTAGATGCCCTATTTACATGTTTAAAAATATATTCCTTTCTTCCTTTCTCTGGACTAAACATTCAACCTTTATAAATGATTTCTCTTTTGGATCACTTAATCCTCCTTCAGTGAAATATAGAAAAGCAAAACCCAACTCAGTGATTAGATTCAAGATGAGAACAGAAATAATAATAACAGTAATGATATATTAATAATTCATTATTAATTGTCAATTATTGTTTGCAGTCTGGGTAGGCTACTGAATTCAAAAATAATGTGTTTGTTAAGTGACTGAGAAGGATATCCAAAGCCTTTCTGTTTCTGAAGCATTCCATCCTGTTCATTTTCACAACAAGACTAAATGAGAGCCAGCTGGCATGAATGACATACCTATATTAGCAGAACATGAAAGCTTTGCTGTATTATTAATTTCCCATATTAGTCCTCATTTTACTGATGTAATCTAGGAGAAGCTAAATGGTTTAACATTAGGTTGCTTACTAGCAATAAGATTATGCTTAATAACCTAAATAGGGACAGTCATATAAAAAGACGGCAAACTGTACTCAGAGGAGCCAATGGGCCAGAAATGGCCCTGACTCTTTAACAAAAAAGGAACAAATATCACTTAGGGAGGCACATGAAGGCAATCCCCACATAGAAGAAAAAGTGGAATTTTTTGCCCTAGCAGAGGCCCATTTGCCCATCAGACATGGCTTACAGCTGCTATCCAGGGCTGGCATTGAGGCTCTGAAGGAGAAAGCCCACTCCAGGGACAGGGATGCTTATTTATTCTTTTTATGTAGACAATTTTCTACCCCATGGTTATAACATATCTACAGTGGTGGCTGGTACCCATTGGAACTGGTGGAAGGCAGGGGGCCCTATACCCACCCTCCTCATTTATTCCCATTTTAGCCAAATCGGGCCACAGTAGTCTCCAAAAAAAAGCAGCTATGGGTAACATCACAATGGGTTCCAAGGTCGTGGCTCTCTCTGCTCCCTAGAATTTGAGGACTGACACATTGTGCTATAGGGAAGCCTTGTTTTGACACGTTTGTTTATCATGGACTTTGACTGTGATTCATGACCATCATAGTCTGAAGCGAGGTACAACAAATAAAACATGGGTGCTGAGTTCATTAGCATTTAATGAATAACAAATTGGCTCGCTTCTGCTAGTAATCTGAACTTGTCATCCTCCGGAGTGTTTTCCCCTCCTCTTCGTTTACATTATCTCCTTTCATGCAAATGGAAGGACTACACAAACAAAATTAGATGTGGCAGCTTTCTCCGTAACCAACAACTGGAAGAGGATCAGCAAAATGAAATTGCAGAGCATTCTGTTCCTCTCCATAGTAATGATCAAAGAGGAATTTTGGTAGGCTCTGGTACTCTTTAGCTTTCAATCTATCAACTTGGCCAGGATTCAACTCTTAGGGGAAAGTTTCTTTTCATTGTATTTTAAGCTTATGGTTACACAAGTAGTCAACAATTGCAGGGAGAAGGTTAGGCGGACCAAAATTCAGCATGAGCTCAGAATGGTGAGAGTTTAAAAATAATTTCTAAAAGGTTTCTTCAGCTATGTTTGAAGCAAGAGGAAGGACAAACAGGAGATCTTCTGTGTGGAGATGGATAAATGCTATTGGGTGACAGAGAGAAGGCAGAGAGAAGGAAGAGCTGCTCCACTTCTACTTTGCCTGTGTCTTCACCCAAAACGAAAGCAGTGTTCAACCTGGTGATAACAGAATAAATGATGCACAGAGGGAGCTGCAGCCCAAGAGGCGGTGAAGGAACACCTAGCTGCTTTAAATGAATTCATATCTCCAGGGCCTCATGAGCTGCACCCAAGGGTATTAAAGGAGATATTTACTTTAAGTAGGTCCTGCTGATATCAATGGCACTTTCTTATGAGTAAACAGGCTTTGGAGCAAGGTCAAAATATGAACACACTATACACTGCACTGTTTCCACACAAAAACAACATAGGACCTCAAACCCAGCTGAAGCAACATGAACATTATGGCTGCCATACTTCAGCACACATAGCTAGCTGTATATTTGAATAATATGTCTGTCTCATTGAAATGGAATAATCGGAATAAGTGCAATTGGTGCGTAAGCTGCAGAAGTTTCTCATGCACTGCTACACACCCGTAGATGAAATCTACTGCTTGCTTTTCCCCAGAAGTAACATCACTACAGAGCAGAGATGTTCAAGGTAAAAATCTCACCTGGCTTGTGGTTTCACACTGCAGACATAAAACATGATTATTTCTTCTTGCAGTTGGGCCAGCCTAGGCATAACATAGAAAATCTGATCACAGGTCAGTTAATGGCTTTGATCTTCTTTTTTCTTTTTTAGGCTCAAAGGCAAACTGAATCAGAGTCATGGCACTGGGGAGAAGTGATTCAGCCTTTCATCCCAGTTTTTCCCCCCAATTTAAATTGTCCTCTCCCCCCAATCTGCTATTAGCCACTTGGAGGGGGCGGAGAAGTATAAAATATATATCAGCTTCCCTGCTTCCCATATGTATGTGTGTATAAATCCCCAAAATGGCTAAGCTTAACTTTTGATTTTGCTAGAACATATACTGCCTACTGTATACATCAGAGGTGGTGATGTTTCTTGGGCGGAGGGGACCACATGTCAAGGTAGGTGTGGCTAAATATAGGGTTTGAGCTTTATTTTATTTTTTGCAAAACCTAGGAAAAACCTCAACTTGGGTTGCCATACATCCTGATTTTCCCGGACATTTCAGCGATTTCCACCTGGACACTGCTTCTGATGGTCAATTGCCAGCTATGTTCCAGACGTATGGCAACCCCACTAAATACAAGTGGGCAGGGTCAGAGTGAAAATATGGTTGTGAACCATTGTCAAGGACAAATGTGGGGGGGGGAGGGTTTGCTAGAGACAAAAATATTTTGGCATGACAGAGGGCTACATATGGGAGCAGTCAGTAAAAAGAAATATTATTTTCAATTTAAAAATACCTTATTTATTTGATAAATAAGGTTTAACCTAATTTTGAATCTATTTTTCTACACTGCCTTGTGTTGTTTTTACATGACAGGTGGTACAGAAATAGTTTTAACAAATAAATGATGTTTTGCATTACCCTTTGTATTAACTTTAAAAGTGTTCAGTGGGTATATTTTTCTGAGGACAAAGTTGTGAAGCCTATCAACTATGTGATTGACCGTCTTCCTGCTGTTGTTTTAAAATTTCTATCAGGAGACCCCCCCCTCCATTTGGTTAGCCATTGATTCACCACACAGATCTGATGATTATATTGTTATAAAAGTTGGGTGTCTCCCCCTCTCTCTGCCTAGCAGTGGCAAGAGCCCATGGGATTCCAGGCACTCACCCAGAATTTGTGTTCCTTTGGAGCAGCCATAGGCAAACTCAGCCCTCCAGATGTTTTTGGACTACAACTCCCATCATCCCTGATCACTGGTCCTGTTAGCTAGGGATGATGGGAGTTGTAGTCACAAAACATCTGGAGGGCTGAGTTTGCTTATGCCTGCTTTGGAGAATTGAGACACGACAGAGACTGCCGTGGCTTTAAGAAATACAATTTATTCATCTATTTACACCTTCAGTCTGTATGGAGGGAGTCCAGATCTTACAGCACAGTCCTTGTACTCCACAGCAGTGTAACCCCGGAATCCGAGTCATCACCCCCAGCCAGCAAGCAGCCAGCCTGCCCAAGATGGACCCCAGTCTTTCTTCCTTGTTCTTCTTACCAGAACATCTTGCTAAAAGACTCTTTTTCTGTCACCTCACATCTAGTTACCCTGGCAAGCTTCCAACCCCCCTAGACTCTGTTCATACCTTAGGACAAGGGGGAAGGACAGTTCTCCTGCACTGCCAATGGTTCTCAATGGCGCCATATTGTTTCTTAATGGTCCTGGGTTGGCCAGGTCATTTTGCATAGGCTAGCTCAGGATTTCCTCTGCAGCTCATATTTATCCCTTCTCATCCCAAATATCCTGTCATTTATTAATTTCTAGGGTCTAGGGGGGTTCCCCCCAAAAAACTAATATGAACATGTGTGTGTCATGTGACAAAGACACATGAGAGCAGAAGCAGCAAAGCAAGTGCTGAGAAGTGCTGGGACTGCACAATCATTTGGGCCTACTGAAGTTGTTCAGGCTTAACTGCTAACTGTTGAGTCACTCTGACATGTGACTTAGCAGCCAGTTTCACTTTGCGGTCTCTGTAAGATTTCAGGCACAGTCTGTCTGCTTCAGTTGTGAACAGTCAGTATGTAATCTCAGTCAAACTGTTTGGAACCATGTTAATGAAGAAGTTTATTTTAATCCAGTAAAGCTTTTATTCTTTAAAACCCTGCATTATTAATTTACGCTGCGCGTCAGTGTGTACATGAGTATCTGCATTTCTGTTGCACTGATAAGATGAAAAAATCTGCATGGTTAGCAAAAATATAATGTGAACCCTTCACTTGTATGGAGCTGCATTTCTGCAACTCTTAAACCTTACTTGGATTTCAATAGGCAATTTTTAACCTCATAGGTAGAGGAAACAATAGAATCAAATGGCAATGTGCTTCTGTAGCAAGTGATCAAGTGTTGTTCTTATTGTATTATCTCATTTTCTTTTTTATGCTGAACCAAAACATATGTGAGATGCAGTGATCAGGTCATTTGCTTTTTGCAGAAAGAGCAATGCCTTGGCCCTCTAATGCAATCAAGAGCTTCTCACACACATTTCTCTGATCCTTTCAAGCTTGCAAATGGCTTAAGCAAAAGGAAAAAAGGATTTTCAAGTCTGGAGTCATTAGTACAAGATTCCAATTGTAAGTGATTACCAACAGGAGGAAAAGGGTTGTTGTTTTTTTAAAGGCTTTTAAAGTGTAAATTAAGGCAGCCACTAGTAGTAGAAATGCCACCTGGAGACATTTGTGTGTTTAAAATTAATGGTAACATGTTGGCCTGAAACTGGAAGACCAAAGGATTAACACACTAATAAAGAGATTGTAGTAATGATGATATATAGAATAGACAAATGAAAATAAGAAGGCAAACTGTAAAAACAAGACAAAACAAAAAATGGTAGCACATGCAAAAGTAATTCCATAGACACACTGGAATGTTGGCTCAATGTAGTAAATGAGATGAAGGATCACTTCATTAATCCCAAACTAGGCTCTGCAGCAAGTCAATGACAAACCATGGCTACGTGTAGGCACTGGAAACTACAGAACACTCAGGAGACAGTGCCTTTGTATTGGCAACGCCATCCTAGTGAGTGTCCTATTCTCACAGGGCACCAGAGTGAACAGAGGATTTGTCAAGAACAACAACAAGGGGACAGCAAGGGGCAGGTCCCAACAAGGGAGGGGAGGTGGAATTGAGACTGCAAGAGAGACTCAGCTGGCTGGGGACTGGAGATCTGGATCCCAGGAAGGACCAAATGGGCTGTCAAAAAAGAGCCCCAACCCTATGACACCTGACACCCTAGTCCAATGCTTTCAACCAATACGGAAGCTAGACTGGTGACTGGCAGCGGCTGCCGTGACCATATAACACCAGTCTTGAAAGACCTACATTGGCTCCCAGTACGTTTCCAAGCACAATTCAAAGTGTTGGTGCTGACCTTTAAAGCCCTAAATGCCTCAGTCCAGTATACCTGAGGGAGCATCTCCACCTCCATCGTTCTGCCCGGATGCTGAGGTCCAGCGCCGAGGGCCTTCAGGCGGTTCCCTCACTGCAAGAAGTCAAGTTACAGGGAACCAGGCAGAGGGCCTTCTCAGTAGTGGCACCTGCCCTGTGGAACGCCCTCCCACCAGATGTCAAAGAGAAAAATAACTACCAAACTTTTAGAAGACATCTGAAGGCAGCCCTGTTTAGGGAAGCTTTTAATGTTTCATAGGTTATTGTATTTTAGTGTTTTGCTGGAAGCCGCCCAGAGTGGCTGGGGAAACCCAGCCAGAAGGGCGGGGTATAAATTATAAATTACTACTACTACTACTACTACTACCATGGAACCACCTCTGATGCTGCCTCCTATCACCAAGGGGCCTTCCCCTTCAAGGAAGGTTGCAGAGAGCAAGTCTGAAGAGCCTTTGATTCAGGGATAGGGAACACGTCACTTTCTGGATGTTGTTGGACTCAGCCCCAGCCAGTAGGCCAACAATCAGTGATGTTGGGGGTTGTGGTCCAGCAAGATCTGTGAAATCACAGATGCCCCATCCCTGCTTTAAGTTGAGATGCCAATGATTGTACCAGCAGCAACACAACACATCTGATTTTAACACAGAGCTCTGGATAATCGTGCTCATCTGAATACATAGTGAATTCAAGGTGCCAACTGCCATTAGGGCTCCCAATGTGACAATTGCTAATTGTCATGAAGGAGTCTCTTCTGCAACTTCAGTTATCCAAGGTTTCCTCGCTTATGAACTCAAAAGCCCCCACCCAACTCAGCAGCACTCTCAGTTGCATTTTGTAAATCAATGTCTGTTTAGGATGCAGCAAATGAATTGCACTTGCTGCTGTGTGTCATATGGTTTGAACTGCAATAGCTCATGCATTACAGCATGAGACTTAATTTCAAGGTCATGGGTTCAAGCCCCAGGTTGAGTGAAAGATTCCTGCATTGCAGGTGGCTGGACCGGACAGTCCTCGTTGTTCCTTCCAACTCTACAATTCTGTGATTCTGTGATAAAGTCTATGGAAAGATATGGAACACTCCTCAGCAGCGCTTAAAGAATTGACGATCAGAGTACTGAATCTCGAAACTAAGACTGATACACATACAGATACAATATGGCATTAACGCCAAGTCCCTAGATTTAAAATGTGACACTTCTGAGCGTCATAGTCTTCTTTAGAAGAAGCATATCACTAAACAGAATGATTGCATCTGGTCTGTTACTAAAACCCAGTGAAGTACAATATGTCATTTTGCCTTTAACAGTCTTAGCATTCCAAGTGTTACACCTGAGAAGGATGCAATGAGGGCATGGGAAGAGAAAGGAAGATTCTAGGACCTGGAACCTAAGTTTATAAAGCTATCTGAGAAATATTTACAAGCTAATATCCTTTTGTTAATCATGCTTATTGTTTTCCAACTGTGTATTTAAAAGTAATGCAGGTCACCTGCAATTCTCAGGGTTTGGCGTTCTGTTTATAATTCTGCTCTTAATTATTACAAAATTTATTTCTCAATAAATTACATGCTGATGGATTTTCAAGTAATGAGTGGGGCTTCTAAATTCACTGGGGGCTTCACATATAAAACAGCTGGAAAATGGGCTAAACAGAGAACAGCATAAACATACCACAGGGCCCTGAATGTGAGAAAGAGGACATCTGAGAATGTTCCTGTAATAAATATGACACTAACAGAGAATAATGAGTTTGAGGAAGATTGTTCAAGAGGGTCTGCTTCCATACTAACTGTAAAACAACACACATTTCTAGTTGTAATGAAACCAGACATTGTTTGCAGTTTTAGCAACATATTTATACCAAGTTTAAATTCAGTAATATTCAGTAGTGAGTTTAAATTCTATCTTTTTCTGTTCCAGTTATGGTTCATTTACTGTTGTGCCCTGGAGATGTTTGTCTTCTAATTTTTGCCATATTTGATAAAGAGATCACATTGTTTTGAATTGCCTTTTATTGCATTTCCATCTGATTTGCTTCTTCCAGTATTTGGTAGTGCATATTTAAATAAAAAAGGAAAAGAAAATCCCTGAAGGGCTACCAGATGGTGCAACTACTGTCAAGCCAGTTTATACTTAAAGCGTGCAGCAAAGTTTTAAATTAGCATTTTCAAAGAGGAACAAACATTCTAGCACTCTGTGTATGTGTGCATGTGTGTGTGCATGCGCAAGGGCAATTCAGATACACACACACATGTGCATGTAATGAATGTACATTGTTGCTGTGTGTGCATTGTGTGTTTGCAAACTGGTAACAATGTTGTGTAACCCTTTAAGTTTCACACTTGAAAACTCCCTTACATTTCCTGTTCCACCATTCATATATCCTTCATGGGCTGCCTGCTGTTCTCAAGCAGCTCAGTTTGGCTGGATGTCTGCACATGCCCTGAGATGATAGGTCTGGATTTTCTCTGAGCCAAGATTGCATGAATAATCAGAAGAAGCTATGTATCATATATTCAGGGAAAGTTCCCAAAGTTCCTGCCAACCCTCACAGTTGTATAGGGGGATTTCCTTACGGTGACCTAAAACTTAGACCTTCACATGGGCCATGACATTTAATGCATGCCTAATTAATCTCCCAGAACAAATGCAAAAATCTAATGCAGGTGACACCTTTCATCCAGCTATTATCCCTTGAAAGTAATGAATATCCTCTAGTAAGCATGTTTTGTCCCTATTAATCATCAATCATCTTATTTGTATGCCACCTTTCCAAAGTTAAAACCATGCCCAAGTCAGCTTACAACATATTTTAAAAATTGCAAAACTACAAACATAACAAAAGTAGTAATAAACAAGAAACAAACCATCGAATTGTACACAACCAAACCACATAAATCAGAAGATCCAAAAGAAAGATAAAAAAAAACATAAACAACAGCAGGTCTTCCAGGACTCACAGCCAAGATTGGTTGTTGTTTTTTGCTAAGACACCCACCACCCTTAGTCATTCTGCTGCAGTTCTGCAACAAGAAAACTTAATTGCTATGACAAATGACAGCTCACTATCCATCTTCTGTTGTGTGGTATTTACCCACCCAGCATTGCCCTTAACAAAATCATCTTCTATATCAAAGTCCATGCCCATGAGGAGGGCCCTTCCCTATCTCTAACTGGAAACCAGCATTTCTGACATTGGCTGCTCCACCGGAGGCATGTGAACTACCCAACGTGTTGTTGGAAGCATCAAAGGCCATTTAGCTGTCTTGGAATATGCTCGTCTATTCTGTCAGTATAAACAGCCCAAATTAACTCTCCCCACAGGGATTTCTAACTGCCACATTGGGATGTACAACTAATTTTTCCCCAACCGAGACAGCAGTAATAAGTTCTGTACATTTATGTACAACAACAGATGTTCTCAGTCAAAATATGATTTTTAATAGTAATTTGGGACAGTTTCATGTGCATCAATTTGAGTTTCAGTCCATCCCATCCCGGAGGAACAGGGTAATATATTAAAATCACAAAATACGTAGCACTTACTATATGGCTTAGGTCTAAGTTACCTTCCTCTCCCAATTCCATCATGCCTGCTCCTTAAGAGACCTTATCTAAATTCTAGTTAGGCTGAGAGGGACAAGAGAGGGTCACATCCATAATACAGTCAACCTTGCTCCTTATGATATGTTTGCAGGGAGATGAGATGATATTGGCTATTTAATTATCTTTTGGTCTCATTTGTTTGTGGGGAGGTTAGATGGCACCATGTCAAAACAAGTGTTATCCCACACTTTACAGTGAATTGCCACCATCCTCACAAAGTCTGAGATTTTGTGGATGTGGGCTTCTTGCACAAGACCCCTTAATCATCTAATTGTGCAATACGCATTTCCCAGCATGGAACTGGATTCCACCTGAAAATAGCAAATGCTACCAACTCAGCTGCATCCTAAGTAATTTAAGCCAATCCCCACCCCATGAATTTCAAATTCTCACCCCGCACACTAATCTTCAGAGGAGATGCCTGTTCATCTCTATTAGAGCTCCTCATCATACATTTACCCTCTATGATATCATTAACTCTAAGCGTCAAAAACATCTTCATTGTCTTAGCAGGGTACAGCCTTTCCCCTGCTCCAAAATAATACACCAGGTTCACATTCTTCCAAAACAGAGATAAAAGGGGACTGAGCATGTCTTCAGGTTTTGAATGGCAATGCCATTTTGAAAGCAGATCCTCCCCAAGTCATTTAGAAAATCTTCCAAGGCACAGTATTTTGTATGGCATCTACGGTCTGACCTATCAAATGACACCCAATATATATTAAAGCAAACTGAAATCTCTCAGTGTTCAGATGGTATACTCTGAATAGATGCAAAACCATTCTCAACTATCTACAGGAGTGCACAATGGGTACATGTTTGAATACAAATTTCAACAATTGTCTTCCGTACAATAATAACAAAAAAAAGAGACACAATAGGAGGACACTTCAGCAAAGTCAGTTTGAATGAGATGCCCATTTTTCTTTAAAGAGGAAAGATGTTACATTAAAGTGGTCATTCATGATGTAGAAGCAGACACAATAGGACTGGGAGGGAAAGTATGTACAGTTATTTTAGAAAAGTGGAAATAAATTGTTGCTACATGCGATAAGATAAGCTTATCAATGTACAGCTTGTCTCTCCACCAATGGGTGCAGTAATCATGATGATAAGACTCTAATCTATAAATGGTTTCAGGTGTTCATGGGAAGCCGTGAGAGAAGTGTGGGTTATGCTTCTTCTCATATTTCCAGTAGTAACTTATTTATTTGAGTCATTTTTGAGTCACTTTGAGTAAAATGACAAAGTGACTTACAAACACAGTAAGCAGAGCCATGTGGAATATTAGTTAAGTAGCAGGAAACAGTAGAAATAAATGGACTGTTCTTCAAATGGTGGCATGTAGAAAGTAGACCCACAAGGACGAATATTGGGATCTGTGCTTTTTAACTGGTTACTAAATTAACTAGAGTTAGGGGTGAGCAGTGAGGTGGTCCAGGTTTTTGAAACTTAATAGTTATTGATGTTTAAAACAAAAAGAGATGGCAAAGAGCTCCAAAAGAACCTAACCAAACTGAGGAAAGGGTAGTAAAATGACAGAAGCAATTCAATGTTGCATGTCAAGGCAAATATATATATATGACTGACTAGCAATGAGATATTGGGGTTCTGGTAGTTAGCTCACTGAAGATGTCAACTCGGTGTATGACAACTGTGAAAAAGATGAATTCCACACTAGGGATCATTAGGAAAGGAATGGAAAATTAAACTAATATCATAATGCTGTTAAACCTATAGTACAACCACATTTGGAATACTGTGTACAGTTCTGGTTGCCCTCCCTTAAAAACAAAATTGCAGAGTGACAATAAAAGGGCAACCAAAATTATAAACGGGAGAAGCAACTTCTCTGTGAAAAAGTAGCTTCATCCCCTTGACAAAGGAAGAGAGAGTGCTCTTGTCTTTAGGTCCAGCTTACAGGTTTCCCAGAGGGAACTGATTGGTCGCTGTGAGACTCAGATGCTGAACTAGTTGGGCCATTGGTTCAGTTCAGCAGGCTCTCCTGCTGTTCTTATGCAATTTGAAGCTCTAAAGAAAGTGACCTCTCAAATGGTGAGATTTCAATAAATGGAGCAGCATTCCCAATTGCCACCAGCACTTCCCATGTTGTTCTTCTGTTCTCTCCAGCTGCAAGCGGAAACCCAAAGCAGAAATGAAAAGCTGTGCTCATGAAATGAGCACTATATCTGTTACAGAAACAAACCCTTCCCTTTTTCGATACAGCTGGTTTAATTAGTGATAGTTTAGCAGCACTTTAGCATAGCTTTTTTTGTGGAAAATTGATTAAATGTATGGTCTTTTTTGGGACAAATTAACAAAAGAAAATCTCTAGGAATGCGTAATGAGCTTTTTCAGTGCCGTGTTAATCTCAGTTACCAACAAATGCAAAGCGGCTGAAGAAAAATTAGGCATTTTGTAGTGTATTGGGCTTCAACTAATGATGATGATTTGGTGATGTAAAATTAATGCATTTTTAATCAACATATTATTAGAACATCCATTTACATGCAATTATTTTCATGAAGATTTAAGTGCAAAGGAAAAAAAATGTTGCTGTGCCCGAGATGCAGAAGTATGGAAATAGGATCTGTTACAGGGGGAAATAACCTCACAACTGTCACACTTCCAAGTTCATTTTCTTCAATAAAAGGACAAAAAGAATTAAGAGCCAAGCTATGCTTTCGCGATGGGGATTTCCTGCCTCCTCCTTCCACCCTGCAGCCCATTGTGATCACCCAAAGCAGCTGCTCCTGAGGGTTAGGACACACAAACACACATGCACAATGACACAGGATGTGGTTTGGAGGGCTGCATATGGAGATGCATCAGAAATTGCCTTATACTGAGTTGGATATTGTCTCCATCAAGACTGGCAGCAGCTCTGCAAGGTTTGAGACAAGGGCCTCTCCCAGCCCAACCTTTTGCATGCAAGCAGTGCTTTTTTTCCAGCCAGAGTGTGCCAGGACACAGTTCCAGCACCTCTCAGGTGGGTGCCATCATGGGCCGAGGCTCCCCTGCCCACTTCTTGCCTTTACATACTTCTGAGATGCCCCAAATGAACATTTCAAGTCAGATGGCCAGCGTGCGTGAGTCCTACACTTTTAAAAAAGATATATGACTCCAGCCTGCTCCTAGCAACGATTGGCCAAGCTATGGGGCGAGGCCAACTTGTATTTCCTTTTCTTCCATCCTTTTCTCACACACAACTTTGTGTAAGGACCCTTCTGAGTTGCCCTCGCCGTCCGCCTGAATCTAAGAAAGAGGGAGGTGGGGGCCCATTTATTTGACCTGCACCAGAACCAGGAAGCGACCCCCAAAACCAGCTTGCTGTGATTTTTAGCACCTGCGTGAGTGGTGAACGCAGCCATCGTCAAACCGGCATCTGTTCAGGGCTACCCTGAGTCTCCTGGTGACTTACTATAAGAGCTTTGAGGTGACTTCTGGCACCTATTTTTCTTGAAAAAAAGCACTGCATACAAGTCACATGCTCCACCACCTTCTCTGTGAAAAGCAGCAGCAGTAGCAGGAGACTCCAAGTGTGAGTTGGAGTGGCTTTCATACGTATAAAAAGGTCTCTAGATCTTACCCAGTGAATGTGAAGTATCTACTCACTCTGCAGCTGGGCACACAACAGCTCTAACACAAAAACGGACTGAGAAAGATTTCTACATAAAGGGCACACTGAAAGAGGAAGGTTGTGGACTACAGCTCCCATCAGCCCCAGTGAAGTTAGCCAGTAGCCCAGGGTGATGGGAAATGTAGTCCACAACAATAGGAGGGCTCCAAATATTCATAGATCATAGAACCGGAAGGAATCTTGAGGATCATCTAGCCCAACTCCCTGCAATGCAGTAATATGCAGCTATCCCTTACAGGGATCGAACCTGCAAACATGGCGTTATCAGCACCACACTCTAGCAGACTGAGCTATCTCTTGTAACTACTTTCCTGTAAAAATAATTAAATCAGCCACTCACCAGGTGGTATTTTGAGGCATTTTAAGATAAGCAATTTTGTCATTTTAGAAGATTTTATTATTGAACTGCTTATAAAAAAGTAATTAGACACCTGGGCAGAAAGTAAAACTGAATCATGCTCCCTGTTTTCATGCTGCTTTGACATGTCTGAAATGAAGGCTCACACATGGCCCCTGTGGGAAGCTGCCATTTTGAAGAAGCACAAAGATGGGAAGAACAAGCCCTCTCTGCTCAAAATTTCCCCATTCATTAAATGGATTATATTGCTGTATGCCACCCCAATCTCCGAGTGGTGCAAGATTCCAGGGGTTCATATTTCCCTTTGGAATGAGGCACAGCAGAGACTGTGGTGTCTTTATGACACATGGTTTATTTATATGCAACCTGAGGCTATGACAGGGGTTCACAGAATCAACAACCCAAAGGGGTATTGTTTCTCCCATAGCCTTGGATTCAAGCAGAAATCAGGTATGGCTCTGTCGCTATGGCTTTTCAGCCCCCCTCCTCTCTTTGACTTTCTATCAGCCCGTTGATGGAGGGGGCCCACCCATTTTGCCTCTGATGCTGAACCTCTTCATTTGTTCCAGTAATGGCTCATTACCTAGGCTATCACCTTACCAGGAAGCTAACTTGGCTATTCCAAGAATTAGAATGGGGGCCAAGAATTCAGCCTAACACCCTCTCCCCGAAAACTCATAACAATATTTACTATCACTGAAGGTTGCCATGAGGAATGATATTTGTACTGTTCTGTGTGAATATGAAACACTACACAGACACTACACAAGTCTCTTGTTTTCTCAAATTAACATTACTTCGCTTTTCACCATTGTTTATAACCTAACCCCTCAGGGACATACATATGGGACTTAGCTACATTAGTAAAAAAACAGCATTTTGAACGAATTATAAACATGCAACACCAGATGGCGCTGGAGAGAGAGAAAAAATTTCCATAGTGTTCCCCCCCCCTTTTGTTATAACGGTTTAATTTCTGTCTTATTTATAGTGTTGTTGGTTTTTTCCTTTGTGTGGATCCACCCACGGAGACTTCATCAACTTGTCCCATGATATTCTTTGTCTGGTTGTATTGTTAGGAGGATTAAATCCGAACACTACATTTCTCAGATCAGTAAGAAAGCCACCTGAACATTCCCTACTTGTGGAAGACTCATGAGTGTGTATATAGACTGCAGCTATAGTCCTTCCTTTGCAACAATGCTTCCATATCCTCCCTCACAGGAGTCACCTCCTAGGGTGACTCCCCCCAATAAAATATTTCACACTCCCCCCAATAAAATATTCGTGGGGACCCCCACCCCTACAAAGTTGGTGGGCATTGCCATTCAAATGGTATGTGTGTCCCATGTCATGAGACTGATTATGTGGGGCAGGGCTTACTTGGCCCTTTCCAAATATTTTATTCAAGTTGGAACCCCTGTCCTCCCTTATGTAACAACTTGAAAAGTCTTCTGAAAACTTTTGTATTCTACCAAAAAACAGAACCAGCACATGTTGAGATTTGATAGAACATGACGTTTACAGGGGGAATATTGTAGTAACGATACAGAAGGGAGAATTTTCGTCCCTTTGCTTTCATACACTCACTGCCAATCTCTGTACAGGGAGGAGATTTACCACAAGGAATGCAAAGACTGCTCAGAACCTTTCAACCTAGCATGCAAATTAATTTGTACAAAGACTAATTTTCTGACACTAAAGTTCATCCAATTTATTTACTTAAATTACATTAATTCACCCTCCTGACCTTTCAAACAGCTTATATTGTCTCGGCTGACAACTGCATAACAGTACTTAGCTGTTTCTTAATCAGCGCACCATTTACTTAACTCTGAAAGCTAATATGAAAATGCCTCATGTGTTCTGATCACCCCTTCAATTTTTATAGTCCCACTACTCCCTTCCCTTTGCATGGGACTCAAACACATATCATTCAGAACACACTAAACTGAGTCGTTAAAATTTGATAAAATAAAAACACATGCTCAAATCTCACATCCATTTAAAAGCTCAACCGGGTAGCAAAATCCACCCCAAACAGAAGCATATTCTATAGTAATAGCCACCCCACTTATCTGCAAGCAAGCAAATTTACCTGTCCTTCTGAACAGCTTTACCATCCCAAGCACAAGTTAATCTGAAACAGAAGGATGGAGGGTAACACAGGAGAATTTGAGGATGAAGTCATTGAAATAGGAAATGAACACAGCATTGCAACTCCATATTAAATGCCTACTGGGAAAGCAACCCATAACCATACCACAAAACTTTTAAACCAACAAAAACATTGAGGTGGAATATAGTCAGACTTAAGACCTCATGAAGAACCGTGTAAGAGCTCGTCCACACTTTTGCTTGACCCGGATTTTGTGTACTGATTAATTCCCCCAGGTCTGAGAGCATCTCTTGTTGTTCTGCAGTTGTGGCTAGTGAAACTCCGATCTTACCCATTGAATTGGATCTTATAAGATGCGCAGGAAATCCAAATAAATATTTTGCTTAACTGAGCTTTGCTTCAGCAGGTAAGACTGAATTTTCACAAGGCACAGCCACAGAACAATGAAGAAAGAACTTGGACCTGGGTGGCTTAATCTGTATACAATGTAATCAAAAATTCAGGTCAAGCAAAAGTGTAGGTGATTCAGTATTTCCTGGGAACAGAAGCAGCTCTCATTAAAAGCTCTGTTTCAGAGTTCTCACTCGCACGGGTGACAATCCTATGAATCTGCTTCATGCAGACTCCATTGTAGGCTCATTCCCTTCACATGATTGACAACTAGCCGGTAGTTATTTAGATTTTCTGAGTCCAAGGAAGATTTCTTGAGGAGTGGTCTTACCACTGCCTCCTTCAATCAGGCAGGGACCACCCCCCTCTTGCAAGGAGGCATTAATCACCTCCCTGGCCCAGTCAGCAGTCCCCGACCTGCTAGTTTTTATCAGCCAAGATGGGCAACGGTCCAGAGCGCAAGTGATTGTCCTAACCAATCCAAGCACTTTGTCCACATCCTCAAGCCTTACTAACTGAAACTCATCCAGCATAACAGGACTAGACAGTGCTCTGGACACCTCTCAAGATTCATGTGCTCTAACAGTACAGTGGTACCTCAGGTTAAGTACTTAATTGGTTCCGGAAGTCTGTACTTAACCTGAAGTGGACTTTCCCACTGAAATAATGGAAAGTGGATTGATCCGTTCCAGACGATGAAAAAACACCCCCTAAAACAGCAATTTAACATGAATACTGTTTCACAAGACCATTGATCCATAAAATGAAGGCAATAATCAATGGACTGTACTATAAAATAAATAAGACAGTATTTTAGATGGAAAAAATTAATATTTATTTCCAAACTCACTGTTTGGAGGGGGCTCAGGGTCCTCTTCCACAATCACAATCGGCTTGGCTCCCTGCATTTGTGGAGGCCTCAGAGAGCTCCTGCGGCTGGAGCCTAGTCGCAGAGCCTCTGCAGGCACCGTGGATGCCGGGGCTTGGCTCCCAACATCCGTGGAGCCCTGCAGGCACCGCAGATGCCAGGGCTAGGCTCCTGGCATTCATAGAGCCCTGCAGGCACCGCGGATGTCGGGGCTTGGTTCCCAGCATTCGCGGAGCCGCTCTAGGCAACGCGGATATCAGGGTTTGGCATTCACGGAGCCACTCTAGGCACTGCGGATATCGGGGCTTGGCTCCCGGCATTTGCAGAGGCCTCAGAGAGCTCCGTAGGCCCCACCAATGTCCAGGTTTGCCTCCAGGCAGCAGCGAGGCCTCCAAGAGCTTGGACAACTTACTTCCGGGTTACCTCCGGATTAAGTCCGCAACTAGAGGTACCGCTGTAGAGCCAAGGTCCCAGTGGATGCAAGCAATTTTATCCCCCAGATATTTTGCAAACAAGTCACAGCAGGCCACTGTTGATTTTACCACCTCTCTTGGGCCAGACTGTAAAAGGCCCCATACTACCCAAAAAAGGCTCTGCCAGGTGGCATGGTGAGGATGCAATGGAGCCAGGAGTCTCCAAATAGCAGGAGTGGGGAACTGACAGGGAATGAGGACATATCTGCTTGTGAGTCACAGATCGAAAAACAAGAGTAGTCAGAGACTGGTAGATCAGAATCATTGACAGGTTCAAGGGTAGAGAAAACTTCTTCCAACAAGGGGTAGTTGCTCGCTGAGATCTAATATAGTCCCTCAGGCTGACTGCCCTCCCAGGTTCTGCCCTCTTACTGGAGAATGGAGATCATTAAAGAGATGGGCTTCTAGAATGAAGCCTGGCACCATGTTGTTTCTCTATTGCCCCCTGCCTGCAGTGGAAAGACTTTACACATGTGACCTTTTGGGGAAAAGGATGATCTGAAGGCTCAGATGCTGAAGTCTCTGGGGGCCTGGACTTCCAGACTTAAGTTAGAAGTCTCAGATTCCTGGTCCAGAATGTGGTGGCACTACTGACTTAGTTAGCCCCTCTCCCAATCAAATCACTGTTTGTAGGCTGGGTTGTAACACAGGCTTGATGGAGCCGACAGTCTTTTTAAAAGGCAATCATACATGAGAGACTAGTATGTTGACTGTCAGTCACTATGATGCATATTTATTATGGCTTTCAAAATATATCAGCAAAATCGCAACAGCACTTTGGAGATAGCAAGGAACTGAGAAGTAGCCCACACAATTTCTTGTTCCACTGGGAATACACTTGATTACTTGTTCACACCCCATAGTTAAAAGGAATAAAGAGAAAAATCATAAAATGTTAGTGATTGAGGCAGAGTGAGAGTTACTTAGTATTATCCCCTTCACACTAGGAGGGGAGCAAGGTTTTTTCAGTTCAAGGGTCACATGGTGGCCACCTGCTGGTGGTGGGTGGGATGAGGGGCAAGTGGGTGGGAACAGATGTCACTACATTCAAGTCATGCAAGAAGTCAAGGAGTAGGTCCTTTGTGGTGTCTGGCCTGAGGAGAATGCAGGGCCTTTAAAGAGCCTGGGGGGCAAATTTGGTCCATGGCCCCTGATATACACCATCTCCAGAACATGCTCTCCCTGATTTGAAAAGTCAGCAAGGAAGATTCCACAGCTTCTGTTGCCCAACGATTCTTCCTGATAGCAAGGAGAGAGAATTTCCTTCCAATCCTAAGTTTATCTTAGGTCTGTGAACTTGACATGCACAACTTTTGAGGAGTTCCCATATATATCAGCTCTCCTGTGTTGTAACGTCAGAGAATTTCAACAGAAATGGAAATGAGAGCATGTTTAGTTCCACCCTAACTCACCTTTAGAAAAAAATAATAATCAAAAGGTGGTTGTCAACGTTCCTTCAAATTTATCGCTATGCAGTTCAAAGTTTGCAAAGATATACTGTGTACTAACAGACAAAACTTTAAAACACTGTTAAATGTCCAAGTGTTGGAAAGGCATGTAGTTTAAAGTTATATTTCATTTGGAATTCAGCTGACTGTCCTTGGCTTGTAAATGATTCACCATGACAATCGTGTTTGGGGTGCTGCTGAGTCAAGGCGGTCATAGGAGTCAGTTTTGCTTATCTTGTCAGCACAGCTCCCTATATAAAGTTTACCCATCCTTCAACGCAGTAGGAGCCTCTGCAGTAATCCTTTACATTTCCAGCACATGGAGGAGAAGGAAAGTTAAGTGAGGGCAAGTGAATTTGGAGAGGGATCCATCTTGTTTCTCCATTGTTAACCAACATCTTGGCAGTTTAACCAACATCTTGGCAGTTTTTGGTCCCACAATTGATGCTCCCTTCCACACAAAGCAGAGAAAAATGTACAATTGCAGCATGTAAATCCACAAGAGAGTTCAAGCTGAGCAAAATAAGATATTTTAACTATAGCTGAGGTATTGCACTAAGCAGGGGTGCTTAAAAGAATTTGGGCACTGACCCACGAGTGACATAAATTTGCACAAAATAGGCATATGCTAATTTGTATGTGTAGATACAACTTTAGGATGACTTTCAAAAAGGACAAATACAAACTTGGTGTTTGTTGTTGGGGGTTTACTATGAACTGTGGTATGGAGATAGAATTTTCTGGGTCCAGAATGTCTTAGGGTGGTTTTTCAAAAAACCTGAACAACTATTTGTGTCCGGATTCTTACTTCTTGAATTATGGCAACCCTAAGCACTTGCATATACTTACAAGCCCCTTGTCACCAGTCCATACCATCCACACATTATACCCAGCAACCAAAGAACAACACAATCTGTACAACAAATAGAATAGAAGAAACTCTCCCGTGTGCATAGCAGAAAACTCAAGAAAGTTAGTCAAGACACACATGATATGCATTATCAAGAAAATAAGCATGCAGAATTGTCAGCAAATGTGTCCATTTTAGGGATCAGAAGCTTGTGAGATGCACAAAAATTTCGTTGACTGGTTAAAAAATAAACACCAAAAAACAACCTGAAAGATTGTATTTCTCAATTCCAGGTTGTGGAGGCAAACAAATGATTTTATATTTCTGTCCCACTAAAATTTCCAAGAGACATTTTACTTATTGGGTTTTGGTACAGTAGAAAAGACTCGGGCTACCCCCTAAAACAATGCCATGGGCACTGAAACTATATAAGATGAGAATTCAGGATGGAAGAGAAGAAACTGAACCTTGTTTTTCCTATAGGCAGATTCACCCTCACTTCCTTTTTTTCTGATCCTGAGCTAGAAATATAAAGCATAAGAGAAGAGAGAGGGATTTTTCTTCTCCTATTGTAGCCTTTGTATCACTAAAATCTATGATCGCTTAGCTCAGTGGAGGTTAGATATTTCTAAGGCCCTTGGTTTTATTCTTCCCCCATTGTTCCGAATTGTGCTGGCAATTCATCAACAGGACAGGATTCTTCCCCAGCGGTGTCAGCACAAGAAAAGTGCAAACTCTTTAAGGCTTGCCCTTATTTAAATGCTCTACAATGAGAGAGTTTAAAAGGGAACACAGGCAATATATTCATGAGATGCTTTATTTGACAAATCCCCCTGAAAGTGCATAATGTTTTCTTGTTATATATCATCCATTGGCCAGCCTGAACACCTTTTTCATTTCAGAGCTGTCACATCAAACTGCATTTGACTAAAATAAACCTTGGGAATCAAATGTTGATATACACTAAAGCCCGTTCTGTGGCCCATAAATCATTGGGCTATTTGACTACAGATCCCTTTTTCATTTGGATGAGCTTTCATTCCATTCTGACTTGGCAGTTATAACTCATAGCCATATTTATTTATTACCTCTGTCCTATAATGCTGCCCAACAGCAATAAACATGAGTCTAATGATAACAGAGGTTCGAGATGGATGGGGAAACACCCAGTAGGAGCTGAGTCAGCCTTGGGTAGCTTTCGTGCCCCTAAGAGCCTCCTACTCTTCCACTGGAATATAGATAGAGGAATTAAATGCTGCTCTAAGATGAAAGTTCCACCACCATAAGCATTTCAGCTTGGCTGATGAAGCATTCTCCCCTCTCCTCTTGGTGTGGTGTTCTGGGGGTTCTCCTACCACCCCCCACTCCAGAGCCAATTTTGGGGTGGCACAGGGGAAGGAGAGGCGATATAGTGCAACGAATTAGTTGAATCTACCCCAAAGGGGAAATACATTAAAAGTAATACTAATACTAATTTCAATGCAGTTTTTTAAAAAGAAAGATTGTCCCAAACCCCGGCCGACCTGGCAGCAAGACGCTATGCCAAATCCAAAGTTCAAAGTCCAGGGCTCAATCCATTTAAGCAAAGTCCAAAATCCAAAGTCTGGAGGTCAGGAAATGCAGTACAAGGCCAATCCAAGTAGCCAAGTCTGAAGCCTAGCAGTCAACATACAGTGCAGAGTCAAATCCAAAGCACAGTCCCATAGAGGTCCAGGAGCATCCAAGTCAAGGTCCATCAACATGGGCAACTAAGTAAACACAGCACCCCAGTTCTGCTTCCTTTTGTACTCTGTATGCTGACTGCAGCATGTGGGCTTGACGAGGCAGGTGACCCTTACTTGCTCCAAGCCTACTCCAGCTGAGGAAACACACACCTCTTCCTAGAGCTAGTGAGTCCCACCTGGCCAGCTAGCGAGCTTGCCTGCCTCAGCCTCCTAGACCAACACTCCCACTGCTCCCTATGCCTCAGAGTCCACTGTGCTCGTGGAGACTGGGGCCCTTCTGGTGATGGGTCCTGCTGCTCTGGTTCCTGTGCATTGACCCCCATCCCCTTGTCATCCTCCATCACCCTGTGAGTACTTCCTTCCCCATCCCCAGTTTGCCCCGGTGTGTCCCAGGGATCCTCTTCCTCCTCCACATCATCCTGCCAGTTCATGACACAGATTGATGGAAAGGACATATAAATAAACATATGCAAAGAAATAGGCTCCTCTGTCCATCTCTAACCTCTGGGACCTGGATGAATTGTAAAAGTGCTCTCACCAGCATGTTGTTCCTAACGTTCAGCTGAAAGCTACCTTCCTGTAACTTAGATTAGATCCAGATGTGGCCCCTGGGTCAGCAGGGAAAGCATCTTTGCCCTTTTCTACATGCATGTTCATACGTGATATTCAACAAATGTACATACAGTCTGTACCTGGATACACCCTTGTACACATGTAATATTCAATGAGCGCACAGCCTGTGTACACAGTAGCTAAGCTGCACAAATCAAAAATTTCCCACTCTTTCATAAAAACACTTGTACATGTGTAGAGACAGCTTGTGAACTGTGTTAAGTATAATGTAAGGAGAAGCCTTATGTGACATTCCTTCAGGAGTCTGATGAGTGTTCTCCTGTCCACTCATCTCCAGTTTAACTGCTCCAATCAACAGACTGGCTTCATTAAGAGAAAACTGCAAATGCTACATTTGCATGTACTACTTCACATTGCCACGTATAACATGGCTCTCCTGTTATTTACAAGTTTAGGCCAGTGAGCCTAAATTGGATGTCTGCAACTATAACAATACATTTAAATCTAAACATGCCAAGGACTTGGAGTGGGAAACAGTAATTATATGAGAAGGATTGATCCTTGCCTGTGGAGGTCTCTCAAGGTCTCACACGAAGGCCCAAGTCAAAGAAGGTCTAACAAATTATCAGATGAGCCATCTGCTTAGTTAAATGTCAGCTGCCAAACTTACTCATCATTGATCTATTGCAGTCTTTTTTTTCTTGGCGGACAAAAAAAGGTGAAGCTGTGAGTATAATTGATTCTGTCTATTTATTTGTCATAATTTAAATGCTTAGAGCAAAAATGTACTGCTATGAGTTTGTGGGGGTGGCCTGGACCTCCCTTATAATTCCTGGGTGCCAGACACTGGATTTAGCATGTTAAAACACAAACCAGGCTGGGGTCTTGTGTCCAGGGAATTGCCCAGGGAAGGGCTTAGGCTGAATTATTACCCCTTCCCCACTTCTAATTCCTGGATCCAGGAATTCAATTGCTGAAATAGCCAGGCTGCCCTGGTAATGACCCACTAAAAATGGGTTGTTAGGGGCACAAAGAGAGTGGCTCTGTGGCATAGGGCAAATGGAAGGAGCCCCTCCCTCAACTCAGAATTAGATAGAAAGACAAAAGCCTTTGAAGCAGAGTTTTAGAGTTTGCTGTGATGTGAGCTAGAGAGGAAAAGTGGGAGTCTGTAAAATGCAGCAAGCTGGAGAGAGGGTCAAAGGGGGAAATAGGACTCTGTTTTGCAAAAGCTTTTACTTCTTTAAGCAGCTACAGTATTTTGAATTTTTGGGTGTTGGTAGCAGGGAGCAAAACAGTAACAAAACCTAGGATTTTATTTATTTGTTATTTGTATTTATTAAAACATTTCTGTACTGCCTTTCACATTGGATGTTGAGGTGGTATAAAACAGCATTTGAAATATAAATTTCAAACAATGGAAATGCGATACAAGTGAAACAGAGCTAATAACCCTGAGCAAGGTTAAAATCACGAGCAAACCATTAGTATCAGATATTAAAAGGATTTCCCCAGTCTTTTCTGGATAAGTGCCAAAATGCAAGTAATGTTGGTGTTTACCTAAGCTGATGGAAGAGGAGGATGTTGGGACACTACTCCATCCTTGTATGAACCTCGCTACAGGTGGATACTGTTATATATTAAATGCTATTACTTGTTAAGTTTTTGGTGCGTTGCTTGGAGCTCAACCTAGTTGCTGGGAAAGTGGCACATATATATGAAATAAAAATTAAAACATAAAATAAAAAACAAAACCTTCTGGTTTTGTTGTATTGTTAAACTCTCACAGTGCTTCCCCTGGCTGGAGCAGAGAACTCAAATAAAGGTCAATGCGATCAATTTAAGTTACATTCAGCATGGCATCTCTCTTTCTACTTACTTTCAAGTTATCCAGATTCTTTTTTAAAAAGTTTCAAGAAAGGTCAACTGATCAGGTAAAGCACATTTTAAGAAGAAAGGTGAAGGGGGGGTTAGTTAACTTTTGCTCCAGAAAGCTGCATTCTGACAAATAGGAAATCAGGTAGATCTAACTATTCTCAGGATTCCATGCTTTTTCTCCCACCAACCAAATAGTGTAATAGATCAATGGTGATTTAGTTTGGTATGCAGCCTGTAACTAAGTGTGTCACTTATCTCACCATTTCAAAACTGTATTCTGAAATGGTAAACTTCCAGGAAAGGTGCACTGTGTGCCTTTTTTCATATACAGATTTGCTCCAAGCATCCAGCACACAGGCAAAGCCAACCCAGCAGACCTGTCAGTACATTGGCACCAGCCAGCCTCCCTGCTGCCTCTTCCCAATAAGCAACAATGACCACCACCAAGCTGCTTTTTCTGTCAGTATTCTGAGCTGACAGAGTCACAGGCCAAGGCAGTATTCAGGACCAAGGGACAAACCAGGAGGTATGAGCGAAGAATAGCCAAGGATACAGGAGCACACCAGAGCTCAGGACGACCCTGTTGTTCAAGCAAGGTTAAACTGAAATAGGAAATAGTTAATAGTCCTTGCTGCTGAGGAAGATCATACGCTTCAACATTTCTCTGATGAAAACAGGAATGTCCTATTCCATCATCAACATCATTTTACTATTTATAACCCACCCATCTGACTGGGTTGCCCCGGCCACTCAGGGAAGCTTCGAACATACATAAAAACATACTAAAACATTAAACATTTAAAAACTTCTCTATACAGGGCTGCCTGCAGATGGCTCGGGGGTCAGATAACTCCATGCCCTCCAACATTTCTCCGATGAAATTAGGGACATCCTAAGGAAAACTGAGACATTCCGTTATCAAATCAGAAACCAGGACAGCTTGGAGGGTCTGGAAGTTCCAATTGGCACATTGATTGGACGAGGTCAGTCTAAGGCCTGAAGGTACCTTCCCCTGAGAAGCTGCCTCCAGCAGTTCACTGGTTTGCAAGCAGCCCTTGAGAGGAACATATATACGTATAGGCATCAATTCTCAGGACTAGCAATGCAATCTTTTTCAAAACACATACATTTTGTAATGAAAGCTAAGGGAGAATTATTTCACTCAGTTCCATATTGGGTGGGGGCGGGGAGAGACAGTAGCTGTGGTCAAAACGTTTTTCTGTCACCTTCTATGCAGTTCTCAGTCAGACTCCAGACCTTGTTTGCACAGGGTTAAATGTCGCCGTGGATGTGAGGAAGACGGGTCACCGGAATGCCAATTTAGAACTGTCTGCAAAACAGAATTGTGACCTTCTGTGTTTTGCTTGCAGCACAGATTCAATAGCTGCTGCTCACTGTAAAGCTGTTTTAATTTTCATGGCAGGTAAACTGGGGATTGTTTCAGAGCCCTGGCTTTCTAAGTGTAAAATGAGCCTTCAGAAGCAGTTGGTAGGGGAAGTGTACATTTGCACATAACTTCATCCCAAGCCAGTATGTGAGTGTTCACTAAAGGAGGTGCTTCACAACTCTGCGGTCTATGTGTCCTCCCATATTCTAGGCTTTTGTGATCCTGACAAAGGCGGGGGTGGGGGGGCTTCTCTTTTGCAAGGGATTTTGTAAGTGTGCAATTTTTCAGGGATCAAATGGCCTTGCACCCTTTGCAATCCTATTCCATTGAACAGCAATCTAAATTTGCATAGGATTCCTCTGATGATGAGTTAGCTCTAACCAATCAGAATGTATTTAGTGAACGTGCATATATGGGCATGAGAGGTGACATCACAGTGGCAAGTCCACCCAAACTTACGTGGCTTAACTGGTACTTGTAGAGAGCCCCCTCATGCATGCACACATACTGTTCATGTGCGACCCTTGCAATTGTAAGTCAATACCTTACTGCCTATTTGGTCAGATGCAGCTAAATCATTTCAATAGCAGGAGCCAGTGCAATGAATTCCCACTAGTGCAGTGGGGCTTTCTCCCCTCCTCTTCCACCATGCATGCACCCGCTGTGCCCTCCACAAATTTGTTTGGGATAGGAGAACCCCCAGAACAATGGGGCACTGGGGGCACAACATCTGTTCTGCCTGCCAAGCAAAATGCTTGTGCTAATGGAATGATTCCTCTCTAAATATTCTGTATGGGTACATTTGTTGAATTCCACCCTAAATATTCTATTAGGATCAGATTGCCAGCTGACTTGGGGGTGGGATTGGAGCTCAAACCACTCCTTTCCCTTTAAAAGTTGCTTGATTGGGAAAATTAGCAGGTAAATAAACATTATACCCTGCTAAATATTTTTTTAAAAATATACTGTTGAAGACACAGATACAAAAATAAAGTTAACAATCCTGGGTTAGTTTTCAGTAAACTATCATGTGCCTTTGGTTAGATGCAAGCCAATATTTCTGCAGCCTTGCACAACATTGTCTTTTTCGTAATGTTTCCTTAGGGATTAGTTGAATTGGCCATTTTTGTTCAATTCCCGAATGTCACTGCAAGATAAAGAAAACACCAAAAATGTAAGGTTTCTTCCCCCTTTCATTTAGAGCCAGCCGCTATATTGTGCTAAGAGGTCCATTTCCATTTAAATTATTTCATTCAAGCAGAGGTCAAAGGCTGCAGAAAAATCATAAAATATCTAAGGGATGACTAATTTGCCTCTTTCACTACGCTGTTCAAACCTATTGTACATGTCCAGCTTTCATTTGGTGGTCACATTCTCAAGGACGGCAACATCTGAACAGGCATGTCTACTGGAGGTGAATGTTAACTGATTAAAGCAATATTGCTTTCTTACCACACGGTCCTGAACACATCATTTCGAGAATCAATTTCATCGAGGGTTTTTTGCTTAGTGTTAAGTACAGTATGCTTATAATTGCAACCTTAGATGTGTCTATAGTTTTCTAGTATTGGCCCTTTAAACTATTTCAGGAGCACAACAATATTGCCTCATCAGAGATGCTCCCTGCCAAGTCATCACCTCCACAGCAATACACTTACGGTAACAAATGCACAAGTATCCCTGTCCTATTTAGCAGTGCAAAGGTAAGCAAAAGCAAACTGTTGACATAATGATATTTGTCAACAGCTTGGAGAATGCCCAGAGATCTACCAAGGTCAGATCTAAAAAAGCACTTGAGATCCCCACGCTGCAAAGAATCTCATTTTTCAAATCATAAATTCAGTTCTCCACATTTCCACATCAGTTTGCATTTAAAAAAAAGTCTCTATCAAGATTCATCCACATTTTACTGCAGATTTTTCCTGATACACACATTTTTACAAAGCAAATTTCCAAATATATGCATTTTTATGCACGCTTTAGCCTAGTAGATGCATTCTGTACATGTTCCTTGGCTGGATAACTTCATTGCAAGAGACAGAGAAGTGTGGATTTTGAAGGATGGCTGTGGTCCCCTTTGTATATTGTTTTTGAAAGTGCAGATTGGTTAGATGTGCCTTTAAATGTGAACTGAATTGAATTTCTCTGCCATTCCTAATCATTTTACTAAAAGAGTGCAGAGCCAGAGAAGAAAACTAATTTCTATTATCCAGTTGGATGCCTGTTAATTTTAGTCCAGTTCTCTCACCAGAACTAAAACTTGAATGCTCTTTTTTTTAAAAAAAAAAAAAAAACAACCACTATCCTATTCCACAGGATTGATCAAGACCCAAAGGCCATCTTCATTTTTTAAAATCCGGTTGTAACTTAGATTAGAGAGACGGTGGCCCTCAACCCCCCTGGTCCCATGTGCAGCCTCATTTCTCCAGAGCGAGCAATCCGAGGATTGCCATTATAAATCCTTCACACAAATCACAGATGAATGCTGGCAGTCTGTACATAATCCGCTTTCTTGTTCTGTTAAAAACTGTCGTTTTTCCGCTTGACAACAGTGAGGCTTTTGTAAAAACATTGGAAGTTAGGAGCATTACCATATTTTGAGGCTGTCTATTGTATAGAATGTGTCATAGAAATAATCCTCATGCATTTTAAGAGCTTTCCTGCCTGTTTCCAACAAAAAAAAGGGGGGGAGCTATAACCACCATATATATATATATATATATATATATATATATATATATATATATATATATATATATATATATATATATATGGAGAAAGAGAGAGAGCGCCTGGGGAAAATCTCTTACACCCACAGTTAAATCAAAATATCATCTGCTAAGTCTGCCTAGTACTAAAATGAAATAAGAAAAAGACACTGTGTGGTTGGCTTCCACTTCAACCATCCTAACGAACTAAATGGGTTCTGATGGTGCATACCCAAGCAACAGGCCCTCCAAGTGTCCCTATTTTCCAGGGACAGTCCCAGATTTGCAGAAGCCATCCCAATTTTTGATTTGATCTCAGAAAGCCCAACTTTTCCTCAGGACATCCCTATTTTCATTGAAGAAATGTTGGCAGGTATGGAGTTATGCAACCCCCGAGACAAGGAGATAAGTAACTACACAACCCTTAGAAGACATCTGAAGGCAGCCCTGTACAGGGAAGTTTTAAAATGCTTAATGTTTTGTTATGTTTTTATATATGTTGGAAGCTACCCAGAGTGGCTGGGGCAATTCAGTCAAATGGGTGGGGTATAAATAAAATTATTGTTATTGTTATTATTATTATTGAATAGGACATTCCTATTTTCATTGAAGAAATGTTGGGAGGGTACGAAGTAAAGCTTCTTTTTTGGTCACCTTGCCTCTCTGTAAGAATGCAACATAGGAAGCTGCCTTGGGCTGAGCAGAACCATTGGTGCATATGGCTCTGTACTGTCTACACTTTCATTGTCTACACTGAAGGAGCGTCTCCACCCCCATCATTCAGCCCGGACACTGAAGTCCAGCACCGAGGGCCTTCTGGCAGTTCCCTCACTGCGAGAAGTGAGGTTACAGTGAACCAGGCAGAGGACCTTCTCAGTAGTGGCACCCGCCCTGTGGAACACCCCCCCCCCATCAGATGTCAAGGAAATAAGAAGCTATCCTATTTTTCAAAGACATCTGAAGGCGGCCCTCTTTAGGGAAGTTTTTAATATTTAATGCTATATTGTTTTTAACACCCAATTGGGCCCAGAGTGACTGGGGAAACTCAGCCAGATGGGCGGGGTATAAATAATACATCATTATTATATTATTCTTATTTAAGGCTTCAGACAGAGCCTTTCCCATGCCTACCTGGGCATGCCAGGGGTATAAACCCTGGGTGCCTTAGAGTGCAAGGTGGGTGCTCTTTCATAGAACTACCCCCCTTCCCAGTTGTGATTTGCAGTCCCAGGCCCAGTGAGCCCACCAACAATGGGGGCTCAAGCATGAGAGATGTGAGAAACACAGGACAAACATCTTGGGGTTAACAAACCCACAACTTGGTTGATTACAGATGTGAATAGGGTTTGGCGTAGGCATTGGGTGTGTATCCTGAATCATCTAACCCATCTGCTGGCTGATTGCTTGGCAGGGTCAATCCTGGGTTAAGGTTCAGTTTATGACATCTATCAAATCAGGGTGACTTTTCCAAGATCAACACCTGGGTGGGAGGAGGCAGAATTAAGGTCTGGGCATTTGGAAAGGGTGGCGCTGTGCGTTAAACCACAGAGCCTAGGACTTGCTGACCAGAAGGTTGGCGGTTTGAATCCCCGCGATGGGGTGAGCTCCTGCTGCTCAGTCCCAGCTCCTGCCAACCTAGCAGTTTGAAAGTATGTCAAAGTGTAAGTAGATAAATAGGTACTACTCCAATGGGAAGGTAAACAGTGTTTCCGTGCGCTGCTCTGGTTCACCAGAAGTGGCTTAGTCTTGCTGGGCACATGACCTGGAAGGTGTATGCCAGTTCCCTTGGCCAATAAAGCGAGATGAGCGCCACAACCCCAGAGTCTGTCACAACTGGACCCAATGGTCAGGGGTCCTTTACCTTACATCCATAGATTATTATTTTTCTGGAATCAAATAGCAGCGCAATGAGCACTAAACATGAGCTATATTCAATTAGTTTTTCAGAAGTTGTTTTTACAGTCTGTCATGTGAAAGCTCAAACATAATGTGGAAATTTACAGTCAGGGAAACATCAGGGAAAAGGGATAAACTGCCATGGGAACGCAGTTCTAGTCTCCAGGGTGGAAAGTAAAATACAAACACTGGCTTATCTGTTGGATATTTTTTTAAAAGGGCTTGTATGTTGCCTTCGGTGCCATGTGATTGGAAACATGTTTAAGAAGGAATAGCAACAGTAATAGATTGGATCCAGATTTAGTCGTGCTTAAGAGTAGATCCATGGAAATCAGTGTTCATGTTTCGTCTGGATCCAGTCCAATAAATTATACATGCCCGATCTTGGTGCATTTGGTTGTTTGCACGCACAAATATTCCTGCCCCATAGCTGCAGAGAAAATTCTCATGCATCTGCAGAATTATCTGTATTATTATTATTATTATTAAAAAAATAAAAAATCAGCATGATGCTTCACACAATGAAAGGGGCTGCCAATGTCGCCTGGACTCTTGGAAATGTATTTATGTTCCCAGAGGGAAATTGCCCACACTCTCCCTTTCACTTTTATATTTGATAATTATTTATTTTGTTCCTTAATTGGCTAATTATGCCTGCATTGTGGCATCTTGGAAGCAAACCGTTCAATATAATTGCTAATGAGTAGGTTTTGTATTTTGTTGCAGAGAATTCCTAAGTATTCTCTGCCTGGTGTTAAGAGGTTTGTAATGGGTTTAGTGTGCTAATTATTAGTTATTTTGGCATAGTGCGAAAATTCTAAGAATACGGGAAAGCTAGACTTTGGACTGGAAATTAACAATGTGCCAGAAATACTCCAAGCTCCTTAACTAACTGTGCAAAGTTAGCACCTCAATCATATTCTTTTTTTTCCCCCCTTTTCTTCTTTTTTCCCTTTTTCTTTTCTTTTTCTTTCTTTTTTTCTTTTTTTTCCTTTTTCTTTTTTTTGGTTATAGAATACAAGGAATCATAGCTGCTTCTGGTATTATAGAATCATAGAATGAATCATAGAACTGTAGAGTTGTAAGGGACCCAGAGAATTGTCTACTCTAACCCCCTGCAATGCAGGAAAATGCAGCTGGATTAAACCCACAAACTTGCCATTATCAGAACAATGCTCTAACCAACTGAGCCACCTTCAGGCCATCATAGTGGTGTCTGCATAGTGACATATGTGCATTGACAGTAGCCCCCAATCACACACACACACACACACCAGGCATTGGAAGACAAGTATGCTTGATTAAATTCAGCAGACTAGGTAGGTTTGTGACCCTTTTGCATTTGTTCATGGAGGCAATTTCAAGCCACTCTTCTAGAAAAGGTCTTGATCAATCACAATCTGTTTATCTGTTCCCAAGCAGTAAAAGTGTAAACAGAATTTCATAGGTGGTTTGCTAACAACAATGGTAAACCGCAACGTTCCAGAGCACGGCGTCAATTCAAACAAAAGAGGGTTTTGTTTGCGTGGTTGCTGCCGATACGATATATGTGCTTATATGCAATACTGTATGTGGTTACTCAGGAGTAAATTGCAGCTGAATTCAACTGAACTTTTTCTCTCATGTACCCGTGTGCAAGATCAGAGCTTTTAGGTTCTTCTAAATCTAGTGGAGCTTTAGGCATCAGCAGAGGCCAGAAGCACTTTACACTGCCATGTGTATGATGAGAAGACTCTGGCTCTTTCCTTTGAGATTTTGTTGTGGCAACTTACATACCATCTCCTTTGAAGCCTTGAGGCTGGACTAGTGTTAATAAGCCATGCTTCAGGCTGCCCTTGATAACTTGCTGGATGTTGCAAATGATTTGAGGAGTGGGGGGAATTGGCCGCCCATCTCTTAATAGGAATGATTTCTGGAGCACATTTCTCCTTGACTTCAGGGTCTGCACTTCAAATAGATTCCAGTAGCCTTCTGGCCACAATTTCCAGACATTGGCTTTGACCTATGAAATTCCAAGTGGTTTGCAGCGCACATACCTAACCATTTTCTCCTGTCTTTGTTTTCCAATACAATCTCAAAAAAATTAAAAATTAAAAATCTGAGCCCTTAGTATTTCAGTATGTTTGTGCCTATCCACAGATGGGAATCAACAAAGGTTGCTTCCCGCCTTCCCCCATGCTGAAATAGAAATGCAGGGAAGCAGTGCTTAAACTCTAAAAAGGATCTGTCTTCATAGTGCAACATCAGTCACTTGGCCCATGAACCAGGCAGCAATGGCAGGAGCAGGGGTACTTCTGAACCATAATTTCTACCATCTCTATCAGTAACCATGTTGGCTGGGACTGATGGAAGTCCAACAACAGCCAGAGGGCCACAGTTTCACCTCCCTGATTTAGAGAGAAGGCAGTCATTCTCCTCCAGCTGCCTGGACTCTCTTTTTCATCAGAAGAGACCCCTCAGGGATTCTATCCTATTGCACAACTACTGGTTTCTAATAAAGAGCCACACCATTCCTGCTTGCTTTCTCCCTCATCCCCAAACCTCATAACAATTCACTGTAGTCATTCAGGCAAACAATGCTCTTAACACCTGGAGAATCTTCTGCTGTTCTTGAATGGTCTCCTATCACCTGCCCTCATGCCAGTCCACCTGTATTCTACTCCTGCCCCTCCACAAATCCATGCTACTATTTTTTTGGACTTATTGTAAATGATGCTAAAACCCACAAAAGATTTCAAGATGGGGGGGGAGAGAATCAATCAAATATGTTTGGGAGGGAATAGGATTGGAGGAGGAATTCCCCACAGAAAGTTAGTTCCAAAAATCTGTCCCTTATGTCATTTTTTACGCCTGGTTACTGAAGCATCTGCTACTAATTTCAGCATAACTATATTTGAATCACTGGTCTCATCTAAAATGGCATTTTCTACTTTTCCAGTGAGGAACCAGAGATTTAGCAGATAAAGTTCAAGTTTCTCATATCTACAGACTTTCTTAGGACAGTTATCTATGCATTAGCTTAATTCAACACAGCAGAGCTCCAATCAGCACTTTTGCAGATAAAGAAAAGAACAAATATCACATGGTAAAACTCAGCCACAGATGTTACTCCCTGGACCACAAAACAGAAAACAACCTTAAGAACATAATGGTGAAAGTGAAGTGGAATTCTGAACTAAAACATTAACATATAAGCACCAGTGAAATTGGTCACTTGGGGTAGATCTAGACACAGGGGGAAAACACGCTATAAATAAGTCAGAAATTAGATTGTTATAACAAAAAAAAAATCCCTATGGAAAACCGTGTTTTAAAATTTCCTGCTCCATGGTGCCTTCTAGTGTTGCATGTTTATAGTGCATTCAAATCACTGTTTCTTTACTAATGGAGCTGAGTCCCTGGTTCTAAATGGAATCCTAGACATCTTAGTAGCATCAGAAATTAAGAATTACCTACTTTCTTTGATAGATCTGAGGCACAAGAAGGATAATTTAGAACAACATCACTCTACTCAAAATGAAGAGGTGTACAATGTAGATGTTAGCTTAATGAGCATGGGTGATCATAAAAAAATAAAAGAGAGAAAATATATATTCCTAGGGGCTGTGTTCCTGTCTGTGTCACTCATCAACCCCCCTGCCATTCCCCAACGTCAACTCCCTAGAGCCTCCCCTTCATGCAACTACTAAGCTCACTTTTCACCTTCCTAACCCCATTTCTGGTACGTTCTGCATGCAAAGCAGGTGTTCTACTACTGAGCTAAGCACCTTTGCCACAGCATCTCTCAAAGCTATACTCCATGCAGAACCAGCAAAACATATGTATTCCACCTTTCTGCTACCTTTCCACAGTAGCAGAAAGCTTTATCAGTTCTTGTCCAAACTCAGAAACAAGCTGATCTTTTTAAATCTAATGCCCATTAGTATTATAATGGAATTGTGAACTTTGAATTACCAGTGTTACTTCAGGAACTCTCTTAATACTTGACTTCATCCATTGATTTTTCACCTTTTACAGCTACAATACCTGTGCCCTGCAAAGAAATAAAATATGGCAAGGGCTTAAACAGTAGAGTGTTTTAAATATTTAAAAGTAATTTGAATAGGCATTATTCATATTAATAGCTCTAGTTTTGAGGACGAGTCAGAACGGGAAGTTTTCACATGACAAATGTTACCATTAAAATTCAGTAATGAATGCATTTTTAATAAGGCAGTGATCTTGTTAGCTTTAGAGGTGATTTGTTGTTTTTCTCTTTTCTTTTAGAACACCTAAAATCTGAGTAAGCCTCATCAGATAATTAACCAGCATTAATTACTTCCTACGAGAAAGACTTCTCGTTTTATAATTAGGGGATGTGCTGTCGTTATTTTCATTATTATTTTTCCCCTTTGCAGCAGGTGTCTTTTATGTAAAGGGTGCTCCAGAAATTGTTAACGTGTGGCGGTATGCTAATAAGAAAAAAATTAGACAGCTCTTTCTACAAAGATACTGGGGCTCTTAAGTCAATGGTTCCTGATTATACATAGAATTACTTACTTTCCTACCACATGCAAGCTCCCCCTCTTGAAGTCTTAACTAGGTTATTTGGGGAGGGGCATGCCATGTTAGCCTTGAGATTTTAATTTATCATATTTATATCCCACCATTCCCCTAATGATCTCAAGGTGGCATGTATTCCCTTTTCATTGTATCCTCACAACAACCCTGTGAGGCAGGTTAGACTAAGATAGGAATGCCTCTGAATGGGAATGTCTTTTGCTTTTCACAAATAAGCCTGGGCACCTATACAGACACCTGAGATTTGGGTCAGGTGTGGCAAGTCAGAGGATGTGGCTTAAAGGTTGCTTGGAACCCTGGCATCTCACTTCAGAAATTAACCACCACCTCCTCCCCTCCTTGAGCTTTGCAAGATAAGTCTCAAAGACAGCCCAATTATTAAATGACCTTCTTGGAAACCATTAGGAACCCTGCTTATCTACAAAATTCCTTGCAAAATGAAAATTGCTTGACCTTTACTCTACTAATATGCAAGATATACTGCACAAGGCCCAGCTCTCATAAACTGTAAACAATACACTGAAACAATATTTGCTGAATAGTCAATTTCTACCATTTATAAGGCTACCTTTGCGCTCCTTCTCTCCCTCTCACTCTCAGTTTTGCTTCCAGAATTACCACTAGTTCATGTTTAATATCTAGATTCCATAATCTTCATTAAAAGAATTTCAGTAAGACTAACTGGAATATGTAGAACTTCAAAGTAACATTTATAACAAGCCAACACATTATCTATTAAAGGCATGTTATCAAACTGCTAAAACCTCTGTGCTGAAACTTGCCTAGCACAAGATTCTTCATTGCTTATAGGCTAGATTAAGATAGTATATGCAAAAAGATACCAAGGCACTTGGCAGGAGTATAAATAAACTGCATGAAATAATAAAAACACATAAGTTTGCCCTCTCTGCAGCAAATGTTGTGGGCAAATGTAATTCCAGATATAGTAACTTTTGCTAGTTATATAACAAGGCCATGAAAGGTTGTTTCACCAGCTTGTTGAAGAGATGTAGCAGATGTGAAAACGCCACCAAATTAAACAAAAGAGAGAAAATAGATGTTGCAGGAAATTAATTTTGCCATGTAAAGAGTAATTTCAGCCAGCAGCAGTCACGAGAGAGGACAAAATACCTAGTATCACACCAAGCATGATGCAACATGCTTGCCCTCTGTGTTATTCCCTCCTAGAGAACTGTGTTGAAGAAATGGACCATGTAATAACATCAAATGTATAATAAGACGACTACTACTACTACTTATTATTGTTGTTGTTGTTGCTGCTGCTGCTGAAATTTGTATACTGCCTTTCATCCAAAGACTACAAGGTGGTCCACAACATAAAAATACAAAATGATAACACAAAATACATTTAAAAACAAGAACAGAAACAATCCAGTAACCCTCCTCCCACAAACACATTTAAAAGGAAACAGGATGTTGATCAGTCAAAGGCCTGGTTAAAAGAAAAACATTTTTGCCTGGCTCCTGAAGGTATGTAATGAAGCTGCCAGGCGAGCCTCTCTGGGGAGAGCATTCCTCAAACAGACAGCCACCGCAGAAAAGGCCACTAACTTCTCATGGAGATGTCATACATAGGAGGGCCTCAGATGATGATCGCAGGGTCCAAGTCATTTCTTATGGGAAGAGGCGGTCCTTGAGGTATTGCAGTCCTGAGCTGTCTAAGGCTTTATAGGTCCAAACCAGCACTTTGAATTGAGTCTGGAAAGTAACTGGCTGCCAGGATCAGTGAAATATGCCCAACCCGCCTTGCCCCAGTGGTCACCAAATTCTGCTTCAGTTGAACCAACTCTAGAGGCTGCCCTACATATAACACATTGCAGTAATCTAACCTTGAAGGTAGCAGACACTGACAATAAAAGTTGAGAGGAAATACTGGGGGGAAATGAGTAACTGAGAGAAACTGAAATCGACAGATTCACCTATCCCTAGATAACACTATGCTTAGTCATTCATTACCAGCAAGAAATGAGAAAGGGAAGCACAATGGCAGCAATTTTGTGACTCTCATAGCATCCAGAAACTGGGTTTACAACATGGGAGGTTTTGAAGAGCTGAGATCATGTGAAGGAAGAATATATATGATGATATGATACCAGCAATATACGCAGACACATTTATAGGGATGAGACATAACAAATATTTGGTAATAGTTTTGTTTAATATCGTATATATATAATTTTCCAAACTAGAAGCTGCAGCTGCTGCAAAAGAAGGATGGTTTAGTATTACATTATTTTTCCTATTATCTATTCTCCTTTTATTTTAGACCTTATTTTGCTTACTAACATTTTTATTATGTGTGTTTCATAGAGATGCATTTCAGTTTTGCTCTCTTCCGCTGTGATCTGTTATAGCTCTCATGTCAGCTGAAACATTAAGAGTCAACATACAATGGTTCTTTTTTATGTAGGAAACAGTCTTTTCTTCCCTGTTGAAAACATGTTTAAGCATGTTCTAGATATTGTATAATCATCAACCTGATCATTTTTGAATACTATTGTGAATGAGGTTAGCTACTACGTGTGGGACTTTAGCGTTGAAATGGGATGTGTGTTGCATCCTAGAAGAGGGACTTTGGATCCCCTAAATGAATACATCTCACATTTGAACATATTGGCTCATCCCGAAATTCTCTCTTGCTATGATGAAATTATGTTTAATATTGCATAAAATGCGGTATATTTTAAATGCATTGTATCCAAGTTACTGTAAAGAATGTTTAAATACATTATTAGTATTTTAAATACATTCAATACATTATTGGTATTGGTTTGTCTCTGGAGGCTGTGGACTCTCTTTCCTTGGAAGTTTTTAAGCAGAGGTTGGACAGCCACCTGCCTTGTATGTTTTAGCTTAGATTTCTGAATTGCAAGGGGTTGTACCAGGTCACCCTTGGGGTCCCTTCCAACTCAAAAATTCTATGATTCTATTCTTCCATGGAGCTGGTATTTTATCTGGATAGCTATATTTTCTTCTGTAAAGGTTTTTGAAGTCATCACGCTGGGATCAGTGTACAGGGACTTTGTAAGATGAAGACAAATGTAACAGAGTTATTGTTTTCGTAACCGAATTTCTGCAAGTAAAGCTTTAGAACTTATTCTTCTTGCATTGAATGAATTTATTTCTACATAAGGACCTAGTTGGCACCCGTGTCTCAAGAGACAATGGAGTGCCCTCTAGGGATGAAGTCAAACCACTGTGTTAGTGGCAACAAAGTGACCTCCCCAAGGTGGAAGCCTGGGAAGGATATATGGAGGTCCTGGGCTGCCCAGATCCCCGCCCCCCAATGTGGTCCAAAGGAAAGCAGAACAATACATTTGGCAACAACTTGGCTGCAGGAATTGTCAGAAGGAAATGTACAAGGTGCCATACAACTGTCTTAGAGACTCCACTCCAGATTTGTGTAGGGTTTACTCCAAGGCCTTTTCTTCTCCCGAAGACATTCCACGAGACAGTGGAGGTTTAGGACCAGAGTTTTCCTTCTCCTAGATGGGCTACCTTCCCAGGTTGAAGAGTCCCATCTGCTCCTCGCTTCCTTCTTCAGCACATGCAGAAACCGCCTTCTTGACCATGGGACCCACTCTTAGTCTTGTCTCCTGTCTTTGCATTCAGGGGAATGCCCTAACTCACGAGGGTTTGTTACAGATTGACTACCCTCACCTGGTTTAGCCGTCCACTCAAAGCTGTTACCAGTGTCTCTGCTGCTGAATGCTGACAGCTTCTAGGAGCTACAGGTGAGAGCTGAGGGCAGGGTGGTGCCCAAAGGTGGACAAGCTACCCCAGAAGGGTAGCTTGGCCCATACCAGAGGTTCTATGCCTCTCCTAACTCCCCACACAGCCCAACACAAGGACCAGAGCAGAAAGCAATATTCCACTAGAAATATCTATCAACCCAGTCCTTTAAATTGATAAGAGGGCATCCCTAACAGCAGGGTGAAGGATCTTTCTTCACCCCAAGTAAAACAACCTTCCATGGGCCACATGCAAAAATGGACAGAGCAACAAACGCGATGTTTACCTTTGTGCAATCGGTTAGTTTCTAGACACATACCTCTCTTTCCTCCATCCAGGCAACTAAAAACATTATCCAAGTTCAAGGACACATTCCAGCAAAGCAAAACATCTCACAGAGAGTGCAAAGCAGGCTGGTGAGGGAGAAAGAGGTGACTGTGGAAAGTATATGGTGTGGGAAGAGTCCTGTGGGTCAGATACAGAGGCTTGGAGGGACATACAGTGGTACCTCGGGTTACATACACTTCAGGTTACATACGCTTCAGGTTATAGACTCTGCTAACCCAGAAATAGTACCTCGGGTTAAGAACTTTGCTTCAGGATGAGAACAGAAATCATGCTCCAGCGGCACGGCAGCAGCAGGAGGCCCCATTAGCTAAAGTGGTGCTTCAGGTTAAGAACAGTTTCAGGTTAAGAACAGACCTCTGGAACGAATTAAGTACTTAACCCGAGGTACCACTGTATTTAGCTTCTGGGGCTTTTCTTTTGCCTGGGAATCTTTTGCCTGGGAATATCTTCTTTTTTAAAAAAAAATTCTAACTATCCAGCATCTTCTTAAATGACAAACACTCCCTAGTCCACCACACGGATGTCTCCAGCAGACATAATTTTAAAAAAGAGACGAGAAAGCACAAGGCAGAATTGAAGAAGCGAATTGAAAAGATAAGTCAAAGAAACAGGGTGGCCAGCTGCACGTTTCAGGTGTGCCAAGTTTTATCTCTTGGCAGGGTAGAAATTAGGGAGTATTTATTACTGGCAGCATCACATGAAAGACATACCCAGCCACACACACACAGCCACTTGCTGTACTTGAGAGCATGTTGCACAAATGCTAACAATATGCATGAAAAGAGAGGAACTGTACAGAGGAAACATATGCCGTGCTCGAGTGGAATGTCTGAGAAACTGAGAAGCAAAAGAATTAGGGATTCTGATGAATGGCTTGCACATAAGTGCATAGCAGCCTGAGGAGGCTCCAGTGGGACAACAGGGAGTTTCTATCCTATTAGTGCCTGGAATTTATCGAGAACTGTGGCCCTGGTGCTTTCTGACCCAACTAATTTTGCCACCACTTTAAACCTTCAACTAAACCAAATACATGGTTTCTTTATCATTTTCTGCTCCCCTACCACCATTTATTTTAAGAAGAAGAAGAAGAGTTTGGATTTGATATCCCGCCTTTCACTCCCTTTAAGGAGTCTTAAAGCGGCTAACATTCTCTTTTCCCTTCCTCCCCCACAACAAACACTCTGTGGGGTGAGTGGGGCTGAGAGACTTCAAAGAAGTGTGACTGACCAAAGGTCACCCAGCAGCTGCATGCGGAGGAGCGGAGACACGAACCCGGTTCCCCACATTGCGAGACTACCGCTCTTAACAACTACACCATACTGGCTCTTTTAAGACACTTTTATTTACCTCTTACCATTTTTTCCCAAATACAGTGACTTGCTGTAGGCATGGGACAAAAGAAACTGGAGTTTCCTGCTCAACAATGATGTCAAGCTTTATTAAAGCCTTTTGTAAACAAAACATAACAAGTTTACTTGCAGGTAGGTTGTAAAATCAAGTTGGCTTACTATTAGAAACAATATGTTATTATTACCGTACTTAAAAAGACAATATGCAACATGCAAGTAATGTGTTACTGTTGCTTTAAAGAGAGGTTACTATTGTTACCGTTGCTTTGAGATGACAGCAACTATTTACTCTATCTCCTTTACCTTTATTGACCTTAGCCATTTACCCTTTCACATCCTTTTCCTTTTGGTGGAGGCAGGAGGAGGAGGAGGAGCCACCAGCATTGCCAGCCATGAAAGCCGAGCTCCCGCACAACGCCCAGATGTTGTGTGCAACAATGCTGTGTCCAATGTCCGGGCATCATGATGTTGTATGCAACACTCAGATACAACGTCATGATATTGTGGCATCGTGCTGGACATCAGCCCTGTTATTCCTACCCAAGTCGGTGTGCCTGGTAGAGGTGAACCTGGAGAACATTGTTCATCCCCCCCCCACCACATCCCACCCCACTGCTATAGTTTCACCCCTTGGCCATAAGAACATCAGAACCTTGCTGGATCACTCCAAGTCATCTTTGGTCCAGCATTTTGTTCTCACAGTGGACAACCAGATGCCTATGGGAAACCTGCAAGCCTGACATGAGTCCGTAAGCAATCTCCTAATTATGGCTGCCAGCAACTGGTCCTGAAAAAGAAAGCACTTGAAATTGGAAATCTCATACATGAGGTTTGCAAAGATAAGGTGGATAAAAATGTAGCAATTGCATGAATAGATCTTTCCCTTTCTGCCTATTTACATATTCCCATCCTTTTTCTTTGTCACACTGGAAGATTAGAGAAAAACTCCTTTGTAAAAGCATTATAGATGGTAACAACAGCATGTTAGTGCTGTATTAAGAAAATAAGAGGAAATGTATAATAGCTTTAATTTGTTAAAGTGGAGCTATTGCTAGATGACGTGGGTTTGGTGTGGTGTGATTTTTGTGTGTGCAGATGTGTGCGTGCAAGACGTAATGCTTAGAATTATCCAAAATGTCCTTTCCTGCATCAGAACCCCAAGGAGCTCCCCTCTCTGTACACACACACACACAACTAAGTCACTGGTAAACTAGCATTTCATACTGTCTAGGAAAAATACAACCACACCACCCATATCCAGATGGAAAGCTTTGCATGCTTGTATAGGCATCATGCTATGTATCATAGTGATTCAGAATTGTTATTTGCACTAAGAAGGCACTGTATGATTATAGCATATATCTATCTATATCTTTTTTCAAATCACTGCACAAAGAATTTGCAACCCTCTGTTCCTCAAACCGTGCCTATTTATATTTCTGTGATTGCCCCCCCCCCCCCACTTCTGAGGGAATGTTTCATCAGCTGTCCAAGGTTTGCAATTTTAAACCCAATTAAGGAAGCATTGTTTTATCATCTAATGAGTTAATAAGTAACAAGTAGCCAAATCTGTGAAATTTCATATAAATCATTAATGGTGCTAAATAACATTGTAGCTTCACAGTTTGCAAATATCTCCCTGAATAGCCTACCAGCTGTCCAAATATTAGCAAATTAAGGCTATGAATCCCCAAATACAAAGAAGCATATTTCTTAAATTCAGTCCTCCTATCATTTTGTGCATGCTGAAAACTAAATTGAAAAGTAAAATATTACTGTGTATATCATGAAACTGACCCTGGGTCACTTTAGTCCTTGGTGCTTGGAGCAAGTTCATGAGCAGATATAATATAATATAAGCAGATAAATCTTCATCCAGGTGCTTATATTTAGTGTGGGGATAATTGGGAACAAACATTTAAATGACCATTCATTTATTCCATGTTAATGGCATATGTGGGGTGGTTCAGTGTGGTTTCATTCATTAGGGCATATCAGTGGTTTAATATAAAACATTTTATTCCACTCCTTATCAAAAAGATAAAGTGGTCTACAAGATAATCCCTTGCCCTCAGGTTTACAATCTAAAAGACAGCACAAAATCAATAAGGAACCGGGAGGGGAGAGAAGGGAGAAAGCAAGCCGGAGCACCAATTGTTAAAGAGGCATGGTTTTCAAATGTCCTATTATCAAGAGCAGTGAATCTGACAAGGAGGAGTGGATGGCGCAGTGGGGTGAAGCCACTCATTTTGGCCGCTGGTGCATTTGCCCCACACCTCCCTCACCTGTTCCCCTCTGCCTCCCCATAAGCAGCAGTGATCCAAATGGCCAGAGGTCGGGTGAGCAGCCTCACTCCACCCCTCTGCCTGCTACTGCTGACAAGGAATCCTTGCATGTCTGACACAGAACCACAGCACATTAGCAAAGGACTCTGAGGCATGCTCCAAAAGGGTTACACAACTCGTTCCATGTAAAGTGTGTCGAGTTTCACCGCTGAGCTGCTTGAGTTGGAAGTCTTTCCGAGAATTCTTCCCGCACTCCATGCATGCCTTGCTGGATGCAGACTGCAAGAGAAGAAGAGGTGGTGACCTCAGTTGCAGGGAAGCTTGTTTGCCACTGCTACTATTCTCTATGAAGGACTCCAGTAACATTCAAAGGGACCGCGGGGTATCCTGGAACACTGTTTGTACTTCCTGCTTCTCTGCAGGAAGGAAGATGTTCAGGTTTAACTCCAAATGCATCCAGTTTGTTCCAGGAGCTATCCACGTGCTACATTATTATTATTAGTTCCTTATTTGAATCTTTCATTCAACCATAAATGAAGCATTTGTACATTTGAATGCTTCCATGCATCCTTGTTTGGGATGGAACACATGCTTGCTTGTTTTCAAAGTTGGCACAGATGTCTGTTCATATTATCCTGGTGGCAGGGAAAGGAGGAGGGGGAAATCATTTGACTGGAAGCATGAAAGCAGTAGGTCCAGATGGGCTAAGTTCTGCGAAGAAAGGACGACACAGTGATGCTTTGCACAAACAAAGCCTTGAAGATGTCTCATGGAGCTCATCTCCACTACAAATATTGCACCGTCTGGAAGGTGGGCCAGAAATGAAAGTTGTTGTATGTTTCTGAAGGGCTCCACTTCTATTTTAATTTTTCATGGATGTGTAGATACAGATACGAAGGTTATGTGTAGGAGCCACTGAGTTCTGTTTACAACTAGGATTGGGGGAGAAATTTGATGGTTTGCACTTTAAGGGAAACCCGCCTAATTTGCACCTTCCAAAACAATGCATTTCTCTGAATTTTATGGTGCAGTTCTCGTTTGTAAATATTCTTATTGAAAGTTTTCAACACAGCATACAATAAAAGCCAAAGTCATCTAAAGAAAAAGAAAAACCTAAATAATAATAAAAAAGGAAAGTAGAGAGGCAGAAGAACAAACACAAAGATAAAAATGAATACAAAAGACCTCTCCCCCCCCCCATACAATCCATTTTTTCCATACACGAAAAAGTAGACCCTCTCACCAGGGAGCTTATCTTTCTTCCCCTAGTTCATCTTCTCCCCCAAACCTATGTTATTTATCTCCCTGCCCACTATGGTGAAATTATGTAACTTATGTAATTATGGAAAGTACATTTCCATTGCTTTATTCCACCCCATTCATTTCATTGCAAAGGAAACTCAGTGCAATGGGGAAGCATAATAAATTGTGCCACCCCAATCTCCCAGGGTTCATGCTTCCTTTTGGAATGAGGCACAGTCAAGGCTTGTTGGATCTGAGAGGAGATCAGAAATTTGAGCAATATGTTAAGAGGCAAATAAATAAATATTAGTTTAAGAGAAAGAAAACTACTGATACTGGGGGGTTGGGGGGGATGCAGAAATTATTCAGTTCTTATGAAAGAACACATGTGAAATAAACACAGACTTGAAATAGACCGATCTGTTCATCACTTGGGTATTATCTATATTTTGTAATATCACTTTGTACACTGCAGGAAAACTGCAGTGGAGCTCAATACTTTGAAAAGTGGAGCTCAATACTTTGATGCAGCTGTCTTCATGATCAAGGAGTCACCCCCCTCCCAACTTCATATTCCTTGCAAGCAACGCTTTAAGCATTCTGTTTGCCTGAAACCTAATGTTTTTCTCATGTCTTTTTATACCCAGTAATTTTATTACAGGAGGGTTTTTTTCTAAGGGGAAACTGAACAAAACCATTCAAAAGCACTCAAAGGAGTCATGAGCTACAGTGAATTTGGGTAGATGGATGAGTGCTTTATCTTCGTTCCACTATTTATTTAGTTAGTGGAAATCAGAATGATGTCTTTTCACAGAAATATATGGTATTCAAGTTTCCTGCATTTTCTTCTGTAAAGCAGCAATTACGGCTGCCCTGATTAAGTGCACACTCAGAAGGGAATTTATCCATGCCTTCCACTTATTAGGAAGACAAGGAGAAATAATTATGTCCTTAAGTTTCAGAGTTTGCATGATGACAAATTCATTGCATTACTGCTTATTATGTTATAGTAGAAAGCTTTCTTATTTTTAACTCCTCTGCCTACTTATCATTTGTTAAAGTTCCCTAAATACACTACAGTATGTTAGAATATTTTTTCATAATTTTAGGGGGAGGGAAACAAATACCTGTCCTGCATGGTAGATTTGAGGCAGTGGTTTTCAAACTTTCTACATTCAGGAACACTTTCTCAACCCATCTGTTGGGAAACATGTGTGTCTACTATGGATCCTTCCAGAGGATTCTGGGATATGCTCTGAAGCATACAGAGAGAGTTCATAGTTTGGGAAGGGTTGTAGCTCGATGGGGGAGCACCTACTTTACACATAGAAGGTTCAAACCATCACATCTCCAGGTAGAGTGGAAAATTATTGTCTGAAGCTTCCAGTCACTATGGAATGCTTTTCTAGATGGTCTGACTTGGTTGGAAGCAGCTGTCCCATACACGACACAGGCTTGGCCTGTTGTATCAGACCATCAACCCACATGGACTTCAAGCCCACACTGGAACTTGCCAAACCCTCCTTTCTCGCTCTGGATTACAGAGGAAAAGATGTAGTGGCAGGCAAACTGTCTTCCAGAAAAGTTTGTCCATTATGATTGATTCTCTCGTTGAGTATCCTTGATGACCTTCTGAGGAAATCCTGTACTGTCAGGACTACCTGACAGTACAAACTGCACAAGACGGTGGAACAGACTGCCTAGTTAGGTGGCAAGATCTGCTTCATTAGAGGTTCTTGAGCAGAGGCAGGATGTTCACCCACCAGGGATGCTGTAAGCAGTGAATTTGCTACATTGTGAAATGGTGCATGGAAATGGAGCACAACCACCTAACACTCTAGTGCAGGAATGGCTCCCGTGGAAGCCTCCAGATGTTGTTGGATTACAACTCCCATCAACCTTGATGATTGGCCATGCTGCTTGAGGCTGATGGGAGCTGTAGTCCATATAATCATCTTCAGGGTCACAGGATCCCTTTCCATGCTCTACTACTGTATAGGTCAGGGTTTCCCAAACTTGGGTCTCTTGCTGCTTTTGGACTACAATTCCCATCATCCCTGGCCAGTGGCCAGGCAGCTTGAGATGATGGGAGTTGTAGTCCAACAACAGCTGGAGACCCAAATTTTGGAAACCCTGGTAAAGGTGCTTATTACACTATTCAAACATGTATACTGACTTTTACTTAACAACGTATCTATATTTACTTCTAAAAACAAGCAGCAGGCATCTGGTTCTGACAAATAAATAAATGAATAAATCTGGCAACAGAATTCTGGCAAAACAAACTCAGCTAGATCCATTATTGTTTTGGTCAATCAGCAGTCCTAGTAGAATATCTGACATACTTGTCTTCAGAATCTTACCATTCTAAGGCAAAGGTTCTTACCAGGAGGGAGAGGGGAAAGAAAATGGGGAGCTCAGTGCCAATGGGATGAGACAATGAAATGAGGAGAACTGGTGAGACCTTGCTGCTTCCTCACCCTGTCCCATCCCCATGAATTCAGTGGCTCCACCAGGAAGACACAGCTGTCTCTGCCCTGCTCTCAACAAGCCGATGCTGTACATAGGAGTTAAAGTGTCTTGCCCCCTAATATGTGAACATGTTCTTAACAAAGATGAGGGGAGAAATAGCCTAGGATGAAAGGGACCTGTAAAAGGTTCAGTCAGTAAAATTAGTGTCTTGGTATATAATCAAAGTACAGTCATACCTCAGTATAAATATGCTTCAGGATAAGTCTTTTTGGGTTGCGCTCCGCAGTGACCCAGAGGTAAAGGAGAGTGTTACTTCTGGGTTTTGCCACTCACGCAGACAGTCAAATTGACATCATGAGAAGGCGCGGAAGCGACTAAACGCGACCCGCGCACACGCAGACGTGCTGTCGCATCTAACGTTCTGTTCAAGATGCGAACGGGGCTCCGGAACAGATCCCGTTCGCATCCCAAGGTACCACTGTAGTAGGTTTGACTATTAAAAGAGTTTAAAATCAGGCAAAAACCAAGGTGGCAAAGTCATTAAAGGTTAACATTTTATTGAAAATTATTTTTGCAGAAATTATACCAACTACACACATGATTCTTTGCTGCTCTATTCAAATTGTTGCCACTACTGTTTGGACAGATTCATCAAAGGAAAATCTCCGCTTTATTTAAGCCATCTCCACACCATCAAAACGAAGATTCTGCTATGGGAGCTTCTAGATGTTGGATGGATAACCTATGGGCTTCTAGATGTTATTGGACCTCAACTCCCAACAGCCCCAGACAGGATGGTCAGTGGTCAGAATTGGGAGGGTCTGTGGTCCAGCAACACCTGAGGGGTCTGTTTTGATCCTTTCAAAACAATGTTGTTGGCCACATTTGAAATGAGAGGGGAATAAGAATTTAATAGGTGTGGGTTATGCCAGATGCACACAGAGATGAAAGTTGTCTCACACAATAGTAAGCCCAGAATAGAGAGCTGGGCCATCAATTTGTTTCATGACTAATATCCTTTGAGTTGCAAGGGGAATTTAAGTGTTACAATAATTGGAGTGCAGAAGAAGGGAGCACACTTGATCAAATAATAATATGACAACTTAATAAAGCAGAGACAATGAGAATGAAAAGCGAATGATGGAAATAATGGGAAACAGCAAATGCGAATATTAGAAAAGCGGGGTAGGAGGAATGTTTTTATAGGAAAGACAAGGTACAAAATCCAGATAATGGCATTTCAACAAGGGGCTGTAGATATCCAAGGAATCTTTGAGATTTAACTACTATAGCATCTGAGGGGAAATAGTCCTATCGAATCATGCATGTGACCAAAGATTAAATAAGCAGCAGAAAAAGAGACTTGAGAAACAATCTTACCGCAAGTCCCTTATGCCTGTCCCCTTTTTACTCTCAATACTTTTCACCCCCTTTCCACCCTGGCAGGACCCCTGTGCCCCAAAAGGCTTAAATTCAACAGGTGAGTCTCTCTCACATCACTACATCTCTGTAGCTTTGCATGTTCGCATGCAGCTATTGAGAGAATGGAAGAAGTCACTGGAAGTCCATTTGCTAGAGGTCCATAAGCTCATTCTGACCTTTGGCCCACCTGACCTTTTCCCAGTGACTGCTGATTACTTGTGTATATACCTCCTCCAGAACATGAAACCGAACCTTTATTGTCATTGGCCCAATCCTGTGAAATGCTCTTTCAACAGATATTCAGCATTGGACTGAAAATCAAATATACGCTACGAGACGTATACAGACAATTACGAAAATGTATTTCTGTAAGAGGTAGTTGATGATCTCAGATTTTATTTTTTGCGTGCAGTTTTTATAATATGGTTTGTTCTGTGATTCTTGTAAACTGCTTTGGTTTTGTGTGTGGTTGTTTGTTGTTGTTGTTTTTTTAGGAGACAGCAGGATGCAGGTTTTCTAATAAATAAAAAAGAGCCATAGCTGCCAAAGTGCTCAACCACCCTGATGACATGGGAGGAAAATGGTAGCCTCTTTCATAGCGAGAGAAAGCTGTTGAGGACAAGTTTTGGCACAGCACTGGATAGCACACAGAAAAGCATATCTTAGGGAGGAAGCTGCTGCTTATATGCTCCCTCTCCCATCAGTGGACTGAGCACAATATTGAGCACCAACCAAAGGTTCCATATATTTTTTCAAAGATGTAGTTTACATTACAGGAGCTTTGCCTTAGGGTTACAAAAACTTGGACAATAGTGTGATAGGTACAAACAAACAAAAAGCCATTGCCATTTTATGAGGCAGCGAAACACTTCTGGCTATGAAGGAACAGTGATGGATTTAAGAGAACCAGAAGACTGATCGGGAGAATTGGGCAATGCATTTCAATGGATGTCTCGGACAGAGTCTTAACTTCATTAAAGCCAGTGACAAAATACCCATCAAAATCGATAGACTCCAAAACACAAGCAATGTCTTGAAAGACTCTCAGGTAGATTCCTTCCCACCTCTTCATCTCATTTTTTCAACAAATGCCAGTACTGCCACATAGTGAGGTTAAAGTGCCACACTGCAAGTGATAAAGATGATGGATTTTCAGTGTTCCATCACCTTAGTCCTCCACCTCTGAAAACTGTTTGCCTCTTCTGCTTTGCAGACTCACCTGCAAATCTCGCTTGTGCTTGCATGAACATAAGAATGTACAATGATCTAATTGCAATATGAACACATATTGCATACTGAGTCATACTGAGTCAGCCTCATACTAGTTCAATATTGTCTACACTGACTGGCAGAAGCTCTCCAAGGTTTCAGACAGGGGGCATTCCTAGCCCTACCTAGGGATGCCAGGGATTGAAACTGGAACCATCTGCATACAAAGCACTTCAGGTACAGTTTGCATAAAATTGAATATGTTACTGAAAATAATGTACCCCCAAAAAATGCAACATAGTAAGAGAAATTGCAAGGGAAAATACATATAATGGAGGAGATGTGCCTAAAATGTAAATGAATGTTTGTGAGGAATTCTTTTTTTAAAAAAAGTGATCGAGAAATGTGAAAAAGACTGGAAAATTGAGAAACTAGAGAAACCGAAATGATCCCTATCCTGAGTACAGATTAGCTCTAGCCAGTGCATGAGTGAAACACCCTCCAATGCCTGCACGTTTCCGGAAATACTAAAAACAATTTCAAATGGCCACTAAAGGGTTAATGATGGAGGCGAGTAAAAGCAAGTTACCAGACATGAATCCTTCTGGAAACATGGAAGAAAACTGGAAAAGATTCAAGCAACGCTTCACCCTGTATGTTCTTGCAATATGTGCCAGTGGAAAAGACAGCTGCTCTCGCAGCATCTACAAGAGACAGCTTGCGAGGGAGATTAGGGGGGTGGAGAGTGCTAGGTTTCGATTAGACTCCAAGGAATTGCCAATTCAGAAGGTGGAGGGATGACCTTTTGAAATTGTGTCAACTGCATCAGGGCCCCTGCAGTCCTAGCAACTTAATGACTCCTGGGTATTTGGTTGTGTGTGTCTGTTTCTTCTGCAGTGTAGAACACGCAGACCCACTCCCCTTCTCTCTCTTAATCATTATATCCTCATCAATCACCTTCATTTTCTGACTGTAACCTTTTTAAAAATTGAAAGCCTGTTGAACAGATGAGTGCAGAGTGCCTTAATAACTGCATAATTGTTCAGATAATTATTAAAATAATAAATCCTTCAGATCCGATTTAAATAATTCATACAAGCCTTTTAATGCACTGAGCTTATTGCTCTGCTGTAAGCATTGTTCTGCTCATGAGCTTGGGATTGCATTTTTTTTGTGTGCACGCGAAATAAACTTCACATTGTCGTTCTCAAACAAAGAGCATCTGTGTCAGTCGACTGATTTCTCTATCAATAAAAATAGCACAATCCAAATGGGGAATATGGGGCATCTGTGGACATATCAGCACCACAGGCTTGAAGAAGTTTACTAGGGAACCCAAGAAACTCTAGTTCAGAAAGAAAAACTAGATATCTCCAATAGAATTATTGGCACTTTCACTCAAACAAAAATTCCCAGGACTCTTGGGGTGAGGGGGACAGCCATGACAGTCGATATATGTTTAGATATGCTCCATGGATTCTCCCTATTCAATTGCCACCTTTTTTGTGTAGGGGGCAAACTTTTTTATCCAGTTTGATGGCTTTTGTCCAAGGTTAGATGCCAAATTGGAAACAGTGTTTTAGGAGATTAGTTATTGAAGAGCAGAATGAAGGGATGAGCTATAAACAGGCATTTGTATCCAGGTCAGGCCAGGCTGATCTTCCTTCCCTTGCTAGCGTTTTTGCTTTTAAATTGGTTAGTGGCTCTCTTCCTTTTGACAAATGGATGGGGGTCTGGGAGCTCTTTTCCCCCTTGCTTCTGCAGGCTCAGTACAACTGGCTTATATGGCAGATTGCAGAAGTGGGATGGAGTCACTACACTAGCTTCCTGGAAGGTGGATCACTGTTGCTTGCTGGGACTGAGAAGGCGGTCAGGTGGTGAGGAGGTTGGCATAGTTGAAAAGCAACAGCAGGGTGCCATATTGATTCCGCATGTGGGTTTGCACAGCAGTGATCTCCTCATCCGGGGGCGTAGCGTGGGTTGCTGTCACCCGGGGAGGGGCAGGGTTTGCACACACCCACACCCCAGATGGACTGGGCAGGGGACAGTCCCTTCGTCGGCCAGCATAAAAGGGAGTCTCACCTTGCAAGCTAGCCCCAAACTGGGAGCAGATATAAGGCAGACAAACACGAAACCAGGAGTGCCGCTGTGTCTCCTCGCCCTCCTGTCCTGACAGCAAGGCACTCTGGGCAACACACATGACTCTAGCAATGCTTTCTGGCTATCCTCTTTTTCCCTCAGTGGGCGGCAGCCGTGCCTCTCATCCTCCTTCCCTCTCAACCGCCCCGGGCATGAGGGTGTCCCTTCATCAACCACCAGGAGAAGTGGGTGCTGCCAATGCTCCAGCCCCAAAGGCCCAGCCCAGGCGGAACTTGCCTTCCCACAGTTCCGGCTTTGATGAGGGAACTTGCTGTGGGGGTGCCTGGTTGGACCCCTCAGAAATCTGTGCTCGGGGCCACAGCCCCCCTGGCCCCTGTATGCTACATCACTGTCCCCACCACTTCATCTTTCCCAGAACTGAACAGCAACCCACCTACATGGAAGCTGGATTAGCAGCTCTGCCCCATGTAATGAGCCATTTCTGGCAGTGTGTTCTTTCTGGAAGCAAAGTCACTTCATCTGGTCCTCATTGGCCAATGGATGGGATCAGATTGATCTGCCTTTTGCCATGATGCTCTTCCAGGGAGACAGGAAAAACCATTCTTCCAGTGGCCCGTGGCCCCTGGCCCCTGGCTGATGGTAGAGTCCAGAGTGTGGAATATGTACCATGGTGAAGCTTTTTTAAACCTCTTAATGCAACTCAGTTTCTACACAGACAGATAGACAAAATTTCTGGTTAGCAAAATTTCCCTAAGTTGTCTCTGCAGCTGAATGAGCAATTTCTACCAACTCATTATATTTAATCTGTTTTTTCTGCTTGGGGAATATTATCTATGCACTAATTACAATTTCCTACAATGCAATCATTATTTGGATTGAAGCCCTTCAAAATAACAACAAGCAGGAAACAGAACTTTTCTAGAGATGTCAATCCTTCATCGGATTGAATTCCAGGAAAGTCACAAAAAGACCTCCAAGGCAGTGCTATGTATGCATTCAGTAAGAAATCCCATTGATTTCAATGCTGCTTCCTAAGAAGCATGCATAGGATTGTGCAACCTTACAGTGCCACTGTCTACTCAGATGTAAATCCCACTGAGTGCAATGGGGTTTACTCCCAGATAAGTGTGCATAGAGACTGCAGTTTTAATGCCTTAGCAAAAACCACAATCAGCACTAAGATCAGGACCCTCTGAACCAGCAACTAAACTCAGCCTTCCTTGTTTTCTAAACTGGCAAAATGGCAGCCAGACTCAAAGTGAAGATGTGAACAGAATTACCAGTAGGTGAAATAGCATCCGGCCAGCTGATTGCAGGGCTTACACTTGTTACAAATCTTATCAAGTAATAGTTTACCTCAGTGTGATGCTCGTCTGTAAGGTTTTCTGCAGAGTTGAAGAGAGATTATAATCACATGCTTGTATTTATTCAAACATTTATCTGCATCTGGATTGGTAAAGTTCTTCCCACTTGACTTGACCAGAGAACCAAACTACCTCAGCAACAGCTCTCTCACTTTACCATAGATTAGCCACCAGTATCACTATGCAACATGGTGTATTTTGTCATACTTGAAAAGTTGGTTTCAATAAAGGATGTAGCAGAATGTGCCATTAAATTGTTGTCTGTATTCACCCAGCCAGTGGTAAGTGTCTAACACTTACATTTGCACTGTAGTACTTTATCCAATCATCATAATGTTCAAAATCAGGATAAACCTTTTTTTCCTGTCATATAAGGTAGGCATGTGACTGTGACACCAAACCATGGTTTGTCCTAACGACAGTTTAGCAACAACAAACTATGGCTTCGATTCCAAACAGAGGTGCCAAATTAGGGGGGCTGGGGGCCAAGGGCCTCAACAAAAATTTCAAGGAGGGGGCCTGGCCCCCTCAAAATTCCATGGCAGCCATGTGCATACATCCAGCATGTGGTGTGCTCACGTCACGGGGTGGGGGGCAAGTCGGCACACTTGGTTCCAAAAGTGAAACAGAAAACTGCTTTAAGGCCCTTTTCTGAGTTTCATGCTTTCTAGCATAGAAATACAAATCCCTCAGCAGGTCTGTTTGAGCTGAGGTTAACACCCAGGACCTGGGAGAAAAAGACAACCAAATAAGTGACATGTTAAGTCAACACGATTTAGCGCAACCAACATTATGAGTCAATTTGGAACCCTCGGTGGGGGAGGACAGAGAGCAGAAAGCAAGATTGTTCTGAGAGTTCTCAACAAAAAGTAATACTTGCAATTGATTACCCATTTTCACATCAAGCTGAGAAGAGTTTTCCCATCAGTAATTTGGATTTGTTTTGATAAACATATTCCTTGCCTACAAGGCATCCTTTGACATGGGAAACATTGTTCCTTCCTTTTGAAAGTGGCATGTTATAATCTGATAATGGCACACTATTATCTGGCTCATTTTGTATACAATTTGTGTGTGTGTGTGTACACACACACACACACACACACTACACACTACTGCATTTCTTTCCCATCCTTCCTGCATAGAACTAGAGTCAACAAAATCAGTCTCACCCTCCGCATATTATACCCTCAACAGCTCTGTAAGGAAGATTATGATGAGAGATCACTAGTGAGCCTTCTGGCTAGGTGGGGATTTGAACCCCAGCTTGCCCAGTCTAACCCTGTCAGAAAAGTTAGGCTGTGAGATGGTGAGATAGGTAACCCCAGAAAGTTCCACATCTGAGCAAGAATTCACATTTTGTTCTTTTTGGTCCAAGTCACTGTTGAGTAAGGAAATGGAACTGATAACTATGACTCTCTTGATTGAGACTATATCATTCGGAAACCTGGAAATTTTGAGCAGTGTCAGATTAAACCCTGTGGAGGCCCCTTGGCAGTCAAAATCTTGGGGGAGGGAGGCTTGCAAATTATCTCCTAAAACTTTTTTTTGTAATTTTCTTTCAAGATCAAATCCATATTATTTTGATCCATTGTCATGGGACCCCTAAAAGGCATGGGGCCCATAGGCCAGTGCCTACTCTGCCTATCTGGTAATCCGACACTGATTTTGAGGCTTCATAATATTTCTGGATTCCCACCTTCTGGGGGATGGCTAACTCTTAGGTAGGACCCTCTGACAAGGTCCAGTTCAGCTTTGGCTTGTTCCAGTTTATATACCAGGGGAAAGTATATCTGTCTGCCCAGCAGAAGTAGTCCTGTTAGGTGTGATGGTAACACACTGCAATATTTAGTTGCTATTCCCTCTTGTAAGTGCCTAAGGAACATCTTACACTGAAACAATAAATGTATCATAGTTATAAAGTTTAAAACAAAGTATAACAAGTACCAGAAAAACTCGATTACAGTTGGCAATCTTGCTTTGGATGCCTTTTATTAAGTGGTTTCTATAATTTAACAGTAAGAATTGATTTGTAACCACTAATCATTTTGCTTCCAAATTGTCAACTGCATCTCATCTCTTGCAGAATCTAATTATTAATCGTATACAAAGGGAGATGACAAACATGCTGCTATAATCACGTTGATTATATCATGGCAAAATTGAAACATTTTCACTTGATCTATTAATCAATATGGTTAGCAGTGTTGCTCAGAGCTCATTAAATGTTCATTGCAGCTCAGGAAAAAAAAGATTAACTATAAATATTTCAGCAAAATAGAATTTTTTACATGAGAACAAGAGGGCATTGTTAATCTCTTATTTATTATAGTTAACACTCTATAAACTCTTCCTTGGTGACAAATGGAAATGGAGCCCTTCTTGGGCTTGATATTTTAGGATTGGAATTAACAAACAGGAACAATGGGGAGAAACAATAGCTTTGAAAACAGCTGTGCTCCACATCTGCACAGGGAAAAATTTTGGAAATACAGAAAAATGTTCAGAGTTGTTTTCCCCCCTCACTGCTTAGCAGTGAAAATTCTCTCTGCCTACTTCGAAATCTATATTGTTGATGGTTTACTAGCAGTACATGTGAAAAGGATATAGGGGTCTTGATAGACCACAAGCTTAACATGAATCATCAAAAAAAAAGCAAATGCTATTCTAGGCTGCATCAACAGAAGTATAGTGTCCATCAAGGTAAGTAATAGTATCACTCTATTCTGCTTCGGTAAGACCACACCTGGAATACTGTGTCCAATTCTGGGCACCACAATTTAAGAAGGGGATTGACAAGCTGGAACATGTGCAGAGGAGGGCAACCAAGATGATCAAGGGTCTGGAAACCAATCCTTATGAGGGAATTGGGCATGTTTAGCCTGGAAAAGAGGAGACTGAGAGGAGGCATGATAGCCAAGAACTGTCAAATGGAAGCGGGAACAAGCTTGTTTTCTCCTGTTCCCTCAACTACCTGGCAGTTAGAAAGACAAAGAGCAGAGCTGAGGTGTGAGCTAGAAGCTAGAAGCAGGCTGGGAAGCCAGAGAGACAGAGGCATGCCTGATCTCTGCTTGAATCCAAGGCTGCAGCTAGGGGAAACGCAATACCCTCTTGGAGGGTTAATGCTGTGAGCCCCTCCATTGTAGGTTCAGGTTGTCTACATGTGTAAATAAATCATATATCATAAAAACACCAGTCTCCACTGTTCATCATTCAAAGGAAACCAAACCCTGGGGAAGAGCCTGGAACCTCTGAAAACTCACACAGCTCAGAGAGTGGGGTGGGGTGCAACAACACAATCCATGCGGTCTGAAGGGGGCTTCAGTTGAACACACTTGGAAGCCTCCCCGACAATTGGTAAATCCATATTATCAGGGTTTCCAATCAGACAGATGTTTCTCTAAGCACTCTGATGCATTCACTTCAAACTCCTCTTCAGAGCTTTGGTTAGAAGTAAAGCCAGTGAGGCTAGAAATGCAGGGCTGCACCAGCACTCCTCCACCACCACTTAAGTTGATTTTAAAAAACTGAATAGGGGTGCTGATTCTTAAAGATGAGGACTGGGCTACATACACACTATATACTTTTAAAGTGAATTCAATGCACATTCCTTCCCTCAGAGAATTATTTATTTATACATACATACATACATACATACCCTGCCCATCTGGCTGGGTTTCCCCAGCCACTCTGGGCGGCTTCCAACAAAACACTAAAATACAATAACCTGTTAAACATTCAAAGCTTCCCTAAACATTCTGAGCACTACAGCTTTATCCCTCACAGAGTTAAAATTTCCTTGACAAACTACACTACCCAGAATTCCCTGTGGGAGGGAATGTGCTTTGAATGTGCTTTACAGGTATAGCGTGTAGGCAGCCTAATTCTCATCCTTAAGAATAAGCAATCCTATTCTAGGGTTGCCATACATCCGGAATTTCCAGGACATTGCCTGGATTTGGCCGTCGAAAACAGTGACCAGGCAGAAATCGCTTAAATGTCTGGGGAAACCCAGATGTATGGCAAACCATGTCGGAAGTGTGTCCGGATTTTCACTTATTGAAATATGGCAACCCTATCCTATTCAGCTTTTCAGGAATCCATACTAGAACCATCATTTAAAGCAGAACATGGGGTGTTAAGATTTACAGAATGGACCCAGAACTTTCTGTTTTCTAGAGGTTCCTGAGCCAGCACCACAAATGAATACAGACCTGTTGGGCAGGACGGAGTACCATTGTTTTGTTCCCTTCCTCATTTGGAACATGAAGGTTCCACCTAGTTTCAATGACTTGTGGGCATCCATAGACCTGTCCTCCATGGTTTTATCTAGCACATGGATGGGAAAGCTGTGGCCCCCTAGATGGGGCTAGACTACAGATCCTCCCTGACCATTGGCCATACTGGCTGGGGCTGATGGGAACTGGGGTCCAATAACATCTGGAGGGACCACAGCTTCCTCATCCCTGAACTAACACCTTTTTTAAGAAGAAGAAGAAGAAGAAGAAGAAGAAGAAGAAGAAGAAGAAGAAGAAGAAGAAGAAGAAGAAGAAGCAGCAGCAGCAGCAGCAGCAGCAGCAGCAGCAGCAGCACTCGAGCTAGTGGACATCACAACATTTCATGGTAGTGGATTCCATTCATTAATGATGTCTTGACAAATGAAAGAAATGTTTCTTCAGACAAGGTTCTGCACCATTTTGCATTCTTATCCCGGAATGTGCGTTGCAAGAGAAACCTGGGTAATTGAAAAGTGCAGTGAATTTGACTCACGCTGCCTGGAGCCCTGGCAACAACTATTTAACTCAAGTGTTTGAAAAAGATTGGAGGGAAAAAATGGTCAAAACAAAACAAAAACAAAAGTACACACGGAAAGAAAGAGAAAATGCTTGTTCTCATTGAAGATTCAGGACAAGTGCTTGCAGGTCTCTAAGTAAAGCTAGCAATCCATCTGTGAATATTGCCTCTAATAAGCCCGTGGTACAAACTCGGAACGATTGGGTGCAGAGAGAAATGGAACTCATTTTAATAGTTACTTTTCTATAACAAAGGAGGAGAACGGGGCCAACGAGAATTTCACCATGGGGATGACTTAGCAGCACAGTGTGGGATATGCAAATAACAGTGTGTGTTAGGCATCACCTTAATTTCAGGGTCCCGCTACCTGCCACAGTTGCCTGCAGCATGGCTTTATCTAAATGCGCAGAACAGCTGAGCTTGGAATGGAGGGTGAGAGCAAAGAATACCGTGAGGGACAGCTGCAGTAATGTGTTTACAGGTTCTGTAAAGCAGTATCTCGCCTGTGCAGCTGTTTAAAATCCTGATAGCCTTTGCTGAGCACAGTACCTTTGGGAGCACATCAGCCTGTGATGTCTACCGCAGCCAGTTCATTTTGCATTATTAGATTCTCGGCTAAAGAAACTAGACACTAGGAATGAAGCTAATTCTCTAATCCTTCGCTGGCACTCCCTACAGGACCAGTGAGAGACCAGTGGCGTGAACTTCGGAGGGTCACATTACGCTTTAATCAGAGCTGCTTCTCATATTAACCTCTGCAGAAATGAGATGCTTATCGTGCCCCACTCCCACTGCCATCTCACACAAAGAACATGGACGCATAATATGCAGCTGGTGTTTTAACAGACCCAAGAACAGCCAGGTTGAATGTGGAAGGTCTATAGCTCTGTGGTAAAGGGCTCTGTGCTTTCCATGCAGAAAAGAAAGGTTTGGTTCCAATCAGTTCTTTTTTTCTTAAAAAAAATGTTTAGGGGTACTCTCATTTTCCTACTCATATTGAAATACTGCCCCTCAATGAGGCCAGACTTAGATTCACAAAATGTTTAGGGGTATGCGTCCCTCTGCGTCCCTCCAGAAAAAAGGACTGGTTCCAAGTATCTCCAAGTCAGACTTAAAATGTCTCCTGTCTGAAATCATGGAGAGCCACTGATGCTCAACATAGACAATATTGAGCTAGACCAGTGTTTCCCAAACTTGGGTGTCCAGCTGGACTACAGTTCCCATCATCCCTGACCACTGGCCCTGCTAGCTAGGGATGATGGGAGTTGTAGTCCAAAAATAGCTGGAGACCCAAGCTTGGGAAACCCTGAGCTTGATGGACCAATGGTTTGGCTCAGTAGAAAGCAGCTTCTAACATTCCCACAGATGGAGGCAGAGCACCAACAGCATGTCAAGATGCTGGCAGTTGTATGCCAGGCTGTAATGAAATTGCAGTAATAATAATAATTGATTTGGGGTGTCCAGGTTTTTACTTTTTGAAATATGGCAACCCTAATATATGCAAAATATTTAATCATTGTGACTCACTTTTTGTGAAATGTAATATACCTTTCTTTCCTACTCATAAGTAAAGAGGAGTCTTCTACATCATTTCCTCAGAGTAAGAATTTTAGGCCTGCAACCAATTCCTCCCTCCCCCCCCCTCTCTCTGATCCATTACCACTGCAATGTCTTCTATTCTGAAGCTTTCAAGGTCTCAGTAGACAATTACAGCAAAAAGGCACCCCTACACATAGCAATTTTTCTTTCACAGCATGGAGGCCATGTAGTTTGAAATAAGGAAGTTATAGTAACAGGCATTGAGGTTGCAGGTGAAGAAGGGAGGATAAAATGCCAAATAATATCTGTTTCACCACACATTATCATCATCATCTTTCTTTATAGATATATAGCTAGATCTAGAAGGACAACACTTTTTCTTTCATCTAAAAATAATTCCTATTCCCCCAGATGTATAAGTAATTAGCAGAGATGAATATGCAAGCTTTAAATGGACTGCTTCTCCCTCAGGCTTTCCCCCTTCTGACCCCATATTCGAGAAAGCAGACAAAACTTGGCAACATGGATCATATCCATCATCTTCATTGGCTCCTGTCCAGATAACCTTGCATGCAGCGCTGTGCTCTGTGCAGAGCAGATGGTTGGCAGCGTCAAAGATGACAGTGCCAATCACCTGTTGGAGGTGGAGGAGAGCGAGGGAGATGGAATCCTGCTTCCCCTCCCCTTCCTCTCTCAAACAGGTGCACCAACACTGCCCAAAGTCACACCAAGCCGAGTGTTCGGCAATGGTACCAGATCTAGTAAACCAAGCAAAGCCCTTTGAGTGGAGGCTAGCCATTTGTAGAAATAAGTTCTGCTATGCCCTGAACTTGGTACAGAAACCTTTGCTCTTCCAGATGTTGCTGTACTACAACTCAACAGCCCCAGCAAGCATGGCCAACAGCCAGGGTTGATGGGAGTTGTAGGTCTGGAGCTCCCCACACCTGTCCTAAATAAAAAAAGAAAGAAAGATTTCAATATATTAAGTTACTGGGGGTTTTGTTTGTGTGTGTGTGTGTGTGTGTGTTCGTGTTCTAATAAGTGGTCTTGTAGGTGCAGATCTGAAACAAGATCATGTTGTTTATACACCCTGAAAACTGTTCTGCCAATCTTTCCCAGCTGCTAATGATAGTGTTCCTGGCTGATGTTTTTCCTAGAACCATAGACTCATAGAACTGTAGATATGAAAGGGACCCCAAGGGTCATCTAGTCCAGCCCCCTGCAATGCAGAAATCTCAGCTAAAGCATCCATGACAGATGGCCATCCAACCTCTGCTTAAAAACCTCCAAGGAAAGGAATGGCTCTCTGGTGCTTTATTTGTTGTTGCTGTTGTTAATGGCTGCTGCTGCTACTGTGTGTATTTTTAATAGACACATGGCATCTGAAATATACTCGGAGTCGAGAGTGGATTTCATGCTCTTTATTCAGCTCATAGTGGTGAGGAGGAATGAATGCTCCCCCAAAATATCTGCTTTATATACATTATTTACACAATGGGTCACACGTGATTGGCTAATTCTGGGATTCACCTGTAGGCCAATCAGGTTGCGGATTCACTTCCACCTGGAGCTGGATTGGGTGGCTCCTGCGGACCAATCATACTGCTGCATTATTCTAGGACCAATCAGACTGCTGCATTCTGAATCCTATTGTTCTAGGACCAATCAGACTGCTGCATTTTGGATCCTATTCAACTCAGTACATAACAGCATCAAAAATCTAATTTAAATGAACTAGAATTAATGGTAATTCATTAACTTGCTTTGGTATGCATACGTAATTTAAGATGACGTGTGGTTTCCTTTCTGTCATTTTCATTTGCCCTCTACTTTCATACATATTTCAAGATGGCCATTTTAGCAAGTCATTTTGTTTGCTTGAAGGGGTATTCTAGTTTCTATTCTAGACTGGAGACATCCTCATGTGCCCCAAATGCAATGAAAGCATATGTGCATACAGCTTCCCACACTTCTCCTAACCAAGCAAACGTATGAAACAAAACACAATACCATCCAGATCAACAGGAAGCACTGGGCCCTTGTTGTTGTTTAGTCACTTAGTCGTGTCCGACTCTTCGTGACCCCATGGACCAGAGCACACCAGGCACTCCTGTCTTCCACTGCCTCCCGCAGTTTGGTCAGACTCATACTGGTAGCCTCAAGAACACTGTCCAACCATCTCGTCCTCTGTCGTCCCCTTCTCCTTGTGCCCTCCATCTTTCCCAACATCAGGGTCTTTTCCAGGGAGTCTTCTCTTCTCATGAGGTGGCCAAAGTATTGGAGTCTCAGCTTCAGGATCTGTCTTTCCAGTGAGAACTCAGGGCTGACTTCCTTAAGAATGGATAGGTTTGATCTTCTTGCAGTCCATGGGACTCTCAAGAGTCTCCTCCAGCACCATAATTCAAAAGCATCAATTCTTTGGCGATCAGCCTTCTTTATGGTCCAGCTCTCACATACACAAATATTTCATTCTGCTTTCCCTTCCTCTCCTTTTACAGTGTAATCTTTCCATCATTCCATCCATTTGGCCATCAAACCAACATCAAACAAGTGTATTTAGTCCTTTTTGACAAGAGTGCTTCCAGGGAACTAGCCAGCCAAACCCTTCAAGCAGTGTTTTCCACTTACCAAGCATGCAGGCATCTCTTCTGTTGCTTTTCAGAAACCTGGGGTGGATCTACACACGGGGGGGGGGGGGAGCCGCTATAAGTAAGTCAGAAATTAAGTCGTTATAACATAAGAAAGAAAATGCTATGGGAAATCACGAAGAATTTTTTTGCTCTCTAGAGCCATGCATTGTCTTAATTTGTAGTGTTGACCAAGACAGAAACAGCAGCACTCCCAGCTTAATCATGGTGTCTTCTAGCAATTTTCCTTAGGCCAGATTTTGCCCACAAAATGTAGCAACTGTCCCCCACTTCCCCCAACATAAACTTAGTAAAAACTATCAAATACTGTGAAATACTATCTACCACTGCAGGCCACCCATCAGAGTTTGTCAAATCCTAAACACTTATTACAGTGAAATGGGAAAATGTTATATTAAATATCAGTGGGTCTAAAATACTGGTGCTGAATATTCAAGTTTTACAAGAGAGATTCCTGAGGAAAGTTTATGGGATGCATTTGTTTAAGCTCTAGGTCTTTCTTATCCTCATTGGAATAAGCATAAAAGTAAGCAAGTTATTAGTTTATGCTTATCTCTGCTTGCAAATTGCAATGAAAGTTTAAAGCTTTTGCTTCATATTTTTGAATTCCAATTCCCATGTCTACTGTTATGGGAAAGTATACCATGTTTTACTTTTGTCTCTCATGCAGCAAAGGAACTGGCAAAGAGGTTGTAAAAAATTACTCTGGTGTCTGTTTTTTTGTAGTTCAGTGAGCTATCATTTCCCTCAGTGGTGCCTCAGGCAGTAATCTGGGACAAAGCTTTGGCAGAACTTCAAAACCCGGAGAAATCAGAAAAGAAAAATTAATGATCACAGTTTTGTTGCGAAGCCTTATCTCAATTATGAGACCTGGTTACCATCCTAGCTGTTAATATTCAGTGCAGAATGATCAGGGGAGTGGCTATTTATACACCTGACAATAGCTCTTGCTTTTGCAGGAGATCAGCTGATGACAGCATAACTACCTAATTGTGAGTGAATGATTTTGTGTTATACTTTAGTGGTCTTTAAGATCACAGCCGTAGGCCACGACTCTGCACATACCTACTTGGGAGTAAGGCCCATTTCACATACAGTGGTACCTCTGATTACATACTTAATTCATTCCAGAGGTCCGTTCTTAACCTGAAACTGTTCTTAACCTGAAGCACCACTTTAGTTAATGGGGCCTCCTGCTGCTGCTGCGCTGCCACTGCACAATTTCTGTTCTCATCATGAAGCAAAGTTTGTAACCCAATGTAATATTTCTGGGTTAGCAGAATCTGTAACCTGAAGCATATGTAACCTGAAGCGTATGTAACCCGAGGTACCACTGTAATGGGATTGGCTTCTGAGTCAACCTGATTAGGGCTGCACTGCATGAACATCAGCCACACTCATGGCTTGATACGAAACTAAAGGGCATGGTAGCACTTCCAACAAGCCTCAGCCTTATCATCGCCTTATCATCCTGCCCTGCCTGATTGCCTGCCACCGTCCTGCATAGCTTATACTGATTTCTCCTCTCCAATAGTGGGAAAGACCCCCATGAATTCTCCTGTTAAGCTCATAGGATGAGATCCAACATAATGCTAGCACAAGAAGTTTGAGAGTTGATGTTGCTGTGCTAATGATTCCAAAAATAGAGGGGGGAATGTTATGTGTGCAAAATGACCAAGAGAGAGAGAAAATCTCAAGATACTGCAAATGAAATATATTAGTAAAACAAAAGAAAATGAAATATATTAGTAAAACAAAAGAAAAACATGTTTCAGTCTGCAGTTACTTTAAGCCTTCATCAGGGGTTGTAGAGGGGACAATATATCACATAAATTCTCAATAATTAAAGACTAATTATACGACTATATCTTCTTGATTAGAATAAAATGTAGAAATAGTCTGAAGAGCTCTCTGATCATAGTTAATTCACTAATGACTAAAAAATACTATCTAAAGGCACCCAATTATATAAACTGTAAGAAGTCATGATAAGGCATCGAGGTCTTTCACTAATACACATGACAATACAGGAAGGAAAATTTGTAGCATGTTGAGATTTTAGCTCTCTCATTGGCAGGGGGTGCAAACTGTAGCAGAGGAGGTAATGCACAAAGCTTAACTGTCACCAATAGCAGCTCCACTAAGAGTTGTACAATATTTTGCGCAAGCAGATTTATCTGTTGTGCTGTGCTAAGAATGGTCCCTCTTAGTAAAATGGCTGTCACACAAGCTAGCTGCCACAACTGGATAGCAAGTATATAATCTACATGAAGTATACATAGGAAAGCTTTAGTTTCTTGATGGTGTCTGTAGCATTTCAAATCGCATCTAGCTCGGCCCTGGTAGCTTGGCAAATACTGCTGTGGCCGGCATCCCACAGTACTGACTCTGAGAATCTTAAGACGCAGCAAACTCTCCGGTAAGAGCAATTGAGAAGCAGCAGCTGTAAATCTCCTAAGTAAATTATCACAATGGCATTTTAGAAGACAGACTGATGCAATCTGGTCTTTATATCTGTCACCTTTTAATATAATGGGCAACGCTTCCTTCAAGAGGAAGAATGAACAAATAAGAATGTTCCTCAGTCAATTGCTCATAGTACATAGGAAATGTCATTATTTGCATTACGCGGGCCATAATTAGTTTCACCTCAGTTCGTCTGAAATGATATCAGAATGGCAATAATCCAAGCTGAATGCTGTATGTAAATTAATTAAGGGACGTTTGTTATTATATTTTGTAACTGGCTAAACCAGAGCTATTAGCTCCCTTAGGCACTGCAGTAGAGAACAGCTGGTCATCTTTTCACCTTTAGAAGAAAATCGGTGTTTGATAATGAAATCTTGATCACCTGCCATCTGCCACCTAACGATCATCAGACACAGCATAATTTGTCAACCTGCGCTCTAGGGGGAAGGCGGGCAAATTGGGCAGCTCAAGTCCATGAATGTTTACTCTGAAGGATGAGCCAATTTGCGCAGTGGGCATGAGCCCAAGGAAGCATACGTAGGGTTGGAGCCATGCAGCACAATGTATGTTTATACAGAAGTAAATCCCATCAAGTGTTATGAGGCTGACTCTCAAGCAAGTGTGCCAGAACATACATGACTTTATTTGGTTCAGTTTCCAACTTCACCACTGGCATTACGCACTCATATTAGGAGAGTTTTGTAGATGATTTCCAACACCTTTTAATTTCCCTTGCAACATATTGTGGGAGTCAAATTCCAAAGAAAAATAAAAGGCTATATGACTCAGTTTGCTTCACAAACATTCCACTAACACGGCACAACAACCATTTCCCTACATTCCTCTCTCATCCAAAAGCCAAGGATATCTTTTGGAAAGTGTAGTACCTCTCATCTTGGAGTATTTCACTTAAAAAACCAGGAATATTTCATAAGGCAACTCATGTTTTCACACCTCACACTAAACTGTAGAATTTTTTTTCAGATCAGGAAAAAGGGACAGCCAGGGAGGCTGAAAAATGCCAGATAATTGTTTAGTCAGGGTGAAGGTTATACACCACTGCCAGCCATCTCACAAGCATAAGGTAAGCTACATTCCACACCAAGTTTTTTTGTTTGTTTTTTAAGTCTAATGTACCATGAAAATAAGACAGGGAACCAGAATCCTCCTTGGCTGGGGAAGAAAACTTTTGAGAAACTGGAGAACAGGTTTAGGCACAGCACTAATTTATATGACATGTGCTCCACATTTCTTTAACTGAGAAGTCCCTTCAATAAATATGTAGACTGGTATTGTCTTCATCTTCCTATTGCAGATGGAGGCTGAAAGAAAGGAGCTTGCCAAAGACTACTCAGTGAGTTCATGGCTGGGATGAAATTTGAACCATACACTTATGTATATAATCAATAGCCACGTCAACATGTTAAGCTGAACCACAGTTTAGTGGAACATGTACAAATGGCAATAAGGTCAAGCAAGCCCTAGGCTCACCTGTTCCTCCTTGTGCCTTCTCTTCCCACATACAGTGGTACCTTGGGTTACAGACACTTCAGCTTACAGACGTTTCAGGTTACAGACTCCGCTAACCCAGAAATAGTACCTCGGGTTAAGAACTTTGTTTCAGGATGAGAACAGAAATCGTGCTCTGGCGGCACGGCGGCAGCGGGAGGCCCCATTAGCTAAAGTGGTGCTTCAGGTTAAGAAGTTTCAGGTTAAGAACGGACCTCTGGAACGAATTAAGTTCTTAGCCCGAGGTACCACTGTAGTGGAGAGGGTGGTGGTGGTGATATATTACTTATACTCCACCCACCTGACCAGGTTGCCCCAGCCACTCTAGATGACAACTTCAGACAAATTTATTTTCAGTCTCCCTTCAATACAGCTTGCAATTTCATTCAAACTGTGGACTGCGGTTTATATACTATGTTTAATTTTAACAAGCCAGCTTCACACTTCAAAGTTTGAGCCTGACTTTCTTTTGATAAACCAAACTTAATGCTAAACCATGATCCCAGGTTTGGACATAATGAAAGTTGAACCACAAAGTACGTGGTTCCAAAGTCCTCTTTTCAATCATATGGGATTGAACTTGTTCAGACTTGTTCCAGCTCATGGACATGAAACCACTGTTCAGTGTAATGTGTGAATAGAGCCAGTGTATATGCAAGTCTAGTACTGGGAAGGTTGTTTATTGATTCTATGTATTTTAACTAATGGCTTTCTCGAAATTCACATAGTCTTTTAAGAACCTGTGAAGCTGCCTTATACTTAGTCAGGTCCTTGATTCAGCAATGCCAATAATCTATTCTGGCAGGCAGAAACCTTTCCCAACCTAGCCTCTGTTGTACCACTAAGTTTTGGCTCAACCCCTACTGGTTACTAATATTGTCTCTGAATCACACGACTCATCACAAAGAAGAAGAAAACCATCAGCTCATTTCACTCTGGGACACTCAAGACAAAGGAAACAAAAGAAGGTGCTAGCTAGAATTCTGTGCGTATAGTTCCATACAATTCATTCCCTCACTGCTGAATCAAAGAGAGGATAATTACAGGTAACAGTCTTGTGAACACAGAGATTTCGGTAATTTTATTCTTTAAAAAAAAATCCAACAAGCTATTTATGGTTCACCTTTGAACTCCCATCAGCCTGCCTAATCTGGAATGTTTTAATAACTCTAGAATAAGAAAACTCTTAAATCAATACAAACAGAAATAAAAATAAATTATTAAATATTATCACTGAAGCAACATTAGTGGGTCAGTAGAAATTCAAACTAAGTTTAGTTCTCCAGATAAAAATCCCAGTAGTGATTAGGATGGAAATGAAGACTTGCTTTGTGTGTGTTACCCAACAGAATATTAATTTGCTCACTAAACATCAATGGTGGTAAATCTCCTGAATTCACGCACAGATCACTTTGTTAGTTACACTCACCAAAATTAGGAACATAGGAAGTTGCCTTATATCGAGTTGCACCAATGGTCTATATAGCTCAGTATTTTTTACATTAATATCAAATTAATTAAAAAATGAATGTTACACATAAATGAAAGCTGAATCTTAATTTTATGAATGGAATAAGTATTGTGTTTAAAGAAACTGAAACGTTCAGATTTTTTATTTCAGAAAACATAAGACAGCTGTTGTGCTGCAAAGCCAATTCCAACCAGTACATGATTGTGATACTCTGGAAAAAAGAGGCAACAGCCAATCATCTCGGTCCTGCCTGTCTGAAGCGATTACTCCTTGTAATAGCTAAAGTGAAAGAGCATCTGACAAAATAAAAACCAATAAAGAATGGCTGTCCAGGGTCAATTGCTCACACCTGTATGGCAGCACAGCGAGAAGTGTTTTCTCCAAGGATCAAGAGTGTCACAAATATCTCAAACCTACTGTCACTGGGGTCAGGAACCTCAGTCCCTTAGTGAAACAAGTCTCTCATTCATTTCACCAAAGGCCTGGTCTTAGGCAGGATCGGAACCAAAGAGAATGGCATCTGATACTCATGTGTACGTATATAAAAGGTAACAAATCTACTCCTAAATCACTCTTTCTCCAGGGGAAGCAGAGGCCCACCTCACCTTCCCCTGCTGTTTTCTTTTGACAGAGGACCAAAGCAGGATGCTTAAATGTTGGCTCAATCCTTTCACTGCCCACGACAGAAGAACCACAGGCTCTCCCCTTTGCAGAGCTAAATTAATCCACTGCATGACAGTAAAACTGCAACTTTCAGTTAGTAGAATGATAGATTGGCAGTCACACTGTTATGGTGGCTTTTGGGCACCCCATGAATACTCCAGCAGGTCTGTCAGCTGGGCGGTTGGCAATGGTAAGTTCAGATATAGCCCCAAGCATGGTCCTGCCTTTAGAAAATATTCACAAACTTATTCTATGTGCGGCATTGCTATGCCTGCACCGTTGGGTTTTTTTGAGGGAGGGGGGAACCAAGTGCTTTCCTCTTCCGATTCAGGCTCTATTTTATTTGCAGACCTCAGCGCAGAGCCGAAAGAGGGATTTTTATGTGCCAAGTGAAATAGCTCAATAAATTTGGGGAAGGGCTGTGGAGAATAATATAACAGAGGAGCTGTAGGGAACAGTACATATAATTTCACCTCTTCCTTCATGGTTCACATATGGAGTTGTTTTGCCCCTCGTCCTTCCTCAGCCAACTGAATAGTTAACCCTTGATGAACTGTGAAATATATTCACTTTGACAGAAATGTAGGAGCAACTGGACAAGCAGTAGCAGTCTGTGGCTTCGCTCAGAATGAAAAGGCAACTTTATGAAAAGCTGAAGTACAGCTGTAAGACTGTCATTCAAGGGCGGGGAACCTCAGGCCCAGGGGGCAGGTGTGGCCCTTCAATCCTTTGTATCTGGCCCTCAGAACTGTCCCCAGGCCACAGACCTCACTGGCCCTGCCTGGCCAGAATGTGTCATTGAACTCTGACAAGGCCTTTTCCTTGTCCTGATAAAAAGGAGTGTGAGTAGCTTACTGTACATAGGTGAAATTCACATTAGATACTCTGGCTCCACCCCACACTGGCATATCATAGAGTCATAGAGTTGAAAGGGATCCCAAGGATAATCTAGTCCAACACTCTGCAATGCAGGAATATGCAGCTGTCCCTTATGGGGATCGAACCTGCAACCTTGGTGTTATCGGCATCAGGCTCTATCCAACTGGCTTTAGCAGGTTTTAAAACTGTGTACAAAAAGGGATTGCCTGATATTAATATCAAGGGAGTTCAATTCCTTGCAAAAGATCAATTCCTTGCAAAAGAATATCAAAGAATAATGCTCAAAATAGCTTGTAGTACTCAATTATTTACAAATGAATTTATAATCTGTACTTTCATAAATAAAGCAAAGCAGAATAGAATATGTAAAAATTATCTCTAAAAACATCATGGCAAGCAGCAATACTGATTGGATTAAAGACGACAATTCATGCTGGAAAGGCCTGTCTAAACAAAGAAGTTTTCAAAAGACATCTGAAGGAAGGGAGAGATGGTTTCTGACAAACTCCTTGTGGTAAGGAGTTCTGTAAGGTAGGGCCTACCACACTAAAGGCTCGGTCTACAGTGAAGGCCAACTGAACCTCAGGGGTGTGGAAAACCACCAGAAGTACCCTCTCAGAGGATCTCAGTGATCAAAGTGGACCATAAGGGATCAGAAAGTTCTCCAAGTTGTTGGGCACAAGTTGTTCAGGGCTTTGCAAATTAACATAAGAAACTTGAAGCAGGCATGGCAGCAAATCAGCAACCAGTGCAGCTTTCTCAGCAGTGTGGTACAGTAACATGTTGCCAGTAATCTGCTCCTGTGAGCAGTCTTCATTAGCTGAAGCTTCCCAGCTATAAACCACACTAACATACCCACCATCATTTCTCTAATGAAATATGTCCTATTCCATAATAAGAATAAGAATTTTATTATTTGTACCCCGTCCATCTGATTGGATTGGCGCAGGCACTCTGGACAGCTTCCAACATATATAAAAACAGAAGAAAACATGAAACATAAAAAAACCCTCCCTATACAGGGCTGCCTTCAGATGTCTTCTGAAGGTTGTTTAGTTACTTATCTCCTTGGCTTGGGGGTTGCATAACTCCATACTCTCCAACATTTCTCTGTCTTCACTAAAAGCAGGGGACTACGGTAAGTCCCCCGCCCCCGAAGGGGAGTGGGTGACCACGCAGTCCACCACAACTCCTCCCCACTGGGAAGTGGAGTGAATTTCCAGGATCAAATAAGAAACCGGGACGGCTTCTGAAAATCCAGGACTGTCCCTGGAAAATAGGGACACTTGGAGGGTCTGCATTAACCAAACCATAAAGTTACCAGTGCATGGACCACTGTGGTCAGGCTGTCATAGTCCAGCTGTCAGTCACAGCTGTCTTACCAGCCAGAGCTGGCAAAAAGCACTCCTGGACACAGACATCACTTGAACCTCTAAGTGATAGAACCAAGAAGCACTCTCAGACTGTGCACCTGTTCCTGCAGAGGGCGTTCCACTCTATCCAGAACAGGCAGTTGACCTCTTTCTTGGGCATGGGAACACCCACCCACAAGGCCTCTGCCTTTCCAGGATTCTTCCAGTGCACCACTGCATCCAGCCACCACCACCACCAGAAAAGTAAAGCATAAGGATCAGGCCTCTGTTGCCTCTATCTTTCAGTCCAGGATTTCATCAACACTGAGATTCCATTTTATTTTATCATTAACTTGTTTCTTGAGGCACCGCAAATGGAACCCGAAGCAATCAGTCACTCCCACACTAATGTGTGTAGGTGAAACTGCATTAGATACAAAGCACAAACTTGACTCATGTTTCTACGATAGGCGGGCTTTTGTTTTGGGAGATTATGATGTTCAGAAGTAATTCATGGCCAATTTCCTTTAAATGCATTGTGGAGATTAAATGCTCATTTCAAATCAAGCTAGTCATCAATATTTCTGGTGGTTGTGGTTGTTTTACATGAAAGTATCTAGTACCAACATAACGCGGAGCAACATGGCAGCATGTTAATATGGAGGCTTTTACTGAAAAGTGAGCATTTATCTTGAGCTTTCTGTGTCTGGAACAGGCTTATATGAGAAATAACTACGGTATAGTTCAGTACTGGAGGAATAAAATGAGGTGTGGTGGCTGTCTGGAGCACCTGCTGTTCAGCCGAGACATTTAAAATCAAAATTAAGAATGGGGGCTTTACATAGAAATGCCTCTGATGTTTTATTTTTTAAATATATATTTATAAATTATTTGTCACAAATGTTTATGCAAGCCCAATGGCAGCATATCCTAAAAGTACAGATTGGGGAGCATTTCCCCCCCCCCCAGTCAGAGATCTTAACATCCTGAGCAGCGTGCACTGTTTGCCATGGCCACAACAATTAATTAGTTTTTCTGCTGGGCAGCCACTGCAGCACAGGAGCTGGGTATACCTGGGTTCCAGCAGCATTTATTCCAAAGCTATGTGCGAACTGGGAAATCAATTTATACTGCTGCTGACCGGAATGGCTCGCTGGAGAATCAGCTACAACGGTGAGTACACACAGTTACAAATAAATGGCACCTCCAGCTTGTTGAGCTTTATGAGAGATGCTGCCAGTGAGCACTCTGAATTGGACTTTTAGGTCTGCCCTTTTAACAGAAACTGGATTCTTTGATATAAAGTGAGAAACAACCTTTCCTTACTCATAAGAACAGCCTTCCCCGACCTGATGCCCACCAGGTTTTGTTGGGGCTCCTCAGTCTGCCCAAGTGCTAAGGGTTGATGGGCAACTTCAAGGCCCCTATTCTCACTTCTTAGGGTTCTTTGAACTAGACACCCCTTCGCATAGACACCTTCTTCAAACAGAGTCCTGTTCTCTGTAAATCGCAACACACGGCAGTCCTAGTTAGTGCTGAATGAGATGGATCATCTCATTGCTGATCAAGCGATCCAACGTTTATGTTCTTACACAGGCAGGCTTCCTCAACATATTGCTGGATTCCAACTCCCATCAGTCCTAGCCAACATGACCAATAGTCAAGGATGATGGGAGCTGTTGTTTGAGAATGCTTTTTTCATGACTCAGCTCTACTTCAATGCTGTTATGCTCCTGGGGAGATGAGGCCATATACCAGTTGTTCCTGTTATTATATGCCACTCCAGAGGGTTAAAAATATAGATTTGCAGCTAAACTAGTGCTGAGTTTTCTCCTCCCCCTACACTCACCTAAATCTGTTCTGGGGGTTCTCCCAACCGCCTGAAGCAGATTTTTGGGGGGGCTGAGGACACACACAGGGAGAGAAGGGGGGAGTCCGGCTACACAAGTAGAAATCCTTGGATTCATTAGCTGGCTACTGCCCACAGTCAGGTCCTTTTCAGTTGTTTCCGGAAACACAGAAAGACCACTGTGCTTTCAACCGTTCCAGGCTTCATGCAATGATGAAGAAACATGTTAATTATCTGCAGTCTAATGCCCTTCCATTCATGTCCTGTTTGTGAACTTCCCATGGACATTTTGCTGACCATTGAGAAAAATGGGATCCTGGATTTGGCAGAGTTTACCATTGATCTTGGGACGCAGGTGGTGCTGTGGGTTAAACCACAGAGCCTAGGACTTGCCGATCAGAAGGTTGGCGGTTCGAATCCCCGCAACGGGGTGAGCTCCCGTTGCTCGGTCCCTGCTCCTGCCAACCTAGCAGTTCGAAAGCACGTCAAAGTGTAAGTAGATAAATAGGTACCGCTCCAGCGGGAAGGTAAACAGCGTTTCCGTGCGCTGCTCTGGTTCGCCAGAAGCAGCTTAGTCATGCTGGCTACATGACCCGGAAGCTGTATGCCGGCTCCCTCGGCCAATAAAGCGAGATGAGCGCCGCAACCCCAGAGTCGATCACTACTGGACCTAATGGTCAGGGGTCCCTTTACCTTACCTTACCATTGATCTTATGCAGCAAGACTCTACTTACACTTCCATAGTTTATTATGAAGCACATAAAAGTTATAGTAAATGTCTTGAAACAACAAGTGTTTGGGATTTTTTAACAACTGTATTTTAAATGTATTCAAGAGTGTGCTTTTTATAATTAAAAAAAAACTGCTGAAAACATATTTCCCCTTGTTGAAGTTGACATCTCCCCACCCGCACCCTCACCTAGGGATTGGCAGGGGAATTCAATTGAGTTCACATCTAAAGGCAAACATACCTTATTTGCTGTTCCTGAAACAATACATAGACTGAAACAAAGCCATCCTTTGACATGTACACTTATCCAAATTTTGTGGTGCAGTTCTCCATCCAAGTACTACATACAAATATATAAATATTATTGCCAAGTGTGCATAACAACTCATGTAGCAGGGAAGCGTAATATACAAAATGCACTACATGTGGGAAAATTGCTTTGCAGAATTATGTGTTTGGGGCAAGATTGCTTGGAAAATGTGTGTATTAAGGGAAATTTGCACTGAAATGCTGATGAATATTCATGAGGATTTTTTTTAAATGAAAATTTATGTGGAAAACCAAACTTAAAGTTGGAAAAATGAGGAAATGAAATTGACAGATTTGCCCATTCTTATGTGACTCCATTCCTTCTCCTTGCTCTCACCACCATCCAGCTTTCCCACCTTCCTTTACTGCTACGGTTTTGGCCAGCTTTTTCTTCCGTTTGTGCACAGCCGTCTCCTTCCAGCGCTGCATGCTTTAAACTCACCCAAATCATTGGAGATGTCAACAGCATTGTAGTTCAGAGGGAAGACTTTAATCAGCCTGGTTGAGGCTTTCTTCCGCTCTTGCTGTCCTCCAGCTTTCTTTCCAGCAGTCGCACCGACTGAGATGGAAGCTAAATCATTTCAGATGAAGACTATAAACAAAAAATGTGCATTGGGATTAGTGTGCTGCTTTTTTTTTTAACTCTAAACCGCTCCATTTGGGGTTCCAAGATTAAACATGCTGTTGTCTTTTCTCACTCAAACAGCACAATCCAGAACTTGAGCCTGCCATGTCCCTCGTGTGGATCTGCTTGTTACCATGACAGCATCACAATGTTCAGAGGCGCTGTGGGCCTCTGAGATGATTAAAGTTTTCTTTGTGTGATCATAGTTCACCTTATGAGAAAGCTTATTGTAAATCAAAGTGTGTGGGGTGGGGGGAGCTCATGCCAGATAAGGAAAGAAAAACGGCAATGTTTTTAATGTAACCAGAAACCTATTTCTCAAACTGTATTCAAGACCCACATAATAATTAAAGCAATATTATCTTTCCTTAGAAAAAAGTGCCTGCCACTTGAGTATGTTGAGACTGAACTATGGGAGCGAGCTGTGTATGTGATGCAAATCTGCCCGTCTTTGGGTCACAGAACCAAAGCTCTGAATCTGCTTCTGATGCAGCCTCAGTGCCGTGGAAATATAGGATGGTGGTGAATATTGTTTCCCTACATTAGCCAAGGTAAGGTAAAGGTAAAGGACCCCTGGAAGGTTAAGTTCAGTCGATTTCAACTTTGGGGTGCGGTGCTCCTCTTGCTTCAGTCTGAGGGAGCCAGCATTTGTCCACAGACAGCTTTCCAAGTCATGTGGCCAACATGACTGAGCCGCTTCTCGCGCAACAGAACACCATGGCGGAAGCCAGAGCGCACAGAAACACCGTTTACCTTCCCGTCGCAGCAGTGCCTATTTATCTACTTGCACTGGTCTGCTTTCAAACTGCTAGGTTGGCAGGAGCTGGGACAGAGCAACGAGAGCTCACCCCATTGTGCAGATTCAAACTGCCGACCTATTGATCGGCAAGCCCAAGAAGCTTGATGGTTTAGACCACAGCACCACCCGTGTCCCTAAGCCAAGCAAATGGAGCAAGATAAATATTGTGTCCATGAAGCCTGGTGAAAGTTCACAATGGCCAATTTTTATGCACTCCAATTGTTATGCCCCCAGCTGACATTCCCCCCCCTCTCTCTGTGTGTGTGTGTGATATTATGTGAGCCATGGTTTATACGGGGCTTTGTGTCATTTGTGTCATGTGTTCAGAGTGTTTATGGTAGATGTGTAATTGCTACTACTATGAATATTTATTACTCCTAGAATGTTTTATTGTAGTGGATATTTCTAGTAAGTGTTATTGTCCAAACTGCTCTGCTTCCAGGAGAGCCTAGACTAATGTATGAAACAATATCAACAACAAAAGCAGCCGCACATGAATCACACATTTACAATCCTCACCTCTATTTTCTGTCTCTCTTTTTAAAGGTCTTTCCTTACTTTATTCTTTGAAGAACAAAGGTATGTATATTCCCACATATTTGTCTTCTCTCCCTTGACAGACCTTCACAGACTTATAATCATCTGAATTGTCAACAAATATATATTTGCGCTCTATCAGCTGAGGTCAAAACCACTGCCATAGATAAAGGCACTGATGGATGACAAAGGAGGGGAAGACGTGTGTAAATGGCTCCATGGTGCCCTATGTCTAGCTGCTGCTTGGATCACCTTGGCATGGTGATTTTACTGTGAAAACCCAAGGTGCTAAGTGTGCCTTAAATGTTAAGTACTGCCTATATATAGATATAGATCTCATAGAAATCATCTACATTCTTAGAAGGCTATTCTATGCATGCTTAATAAAGCCAGGGTATTGTGCAGAAGACACCATAAATCCACATTTCACACTTGGCTTTATTTGCTTTCTTAAAAATTTAAATGTAATTAAATATAAAGATTATGGGTAATGTGCTGCTATGCCTTTGCTGACATGTGTGGTAGTTAATAAAAATGATGCATGCAATCTATACCAGAGACTGAGTCCATGAGGGTAAATTGATCTTTACTGGAGGCTGTAGTCTAGATTTCCCTAGGTGACAACTCGAATATATATAGCAGGATTGAAATTCCACCGTACGCTTGGGCTGGATTGCTTTTTCCACAATGTTACTCCGATCGCCACTAAATAACCTGGTGGCGACCTTTAACATCAAAGAAAAGCAAATCAGAAGCTCATAATAGAAAAGTGAGAGGTGGCTAAACTTCATTCTGCATCATTTTAGATTTTCAGAGAAACAGTCAATTATAACTTGCACAAAGTTAACTTTGTTTTGTTGTTCTAAATAGAGTGGTCACAGTTCCCCGCTTAAATATGTGTGTGTGATCAGAATCAGGGGAAATGTAAAAGTTCTGCTTCAGATGAACCAGAAGGTGTTTAGGAACAACCATTTCACCACACAGGTGCATCTAAACTAGTAAGGTGGAACAGGAAGATGTCACCTTCCAGGGTTGGTATACTACTGCTACACTGTCTTTGTACAGCAAGGCCACCAAAAGAGGTCTTTCTTTTTTATATTTACCGGTCCACAAGTTCTCATTTGCTGGACTATATTCTCTTAATATGAGAACACCTAAGGGGCACATTTCAGACTCCCTAAGCATTTGTGGCCTGGATTGTGCGAGTAAAGTCATTCAACAATAGTACTCCATCACTACTACAATTTTCAATTTGTTCAAAGGATAAACAGGGGAGTTTGTGCAGTATTAGTGGGGTCCTTTTAAACAAATCTCCTGCTTTTTCTGCCTACCTGGAAAAGCAGGGTGGGCTGTCAATAGGTCAAAGAGCTGAGCTATCCTTCCCCATGATGGTCAGGCAAATATGACTGCTGCTATAAACAAGACAGATTGATAAAGGAGGCATGGACCCTAGCACCCAGTGACAGAGCCATGCTTGGGAGCAAAGCTTATCTGTGGAGAGAGATGTCAAGCTGAGTGGAGGAGGCAATGTGTGGAGATCATAAAGTTCCATAAAAGGATGGAGGCTGCCATGAGTGGATTTTCACCAGTTTCTCCCTCCAGGTTGAAGCCCTCTCCCATATCACCTCCCCATTCTGTTTCAGAAGATTCACATACTCCCAACAGCATTGGGAGTGGTGGGTGGATGCACTATACCTTTTTGACTTGAAAGTGCAGCTTATTCTTATTTTGCCTTGGTAATATGCATGTTGTAAACAATCCCTAGCTCCATACAACCTGGATTATAGTCTACTTTTCAGAAGGTTCTATGTTAAATTTAAAAAAAAAACCAATCATGTGATTTATCAGCAAGTGTAAAATTGCCCCATCAATTAGTGTAAGACATTATTTACATGATCCAATTATCTTTTTGTTCTTTGGTAAACTCTCCCCATATATGTACAAATTCTGTTTGGTTTAACATTAGTAGACACATGTAGCCAACAAGAGTACAACAACGAAAAAGCTCAGTTTTTGAAAAACTGAAAAGGCGATAAATGCTTTGGTGTGAAGATTCTTGTGTGATGCTGTGGGATTGTTTGCTTTTGATATAACATAGCAATTCCTCACTCATTTGCTCCAGTGCTACATTATTGTGCCAGCTGCCATCCCTAGCCACTAGAATTTTTGAAAGACTGAATCTTGTTATTATACTAGCAGCTCGTGCTATGAATTAAATATAATCCCAATTTCAGCAAAGAAGGAATGGAATCTGTGAAAGCTTTTACAAGACGTGATAAGATAGAGCTGGAAACACAGAGAACTCCCAATATATTTATTGGACCTGTATAAATTCTTTTCTGTGTTCACATAGGAGAAAGGCATGCCTATCCTTCAGATCCAAGGCACACAGCTGAATCATGTGCAATAAATTACAGATTTTGTTCTTCTACCTCTTCCTTATGATTTTATACCAGTGGTTCCTGAACCTTTCCCTCCATGTACCCCTTGAAAATTGCTGAGGGTCTTGGTGAACCACTTAATCATTTTTCTTCCTGTTGTAACCATTGCAATGTGCTGTGCTCAATGCTGCATGGTTTTCAGTTGCATGTTATCGTAAAATGCAATATATAAGAAAGAAAAGAAGCAGTAAAAATTGACAAAATATTAATTTGAATATTTAGTGTGATGGATATATCATCTCCCATCTTCAACCAGAAATACCTCCAGTCATCTGAATGAAGCTCATGAATCATCAGTGGCCCAGGGACCACAGTTTGGGAACCCTAGGTTTATGCTATTATTTTATTACAATAGCACAGTAAACTGAATTAATCCTATGAGGAAGACGTCCAGTTTTGCATGCCCCAGTTCCATGTACTGACTATTGCATACATCTGGGTTTGTAAAGCCAGTTTTAGCTCAATAATTAATTTTAATTCACAATCTATCAAGGCAATACTATCTATAAACTTACAACTTACAAATCAGACTAATGACTGGGTCAAATGTGTGAATTCATCAATTGCATCTATGAATGAGATATTATGGATATGGATCAAACACCACACACAGAACCTTTATGTCAGCTTACAACCTCAAACACAATTATTTTCAATGGTGTCACGTTTAAACTACAGACACAACTGTAAGCTAGCAGTGACAAATCTAGTGGTGTACATTCATGTGTTAATGGTTTTTAACCTACAAGACAATCTATATATGTATCAAATAATGAAACTGAGAATTACAATTAGTAAAACCTTATTATTTCTATTTATAGAATGCTTTTACTATCTGGAGATCATGAAGCAGTTTGCAATACAGACACACAACACACATACACAGCGATGAGCAAAAGAGAACTTCTTAATTCCTCTATCAATATTTTGGCTTCTACCTTCATCAGTTGCTCTGATAAAAATGGTGCTCAGGTAAATGGCAGGAGTAACTATGACTCTTTATGACAGTTCCAAGGTGACAATTATAGAGTTTTGAAGAATGGAATGCTTAGAAGGCTGAGGTTAAGTGAGGCTGGTTCTAACCCTTAGGCCGAAGGCACACACACACACACACAGTAAGTACAACAAAAAGAATCTCAAAAAATAAAACCCAAAAGATTCATATGTATCTGATAGCCTAATCGCATAAAAAAACCAAGATATCAATATACAGTAAATAACACCAGAGAGCACTACAATGAATCATAATGTAAAATCCCAAACAGCATAAAACATGCTATTCATACAACTACTCACCCATTCTCCCTCTCACCATCCATTACACCCAGTGACTACAACCTAACACTCTGCTCCCTGAACGCATCATTTTAGAAACTACAAAAACAAGGCCTTTTTTGTGGACAAACTCTGAATTGATTTCTTTGATTTTCCAAGCTCCGTGCGTGAATAATTCACATTCCGAATTGAGTCATAGACCAATAGTTTGTTTGTTTTTTTCCCCGTTCTCCTCCCTAATAATATTTCCTAGCAGAACTGTTACTGGGTTACTGCTTCTTGCTTATAAATGTCCATGTCCGCAACAGCATCTGATCTACAAGTGGGACATTAAGAGGAAGTGAAAGTGTCCCTATTTTCATCTATAATATATCAGGGGGTATTGCACTATATGTATTCTAAACCACTTCCACCCTTCTTCAGCTGGAATCGCCCCCCACAGCTGTTTAAAAAAACAACACTTCCAGCTCCCGCTCCCACCTCCCATCATGGCTAGGAACAATCAGTATGTTCCTACAAGCTTAAAACAAAAACAAAAAACAAAGATATCATATTCTGAGGATGGTAATGTTATTCTGTTCTCCAGGAGAGCTTTGACACCAAATATTTTAGAGAGACAAGCCTGAAACTAATAATTTATGAGCTTAACTTGTGAAAGTGAAGTATTTACAGCCTGCCCATCACCTAAACAATAAGGTTGGAAAATTGCCCAGTTCTAACCAACCTAGTCTGAAGTTGACAGCAGAAGTATTTATTCCCTGTTTTGCCTGCTCTATCACCGGGGGCGGTGGGGGGGGAGAGATTAAAAAGTTGTGCACATCTTTAGCCTGGGGACAAGGGCTTTATATTGCAGTTAATGGGCCAACTACAAACAGAAAATTAATTTGGCAGGAATTGACTGATGTTGCTGAACTCACAGAAGCATGGCCCATGTTTAGAGCAATTAATCCTTCATACAGCAAAAAAGGGGGGAGGGGGAAGAGAAAAAAGGTTTTCTGAAGGACAGGATATTTGCCAAAAGACAAGCCATACAAAGTTATTATAGAGAACGAGCCTACAGGGGTGGAGGAATGAGTGTCAGTTTTGGATAAGGAATGCTATAAAGAGCTGAAAATGCAACTCCTTGTAAAGACTGTGTGGGCAGCCATTGGAGGACTAGCAATATTTAAGCCAGTAGCTAAGCTGTGGTCCTCCAGTTGACACTGGACTCCAAGTCTGATGATCCATGACCGCTGGCCATGCTGGCTAGGGCAGATGGGACTTGGAACCCAACCAAAGGCTCCCCACCCCTAATTTAAGTGATCACAAAGCAAGGGTGTCAATGGGATTCCTGACCCATTTTGTAGGCTCCAACGCAATTTATGGCCTTTACATTAATAGCCCAAACATGATCTGCTTCAGACACTGGTAATGTCTTCAGTGTTCACAAATACTCTATGAAAAGCCACAAAGTAAAGTACTAATTATCTTGAAAAGTGGCTCACAAATGGTTTGAGACATGGGACTCAGCTACAGTAGTCAAAAACAGTGATTTGAATGTGTTATAAACATGCAACACTAGATGATGTCAGAGAGCACAAAACCTTTCTATAACATTTTTACATAGGTTCCCCCCACACATACACACACACTTTTGTTATAATGATTTAATTTCTGACTTATTTATAGCAATTTTTTACTGTGTGTAGATCCACCCATGGTGTGGACCTTTTACAATGCAATTACTAGAACAGGATTTGGTTTAGACACAATGTACCTATTTAGTTACAGAAGTGTGGTCTGTGAAAAACTGATCTTTTAAAAACTAAGAGAGGTTTGAAAAACTACACTGCTAATTGGCTTACATCCTAAACCCTGGTGCACTCTGAGGTTAAGTCCTGATACTGTACATGGCGAGCAACGTAGTCTAAGCAGAAAGTTCTATTGATCACAGTCCCAAGGGCAATGCTAGAGAAGAGTCTGACGGTCTGTGCATTCAATGATTGAATACAGGTTCAGGTCTAATGCACTGAGAAAGGTTCAAAGTTGAACCATAAGGCCAGGTTCCCATCTCTGAAAAAAAACCCACTGGTCTCTTCCCTGGTCTCTTGCCTCTGCCACACACCCTTCAGAGCCCTGTCAATCCCTGATATCCTGCTGAGAGAGACGAAGAAGAGAAAGTCAAGTGTTCTTTCCCACTTGTGACTCCAACAACTGGCATTCACACCCAGCATATCTAGGAAACACAGCCAGCATCTCTAATAGCAACAAGTACAGTAAGAGAAATGTTTCAGACATCTGTGGAGGGCATGGGTCGCAGGATGAAGTGCTGGCATATTTCTGATCCTTGGCCATGCATTCCTTGTATGTACAAGCCAGTTGAAAGATTTAGTTTTGGGTTTGTTTGTGTTTTTTTGTTTCACTTTTATTTGCTGATGTTCTATCTGATCGCCTAATCTCATAAAAAGCATCACAAAATGTATTTCAGCATCTTTTATTTGTCCATTTCCCTATCTTGCCTAGGCCACTATTTTTAGGTGGGGAACTTTTAAGAATTGCTTTGCTAAGCTCCTAGAATAATTTCAGACCATTTCAATTAGCTATGAATGTCCCTGAAAATCTATGTTTCTGCTCTCGCAATATAAAGCTTTGTTGCCTGAAAGATTTGTAATATCTCCTGTACATGTATTCCACAAGAAAAAGAAGAATATAACCTGTGGAATAACTGGATGTTTTAGCAAATCAGAGTTTTTAAAACAGTTTCAGTTAATTGAACTGAAACTGTTTTAAAAACTCTGATTTGCTAAAACTTTCACAGTTCAAATTCTTCAAACTGCTCTTTCTCTCTCTCTGATTCTCCCCTCCCCCAGTAATGCACAGAGAAAAAAAATCAGAAAAACACTCTGCTGGGTGAATCAATAATTTAATGTTGTTTTTTCAAAAAAAATTACTAGCTTAAAAAATTGAATGCTTAGTGTTGATTCTCAGCATGTTTATGGGATGGGTTTGGTTATGTTTGCTATTGCAGCTGATGAGATGCTGGTTCTAATACAAAACCAGAAGCCTTAATTACTGCTGTATATTCCTTCTGATCATCTTCCATGAGATAAACATCACACAGAAAATAATATTTCTGCAAAAAATAAAAAATAAAACATATCATTTCACAATGCATTGGGCAGGATTGCTTCTGAGTTCCTAACAACTGTTAAATTTGAGGGCTAAAAACAAATAGGGAGGGGGGCACAAAATGCAACTCTTAACACGGCAGATACCCTAACAATACCTTTTATTTCCCGAGCTGGCACAGAAATCCTATATAACCTGGTAGCCATAGGAATAGCTGCCAATAGGTTGTACCTAAGGGACCTATGCATTTGGAAGATTGCTTGGTCCAATATACTACAAAGCATAGGTAGATAGGATAAATGTTTAAATTGGTTTCTGTCGGGATTTTAGGGCTCCTCCGGATGATTAATTTATTGAGCATTCACACTGATTTGCTTGCAAAAAGCTTACACAGAGGTTAGACTATGCTAGGATTTTATTGAGCATTCATTCTGATCTATTTGTGAGGTGATCATACGACAATGAGCATTCACCCTCTATTTGCTCATGGGGTGTTTATGCAACTTCCCGCTATACTTTTCAATACATTTCCCAATCACTTTCTTAACAACAAAAGTCTGGTTCTTTTTCTAAAAGTGGATTTGTTGCACTATGTCAACAGAAAACATTAATCCCCGCTTTAATTGTGCAAATCTAAATTTGTCAGTAAGCACTTGAATCCCTCCCACAAAATACTGCCAGTCCAAAGGAGCCATCAGTCCCATTTTGCATAGATACACAACCTTGCGACTGATATTACTCTTTGGAATGGTGATGGGTACAAATCCAAGTAAATGAATATTAATACTAGGCCAAGAGGTTGGAAATACAAAGAATTTTTTTAAAAATATCAGCAAGGCACAGAAAAGATATGAGGGACACAGACAAGTCAATCCCATGCTACCACTCCAGCAGCTGTGGCTCAAGCTGAAGGATGTGCTGCCAGAATTGCTGCACCCAATCATTAAGGGAGGCAGACAGCATAATGCCAACCAGAATAAGTACAAGTGGTAGCTGAGCTCCAGTATTAGATGCAAACTCTGTACACATCAGCCAACCTTTCAAATGTAGGTGAAGACGATGATGCTGAGCCTATAAAACTTGTGCAGTTGGGGAGTCCGCTAATCAAAAGGAGTGTTTTCCAAGCTACCTGTGATGTTAGCGGATGGGAATGACCGCTCCCCGCTTAAAACGGGGGGCGCCCTTTGCGTGGACGCGTGCAGCCCCTAGATCTGGAGCGGCTCCAACAGCATAGGCTTGGTTTGCCTTCCCTCAGGTGGGATACCTGGAGGTCTCTGCCTACCTCAGTCAGTTGTCCAATCCCACCTGGGGGAAGCATTGCCAAGGAGACCAGGCCAGGTAGGGGAGGGATTACCTGCCCACACAATAGAGGGAGGATCTTACCTGGGAATCCTCACTTGGCTCCAGAGCTTCTCCCACCCTACCCACCCTCAGTTAATGTCTTATTTGCAGGTTAACTTTTCTACACAGGTTTTTCAGGTTAACTTTTCTTCACAGGTATGCGGGCGCTGCTATGTTAAGGTCGCTGTTAAAGGGCTGGAAAGGAATTTCCCTGCATTGGCAGGTTTCGCCTTTCCCGTAGCAAAACGTCACAACTTTGGCGGTATCAGGCCTTGGGCAGAATCCTTTAGTCCATCTTCCTCTTTGCAGCGGCGATACCAGGGTTCCCCGTTAAAGGGGTTTCTGAAGGGAGGCTTTGACCGTACACCGAAAGGTCGTCATTGCTCTCCCCTGCGGCGGCGGCATAATGGGGGCGGCTATCTCTGCTTGAACATATGTTCTCCAGAGCCAGCCCATCCCCCCCCCCACACTGGATAACCCTGATGCTCCCTAGGTCCCCGGCTGGGGACTGGGGAGGGAGAACGCCCAATGCCTGAGCCAAGGTCTACCCACATTTGAAATTTAATAAAGTTGTGGCCAATTTAATCCCATAGCACGTTGTCTTGAGTCGTTATTCCACATGACGGGGGGACCGCGCGGGATCTGGGGACTCCGCCTGTCCACGCAATGGATTTTAGTTGCTTGCATAAAACATCTAGCATAACTAGTTTATGCAGGAATTATATTCATATGATGGCAACCTCTCTTACAAGTTCATCCCTTTTCGTCTGTGATTCAGCTATTAGGGCTATAGGTCAGAGTTTTCTTTCCAACAATGGGAACATGACTATATGTGAGGGTGTGTAAGAGAACATTCACATTTCCTTCCTCTCAATTAACCTCCCATTTTGAAATGAGCACGCCGCTCCCCTCAGCTGCTCTCTGAACACGTTCCTTCCCTTGTGGGGCACCCATTTAGTGGCAGAGCAGCTCATCAGCTGCACTAAATCTGCACCTACTGAAGCAAAGCTTTTCTTTGTCAGAGGCTCTGCTGCAAAATGGATGCTTTATCCCACTAATGACAGCTAGCAGCAGGGGCAGAATGAACTGGCAGATGCTTTAATAAAGCCATTTAGGTGGTCATGGGGGAAGAAAATGACTAGCTCTCTGTTACAGGCTTTATCTCCTCACGTCAGAACTCAACCTCAAATCGCATCTGACCTCCCCACCCATCTCTGCCCTACCCAAAGATTTTATTTTATTTTTTAAAGGATGTAACAAGCAAAGCAGAATGGTTAAACAGCCCCTTGAAAAGGCACCATGAGCAGGAGTACGATTTCAGTGTATTTTCACTGTTTTATCAGACACAGCTGCAAAAGGCAGCTATTTGTATTGGTTTAACATCAGCAACCACCTCTGGACAGAGTTACTCTGAAGTGACACCTTATCAGAACAATGGGCACCATCCACCAGACATCTGCAGAAGGACTCAAGCTATGCAGCTGCAAATATGTTTGAAGTGCATTATACAAATGTGACACTAGATGACGATTGTGAGCTCTTGGCAAATCCAATATATAGATTTAAACTTGTTTTTAAAAAAACATTTTCAGAGCGTTTTTTATATTCCAATTTATATATTTTAGGTTCCACCTCAGTCCACACCAATGCCTCTAGAGTGCCCCCAGCTCCCATATCTTGCCAGCTCCTAGACTAGTACATATGTTGATGTTGTAAAGCAGCCTTCCCCAAACCAACTGCATCCAAATGCTTTGGACCCCAGCTCCCATCATCACTATTGGGTCATAGAGGTTGGGGAAGGCTCAGGGTCATCCCATGAAATGGAGTGGTATGAGATTATGGATAGACAAGAAGATGAAAATAAAGAAGGCAATGACACACAAGATGAGATTGTGGTTACTTGTTTAGGACTGAATCCAAACTCCCAGTTAGGCACCTTCTGCTTATATTGGACTGTTCAAAAAGTAGGGGGTGGGCAGTGATTTCTGCTGCATCAGCTGCTCCAAGCTGGCATAGCATTGGGGGCCAGGAGGAGCAGCTGGGCTGGTTTAGGATTTAGAAGATGGCCAGCCCAGGTCTGCCCCCTCCTGCCATCTCAGATATTAAGTGGTGGGAAAGACCTTATTCTGAGACCCTGGGCAGCCACTGTCAGTGAGAATATCTGCAGCTACTGGGACCTGTGTGTGGCTGCCCCTTGGGACAACAACCTTCTCAGGGAAGAACTACAGGTAGTCCTATCCTGCATTTTTCTGTGAAGCAGTGTCCTGGTTGTGATTGTAAGTAGGCTGGATTGTGGGCAAAGACAGCTACTTCTGCTCTTCCTCCTCGTGTAATTTCGGATAGAGCTTAGTGCTTCCTTATCTTTTATTAAAGGTTTCAGCAGTTTATCCTCCGCAAATGTCAGAAATTGATCCGCCAAGAAAAGTTTCGGCAAACTCAGTTGGGGTAAGAAAACAGAAGCCATGGGTGCTTTGCTACAATGTGGTCACTGACCTGATCCGTGAAGAATTAAGTCACTTTCCTTTGGATAAACTTAAGCATTTTAAGTATTTGCTGGCTCAAGTGATTCTTTGAGAAATTCAGCACAAATGAAATCATACTGAAGTCAGCAGGGGGGGAAAGACTCCTTGCTTCTATAGGGTTGGTAGTTAGAGCCCTAGGAATGACAAGTACGGTACATCTTCTTTTAAAGGAGGCACATTTATGGGGACTTTGTTTCTAAGTTCATTGGCCTGCATCCTATTCTTGCACACCATTTAATCAGTTCTATTCCAGGGATTATCAGAAGCGCCAAAAGACATTTGTGCTTCTTTCCTGGGGTATTTCAGCAAAATTTCAATCTTAGAATAAACTTTCTTAGATCCTGTTGGAAATACTGGGTGTGTGTAGTTCATATGTTGTATTTTGGGGGACTGACTCTCTGGGTGTCAAGCAAAATAGTGCAAAAGGAAACACAAGAGATGCCTTCACATTTGTTGTGTCATGAAAAGGCTATTCTGAATGCCTTCTTGCTGTTGGTTTTAGCCAGTACCTGGGAGAAGCATGGAGGCATGATAGCTCACTCCAGGATGGCATACTTCTTGTGTCAGGAAAGAATCTGGCACAATAATCAGATTACAGAGTCATAAAGGTGGACATGAAGCGATACAACACGATCATATCTTAGGTGCATCTAATGTTCACAATTTCAACTATGCAGGGTTCAAGGCAGGCTGGTTGAAACTGTGCAAGTTAAATCCAAGCAAGGCAGAGAGCTTAAAAACTCTTATTGCACCAGGTCTCCTTGGCGCTACCTGGTGCAGAAAGCACTTTAAAGCTGTCTGCCTTGCTTGGGAGTGGGGCAAAGCCCCCTCAGTGCGGCAGCTCTGGGATGCTCTCACAAGATCTTGTGCAGAAATCCAAATTCCCATGAGATCTTGCATGAGCAGTCCATGCCTTCCTCCCACAGCTGTTGTGCTGAGCATAATGTAATAATAATGGGTTAATCTTACCAGTTACACCACCTAAATATTTCCAGATATTACCAGTTAAACGTTGCAAGTGGAATGACTGAAAGCTTAATTTGACTATAGTTCTTCTCCACCTCCCCCACTTAACATCTCTTTCTTCTCCCCCGCCCCATCTTCCTTCATACAGTTCACGTCCATAAAAGCCTAAGTCATAATTGCCGTTATTAACGCATTACATTTGAAGCCAGATTCAGCTAAAAATATGTTACAAGATCAGCTCTGTGTGAACAGAGGAATTAACTAATCTAAGAGGTCCCACCAATCTCTTTCTATTTTATTTCATAACTACTGTAAGTTTAATAAATGGAAGGCATAAAATGAAACCACCAGTCATTGTGTGGGCATGAAAAGGAGGGTGACATAGAAGTGCTCTCTATACTGCTAGTTCCTTTTCTGTGAATTGCCTTTGATTCTAAATCACATATAAATCAGCAGTTACCCTTCAGATAAAATACCGTATTTTTCCGTGTATAAGACTAGGTTTTTCCCCTAAAAAATAATGTCCAAAATTTGGGGGCATCTTATACATGGATAGATCTCTCCCCCCCCCCCCATTTTCTTAAATCGGAGTCCCCCAAAATAGGGGGCATCTTATACATGGGGACGTCTTATAGACGTAAAAATACGGTACTAGCATTGAGAGGAAGGGGGGCCATGAGGGCATTCACATTGTTTCTGCTCCCTTCTCTCCCAAACTTTAATTTTTAGGCATGAAGATCTGCCAGTAGATTCTAACCATATTCAGCTGAACACAGTTAGAATCCTCCTCATGTATGGAAAACCAACGTATTTCAGACCAAAAGGACAATTCTAACTGCATCTCAACACACCTTTGTGCTGAACTCATGAAGGTCAGGCAGAAGGAGGAGCTGGGAATGACACACAGAAGGCCATTGCAATGGGCCTGACGAGAGCCCCCAGGGGTGGCTGAATGTGTGAATTTTGTTGTGTCTCTGTTTCTCATTTTTACAATTTTAAGTTCAGTTCTTCCAGTTTCCACATAAGTTTGTGAATTGGGGGAGTGGACCCTCATAAACATTCATCACACACTTTAATTTTAGTCATATCTCCTCTCACCCTAATGTTTGGTTTCTCTTAATTTTCTGTTTTCTCATAGTATTTGAAATGTGTACTTCATCTCAAGACCCTTGTGATTTAGGAGAGTTTTGTGTTTGTGCAAACTGCATGCCAATCTTGTTCTGTGTGCTCCTAAGTTGTAAAATGATGGCTATTTGACCCATGGAAATCAGGGAAGACAGCAGATTTGAGGTATGCAAGCCAACAGCTTAAAAAAGAAAGAAAGAAAAGTTTTCAAGCATCTGCTGAAGTGAACTTAAATCACAGAACCTACCACATTTAACTGTCAGAAATATTTACTGGTGGCTGATAGATCTAATGCTCATTAATTCATTCTGAGCAATTAACAGTTTTGCTCTCAAAAGCTTTGCTGCTAGAGCTGAAAATTAGATGAGGCCAAATTCAGGAAAAGGTGGTTGAAATTACCAGCTGTAGGAGCTAATTTTCTATAGGAAGTGCACACTCAAAATGTTGCAAGTACTGATGCAAGAAACCACTCAATGTGAAAACTTGCAAATCAACTTGGAAATATCTGAAGTAACTTACTGAAAAACCTAGTACTTCCGATTTACAAATTATCCTATTTTCTTACTTTGGTATTGACAGGACAAAAGAGGGGGGGGATAAACCCCATTGAACACCTTTCTAATTCCGTTACTTTTGGGGGGAAATGGTGTATCTGAATCCGGCTACAGTGTTGCATATTCTAGTCCAATGAAAGTGGAAACTCAAGTGGTTATGTACGCATATTACCTGTTTTACTTCTTTGGCAAGAACAGCTCTCTCTTTCATACAAGCTCCCTCACATAAGAGGGGGAAGAAATTTAGTTACCTAATTTGCACTTCTAGAACCGATATGTGAACTAAAACAAAGCCATCCTTTGAAATTCACAGCTTCCTGAATTTTGCGATATGGTTCGCCAAACAATGCTTACAAAAATATGTCTGTTAGGGGAACACGCACACTCACAAAATGTGCAAAATAGCAGGGAAACTGCATACAAATTGCATTGTTTTGGGAAAAATCACTTGCAAAATTGTGTACATTAGGAGAAACGCACACAAACATGTACGTATAGCTTTTCCTTTAGACTTTTTAAAAAATTCAAACTGATTTTAAGAGTGGAAAATGAGAAAGCTTTTAAGAAGAACTGAAGCTGACATACTTAGCCATCCTAACACACACAATCCAAATGGTTCTCTGTTAGTTATTCTGCCCTGGGGTTTGAGAAGTCCTCAGAGAGCCCTCACTACACTTAACCTGAGTGAGGGCAAGGAATCACCTCTCAGCTACAGACTACCAAGACTTTTTGAGATAATTTTCATGTTGCTTTGGAGAAAACTAATATACATTGCCTTTTTTACGTAAGTACAATAAACACACTGGCATTTTTTTTCATTCCACTGTAGTTGTCTTAGGTAATCCATATACAGTTTCACCACCCAGAATTAGCATGGGCACAAGCAACAATACAGACCACTGGTGGACCACCTAGTGCTAGAATTCTTGTGAAGAAAGCTGGACCACATGGACTTTGCTTGCATCCAACAAGATGAAAAGATTCTTAAGAAAAACGTTTGCTCAGGATCACAGATAAGTAAATTAGACCCACACCTCAACCATACAAATTCTGGTAAAACAAAAAAAGGAGCCTATGCAAAACGTAAGTCAACCCACCTCAATATATGCTGCAAGCATTAATAACTTATCTTACTAGCAGAGTCTAGAGAAAGGCAAACATTCAAAGAGATTTGCCATTGATATGATAGAGTTCTGTTGCCTTGTCTGAACTTTTTTTTTTTTTTTTGGTCAAACAAACCCAGCAATGCCAATGAGCAGAGATGATAGTGGATTGGGCATGCACACTTTAAATAAGCCTTTAGCACTCGGGGGGTGGGGTGGGGTGGGACTAGCATACATTTCTTTTTTTTCTTTTTTAAAAAGTAATATTTATTAAAGATTTAAGGATTACAGAAAGAAAAGAAAAAAGAAAACACAAAATTAAACAAAACAAAACAACACATCACAATAAAGGAAAAAAACAGAAAACATTACTTATCTTAACAAAACAAAAACAAAAACAGAAACAATTAAAAACACAACGAATATTCCCATAACTTATCTTTCATTTGCTTGTTTCATTGACCTCCTCACACCTCCCTTTTTTGTATTCTAGTTCAGTTAGCTATTTGAGCAAATCCTTTCCATCTTTCTCAGTTTTTGCCCTATAGTTTGTCTTGATATAATCTAACTTTACTTTTTCTCCTTTAGCCAATTAACAATCTATTTTTACTTAATCCTTTATAACATTTCTGCTAAAGCCATATAACTTCATTCCAACATCCTTCTAACATTCATTAATTTTACAATGTTTCTGTAAATAATCTTTAAATTTCTTCCAATCTTCCTCCACCAACTCTTCTCCCTGGTCTCGGATTCTGCCAGTCATTTCCGCCAATTCCATGTAGTCCATCAACTTCATCTACCATTCTTCCCGGGTGGGTAGATCTTGTGTCTTCCAGTACTTTGCAATAAGTATTCTTGCTGCGGGACTAGCATCCATTTCTAGCCTTAATATCCTTATTGCTTTCAGATGCACTTTTTCACAGATGTATTTGCAGAGAATTGAAACATTGATTACTTTTACTGTAACATCTCAGACCTTACGAACCGAGGGCTGAACTGTGGTTCTTAAATTATTCATGCTAGAGTGTGCACTTAATCACATCAATATCACTATGCCAGAACGAGTAAAGGTTGATTGTGTTAGGCTAGTGCACCCAGTGTAGCCTTCCTTACGATGTGCCCAATGTAAATTGCAAATGCTTTTAATCAGAAAGGCCCTATACAATTTAACCACACTTTAAATACAAAGTGTGGGTTCCTGAATTATAATGAAATGATGTGCACTTATTTTGTTGGTTGGGGGTTTTTTGTTTGTTTCTGGCAGATTATGATTTTTTTAATGAAAGCATATTTCAAAAACATCCAGGCCAACTCATAGTTTCCCCTCACCCTTCATGAAATTAAGTTTTCTGGATGAACTAACTGGCCACTGGTCCCATCACCTCCTGGCAAATAGAAGGGGAAGAAATGGAGGCAGTGAGCGATTTTACTTTTTGGGGCTTCATGATCACTGCAGATGATGACAGCAGCCACGAAATTAAAAGACGCCTGCTTCTTGGGAGAAAAGCAAGAAGATCAAACCTATCCATTCTTAAGGAAATCAGCCCTGAGTGCTCACTGGAAGGACAGATCGTGAAGCTGAGACTCCAATACTCTGGCCACCTCATGAGAAGAGAAGACTCCCTGGAAAAGACCCTGATGTTGGGAAAGATGGAGGACACAAGGGGAAGGGGATGACAGAGGACGAGATGGTTGGACAGTGTTCTCGAAGCTACCGGCATGAGTTTGACCAAACTGCGGGAGGCAGTGGAAGACAGGAGTGCCTGGCGTGCTCTGGTCCATGGGGTCACGAAGAGTCAGACACGACTAAACGACTAAACAACAACAACAACAAAACTGTTGGGAATAGCAATTTGGAATATTTTTTGGCAGGGCTGGCCAACATAGTGCCACCCAAGTGGTGTTGGGCTACAGTACCTTTCAGCCTCATCTACAGTGGCCAGAGGAAGGGGTAATGGAAACTGTAGTCTCACGACATTTGGATGGCATCTCGTTAACTCTTCTTGTTTTATTCAAAAGGTATTCCGTGTCTAATTTGAAGAACAATGGGTGAAAATAAAGAGGAAGAGGGATATAATATATGACTGGCAGTTGAAAATGCCCTAAGAATGTACATAGTGGGTTAGATTCCAGATTGGTGGAATGGGAGGATCCTTCATATGACATGAGGCAAAACCTTTTCAGTAGAATCATACAGTCATAAATAAACAGCTGGAAATCCCTAAATGTACCAAGGCAGAAAGATTAATTCAAACTTTCCAAGATGAAACAGTGCTAAACTTAGAAAAAGGTATGGGGTGGAAAGGCAGAGAAAAAGGATATAAATCTGCCCTAAATTTCAATTCCCATTTGGTAAAGCTTGCAGGCTTAATCCCTTTGCAGAAATTGATGCATTTCAAGTAAGCTTTTTAATACTAACCTTTGTATTGAAAGCTGCAGGAGGGCGTCACTTTCAAATGTGCTGGAGCCAAAACCTTTCATACAGAGTTGATGTATTGGCCTGTTTGAGTCCCTGCCCATTAAATCCTCATTTCTTCCCCGAGCCCATTGTAAGTAATATTAAAGAACATTATAGATCTGAGTTTTTTCTTTCCCCAAAGACAAAAAATTAAAAGAACTGATGAGTTGCAGGAATGACAGTTCTGGGAATTTGTATCAGCAACTCGAGAAAAGAAATGGACAACAGAACTGAGTCCCTGTGTGTGTTTATTAATGGGTCAATTCTTAAGTCTCTCTCTTTTAGAGAAACTTCTCCTCTGGAAAGACAGACAGTTCTTCCTTCACGCCGGGGAACTTCTTAACATCAGTGCTGAGGATCCAAGCCATCATCTCCATTAGTACAATTTGGAACTGGGTTTTAGAGTTCCAGTAAAGACTCCCTCCATCCCCTTGGCACAGCTTCCCAGTACAAATGGGAAGGAACCTCTTCATACACTTCAGACAGCACAATGCAATCAGGTTAGGAGGTACAGTACAGTGGTACCTCGGGTTACATACGCTTCAGGTTACATACACTTCCGGTTACAGACTCCGCTAACCCAGAAATAGTACCTTGGGTTAAGAACTTTGCTTCAGGATGAGAACAGAAATCATGCTCCGGCAGCAGGAGGCCCCATTAGCTAAAGTGGTGCTTCAGGTTAAGAACAGTTTCAAGAACAGACCTCCGGAACAAATTAAGTACTTAACCCAAGGTACCACTATATTTAGCTAACATATATCCACCTATATTTTCTGAGGAGGAGTAATATAGAACTGGGCAGAAGATAGGGAAAGATATAAGCATTTGCTTCCAATCCACTGAAATGAATGGACTTTAGTCCTGACTAGCTTATTCTGACACAATGCTTGGAGTGATTTAGTTCATTTTAACAAAGTTCACTAAATTAGTTCAAAAATCGCTGAACTGATTGACATAATTGCTGGGTAAACTGAACATTAATTCAGTTCCTTTGGGGTTTGATTTTTTTTGGGGGGGGGATCCAGTTTATCTACATTCTCCTATACATGGGTGATTTTTTTTCTCACTGAAATCAAGAAGATTTAAGCATGTTGAGTCCTAAAACCTGGCCATTTTTTCCAAGTAATTAAGGAGTTGGGTTTTTTCACTTTTTCTATATCCACTTACTTGGGAGTAAGCCCCATTGAGTTCAGTGTGACTTGCTTTTGAGCAGACATGTATAGGATTGTACTAGAAATGTTTTGTGATACGATGCAGAATACAGGGAATAATTAAATTGGCATGGCAGATGATCAATATTAGAAATAGCTGACCTTGGCATTTCCATTGAAGCATTTACTCTGATGAATAGTTCTACCTCAACATTTGCTAAAACCACAGACTAAAAGCACAGATTATGTGTGACTATAACCATATGTGCTTGCTGTTTAAATGAACCTTACTGAATGATGTTGCAAATTACTGAGAGAAGGGCAGCAGCAATAGTACCAATAAGAGCACACGACAAAAAGGGCGGGGGAAGGTACTGAGTGACACCTGCCATTCAATGAGATCAGAGAGAAAAAATGAAGGCAGTTCATGGACTAAAAACAATAAGAAATGGGAGGACAGATCAGATTATTTTCAGCACTCATTTCTTATGCCCACCTTCCCCTTTTCTGCTTGAGCGAAAGCTCTTGGCTTTAGAATGGCACTGTGAATGGCAGCTGACAGGTTTAAAAGCCACACGTCCTCCCACTCTTTCCAAGTAATAGCCCTCTAATTAAGAATGTCCATCTTTCATATATCCTAAATACTGTACATCACGCTTAGCTTTAGAAGGCTGTCAAACTGAGCGTGTGCCTATGGAACCGGGGAGGGGAAGAATCTATCAAAGAATAAGACAGCATTGTGAAATTAAGCACTACTACTTTACATGTTAGTGTAGCTCCAATTGCATTCTAGTCTTAGAACCTACAAGTAGCATGGGCTTTCAGCCAGAAAGCATAGAAATCAGACCTGTTCCTCTAAGACATCTCTGCATCCACATCCCCTAAGAGACACAAAACAATGCATTGATATGCCAGTCTTAGACACAGGCACGCCTCTAGATGTTGCCAGACTCCCAACTCCCATGAGCCCCAGACAGTAAGGATGATGGGGGGTGGTAATGCAGAGTTACCTGAAGGAAACATGTTGGCTGCTCCTGGTCTAAAAATATATATATATATTCTCAGGTAGGCTGATATCTTTTTCAGCAGGGTAGGGAACCTGTTGCTCTCCAGATATCTTCAGCCAGGATGGCCAATGGACAGGGATGGGAAAGCCAGTTTTCCCATCCCTGTTATATACATGGTCAGGAGTGAGCTAGCAGTAAATCACACAAAGTGGAGTTAACTTTTATTAGAAGAAAACAGGATCTGCACAGGAATATCAGACCTAATGAGCACAGCAACTCTTCTTTGGAAGGTCTTGCCCCTATGAGGCAGTTGTAGAGACTGAAGGTCCCTGCCTCTGCACATCTGGCTAAGTCCCTTCCTCTCCAGCATTTTTTCCAAGCAACCTGAGACTGTGCCTGCATGTGTCACTGCTTCTCCTGCTTCATACCTCTCCTGGTTCTGGGAGATCGGGGCGGGGGGAGTTTGTCACAGCAGGAGGGAAGCACACCTGTGCCTCTACACCAGCCTTACTCATCTCTGCCTCTTGGCCTCCCTCTTCCCACTCCTCTGCTGCAGCTTCTGTTTCCGGACTTCTCTCTGCCACTGACTCTCCCCACTCATTAAGCCCTGCTACCTCTTCAGCTTCCAACACCTCCTCCTCCTCCCAGTCTTTTCCCTCTGACGACTCACAATTGTCCCACCACCAACCCCCAGGCTCTGAGCCTTCTTCCTTTGGGGGTTTCCCAGCTGTTTCCTCCCACCATTCCCATACATCCAACCAGTCCCCGACACACACTTACCTGGGACTAACATCTGAGTAGACATGCAAAGAGTTAGCACAATTAATCTTATGTGACATATGGAGTAAATAGTATTTATTTGCTTTATCTATTCTTAAGTTTATATCCACTCTTGAAATAGATTTCAAGGTGGATGCATGCAGACATGCACCAATGTAAAAACTGCCAAATATAACAATAATAGTGAAGTAGACCAATATAAGCTGTTCGGTTTTATTTATTCTTTGAAATCTCTAATATTATAAAGAGACATCCTTATTTACAGCTATAAACTGTCAGAAAAACAAATAATAAAGCCATCTTATGAGTTCTCACAATTCCCACAAATGAAAACATCAAAATATTTCCTGCAATACATTTGGAGTAGTATACTGGCCATATAATTGTCATGTCTAACCTTCAGAACGGCAAAGGTTTCTCTGAAAAAGTGTTCAATCAAAATCCATGATCAGTTCCATACATTAAAACAAACTGAGTGTTGAAATCAACCCACATCACTCTTTCAAATATGCTTGACAGACTTCAAAAAATAAAAATAATTTCATTGGTGTAGCAGAAATGATTTAGTAAATTTAAACTATAGCAATTAACATACATTATTGTCAAGCTGTAACATAAGCACCAAGACAAAAAAAAAGCTGTACTAAAAAATCATACCTCTCCTGGTAAACCTCCTAAACTATATATAGCTTAAGCTTGCATTGATGTTACACCCTTAAAAGAAGTGCATGAAATCAGCACTAATAAAGAAAACAGTCTAATATACGAAAATGGGCTAGGAATTGATGTTTGTTCAATTTTTAAGTCCCTACAGGTTTATTTTAAACAGCTCTTGATGTTGATGGTGAAGCCCCTTATAATCAAGATGAAGAGACACATGAAAAGTCGGCTGCAAATTGTATCATTGACCTGTGTGGAATTTCTGATAGCTTCAATCGTCAAGCAACAGACGAAGAGTCTTTTGAATCTACAAAAAGCCCATCTGATGTTCTAGAATGACAGACCTAATTTTTCTGCTGTGGTTAGTATGTTTTTGAATGATCAAAACCCCCCCCCAAAAAAAACCCACCAGAAGGCTAGTTAGACAGGCAGTGCATATCACCTGTAATGAAACTGATAATAAGAATCCAAAATTAGAAAAGAGCTGGAAAGAATTCTCTGTGTGCTTGCATTTTCCATTCTATTTTTAAGCTATCTTGGATTAGAAGATTTCTTATTGAAGTTCTATACATAGCTAGAAATAACGTAGCGAGTGGCAGGGAGAGGTGGAGTAAAGGGGAAAGGGTAAGAAAAAAGGGAAAACATTGTGCAGCTATAAGTTGGAATTCAACAAAGACAAGGTAAATATTATGGATAGTACAATCAAAAGGATGAATAGATTCTTAGAGTGTTGTAGCAAGGGCATGATCAGAGAGTTTCCATCTCAATAAATCCTGTAAAACTTTTGACTTGTATTGATTGTTGTGCAACCTTCTTTATGGCGACATGATCTGAGATCTTATTGTCCAAGATGACAATACCAACAAGATTACCGATTTCCCATTAATTGCCACCAATAGGAATATGGTGAACATTTAAAGCAGGGGTGCCTAAATAGGGAAGCACTTCTGCTTGAATGACCATGTGCAGAGTCCAGGCAGGCACACAAGCAGGTCCCCACCCAGATCCTATTTCATTCCTCTCTAGCAGTCCCCACCACCACCACAAAGGCAAAAACCCTTATTCTGGGAAACAGGTAGGTGGTACTGGGCCCTCCCATTGATTAATGGAACACTGCCATTTTCCAGTGGGGGTCTGGAATTCTAGTACAAGTTGCAAGGTCCCCAATGGGAAAAGATAAAAGTTGAGGTCCTTCAAGATGGTCAATTATTATTGAAATATTTCTTCCCACCATGAATGTTGGACTGCTAATAATTAAAAATCTTGAAACCTTACCAAACACAGCCAATTTTCCTTGGCATCCTATGGGTGAGACATAACACATTATTGTGAGCTTTGTGATTTAATGTTATACCTTGAATAGTTCCAGTTATGGTTGGGAGAGAAGTCTGTCTGATTTCCTGGAGAGATGCTGCCAGTCAGAGTAGACAACATTGAACCAGATAGACCTATTTTCTGACTCCATATTAAGCAATTCCCTATGTTTCTATATAATATCTTTTGAAAAGTTTAAGAGAAACCTACATTGACAGGTATCAGTACAGGGTATGCTTCTTTGGTGTAAGACATTGAACTAGATGCTCCATTAAATGTTTAACTTCCAACTCAATGGGCCATCAATATAACTGCTACAGTCAAATACTCCATTGTTAATACATTATGAAAAGAGTAACTTGGAGCTGCAATTTCTTTCTCACCCAAGTTTGTAAAAAGGTTTTCCTTATTCTGCATTCTTCCTCCACAGATGTTGCACACATTTCAATGTCAGCAGCAGCGGCATCTTTAAATATCTTGAAATGTTGCTATAATTTGTTTTCTGAAAGTAGTACATTTTTCTGAGAAGGGGAGGGGCTCTTTTGTTCACTATATTTTCATGCCACAGGAAAACAAATTCCAGCTATATTTAGCACAGATTTCATAACATTTTTCAGTGAGTAACACCACAGCAAAATATACTAAACACTTAATGCACTTTAAACTTGCAGCTTGAGTACCATCTTGTCCTGCAGGAAGCAGGAAGGAAATGGGTAAAGCAATCTTATACACATGTATCTCCACTGTCAGAGGAAGTAAGATTCTGAAAACCAGTTACTGAAAACCACAGAGCTGCTACTGCATTCAGGTCCTGCTTGTGGGCTTCCTGTTGACATCTGATTGGCCATTGTGAGACCAGGATGCTGGACTAGATGGGCCACTAGCTTGATCCAGTAGGCTCTTCTTCTGTCCTTGCCTGGGGGTACATTCCATTAAACATGATTCTGAGTAGACATGCATAGGACTGTGATACAAATAGCCTGGTGAATTGCAGTTTTCTTCCTTCCACATGTGCCACCAGAGAACTATTCAGAACTGCCGGGAAAAGAGACACAATCTAGCATTCATTCATATATATTTGTGATGGGCCACCATGGACTGGTCCATCACAACTTTTTTGATGCTTAATACTGGGTGTTTTTTGTGTTGTTTTTTTAAGTTACCGTAGATTCCGGCATATTAGGCGACTGGGCGTATAAGACAACCCCTCAAATTGGCAGCTTATACGCTTCGGCAGCTTCGCTGGACAGTGGCAGTGGGCAGAGGGCTCCACACTGGGAAGAAGCTGCCCGGCGAAGCTGCCCAGCGATGCTAGGGCAGCTTCGCTAGGCGGCTTCCTCCTGGCATGGAGCGGAGCCTGCCACCCACTTCTGCTGCCCAGCGAAGCTGCTGAAGCTGCCACTGCAGCAGCTGTGAGCGGAGGGCTCTGCGCCAGGAGGAAGCCGCCCAGCGAAGCCGGCTTAGCATCTCTGGGCAGCTCCGCCAGGCAGCTTCCTCCCAGCGCGGAGCAGAGCCCACCACCCACTGCAGCCATACCCGGCGTATAAGACGACCCCTGACTCTTTCCCGGGGTTAAAAAGTCATCTTATACGCCGGAATCTACGGTAACTACATTGTGAAGTTTGCCTGATAAGCTGTTGGCTGCTGTCTTGGGAAACAATGGAAGTGTGCGCCTTTGGAGGTGAAGTTGAGCCATTGGAGAGTTAAAGCGCCTGCTGTGGCTGCAAAGACCAATGCGGGAGAGACATGTTTTGTTGCAGCTGGGGCAGATGAAGGCATCCAGTTGTGCTGCTACACATGCACCATGGAGTTTCATCTCTCTGCACTCATCCCAGTGGTCATTCCTCCTCTGGTCACTACAGTGAGTACACAACCCAACTATCTATCTTCAGGCACCATAGTCATCTGCAATGGATTCCCACAGAGTGGGCTTGATGTGCCGGCCTTCATGCCTCATTTGCATACATCTTTGTAACCAAGAGTTGGAAGGCCAATGGGCCTGGTGCCTGAAGCCAGCTTAGAGCATGTCCTTGGGGATCCTGCCATCTTCCATTCTGTAGACATGACCAAGCCAGTGTAGATGTCACTTAGACAAGGGTACAAATATGCTGGGAATGTGGGCTTGGGAGAGTGCAGACAATACAAAGGAAGATGGACCTGTGCCACATCTTCTTCTAGGCAGCTTCTTGTATTCATATATGTAAATTCCATGGGAGTAATTCAACTTCCAATTCTGTTTCCTTTCCACATACACAGTTCATCTGTTGACTCAAGTTTCACTAGTTCTAGTCATGTTTCCCCCGGCTCAGTATTTTATAAACTGTATAATTCAAGGCCCTACGTATTTTCATACATACATTTTCATGCAAGGGCACAATGCATTATATAGTATTAAAGCTACATAATCATACAGTTTATCTAATAGTGGCTTTGCATTATCAGAAGGGGCTTACACTTGCCCAAGGCAAGACACCCCATTTTCAGGTACCATCCTACCAATTTCAGCATGCTATGTCATATCCCATACAGTTCCAGAGAATTTCCTCAGAATTTTTTGGGTGGTGGGTGGGAGGGTACACTGGTTAGGAGGTCAGTAAAAATCAGCTGCCCTACTTTACAGAAGTACTTAGGCAAGCACAAAGTTATACAGTCATACCTCCAGTTATGAACGCTGAACCCAGAAGTACCGGAACAGGTTACTTCCGGGTTTCGGCACTCGCACATGTGCAGAAACACAAAATGACTTCATGCGCATGCGCAGAAGCATCAAATCGCATCACACATGTGTGCAGATGTGGCGCTTCAGGCTGTGAATGCTGCGGGTTGCGAATGTGCCTCCCGCACGGATTATGTTCCAACCCAAGGTATAACTGTACTTGGATATAACCCACAGCAATTCTTACAAGTTTTTGATCTTAAGTATGTTTCTTGTGCATATCTAGTTTATTCTTGGCCACACCTGATCACAGAAAACAGTAATGTGCAAAAGGGAGATAGTTATAGATCCATCGCATAATGGTTTAGTAACATTTCCATATTTCAAGAGAGCAAATATCCTGAAAATGTTTAACATTCATTGTAGTAATCTTGGCCATAATGGAAACATTCTGATTCAGAATGAGCACTGCAGTAGATTCACCAAAAGCATGGCAGTTTTCAATTAGATGCTCAGAGTGTTTGCAATGTTCAGAGCTGTGTTCTTAATAAACAAGACTCCATTTTATAAATTTCATGTTGTGTTTTTGGCATCTTTTGAACCTTGAACTACACTGAAGAAACTACATAAGACCAAACGTCAACCAATTGTTTTAAGAAGGTCACTTAAAATTGGATGATGTGTATTTATTGGGCAATTATTGTACTGAGAGAAAAATGAAAGATGGGTTAGGGGAAATAGGCTAACTAATCCAGAATGTGGCAGCTAGACTGGTGACTGGGGGCGGCCGCCGAGACCATATAACACCGGTCTTGAAAGACCTACATTGGCTCCCAGTATGTTTCCGAGCACAATTCAAAGTGTTGGTGCTGACCTTTAAAGCCCTAAACGGCCTCGGTCCAGTATACCTGAAGGAGCGTCTCCACCCCCATCATTCTGCCCAGACGCTGACGTCCAGCGCCGAGGGCCTTCTGGCAGTTCCCTCATTGCGAGAAGCAAAGCTACAGGGAACCAGGCAGAGGGCCTTCTCAGTAGTGGCACCCGCCCTGTGGAACGCCCTTCCAGCAGATAATTATTATTATGCTGGAGGTTCATTAATACTTAACTTAATGCTTGAAAACTTGCAAAGTGTTCCTTATCCTGTGTTTTCTTTTGCTTATGTAAGAACAAAAAAGCTCATTGTTGTGTTTTAAACTGACAGGAATTGTACAAGCATCATTTTATAATTGGCATCTTAAAGTTCTCACTTAGTAGTTTAAAATCCCATGTGGAGGGATAGCTATATATATTAGCCTTGGCAGTATTCAATGTTAATTAAAATTTTAACCGATTGTATATATAAACAGCAATTCTGAAACTTTCCTTTGAGCTGCCTGGTGCAGAATTGTTTTTAAAAAAAGAACCCACAACTCTTGGTTTTAAATAGGTAAGAGCACAAATTGTAATGATTGCTTGATAAACGCTCATAGTAGTTAGGTTTACTAAGGACTGCTTCTGTATTTGCATACCCAAGTGTTAACCTCAAGGCAGGGGGCACAAAAATGGAAAATCCAAAATGAGAGGTAAGGAAGTAGAAAGGAAACTGTTCTGTTCCTTTAAAAAAAGAAGAAGACGACGACTCTCCTGAGCTCAGCTAGCTGCTCTGGCCCAACATGGTTAGAGTGGGAGATGCAAGCTTCATCACCACTTTCTCCAAAGCCCTTATCTGGCTGATGTGGGCATAGGTGAAGCTGCTGACATTGCCACACTCCCCAGCTCATCTACTGCTGTTCTGTCCCTTTCTTCAATCATACCCCTGGCACATCTGCCCTCTACTTCCCATTTGTCTGACAATGGCAATTGCTTCTTCTCTCCAGTTCTCCCTCTTCTCTTTCTCTTCTCTCCTTGAGAGAAAGACCTGCTAGATCTGGAGTAAGCTGAACACACATATATGTAGGAAAATATGTGGTTTCCAAATATGAAAGGTATTGCAGGGATGCAGAAATGGGAGATGCAGAAATGACCAACATGTTGAAGTCCTGGAAGTTACTATCAGTCACTTATCTGGCATGTGTGTGTTCCCCTGACATAGAACTGCTGCTATCCTAGGGATCTCCATATATATATATATATATATATATATATATATATATATATATATATATATATATATATATAATTCATTTTGTAACACAAATGAACAACAAAAACAGAAAAACAAACAATACAAACAAATTCTTGCCTTATCCCTATTTTTTCTAAACATTGTTGGGTGAACTTCCCCAAGTGCCCCCTATCTGATTTTCATTTTAACTCATCTTTAGCAGATTACATATATCATAATTTTTAACCTTTTTTATCACACATCCTTTTACCATAAAAATCTTCACATTTTATCCCTTACAAATAATACTGTTTTAAAATACATTATCTTCTACTTCTAACCCCACAGCCAATATCCACTTCCAAAGCTATTCTAAGATTTAAATATTAACATATTTTTTTCAAATGCTCTTTAAACCTCTTCCAGTCTTCTTCCACCATCTCTTCTCTCTGGTCTCAGAGTCTCCCAGTCAGTTCGGCAAGTTCCTTATAGTCCATCATCTTCATCTGGCATTCTTCGATAGTTGGTAAATCTTGTTTCTTCCAATTCCTCGCTAGTAATATTCTTGCAGCTGTAGTGGCATGCAGGAAAAAAGTAACATCATTTTTGGGGTTTTCGCCCCCCCACTATACCAAGTAAAAAGGCTTCTGGTTTCTTCATAAATGTGTTTTTCAACACTTTGTTCAGTTCATTATAAATCCTTTCCCAGAAGTCTTTTACCTTGGGGCACGTCCACCACATGTGGTAAAAGGTTCCTTCTTTTTCCTTACATTTCCAGCATTTATTATCATGAGTATGATACATTTTTGCTAGGGATCTCCCTCTGAGGTTTTACGGTGATAGGACACGGGGATGTTTCTTACCACTGCCTCCCCCCTGCCTGGATCCTCACTCCATATACTGTCTGATCAGCCATTTTGAAAGAGTGCCCTTGAGAGTGGTACATGACTGACTGCTGCCCCATTATTTTTGGTGCTCTGGGCATCACTTCCTTAATACTCAAGGAATCCCTTCCTTAATACTCAAGGACTGCCTTTGCCAACTGCCTTCCCCTCCAAGTTGATGGTTTGGAGAGGGTGGTGGGCAGGTCAGATTAGGCACCTGCACCAATCATATCATCCCATTTGTCCTTTTAAGTGATCCATTGTGAAACTTTTAAAATGCAAAGGGTAGACTTCAAATGTCATGCTATTCAAAATATTCAATCTGTGCAAGCATATCATCTTGGCAAATGAAACCATCCCCCTTTCCTCCCTCCATGTACTCTTCTGGAGATTCTCCCAAACCTCCAACAGCCAATTTCAGGGGGAATGTTGAGTGGAGCAGTGGAAAAGGGTTAGGTGGATCCCACCCATAGCCTCTGATGAAACAGAGATGCTATAGAATAGTATTCAATTTCAAAACAAATAGCTTTATCCTTCATTTATCATCAAATTCCTTCCAAGTCTGTGTCTCTTCATTTGCAGAAGCCTTCATAAAGGCACATACATCTGAAAATACATATAAGGTTGTCTTTGAAACATGATCTGTATGACTGGGAATGCTTTGAATGTCGAGGAGCTGCCATTCGAAAGACAAACAAAATGATTAAGGGAACGGAAAAGCACATTGTCACCTAGAAACATGCTTCAGAATTAGACATGGATATCGAGCCAGCCAGTCGCATTTCAAAAAAGCATAACTGAACACTAAAATAATCTAGCAATACCAACAAAATTGATCAGTTCAGGAACAATAAAAGTTGAAACACAGAATAAAACTTTGCAGCCTTTCCGAGCTCTAAATCTGTCTCTAGTTACAACAGTGCCACCTATAGGGTAATAGCTAACTATTTCTGTGTTATTGCTCCTCCAGCAAAAAAAGAAAGAACCCGAATTCCAAATTTATTGAATTCAGGACTGTGTGTGTGTCCATATATCTTTATATGGCAGTTTCACAGCCACTGTAAACTGGCACAACTCCTTTGGCTACCCTGGAAAGCAATAGATTTACATCAGCTGAAGATATGACCTTCATAAATAAGGTATGACCTTCATAATAAAATACATTTTGAATGAGTCCAGCCCCAGACAAGTAATGGCAAAGAGAAACTTAAGTGTTTAGGGGCCCGTTCACACAGCTCTTAACTCCTGCCCAGTAATTTTGACATTTATTGCAATGTCAAAAGAATAAATATATGCATGAGTACAAGTCAAAAGAGATTGTAACATTTCTCACTCTTAAGGAGAGTAGAGCGAACTTATCGACTCGTTTTTTTCTTTTTCTTTTTGACACTTGGCAGATGAGGAGGTGCAAAGAGCATATGAAGGCTTGCCCAGCAGGGGGAGAATGAAACCCTAGTCAATAGCATTGGGGAAATTTTTTAAGTGGTAATAGAAAATAAGACTCTCTCATTAAAAGGAAACCTTTCTCAGTTTTCTCAACTAAACAAAAATGCCCCCACAGCCCAAGAGAGCAGGCTTTTCCTGGGAAGTGAGTTTCACAAGGCTGGTATTACCACTGAAAAGGCCTTGTCCCATTTGATGAGGTGGAGATGAATTCTCTCCTCTGCCATGTGAAGAAGGCCACAAGTGCAGAAGGGGGGAGGGGGAGGTTAGAATTGGAGATAAACTAAGACTGGATTTGGCTAGTCAATAACCTATGCTTCAGTCCAGTCTCCTCACCAGAACTGCATACTTTGTGTGGGATTATACTGCATCCCATCTACACTGTGAGAATTTGCCAGCACTAGTTGACTGACACAATTCTTGATTGCAGTAGAGCATCTGAATATGTTCATTTATTCAGTCAATCACTTGCTAAGAACAAGAGGAGCTCACACCAAAGTAGAGGACGAGGACTCACAATGAAACGGAGAATCAAACAGCCTATACCACATTCATGTACTTTCATAACTATAAATATTTAATACAAATAATAATTAAAATGAGATGCTTCCACGGACCCTACAATGTTAGGGTGTACCATAGACATCCTTTTTTAGTTTTGAAGTGCAACTGTATTATGGTTGCAAAGGGATGTGTTTTAAAATTCACCATATGTGACTATCATAAACTGCACTTTTAAAAATGAATAAACAGTCCATCAAGCTCCTCCTACCATAAGATAATCAACTGCTCTTTGGAGAGCTTTTAATCTAGTCATCTGCATCCTTATCCAAAGCAACATCCTAAAGGGTTCTTTTCTCCCTTTTTCTTTTTGTTACATCCTGGCAGCCCTTTTATAGTTTGTCCTGCCAGCTCCGTGTCATTGAATTTAAATTTGCTAGGCCGTCAAGATTGCCAGAATAGCTGCAGGAAGTTCATTTGCTAACAATTGAAATCTGATTGTCGCCACTGTGGCAACTCCTCTTTTGCCAGCTCAGAATTAAATCCTGTCTTTCTTGCAGCCACCACGTTTAAAAAAACTAATGCTTTTTATTATACTTTTCCCATACTGCAAGCAAAAGCCTGCAGGGTGTGAATGCATTCCATATTTTCAGTGCTGGAGGATCATCAATGAGAGAAGGGTTCATTTCCTTGTTTTTCAGTATCTAGAGATGCTTTAAATATAACCATGCTTGGGAAATTCATTTTCTATGAATTACAGTATGAAGCGACCAGATCTTTGTACACCTGTATCAAAATTCATTTTTAACCATGTATCTTATGATAAAATGTGAATATATTGAGATAAAATGTTTAAATATGTATTTTAGGATAAAATAAACATTTAAAATAAATCTGATAATTTGCAGATTTATGTGGCAACAGAAAGGAATGGACTTCTGATTGAACAGTTGTGAAATTGACATGAAACAGAATGGTCTATCCATCCCTACTGAAGTATTGAACATATTGACTGTAATACGAGGGGAAGGTGAGGGAGGGAGGGGAAGAGAGGTCCAGTTTGGATAGTGGATGCTCAGTATAAAACTGGTTAGAAGCAACTCCAAACAGCACAATGTTCAGATGAGGTGACCCACCATCTAGATCCTGGATTTTCACCACATGTCAATAAATCCAACTGGGATATCATTGCAGTGACCTGGATGTCAATTGAAATACTTACATAAAGTCCCACTATCTTTTTCTGCTAGCTCTTAGCTTAAGGTCTGTAGGGGGAGTGGCAGCAATCATCACAGTCCTTTCCAATCAGGCCAAGTCATGGAAAGCCAGGTCACTATCAGGACCTTGGACAGCTCCTGTGGGCTCTACTGGCTGAGGTACTGAACATACTGACTCAGTGAAGCATCAGAGTAATCTGAATGTGTAAGAATGCTTACAGGGCCCTTTTCCCCAGTGGTTCTACCACCCAGTTTGGGCCAAATCATGTCCCCAAGTGCCTTCCAAAACATTAACACAGCAGTCCTAAACATATCAACATGCAAATACGGTATGTCCAGCTGAGTTCAATGAGGGTTACTCTTAGGTAAGTGGGTTTCTTTACAAAAGGCAATGGATGTTGCCCCCTTGAGCACTAATTTGCAGGAAACTGGCTGTAAAATAAATAAAAATATTTTTATGCTGTGCCTCTGCATGTGCTTATGCAACATAAGCTGTATATCAGGGGAAGCCAAATTGGTGCCCTCCAGGTGTTGTCAATAACATATGAGGGGCATCATACTGGTATAGAGAGAAAAAAGCCTTGATATTTCTCTAAGGGTTGTGGGTACTCAGATTTTCCCAGTGCCTTCTAGTGCATCGCAGCATTAATTCATTTTAGGAAGTACCACTTGGTGATGATTCAAAGGGGATAAGCAAGCGTCAGTAATTCCTTTCAATATGTTCACTGTGCTGAGTGTGGTACCAGCCTCTGGAAAGCATGAGCAGGTTCAAATATCCCATCCTTCCCACCATCATCAGCTTTACAAATATAACAATCCTAGATGCCTGTCAGCGGCACAGACTCTCAGCATACTACCCAGAACACAGATGCACATCATATCTCTTTTTAACATTGTACATAGCTCCTGTAAGTTCTGAGGCTGCCACTGCAAGACCTGAGTATACCTTAGAGATCTTTGCTGCAGTTTTTGGCCATTTACGTTTGCTAGCTCCCACTGAAGTCAATGGGGTTGTAGTGAGTCAGTGTAGTTCTACAGGGCTAGTTCATGGCATATAAAGACTTCCTAGCTCTTTGTCAATGGCCTGGATCTCAAATCTGGGGAGGGGATTTGCTCTGCACAAATAAGGTTGCAAATGGAAGTTCAAACCATGGAGAAACATTGCTTTATCCACCATTACAAATATATTTCAAAGCAAAATAGGCAACACTTGCAAGAGACGGTGATAAACCAACTACAAAGGAGCTGACAGATCATCATGGTAATTATAGTAAGTTCAAATGGAAGAGAGATTTCTAAAGTGGAAGAGGAGAATTTGTTTTTAAGGCAGTGTAAAATGCAGGAACATACACAGAAATCCTGGGATTTCTTATTGTTATCATTATCTTATCATTATTAGCCATCTGCCAGTCAGTCTTTGCCCTAATTTCTTTGAACCAATTCATATATTTATTTCAGAAGCAGGGGACATCAACATGTGGGAATTCTACCTACCATTTTCATATGGGATATGCTTGTCTTATAATTGTGGTATAGTTTCCTAATTGGTCTTCATGTTATTAAGCATTGAATTATTTCAGTATTATTATTATTGTTGTTGTTGTTGTTGTTATTTAAAAAAACCAAGTCTTGTACAAATGAGGAGAACAAAAAGGAACAGTGCAAATAGACAGTAAGGGATGCTAAAAAAGAATTCAAGGAGCCCATTGCTAAAAACATTAAAAACAACAAGAAGTTCTTTTTATGCCTTTAAGGCATATGCATTTATGTGCATACCCACCCCTGTCTTCTGATGCACTCATGATCGACACTATGACCAACAATGCAGCCATGCTGCAATAGTGGAATCATGCTTAAGCTTAAACAAATGTTTAAACTTTCGATGTTATTCTGGCTAAAAATAATAGAGTGATAAACAGATTCCTAATAAAATTAGAAAGTTAACAAGTAATCGAGAACATTAGACAATTCAACTAATTTGATGCACATCATTCAAAAGTAGATGAATACTCCCCAAAATAATTTTACACTGGGTGGTTGAGGCATTTAAAAGGCAGCTTCATGTAGCATGAAACAGAGAATAATAAATTTATAATAAAATTAATTAATGTATCATGATTCAACTAGCAGCGCAACAGGTTTGAAATGACATTTCTCCAAGAAAGCAATTTGCTGCAAAACGTATAGCATTTATAGGAGCAAAATTCATTTAGAATTTGAAACACATTCCCATCTTCAATAGCATGAACACGTTAAGTAGTTATGAGTTCTTGTAGTGCAGAGTAGCTGCTGTTTTCTGACAAGATCAGAAGAAAAAGCAGAAATGTAACCATTTATAGCTTCAGTATCTCTTGAGGACTGAAAGTCTAATTATTCTGATAAGACTCCAAAGAAGAGCAAAGGAATAAGTCTTAAGGAACCTTAAAAAGGTCTTTTTAATCAGCACTCTGGGGACTGAATAGTTAGACCATAAGTGAAATCATCATTGTGGTGTTCGAACTGATCAAACCACTGGCCTACAGCATTCTGGGTGATTCAAGCCATTAAAAGTATTGTGTGTATGTACTTCTACAAATATGATAGGCAGAATAGCAATAAAAATACTGGGATGAATTATGAGCAAAAGGCTGTTTATGAACTATGCATATAACACATTGGCAGTAGTCAACTGTCAACTTTTTTTGCAAGTCTAAAAACTCTCGTTTGCGCCACTGAATTAATATTTTCAACATATTCTCTCTCTCTCTCTCTCTCTCTCTCTCTCTCTCTCAGCCATCTGTAGTAGGGAGGAGAAGAAATCCCTACCCACCAAAAACTACAGAGGGGTGAGAGTCCAACAATATCTAGAGGGCCACAGGCTCACCATCCCTGGTCTAAGTCCATCCAGCGTAAAATAGCATCCTTCCAGAGCTGGCACAAAAGGAACCATAAATAGACATTCACATAACACAAAATACTTAGTACAAAACGTTTAGTAGTATTCTAGAAGGCACTATGTTGTGTCTATTGCTGATCCATATATGGTAATGTGATTGGAGCATACACTGAGGAAACCCAAGAAACTTTTATGATGTTAAAACAGGACTATTATTATGTTACAACCACAGACCCATCAATACAGTTAGATTATACACATCTTCCACTAACAATGGTCAGCAAATATCTGAACATAAAACCACATAGCATCAGACAGAGTGATCTGTCTAGCTCTACAGTGCTAATTTAATATTTCAATTTCCAGAACATGCATTTGTTTCCAAAGCACCTCTACGCCACATTAAATAAAGTCAGTATTCCCGGTTTCATATTATTAGTAAATGATACTGCTAGCTCCCTTAATAAGAGCAGACTATTTGCTGATATTGATAAATCAACATAGTTTAGCTTTCCCTGTAGTTGCAAACTAGTGTGGATTTTCCATTTATTGGTACACAAGTGGGTTTTGAGATTATATTTTTTATGATAACTATAAAGAAAGCAGCAGATCAAAAGCAGTGCTTATTACTGGAATGTGCATATATGTTCCAGTTTACCCAAAGCTTATAAGCTGATCAGACACTTGAGCTAAATCTATTTTATTCAGGTTTCATTGCCCTTTGAAATGCATCATAATTAAAGACTACAGGGATGCTAACGCCTTGATTTTACTGAGCTCAGTAAATCATAACCTTTGAAGTAAGTTTGGGTTTAGAAAAAACAACCCACCACTCTAGATACCTATAATTTTGTTGGCCAAGGAAAATGAGGTCTATGGTTTAACTCACCTATTTCATACTTCCCAGTTTGCAAGCCTATTTGTATTGCAAGGACACCATTGAACATTGTGCTAGAGGAATGAAATCGAAGACATTCTTTATGAAAGGCCTGGATAGCTCAGTTGGTGAGTGTGTGGTCTGATGACACCAAAGGTTGCAGGTTTGATCCCCATATGGGACAGCTGCATATTCCTGCATTGCAGGGGGTTGGACTAGATGACCCTCAGGGCTCCTTCCAGCTCTATGATTCTATGAAAGGAAAGGATTTATGTTTGAGGTTCGAAAACCAGCTCAACTCCATATCCATTTTCAAAGGAATAAGCAAAAAAAACAAAAACAAAAAATGACTTCGATCCAAAGGATCCACAGCGTAAGTTAACTGGTGCTTAACTGGTGACCCTTCAATATGTTGCTGAACTACAACTCCCATCAGCCCCTGCCAGCATGGCCAATTGCCAGAGGTGATAGGAGTTGTAGTTAGGAATGTCAGAGAATTCTGACTGAAATGAAAGACGAAATTGCAGGGGTTCACTTATTTGTCCCACATCCAAAACAGAAATCATTCTAGCAGATATGGTCAGTATTTTATTTATTTATTGAATTTATATACTGCCCTATACCCGGAGGTCTGAGGGCAGTTCACAGTATTGGCTGTTGTTATTTTCAATCCACAAACAATACATAATTGATGGTAGTTTTGTTTGTTTTTCAAATTTGCTTGGTGTTTCCTTTGCATTGAGACGATACAGAATAATGTGATAACAAACATGATATATTATGTAATAGATGATGCAGAAGTTCACCACAATGAACAGCAAGACAAATAACACACTTGATGTTGAGAGTCAAACTGCATCAGAATGGAAACAACACTGTATGCAATGAAAATAGCATGAGAAGTAGTCCTTTCCACTTGTGAATGAAGAGAGCACACACTTTTCATCTATTTCCCCCCTCACTGCAGCCCACCATAGTACATTCCATACCATTCCAGAGTGTTACCAAACCTTTCATAACAGCAGTGGGGGGGGGGAGGCGGTGTTACAAGAAGCTGTTGTGGGAAAGAAGAAGAAGAAGAAGAAGAAGAAGAAGAAGAAGAAGAAGAAGAAGAAGAAGAAGAAGAAGAAGAAGAAGAAGAAGAAGAGTAGTTTGGATTTGATATCCCGCCTTTCACTCCCCTTCAGGAGTCTCAAAGCGGCTAACATTCTCCTTTCCCTTCCTCCCCCACAACAAACACTCTGTGAGGTGAGTGGGGCTGAGAGACTTCAGAGAAGTGTGACTAGCCCAAGGTCACCCAGCAGCTGCATGTGGAGGAGCGGAGACGCGAACCCAGTTCCCCAGATTACAAGACTACTGCTCTTAACCACTACACCACACTGGCAGAAAAGCCCATCTCCAGGACCAGCCCACTTCCATGCAGCAGGATAAAGCATCATGAAATAAAGGCAGAAATGGGTGTCTGAATGGTGCAGCGAAACTTTATCTTGTGTTGACTTAGGGGGATAGGGATTTTGGTTCTGCTTCAGACAGCAAAACATATGGGGCCGTCAATGCCCAGTTCCACAAGAAGAAGTCCCCTCACAGAAGTTAGTACACTGGGTATTGTAATGTGCAATGTCTTTCAAACACCGAGATATCACAATGTATCTAATGGCTACATCTAATGGCCATGATTCTAGCACTGAAGACCACCTCAAACCCCATGTCCACTCTATGGCAGAGAAAGAAGAAACAATGTCAACAAACATTGCAATGTGATCTCTGTAGTACGGTGTTCAGACAGACAGACAAGGCAGACTTGACATTAATTTCCCAGACTACCCTCACATACCCTGAGCTTTATCGCTGGAAGAGGTTCCTTCCAGAGTTGCCACAGAAGGAACCAGAACCGGATAGACGTCTCAGTTTGTGCTTAGTGCAAAATGTTTAATATCATTCTGGAAGGCATTGTGTGGTGGCTACTGCTGTTCCATTAATATCACTGAAGCACACACGGAGGAAACCCAAGAAACCTTTATGATGTTAACTGAAGACTGCAATGAGATTACAACTGCAGAGCCATCAATACAGGTAGATTATACACATCTTCCACTAACATGATCCTCAATCAACATCTTTCACTAGCACTGAAGACCATTTCAACCCCCACACCCATTTTATGGCAAAGGAGGAAGAAAAGCTGTCTATAGACATTGCAAAGTGATATATGAGACATACAAACACACACACATACATATATGCTTAGAGACAGACTGACTTGACATTAATTTCCCAGGCTGCTCTACTGTACACTGAGCATTATTAGTGGAAGCAGACCAACCTAGGGTTTGGTCAAAACAGCCCACTCCCAGGCCCGGGGAGTGTATGACATATGGGGGGTGGGTACTGCACCACTACTGTCATGGCCAGACCAAACACAGGAGAAGCTTTCCTCCTCACCTCGCCCTCACTCCAGACACTTTGAATATTTGAGGTGCATAAAATGTAGTGATTTCTAATGCAGCTATTGCAGGAAAGTGAATGGGGGGGGGGCACAATGCAGTTCCTTGCCAAGGATGCAAGGGGCCCTAATTATGCTCTTCAAAGGGTGATATTATGCCAACTTTCACTGAAGGGCTGCTACCTTTCATTTCTGGAAAATCAAGGCAAACACCTCTAAGCATATGCAATTTGCCTTTTCCTGGAATGATTTTTTAACAAAAATTAATAGAAGGAGAAGGGGCTTTGGGTTCCTCACACACAATGGTACCATCTTCTTCTCTTAAAAACATGTGTCTTATAGAAAGTTAGTGTAGCAACATACATTTTTTGAATATACAAGCTTATTACAGTGGTACCGCGGGTTACAGTCGCTTCAGGTTACAGACTCTGCTAACCCAGAAATAGTACCTCGGGTTAAGAACTTTGCTTCAGGATAAGAACAGAAATTGTGCGGCAGCGGCAGTGGGAGGCCCCATTTGCTAAAGTGGTGCTTCAGGTTAAGAACAGTTTCAGGTTAAGAACGGACCTCCGGAACGAATTAAGTACGTAACCCCAGGTACCACCGTAGATCTTCCCATTCTGACAACCAGCTTGAAAAGCTTGAGTCAAGTGGCAACCCTTGTATAAAATTGGCCCTGCATTTGAAATAAATCCCACCCCATCCCTGTTTCCAGGTCCAGGAAGCTGAAGCAGAAAGGCCAATGTAGATTTCATTAAAGATGTAGCACACCAGTCATCATCCATTGTGGTTAACAATAGAGAACTGCGGTAGTAGGGTGCATTCTAGGTTCCTTAGTTCTAACCATATTCCTGTTTTACTTTCCCTTTGGACCAGTAAACTCCACCAGCCTTTCAGCATGCTTTCAGAGTATTCTTTGGTAGATCTAGGACCATGCTGAACATTTATCCTGCACCTATCTGACCACTCTCCATCAGTTAATGAGAAAAGAAATTGGATTTGATAATTATCAAAGAGAAGATAATTTTTAGGTGAAATGCTCCCCATAGAGTTTTTTCACATCAGGAAGTTCAGGCTGTCAGGAAGGTTGCAGAGTGCCTGAGAAATGTTCAGTGTAAGGAAAATACACAGCCCTCCCTCCAACACCTTGCAACAATAAGGTAAGCTCAAAACCCCACACCCACAGAAATTCATTTTGCATATAGCAGAAAAATTGAAGCTTTTTTCTTGCACAAGAAGAAAACTTTTAAGAAATTGGGATACCACTTTCAGCACAGAACTAGATGAATCAACATTTGCCTAATAATAATAATAATAATAATAATAATAATAATAATAATACTTTTTATTTATTTATATTCTACCCATCTGACTGGGTTGTCCCACCACTATGGGTAGCTCTCAACAAAAATAGTAAAAACACAATACAACATCACACACTAAAAACTTCCCTGAACAGGGCTGTCTTCAGATGTCTTTTTAAAATCACACCACTGTTTATCTGTTTGACATCTGATGGGAGGGCGTTCCACCGTGCTGGTGCCACTACCAAAAAGACCCTCTGCCTGGTTCCCTGTAACCTCACCTCTCACAATGAGGAAACCACCAGAAGACCCTTGGAGCTGAATCTCAGTTTCTGGGGTGGACAATGACATTAAAGTTCACTTTGAATTTTCCTCAGAAACATACTGGAAGCTAATATAGTTGTTTTAGGACTGGTGTTATTTGGTCCTGGCAGCCTCCCAGTCATTGTGTGTGTGTGATGGCCTGGGAATCTGATTCAGAAGCTGAATCTGAGGAGTCCCAGCCTGCACAGGAGTCCCCGCCTCCAGGGCCGGCTGAGCTGGGGCAGGGGCTTGAATCTGAAGGGCCTGCACCTGTGCCGGATCCTCAGGAGCAGACACCAGATGCATCCACTCTGGCTCCGGGGGTGATGGAGGACCCATTGCCTGCAGATGCGCCTCTCCCAGCCCTGTCAGGGAAAGGTGAAGCTGCCCCTGGGTCCAGTAACCTCCAGCCTCTGCTGAGCTGCAGAGGCTCAGGGCAGAGAGGCGGAGGGAACTGGGTTCTCTAAGGAGGAGTGCTTGCCTTAAGGCCAGGAGAGGCGGGCCACCTGTGGGCCAGGACTGCCCCTGGCCTCAGAGGAGATAAAGTCCAGCCAGCCCAGTCCCAGGTTGCAGGAGCAACGTCGTTGGAAACCTGCTTCTACCAGCACCCAGACCTGTTCTTCCGGAGTTCCCGACCACGCCCGGCTTCTTGCTTCAGACCCCACTTCGCCCTTTGGGGACTATCTCCAGACCCTTCACCCAGGACCGGACTCTGACCACGCCTCACGGTAACCTCCCCCCGGGACCAGCACAGTGTGATTCTATGTTTCTTCCCATCACCACCTTGACAACACTCCATTAATTTTCCATCTGTTGACCTGAAGGGTGTTTTTGTCCCTAACATAGAAACCTGAAGTCACTTGTGACCTTGTAAAAACCTGGCAGTAGTGAAAACAGATAATTAAGTCAATAATATTCAATGGTGGTAATAATCACTCAAGCTCCAGCAAGGAAAGGTAGTCTGGCTTTCAAGTAGGTGCTTCTCTGTAAATGTCTTTTAGGATAACTCAGTTCATATTTTCCTCTCCCCCAGCCCTCCCTGTGAAAGCGCACCTTGAAATGGGACACCTTCCTGTTCTCAAAAGGTCCTACTGAGAGAGTCATTTACAAAAAAAGAACAGTGATTAGCAATTTCTCCTTGTGGCAAGCACCTCCCTTCCTGTTAGCCCTTTATTGTAGAAATGCTCCATCTATTACATTTCTGACAGAGGCTAATCAGGCTCACCTGGCCTACCTGCCAGCATGAGCCTTCAACAATCACAACACACCTCCCATTAGCTTTCTGGCAGTCAGCAACAAAAGAGCCCTTTGGGTCAACAGTTGGCTATGCAAGAACAATTAACACTTCATATTCACAGAATGGGAAGACTTGATTTTGTCTGCAATGAGAAACTAACTCGTTTGCAGTCTTTGAAACCAACACGCAAACTGAAACTCAACTATCTTTCAAAATATGCACTACTCCAAATTTTGCAATGCAGTTCTTCCACCAGGCAATGTGTACAAAAATGCATATTCAAAGGGAGAGTGTGCATGAAAAGGAATATATTCATGAAAACAACATACAAAATCCATTCGATTAGGGAGAAAATTGCTTGCAGAAATGTGTCATTAAGTCCATAGGAAAACGATGATTAGCAGAAATTTGCACTAAAATGCTAATGCATTATCATAACACCTTTAAAAAAAACCTCAACTAGCTATGGAAATGTACAGAACTGAATTTAAGGTTGGAAAATTTCTTTCTTTCTACCTCAAAGTGCACCAGCGTGATAAAATCTCAAAGGCTGGGAACTCCAGCACTCACATGTGGTCAGTGGGGCTAAAAGAACTGCCCACCTTTGCCCTAAGAAGTACATTGGTGGTGTAAAGCCTTTGAGATAAAAGTTAGTGAAATGCCTGCTTAATATTCAAAGCCATAAAGGAAAGCAATTTCAAACAATCTTTCATGGTTCAGTAAACTAGTCCTCTAGGTCAGTTTCCTGATTCTTGCCTCACCAGGAAGAGAAAGGAAAATTAGTCTTCTGTGTAGAAATGCTGATAATTGGATCAGGAGGAACATGAGCTGATTGAACTTGTCTGTACTAGTGCGAAAAAGAAAACATCAACCACGGAAGTTTCCGCAGTGTACTTAGCTAAAATTTAGTACATTCCCTTCCACCATGCATTTTACAAGAGCATTAAGTTCACCTTTTCAGCAGAGATAAAAAAATAAAATAAAACAGAGAGTCTTTAATGGCAAAATACTCCGCAGACTACACACCATGAGAATTCTCTGTAGCTGATACATAATTAGCAGTTGGGTGGGGGAGAGAGCAGGCTTTGGCTTTCCATGAAGGAAAAGGTAGAAGCTTCCATCAAATAACCAGTCTCATCACGACATTTTGATTCCGGCAGAAATTAATTTTATGAACCGCAGGAGTTTGAAGTAAACACGGGAGTACTAAAGAGACCCATTGCAGCATTCTCAGCATGGAAGAAAGATTGAAAGCACTGTCAAAAAGAAAGGTTACATTCTGGAGGCTACTCTTGTGTTTGGACAATCCCAGCTCCCCCCTTATAGGCTTTTGGGAGGGAAGCAAATAAATGGGGAACCACATGTCCTCACAGTGGGAACATCTGCTGCTTAAAAGCAGGCACTGAAGGGCAATCTTAGGTGACATGGCTAACCTCTAAATAGATGATGAATCTGAGAATATCTCTTTTCGTTTGCAGGGGAGGGGGAGCCTCTAAGGCCTCAGTCATACACATTTACCTAGGAGTAAGCCCCACTGAACACAGTTGGATTTACTTCCAAGTATACGTGCGAAGGATATCATTAACGATAATGGAAATATGTAGTTTGTAGGATTATAGGCTTATAAACTTTATATGCAATAATTGTGCATAAAATAAAGTTTATAGGCTTATAGTCCCGTATAATAGACTTGTTATATATATGTAATACAAAAATATGCACAAATAATATTATTACATTTCTAATGCATGTTGTCAGAAAGGTTTGGATCTACATTGACTCCTAAAGCAAAGCAAACTTCTTCTTTCTTAAGTCATATTAAACTAGAAAACAGGGGTAGCCAATGTTGTGCCATCCAGGTGCTCTGGACTGCAGTGACTATACTCTGACAATGTATCTTCCTTTTATTCACCCAAAATGTGACATTTCCCACAATCCCGCCTCACTCTACCACTCTACCTAATGGTAGGGCCGGTCCTGTAAAACATATCCAAACTGTTGATAAGCAGTGTCCAGTGCACAGCGGAATGATGAGAAGTATGAGCCAACATGCTCTATACTACTTTATTTACAGTTCAAAGCTGGTAAGTTACAGAAAAACATTTTCCCTCTGCCGGAGCAGAGAAATGCATCATCTCTCCTCTAAAGCACAGAGAGAATCACAAACTGAAACTGCAAAGAGCAGGGAAAAACAGGAAACCAGTATACGTCACATCCAGTCTCCCGTTCCCGTGGGAAAACCTCCAACAGTACAGACTCTGTGGAATGTAAACAACCTGTCTCGTGACAAGCACTTCGCTGCACAGAGAAGAAAGCAGAAACCAACATCCTCCCCCTTTCTGTGAACATCTCTGGGCAGCGTGTTCGTACAATATCAGTACAAACCCAACTTCTGCACATAGGTACAGTGTTGATCCCTTGATACAATCTTGGACAATACATCAGCAGCAATTTCATTACCTGGCATATAGGACACCGTTACGAGTCCCTTCTGAATACGTTCCCTAGCATGTTGCACCTTCAATTGCAAGTGCTTCGTGCTTTGCTTACAACCTTCAGAATTTAGCAAAGCCAAACATGCTTTGTTGTCCTGGTAAACCTGGATTGGACATTTGACAGGAATTTTCATGTCTTTGCACAATTGTAACAACCATTCACAATCTTTAAGTGAATAAGACAGTGCATTCAGTTCAGCTTCACAAGTACTTAAGCTAACTGTTGTTTGCTTCTTGCATGACCAATCAAATAGACCCTGATTGTACTTATAGCAAACTCCAGACGTACTTTTCCTGTCTGTAGTGTCACTTCCAAAACTTGCATCTGCAAATATCTCAAGACCACCAGACTTCTGATTGTTAAATCTCAGTCTGTAATGCATAGTGCCTTTCAAATACCGCGCTATGCGTTTCAGAGCTTTCCAATCCTTAACAGTAGGATTGTTGACTTGTCTGCTTAGCAAATTACAGCTAACAGCAATGTCTGGTCTTGAACATCTGGCAATGAAGTTTATCTTGCCTAGCACACTTCTGTACAGTGTAGTGTCAGAAAATGCTTCTTCAGTGTCATCTACCTGATAACCTGTTGTCATCGGTGTATCCACAGGGTTAGCATCCATCAGGTTTAGTTTGCTTAACACATCAGCAATTTTCCGTGACTGGTGTACTAGAATGTTACCATCTTGATCTCTCTCTATTTCCAGAGATAGGTAGTTGTTTACCTCACCAAGATCTTTCATGTCAAAGTGCTCTTTCAGTTGAGCTAGGGCGTTATTGTACATTGTGACATCTTTCCAAAAGAATAAAAGATCATCAACATAAAACAAACAATACAGTTTCTTTTGCCCCTCCTCTTTGACAAATACACATGGATCAGATTTCCCTTGCTTAAAACCTAGAGAAAACAATACTTCAGTGAGTTTTGTGTGCCAACACCGTGCACTTTGTTTGAGACCATAAAGGGATTTTTTCAGAGCACAAACAAATCCCTGTTTTACCTGTACGCCATCAGGTGGAAGCATATAAAGTGATTCACCTAGAGATCCGTACAGAAAAGCTGTATTCACATCATGGTGACTAATGTGTAGATTTTCTTCTGCAGCTAGCTTGAGCATAAGCCTAATGCTCTCATACCTCACTGTAGGTGAGTAGGTCTCATGATAGTCTTCACCTGGTACCTGTGCAAAACCTCTGGCTACCAATCTGGCTTTGTGTCTGACTATCTTGCCATTTTGATCAGTCTTCGCTTTGAAGACCCATTTGCTTCCAAGCAATTTCATTCCTGGAACTACTGGAACAAGGTCCCATGTTTTGTTCCTTTCCAAGGAATCAAGCTCAGCCTTCATGGCATTTAACCATGGCTCAGCTTCCTTTGAATCCAAATCCTGGATTTCTTGGAAACTTGAAGGTTCAAAAACCTTCTTGGAGCTTTTAATAGCTGTTACTGCTATCTTAGCAAACTCATCAGCAAATCTCTTTGGAGGTCTGCTTTTTGTGGCTCTCTGTGACCTACGAATTAGCCTTAAGTCTTCAACACTCTCCTCTTCCTTCTTGGGAGAAAAGTGACCTATTGTGAACAATGGTTCCTCCAATTCTTGATCAGAGCTTTCAGAGGGTCGCATAGAGGCTTTCGCACTCTTGAAATCCTCTGAATCACTCGATTCAGTTTCAGACTCAGAATCAGAACCTTCATCAGTGGGTGTGGGTTGTTGCGGTTGTTTTTGACTATCCTCAGTCTCATCACTGTCAACAGGATAACATTGGAAAATTCCCACATTCTCCCCCCACTTGGCATTGTACTCAACACTTCTTGTGAGCTTAATCTCCTTAGACTCAGTCATCATTATTCTGTAAGACCCTTTCTGATAACCTAGAAAGATACCATGCAAACCACGCTTGTCTAACTTGGAGTTTTGTGGTGAGTGAACCCACATGTCCGAACCAAAAATTTTCATGTGTTTGATGTATGGCTTCTTGCCAAACATCTTCTCATAGGGGGTACAACCAATCGCTGAAGATAACCTGCGATTATAACTGTAAGTGAAACATGAGAGAGCTTCGGCCCAATAACTCTCTGGAAGATTTGCATCATGCAGCAAGGTTTTTAACCCTTGAAGCAATGTTTGATTTGCTCGTTCCGCAAGCCCATTCTGCCATGGCGAGCGAGGACTAGACAAATCGTGTTGAATTCCTTTCTCAGCCAGAAAAGCTTCAAACTGCTGAGAAGTGAACTCTCCCCCCCGGTCGGTGAAAAGAATCTTAATCTTCTTACCATGCACATTTCCCAACCAAGCACAGAATTCCTTGAACCTAGGAAAAGCCTCTGATTTCTGCTTGAGATTGTACACATAAATATACCTGGAAAATGCATCAACAAGAACCATGAAGTACCTATTCCCACCCAAAGAGGGCGCTAGTGGTCCAACCAAATCAGCATGAACAACCTGGTATGGTTCTGTAGCTTGCCTACTAGACACCTTACCTTTCGCAGCCATTTTCACCTTGTTTGCTGCGCATGCCTTGCATTTCATGTGGTACCTGCAGGGTTTAATAGTCATACCTTTAACCAAGGCAGGCATTTTAGATACTGCCTCAAAATGCAAATGAGCAAATTTCCTGTGAAAATCGTGAATACATTCTGCATGCAAACTTTTGTTAGAACCTGCAATGCAACAAGTGTCATCCTGCACAACATCATCATAATACAAAACAAACAAACGATCAACAAATTCAGCATACAATTGATAATCATTTTTCTTGGTGATGATGCATCTATTGTTCTTAAAGGAAACGTCTATTTTCCGCTCCATCAGCTGTCCAACGCTGAGCAGATTATGTTTCGCGTCCGGCACATAAAGCACGTCCTGTATCGATAAGTCCAAACTGTGAAGAACAACAGTTCCGTAGCCTTTACTGGGGATCGTGTGGCCATCTGCCTGGTGAATCGCACCTTCCTGCGGTGTAAAAGACACGAACAGTCGCTTATCGTTGCACATGTGATGCGTTGCCGCTGAATCAACAACGAAGAAAGATCTAGACGTCTTCTGGACCTCTGCAACCTCTGCAACCTTTGGAGCGAAGCGTGAGACCATTGCCTTGTGCTGCGTTGTCCTGGACACCGGACCTTTGCCTTTGCCCTGGCCTTTTCCACGCGATGAGCTTTCGCTGCGCTGCTCTGTCTTGGCCCTGGGATATTTGCATTCCCTCTTCATATGGCCTAGACGTCCACACGAGTAGCATTTCACTGCCTTCAAAGCTTTGGCGCCATCTGGTGGTTCCACTGCACTATGGGATGATGACTGTGAAGTCTCCCCCTTGTTGATGCAGCTAGCACCGCGCCGATCCGCTTTATGCTGAATCATGGCAGTATCACAAGCTACTGTGAGTTGAGCATTTGGCTGATCAGTGGTATCAAATTCCCCACTTGCTTCATCCAGCCTTCTGCAGCTAGCCATCACTGCTGCTTTAAATCAAGCTGCTGTATACATGCTGCTTCTGTGTACAGCTGCTTCAATCTAAAGGCAATCTCAAAACAGCCTCTGCCTTGCCTGTGCTGCTTTCTGTATGCTACGTTGCTTATCTGCAGCTGTTTCAAACTGCATTCCAAAAGCAAGTTCAAAAGCGAAAGTCCCCAAGTGCTTTCTCTATGTCCTAATTCCTGCTGCGTCACTGAATTCTGCAGCTGCTTTGAAACAACAGCACTTCTAAAAGTTACTTTCACTTTCCCAGCATAGCGTCCCTTTGAGCCAATTGCCTGTGCCGCGGCAAAACCGGCTATTAAAAGTTCAAAGTCCAGCCATAAAGCCATTAATTAGAAGCTGGCAGGCTGCCCGGAGCAGTAGCACATACCTTCATCAATCATTTTGACGCGCAGAGCAGATACCTTGCGTTCCGTGCCTCTGCCGCTGTTCCGATCCTCTTTGCTCCTTTATTCCTTTGCCAGGAGCCCGACTTCTGAAGACCAATCTCAAAACACTGCATTTTTCTGGGCCCGAAACCAAATGTTGTTGATAAGCAGTGTCCAGTGCACAGCGGAATGATGAGAAGTATGAGCCAACATGCTCTATACTACTTTATTTACAGTTCAAAGCTGGTAAGTTACAGAAAAACATTTTCCCTCTGCCGGAGCAGAGAAATGCATCATCTCTCCTCTAAAGCACAGAGAGAATCACAAACTGAAACTGCAAAGAGCAGGGAAAAACAGGAAACCAGTATACGTCACATCCAGTCTCCCGTTCCCGTGGGAAAACCTCCAACAGTACAGACTCTGTGGAATGTAAACAACCTGTCTCGTGACAAGCACTTCGCTGCACAGAGAAGAAAGCAGAAACCAACACAAACATGGGTCTGTGAGAGTGAGCCTGACTTGACATTAAGTGTATTAGCAGGCCCCTTTACTTTGTGATCCACATAGTAACAATGTACAGTGCAATCTCTAAAAGGCCATAGAATAGCAAAAGAATAAAACAAGTGTTTGTAAAGGAAAGGCTAACAGTTATGAACACTAATTCAGATTATCATCAATGCTCTTCTGTTTTGCAATCAATGCTTTACTTGGATTTTTTGAGCTTGAAAGTTGCTAAGGCAAGGCCAAAAGTATCTATTAAAGAAAGAAACTGCCTTTTTCTAATGTCACACTCAATTAATATTTTATACACAGATCATTTTGATTGATTTTTTTTAAAGAGCTTTACCTGGAGAGAGTGTGAGAGAGAAAACTTGATCTCCATACAAATACTCTCTGTGATGTGCCAATCCAGAAAGGGACATCTCAGTTCTCAGCAAGGAGTGGGAATTCAAACAACAGTTAGTGGAGATGGCTAAGATTGTGATGCTTTCATTTCTGCAAAATGCTTAGTGACCTCCGGACTTCAATTCAGCTATAAAAATGGGATGATCATTTTTAATAGAGGCGTACAGAACACTGTTTTTGCCTGCCATTCCCAGAGAATATTTCACACTAGACTTTCTCTGATCGAAAGAGCAGGAAAGCAATGGGTGTCAATTATCTAATGTATAAAAACCTTTATGTAACATGAAAAGCGATTGCCACTGCTTTTCAGATACACAAAACAGACAAAAGAAATCCCTTTTTAGCTGTTGCTCAGAACAACTTCTCTATCCACAATGGCAGACAACCAAATATGAACATCATCATATTATATGGTTCACTCAGTCACAGATACATGGGCCAAGCAAGAGGCGGAGCTAGCTGCTCCGGTACCCGGAGTGGCACACATGCTGTGCACCCAGGGGCTATCCAAAACACAGCAGAAGGGACGAGAAATATGAGCTACATCGCTAGGCTTTATTTTCCAAACTATGCAGACAATAAGAATCTACATCCTCTCTCTGTGACAGCAGAGAGCAACTGGAAAACAAAGGAACAGGAAACCAGTAACATCACATCCGTCTCCAGTCTTCCGTGAGACTTCCAACAGTCTGGAATGTCTGGAATGCAAAATAGTCTTGTGACTCCAAGCACTGCACAGTGGCAAAACACAGAAAGCCAACATCCTCCCCCTTTCTGTGAACACCACTGGGCAGTGTGTCATGTACAATCTCAGTACAAACCCAGTTTCTGTACAGTGTTGATCCCTTGGAACAACCCTGGAAAATAAATCAGCAGGAATTTCATTACCTGGCATGTAGGATACCATTACGAGTCCTTTCTGAACACATTCTCTAGCATGTTGCAGCTTCAACTGCAAGTGCTTCGTGCTTTGCTTACAACCTTCAGAAGTCAGCAAAGCCAAACATTCTTTGTTGTCCTGATAAACCTGGACTGGACACTTTACAGGAATTCTCATGTCTTTACACAATTGTAACAACTCCAAGCACTGCACAGTGGCAACACACAGAAACTTAACATGGGCGAGCGTCCCAGGGGGGTGCTGCCTGCAGTGAGCTGCCCAGGGGGTGGCGCGGCAATGTCACCCCCCCTCAAGGATGACACCCGCTACACCCCCTTCCTCCACCAATGGGCCAAGCTGCAGGTTTATCCCATAATCTTTATGTCTTGCTGGAAAAAATTAACCCAACTACTAATGCCACCATATTCCAGATGTTGCCAAACTAAATTGATTGAGTTTCAGGGCATTGGGGGAAGTAGTCTGTGACTGTCAGATCTCACTGAGGAGATCCGACAGTCTTCTCCAACCTGGTGCCCAGCATGGCCAATGGTCATGGATGATTAGTGTTGTAGTCCGGCAAGGTCTGGAGGGCACCAGGTTGGGAAAGGTTGCTACAAAAACACACTAGGTTGAATTTTGTGAAAATCCTGTTTCCTTTGAGTGCCTACCTACTAATCACACCAGAACAGTTGCACTTTATTCTCCCTGTGGTGCAATCAGTTTTGTGGAACTGTGATGACCGAACCAAGTTTAGCTCATGAGAGTTAGGAACATAGGAAGCTCTATTATATCAAGTAAAGCAATTGACCCACCTAGCACAGATTTATTGGCACCGAATGGCCGCAGCTCTAAAGGGTTTTGGGCAGGATCCTTTGTCAGCCCTTCTTCAAAATACCACAGCCTTAGCATGTAAAGCAGGTGTTATAGCTACAGACATATTTCAAAACTGCTGCATTTGCTACATTATGTGCCCTTCTCCAGTTGTATAGTGAGTTTCCCCTTCAGGCCTTCTGTTAACAGTCTGAGGCCAGTAGGTGGCTGATATTTTTAATGGATCAAGGTAGTGTGTCAATAGTCCATTGCCCAGTCAGGGCATTAAGTTCTACAAATGGAACTCAGTCTTACTCAGCTCTTGGAACGAACTAATTCAGATTAACTAATTCACTGAATCAATTCAAAAAATCTCTGTATTACACCTGAAAGTAGTTCATTTTTGGATGAACTGAAAATGAATATTCCTTTTGGGGTGGAACTTTGGGCAGTTTTTAATGCAATTCGATTTTAATTTTAAGTCTGTAATTTCCTGGTATGTAATAATATTATTAATAATAATAATAATAATGTGGCCATTTCATTGAGGAATGTTGAATGTGCACAAAGATCCTCTATTATCCATATTAACTTCTCAACTTACATTAGCACTAAAATATATACCATTTAGGTATACGTGGGAGAGAGGGTGTTCATAAATATTGTCATTATGTCATTCTCAGATCTGCTTCCATTGTGAGCATGCTTTCATTTACTTGTCTGGAAAGCATTTCATAAATGACCAAGAAAAGATGGCAAGGATCTATTTAAAAGGAAGGGATCAAAGGAAAAAAAATAGCCCTTTACCTCCTTTCATTCCCACTCTCAATTCCTTGCACTTTTCCACTTGTATAGATGTACTTCTCAAATGAAACACTTTATATAGTCTACATAAAGTCACACACACACACACACACACATATATATATATATGTGTGTGTGCCTGGGAACTTCCTCTCTGCCCAGAACATTGGAGGCTATACACCACACCCCCTCAACAGTATTTATAGGAACTCAAACACTGAGATCCTGCTCTGTTCCAGTAACAAGAAGCCGAAAGCACCAGCCTGAAGATGACGAGTGAGACCTCGTCGAAACGTCGCCTAGACACCCCAACTTTTACACGGGAAGACACCCGAGGACACCAAAACCTGCATTCCTGTACCCGTGAAAATCTACGAAAGCATATATATATATATATATATATATATATATATATATATATATCTGGAACCAATGTTTTTAAAGTTCTGAGTAATGTATATTTTATCAATGACAATTAGCCAGCGGATACAGCTTATGTTTAATCGCATGCTACTGAGACTATGCTGAGTACAACAGTCCTTAGTTTCAATGTACCACTTAACATAATGTTGTATCACAATGTAATTTTTCAGTGTATTGCGGTGGGGGGGAGATACTGTTGAGAGGAGATATTTCTTCATTGCTACTATCTTGGCACAGCAACAAAGTTGTTGACTTGCTAATGGCTGCAAACTGCAAACTAATTCTTTTTCTTAGAAAATGCAAGAGAGGGGAGATTCTGAAATAAAGGTTAAAATGCAGAAGAAGGTGAAATGATATATATTTTCCTGGAACCCATGGAAGCCCGCTGTGAAAAGTTTGCAAGGCTTGTAAGTATGGAGGAAATGTAATCCTAGGACTTTTGCTCAGTCTCTCAGTAGCTTTTGACACCAGTAACCACTGTAGCTTGCTCAACTGCTCCATAGGATGGGAGGGGAGGGCACTGTAGAACAGGCTTCCCGCTCCTGCCTGCATGGTCAGTTTCAGAGGGTGGTGTTCAATGACTATACTTTAACCAGATTCAGAGGTAACAGAAATGCTCTGAAGCATTTTGTGGAGTCTTCACACACCTGGAGCTCTATATGAGAAGATGAAAGAAACATTAGACAATAAAATCAGCCACCTTCCCTCCTAGCAAACATCCACAAAGGAGATAATTGTTCAGCAGGCACGGGGGTGCTGTAATAGCTAGGAAATATATTTGTGCAGGTGTCATGCTTAAAGATCTGACAGAAAATACAAGAAAGCAGGGATCATATTAAACAGAGGAGGCTCTTCAGTGAAATCTAAGCGGATCATTTCTCTTCCATTTGTCGAATGTCTTTGCAAGAGAGACAGAAACCAAGTTGCTTTTCCAAGTCAACTTGATATAGAGTTGGGACAACTATGGAGCCCTCCTATGGTAATAATATGCATTGTATAGTGGGTTAAATTTACATACCAAACTTTGTTGATTAGATTAATTCTCAACACAGTTTATGTAGACACTAAAATGATTTTTAAAAAACTTGGATAGGATGTCTTCTACCTGACAACATTTTCTGATTAATACTCCATCTCGCAACATTCAGTGCAGGAATCACAGAAGAAAACACCCATGTTCATGTATTCTTCTATTCATTCAGGCATGTCAACCTGTGGCAAACTAGTCAAACTACAGAGTAAATGGTTGCTTGGGTACACCACTGCAAACAAACCTAAATGTGGCTGGGCACATATCAGTGATGTGTCAAAAGCCAAATCATTTGGATAGTGATTTGGATGCTATAGGCCTGGCAGCATAAGCTAATGACCAGCTTGCCTTCCAAGCAAGGAAATAGAGTAGAAATGATCCTGAATTTAAAGTTTGATACCCAATAATGCTCCTTATACTTAAATACTTTTACATAAAAAGCTCATCAATCAAGCACTGACTAGTCACCTTTTTATTCAGCTACAACATGGTTGGGGAACTGGATCCAGTGGGTGGGGCAGATGTTCCCACCCCCCACTCCCCCACGGGTCATAGGTTCAAAATCAAATTGAACAGGCAAAAGAACAGACCTTGCAAATCCTTTGCAAGTGCTGACAGTCACAGGACTTTGCGAGGGCCTTTCCAAACCATGTTTTCAGCCAAGTAGTATTTTCCCCAACTCTACACCTAGTTTTGGGACGTGGGTGGCGCTGTGGGTTAAACCACAGAGCCTAGGGCTTGCCAATCAGAAGGTCGGCGGTTCAAATCCCCCGCGACGAGGTGAGCTCCTGTTGCTCGGTCCCTGCTTCTGCCAAACTAGCAGTTCAAAAGCACATCGAAGTGCAAGTAGATAAATAGGTACCGCTCCGGCGGGAAGGTAAACAGCGTTTCCGTGCGCCGCTCTTCTTCGCCAGAAGCGGCTTAGTCATGCTGGCCACATGACCCAGAAGCTGTACACCGGCTCCCTCGGCCAGTAAAGCAAGATGAGCGCCACAACCCCAGAGTTGGCCACGACTGGACCTAATGGTCAGGGGTCCCTTTACCTTTACCTTACACCTAGTTTCATATTCACTAGCAGCCAATGTGGCAGAGCAGAGGAAGAAACAGAGTCATCCAACCAGCTTTGGCATTGCTACAACTCATCTGCATGAAGCTGCGACATGGCAGTGCAGTGGCAAGGTCGGGGCTGCGCAGATGCACCAACAGGAGTGCTGGATTGACCCCGCCAGTACATCCACTCAGCCCTGACCTCACCACTATACTGTCCTGTCCCAATCCGGGTAAGCTGTGGTGATGCTGATGTTGAGAGGGCAGTTCTGCCCCACCACATTGGAAACTATTGCCTACGGGGCTCTTGTACTTGCTTGCCAGTGACTTGCTATTGATTTAATGTTTCAGACATGTTAATATTCTAACAGAGTTTTGTGGCTCAAAGTTAGAGTTGCCACCTTTGCTCTGGCAAAAGCATGGGGCAGGGTGGTTGGGGGTAATCTGGCACTGAAGTGACTCCAAAGCAACCCATTACAATCTATTGCAGCCTAACAGAATGGCCCCTCTGTGTGTATGTACACAAAAACATGCATTTGGAAACCTGTCTGTACTTGGCTGTTGTTGTTTACTCATTTAGTCGTGTCCGACTCTTCATGACCCCATGGACCAGAGCATGCCAGGCACTCCTGTCTTCCAATGCCTCCCGCAGTTTGGTCAAACTCATGCTGGTAGCTTCGAGAACACTGTCCAACCATCTCGTCCTCTGTCGTCCCCTTCTCCCAACATCAGGGTCTTTTCCAGGGAGTCTTCTCTTCTCATGAGGTGGCCAAAGTATTGGAGCCTCAGCTTCACGATCTGTCCTTCCAGTGAGCACTCAGGGCTGATTTCCTTAAGAATGGATAGGTTTGATCTTCTTGCAGTCCATGGGACTCTCAAGAGTCTCCTCCAGCACCATAATTCAAAAGCATCAATTCTTTGTCGATCAGCCTTCTTTATGGTCCAGCTCTCACTTCCATACTTCACTACGGGAAAACCATAGCTTTAACTATACGGACCTTTGTCGGCAAGGTGATGTCTCTGCTTTTTAAGATGTTGTCTAGGTTTGTCATTGCTTTCCTCCCAAGAAGCAGGTGTCTTTTAATTTCGTGGCTGCTGTCACCATCTGCAGTGATCATGGAGCCCAAGAAAGTGAAATCTCTCACTGCCTCCATTTCTTCCCCTTCTATTTACCAGGAGATGATGGAACCAGTGACCATGACCTTCTTTTTTATGTTGAGCTTAAGACCATATTTTGCACTCTCCTCTTTCTGCTTGGCTACCCAGAACTTAAATACATGACCTTTAACACACCCTTTCAAACACATGCATTTGGAGAGGATCCCTAAGCTGGCAGAGAAAGAAGGCCTGAAATTCAGGACAAAACTATATCAATATCAATGTAGGATTTTACACTGAAATATGGGAGAATCCTGTATTATACAGGACAGGTGGCAACCCTACAAGTCCTGCTTGATTAGATGTGGTATACTGAAGGCAGAGTCTGCACCTGGCAAAACAGTACGTGACATTCTTGGCGGAAAAGAAGCTCTGTACATTTTTAACCTAGCTGGAGGGAAGCTTACCTCCACGGATCATTAACTTTTCTGTTTTATCTATGGAGTTAATGGATGTCAGGAGAGAAGCATTTCCTCAGTAGGAATTAGCGGCTGTGGAGAGAAGAGACTTCTCTTGGTGTGATACTTGGGGTTGGGTTGTGGGTTGTTCTCTTTTCCAGTGGAAAAAAAAAAGATTGCACCCATGTTTCCTTACAGCTGAAAACCTTGTGCATAACACATTGTCATCATCTGCCTTTCGGCTGAAAGGAGAGTCTGTGATTTAATTCAGACACAGAAACTAAATATACAGCTCCAGGTATGGTAGCAGAGGAGCTTGAGCTGACTAATCAGCCGTTCAGTGCTCCCCAGTGGCAAACGCACAAGAAAAAGTTCAGAGTGATGAAAGAAATTAACAAAATGGCTCTGTGAGAGGAAGGATATAATGGAAGGTTAATGTGAAAGTTTTACAATGTTCAGAATAGAGCAAATTGGTTTGAGAGAGAGGTTAGCTTCTTAAATGTTAAGATCATAAAGCAGAAGAGTCCCCATGATTTATTATCAATTGAACAACGCTAATGTAAATTCTAGGTAACTGCAGTGGATCATTCTACATTGAATTAAATGCTAGCCACCAATATGACATTAATAAAACATTATAAAGTTCCATTGATTGTGGACAACTTTAAATGGAACCATATGGGCATTGGCACAGCTTGAGTTGGCCTAGCATCCAACAGGAAACCATGCACATTTTTAAATTATTTGACATGAACAAGACAGGAAGTAAAATACAAAACAGATCAGCTTTAGATTCTATCAAGATCGATATGTGTTCATAACTTCAAGATGATGCTTTCGTGATGCGATCTGTTCGGGTGAACGAAGGCTGGAGATGTTACAGAGCAGGGAATGTCACTTCCTAGCAGAGCTGAACTGTCAGGAGCACATTATTACAGGGCTCAATGTGCATTCTTGTTTCTAGATTTTACATTGTTTTTTCATAATAACCTTGATTTTAAAATAAAATAAAATAGATATAACACCATTCCCCAAGTGGGTGGTGTTTGTGAAAGGAGGGAGTTAAAGGCAAATGAGCTCTATCAGATGGGAGGGACATTTTGCCGTGCATGGTTGATTATTTTAATAGGCTCAAGTCTGCAAAACTGTTGCTTCTCGCACCCATTACTCTATTGAGATTATGATTTCATCAAGATTAACTAACCTATGTTTCTTCTTCAATACAGCTCCGGTAAGACAATTAGGGACAATCAGCTATACCATGCAAGCCACATCTTATCCTAATATAATTACCAGACTTTACAGAGTGAAGCATATTAGCTGGCAAGAGACATCTTATTTGTACAACCAGACTTAGATAATATGTGTCATCCTGACTTTCTTCCAATTAGGGATCCTAAATGAGAGTAAAAAAAAAAAGCAATCCCTCTGTGTAATGCTGAAGTCAGGAGGCTAAGCTGGAAAGACTGAATTCATCCAGCATCAATCAACCTGATTAGCAGGCGGCTGAAAAACACCCTATTTAATTGGTTCTTTGAACAGAAGATAAAATGCAACACCGTAATGTCACCACCACCACCACAATTGGTGTCAATGAATTCTGTGACTTACGGTAATTTTGTGTAGTGCAAAGAAAGACATTCTTTTGCCTGTCCTAACTATACTGCCCATCAGATTCATAAGATGACCCAAGTTCTAGTGTTATAAGAGAGGAAGGGGAAGGGAAACTATAAGAAGAGCCTACTGAAACAGGCCAATGGCCCAGCTAGCATCCTGTTCTCACAGTGAATAACCAGCTGAAGAAGTGTGCATGCACACAAAAGCTCATACCAAGAACTAACTTAGTTGGTCTTTAAGGTGCTACTGGAAGGAATTTTTTTTTGTTTTGACTATGGCAGACCAACACGGCTACCTATCTGTAAGTGAATAACCAGATACCTGTCGGAAACCCACAACCTGAGTGCAGCACCCTCTCCTGTGGTTTCGAGTAACAGATTTTCAAAAGTATACTGCATCCAGCAGTGGAGGTTCATAACTGCTTGATAGCCTTATCCTTTATGAATTTATGCAACCTTCTTTTAAAGCCACCCAAGTTGGTGGCTATCACTACGTCACATGGGAGCAAATCCCATAGTTGAACTACGTACTGGGTGAATAGGTACCTTTCCTGAATCGTTCAATGTTCAGCAACATTCAGAAAATTACTTCCTACTTCTACACAGTCTCCACTGGCCTTCAATCTAAGGAAAATGAACCCTGGGTAAGTCCCTGGAACCACTGAACGCTCTCGTCACTCAAAGATTGAGTTGTCTTTAGGGTATATGGTTTAATTTGCACATTCATGCAACCTGAGCACTAGACAGAGGGGCTCGCAGCATTAACACCCAACAGATCTTGCTTCACCAGTAGTCTCAGCTTTGGATCCAGTATCTAGTCTGCTTTCTGCTCAACTCTCTCACACTCACTATTGTTCTTCTACCTAGAAGCTAGATGGAGGGAGGCCCACTCATTTGTTCTTTGGTTATGCTAATAATGGTGCTTAACTAACCAACCACAACCATTGCCTAGACAATGGGTGACAGATACAGGAACCCAAGAATTGAAAGGGACTCAGGTCATTGTGCAGACTGACCCCACCACCCCAAACTCACAGTATGGTTGGCATGTAACAATATTATTTTAATGTAGTTGAAGGAAACAATGGACTTGACCCCTACCCCTGGGTGATCCAGCTTTCTGATAAACCGACCTCATAGGGCTGTTTTATGAAAAAGAAGCTGTAACAAAATTATACAAAGAAATGCTAGAGATATGAAGAGAAGTTTGTATGTGAACTGGGGCAGATTAGACATGCAACCTTCACAGGGAGCAGTAAAATTCAAGAAGTTTTTTTAAAAACAAAGAATATAGCTTCACACATACTCTCTCTAAGGTGATTTTAAGGAATGGTAGTGTTTCACCATAGTATTTATTATATGCATATTTAGACACTGTATCTTGCAGTTTAGTAAAAACTGAAGAACTGCAAATGCTTTTTTTTTAAGTATTCACTTACCCACTGTATAAAGCCCAGCTCTTCTGATAAAACATCTCTTTCTATTGACAATGGTTATGGAAATTTCTCTTTTTGACCTGTGATCCACAACAGCAAACAATATGACTGGCTTCTGCCAGCAGGCCCCATGGTGAGGACCCATTATACCTCTACGGCAAAACATCAAGAGGATGGACTAGTGACACTTAAGAGATCACAGATAATATTAGATAAGAATTCTCTGTAGGTGCTTTAAATCCTATGATGGTTTGGAGGAGGAATTAAAAAGAACAAGAAAATAAGAGTCTCACATAACAGGGTCCCTGTGATTTACAGGCATTACAGGACTTTTGAAATACTGTTCGTGAGAAAATTGTTTTGCACAGAGGATCACGCCAGCCAGCTTAAGTTGAGATAAAAAGGAGAATCTGAAAGAACATTTTCTCTTCAAAGGCTGGGTACAGTACATGGGGTGGCAGGCGGGGGGGGAGGGAACTGAATATATTAACTGGAAAGCTTTTGTTAGAGTGGGATTTCAAGGGAAATTGCCTATTTTTAGCCTCAGTGTTCTTACCTTCCATCTCTCATTTCCACCATAATTAGCAAGCAATTAAAAATAAAGGGTTTCATAACAGCAAATAAGTATTTTTGAAAGGAAGCAGGAATATCAATGATCTTAATTAAAAGGAAGATAATTATAATGTTCACGTTCAAGTGCAATGGGCTAGGAAGACCTTGTTCATTATGCTTTTGTGTTTCTTAAAGCACTGTTTGCAGAGATTGTAGAAAACAGGCACCTAAGGAAATGATTGCTATTCACCTGTGATGTCCAGGTTACTGTTGGGTGGCCACAATTGGCTCTAGAGTGGCCCAATGGACTGCCCTGTGGATACTATCTGTGTTCATCTATCCACCAAATAAATTCCATTAGTAGTGATAATAATAGATTGGCTACTAAATGCTTGATTCAAAAATAAAGTGACTTGACAATTATTACACAATAATTTGATTTAATGACCACTTGGGGTAAGAGTGTAGCCTAAGGGAACTTTGGCTTGTTGTAATGATTACATGAGGTTATGAGCAAGGCCTAAGGGGGTTTTCATGGCTGCTGATAGGCATTTTGTAGCATGATTCATATCTAAGTTTGGGGTGTAATGTGCAACCTTTAGGATGTTGGATTTGTGTTCTAGTAATCTACTCATATTTCTGTTAATCTGTGCAATCATGAACTTTGGGGATAATTGCATTACATTAATCAGGCAGAAGATCAAATAGAAATAGGTAACATTCCCCAATATGCTTACAGAAACCCCTTTAATGCAGGGAAAATAAGGCAGATAAATTCAAGCCAACCTAATTTGCACTTCCTGAACCATTAAATCAACCAAAACACAGCTGGCCTTCGAAATTAGCACGCATTGAATTTTGTGAAACAGTTCTTCAACCCAAAACTACACACACACACACACACACACACACACACACACACACACACTTAATGTACAAAGCTGCATATTAGGGGAAATAGATTGCAGAAATGCATATATTAGGCCCCTATATAATAAGGAAATCAGCTCAAAAACACAGAATGGTTTTTAAGGGGGGGGTGTTTCTATTAGTGCCCAGTACAATATTACCATGATGCCAAGATTCTCCAAACCAAACTTTGTATTGCTTTGGTTTCATCTCACATTTTGGAATTTTTCCATTCAAACACTTGAATAATACCTTTATATTTCCAGGTGATTACAAAAAGTGACTGGGCTAGACAATCACATCCCTTTCCAGCACACTTTGTGATGCACCCCCCACTACCCATCAAATTTCTTTATGAGTATTTACTTACAGTATTTATTCAATGCAAATCACACAAAGTCCCTGAAGGGTCTGGACGCAACTCATATAGGGCAAGACCTTTCAAGAGGCGGGATTCACATTTTTATCTCTCCCCTTCAACATCTCATCCAATTTCCATTCTGCACCTGTCTGCTTCTCTGGCACAAATATGGTTCTTAAAAAATAAAAATAAAAAAGCATCTTCTGCTTATAATCGTCTTATAAAAAGAACCCAGTAATATCCAATTATTATGTCTAGTGGATAAATAAGCCAGTGCATGGCATGGAGTATGAATCATGTTTGTTGACAAGGAAAATGAGGGCATAATGAAATTAAAGAGTAGCACTGAATATTTTATAATGGAAATTGGATTAAAACACATTTAAAAGAGTAATTGCATTTAAACGTATTTCGAGTTGGACACGACCAAACGACTAAACAACAACAAAAATGTTTTTGAATGTATTTTCTCATAAAATAAGCATTTCTATATTCCTCTCAAAATATACTTTTTATAAACTTTTTTATCACAATGAATATTTTTTCTAAATCTATTGTCTCTCAAAATATGCATTCCTGATGCATTTCGATATGAATTTTGAGCAGTACCTCCATCGCAAAATTCAGAAGTGTGAAATGTGTTCTGATTCATACGTTAGTCTTGAAGGTGCAGGTTGAGTCAGTTTGTATCAACATTGCCAATGAATGGACACCCTTGGAAGGTGGTAGACTCTCTTTCATTGCCAGTTTTCAAGCAGAGATTGGCTGGCCATCTGTCATGGATGCTTTAGTTCAGATTCCTGCATAGCAGGGGGCTGTTCTAGATAACCCTCAGAATCCCTTCCAGCTCTACAATTCTATGAATTAATTCCTCAAGCACCTGCTGTCCTGTCCCCAACAAATGGCTGACATCACCACTCTTTGGAGTTGACTGTCCCTTAGCATAAAAATGATGGTGATTATGATAACAAGCAACACATATTCTATAGCCAACCCAGTTCTCAATAGTTTCTTACTCTTGGATATCAGTATAAGTCAGATTAGAGGAGACATCAAAATGAAGTGATCTAGACAAGCACAAGGGGTGGTGATTAAAGTCTCAAACTGTGTTCACCTGTTTGCCTGAACATATGAAGGATTAAACCAGGGGGGGAGGGGCACATGAAACTCCACCCATAACATCCCCAGACATGTGAGATGCTTATAATATCTCCATATGATTAGCATGAAAGTACGAATGACTTTTTTAATTTAAAAAAAGCATGTTCAACTGCACATGTTTCATAACCTCCCTATGAGTGGAAATTTGGCTTACTGGAGCTTCTGATTGCAGGGACAACTTCTACGTGTGTTCTATCAAGCACTCCTGAAGAACTCCTCCAGAGCTACAGGCTAATTGTTCAAAGATCTGAAGAGTTTGAGTGCATGCCTCTCCCACCTTCCCTAGCTGAACACACCTGCAGTTTCAGAAGAATCAAATTCTTATATAACTACCTCACAATATGTCAATGATTGGCAAAGGATTTGTGTTCTGTTTCCGTTTGATAATGAAAAAGAAAAATATATCACACACATATTTCATATCACTTTTTTTATCCTCAAACAGTGAAAGCACTGGGTGCTGTGTTTGCAAGAAAAGGATGAGTTAATCCACTAATCCTAAATGTTTCTTGAAGATAGATAAAGTAATAAAACAATAATAATACTTGGTGTTTTCTTAATGCTTTCTATAAGAGGATTTCTAGTGAGTTTATAAATATTAATGAAATAAGCCATGTAAAACCCTTCAGTTAAGGAAAGGGAAGAGTTATTATTAATAATTTGTTACAGATGTGAAACTTTACCATACTGAAAGTAAGGGTAGGTACAGATGTGTACACAAAACCACACACACCTTCAAAACTCAGCATCACCTTTAGATTATCAACACTTTCGTCAAACATTTTTAAAAGAGGATTAGACAAATTCACAGAGCATAAGGCTAGTAATGGCAAATAGTCACAAAGGCTATATTTTTCTGCCAGATTTAACAAAGGAAAATAAACAAAGAGGTGTGATTTGAACTGGGCAGACACTCTGGGTCACTGCTCAGTCTTAAGCCATTACACCAAAACCACCAGTCACAAGCTTTGTGGACAATATACTAACTTGATTAACAGCTTACTGCTGTGGCAATTTAAACAAGAATGGCAGCTGGGCCCCAGGGACCGAACATTACATGTGCTATGGTTGAACAGACTGTGAAGCCATCCACTGGTGCAATTCATGTGCTGGCCTTCATGATATGAAGTTATAATAGGGTGATGGCGATGAGGCTTGCACACAACAGTTTCTCAGCTTTGCCTCTTCCTCTTAATAAAACTGTGGATTTTTATTGCCAATTTATGTTGTGTTTGTCTTTCTTTCAGCTGCCTTTCCAAAAAGAGAGCTGTAAAACAGGTTTAATGGAGCTGGAATCTCTTTCCCAACTCATAGCATCCATTGAAACACTTGGGAGAAATCAGTTTTCATTTATAGCTGAGCCAAGAAATGCTTCTTCCCTACCTAGTGCCTTACCAAATAATCAGTTCAGATATGGTAGCATAGCCTCTGATGCCACTTCCTGAGAAGTTATGGAGCCTACATATTAATCAGGATGGCTTGGCCTTGCAAAGTGGGAGGAAGTTATTAGTTGTTGTTTGTAAACCGCTCTGTGGTCTTTGAATGAAGGGTGGTATATAATTTTTATTATTATTATAGTTAATAGCAAAGTCTGAAATCTAACCTGGATTTATCGCAGTGCACTTGAAAGCAGCGGGTAACAGGAGGACAGACACCATATTCTCCCAGCAAGATTTTGGACACAGACACAGTGTTATCCTAGTGAGTATGTGAGATGATGTATTTGCTGGTATATTTCCCAAGGCAAAGAACACAACTCCCCTTGCAGCATCTCTCAAGTAAGACTCACTGGAATGAATGGAATTCACGCTATATCACAAAGAAGGTCCTAGTGATGGGAAAGGTTGTAATTAGCTCTGTTTCCTTCAGTGTTAACAGGGTGGTTTACAGCTGTTTCGTGTAGTTCACTAACAAGCATTATTAGAAAAATGTTGAGTTTTCTGCATGAGGCAAAAAGTCACCGGAAAAAGCCACTTTGGTAATAAATTAAAAGAAATGAGATAATGTGAAATTCATCAGCAGGATCACAAACACAGGTCAGTCATAATGGATTGGAACTGGGGGGGAGGTCACATTTTGGTTGAATGAAAGGAAGATACATTGTCATATACACTTTCCTCACTATAGGAGGTGCCTGAATACTTGCTGCCCATGTTAACTGCTATTTTTAAAAAGGATGAGCCAAGTATATTCCAAGTAAACCCCCAAGCCCTCTCAAAACATAGCTCTAACAAATGATTACAGCATGCTGGAAATTTTATTTCATCAATCAAATACGGGATAGCCAAATTGGTACATTGCAATGGATTGAACACTGTTACACAAGTTATTTCGTTCAAAGCAAAAAAGAAAAGCCACCTAAAACCTTCCCAGAGGAGCATAAAAATTCTGTAAGTATTTAAACAAACAACCTGGCAGAAGCATTACTATTATTTTTTTGCTCCTATCCCTGCAGAGGACAAGTGCATTATTTGTATAATTTGTTAGGAGGCCCCATGTTGTCACTCAGGGTAAAACACTTTCTCTGCACTCTAGAAATATTATACCAGGCAAATATTTTAATATTTTATAAGCCACTGTTAACATGGGGCATCTCACCCTCATGAAGAATTTCTATTGCTTACTGTTGAGCTGCTTTCATTCCAATCCATCCATGAATGTAATGCAAGGATTTCACAGTGTTTTCACCCCTGTTAGCATCCAGTTAGTGATAACTACTTTGTGATTGTCAGCCATTAAAATACACCGATAGGTGGGTGGCAATTGATGGAGGATAAGGCTATCAATGTCAATAAGGCATGGGGGTACTATCAATGTCAATAAGGCATGGGGGTACTACCTACCTGACCTCCCATAACCAGCATCAGAAAGGGGAGAAGTTAGTGCAATGCAAAAACTAGCAAGAGCTAGTGAGAGTGCCATTGAATTTAGGTCCTGCTTGCAGGCTTCCCATAGGCATTAGCTGACTGAGGTTAGAACGGAATGATGAATCAAATGGGCCTTGGGTCTCATCCAGTAGCTAGGGTCTTCTGCCCTCCGATTTCCTGAAATCATGATCCTTCTTTTGTGATGCTCACCTGGGGCCCAGCGATATGTGATGTCAACAGACCTGCATCTATAAATACAGGTTTGCCCTAGTCATGTGAACAGCTGAAAAAAGCCCAGTGGGTGAGGTTTTTTAAAAAAACCCCACTTGCCTGGCATTGGTTCCCCCCTGCTAGCCCCTCTCTCACTTTTAAATAGATAGTATGAATTTTGCAGTGACCCCACAGCTGTGATTCCGCGGGACATCAGGCAAACCCCATCTCTTGCAGACCTCTTTACCACTGCCTTTAGTAACGAAACCAGCACTTTGAACTGAACCCAGAAATGGACCGGGAGCTAATATTAAGTCCATTTAAGGGCACATGTTTTAGGTCTCATTGCAGCCCATATTCCTGGTCCTACAGTGTTATTTTTATCACTGTGTTATAAACAGAAGACTAAGGCTGAGAGACAGTGGCTAGCCTAAGGCCAGCTGATGAGTCCATGACAGAAGAAATCTCTGAAATGAAGACTACGGTTCACAGCTCATAGCCACCAATCTACAGTGGCTCTTACTGACCTGCTTCAGAGAGAATCACATTTATGTCACCCCAACCATCTCCTGCAATTTGCATCAAATTGAGGCACAGGTCAGCCTTTCACCAGAGACATGACAGCATCCCTGAAGCGTATTTCCTTCATCCATCAAGCTTGGAAATCTCCCATATGTCCACCATTTGGCTCTAGAATCATCTGCTAAGTCAGTATGGCTTCTCAGTATTGATAATAGCATTAATCCTTTACTGATTCCTTAGACATCCATGATAAATACTGGATAAATGCTTAATGTGGTTAATGCTTAATCACACCCCTTTGCTAGCAGCAAAACATATCCCCTCATTTTATATATAGACTTTATACTCAATTTCCAGTGAGTATAACTACAATCAACAATATGAAATGAAAACATACCAGAAAGTCTAGGTCAACATAAAAAAAAATCCTTCAAGTGCAAAAACAGAAGCAGAGAGGCATCTGTGAGAATGCTACCTGGGGGTCTTCTGCTGCCTGAAGCAGCAGCCTCCTCATCCCTAATGTCTCAGCCAGCTCTGTCTGGACCTAATCAACCAACCAACCGCCACCCTCTCCACCACATTTAATAAGCCAGGATAGACAGGGATCAAGAAGACATGTGGCCATGCAAATAGCCACCTGCACCTTGTCTGCTTTGACAGCATAAGCTAAAATCATTCCCACAGTACATTACTGACTATGGATGCTTAATCTGGAACTGCAATAACTGTAGAGTCAGGGGCTAGATCAAAAAACTGTTTCAGGAAAATATGTTGTAAACCTCATAATGGGAAATCATATTGCCAAAAGACCAAACTCTACTGTGCCATCTGGTGTGGGAGTGGTATAATGCATTTTAAATGCTTTAAAAAAAACTAATGTAGCTGAGTCCATGGTCACTCTGAAGTTGAGCACCTTTATCCTCAAAATGTGCAGCCATATGTGTGTGTGCGACTGGTATTCTACTATCAGTAGCACAAGGATTTTCACTTTAATGGGGCTTTCTCTTTTCTCCTCCCACTGCACATAGGGGAACAGAACCTCTAGAACACATTTATAGGGGAAAGTGGAGACAGCATTTCATTGTGCAAACAGAAATTATTGCACAGGTGGAATATTCACCTCAGTCTGGTTCACCAGAAGTGGCTTAGTCATGCTGGCCACATGTCCTGGAAGCTGTACGCCGACTCCTTTGGCCAGTAAAGCGAGATGAGAGCCCGCAACCCCAGAGTCATCTGAGACTGGACCTAATGGTCAGGGGTCCCTTTACCTTTACTACATTGAATTCCACCATGTGTGTGCAGGCACGTACACACACACACACACACAATTGCTGCAAATTATTTAAATCATAATTTTCCTTTGCTACTTTCATATCATATAACCTCTGCAATTCTATAAACTTCTCAAACTTCTGCATCAGTTCTGTATCTCAAAAGGAGGCTGTCCCACGAACCACTGAATATTTAGAACTGGAGTCACAGAATAGGGAACATATCCCTCCCCCCACACACACACACACACATATCCACAAACACACATTGAAAAAAATCTTGCCAAAAGTTTCTTGAAATGAAACCTCCTTCTCTTTATCTTACAAACATTGCCAGTTTGTACATTTTGGCTACCTTCCAACCCTTCCCCAGCCACCTGTGAATAGCTTGGTAATTCAGAATTTTTGCAGCAAATAAGCAATTCAGAACCACATATGTCGGAAAGCCAGAGGTTATTTCTTTTAAATATCCCAATGGTATAATAATTGGATCTAGTCGTAAATATTTCATGAATTGCTGGCTGTTCCCTTATTATCACATGATAGGGGAGCCTGGGTTCCAAGTGCAGTAGAAATGCAATGCTGTTACAACTCCTCAAAGTGGTGAAAGTTCTAGGAATAGCACTATCAGATTTAGCTCCTTCTGGATGAGAGAAACATACAAGCAGAGAATAGTGGTGGCATATGCACTCCTAGAAGCAGACAGTACAGCCTGTGTCTGAGTCCCAGAGAGAAATCCCAAGTGGTTCTCCCCTCCCTAGTCTGCTGCCCACTCTCCCTACCCACTTCAGTTAACTCCAGCTAGAAATTCAATTCATTTCACATTTTAACATGAAGTTATCTAACTTGCACTTTCACAAACAATATACAAACTGTAAGTCAGCCCCTCTCTCTTTAACCTTCTCCTTTCTTCCTCTTTCCTCTGAGCTAGTAGGCTGCTGAGAGATACAGAGAGAGGAATCATCCCCACCATTTAAATCACATTTCTACCACTTTTACAGTCATGGCTTCCTTCAAACTGTACTTTATGCCACACAGACCTACAATTCCCTACCCCCTTAACAAACTACACTGCCCAGCAGAAGAAGAATTAAGAGAGCACAGCCAGTTCTGCTGCACTGGGTGCCAAGCCTAGAAGATGCTGCAGGGCGTCAACTCACACAGTCTAACTGAAGTTAACTCCTTATTCAAAGAAACAAACAGCTCAGGAGGCCAGGCCTATTAAGCGCAGCAACTCTTCCTGGTAGCTCTTGCCCCAATGAGGCAGTTGTGAGGACTTAAAGTCCCTGCCTTCCCCCAGGTCTCTAAGTCTCCCCCCCCCCAGTTCCTTCCCAGGCAATTTGAGGCTCCTTCATCTTGCCTGTCTTTGTTCTTCTTTCTTCATACTTCTTCAGGTTCTGGGAGACCTATGGGGAGGGGAGCTGGTCGCTGCAGGAGGGAGAGACAGCTTGGCATCCTCAGCAGCCTGACTCATCACTGCCTCTTGGCCCTGCTTCTCTCCAGCCTCCACTTCTGCCTCCAATCCTGGACTGCTCTCTGCCACGGACTCTTCCTGCTCACTAAACCCTGTTATGTCTTCATCTTCCAACACTTTATCCTCCCAGTGTGCTCCCTCTTCTCCCTCTTACACTCATCGTCACCCCACCACCAATCCCCTGGCTCTTCCTGTTGGAGTACCCTTCGGGGTTCTTCAGCTGGTGCCTCCCACCATTCCTCTGCATCCAGCCAACAGTTTGTGACAACTGAGCAGAACAGAAGGCGAAAAGTGGAAGGGCACTGAATTTTGGGTTCACACAGGGCAGCACTCTAATTTGGAAGACCAAAGTCCACCCCTGCTTCCCAGGATTCTTTGTGGGAAGCCATGGCTGTAAAAGTGGTATCATGGTGCTTTAAATTAGTGGTGAGGCATGTAACCAAAGGCAGGCTGCTCTAGCCAGAGGTCTGAACAGATTGCATGCAGAGGGCTTCCCCCCCCCCTTCTTCTTCTCCTCCTCTTTCCACACCATCTGTTCAGCTTCCTCTTCTTCCGTTTTCCTCCGCCTGCCCTCCTTCTCTCCATTTGGGCTCCAACTATCCATATGGCCACATGCAGCTTTCAGGACACAAGTGCCCCACTCTTGTGTAGACCTTGATCTCTTCCTGTGTGAAATATTGCCTACTGAATGTTGATGCAGTTGACAGTGGCTGCTTTATCTCTGTGAATCAATAATTCACCAGAATCATCATACATATATACAGTTCACCACTTCTCTAACCAAACGGAAGATTTACAATCAATTGCCAATATATCTGACTAGCTTTTAGCAGCTTTTTGCCTTGTTTTTTCAAAGACTGGGGTTTGTTTCTAAAACAATGAATTATGTGGGTGAAGGAGCAATCTGAATTTCTTTTCATCAGAGAAAGGCAGCAACTTGCTTTTGATGACATGACTTCAATTCAGCTTGTCCATACCTAGCCCCTATGGGCATTCCTGCACCATGCCTAAAAGCATTTGAAACCTCAGGTTCAGTCAGCCTGTATGTCAGGCAGAAAAACACAATAGCAGTAAAGTTTGTGTTTCCCTGGAGGAATAAAATGGTTTGATGCAATTTGTCAAAAGGCAGAATGGTGCTTTAATGGACAATTTGCTTTAAATGGTTGCAGCTATTGCTGAGCAAAACGACCCAAGCCAAGGTTAAACAATATTTTCCAGAGTTGGTTTTACTCTGATGGGTTTAATTTGCAAAGATTAACAGTATCCATGCCTTTCCAGGTGCCCCCACCCTATCTCAAAGTTATATAGTAAGCAGTAAAAACTTCTTCATACAGTCAAAGCCCCTTCTCATTTTATATAATTTGGTTTCAGTCTCCTCAGTCTGACGCTATACTGTAGGCAATACCAAACAATACCAACCAAAATGGAAATTAAAATGGACACTTACAAGCCTATAATCATTGCCTAAACATTATTGCCCTGGTTAAAAATCAGGTTACATTTCCCCAGTCCTCTTTTTCCCACCAATCCATTAATTCTTCTTGTCTGAGCCTCTCTAACCCATATCTTTCCTCTTTACAAAATTGTGTTTTCTCTGTATATATAATTGCAAACAGGGACCCAAAACGGTAAGAGTCTTGCTTTTTCTTCACTTTAAAAATTAAAATCTGTGCAATGATAAGCACACTTATTAGGAACTAAACACATTGAACATTGGAGTGTTTGATAGACATTAGCATACACCATAAGTTGTACATACTTCTGAATAAACATACATAGAATTAAACTGTCATACAGTGGTACCTCTTGTTGCGAATGGGATCCGTTCCAGAGGTCCGTTCGCAACATGAAAGGAATGCAACCCACAGCGGCACGTCTGCACACGCACAGGTTGCGATTCGCCACTTCTGCACATGCGCGTGATATCATTTTGCGCTTCTGCGCATGCACAAGCCGCGAAACCCGGAAGTAACCCTTTCCGGTACTTTCGGGTCGCCGCGGGACGTAACCTGAAAGAACGTAACATGAAGCGGACGTAACATGAGGTATGACTGTATATACAATTGTATAATTATAGCCATTCAGCCGATTTAAAGTGGTAGCCATCTTACACTGAAATACAGGAATCTGCCATATACCAATTCAAATAATAATAATAATAATAATTTATTATTTGTACCCCACCCATCTGGCTGGGTTTCCCCAGCCACTCCGGGCGGCTTCCAACAAAGACCAAAAATACACTAAAATGTCACACATTAAAAACTTCCCTGAACAGGGCTGCCTTCAAATGTCTTCTGAATGTCAGGTAGTTGTTTATCTCTTTGACATCTGAAGGGAGGGCGTTCCACAGGGCGGGCGCCACTACAGTGGTACCCCGCAAGACGAACGCCTCGCGAGACGAAAAACTCGCAAAACGAAAGGTTTTTTCGTTTTCGAGTTGCCTCGCAAGACAAATTTCCCTATGGGCTTGCTTCGCAAAACGAAGCTTGCCCAGGGGACAGCGGGTCTTCTCTTTTGAAGCAAGGGGCAGCGGGGAGAAGCGATCTTCTCCCCGCAGCCCCAGGTCCGGGGGCAGCGGGAAGCGCTTCGCGCTGCCCCCGGACCTCTTTTGAAGCAAGGGTTTGCGGGGAAAAGCGATCTCCCCGCAGCCCCTTGCTTCAAAAGAGGTCCGGGGGCAGCGCGAAGCGCAGCGCTTCTTCCCCGCTGCCCCCGGACCTCTTTTGAAGCAAGGGGCTGCGGGGAGATCGCTTCTCCCGGTGCTCCGAAGCCGGGCGGGGGGGAGGGAACACCTGCCCCCACCGCCCGGCTTCGGAACGCTGCTCCGAAGCGGGGCGGGGGGGCGGGAACACCTGCCCCCACCGCCCGGCTTCGGAACGCTGCTCCGAAGCGGGGCGGGGGGGCGGGAACACCTGCCCCAGCCACCCCGCTTCGGAACGCTGCTCCGAAGCGGGGCGGGGGGGCGGGAACACCTGCCCCAGCCACCCCGCTTCGGAACGCTGCTCCGAAGCGGGGCGGGGGGGCGGGAACACCTGCCCCCACCGCCCGGCTTCGGAATGCTGCTCCGAAGCGGGGCGGGGGGACGGGAACACCTGCCCCAGCCGCCCCGCTTCGGAACGCTGCTCCGAAGCGGGGCGGGGGGGCGGGAACACCTGCCCCAGCCGCCCGGCTTCGGAACGCTGCTCCGAAGCGGGGCGGGGGGGGCGGGAACGCCTGCCCCAGCCGCCCCGCTTCGGAACGCTGCTCCGAAGCGGGGCGGGGGGGCGGGAACACCTGCCCCAGCCGCCCGGCTTCGGAACGCTGCTCCGAAGCGGGGCGGGGGGGCGGGAACCTCGCACCCCGCCGCCGGGCATCGGAACGATGCCCCGATGCCGGGCGGTGGGGCAGGAACCTCTCCCCCCGCCGCCAGGCATCGGAACGAGGTCCTGGACCTCTTCTGAAGGCAGGCGGGGGCAAAAGTCTTTGCTCCCCCCGCCTGCCTTCCCGGGACAGCGGAGACTTCTCCGCTGCCCCGGGCGATCTTAAAATGCTGGCGGGCGGGAGCGAAGCGTTCGCTGCCGACCCCCAGCATTTTAAAATCTCCTCGGGGCAGCGGAGACTTCGCTCCCGCCCGCCAGCATTTTAAAATCGCCCCGGGACAGCAGGGGCTTTTAAAATGCTGGTGGTCGGCAGCAAAGCCCTCCTGTCCCCGGAGCTTGCGGGGCGGGAGGTGGGAAGAAGGGCTTTTCTTCCCACCGCCAGCCTTCAAAACAGCCTTCTGAAGGCTGGCAGTGGGAAGAAAAGCCCTTGTCCCCCCCCCCAGCCTTCAGAAGAGGTCGGGGGACAGACTGTCCCCGGACCTGGTCTGAAGGCGGTTTCCCTAGGAACGCATTAATTGATTTTCAATGCATTCCTATGGGAAACCGTGCATCGCAAGACGAAAAAACCGCAAGACGAAGAGACTTGCGGAACGAATTAATTTCGTCTTGCGAGGCACCACTGTACCGAGAAGGCCCTCTGCCTGGTTCCCTGTAGCTTTGCTTCTTGCAATGAGGGAACTGCCAGAAGGCCCTTGGCAGAACGATGGGGGTGGAGACGCTCCTTCAGGTATACTGGGCCGAGGCCATTTAGGGCTTTAAAGGTCAACACCAACACTCTGACTTGTGCTCGGAAACGTACTGAATCAAACCACTGATCCATCAAGTTCAGCATTGTCCACACTTCAAGCTGGAAAGCACAGATGTAAGAGGTTTTGCGCTTTTTAAGCACAACTCTGAAAAGTTTTTCATTCGTTGTACCGCTTTCCCCGAAAGAAACCCACTCTTTACTACTGAATTGGAGCAAACATCAATCCACAGAAAAAGTGATTGAAGTTTGTTCTGATTCCATGGTAAATAGCAAGTTTTCCCAGGGAAAAGTGACAGTGCTACTAAATTGTGGTAAATGCAGCCATTTTTAAACCAATGAAAATCTAAGTCAGCTCTGCCCCCAGTAATATTTTCCCAATCAAGAAACACTTATTGGGTTGAGTTCCCCTCCTTCCCTTCTCTCTGGCTGACCCTGCCCTCCCCCAGAAAAATCTGCTCCTGGGGGGAAAGACTTGGATAAAAATTAATTCAACTTTACACCTCTTTCCGCCAACAGCTTAGTTTCCCCTAATTATAAGTAACATTGCATTTTGAAGAACAAAGCCTACTACAGCAAAAGTGTATGCCTAAAATAAACCCAAAGGTTCTTGACGCATGTTTACGGGTAGCACTTAAATTATTTTGAAGACGTATATATTTAATTGTCTCATTGAGGACCATTAAATAGAGTTTGGACCCAAAGCATTGAAATAAGACTTCCCAGCAAATAAGCCAAGCCTTTAGAAAGGGAGGGCATGCTTGCGGCAGAAAAGCAGCACATTTTGGAACAAACAAAATAACTCTGAAGGCCCAAGATAAAATGCCCCCAACAGAAAGATTGGGGTCAAAGCCTTTAGCACGTAGCAGATAAATCCAGAATCAATTTAAGATGTTCTGTAGGCTCAGAGTAAAAATAATTGATATTTGATCAATGCTGGTGTTGGAAGCAGCCTGGTTTTCGGGCACTTTCTGTGGTGAATCAATATCCAACAACTTTAAAAACTCTTCTAGCATAACAAATGGCAACAAATGAAACCAATCCCATATGGTAAAGGCTAAATAGTGGAGCACAATATAAATTGTGCTTTTTTAAAAAAAATAAAAGGACCATGGACAGCACTTAATGCAAAGGAGGACTTTGGTTTTCTGCAGTTGACACTGAATACAAAATGGGTACAACGAAGTGAAGAACCTTGTTTAATCCACCTCTCAAATGAGCCTGAATGCAGAAAATTGGTTGCTTGCTGGAGGAAGGAAATAAAACAGGCAGACACTAATAGCTGGGATCAAATGGGGCACAGCTTTATTAAGGGTACATGGGCATAATACATCAAATATTAGGGAAGGAGCATGAAAGCCAGCCCTGCACATTTTGCTGGCTGAAGCAGAGCCCAAGTAGCAATACCTCTACCCTCTGAAGGGCCAACACTTTGGTCCCTTCCAGGCATCCTTTATATGGTGCATTCATGACTATTTGTTCTCATGATTGTATCTTTTTACACCATAAATGTTTTGGTTTTGTTTGGGGGTTTTCTGGTGTGGGGGGTGGGTGTTGTCCTGCTTTTGTTGTGCTATAGCACAAGAGTGCCCCTCCATATGAGAATAATGCAATAACATTGGGGAAGCATTGCTGAACAACTAAGAAAGTGGGGTGGTGTGTGGATGGTCCAGTATAAATCCACAACTAATGCACTACTGTACAGTTGTATCAATGACATGTTGCCGAATGCACCCGCTTATAAATGTCCAGTCTGGGTGGGTCTTCTTACTGCAACATTCAGACACCAATTTTCCTGTTTTCCTCTATCCCCTGCCCCATACTGCCTTCTGAATCAGGCCTCTCTCTCCACTTTCACTAAGCAGCTACTGTTGGTATCTGCTGGTGCTTGTGTCGAGTATTGGGATAGATTGTATGTTTCAGATATTAAACATTACACTTTTTGAAGCCACTAGAAGCATAAGAACTGACTCCTTTGGAATGGAAGCATTATCCAGACCCATAGAAATATTATTCAAACTTAAAACATCAAAAATATCCATACAATGTCTTGTGCTGTCCAGCACAGGCTCAGCATCTTACAAAATATGAAATAATCAAAACAGACCCATACATAAGCAAAGGACTCTATCTCTCTCCATCCTGTTTTCCAGCCTGCAGGCTGTTTGCTCTTCCTTCAGAAGAGCCATGTACTTGCATGTTCTCCGTGTGGCATTCAGAGAGATGACTCCTTGCATCTTCACGCCACTGAGTTTGGGAGGCAAAGAACTCAAAGACAACTCTTTTTCAAAATGGAGCTTGCAACCTGATGCCTCTCACATGACCCCAGGTTTACAGCCCTCACATGTTAGTTACCAGAAAACAACAATCAGTTAGTTAATCATTAACTCAGCAAGAGCTCAGAGTCCTTGTGGAAAACCCCCAGTGTTAGCAATACACATTTAGTCATTCTCCATTTTAAGCCTTCATTGATACATATACAGTGGTACCTCGGGATGCAAACGGGATCCGTTCCAGAGCCCCGTTCGCATCCCGAATGGAACGCAAGACGCGACGGGGCATCTGTGCATGCGCGGGTCATGTTTCGCCGCTTCCACGCATGCGTGTGACATCATTTTGAGCATCTGCACATGCACGAGCGGCAAAACCCGGAAGTAACACACTCCGTTACTTCTGGGTTGCCGCGGAGCGCAACTCGAACGAGCTCAACCCGAAGCACATTCAACTCAAGTTATGACTGTACATTTTTCATTTCTGTGTGAATTAAACTATTATGCTTAACACTGTGGAACTGTAAAGAGTGAAGCTCTGTGACTTGCAAATTAAAGATTTTGCTTCCCCTTCTGATGCATCCTGCCCCTCTGCCTGTACATATGAACCAATGCACACAACTACCAATGGTGGGGTTTAGCCAATTTTACCAGGGCATAAGACAGTAAGAGCACAGTTAGAAAAACAAGACGTTGCCTTATACTGAGTCAGACCACTGGTCCATCTAGCACAGTACTGTCGACAATGACTGAGAGTAGCTCTCCAGGGTTTCAGGTAGGGAATTTTACCCTGTCCTACCTGGAGGTGCCTGGGATTGAACATGGAACCTTCTGCAGGCAAAGCTGATGCTTCATCACTGAACTACCACCTTTTCCCATTCGTGACCATGCTCTCCAACAGGAATCCAATTGTTTTATGCAGGAAACCACAGTGCACTACACATTAGGGTCACTCTAAGGTCAAGGAGGCAAACACAAATATCACAAATATCGTTAGAGGCTTCCATCTGCCTGATAAGCACAAAGCCTCAAAGTTATGTGTTGAGAAAACAAGTTGTTGGATATGAGATCAAGAGAAAGAGGACAGGCTTTTCTGCATAAATTGCTTTTCATCTGTTCATTAGCGTCTTCTGTTTGCAAGCCACAGGAACGAATCATCTGCTTTCAAGGCAATGAGGACAGTTGAGGACAAATCAAAATATAACTGGCAGTTTTGTTAAGCGACAGCTCTTGCTGATGTTTCACTGATAATTCTGTGCCAGGGAGGGGGGAGATTTCACAAGTTTTCCATTTTTTAAAAAAATGCAAATGGCTGGAGGGGAAATGTGTCTGCCTCAGCTGAAAAGGACAGAACAAACGAAGTCCTGTGCTTGACAAATTGAGCCCTGCCTTTCCCATAATTTGCCTACTGTAGCATATGTAGAAGAGGCTCAAATAATATCACCATCTTCATTGGTTAGATGCCTACCACAAAAGAGTATCAAAATTACAGAAAATACAAAAAAGCACATGACAATACAAAATATGGAAAAGATTAAAATTAGCAATAAACACTGAAAAATAAAATAGATAAATTCTAAACACAACAGGCAGGAACCCTGCCTACCCCAACCACATGACCACAATCACCATGAAATCAGACAGCTTAAATTGCCTCAGAGATAACAGAGATGTTAACAATGAAATGCCTAGGAGAAGAAGTGAGTTTTTTGGTATCAAAATAGAAGGCGTATACTATTTGAAATACACCCAGATCAGTAGTGATGTGTTCATATTAACTCAGCTTCCCATGTTCCTAATGTAATACTTTACACCACAAATGAAAAGATGGATTGGAGTACTGGAAGTAGGGAGGGGTTGCTATAAAATCAGTGCAACATGCCATTGTGGGCTGCAGCATGCACTGTGAGAAAGTAGAGAGGCAACAAAAGCAGTCAACCACCCCTTCAACTTTCTTAATTTGTTTGGTTACCACCCAGTGGCTATCTTGTGTCCCCCCCCCCCCGTCTCCCTCATCTAAACAACCACCACATACCCTCCAACACAACATGGCCCAAAACTGGGACACCATCTTCCACATTTTCATACAAATCATGTGACCAGCACAAGATCGTGGACCTGGAAAAATTGTTTTTTCAGGGCAATATCTCACTTCGAATTCATGAGAGGCGCCCAAAATGGCTGCCGTACTCTCATGGGGGGAAAATGGGATGTCCCAGTTTTTCTGGGGCAGTTGATGGGTATGCAACCATTTGTATAACCAAAAGCAAAACACAAATGTTAGAATACCTATTCCATTACATTTGCACATTGGGCTCTCTGAGAAAGTTCCAGAAGTTTTGGTTCATCCAAAATAGGCCACAAAAGTAATGTTAATTGAGACAGAACAATTTGACCATGTTACAGAGCCTCCACAAAGTGAGATGTGGGTGGCTGTGGGGTGGTGCACTGTTTTTTTCCTGTGTTGGCTTATTCTCTGCTGCTGAAATATTTATGCAGATTTATTCATTTATTTATTTATTTATTTATTTATTTATTTATTTATTTATTTATTTGCTTGTTTGTTTGTTTGTTTGTTTGTAAATTTGTATACCGCCCTATACCCACAGTTATATTACATATTTATGATTTGTGGTTGCTACTGTTAAAGATTTTGTCTGTAGGCACAATGACCCCACTAGTCCATTTCTATGTTATGTGGACTACTGGTGAATTGGCAGGCTGCGATGATTTCAACTGCTTGTGAATTTGCAAAAGCAAAGAAGGAGCAAAAAGCAAAAAAGCTTCTCACATGTGTATATACCTACATCATAATGACAAAAGCTGGCTGTTTTCAATAGAAAAAGTGTAAGAGAGGATGAGATTAGCAAAGTATAGACAAAGGTGGACTCATGGAATACAAAAACTCTGAACATGGCTGAAACTCTGAACATAATCCTCTGCAGTGTGGGGCAGCTGGGTAGACTTCCCCTGGGCCCCAGAGGGCTAGGGTGCCTGCCTGACTTAAGGTGTTTGAGTTTATAACTTTATTCTCCCACCCTAGCCCTCAGACAAGCTCTGCACAAGCCTAAGTCATCTATTTGGAGGGCTGATAGCACTCTGCTTGAAGGTGTCTTCTGTTTGAAGGGCTCTCTGGTCCAAGAAGGAACAGGAGGGGCCTTGAAGTTACCAATCAATAGTTAGCACTTGGGCAGCAGACTGAGCAAGGACCCCAGTCATCTGGTCATCATCTCCCCAACTCTAGTGTAGGAACAGGTAACAAATTAGGCTTGGTTTGAATTGGAATCTCCCCAATTTCCACTTCCCAAAACACTACACAAACTGAAATGCAACTATCCTTTGAAATTTGCACTTCTCTGAATTTTGCTCTACAGTTCTCCAACCAAATAATGGGTGCAAAGATTTGTACATTAGGGGGAAAGTGCATAAAAATATGTTGTATTAGGGGAAGTTGCTTGCAATAATGTATATAGTAGTCAAAATTTCTTACAGAAAAAAATGTATATTATGAGAATGCACACTTACAATTCCGATGAACTTTCATGAGGAGTGCAAACTGATCTGGAAATGTGTAGGGCTGAATTTAAGATTGCAAAAATAAGAAACTGAGATTAGCCGAAATTGACAAGATTCAGCCTTCCTCCCTTAGGTGAGATGCACTGTATTTCTATTTAATTTATAATAATTATGGTATTTCTAAATGAGCATCAACACATACAATAATTTTATGTATACCATATTTTATGCAAACCTGTGTCATATTTTGTGGATGACGTGTTTCTTCTTCTTCAGCAATCTGTAAGTGCACCTTCAAATCTGGATATGTTAAAGGCATCAGAATGTATCCAAAAACAAAAATGTCAGTTTTCTTTCCTGGCTTCCCCAATTTCTGCATGTTTTTGCATTGTTGCTGAATAAACCTTCCCACCTATTATGTTATTAAGCAATAACACAAGCAAACCTGAGACTGGCAGATAAAGCACAGCTTCAAAATAAATGAAAGTGCCGCAATACAAAGCACAAAAACCCATGAAATTGCATGTCTTTAAAAAACACCACCACCTGTGTAGCAAGAGAGGCAAACAGAATGATGTCGTTGCAGGAGAAATTCTCATTCTGCTGCACACACAATCCAAAAAGGACAACAAAAGTTTACTGCTTACTGTGAAATAGATGTATCATCAGCTGAAAGACACTCCTGTTGCCCTTTACCTGGCTCTGGCTCTAAGCACATCTGCCAAAAGGCAATTGCTGTAACTTTGGGAGTTTGTCTCTGAAAGACATTCAGCAGAGTTCCATCATTAACACTGCCTTAATGCAATATTAAATTTGCTGTGACAGAGGCAATATGAAGAGCCATTTTAACAGCTGTCTAAGCCAAAAACACATTGAAAAACAACATCCATGGTCTTCATACCATCCCTGTGTGGCACACTAAGCCAAATCAAAAGAGTAAACTCTCTCTGGTTACTTAAGACAGATTAGGTGAGATTTAAAACATCTTTCTCCAGTGAGTGATACACTGATTACTTTATTCTTCTCATGTTTTCTGACTGCAAGCTTAAATTACCAATTTCTTCTGAAGCTGCTAGCCAGATCCTTGTTGCTTAGCAGCACTAAAATATATATTCTCCAGGTTCTTGTCCTTTGTGGAAAAATAAATTGCAGTTTCCTCCGATGAATGTGTCATTTATGATTTTTTGGTCCTTATAGTCTTGGAAGCAATTAAATGTGATCATTTGCAAGTTGAGTTGCTTTGCTTAGACAAATATAATGTCACATCTTCACGCCATATCTAGGCAGGATTTTTTTTATAAAAAAAGAATAAGTTTGGATTGGGTTTATGTGCAGCTACTTCTCTACTTCTGTGTTAAATAAAACTGATTTTCCCTGGTGCCGTATCCTTTGATCTCATTTCAGACAAAATAGGTTCAAGAGTAACTCCAAAGCCACATGGATTCCCAAAAGGCAACATGTAGAGTCACATACCCATTCAATTTTCCTTATTTCAAGACATGTTGAGATCTGTGAAAGTTTACTGAAAAGGTTTCACTATAGGTGATCAGAAGAAGCAAAGTGGTGCTGTCCCTTAGAAACTATATTGCTAGTGCAACTGTTTTTGGTATCACCAGTACTTTGAATTGAGTGTAGAATTTATTTATTTTTAAGATATTTATTGAAGTTTCAAAAATTATATAAAAGAAAAACAATAATACAAACAAAACACAAACAAAAACAAGTATAATTTCGATCCCTTATTTTCTTATAACTTACTTCCCCGACCTCCTCATACCTCCCCTTTCTGTATTCCAATTTCTAATTATTAATTCAGCAAATCCTCTCCCTTAATTTTCATTTAATTTTTAGCCTTTCTTTTCTTTTTGCTTAATCATTACAGCTGAAAATCACTTAATTTCTAAACCAACATCGTTCTAACATTCATTAATTTTGCAATGTTTCCTAAGGTAGTCCTTAAATTTCTTCCAATCTTCATCCGCCGTCTCTCTTCCCTGGTCTCGGATTCTGCCGGTCATTTCTGCCAGTCCCATATAGTCTATCACCTTCATCTGCCATTCTTCCAAGGTGGGTAGATCATGTGTCTTCCAATACTTTGCGATGAGTATTCTTGCTGCTGTTGTAGCATACATAAAGAATGTTCTATCCTTCTTTGGCACCAATTGGCCAACCAATTGAGTGTAGAATTAGACCAGGACCCAGTGCAACTGTTTAAGCAGCAGGGAAACACAAACCCGATCCAAATACCAACTTTGCAGCTGTATTCTGAGCTAATCACAGTGGCTAATTTTCCTGATGGTTCTACAACCCTGTTGAAATCTTTCCCAGCCTACATCTGCATTGGAATTGCTTTTAATATTTATTTATTGTTTTATTATTTCTTGCTGCTGCCCTGAGCTTCTCTGGGAGGAAGTGTGTGTGTGTGTGCATTAAAAATGCACATACAAGTAAAAAGAACATACAAAATTATATTAGGAGAAATTCACACCAAAACGCTGATTGATTTTAATGCGGGTTTTGAAAATTAAAAAAAAAATCACAAACTGATTTAGAAACATGGGGAAATGAATTGAAGACTGGGAATATGAGAAACTAAAATGGATAGATTTGCCCATTGCTACTCGCTGTTTGAAGCAGCTTCAAAGTTTGGCACCTCCTGTATATGCACATCATGATGTGCTGTCACTTTCTGAGTAATTGCATAGAAAAATAATGGCTGCCCCCATGTACAGCATTTTGTAGCTGCTCCAAATAGCTAGAGAGTTGTGTGTGCATACAAACATAGATTATGCCTGCCCTCACACAGCTGCATAAAGAAAGAAAGAAATGAAAGACAGTCCTTGTACATTTGTCAACTAATGGTGGGATTCCACTTGTGTGACAGGGCTTTCCTCCCTCTCCTCCCTATGCCCCCCCAAATTGGTTCTGGGGAGTCAAAAGAAGCCCCAGAACAGTGTGTACTGGGGGGAGAGGGAGGAATCAATCCATCTGACAAGCTGCAAGACTTGCACACATGCAATGATTGAAACAGAATGGTGTTGAATTCCAACCTATTCGTGCAAGCTCTGGAGCCAAGTGAGAATTCCCAGGTAAGATCCTCCCCCCTTTGTGTGGGCAGGTAATCCCTCCCCTACCTGGCCTGGTCTCCTTGGCAACTCTTCCCCCAGGTGGGATTGGACAACTGACTGAGGTAGGCGGAGACCTCCAGGTATCCCACCTGAGGGAAGGCAAAGCCAAGCCTATGCTGTTGGAGCCGCTCCAGATCTAGGGGCTGCACGCGTCCACGCAAAGGGCGCCCCCCGTTTTAAGCGGGGAGCGGTCATTCCAACCTATTCGTGCAAATTTTGTCCAGAAGAAGAAAGAAAAACATACAAGCACTGTAAAACAGCATAGAATGTACTTTCTATTGGCCATGTGCAAAATAGACATGAACCAAATTAAGATGGATCCACTGATAGGCATAGACAAGGAGGTGGGCAGTCAATAAAAATCAATAAAAATACTTAATGAACTGAGGTTCTGCCCCCCCTACAAAAGGCTCCCACACACACATATATTCTGGCTATGCCGATGGATCTACCTATCCTTACCAATGCAGCAACATCTTATCTGGGTTGAAATTTTGTTCCACACAGTAGAAAAACCTGAAAGGCACATCATTTCTATACTATGTTGTTACTATGAGTGCCGCAGGGCCACCTGACATTAAGCTATTTTGAGAGTTCAGACTCCTCCTTATTTTAGTCACAATACATTATAAGGCAAGAGATCCCATAAATTGGAACAAATGATAAGCACCAGTTACTTATGGGTGGCCATCTTGGCCATTCGGCAGAAATCAGCTAAAACCATTGCACCATTTCTTTACTTGAAGTAGAGGTTGATCTGTGCAGCTTAGGGGGAAAGAGGATCATTGTAATAGTTTTGTTGTGCTGCACTGTTTCTGCTTTTATGCAATGTTTTTGGCACTTCATCTTTTTAAAGTTCCTTTTATGCTGTGACTAATGAAGTAGAAATAATAATAATAACAACAACAACAATACTGGTGATGTTTGGACCCAGAAAGCATCTTAACTCCTAGCAGCCCTTCATTTCAGTGACTGTAGTGGCCAGTGTCACAGATGATGGCTCCTTGCCAAGTGATCATGAAGCACTTACCTGCAGCCAAGTGACTGTAACTTTTATGGCTTTTCATCAAGCACGATGTAAACGTTACCACATGCAAGTCTATGCACATCTATCATTTCGTTTCCTTCCAGAAACAAACTGAATTGGGTATGTGGTTGGGGCAGAGGCATCAAACTGTTAAAAAACCTTTGGTGCACCTCAATAAGCTATGAAGATGAAGGTACCAACTTGGGTGTCATCCCGATTACCAAGATGCACAAGTCTTATCTCTTGGGGCAAATCATCCATCATAATTCATCACTTTGGGTCACCATATAGCGCTTTGCAAGTCCTTGTTTGTTAAGGTGGCGTAAGGTGCAATGTTTCTAAATGGATTAGAGACATTGTAAATCCTTGCTTGTTAAGGTATTGCTGTGCCCTGCACTATGCTGTTTAGTCACTTAATTATGTTAGACAATCTAAATTGTTTCAAATGAACCCTTACAAAAGGGTCTTAATAAGATAAAGCACTTGCTTTATTTCATCCTATCTGCTGGCTGCCAAAAGGCTCTCCCAGATCCCTTATGCAGTTTGCAAGCCTCACAGTTAAATAACAGTATGCAAGTCAGCCCATTAACAAACAGGACTCTCTGCAAGGAGGAGATTTCTCTCCCTCTTAACAGGAGCTCTGAAGAGATTTTGCAATCTAAGCAGTAATTTCCTCCCATATATCTTGGAGCTGTTGCCTCAACGCACTGCAGAAACTTACTACTGCAGGCTAATTGCTCGGTGCAGATATGCACATTTCCTAAATCGAATTCTACACCCAGGTTGCTCAAGCTCACTGTTTTTGGACTGCTCTGGATTTAACTGCAGCAATCAGACATTTCCATACGGTGTCTAGAAATAAGGCCAAGGGACAGCTCTTTCACCCTTCCTTCCTGCTTTCACATCGTTAGCAGGGGCTAACTATGCATTTTGAGCAAATGTGTCACAGAGCACAGATGTATTCTAAGGGATACTGTATTGCTAAGGAAGGAAGGAAGGAAGGAAGGAAGGAAGGAAGGAAGGAAGGAAGGAAGGAAGGAAGGAAGGAAGGAAGGAAGGAAGGAAGGAAGGAAAATCAGCTTTGAGAAAGAATTTTGGGCAGAGTTGTGGAAGGCGAGGGGTACTTAACCATTTCCCTTCCTATTTCAGTACACCATCTGTACACCAAATCGCTTTCCATGGGACTTCTAAGCCACAAAGTTCAAAATTTGCATTAAGCCATGTTTTGTACACTGCAGGAGATGTGCTACTACAGCGGGACCACTGATACACAGGGCCATACTCTGTTTGACAATGAAGAAAGAACACAACCATAGTGGTTTGCAGACACTGATCGCTTGTCTTCCATGAATTTGTCTAACCCTCTTTAAATGCCGTCCAAGTTGGTGTCCATCGCTACCCTTTGTGGAAGAACTCTGCTTCTATCATTATTTATTATATTACTACATTTGTATTCCATTTATTTATTACTACATTTGCATTCCTTCAAAGAGTTCAAGGCAGGGTTTCCCTTACTCCCCATTTTGTACTTGCCAAAATCTTGTGAAGTAGCTTGGGCTGGCCCAAGGTCACATGGCAAGCTTCCCTGCTGTCAGGGAAGTGGGGGATATGGTCCAACCAGTCCCATTCCAGCACTCTTAACCACCACCCCATACTTGGTAAAGCTATGCAATAGGAAATAGATTTGCCAGCCAAGTAGGAAAACATATTGAAATTTGAACAAAGGTACACTGTCCACTTGCATTATGTAATTAAAAAAAAAATACAGAACAGCAAGCCTGCTTTGCATATATATATATTTAACTTTTTGAAGATAATTGCCTCACATCAGATCTCACAATCATGGGAGCTCTCTTTGTATGGTGGAGTTATTTCCTCCAACAATAGAGAATCATCCACTCAGCAATGCTGCGCAATTCAAAACATATAATTATATAAGATTTAAGTAATTACAGGACAAAACACTTAACTAGCTACTTAAAATTTTCGTAATTATTTCATAGAAGATAAATAAGTAATTAGGACTTAAAGACTACCATAAAAAGCATTGTTAAAAAAATCATTTGTATAGTACTTTTTGCCAAAATTAGACTACCATCTCCACCATTTCTCTGCATAATTACATAGATTCCTTTCTTTGATGTGATGTATACATAGCAATTTCCAAGAAATTATCTTGCTGCAGGGGGGACAAACAATAAAGCTTTAAATACCAGTGTATTTCTTTGTCAAACCACCAAAAATGTAACTTCACTTAAATACAATAGGACTTACATCATATTCACACAGAAACACTTTCTGAACATCCATTATAAGAGCGTTTTATCTTACATGGCAGACCTGTGGCCTTCCAGATGTTATTGGACTCCATCAACCCCAGTGAGCTTAGCCAATGGTGAGAGATGAGTAGTCCAACAATATTTTTAGCCAGCCTAGATGCTACATTTGACAATGAGATTGGCATCCTCTTGACAAATTTAGGTTAGGTCCATTCACCAAAGTAAATGAAGGCTACAAAATTTTGAGTTTCCCCACTCGGAATCAATGGTGCTCAGTCACGCAGGTGGGGAAACTTACAATGTAATGCACTTGATTCATTTTGTGAGTTGTTTCAAACAATATTGTGGAGGAGTGAAAAACGCCATACAGAGAATTTCTACATGGCAAGTGCAATACCGAAAGCAGCTTTCTTTCTCTGTGTTCTACTTGCATACATCTGTCAATATCTCACAATTCTAAACATGGAGATTCGGATTCTCCCACAAATCATCATTGTCTCTTAGCTATCATCCTTGTTGCCAAAGCCTTTGGAGGTTCTGCGAAATGTGTGAAGGCATAAACAGTGTCCTCATACGTGCTGGGAGGTCAAAAGGAGATGGGGTTCAAATGTAAGGTTCACAGTCATGAGAAAACATAAAAGCAAGCTCAACCAAACATGCTTAGAATCCTCCTTCAGGCCTTCCTACTCCCAACCTTCCTTCATTGAGTGGCAAGGAACATCAAATCAGCACACACCCTCTGCCCACTTTTATGGCCTCACACATTCAACCGAACATCTGGCCTGCAATGTAAAAATAAAAGCAATGTAAAGCATTGTAGGCTTATTGTACTCTCTCAACTCTAGAGCAGCCCCCAACCTGCAATTGGGTGGGTCTAATTCCACTGGGGGGGACGCGGGTGGCGCTGTGGGTAAAACCACAGTGCCTAGGACTTGCCGATCGTATGGTCGGCGGTTCAAATCTCCGCGGTGGGGTGAGCTCCCGTCTTTCGGTCCCAGCTCCTGCCCACCTAGCAGTTCGAAAGCACCCTTAAAGTGCAAGTAGATAAATTGGTACCACTTTATAGCGGGAAGGTAAACGGCGTTCCATGTGCTGCGCTGGTGCAGGCTCGCCAGAGCAGCGATGTCACACTGGCCATGTGACCTGGAAGTGTCTGCGGACGGCGCCGGCTCCTGGCCTCTAGAGTGAGATGAGCACACAACCCTAGAGTCTGTCAAGACTGGCCCGTACGGGCAGGGGTACATTTACCATTTAATTCCACTGGACAACATTGTGGATCTGTTGCAGTCTACTCAGAACCACATTTGCAGTATACAGGGTGAACAAAACTTCAGGGCTGTAATAAGCAACTGTCTCCCCACCACACCCTTGCCAAATCTGCGATATGGACAATTAACTACATTTGCTTTGGAATTTGCGTGAGCAATTTTTTAAAAAAATTACTCCAAATAAGAACTGAATTAGAGAGCACAATAATTATTTCCTTCCTGCTACTTTTTCGGGGGGGGGGGAAGGGTGTTTTAAAGGAGGGGTTTCCATCCTGGGGCACAATACCATCAGAGGCAGATGTAGCACAGCATGACCAGTTCTGCTGCACTGGGTGCCAAGCCTAGGGGGTGCTGCAGAGTGTCAAAACTATGATATGGTGAACTGAGCAGAACAGAAGGCAAGAGGCAGGGGATGCCAGGTTCTTGCCTTGCACAGGGCACCACTGAAATGTGGAAGACCAAAGTCCACCCCTGATTCATTTTACTTTTGCAAAAAAAAAGTGTGAACCAGAAAATGACCTATTAGGAAAACGATATGTTTCTCCCTCCTTCTTTTTATCACTTTCTGCCTCTTCCTTACTCCTTTCTTTATAGCTGCTCTCCACCCTCAATTCCTCCCTCCTAACTGGTCAGCTTTTTTTTCTTAGCAGTCTCTCAACGTCCCATTTCATTATAAAAATTCTGTGTGCTTCTGCAAACCTTAGGTTTCTCTAGAGTGCACCAGTCCCTTCCTCTTACATGTGGCAGCTGCCATCTTAGCTATATAACTGCAGACACTCTTCTTTGAAGCTTGGAAATAGAGTATAATATATGATTGATATACATTCACAGCAGGACGTGAACAAAAAAAAAATTGTGCAAATACTCCCCCTCTGGGAATTTACTGTGTATAAGCAAGCACCAGAAACCAAATGCCTCGGGTGCTAACAAATTATTTTATTTTATGCCAGAGCTTGGGCTCAGTCTACCCCATGTGGGTCACTTCTGTTCTTGAAGGAGATTATTTTTGTACTTTTTCATTTCAAAGTTTATTTCTTGGAAGTCTTAAGAGGCATTTATTGATCTGGCTGTCATTTGGAGACCATAGAATCACTGATCTGGGAACTAGAAGCTAAATATAGATTTTTTTTTTAAGATAGGAGTCCATTCTTTTTAGGGAGTTGCTTTCTGTGTCCTTTAGAAGTTTCCAAGCCTTGAACTGTGCTCTACAAGCTAAGCTTTCATTATTTCAGTTGCAAAAGCTTGTCCCAGAGCTTTTTCAGGCAAGCTCTTGTTAAGGCATTTAAAACATTGTTTGAGCACATGAAGCGGGGGAGAGAGATTCCACAGTATCTATGTTTCCATGAAAAAATAATAGAAACACTTATCTATTTTCAAACAATCGAACAGAAACAAGTTTGGGACGACAGATTATCTCACTGTGGTGCTAAGCACAAAGCCTTGTACATTATAGAAATACAATATTAAAAGTCAAACCAGGAAAATAACTTTTCCTAAAATGTTTTAATGGTGGACAACCAGCTTATTTCTAAACAGCTGGACACAATGATGTCACAAGACTGCTCATGCTAACAGCACGCAAGGAAGAAAATATCAAAGAACAATGAGATAAGGCAGGGGACTCCGTGAAACATTGTTCTTTGCTGTTTTCAGCTTCCAGTACAAAGGTGGATTATAATTCTCAAGGGATGCTCATTTTTCATATATAATACTGAATGGTTCTATCTTATGCTGGTCTGTGACCGAAATAAAGTTTGATACTGATACTGAATGGTTCATTGCAGAAATTATAGCACCCAAATCATGTACCAAGATGTACACTTGGATATGCATTAAGACCCTGCAAATAATGGTCCTGGTTGTTTTTTTTTAAGTGTAGAAAATAACAGCTGAGCTATTTCTATACATTTATGTTAATTGAGCTTGAAACAAAATAATCATCTTTGCCATGATTTCAAACTGTATAACGGCAAGGAGCTTTGGATTCTCTCAAAAGTGCAACAAGGACTCTACCATGACAACTTCAATAAATGGTGGGCCAAGCTGCCTGAAAGGCAGCTTGCTTCTCATCACCACTTAAGAGATTTTCTAAATATTAAGCTGTGAATAAATGCTCTTAAAGAAATAATCATTTAGGCTTCTCCCAAAACATGCTGGCTGCATTCTAGGATACATTCCCTGCAGCAAAGTTTTCCTCGGCAAATAAACTTATGCTTATGAGGTTCCCTGGTGATGGTGGTGGTGGTGGAGATTGGTACCCCACCCATCTTTCTCAGTTGCCCCAGCCACTCTGGGCAGCTTCCAACATAATATAAAAACACAATGCAGCATCAAATATTAAAAACTTCCCGATACAGGGCTGCCTTCAGATGTCTTCTAAAAGTTGTATAGTTGTTTATCTCTTTGGCATCTAACGAAACAGCATCCAACAAGGTGGGAGCCACTACTGGGAAGGCCGTCTGCCTGGTTCTCTGTAACGTCACTTCTCGCAGTGAGAATAATAATTTTATTATATGAAGCCCTAACCCCAGTAATTTTGGGGCATACAACTTATACAGTCTTTTCCACAGGGCACAAACTCTGCAATCATTATCTTCTTAAAACAATAACATTTGTTTCCTTGTGGCATTTGTATGCTATCCCACAGCATGAAGTTCTCTAGTTGGCTAACATTAATAAAATAAAAAGCAATGAAAATACTTTTCATTCTTAAGGAAATCAGCCCTGAGGGCTCACTGGGAGGACAGATCGTGAAGCTGAGGCTCCAATACTTTGGCCACCTCATGAGAAGAGAAAACTCCCTGGGAAAGACCCTGATGTTGGGAAAGATGGAGGGCACAAGGAGAAGGGGGACGATAGAGGACGAGATGGCTGGACAGTGTTCTCGAAGCTACCAGCATGAATTTGACCAAACTGCGGGAGACAGTGGAAGACAGGAGTGCCTGGCGTGCTCTGGTCCATGGGGTCACGAAGAGTCGGACACGACTAAACGACTAAACAACAACAACAACGAAAATAATAAGTTATGAAACAAAAGGAAGAAATGGGGTGAGGGAACATTTTTAGTCTGAGGGCTACATTCCTTCCTACAGAAACATGTCAGTGGTGCAGGAGGTTAGAAGTAAAACGGGACAACAGACATTACTCTTACTTTTGTACAGTAGCCTAGATTCCAGCCATGCAAAAACCAATTACTTCAATGTGCTCTATATGGAGCTTGCCTTGCACTTGATCTGGAGGCTGCCATTAGAGAATGCTGTAACATGACCACCGACAGAAGCTGGATTTGTAGAGGCTCCTTGCATGTTTTAGAATCCTTATCTGGTTTGTTGTAGTTGTCTGACAACCAGCCTGAGGAAGCATTCTATGACTCTCCAAAGCTATCTTGGTGTTTTTTCAGTGAAGGTACTTTAATCAATATGTTAAGACACTGTTCCTTTTTGTTTAGCTTTCCTTAGGTGATATTTATGTTAGTCATGTGCAGAGGTGGATCTCACCCAATATGTTTCAAGTGAGCAAGTATTAAGACAAACCCACATCATCTCCCTCCCATTTGTGAAGAGAGGAAACGTCATTTATGAAACCCCAATTCTTTCTCTCTTAGACCAAACTACAGACAATGTTAATTTCAGGATTGCAATTAAAAGGCATGTTTTTGTTATGCAGATGGCAACTACAGGAAAGGCTGAGCAGCCTCAGGACTTTGGTGGATCGGGAGGGGAGCATCCCTTGAAATGCAAATAAGCAACTTCAGAGCGGGTGGGGCTCTCCTTCAGGACCAAGACAGAGAAAGATGGAGTCACACTTCCATTCCCCATCCTCTATGCTCCCGAGGCTGCTCAGGCTTTCCTGCTATTTACATAATAAAATCAAGCAACTAACTTGCAACCATACAGTTAATTGGATAGTTTTCCCACTGCAAACTTAGGCTTTTTCTCTCCACTCCTTCATTTAAAGAGACATCAAAATGGAGCCAATGTGGGTGTGGTGGTTTTGTTTCGTGAGGGAGCCATCTTATACTGCCTATTTCCACCTCCCCTCCCTCCAGTCACATTTGGGCTGCCTTTACTTCAGAATGGGTGATATTGATTACCTTTCAATTTGGAGCTGCACAGGATTTTTTTTCCTCCCTGGATCCTGATTGACTTTTAGACCACATGGGCAGAAAGTGCCTATGATACACTGAAGTGGCCAGACGTTCTGCTAAGGGATTTTGGCAAGGAAACAAAGCACACTGGGTTCATTCTTTAATTAACCAGTTGTATTTATAGCAGGTATCTTCCATCTTTTCCACAGGATCCGCTTTTAACCAAAACATGCATTCGGGGACCAATTTCTCAATCTTTTTACCATATATTTGCATGGTGGTAGTGCCCTTGTTGTAACCCACCTTGGATCAGGCCATGGCTCAATAGCTTGTTGCAATTCATCAGTCTGTCCTGCAATACAACATTCGTATGCTTGATTAAACTTTTAATGGTTTGCTTCTATCTAGGTAAAGGTAAAGGTACCCCTGACCATTAGGTCCAGTTGCGGACGACCCTGGGGTTGCGGCGCTCATCTTGCTCTATAGGCCGAGGGAGCTGGCATTTGTCCGCAGACAGCTTCTGGGTCATGTAGCCAGCATGACTAAGCTGCTTCTGGTGAACCAGAGCACACAGAAACATCGTTTACCTTCCTGCCAGGGCGGTACTTATTTATCTACTTGCACTTGACATGCTTTTGAACTGCTAGGTTGGCAGGAGCTGGGACCAAACAACGGGAGCTCACCCTGTTGCGGGGATTCAAACCGCCAACCTTCTGATCGGCAAGCTCTAGGCTCTGTGGTTTAGACCATAGCGCCACCCATGTCCCTTGCTTCTTATTGAGTTACCTAAATTATTGCCTCATTTCCCATACACCAAATTGATCAATATGTTCAGCACTGAGAGCCTCCATCAGATATCATCTCATCAGGACATCTATTCTGCAAATTGTCAGAGCCAGGCCTTTAGGGTGGTGGCACCCAACCTTTGGAACTCCTTCCAAGTGTCATCAGGCAAGTGCCATCTCTGTTGTTCTTTTGGCGCTTGTTGAAAACTTCTGCATTTCAACAAGATTTCTAAGTGGAGATTGATTTAATCTATTTCAAATGCAATTTCCAACCTATGCATTTGCTCCTTTGTTCTGTACCTTATTGTCTCTCACTTTTATTTTTATTTTTATACATGTAATTGTCTCATATATGTTTTTATTGTATTGTAAATCTTTGAGATGCCTCTTAGGAAGTGGTTCGTAGATGAAATAAATAACAATGGTTTATTTGTACTCTGCCCACAGGTCCTACTGGGCTTTGTAGGTGGCAAGCTGAAGGAAAAATAAATCTGATAAACAAATGCTTCCACAGCCAACCATGCTACCTGCAACATTAAGAAAGAATATGGTATGCAATATCCCTGAGGTTTCTTTCTTCCTGGTGGGAATCTAGGAATTGCTAAGGTAAAATACAGGAATTAAATCAATATCTAATCTGGCAACAATGTACATAGCACCACATAAGAAAGTCATTTCAAAATTGCTAGCTTCTTCAAAGTCATCTCTCCCAAATACCTCTGAGTACTTGCAAAACAGCCCCAAAGCAAAATACACAGTCTATTTGAGTGAGCTCATTTGTTTGCCTACTTCTTTTCTCTTTTATAGCTGTAAAAGTGAAACACATGCTGGGGCTGGTTATTCAAGTAATTGTAATGAGCCCCTCTCAGTTCCCAGCCCCCTTTAATCCATAGCTTCAATACTACAAAATCATATAAAATTGCAAGGCTGAAAATTAGTGAGACATTTGCAGTAGCTTGGCCAGTATATGTAGGAGAGACATAAAACTGCATGGGGTGTTCTACATTTTTGTATTTAAAGTTATATATACATGCATTAAGGTATTTGAGGTATAACTTAATAAAGGTAAGTATAATAGTGGAATTAAGGCAAAGTTAATTTGGAAGGGAAAGAGAGTGAATTTGAAATGTTGGTGGGGAGAGGTTATTGGTTGACAGTATGAAAGCGGGTGATTTTGAATGTAAGTGGTGAGACAGCTGAAGGTCAATCTGAGTTAGGAGTTCGGTAGAAAGAGTTGACTGTGGAGAGTTGTGGAAAGTGGTTTGTGAAGCAGGGTTGCTTAGATTAGCATTATGGGAACTGCAAAGTAATAAATAAGATGCTAGAATACAGAAGCCATTTGCTTATGTCCACAAAGTTATCTTGAAACCCTTGTTTGCTGTATGTATCTAATAAATTTGTTGCATTGCACTGCATATCTCATTCTTGCTTATGTAAGGGGTGAATTTGTCAGATAAAAGGTGGGAATAACAGAACCATTTAGTGAAATGTCCAGCAATGGCACAGCTCATAGCTGTACTTCTTGAATGAAGTGGAAAGGTGGTACAGGTAAGCATGCACAGTATGTCAAAATGCCCATGGAGGTCCTGGCTACAGCTCAAAATACACTGGGTGAGCAACCAGTTTTGTTATTAAGGAATAACAAAAACAAAATAGACCTCTACCATTATGGTAGTTTTGACACCAATAATAAAGCAGCTTCGTGTATTCCAGTGTAATAAACAACAGGTGTCTTGGTAGCTAACCTGTCTAGCCAAATGTGAGAGATATATGGAACATACTGGATTAAATGCATTTATAATTTGAAATGTACCACATGCCAAGAGTTGCCAGCCCAGTGTGTGTGAAGGCCTTCACTGGTGCCCCCAGACAGGGGACCCCAACTCTTAGCTTTTTCTTTTCTTTTGAAAAAAAGTAAGTCTCTAGCAAGGTGTGGTGTGGAAGTCAGTTCCCACTGGTGTGTCCGCACAGCACCAAGCTCCCTGCCACCTCATCACCCCAACCCCGGTAAACTGCAGTGACACCAGTGCTGGGAGGCGACCAATCCACACACACACACACACCAGCTGCTCCTGCCACAGATATCATTGCAAGTTACTGAAATCCCTAGTCTTACACTCTGGAAATGGGGAAATAGTCACTCGCTATCTTTCAGTCCAACATCCCTCACGGACTTCTTGTGAGAGAGAAATGGGGGAGAGAACCATGAGGAAAGGTCGGGCATGGCTGCAATAAATCAATAACAGAAATCAGTGGGTCTTACTTCTGAGTAAACTTCTTTAACATCAAAATGGGGGGAAATGTTCTCCTTTTTTTTGACATGCCCATGTAGTCTGCATATTGTAAAGTGCCTAACTGAGAGCAAGTGTTATGTGACAGCAACAACACCATCAAAGCCAAAGGGCTATATGTGTACACACAAGACATACAGATATGAAGTTACAGATTATTTGCAAAAGGCCTTCATGTGAAGAGTCACAGCATACGAATATCCTTGACCAGAGGCTGCAGCCATTTTAATTCATTTCTAAGGGAATGCTTTTAAAAATCTGAGGGACAAAAGTCCTGTCAGTTTCAGTCAATCATTTTGCTGCGATACGAATAATGATTCCCTTCATAACAACAGATAGCATAAACTTGACCTCCGTGAGGAATTTAGGGCTTTCGTGATCTCTAGCATTAAGGGAGGGTTTTTGTTTTTCCTTTTGGTCGGTGTTTGTTACATGTCTTCCCTGGATGCTACTTTATACACCCACAAATACACTTATTCTGTGATCCTGGAGAGCTCTCTATGGTCGTGGTAATAGAAATGTACAAAAGGTAATAATGGTGGTGATGGGGAAATCAAAAGCAGTTAATGTGTGTTAATGATTAACTGCAGATACCCAACAGGCCCCAGCCAAAGCAGCTTCTAAATATCCTCATTAAATTCTAAATTAAGGATAATTACCCCCCCAAAATTATAGAGGGACTTCCCTTTACACCCACTAACACTCCCACCAGTGGTCAATAATACAACTGTGCCCTATAAAATTCCAAGTATTATCTGAAGTCAAAATCTTTAGCTCCTTCCTGCAATGCAATTAGAAAGTTTGGTGCTGACATTCAACTTGCTTATGATGCAGGGAAACTGAACCAGGGGCATAAAATGGCATGTTTTATTGCTGTAATTCCCACATGCTACAGTACGGGGGTGATGACTCAGAAAAAGCTGTGCACTTTGATTGAGTATGGATTAGCGCTCAGAGGAAAACCATTCTGAGCAAGATTAAAATTCATGTGGTAATGAGAAGTCGTGCGTTAGTTTTTCACAACACTATTACACACTGGATGCCATCGCTCCTAAAACATTTTCTTCTCAATTTTCTTTCCCCCTGGAAATGATGGTCCCTTTTGTCCCAGCTGTAATTCTAATTCCTTAATGTTTAACATCGTGTGTGTGTGTGTGTGTGTGTGTGTGTGTGTGTGTGTGTTCCCTTTTACCCTCAGCAATTCTGAATACGTAAGCAGTGGAAATGTGAAGCTTAGAGCAAAATACAAAATTAAACAAATATGTTTAAGCCCGCTGGGTTTATAAATCTTTTCTTTCTTTCTTTTTAAGCATTGCGTGGATCCAGCTGAACAGTATTTACTCCATACTTGAATGCAGATTTGAACTTGACATTATCAATTGTGTCTTGGAAAATTTCTTGCATAGCAAATGGAATTTAAAAAAAATGAAAACAGCATTTTCTGTAAGGAACTAATATATTACATTCATTTGATATTCAATGCAGTAACGTTGTGCATAATGAATGCATTTGCTATTTATACTGTTTAGCCCACAATTGAACTCAAACCTTCATAGAAGTGTTTTTTATTTGTTTTTTAAAAGATGTCCGTATGCTGTAGAAATCCCTTAATTATTCAATTTTTGTTGAAAATAGCTCAACCTAATCAGATTTCATAGGACTGTACTGGGGTCATTGCTTTTGTGGAAACGCGCCACAGTCAAAACTGAGGTGAAGAATTAATTTTTTGTGGCTTTTACCTAGGATTTTGTTTCAGCCCAGTTGCTTGCCACTTCAATTCAGCTTTTGCTCCCTCTCCATGATATGCAAATAGTTCTCATCTGAGCCCCTACGGCCAATCCTAGAGTTTGAAAATAATCAAATAGAACAGTGTGCAATTTAAGGTCCTGACAACAAGTACAGAAATGTTGTTTTATGCTTGAGGGAACTGTGCATAGACCATCTGCTGCCTTGGTGATTCTCATGATGCCTGTCAAAAGAGAGTATGCATGAAAAAACAGTGAACAGAAAGCGAGATGTTATCATCTTGTTTGCTACGGCAACCTGTGAGGCCCCCATGTCTCTGCTGGACATTGTGTTGATGATAATTAGTTCCACGTGGAATATCGTCAGCTCACCTACTTTAATCTAGCACCTCCCCAGACAGGATATTCGTTATCAGGGTGCCATTAAGTACAGGCCTACTTCTGATGTATCGTGGGTTCATTTCCAGACAACCACAATAAAATGGATATTGTAATAAAGCGAGTCACACAATATATTTTTTTGCTTCCCAGTGCATATAAAAGTCATGTTTGCACTATGATATACACAGGTGGCGCTGTGGGTTAAAGCCTCAGCGCCTAGGACTTGCTGATCGAAAGGTCGGCGGTTCGAATCCCTGCTGCGGGGTGCGCTCCCGCTGCTCGGTCCCAGCGCCTGCCAACCTAGCAGTTCGAAAGCACCTCCGGGTGCAAGTAGATAAATAGGGACCGCTTACCAGCGGGAAGGTAAACGGCGTTTCTTGTCCAAGGGCACCATATGGTAGGACTGAATTTCTTTTCTGTTCTTGAATTTGATTTAGATGTGCATTCATTGTGCTTAGATGTTTTCAATGGTTTTTAACTGCTCAACTAAAACATATTCCCATGAAACCCCCCAGAAAAGGGGCTTGAGTCATACCAAAAGTCTACCTAGGTCTGTAACCATGGTTGGCAGTGTGGCCTCAATGCAGTTCTCCAGTACTGAAGACAAGCGTTTTTTTCAGAGCTTTCAACTACGGAGCGCTTTGCTAGAAATATGGGTGAGCAGCTTATTTTACCATTTAGCTGAATGCCGTTTCATTTGGGCCCTTTTCTGCCTACTGATCAGCCCAGTCTGGCTTGGCTGTCTATGGATGCTAGAGGTTCAAAGAGAAAAGCAAGGTAGGAGGGAACTCTGCTGCATTTGGGAAACTAACAAAATAATGAGGGAAAACAAGCTGTGGCAATTTTCGGGCGTATATGCAAATATTGGAGTCTGCTTATTCCAGCAGGCAAGCCTCCCATGACTTGCACTCCAGCAAGTCCTTAAACCTTTCCTTTTCATCAGGCTTTTATAGCCACTTGATTGAAAAGTCACATCTGGGGGGGGGGACAGAATTGTGGGGAGGGGAGGGGTGAGGGAGGCTCAAAAGCCCACTATAAAACCTGTCTAGTCTCATCATTATACTGTCCCTTAATCTCTATTTTCATTTGCCCAGATGTTTCTTTAACTACGTAAGAATTTTTATCCTGGGATAATAAATCATCTTCTTGGCAGGGACCATGCAATTTCCTTCAGATACTGCAGATAGCTCTATTGCTTTGTGACAGTTGAATACATGCTCTAGAGCAAAATGATCCATTTTGAAAATCTATACAAGACTGCTTCTTGCAACCAAAAGATTCCCAGTTCTGCAACACTGTAAGCACACTGATTACTCTTGGCAGCCAATCCAATATTTAATTTTACAAATGTGCAATTACAGGGAGGGGGATATCTGAAGATGGTTAGAAAATCACTCCATACACACACACACACACAAAATATTTGTATATCATGAGGATGTGCCTACATCCTAGATACATTTCTGCTGCTGGTTTTAATGTTAAACCACACCAAAAAACACATGTGCAACTTAATGCACTTTAAGACCCAAAAAAATCAAAGAACAAATGCAGTTTATTATTATTATTGAAAATTAAATAATTTTGGATTTGTTCAAATTGTAGCATTTCGCATATATGCAGTTGTCCTAGAATCACGAAGTTTGCATTAATATAAAAAGGCATGCCTATGTAAAATACTAGGTCAATGGAGTTCATGTAGACAATGATACCAGAACACTTTGGAATTATTTTGGGGTTTTTTAATAAAAAAAATCTACAACCAAGGATTTCTGGATGACTCCAAAGCAAAAAAGAACCTGCCCACAATAGGGTTTATTATTAAAATCTAGCCAAGTAGGCTGCAATCTAGATTTTTTTTTAACAAGGAGTAAGACCCATTAAAATCAATGGAGCTTAGTTCTGAGTAGATATGCATAGGATTGTGCTGATAAATAATCATCAGGAGTTATTAAAAGCACTGGAGAAAACAAGGTTGCAGAACATATAACCTTGTTAGCTTAAAAACATAGGCATGTTCACAGGGTGTGTCTGGTGTGCCCAGGCACACCATAATGCTTTTCTAAAATATGAGGATTGTGGTCAGGAGGAGAGTACAGAGCAACGAGTCAGCTCCCTCAGCTGCCACAACTTGTGAGGGAGATACAAAAGGGGAAGGGAGAAGGAGGGGAGCAAACCAAGAGAGATGCAGGAAGAATAAAAAGGCTGGAATGGATCTGCACCTTCCACCCGTGTCTATTTCTGGAAGCAGCACAGCCAAAAGCAGCAGATCCATTTCAGCCTCTTTCGTTTGCCTGTCTCCGTCTCATGGCTCTGTTTCCATCCAAGCTTGGATCGCCAACTTTTGCTCACACCTGATGAGCGATGTCTCTTTCTCTAGGACAGGAAGATGAAGAAACCTGAATCTGCTTTGGTCAGTTTGGGTTAGCTCATTATCTGGTTGAAGATAAAGATCATTAAAACTATCTGTATCTTTGGATTAGCCTAGATATCTGTACGGGAGTGGGGAGGGTATTTTGTGTCTCATTTTTTTAAAGTTTGTATTTTTTAAGTTTAGTTGTTTTGGTTTTAGTTTCTCTTGTTTGTTTGATGGATAAAAACAATTTCCTTTATGATTATGTGTTTAATAGATGTTTGCCTTAAAAAAATCTCTGAGTGCACACCCTAATGAAATGTGCTGTGCATGCCTATGGTTAAGAATTTAATTAAGGAGAACCAACTTCAAATGAGATTTTTTGTAGTAGTGGTGGTCACTGAATTTCATCATTTCATGCTTTTATCCACTCGACTGGCTCACAGCCCATTTTAAGTCACCCATTTGAAATGCTCTTATTTTCAAAGTGGAGAAGTAGCAGCAAACATTGTATTACTCTCATGACAATTTCCAATCACAATGTTACAAATCAAATTTAAATTTTCTGTTCTATAGGACAAATAAATTGTAATGGCTGTGGATCATGACAGCTTCCCTCATTGAATTTTACACTCCCCAGAAGAATGTTGTAAAGAACAGACAAACAGCAACTATAGTTTTAGACACATTCACTGCTTCCATTTCTTTCCAAACAAGCAAAAATAGGAAATCTTCAATTATATAATGGCTTTCTCCTCAACTAATTTATTATTTGACAATCAAAACAAAGTTATGCCAATGCATAGCATCATCATCTGCAATGTTCAAGGCTCCAGTGGTCTTAATAAAACAAAAGGCCACACCATCTAACTCCATCCAATGGCAGAAACCAATGTGGTCACTCAGGCATAAATTGTCTGCCGAGTGCAACATAATCCGTGCATAATTTCAGCACATTAAACTGCCAATAAAGAAAGCTACTTGATGGCACAAGTGGCACACTGCAATTGCTTGGTCGATTTCACCCCCTCTGCCTTTTATGAACAAGAAACAGCAGTATTCCATTAGCAGACGGTACAATGTTCAATACAGCTGGGCATATTCATAGTGTAAATTATATTTGTTCCCAGAAAAGTAAGTTGCATTCTTAGCATAAATAACAAGGAAAGAAAAAAATTAAGCTATCTACAAATCTTCCCCAACCTAGTGCCCTCCAGATGTTTTGGACTACAACTCCTCGCATCATCCTTGGTTGGAGCTGTAGACAAAAACATCTGGAGGGCACTGGTTGAGGAAGGCTTTGCTAACCATGTGCATTTCAGGTCTGTTTTCAACTGCATGGATTTTAAATTATACACATTTTAGCCAGCCTGTAGTTCATAAACCATTACAGACAATAGTATTTCAATGGAGGAAAGTCTAGATCAGATGTCTAGATCATTCTCTCCCCCTCCCCTGATGTAGCTGAACTACCACTCCTACCTGCCCCAGCAAGCATGGCCAACAGCCAAGGGTGATAGGAGTTGTAGTTCAGCAACATCTGGAAAGCTAAAGATTCCCCACACCTGATCTAGATTCCAGTAAGTAGAAAACTCTATCACACAACAAAACTGTGAAGAGTAAAATGCATGGAAGGTTCTGATTTGATCTCAATACTTTTAGTAAGTTAATGTTGACTTCAAATAGCATTAAGCAAACCAGTCATCAGTAGTAATACGGATAATCAATTTATCACTTCCCTGGCATAGCAATTTGATCTTACCCAAGCAATTTTTTTATATTAGCAACCTTGTCCACCGCAAAACTGAAAATCATTACCTCCTGCTAGAAGGTCATAAGGGAACTCATCTGTACAGCTCAAAACACCTGAGAGGAATCTTGACATTTGTAGGATAAAAGCAGCATTGCTTCTCAAAGGAAATATTGAAACAGGGTGTGTGAAAAGTGCTCGTTTTAAATATCATTACCTCTTTATTAAAAAGAAAAAAGAAAACCCTTCACAATCTATTTTCTCTACAAGAAAGAAGAAAAAATGTACCTAGAGGCGGATGGAAACAAAATACAAGCTGGAATTAGATAAAATATTAAGGGCATTTGTGACATTTCATGGCCAGATAAGAATTGAGCAATTTGCCATTATAGTTTTCTACCTGTCAAAGTCCTGTTTCCTCCTCTCTTCTGCTATGGCACCAGACATACCTATGTCACTGTTTGGCCCTGTTTTTGCCTTTCCCATGTGTACACGGTGAATGCATGGATGGCGAGGAGGCTCAAACTTGCTGGTTCCATCCCAGCCACTGCACATTTTGGGCTGGGGTGTTTGGAGGAGTTTGCTTTAGGAGTTGTTGCACGGTTTTTTAGATCTTGTTGTGATTTATGTGGAAATGGCAGCTTACCCGGTCTTGGGGTGGGAGGCTGTTGTGGCCCTGTCACAGCAGGCTCTGTCCCCCCGTGAAGCGGCACTGTGCATACAATCTCATTTGCCTCTAAAATTCTCTTTTCCCCATAGTGAATATAAAAATGCTTTCTTTAAAATAATTTGCTCCGCCAACTTTCTCACCACACAACATTCTCAACCTCACAATTCTCCCTTTTCTACATTCAAAGGGTTTGTTTTGCTAGGCCTTCAAAGAGGGCCAGCCTAATACATTTTGCTGCCTGAAGCCCCTCCTCAGAAACTGACTATACCAGCAGTTGAATCTTAATTCAGCACTGGTGATGAGGTAGTATCTTTTCTCACACCTGAGGAAGCAGGCTAGTTTATGGGGTCAAGAACATGTCATTTCATATAACATACAGAGATCTGTCCTCCACCAAGGGGAATGGCCAAAGTTCTTAGGAAAAACAGCTGCTACCCTCTAGCAAGTTGCAACCTGAGGTAGCTGCTTTGCCTTGCCTCGCTAGTACCATAGCTTGCTGTTCTTGTTAATATTGTTTAGAGAGAATATAAACTGCACACCATTAATCTAAAGCATTTGTGTACAGTACTGCTTTTCCAAGACCCAAGGCAGAAAGCATAGACTTTTTTAAAAAAAACTAAGGCAGCCTCTTTTTTATGCATCCAACTGCACCCTTCTGCTGATGAAAAGGTTCTTGGATTCAGGAGAGGCTTCCAACAGCAGAAAGAGTAACGGTGATTTTCAGCTATTCTCTCTACAGTCCCTCTCCCTCAAAATCTGTTCCAGAAGGTTCAGAGGGGGGCTTTGGGAAGGTGTGAAAGGCGGTGCAGGGGAACGCAGGAGAAAGGAGGAATTTGTGAGAGTCTCCTCCCTTCCCCCTTTCAGCTCACAAAAGTCTCTGCTGGATCAAAGAGCCTTTGATCAACAGAAGGACACAATTGGATGCAACCCAATAATTAATAACAATGCCATTCCAACAAAACTCCACACACCCAAGTTCTGCAGAGTACCAATGAAAACAACATCCCCTTGGCCATCACATATTCAGCTCAGCTGCCAGAAAGCTAACAGATGATCCCCACGATGCATCTCCCTCTATTTAATGTGTTGTCAAACACAATGTACAACCCACAAGCTTTCCGCTACCACAAAAGACAGACAAAAGCCATCTCTATGATCCTGATTAAGTTTCACAAGTGTCGGGCCCTCCTACGGATGTCAATAATAATAATAAAGTTTTCTGATACAGTGCATGCTGAGTACCAAAATGATCCCTCAGTGCCTAAGCAATGTCACTGTAATGTCTGATGCTTCATTAATATTCTGCAATGCCAGCAGGAAACATCATCATGGATTCAGACTTCTCTGAAACCTGGCTTTCTAAACTTCCTCAAAAATCACTGATATTAGTCTCTCAAAAGAAATAAAAATCTGCACAAGAATTTTCAGCATGTCATGTATCACCTTCAGACAAGATCTCGTGAGTAGGAGAGAGTGTTGTAGGTTGTGATGATTAACATTTCTTTAAATAACCAAGGACTTTTGCACTTTTTCTCCTTTCTCTTTTTAGCACCCTATTGCAAATTAACTGACATGACAAATGAATCAGCCACCATGCATTTTAGTTATATTGCAGCTCTTGTAGCTGCAGCATTGGCCGGAGCTATGGGAAGGGTCGGGATTCTCTGCCCCTAACTGACACATTGTATGAACAGGAAAGTATGAGAAAATTCAGAAAATGTCATCAGAATTGAGAAGACTGATAAACCTTTAATTTTAATAATAATAATAATAATAATAATAATAATAATAATAATAATAATGGCCTTCCACTAAAACTGGGTTCCTACAATTCAAAATTATGTTGCTGATGGGGAAGGGATAAATAGGATATCAAAGGATGAGGCAAAGAGTAAAGAAAATAGTTGCAGACTCCCCTCCCATTATTGCCTTTTTATTCACAATTTTATTTTTTCATTAGATTGTGTTATGCGTATAATATCTTTATCAAATATAATACAAAATTCCCTATAGATATATTACAAGGATGTGAACAAATGCATACAAAATAGTTGGGTTGTCTCCAATGCTACTCAGAGTAGACCCACTGAAATTAATGGACTTGACTGACTCTATTCAAGGATGACTAGCACTGGATAAAGCCCACTGACTCAAGTTACTCAATATTATTCTCTGTTCTACTTACTACCAAATATATTGTTAGAACAGGCATAGGCAAACTCAGCCCTCCAGATGTTTTGGGACTACAATTCCCACCATCCCTGACCACTGGTCCTGTTAGCTAGGGATGATGGGAGTTGTAATCCCAAAACATCTGGAGGGCTGAGTTTGCCTATGCCTGTGTTAGAATATTTCTACTCCTCCCATTGTTATCAACTCACATTTGTATCTTGCCTCCTTGGAGCTCAGAGCTATGTACATGAGCTCTATTTTGTCTCCATGACACTCCTGTGCAGTAGATTATTTTGAGGGCCTACACATTTCACATACTTTAATATCAAAATGAGAATTAACTTCACTGGTAAATCGGTCTCAGTTGTCTGTGTCCAGACCGTGACTCCACATCTCCTGAACTGTAATCAAGAAGTTACTGTATCCAAGATCTGGTTTTGTAAAATAAATGTGTAGACCCATTCAAGCATTTGAGCAAATGTGTGAATCTAACTGGGGAGTGGATGGGAGCATGTACAGAAGCACCACCCCAAATGGCTCCACATGTAGTAAGATTATTTCTGACCTTTCCGCATGCAGAGTAGGAGCTGGGGAGAAATTTGATTTAGTTCACACTTTACAGTTCAAGGACCAAAACAGAGTCATCCTTCAAAATTCACACTTTCACAAATTGTGCAATGCAGTTCCCCAGCAAAGCACTGCATACAAAAATGAATATACTCGGATCAAATGTGCATAAAAATACAGATATTTGTGAAAATAACATACAAAAATGCATTAGAGTGGACCCTCCAGTTACGTACTGCTCTGGATATTTCGGGTTGCAAACACGGCAAACCCCAGAAGTGCATACTTCCGGGTTTCTCTGTGCACGCATGTGCATAAGCGGCACCTCCAGTTACAGACTTTTCGGGGTAAGTACAGACCCCCAGAACGAATTAAATTTGTATCCAGAGGGTCCACTGTACATTATAGAAACTGCCTTTGCTAAATTGCATACAGACATGTGTCTATTAGAAATTCACACTAACATGCCAATGAATTTTCATGAGAATTTTTTTTAATGCAAACTAATGAGGAAATGTATAGAAATGAACTTAAGACTGGAAAAACTAGAAACTGTGAGAAACCAAAACAGATTCATCCCTAATTCAGAGGAGGCTTCTACTAAATGGATTCAGGTGAATTTGCTAGCCAGCCTCCCTTAAAAGCGCCAACCATCAGGAACTGTGATCATATTCAAAGATCTAAGTGGAACCAATGCATCTGAATACATTGAGAGCTGAGCTTGAACTTCCTCCCCATTTTAAGTCCTCACACATTCACTTCAGTGCCCAACTTCGGCTTGCTTGCATTATTCAACGAGATTCCAATAGGGAGAGCCTGCCCTGCACAAAGTCACAAGATTTCAGGAGTGATTTATTATTATTTAGAAGGGCTATTCATATATGGCAGCTAACCCAACTTGTCCCAAACACTTTCTCCCCTGACTTCTCCTGACAAAAGGGGGCATTTGTTTTTCAAGAAGACATCAGCATGTCAGGTACAAGGCTCAAGCATGCTACCAAGTACATACTGTTAGTTGAGATTATCGCCAAGGCAGAGCACAGCAGAGGCTGCCGTTTTAAGGAAAGTGAAACAAACGTTCTGAAGCAGTTTATATGTCTCAGCTTGAGGTGTGGTAGATGGCCAATAAAAGCTTCCAGAGATTGCTTTCTGTAGTAAATCAGAAGCAAGTGCCCCAGACAAACTGGGGTGAGGATGTCAGGGTTGCCAGCCTACTTTCATCATTCATCATCAATTGAACCGCCCTCCACCCCTTTGTAAATCTGTTTGAAGGTTATAGGCAAGCAGTATGCAATACCCTGTCATGAAAAAGAGCTTGGGACCACATTGAAAACCACAGAAAACAGTTATGAAGGCAAAGTGCTGAAACCTTACAGATGAAATATCACATTCACAAGGTTAAGTCCCAAATGCATGCACGTGTTGAACTACTCTGACTGAATCACAGATACAGGGTGCAAAATGTGAGGTATGCAATTTATTGCCAGACTAAAGATTCCTGTAAACTACTATAGGGGGAGGGGAGAGAGATAGTTTGGGGGAGGGGGCTGCATTCAGGTAAAGGTACCCCTGCCCATATGGGCCAGTCATGTCAGACTCTAGGGTTGTGCGCCCATCTCACTTAAGAGGCCGGGGGCCAGCGCTGTCCGGAGACACTTCCAGGTCACGTGACCAGCGTGACGAAGCTACTCTGGCAAGCCAGCACCAGCACAGCACACGTTTACCTTCCCGCTATAAAGCAGCTGCAGTCAGACTTTATTATTATTCTTATTCTAGTTTGCCAAATCAATGTGCAATGACCACCAAAGTTTTATTTTCTGCTTGGCCCCAAAATCACTATTAGAATCTTCATGCATATACAATCTTGTCTGTAAATAAGTGCCTTTCCGCAACAGATTTTATGTGACAACTTGAACAGAACGACATGGACAACGACAACAACAACAAGAAATAGTTAAGCTTTTTTTTTTTCTCTTCTGGCAATAGCCAACTGCCACTTTCCCTTGTCTTAAGATTGTTTTCTAACACATTGACCATTATCAGTGCAATTTGAAATATATTTAGCCAATAATACTTGGCTGCTGTTAATTGTTTCCAGGAACGATCCCCATTGAACGCAATGGGACTTACTTCTGTTTTTAGTAGACATGTATAAGATTGCACTGTAAATCAACAGGCTTTCATTGCCTTAATTCAAGATGCACCCAACGCTTGTTTTGCTTTGTAGGCTTCAGCTGTGATGACGGACTTATCCACGTCTCTGATGCAGGAAGCTTCTGCCACTCACCTCTCCTCTCATATCCAATATGTTTCCTTTTTATGGCCATTTCTTTAGCTCTCTCTCTTTTTTATAGAAATGTACAGAGAATGTAACTTACAAAACAGTTAACATTCCATTCCAGAAACTAACACAGCAAAAGTCACATAGGAATTACTCTCCCTAGCAGTCCCACCCGTCCCAAGCCACTGCTTCTTGTGTACTTGGTTTCAGACAGGTAAGACTAGGAGTAAACTAATAGTGCTGCTGGGAGTAGTGTTTGTAATGGGAGGAGAGATGAATTTGCTCCCCACAAAAAACAAAGCAAAAAGGCAACAAAAGTAGTGTAACAATATAAGCACAAAAACATTAGCCAGGTGCCTATTGTACTGAAGACAACAGCTGTGAGTTGTAACACACAACTGGGTTGTGACCACACCTAAGGGGATGGGGGTGTTCCACCAGTACCACTAATGCCATTTTTTAAAAGGCATTGAGGTGTGCATTAGATTTGATGGCACATTAGACTTGAGTAAATACAGTAGACTCTGCCCAAAATCCTTAGGAGTAAAAATGTGAGCCGGTAAACTAACTTTCTACCCGCCTTCTTCCAGTCTTATGTACATTCAATACATTGTAAAGGCTATGCTCTTTGTTAAATTATTTTCAGCAGGGATTTTCACAGCCTTTATGAGAAAATCTGAGGAAACAGAAATCAGGTAATAGTTTTTTTAAAAAAATAAATAAAACGTTATGCTAAATGTGGGGTGAGGTGGGGTGGCTAAAGTCAACCTTACTTGTTCCCGAAGGGGGAAGGCTGATTCTTCCAGAGAGACCATGCAGGTAGTTGCCTGGAGCAGCAACACAGTTGAGGGCAGTAAATGTTAAGCGATTCTTTATCGTTTAAGTGGATTGTGAGGGTCAGACACATTCCAGATAGCTCCAGGCAGAAAAAGAAGCCCTGGCTAATGAGAAATATATGAGAGAGGGGGTGGGGGACAGAGAATTCAACATTCCTGTAACCATGCTCCACATTCTCAGCTTTCTTTGAAGGGTGTGCAAAATCTAGCTGTGATGGCAAAATCTGTAACATTGAATGCTCAGGGATAGGCACTGCTGAGTACCTGCCATGGCCCACATTCCAACTCCCTCCCCATTTCCAGGACCTCTTGGCCCTGCTGCTCTCTTCCTCCTCCTCATAGTCACACCCAGTTTTCCTGCCTGGGATAAGTACCATAAGCTCAGTGGTAGAGCATCTGCTTTGCATGCAAAAGGTCATGGGTTCAAACCCCCAGGTAAGGCTGAGAGAGACCCCCACTAGAGTCCTTGGAGATGAACTTATGCCATAAGTTAGTGAGTCAGCATCCACTACTGTGTCATAGCATGATCTGGGGGGGGGGTTTGCAAGAGTAGCTCTAACACAATGCAGATATATGGGGGGGGGCTAGTAGTTCCAGGTTTTGGAAAAGTTATTATTATTATATATTTATTTATACCCTGCCATTTTCCCTGATGGAACTCAAGTGGCTTGAGATAAAAGCAATCATAGCGAAAAATAAAGAAAAAATTGTCATTAAAAACAACCAAAGATTAATAGAATTAAAACTATATACATCTATAAAATCTGTTTAAAACATACAAATAGTTACAATAAAAACAGTACGTGACAGCCCTTTCATTAAAAGAAGTCAATTCCCCAAAGGCTGTTGGAACCAGCCTGCTAGCAGGACAACAAGGAGGGAGCCAGACTAGCTTCTCCAGGGAGGGAGTTCCAGAGTCTGGGGGCAGCCATCAGACCCTGTCCACATCCTCAGGCTGTACTTTAACTCTTGACAGGCAGAGGCCAAAGTTGAATCCACCGGACCTGTATTAATTATAGAGAGATACTACCTCCAAGTCCAAGCCCCTCTCCACGGAAAAGGGTGCTTAACTCACTGGCTGAGGAGGGTGGAGCCGAACTGCCTCTCTCTCAGACACAGTGCTGCTGCTGCCTGCTGGCTTTTTTCATTGACTTTGTGTGTGCCTGGCCCCCACAATTACATTATTGTGGGTGCCCAAGCACCCACAGCCCCCTGAAGTTGCCTCCTATGGTAAGTTCAATGGGAAATACTTTCTGGTTCTGGAGTGAGGTCCAGAGTGAGCCTGGGAGATTTTGGCAGGTCCAAAGATACAGTACCACACAGAATATGTCTATTCACTTAAAGCAGGGGCAGCCAATGTGTTGCACTCCAAATGTTGTTGAACTACAGCTCCCATCATTCCTGACTATTGGCCATGCTGGCTGGGTCTGATGAGAGTTGGAGTCCAACCTATGGTTACCAGATGTCCCCGGTTTTACAAATCCGTCCCCAGACAAAATCCGTCCCCGGAATGTCCCCGGATTTCATTTAATGTCCCCGGATTTATATTTTAAGTGTTGTAGATTTATTAGTAGGGAATGAATGGCACAAGACACATCATATGGCAAAATGGCAGGCGCCACGGCAGCGAGCAGCTCCTGAAGCCAGCCAGAGCCAACTGCGCTACCAGGCTAGCTCTGGGCTGCTGAGACTGCCACTGCCACTGCCAAGGGGGAACCAGGGATGCCTGGTGCGTCAACTGGGGGAACCACTGACACCCCCCAAACCCCAAATCAAGCCAGGCGCGAGAGCACCTGGCCACCCGCCCAGCGGCACTCCAGGGCCAGGGAAACCCTGGAGCTGACGCAGGGAGAAGGAGGAGAGGAGAAGAAGGAAGAGAGAGAAAGAGGAAGGAGAAAAAAGAGGGGAACCCTGAACTCGCCGCGCCGCTGCTGCCACCGCTGCTGACAAAGAGAGGTAGGAGAGCACCAGGAGGGCAAGGACACATGGCCAAACCCAGGTCCGACCCGAGCCTACTCCACAGTGACTAGCGCTCCAAGAGAGCAGGCTGGGGCCCAGAGGAAGGCTGTGTAGCAGAGGAGACCACAGAAGAGAAGATATTATTTCTTAATATATATATTTTAATAATTTTGTAAGTAACTTTTTCCCCCCTCTTTTTATTTTTTTTAAAAAGTGTCCCCGGATTCTTTGAAAAAACCTGGTAACCTTAGTCCAACCACATTTGGAGAGACCAGTCTGGCTACTCCTGACTTAAGGCACACACCTTTTTAAAAATGATAAAGAGGAAGTTTGTCCCCTTGTGGATTCTATTCTATTTTATTGGCAAATTGCAAAAATAAATAAAACAGCCAAGTCATTTTTCCCCAGCTGGTGTTCAACTCTACTACTCATGAATATATTCAAGATTATCTACCGAAAGGCAGTGTGGTTTTAAGATCATTTGTTGTAGTTATTTTGTCATACTGCGTAACTACCAAAGATATAGCTGCTTTGGAGGAATAATCACACACGGTCAAAAATATGGGGGAAGGATCCTTCCTTAAAGAGCAGTTGGAATAAATGGGAACCCTACTCTAACCCAGAAGCTATAAATATATTGGAACCAGTCCTCCTCTTTGGAGATAGTCCTCTTCTGCTAAAGAAATGGGCATGTATGATTACACCAACAATTGAAAAATATGAGCCTACAGCTTCCTGCAGAATTAAATATACCGAATAACTACCAAGGAAGACAACAGTCTTACTGCATCCATTTATATTCATGTATCTGGATTAGGGCAGATTCCATTTTCTTACCTTAGCGTGACCGGACTCTGTCAAAATTCCCCTGTTGACACATACTTAGTGCAGTTGAATAATGCAGAGACCATTAAAGTTTTCCTTCAGCAAGAACATTGAACATTTTCATCTGCACCGATTTGCATTACCTTTTCCTGTAATAGGGCAATTCTCCTTTAACCCAGAATACACAAACTTTAGATTATCTCATGTATCATCCAGACATTTTAATACAGCTCTTGATTTTCCATGCTGCACAATATTGGCTAAAGTTTCCATCAAACTCTTCCTGGTACTAGTTAATGCCAATCATTAAACACCCTAGGTGGGTTTTCTCTCTCCCCTCCTTCTCTATTTGACATCCTGTAATGGTGTGCTTGCGCTCTCTCTCTCTCTCTCTATATATATATATATTCATAAACGTAAAGCTCCCTGAAACTCTATTTTTCCTCCTGCCACAAGAGGCTTCACTTATTACCTTCATCCATTTTGCTTTGTTCTAAATTAACTGCTTCCAAGCTAATGCATCACCTACTCTTAAAAAATGTTAAGGGATGGGCAGACACACAGAGCGAAGTACAGGAGTGAATTTGAGTAATGGTTGATGCAGAAACCATGTATGTTATGGACACTTTACAGTAAGCCCCATTGAACACAGTGCTACTTACTGCTACAGGGTAGATGATGCAGCCTTTGCTATCTGCTGTATTTCTAAAGCAGGGGCAAGGAAATAGTGTGGCTGCTTCTCTTTGGATCATCAAGTACCCACGCAGCATGGAAGAATGGTGAGGAAATAGCACATTGCTCCCTTTCTTAGGATTCACATGAGAACAGGTAATGTGTTGCCTGATTGTACCAGCTTCCAGGGGCAAGGGCTTTAAAAATAAATGTTGTCATGGACTCTGCTACCACCTCACACCTCCAGCAAGAGAGGCAGACAGGACTGACAACCCGGGAAGGAAATGAGTATACTGTGCCACCTAGGAGAGTTCTGATTCCTAGAAGGATAAACCAAACCTGATTCAGCAATTCGCAGCCAGCAGATACCTGTTGCCCAATTTCATTAGCTTCCTGGGCAGGGGCTTCAAAGAAATACAGTCTTAGGCAGTGGACCCGTAAGCAATGGGATTGCCACTAAAGGGGAAAGAGACTTGGGATGGATCGACACACAGGAAAAAACCAGCTATAAATAAGTCAGAAATTAGATTGTTATAACAACAGGGGAGGAACCTATGGAAAATAGTGTAGAAAAAAATTCTGCTCTCTGGCGCTATCTGGTGTTGCATGTTTATAATGCAATCTAATCATTGTTTCTTTACTTTGTTTAGTCGTTTAGTTGTGTCCGACTCTTCATGACCCCATGGACCAGAGCACGCCAGGCACTCCTGTTTTCCACTGCCTCCCGCAGTTTGGTCAAACTCATGTTCGTAGCTTCGAGAACACTGTCCAACCATCTCATCCTCTGTCGTCCCCTTCTCCTTGTGCCCTCCATCTTTCCCAACATCAGGGTCTTTTCCAAGGAGTCTTCTCTTCTCATGAGGTGGCCAAAGTATTGGAGCCTCAGCTTCAGGATCTGTCCTTCCAGTGAACACTCTGGGCTGATTTCCTTCAGAATGGATAGGTTTGATCTTCTCGCAGTCCATGGGACTCTCAAGAGTCTCCTCCAGCACCATAATTCAAAAGCATCAATTCTTCGGTAATCAGCCTTCTTTATGGTCCAGCTCTCACTTCCCATAGTTTGGTGTGGTCGACACAGTCAAAGGCTTTTGCATAGTCAATGAAGCAGAAGTAGATGTCTTTCTGGAACTCTCTAGCTTTCTCCATAATCCAGCACATGTTTGCAATTTGGTCTCTGGTTCCTCTCCCCCTTCGAAATCCAGCTTGGGAGTTCTCAGTCCACATACTGCTTAAGCCTGCCTTGTAGAATTTTAAGCATAACCTTGCTAGCATGTGAAATTTATTAATGTAGCTGAATCCCTTGGATGGGAAAACAGGGCAGAGTTGATCTGACTTCACTTTGCCTGCACAACCCAGGTTTTCAGCACAGAACCAGAACAGACAGGGAAGGAGGCAGGCACAAGTTGCTACGGTTCATAAGAATGTAATCACCATCACCAGAACACCACTCCACCTTGGGGCAGGGCTAGCGGGTCCGAATCTTGTGTTGGGTCGTAGAGACAGGGATATAAAATGTGAACACATCTCAACTCTCCATTCTTCAAAGTATTGTCTCTCACCACCAAGAGGAATATGTGGCACTACACAATCTGAAATTGTAGCTCCTGCATTATAAATGGATCCTGTCTTCAAAATGAAGCCATCCTCCATTCCAGATGTGTTAAATGCTTCTGGCAACATTAATGTCATTTCACCACCTCCCCAAACACAACACAAAGAGCATACTTTCTTTGCTTGATGTGGAAGTATATCACCAAGTAAAGTTTCCTTATGTCAGTAATGACCCCTGGATCCCTGATGGGTAACTTACACTTAACTGGCAACATTCTGGGATGCTTCTATTAGCAGCAAAAGTCTGAACAGCTTGAACTTCAATAAAATGCACAGTAAATGACTGAGCTAATTCAACCTCATTAATCCTCAACCCAATACAACCATTTGGTGTCTTCATAGCAGCCTGCACACAACCTACAGAACATAAACACATCCCTGTAGGAAATCCAACACCCAAAATGTGTTGCAGCCCTGGCTCCCGAGTTGTCAGTGTGGGGTAAATAGCTACATAATTGCCAAGACCTAACTCCAGCTGCACCACATGAGCCTCAGTGTCTCGTTGAGTCTTGTTAACAATGGGAATTGTGTGCCCCAAAATGGATGTTTCTGTCTCCCTGTAATGTTGAATCAGACAGGCAATTGCTTACAGGAAGTGGCAGAGATCCTGGTTTTGTTTATCCCTGATGCTCCACAATGAAGTACAAAATAAAATCACTTCACTGGGAGCAAAGTCGTTTTCAAATGCTTTGAACACTAGCAGAGGAACAGGTCCAATCCTTATGCCAATTGTGCACCAAAACCATTCATTCTTACAAGTGTTTGCAGGATAGGATATTTGAAATAATCTGAGAGCTGCTGTAAGCCTTCTCCATCCTCCATTAATTAAGCTTGACTAGCATGTGTAGTGCATCCTCGAAAAGTAGAGGCCAATAATGTAGTTATTTGTATTTGGTCACCAAATGGAAACAAGAAATCACTCCAGGTAATTAATTCCACAGAAGTGGCATGCTCATCTGCCAGTTTCTGTTTCTCTCAGTTTCTCTTTTTTTTCCAGTTTTAAATTCAATTCTCCACATTTTCACAAAAGATTGCAATTTTTTAACTTTTTAAAAAATGTCCTCATGAAAATCCACCAATATTTTAGTGCAAATTCATCCTAATGTACACATTTGTGTTCAATTTTGCCTAATATACACAGTTTTGAAAAGCAATTTTCCATTGTTTAATGTATTTGTTTGTTTTGGTATTTTCACTAATATTCACTTTACCACAGCATATGCATTTTATACACATTATATGACTGGACAACAGAATTCAGAGAAGTGGGAATTTTGAAGAATGGCTGTGTTTTTGTCCTCATCTTGTTGTGGAAAGTGTAGATTAAGTAGATTCACCTTTTACTGTGAACTGAATTGAATTTCTGTCCCACGGTCAGGTTGTTTTTTTAAGCTCACTCTTCTTAGTAGGCTAGCTGGGCATTTTTAATGTATCTGTGTTACAGCCTCAGGCTAAGAGTCCAAAACAGAAGCTCTCTACATGTGTTCAGTTTGTTAGCGATAATGCATGTAGGGATGAGTGTGCTTGCTGCTCCCCTTTTGTCACCATTCCAGTTGGCCCCCAACTCATGAGGAGGACCTTGTGAAGCAGAAAACTTCCTGCATTCATAACAAACAAACAAAACCAAAGCCATTCAACTAGGGCAGTAAAGAGGCTACGTATAGTTTGGGGGCCATCTGAGGGCATCTTGGCATGTCTTCAGTGCTCTCATGAAAAACAACTGGAAAACCTTCCCCCCATAAATGGCAAAGAGGGGGTACTCTCTGCAGAATGAAGAATCATCCACTCCCAAATTCTGCCCCCAAGTCTTCTCTAAATAAAATAAATTTGCACCAAATGGATTCAGTTTGGCACATTTCTACTTCATGCTTTTATTTCATCTGCGACTGTTCCCAAATAACTAATCTGGGAGTTTAGAACATTTAATGGAAAAAGATTGCCAACGGCTATTTCTATTACAAACTCTTATAGACTAACAGAAAGTACTCTCGTTAACAAGTGCCTCTGAACAAAGATTACCAGGCCTACAACTCTCCAAGCCCCAATTAACAAGCCAAGTGTATTCCCCTTAAATCCACACAGAAGAAACTTTTGGGGACCAAGTGTGTTTAGGAATACATAATCTTCCAGTACACTTTGCTTTTCCAAATAGTTTCTCATTTATTCACCCTGCTCCAGCAAATGAACATTTTCCACTTCCCCTCACGGGATTCAGAGGGCTTTGGCTGAGAATACGAAACCCATATTCAAAGATTCACTTTAGCTTGTGGTGCTTACAAGTGGGAGCAGAGGGTCAGGTAAGTCAATATTCAATATTCTCATATGCAGCATACGTGACCTTTCTCAGGTTTCATGGGGAAATCCACAGGGGACTTCTAGTGACATGCACTTGAACATGTGCAGGCTCCTTCATGAGATCAATCAGAGATTCAACTTTATCATGGTTCCCAATTGCACAAAGAGTTCTGCTCATGTTCAAGTAAGCCTAAGTTGAAGCCTTTTGCAGATCCTCCTCACACAACACAAGAAAGATCAGGGACTGAGGGAATGTATGGTACACACAAGGGTGTGGGGCTTGCATGGATGCCCTTCATCCTATCCCCATTTTGACCATTGCATGTTCAGGCAAACAAAATGACTAGAATTTCTTCACATCTGGATGGAAACCCTCCAGTTCAGGGAGGATGCCCTCAGCAGAACTGGAGATCTTTAGGATATGAAGTGGCTATGTTTAACCTATGCCTCATAAATCCCAAGGTCTCAAAGTCAGGAATAGTGAATAATAGATATGTCCCAATACCTCCATTCTGCCATTTTATTTCTAGAATAGCTCCAGAACCTATGAGGCCATGGGATTTCAGTTTTATACCAATTAGAATTACTAGGAGAGCACTATTCCCCTCAAAGAACTACAATTCCCAGAATTCTCCAGGAAGAGGGATTGTTAAATACATGCATAGGCAAACTCGGCCCTCCAGATGTTTTGGGAGTACAACTCCCATCATCCCTTACCACTGATCCTGTTAGCTAGGGATAATGGGAGTTGTAGTCTCAAAACATCTAGAGGGCTGAGTTTGCCTCTGCCTGGTTAAATAACTCCTAGAATTGTAGTTCAATGAGGGGGATAGCAGTTTCCTAACAACTCTGGCACCCTTAACAAACTACAAATCCCAGGGTTCTTTGAGGAAACCATGGCTGTTAAAGTGGTAGCATAGTGCTTTAAATCTATAGTGTGGTTGTGGCCTCTGTTTATCATGGAAACCAAACCTTTTAGCAGCAGCATTATTCTGGGTTGTTATTATTTCATCACTAGCACAGTATTAATGGTTATATAAGCTTCATACATTTCCTGCTTTATGTTACAATCTCCTATATCAGTGGGGGGGGTGCAAATACTTCAAGCAACCCACTATCTTCTACAAGGAAAGTGGACATGAATTTCCTTGACGGACATGAAAGCATTTTTAATATCAGAAGCAGAACCTAAATTAAAAAACATTCTTGCTTGAATAGTTTCTTCAGCACACTTACCAGGAAAGAACTCTACTGCCGTGTGAGTTTTAAATAGTTATTTCTCTCTGAACCTCTCCTCATGAAACATGATTTTCTTTGAAAATTCAGCATGTGCTCTTTTACAAATATGGAGTGCCAGCATAATTCCCATACTCTGGGCAGCCAAGATAATGTAGGAGTTTAAATTACAATTGATCAGAATACAATTTTTATACCAAAAACAATTTGAGAAAGCCCCGTTAATTCAGCTGATAGAAATCAGCCGTGAATATTGTGAACGAAGGATTCTTGGAGATAAGCTATTCCTCTAAAAGGAAAGAGGCTGAGCAATTACAATTCTGAAATGTAGTGCATGCCATCCTTTAAATTACTTCCAAGATGCAGAAAATACAAAAGTATATATATAACCCTGATGGTGAAGCATGAACACTTATTGACGTTAATTCAGGAGTGATAGAAATCATTCAGTGACAGTCATGAATATTGTGAATGAGGGATTCCTGAAGATAAGCTGTTCCTTTAAAGGAGAAAAAGTGGACGATTACATTTCCAAAATGTAGTACTCTACATGCCATCTTTTAAATTACTTCGAAGATGCTGAAAATAAGAAAAATATATGAAGTATAGAACTAAAGCATGAACACTTATTGCAGCTGTTCGTCTCTATGGAGCAACAGAAAATAGCTTTTCTTCCCCCTTCCACATTTTATCTTGTTGTTACAAACTCACTAAATTCATCCTTACCTGCTATGGCATAAAATCCAAAACAGTGTAAGGACATACATTTTAACATACATCGAGTCTGAAAAATCATGCCAGAAAGGTCACAATTTCAGCACTTATGTTTGAAATGTATGTGGTTTTACATGATTTATCCAAGTTTGCTTAACTTTAAGGTTTCCTTCTGGTTACAGAATTTATCACTGATTCTCCCCCAACCCATTTTAGGCCAAATATGTAAACGCCTCTGGCTGAACATACACTGTGGAAATGAAAATGAATTTGAAATGAGAATGTGCATTTATTTTGGAAATGAGTGAAAAGCTGAATTGAATGACACTCATTTCTTCTGAAATGAATGCATTTAGGAACAAAAGGGCACAAATATGACTGCCATTTGGGATTAGGGGGATATCCTGTCTCCAGTGGTAGAAGAGAAGCTGACTGCAGTGGCCGCCATCCCTTTCATGCTAAGAAACTTCTAGATGTTGCATCATTCCAGAGCACACTTAGAAAGAAATGGTGGCTGCTAACAGCAGTCACCATTTTGAGGGAAGGTTGTCATTTCCCTGCAAATGCAGCCCAACATCTGGGGCATTTGGGGTGGGTGGGAATGGTAGCCAGCAAGAGCAGCCAATGAAATTGGGTCTCCTGGTTGACGGGGGGGGGAGGCAGGAAGAAAAACATCAAAGAAAAAACACATAAACACTCCAAAAGCACATGTAATCACGAATGCAATTGTACAGATATGATTGCACCTAATAATTAAATGTGCTTTTAATTAGGGATGTGCACCACCACCAAGATTCGATCCAGATTTGATGCTTCACAACGAAAGCAGTAGCCCTCGCTTTTTTGCCTGCCCTTTTACTAGCTGCATTCATTTCCCCACTTCCAATTTTGACTCAAAATTATTAACACTTTGAAACAAAGGCCATGGCAACTGACACACTGCTGAAAGTGAAATAACTTCCTTCAAAAGTGCAGGTGATTAAACCTTAGTAAAACAAGAAAGAATGTCTTCAATTTAAAGAAAACTAGTTACTGGTCATTAAAGGTAGCCCATATGAACTCACCTAATTGGTTTTTCACATATGTTTTATTACTGTAATGTGCTTTTTGTAGATAATCTTTGCTTCAGACATGGCAGAGAATATTTAAATGAGTATTTCTTCCTCAACATTTTTATTATTCCCAGCATCTGCCTCCTACTTCATTCATTTGGACAACACTAGAGCTGTGATCATCATGACATTATTGAAAGGTTATTCCAGATGTCACATTGTGTAAAGTATAAATAGCTTGTTTTCTTTCTCGCCTCCTGGTCATCAAATACTTCAGTATAACTGGATAGTAAAGACCACAAAGTTAAGTTAGTCATGAATTCAGAGACTTGCATATTGTTATGAGTTTGTGAGTGCCTTGACTTCCCTAAATTCCTGGGTGCCAGACCCTCCCCTAAATTCCTGGGTCTAGTAGGTGTTGGACTTTAAACAACTCTTTCAGTATTAAGATGGGCTGCCAGACATGCCCAATCACCTGGGGAAAGAGCCATTATGGGGGGGAAAGGAAGGTAATGGGCAATTAACAAAGCAGATACCCTGTGCTGCACAGCAGATGGGTGTGAACCCCTCCTTCTACTGAGAGATTGTTAGCAGAAAAAGTGTGTCAGTCTATTAAAGGCAGCAAGCTGAGCAGAGGGACAGAGTGCCATATTTGATTTCTTTTTGGATCCAAGGCTGCAGCAATGGAAGAAACAGGACCCTCTTGTAGTGTAATGCTTTGAACCCCTCCACTATAGGCACAGGTTTTTATAGATGTGTAAATAAACCATAAAGACACTACAATCTCTGTTGTGCCTCATTTCCAAAGGAAACAAGAACACTGGGTAAATGCCTAGACTGCTGGAATCTCACACCACTTGGAGATTGGGGTAGTGTGGAACAATGTGCAATAAAGATAGACAAGGAAGGCTAAAATACTGATATAGTCAAATAATATAGCCAATGACTCACCATTCATTGTCATTAGCCATGAAGCTCCAACACTGCATCTGGGTATGTGACTTACAGTACAATCACATATGTGTCTACCAAGAAGTAAGTCTTACTGATTCCAAGCAAGCTTTCTCCCAGGTAAGTTTGTATAGGATTGCAGCCTTAGGCAACATAGATATAATATGCAAAGGATTATATCCTACTAAATCATAATCAGAGCAGGAACATTGGAATCAGATGACATAAGCAGGCCAAGTCCATTGATTTCAATGGGTGTACTCCAAGAATGATTTGTTGTTGTTGTTGTTGTTGTTGTTTAGTCGTTTAGTCGTGTCCGACTCTTCATGACCCCATGGACCAGAGCAGGCCAGGCACTCCTGTCTTCCACTGCCTCCCGCAGTTTGGTCAGACTCATGTTGGTAGCTTCGAGAACACTGTCCAACCATCTCGTCCTCTGTCGTCCCCTTCTCCTTGTGCCCTCCATCTTTCCCAACATCAGGGTCTTTTCCAGGGAGTCTTCTCTTCTCATGAGGTGGCCAAAGTATTGGAGCCTCAGCTTCACGATCTGTCCTTCCAGTAAGCACTCAGGGCTGATTTCCTTAAGAATGGATAGGTTTGATCTTCTTGCAGTCCATGGGACTCTCGAGAGTCTCCTCCAGCACCATAATTCAAAAGCATCAATTCTTCGGCGATCAGCCTTCTTTATGGTCCAGCTCTCACTTCCCCAAGAATGATTTAGTTGGATACAATTCAATATCTTTTATACTCAGAAAGGGCAAATTAATGTTTTACCAACATATATATTTAATTGAATATGCAACATAATGTCTTTCACACTCAAAAAAGTCAAATTATTATTATTTCCAATCCACAGGTTGATAAAAGTCATTGTGGGGCTGCAGAAGTAACCATGCTAGTCTCAAAGCAACATTGTCCAATGCCCTGTAATGCTAATCAAATTCCCAAACTGCTATTTTTCAACCATCCTAGCTCAAGAAATATTTACACATGCATCCCACACACCACAACCATGATCCTTCTGACCTTTGGACAAGATCATTTCACAATGTAGTTCTTTCTCTGGCTAAAGGGCTCGGAACTTTATCATTTACAAACCAAAAGGGCAATTCTCCTATATATACCCAATAGTTATCAGACAACCTTATTCTGACACAATTAAGTGGGCCATGATGAATTAATCCAACACACACATAACTCTCCAAAGAATTGTTATATGCACACACCTTTTCCCCTTTATTTTTTGTACTGTTGTAGTTAGCTCCAGACAATGGCATAACAAAAAGAGCTTAAAATAGTTGCAGCAAACTTGTGCTCTCAAGAATATTACCATAAATCTATATTGCGCTCCTGAATTCATAGAATGTCAAGACTGTGCTTTGAATTTAGATCATAGTCATGAACTAATCTTTATATATGAGCTTCCAATGAAAGTTTCTTACTGATTTCCCAAGTTATGTTAATATGTACTTGGAGGAGGGGGTGAGAAACCGTAACTGGTGCTTAAACCAAATCTGCAGTTTGGTGCCTGCAATTTTTAAAACTAATAAGTGCTTGGAATCTATATTTTCTGCACTTTACTGAGGAAAGAATCTGAACCTGGGAATGTGTACAGACCATACCTTAAAAGGACATCCCCTCAAAAAACATAATAATCCTGGGAACTGTAGTTTGTAAAGGATGTTAGGAAGGGGTAAACTACAGTTATCATGATTCTTGGGGGAGGATCTTTAAAGGTACGTTGTGTATGCAGCCCAAGTCTACAGTCCTATGCACACACTTACATGGCATGGGATGTATGTAACCTAAGAGTCCTTGTGCTTCACAGGCACACCAACTCCTAGGGGCATAGGGGTCTTCGGCCCCTTCAATATTTGCTGGCAGAGGGCTGGGCCCCCTCAATGTTGAGGGGGTGGAAGAGGCCAAGCAGTGAGTGGTTCAATGGCTGGCTCCTCCTGAGCAGGAGAGAAAAAGTCTGGCAGGTACAATCTCATTGCTCCACGCTCGGCATTCTCATGATGTGATGGCGTGCATGGCGCGCAGGACGTCACGTACGCACAATGCACACTGGGTGCATGACATCACACACACAGCGCATGTCAGGTGCATGAACTTGTGCGCACACAATGTGTGCCAGCCTCCCCTAATCTTGGGCTCAAGACAGCGACTCTGTTGCTTCATGTGCACTTGACATGAATAGCTGCTAGTTGGATTGCGGCAAATGATTACCAAGGAAGGTACATTCAACCAGCACCTCAGAATTGTGTGTTTTTATTTTAAAAAATCCACCAAAATCCTTATATTCACCAAAAATCCACCAAAATCCTTATATTCACCAAAAATCCACAAAATCCTTCAAAGCATGTGCTGGGAAAAAACTAAATAACTGGTATATATCATAATTTTGCGGTAAACCACAGTATACAAGTAAAGGGTAAAAAATGTGTCAGTACTGTTAAAATCAAGCTTCAGGGAATACATTCTCTCTCAGTATTGTGTGTATAAATTTGATGTGCTTGCAGTAAAAAAAAATACCAGTTTTGGTAAGTCAAGTCCTTTTTCCAAGATGCATAAGGTACTCCTTTAAATGTTCTTCTCTTGCAAATGTCAGTTTACCTTCTTACAAATGGATGCCATTTCAGTAAATCTATAAACTTAGATAAAACCCATAGCTTGAAGAGAAAGCAAGTTTTCATGTAAACATGTTTTATCACAATCTACAGCATTGACAAGTGCTGTTTCCCAGATGCGGAGAGGACAAGTGAACTACTGGACTGTGAGGGAGAATAAGTGTTTATTAAGAGGACACGACAGCTATAAGGGTGGCTTTGCATTTTGCCTGCATTTGAAGTGTGCTTGTGTTGCCCTTTTTCTTTTTCTTTTTTGTATACCTAGTGCAAAGTTTGGAAAGCCATTTCTGCAGGGAAATATGTTGAAGGTGTTTCCTCATATGGTGCTAGGACATCTCTGCCCCCACCCCATCCAATTCAAATGCTGCACCAGCTATTTTTAAAACAAAAACAAAAAACAAACAGGAAGCGCTTAATTCTTCATTTCCAGCATCAACGTAACATACAAAGTCACACTATAATGTGTGCATGTTTAAAATGCTGTATATGCATTGCATCCTGCTCTGGTGTGCACACACACACACACACATGCACAAACAGACACACAGAAGTGGCTCACCCGGTGAAGTGAAGCCACAATCCCAGCTTCCTGGCCCCAGGGTCACTGCCACTTACTAAGAGGGGTAAGGCGGTGGGCAGGTACAATCTCAAGCACCCTTAACTAAAATTCCCAGGATTCTTGGTTATGGGGTGTATGCTGTCCTTGTTTACCCCTACCACCACTCTCCACTATCCTCCATTCTCAGATATGTTTCTAGATTGTAAGTTCTTTGGGACAGGGACATTTCCTCTTATAGTTTGTAAAGCTCAACACACACTGATGGCACAACAGTACCCCTAACACACCCAGGAAGAAGAAAGGAAAATTCCTTTCCTTTCCCACAGACAGAAGTGAAAGCTGCCTATCCCAGGTTTGTTGAAGTAATAATAGGAAAGTTTAAATTAACTTGTTAGCAGAAGAAATGTGTTCTGCAGGTTGGAATGGAAGCGGGGAGAGGCTTTTAAAGCTGTTGTTAGAAGTGCTGCAGCCGAAAGCATTAAAAAGACTGTGGAAAATGCTCACACCGGGGGCACAATTGTTGCTTGTTGAGATTATTTGTTTTAATGCTTATTCTCTTATGTTCTTTTGCCTCACAATAAACCAAAAATGAAAATCTGTGAACTCCACTTATGGAGACCAAAGTAGGCTATTTCTCATGATGTCAGGATGTGCTCTACGAAACACAATCTTTTGTGAAGGTCCATTATGTTTAATCAATAGAGTCCTGGGGTTCAGGTGCTCTTTAGAAGTGGCAAGCCTTTCCACTTTCGCTCAAAGAGTTTGGAGCTGCAAAAAGTTCACTGTGCCCTGCAAATAAAAAAATAAAAAGACAGCATTTCCATTTCTGATCCTTTCCCCCTGGTAATGACTATAAACAAACTGCATAAGCACAAGAACCATTCCACTAATTTAGCAGGAGACAGAACAGTATGGCGAGCCACATGCATCGTTCTGGAAACAAAGTGGAAAGCCAAGATGGCTCAGAGACACGAAGGAACTGGAAAGTGGCACTGTAAGATCTGCAGCTCTTTCATACAAGGGCATATGCAGACACAAGAAAAATGCTAAAGTGTGTTAACGCAGCACAGATTCTGCAAAAACACACAGCTCTGCCAACACAGAAATTCACCAGCTACTAGAAGTCTTAAGTTTTCCATCCTACCCACACATTCTTATGAGACAGTCCTATTGATCTCAGTGGAACTTGCATCCATGCAGTGGCGTAGCGTGGGGGTGCAGGGGGGGCCGGCCGCACTGGGCGCAACATCTGGGGGTTAGGGTTAGGGGCGCATATCCACGGGTTAGGGGGCGCAAATCCACGGGTTGGGGGCGCAAATTACTTGCCTTGCCCCAGGTGCTGACAACCCACACTACGCCACTGCATCCATGTAAGCAGTGTTTTCTTCTGGGGGTATGCAGGGGTACGCCTACCCCTAAACACTTTGTGAATCTTTATACTTTTGTCCATTTCCTGTATTTATTTTTCCCAATTTGAATTATAAAATGGTGGTTTTCTTGAGTCAAAATGAGAGTACCCCTAAACATTTTTTTAGGGGGGGAAAGCATTGCATGTAAGACTGCATGGCATTAATCTGCGAGTTCCTTGATGACTTCATAACAAAGACAAGGTTCAACCTGGAGGTTCCATGGCTCAGTCTCATCCATTCCAGTGCTGGGTCATCCTTTCCAAGTGGTATAATAATAACAACTAAAAAGGCACATGTGACACAAAAAGAACATAACAAGAAAGATATGGTTCATACCTATCACCCCTAAACAGAGTGTTACCTCTGAAGGCCAGGACATGTACTTGAGAGAATTTGTACTTGAGTACAGCATTTATACTCACTCTCTGGACTTCCGGGGAGGAATGATGGCTGACTAGTCATCAGTTGCCATGGTGATTAAGATAGCCAAGATAGCTATCAAAACTACCTTTTGAGACAAGGGAGTTCAAGGATAAAGTCTATCCTGGACATTTAAGGATAATAATAATTCAAAAGCTACTTTTGGACTTTTTGAGTGGAAAAAGGTGAATCTGAGATGCTTTGGATGGGAGATCAAGAAAACAATGCTTAGCAGATTAAGCAGCAGCTAAATCTCATTCTGGAGTGCAAGCTTTGAATATTTTGAATGACTATCATATACGTAATTGGCAACCAGAGAATCAGGAGTTCCTTCTTTTTCTTTTCCTTCTTTATTTCATTTCTCTTATCTTATCTCTTTGTGATTTCCAATTCATGCTTTACTTATGCTGATTTTTGAAGTTCCCTATTTTGGATTAATGAAGATACACACAGGAAGCATTATATTTTATGTGGAAAACTTTCAATAAAATTTGATTTAAAAAAATTATACTCCCAAAGATGCATAAAGAACAGAGCAGCCATTTCCTGAAAAGGTGATGGATCAGCCTGTTCTCATTGAAATATCTGGACTGGTATAAATGCATAAATACCTGGGGCATCAAATGTATCTCAAAATGTATTTCTTTCTTATACAATGCCTCTCAAAACCCCTTATGCAC